>NC_064614.1:97117500-98367500 GCF_023898315.1 Schistocerca nitens | reverse complement strand
TTAAGTCTCTTTTCACTGCCTGCTCAACGTAAAGACTGAATGACACTGGAAGAGCGTACAACTCTGTACCGCTTCCTTTTCAACTACTGCTTCCCTTTTATGTCTTTCGACTGCTACAACTACAGTCTGGTTTCTGTACAACTTGCAAAAAACCGTTCGCTTCCTGTATTTTAACCCAGTTTCCTTCAGAAATTCTGCTATTCACTCGGCATTGTCAAAAGCAGTCAATAAAGCATATAATCGGAATAATAACGAATGGACAATTATTCTAGCGACAATTGGGCCGCAAATGTGGACATCAAGTGATATGAACGCCTAAACGCCTAAACGCCTTAACGCCTAAACGCCATCTGTGAAACGGCGGAAACCGTCGATTGTTGCAGCGCTGTTGTCGTGACATCTGCGGTAAGTGGTTGAAGGACAGTATAAAGATGTTAGTTGACAAGGCGTTGCATGTCCGCGCCTTTCGTATGAACCATCTTTCTAGTTACAAAAAGGTTTACCGTCGTGTACTGAAACGTCGTCATCCAGGCGAACAGCTCCTCAAAACCATCCACCATGCCGGGCACAAAGGCCAGTGAAGGATATTCACGTTGGCTTCACTGGAACCTGTCGTAGTAATAGGAAGCACCATCACAGTTGTAGACTACGTGCACATTTTGTAGGCCATCTTCATCCATTCATGCTTGATGTCGTCCTGGACGGCAATGGGACATCCCAGCAGGATAACTGACCGTGGCACGAAACAAGAATCGTGTTACGGTGATTCATTGTCGAATTCATGCCATGCTGATGTAAAGCGTGTAAAAGATGGGCCAATGTGCTTTTACGTGTTCATAACATTCTGGCTCATCAGAGTATACAGGAGAAGGTAAGTTAAGTCTGTGGTGCAACCCCGTGGCTGGGCTACTGGCCCGATGGTAGACACAGGGCAGCGTTCTTTCGCCACAGCTCTTGGAGCGGAAGGATGCTGGGGCCCATCTCACTGACTACCATTTACCCTCGGAAAATATCGCCGGTACTCATTTGACAGCAGACTGAGTGGACCTGTAGCCATCCTGGAGAATCTAGGAAAAATCTTCACGTCTGTCCGGAACCGTATACAGGGCTTTTAGGGCAGAAGTATAGTGTTCTGCTGCTAGACCGTCATAATATATACATATATATTCTCGAGCAACTGGATACTTACGTTTTGTAAGGTACAAGGACGATAATTATGGCGAAGCCACGTATAACAGAAGAGATACTTCAGTTGATCGATGAAAGAAGGAAATCCGAAAATGCCCAGGGAAATTCAGGAATACAGACATACAAGTCACTTAGGAACGAAATAAATAAGAAGTGCAGTGAAGCTAAGGTAAAGTGGCCACATGAAAAATGTGAAGAAATCGGAAAATGAATGACAATCCGAATGCCAGACTCAGCATATAGAAATTTTGAAACAACCTCCTGTGAAACTAAATGCAAGGGCGATAACATTAAGGGTGCAGTGGGAATTCTACTCTTAAATGCAGAGGAGATAGCGGACAGGTGTAAAGAGTACATTGAAGGCCTCTACGAAGGGGGAACTACTGTCTGATGACGTGATAGAAGAAGAAACAGGAGTTGATAGCGGAGAGATAAGAGGTCCATATTAGAATCAAAATTTAAAAGAGCTTTGGACGACCTAAGATGAAATAAGGCTGATGGGATAGAAAATATTCCACCGGAATTTCTGTGTTCATTAATAAGTGGCAACAAAATGACTAATCACGTTGATACGCAGAATATATGGTACCATACTATCAAACTTTCGAGAAAACGTTATCCACACAATTCCGGACATTGCAAGGGCCGAAAAGCGCGAGCACCGTCGTAAAATCAGCTTAACAGCTCGTACATCCAAGTTGCTGACAAGAATAATATACAGAGGAATGGAAAAGAAAACTGAGGATCCGCTAAATGACGATGAGTGCGGCTTCAGGAAAGATAAAGGGACTAGAGAGGGTTTGACGTCGCAGTTAATAAAAGAAGCAAGACCCATTCATTGAATCTGTAGAGTGGTGCAAGACGTTCGAAATTCGAAGAAAATTATTTTGTACACTACAGAGAAAAACGGGTAATATACAGTATGTATAATAAGGAAGAGGGAACAATACGAGTGGAATAGCAAGAACGGAGTGCTCGGATTAAAAGAGGTGTAAGACAGGGATGCAGTCTTTCGCCCCTAACGTTCAAGCTATACATCGAAGAAGCTATGACGGAAATATAAGAAGGGTTCAAGAATTGGATTGAAATTCAAGGGGCCCGCCGCTGTGATCGAGCGGTTCTAGGCGCTTCAGTCCGGAATCGCGCTGCTGTTACGACCGCAGGTTCGAATCCTGCCTCGGACATGGATGTGTGTGATGTCCTTAGGTTAGTTAGGTTTAAGTAGTTCTAAGTCTAGGGGACTGATGACCTCAGATGTTAAGTCTCATAGTGCTTAGAGTCATTTGAACCATTTGAAATTCAAGGTGAAACCATAGACCTATCAGTGGTAAGATTCGCTATCCTCTGCAAAAGCGAAGAAGAAATACTGGGACTGTTGTATGGAACGAACAATATAATGAGTACAGAATATGGAGTCTGGATAAATCGAAGAAAGACGGAACTAAAGAGAAGTAACAGAACTGAGAACAGCTACAATCTTAAAATTAGCATTGGAGATCATGAAGTAGGCGAAGTTAAATTCTGCTACCTAGTCAGAACAAGGAGGATATAAAAGCGGACAAGTAGTGGCAAAAATGGCATTCCTGACCAAGGGAAGTCTGATAGCATCAAACGAAGGTCTTAAATTGAGGAAGAAATTTCTGAGATTGTACGTTTGGAGAAAAACATTGTACGGTATGGTAGGGTAGGACAACCGGAACAGAAGAGTATGGAATTCTTTGAGATGTGGTGCTGCAGGAGAATGCCGAAAATTTGGTGGACAGATAAGGTACGGTTTGATGAAATTCTCCACAAGATCAGCGAGTAAAGGAAAATATGGAAAACACTGACAAGAAGAAGGGACAGGATGATAGGACATCTCTTACGACATCAAGGAACAACTCACATGGTACTAGAGGGTGCTGTAGATGTTAAAACTGTAGAAGAAGACAGAGACTGGAATACAATCAACAAATAATTGAGCACATAGATTTCAAGTGTTACTCTATGACGGCCGACGCACGAGAGGAATTCGTGACGGAACGCCTCAAACACTCAGAAGACTGATGATTCAAAGAAAGAAGAGAGGTTTTCATGATATTTTCACAAGTAATGGAAGCTACACTATGGGGAAGCATGTGCACTTGCAGTCCACTGTAAATACACTCAAATAATAAAGAAAGACGCACCGTGAAGGAGTTACCCGAATGGGATGGAAATAACGCGTTGGTCCCACTCTGGCCCTTATGCAGTTCTTCGGCTTGGCATTGACTGACAGTTTGGCTTTGCCAAGTACCAACACAAGTATTAGAAACCCCCGTCGAATGTGGCCTTGGATTATCCCGATGAAATGTAAGCTCAAGATGGCTTGCCTTGAAACCAGCAAATCGGGGCATAGGAAATCATCGACGTGCCGCTGTGCTGTAAGAGTGCCCCGGATGACAACCACTTGGGTCCTTCCATGAAGTGAAATGGCACCGCAGATCATCATTCCTGGTTGTCTGGCCGTATGGTCAGCGACAGTCAGATTGGTATCCCACTGCTCACTGGGGTGTCTACTGCCACATTTCGCTGATCATCGGGGCTCACTTCAAAGCGCGACTCATCACTGAAGACAATTTCGGAGATAGTGGAGAAGGGTAAATGTATCAATATGAGGTAAGAGACCATGGTCTAGAAATGGCCGAGTCGAAAGTTGCAAACGAGAATCGATCTGATACCTCTGACAATGGAATACATGCATCGATAATTTGTTGCTATGACTGTAGGCCAGGAAATTTTCAGAGATGTAGTGTAGACCAAAACAAGAATAAAAGGTCCTTCACGATAAAGGATGACAGCCAAAAACAGTTGCAGGATAAAAATTTATTAAAATTTCTTGACCAAGGTTTCGGTACATATAAATATACCTTCATCAGAAGTAAAAAATCTGAAATTACATCATGTAATCTCCATTACATAATGTAATTTCAGATTTTTTACTTCTGATGAAGGTATATTTATATGTACCGAAATCTTGGTCAAGAAATTTTAATAAATTTTTATCCTGCAACTGTTTTTGGCTGTCATCCTTTATTGTGAAGAATTTCAACAGTTGCTGTTGCAGCCATGTTTAAAATCTTGAAATAAAAGGTCCTGTAAGTATGGCCTCTAAAATGCATACCTTAATAGCTATGAGCTGTTAGTTCTTCTGTGAAACACGCCTCTACTACTGAACAAAGTGATCACAGCTCTTAAGTTATGCGTTTTACAGCCCATACTTGTTAGAGATTTGCTTTGATCATTACCACCTTCTCCAGAAATACAAAAGAAAAAAGGGCTTGCAGTGTAAGAGATGTTTCTCGCAGTAGCGAAAATGAACGAACAATTCATTGCTGTTAAGAAATGCGTTTTAGATCTCATTTTTTGTACACATTTTTTCTTGTTTTGAGCCATGTTGCCACCTCTGAAAGTCGCCTACCCTCAAGTCTTAGCAACAACTGTACCACGACAAAAAAATTCAAATGGCTCTAAGAACTATGGAACTTATCATTTGAGGTCATCAGTCTCCTAGAAGTTAGAACTACTTACACCTGACCTAAGGACATCACACACATCCATGCCCGAGGCAGGATTCAAACCTGCAACCGTAGCAGCAGCGCGATTCCGGACTGAAGCGCCTAGAACCGCTCGGCCACAACGGCCGGCTGTACCGCTACATGTATACCCTCTCAGAGGTATGAAAAGGATTTTCGCTCCTCCCCATCATCCCTAAAAATTTATAAATTCATCACAGAATCACCCTTTACATCTCACACAGCGTTAAAAAAAAATTGGTTCAAGTGGCTCTGAGCACTATGGGACTTAACATAGATGGTCATCAGTCCCTTAGAACTTAGAACTACTTAAACCTAACTAACCTAAGGACAGCACACAACACCCCAGCGTTCGAAACATTGATGTCCCACATGCTGGAACTTATTTCCTGCTATGGTGTTAACGGCGCTAAAACATCAGGACTCTGTGTGACGTATAGCGACGTTTATCAGGGATGAACATCTTCTGTCATAGAAAGTGATGTGTGAAACCAAAATTCATTTAAAATAGAACACGACCTAAACATACTAAGACTGTTGATAAAATATCGATAGCTTTCAAAAGAAATTTTTTTTTTTTTTTTTTTTACCAAAAGTGTGGATATGCATCGTCGAAGTTTCTTCACCGAGATATCGATGTATCAAAATCGAAATGGCAATGTCGAGTGCCGATGTTTTTATTCTACATTATATTTGTTTCAAAATTTTCGGTAAATATTTGGTACTGTTCTTTTGAAACTGTAGGAGAACATAATTTTACTTTCATTGCGTGAAGGAGTCTTACTACTTTTTGAGCTTTCATTACTTCCAATCTTTCTCTTTGACTGTGCGAAGCAATTATCAATGGCACAAAGAAGTGGTCCGATTGCACTGCGGTGTGAATTGAATAACAAGATATCCGATGTGAAGAAATAACACACCAGTTGCGTTAAAAAGATACTTTTAACACAATTAGTGTGCTATTTCATCACGTGAGTATTCTTCAAAAACAGTTGCCGAAACTGTTGATAAAGAATCTAAATGACCAGACTAGTTTTTGCGATGGGTGGAGGCGTGTGAGAGAGATGCTGACGTAATCGGCGCTCAGTGCTAGCATCAGAAACTGCAACGTTTAACTTCACCACGCAATTTTGACACTACGACTGCTAGTTCACTGCCGGCCGTTGTGGCCGAGCAGTTCTAGGCGCTTCAGTCTGGAACCGCGCGACCGCTACGGTCTCACGTTCGAATCCTCCCTCGGCCATGGTTATGTGTGATGTCCTTAGGTTAGTTAGGTTTAACTAGTTCTAAGTTCTAGGGGACTGATGACCTCAGATGTTAAGTCCCATAGTTCTCAGAGCCATTTGAACCATTTTGCTAGTTAACTGGTGTTTGCAGAAGTGGAAAAACGGGCCCATCGGGCACCTTTTATTGTGCTACTTGCATGCAGTTACCATTGTTTGCAAAGTGATTATATAAACGTGCATCGTTTTCCTTTCAGTTCTTGCTCTAAGAGAGGGATAATCAGGCTGCTAGTTTGTTGATGTACCGAATGTCTAATAATGAATCAACTTTCAAATATACAACTCTAAAAGTGGCAGTATTTTTACAACGTGCAGCCAGTGTTCGTTTTGGCAGGTTCGTCGATATTTTTTCGGCGATATATCGATAATTATTCCGATATTATCTTATAGCTTACCTATGTTTTTAAAAATATCAACTGTCCTTATGCATAAAGCTCCAGGTATTAGCCCTGCTACGTAGAGATGGAAACAATAAGGAGGCGAGACAGTACGGAAATGGACTCTTCCTGAGACAAGAAAGTCACTTGAATCTCCTTCTAGTCTTCTTCTCTCCCTCTACTTTTCTGTGTTTCTCTTCCCTCCTCTCTCTTTTTTCCCCTCCATCACCCACTTTCCCTGTCTCTCTCTCTCTCTCTCTCTCTCTAGTTCTCTCGCTCTCTCTCTCTCTCTCTCTCTCTCTCCTCCACCCATCCACCCATCTACCCACACACACACACACACACACACACACACAAACACACACACACATTATCTCTACCCCCCCTCTATCTCTCTCTCTCTCACACACACACACACACACACACACTTTCCCTCTCTCTCTCTCTCTCTCTGTTTCTCTCCGACACCCACGCATACTTACACAATAACACAAGCTCCTCAACACTGCTAGCTCGCTCTCCCGTGACAGCCGGTCGTTGCATTTATTATGTCGTAACCGGCGGCGAGCTCCACAGCGGCGCGCGCCCCTCGCTGTGCGTAATCCACTTTAATAACTTGTAATCTCCGCCGGCGCGTAATAAAAGCCACCCCGCTCGTTACGTATGCAGCTCCGTTCTGCGGCGCGGATGCATGATGAAGTGGTTAGCGCCGGCCGTAATCTTACTCCACCTCTGCTCCTCTTATGTTACCTTGTCAGCTGCTCGAAAATTAATTTCCAGTGGCATCATTATTTCCTCCTTATCTTTGGCCAAAGTAGTGGATTAGCCTCCCTTAGATCGTGATCGTTAAAATGTTTCTTAGACGCTGGAGAACAAAAATCTCTTTTATAAAAGTGAACACACATTCTGCAAAGAGACATCTTGCGAAACTCAATTAGCTCCGTTCGTCCCTGAGATCCAGAGCTGCGTAGACAAGGGCGACCTGGATTACGCTATTTTCCTTGATTCGATACATTTTCGCACATAATAGACGCTATTTAAATAACAGACTAATTATGTCGTTGGACCGTGGCTTCCTTGGAAAGAGAACACATGTAAAGATAATTTGAGGAGTCACGAGTTGAAATACAGTTGTAGTAGAGTTCTCTAGGGATCGAAGAATTATTTATTTTGTTATAAATAAAGTCACGGATCGCCGGCCGTTGTGGCCGAGCGGTTCTAGGTGCTTCAGTCCGGAACCGCGCTGCTGCTACGGTCGCAGGTTCGAGTCCTGCCTCGGGCATGGATGTGTGTTGTGTCCTTAGGTTAGTTAGGTTTAAGTAGTTCTAAGTTTAGCGAACTTAAGACCTCGGTTGTTATATCCCATAGTGCTTAGAGCCATTTGAACCATCTGAACAGTCACGGATCACAAATTTTTATTAATCTGATTATTAATTTCTGTTAACGATGACCTTCTTCAGACCGGTGTATACTTAGTTCTTTTACAATGTCAATATGTATGACGTAATTATGTCCATGATTCTCAAAATTTGTAACTTTTGACGAAGTTTCCGTAGCTAATTTATGTGATTGTACTTTCAAAATACGCAGTGGCACGAAATGTGTAGTACATGCATTTACTCAGGTCTAAAGATGTCATTGTTGAGCGAAAGGAATAACCTTGTGGGGCGCCGGGTAAAATTTAAGTGTTCTTTATTGTCTTTGTACGCCGTCTTTCTCACGCCAGCCGAGCAACTATTTTTGTGGTCAGCCAGAAAGAGATGGAAAACATACTGACCATAGTTTCAAGGCTGCACGGCCATGTTCTGGTCCAGCACCCTAAAAGAAATGTTTCTATTCCGTTTCTACTTAGAGGGATCAGGACTACGATCATAAATGAAGGTATAAAGTTCTAGTTCATACATATATTGAGTAAAGCAGCTCACGTACAACACTTTGAAAGTCACTAAGTTCAATTGACACCCTAAATCTTTCTATCCTAAACGGCACTGCTATCAGTTCAGGGGCGACCTCTACAGTACATTCCTACCAAATTGTCTTTCGCCCTGACTACTAATACACAAATAAATGTTCGAAATAAATGTTCGCCACAAAAGTGGAAATACTAGTCACCACTTGCCACGCGGATTTGTTGAATTATTCACGGACGGCACACTAAGCGCTACTTTGGAAAAATCTTAGCGATCCAGGACGGTGTACAGTCCTCGCGAGTTCAGTATCCGTTATTACAGAAAATAAGCGTTTTGTCACAGCCCGTCTCTGACGTCATCCGAGGCAGAGCGCAATCAGAGGTTTAACAGAAGCGGATCTTACAGCGGCTGAGTGCGAAGGGAACCTTCTTCCTGCCTTTCGGGCTGTATTTATATATGTGCTTCAGCGGACGGCCAAGGGAACATCTGCTGTCATCTGCCTTATGCACACGGCAGCAGCCTCTGAAACATCGTATTCTCGGACACATAATCTTTAATAACAACTTTATGAATTATTTTAATTCTTCTTAATTTTTAATTACGTTCTGGTAAGTTTTTTGAAATCACAAAATAAGTTTAAGCTCGCTTGAATAAAAACTCTGCCGTCTAGAATTTTTATAGTGGAACTAACGATAGATCGTTACCTCTGGACTATAACTTTAATAGAACTAGTATTGGCTGTTATTAATACTACAGTTCAAAAATTTGTTATAACTCTATTATTTAGTAGGTTTTATCATATGCTGTAACCAAAATTTTCTATCGTTAAAATTACAGGTACTTAATCTACTACAAATTGGTATATTTTAGTTACAAATTTCGTTTTCATTAAATTATTCAAAAACTGTAAGAGGTACCTTCACGTGGTCTCTCAATTATTATTTTTAGGTTGACCTGAAGCATCATAGAAATTTTTGCATTTCTAAGTGTAATATTTAGCGCCTTCAATTTTCTTAAAAAAGTGGATTCTGGGTGTAATTTTAATTCTATTATTTTGAAACTTGTACCACTTATTTGTGACCTCCATAAGCACATTATGACCAAGTTCTGGCTTTCTAGCTTTATTATTTAGCGACACTTATTTTTTTCTTAAAAACTCTTAATTTAATTACTTTAAGACCTGACATTTAAAACGTTATTACATAAAAATATAATATATATAATATATATATATATATAACATATTATGTTGACAATGTTTTAATATGAAATTTTTACTTTTAATTTTATACTTCATTATAGTGCAATACTTGTGCGCTACGCATAGACGCGTTAAGGTGACTTGCCGCTACTAGCAGTGAACTGGCGTAAGTCTCGGCACACTCACACGCCACTGTATTCACAAACGATACAGCGCTTGTTTCGCTTCAACCTGATTAACAAAAGTTTGCCGCCCATGACTAGATTTATAAGAAAATTAATTACAGCAGTATCCAGATGGAATGTGATAGGCCGTTTACGGTGTATGTTAATGATCAAGCACATAACGCTGGAGTTCCCGTGAGACTACGGCTGTCGTCTACAGAAATGCCAGAGGACTCCAGAAGATCAACAATTGGTGCAGGAACTGGCAGCTAAACCACAACATTAATAAATAGTGGGTTAACCAGAACTCACTTTCAGATGTTTTAGGGAGACTCAATTCAGAGGTTGTTCAGGGATACAGTCTGAACGTTTTGGTATAATGGACTCACGATCAACATCGGCTTGTTACTGATTGATTGCATTTTGTTTGTTTTCTTGTTCCAATTAGCTTTATATCTGCATTGCACTGAAAACACTACACGACAGCGCGAATGTCAGTGGTATACAGAGAGGGTCCTGTTTACATTCGCTGTTGACAACATTTAATACCCTCTTCAGTCCTTAAACTCATTGCTCTCAAGACTGCTTTCAGTACTGCTCGGCTGTCTGGAATTCAGTTGGCCGCCAGGGTTAATCGTGCGTTGACAGTGATACACAGAAGTATTAAGGACAGGTATATTGATAAAGAGTTGGCAGATATACACCGCGTGTATGGGTTCACTGAATGCAATGGAGGAGAGTCACAAGGGCGAAATGCTGAGCAATTGTCGCAACGACAGCAGCCACATCACTGTACTTTTAACTTTGAGGGCTTTTGAACTACTCACTGTTGTGCGTTGTACATTTTGGTTGTTCACTGTTGTGAAGGTATTTTCACAGAAACAACAATGATTGCGGTTACCTTGTAACGAGCCGCAAGAGGCTGAGCGCCCCTCGCCTTAATACTCACAAGGGAACCTCCCCATCGCACCCCCCTCAGAGTTAGTTATAAGTTGGCACAGTGGATAGGCCTTGAAAAACTGAACAGAGATCAATTGAGAAAACAGGAAGAAGTTGTGTGGAACTATGAAAAAATAAGCAAAATATACAAACTGAGTAGTCCATGTGCAAGATAGGCAACATCAAGGATAATGTCAGTGCAGGAGCGCCGTGGTCCCGTGGTTAGCGTGAGCAGCTGCGAAACGAGAAGTCCTTGGTTCAAGTCCTCCCTCGAGTGAAAAGTTTAATTTTTTTATTTTCAGACAATTATTATCTGTCCGTCCGTCCGTCCGTCCGATGCGAGGTAACTGCACTGTAGTATGGGGCCGGTCGAAGTGGCCGCGCGGTTCTGGCGCTGCAGTCTGGAACCGCGAAACCGCTACGGTCGCAGGTTCGAATCCTGCCTCGGGCATGGATGTGTGTGATGTCCTTAGGTTAGTTAGGTTTAACAAGTTCTAAGTTCTAGGGGACTAATGACCTCAGCAGTTGAGTCCCATAGTGCTCAGAGCCATTTGAACCATTTGTAGTATGGGGACGCTACACCTAAACAAACATCGAAACACACGACGTCAGTCTACTACAGCGCACGTAAGAGAGAGTATTCCTGCTATCGAGGCTCCCTGGCTGGCAGTTGACTGTTCGCTACTTTGGACGAGAGTGCATTAAATACGTGAGACGTATTCCGTGGGCAATATGAATCCAGCAAATATAGTCCGCGAAAATTAAGAAATAAACGGACAGATAATAATTGTCTGAAAATAAAAAATTAAACTTCTCACTCGAAGGAGGACTTGAGCCAAGGATCTCTCATTTCGCAGCTGCTCACGCTAACCACGGGACCACGGCGCTCCTGCGCTCACACTATCCTTTATTTTGCTTATCTTTCCCATGGACTACTTAGTTTGTATATTCTGCTTATTTTTGCATAGTTCCACACAACTTCTTCCAGTTTTCTCGATAGATCTGTGTTCAGTTTTTCAAGGCCTGTCCACTGGCCAACTTATAACTAAATCTGAGGGGGGTGCGATGGGGAGGTTCCCTTGTCAGAAAGTATCCCTGGACAACCTCTGAAAATTTGTCGATGGATTTCTGGTTCATCCAGTGTAACGTATTGCGCTTATTACTACTCAATTACAATTTTGGTGACAAATGTATGTTCACGAGAACCGTATGCCAGACTGGGATTTATGTGGAGAATCTGAAGTAATGTAAGGAGTGTGTCAGAACCTTCCATCACATAAAACAATACGTCCATCTCAACGCTATTCTTTGCATTGCGTAAGCACTCAGATATCGATAGTAACAATGTGAGGGCGAAACATGGCAGATCGATTCTAAGCATTGTTGTGAGATGAGGTCTGTCTGCGAGAGTGGAAGTAGTAGTGTCGGTCGGGAGCAGGGAGACAGAAGACGTGTCACGCAGCTGTCCTCATGTCGGTGATGGCAGATCTTACCACACTGAAGGTCAGATTTCATTTATATAGCCAGGAGAGATTTAGATGGCTTAACTACGCTGCCCCCCCCCCCCCAAGAACCATGGACCTTGCCGTTGGTGGGGAGGCTTGCGTGCCTCAGCGTTACAGATAACCGTACCGTAGGTGCAACCACAACGGAGGGGTATCTGTTGAGAGGCCAGACAAACGTGTGGTTCCTGAAGAGGGGCAGCAGCCTTTTCAGTAGTTGCAGGGGCAACAGTCTGGATGATTGACTGATCTGGCCTTGTAACACTAACCAAAACAGCCTTGCTGTGCTGGTACTGCGAACGGCTGAAAGCAAGGGGAAACTACCGCCGTAATTTTTCCCAAGGCATGCAGCTTTACTGTATGGTTAAATGATGAAGGCGTCCTCTTGGGTAAAATATTCCGGAGGTAAAATATTCCCCTTTCGGATCTCCGGGCGGGGACTACTCAAGTGGACGTCGTTATCAGGAGAAAGAAAACTGGCGTTCTACGGATCGGAGCGTGGAATGTCAGATCCCTTAATCGGGCAGGTAGGGTAGAAAATTTAAAAAGGGAAATGGATAGGTTAAAGTTAGATATAGTGGTAATTAGTGAAGTTCGGTGGCAGGAGGAACAAGACTTCCGGTCAGGTGAATACAGGGTTATAAATACAAAATCAAATAGGGGTAACGCAGGAGTCGGTTTAATAATGAATAAAAAAAATAGGAGTGCGGGTAAGCTACTACAAACAGCATAGTGAACGCATTATTGTGGCCAAGATAGACACGAAGCCCACGCCTACTACAGTAGTACAAGGTTATACGCCAACTACCTCTGCAGATGACGAAGTAATTGAAGAAATGTATGATGAAATAAAAGAAATAATTCAGATAGTGAAGGGAGACGAAAATTTAATAGTCATGGGTGACTGGAATTCGGTAGTAGGAAAAGGGAGAGAAGGAAACGTAGTCGGCGAATATGGATTGGGGCTAAGAAATGAAAGAGGAAGCCGCCTTATAGAATTTTGCACAAAGCACAACTTAATCATAGTTAACACTTGGTTCAAGAATCATAAAAGAAGGTTGTATACATGGAAGAAGCCTGGATATACTGACAGGTTTCAGATAGATTACATAATCGTAAGACAGAGATTTAGGAACCAGGTTTTAAATTGTAAGACATTTCCAGGGGCAGATGTGGACTCTGATCACAATCTGCTGGTTATGAACTGTAGATTAAAACTGAAGAAACTGCAGAAAGGTGGGTATTTAAGGAGATGGGACGTGGATAAACTGAAAGAACCAGAGGTTGTACAGAGTTTCGGGGAGAGCATAAGGGAACAATTGACAGCAATGGGGGACAGAAATACAGTAGAAGAAGAATGGGTAGCTCTGAAGGATGAAGTAGTGAAGGCAGCAGAGGATCAAGTAGGTAAAAAGACGAGGGCTAATAGAAATCCTTGGGTAACAGAAGAAATATTGAATTTAATTGATGAAAGGAGAAAATATAAAAATGCAGTAAATGAAGCAGGCAAAAAGGAATTCAAACGTCTCAAAAACAAGATAGACAGGAAGTGCAAAACGGCTAATCAGGGATGGCTAGAGGACAAATGTAAGGATGTAGAGGCTTATCTCACTATGGGTAAGATAGATACTTCCTACAGGAAAATTAAAGAGACCTTTGGAGAACAGAGAACCACTTGTATGAATATCAAGAGCTCAGATGGAAACCCAGTTCTAAGCAAAGAAGGGAAAGCAGAAAGGTGGAAGGAGTATATAGAGGGCCTATACAAGGGCAATGTACTTGAGGACAATTTTATGGAAATGGAAGAGGATGTAGATGAAGATGAAATGGGAGATACGATACTGCGTGAAGACTTTGACAGAGCACTGAAAGACCTGAGTCGAAACAAGGCCCTGGGAGTAGACAACGTTTCATTGGAACTACTGACGGCCTTGTGAGAGCCAGTCCTGACATAACTCTACCATCTGGTGAGCAAGATGTATGAGACAGGCGAAATACCCTCAGACTTCAAGAAGAATATAATAATTCCGATCCCAAAGAAAGCAGGTGTTGACAGATGTGAAAATTACCGAAAATCAGTTTAATAAGCCGCAGCTGCAAAATACTAACACGAATTCTTTACAGACGAATGGAAAAACTAGTAGAAGCCGACCTCGGGGAAGATCAGTTTGGATTCCGTAGAAACACTGGAACACGTGAGGCAATACTGACCGAACAACTTATCTTAGAAGAAAGATTAAGGAAAGGCAAACCTACGTTTCTAGCATTTGTAGACTTAGAGAAAGCTTTTGATAATGTTGACTGCAATACTCTATTTCAAATTTTAAAGGTGGCAGGGGTGAAATACAGGGAGCGAAAGGCTATTTACAATTTGTACGGAAACCAAATGGAAGTTATAAGGGTCGAGGGACATGAAAGGGACGCAGTGGTTTGGAAGGGAGTAAGACAGGGTTGTAACCTCTCCCCGATGTTATTCAATCTGTATATTGAGCAAGCAGTAAAGGAAACAAAAGAAAAATTCGGAGTAGGTATTAAAATCCCTGGAGAAGAAATAAAAACTTTGAGGTTCGCCGATGCCATTGTAATTCTGTCAGCGACAGCAAAGGACTTGGAAGAGCAGTTGAACGGAATGGACTGTGTCATGAAAGGAGGGTATAGGATGAACATCAACAAAAGCAAAACGAGGATAATGGAATGTAGTCGAATTAAGTCGGGTGATGCTGAGGGAACTGGATTAGGAAATGAGACACATAATGTAGTAAAGGAGTTTTGATATTTGGGGAGCAAAATAACTAATGATGGTCGAAGTAGAGAGGATATAAAATGTAGACTGGCAATGGCAAGGAAATAGTTTCTGAAGAAGAGAAATTTGTTAACATCGTGTTCTGATTTAAGTGTCAGGAATTCGTTTCTGAAAGTATTTGTATGGAGTGTAGCCATGTATGGAAGTGGAACATGGACGGTAACTAGTTTGGATAAGAAGAGAATAGAATCTTTCGAAATGTGGTGCTACAGAAGAATGCTGAAGATTAGATGGGTAGATCATATAACTAATGAGGAGGTATTGAATAGGATTGGGGAGAGGAGAAGTTTGTGGCACAACTTGACTAGAAGAAGGGATCGGTTGGTAGGACATGTTCTGAGGCATCAAGGGATCACCAATTTAGTATTGGAGGGCAGCGTGGAGGGTAAAAATCGTAGAGGAAGACCGAGAGCTGAATACACTAAACACATTCAGAAGGATGTAGGCTGCAGTAGATACTGGGAGATGAAGAAGCTTGCACAGGATAGAGTAGCATGGAGAGCTGCATCAAACCAGTCTGAGGACTGTAGACCACAACAACAACAACTACGCTTGAAGATGGAATTCAAGGCAAAATTCGGAAGCGTAGCGAAAACGCAATTCCAGTGTTAGGCTCGAGATTGTTATTCCGAGTTTGCAATGATCCAATGTTTTTCATGTCAGTGAAAGCAGCCTCCTTGTCCTCCAAATAATAATAATTTTTCTCCACATCTAAATAATATGCTGTGGTTACTAAATGTTAATGCAATTTTGAAATTGAAATAATTTGTTAATCTGGCACTCTGCCGTTATTGACACACATTTCATTTGTCATTGTCATTATTAATATTTGTTCACGATGATTCTGAAGTTTTAAATAGACTTGATTAATGAAGTCCCTTCTCAAAAGTTGTTTAGTACTTAACAGGACACAAGCAAACTCCTTTTTATTAAAATCATTCTTAGTAACAGTAAGCTTTAGCCGCTGATGGTGCTGCATGGTGCTGCGCATTGCTGTAAACGACGTGGAAAAAGGCAGTCCTCTAAAGAGGTGAGTGCAAAACTTAGTGCCAAATGAGAGACACTGAGACACCACAACATATCATGTACTCTAGTCCAGTAAATTCCGTTGCACAAGTCAGATTCTGTATCATTTGAAAATTGTTATTGAAATACGCAGTCAGATAGCTTATCCAAATGTTCAGGTAACGATCTGGTGAGGGCTTAAATGGAAGTGAAACTGACACTCATACAACACACAGAGAGTGTCATGCAGGTTAGATTTAGCAGCTGCTGCTGCATATTTGTTGCATATACGTTACAGTAAACGTAGTTAATTTCGGAGGAAGTGCCGTATAAAACATTCGTTCGACCGATCCTTGAATATTGTTCACGTTAATGGCACAAATTGAGGACATCCAACGAAGAGAGGAGCGTTTCGTCACAGGATCGTTTACATGGCGGGAGACGTTTACAGAGGTGCTCAACAAGCTTGTGTTACAGACGTTACAAGAGAGACGATGTGCACCACGGATAGATTTACTGTTGACGTTTCGGGAGGTTAGTTTGCAGAAAGTGTGAGCCAATGCATTACTCCCACCACATACCAGTCCCGAAACTACCACGATGAGAAACGCGATTGTATCTCATACGGTAGTTCACTGGTAGTAGTGTTTCTCACGCACCGTGCATAATTGTCACAGTGAAGGGGGCATACACTCGTAGCGTCGCGTTGCATTGGCCACGCACCCTCAGTATGTTATGAGGACCTCACATCGTAGTATGCGGCCATCTGTCGGCCAGCAGGTCAAATTGTCTGTGCCCAGGAATGCTGACTCTCAGGGGCTCGCTCAGTGGCATGTCACACTTAGATGCTATATTTCCACTGGCGAGAGGTGGCAGTGGCGGGGAAGCCTGCAGGGATACTTGCAATGTGATCTTAGCCTCTGGTTGTGTATCTGGTTGTACCATTGCACAAGGGTGAGCGGACGTACCAACCCCGTCTCGGTCTGCTGCCCTCCAGGTCAGGTGTATGGCTGCCAATGCAGTGACACTGGAGGCAGCCCGCCAGTGGAGAGGCAATAAGTCCAGGAAGGAGAACTTGATGCTGGAAGATGATGTGGCGGTGGAGTTTCTAACTCGTCGCGGCTCCTTGCTGTTCCCTGTCACTCCGGCATTAGGTGCTGCCGGACTGATGATACGTCTGATAAAACTGACGGCTATTTATGCAGATTAGGAGCTCACTTGTTGTGCTATCGCAGCTTTCAACACCGGTACATCCATAACGAAATACACTGAATCCAGCCGGCCGGAGTGGCCGAGCGGTTCTAGGCGCTACAGTCTGGAACCGCGCGACTACTACGGTCGCAGGTTCGAATCCTGCCTCGGGTGTGGATGTGTGTGATGTCCTTAGGTTACTTAGGTTCAAGTAGTTCTAAGTTCTATGGGACTGATGACCACAGCAGTTAAGTCCCATAGTGCTCAGAGCCATTTGAACCATTTGAACTCACTGAATCCTGGGGGAGGGGGGTTACAGTATAGAATGCGACGACTGTGAAGCTCAGTATATGGGCCACATTGGTAGGAAATTTAGAACCAGATGTAGTGAACATTTGCTTGACAAGATAAACAGAATTCGGCCTTTGCGGAGCACCTAAAACCTAGTGGGCACCGTTCCCCGGCTTTGAGCGATTTCCATGTACTCCATACTGCCACCAAAGGGAAAAGGATAAATCTCTTAGAGAAAATTGGAATTCTAAGACAATCCGGTATAGGGAAATATATTTTATCTAACGATCAATTTGTTAGCAGAAACCAGTCTTACTATGATATTGTGGTACCCGCTATTCCTATTAATAGCTTCTGTTCTTAATGTGACGCTGTCTTTTTTATTCCTTGTCTTGTAACTGTTTTTATCGGTCTGACTAATGTTTCAGAGTCATTTTAACTTTTACTGCTTGACAGGTTTTAAAAATTTTACACTTAATAGGTATTTTTTTACACGTACTAATATTGTGTTTTTGCACCTATTTTACTAATTTTCTTGCACTAAATACCAATTTAATAATTCACTGTTTTATGTAATTTGTCTTCCGCATATGGGTTTAGTTGTGCATTCACTTTTTGTGAGCACGTTGGTGAACCAACGCCATCTACCTTTAATGTCTTGCCTCTAAGGCTCTACATTTGGGGGGCCGGCTTGGAGGGCTAACGTATCCTGTTGTCGACCTCATTGCCCTACTATTTGTCAGATGTACGCAACGCTCCATGCCGTGTAAGCAGGAATGCGGCTGGCTACGAGTTACGTAAGACTTCCTAAATTTTTCTTCATTTGCCTTGGTTTTCGTGTCCAGGAGACACCGTAGCTCTACTTGAAACTGTATTCCCGGTTCCAGGTTCTGTAATTTTGTTGTTCATCCCATGACGATTTGAATACCATATATTGACATTAATGGACAAATGTTGGTTTTCCACATTAATTTTTAAGTAATTTCATAGTTAATTGTAGAGACGGTGGCAGATCCTAGATCTCTCCCTCTTTTGCATATTTATATTAACTCCATTTCCCCATTTTAATCTGCATGTGCCTCACTATTGTCATTTTTCTCCCCTAGTGATATGCCGATGCCCAAAAGGGCAAAACGCGTCGTTTCCTGTAAATAAAAAGATTTTGCAACCGTCACTGTCTTATTTCAAGAAAATTTTAACGGGTGGTGCACCAGATTCCCAGTATGGAATGGAACCAATTTTATTGAATAGAGCCAGTTTTATAAGGAGGAATACAACGTTTTTCAATTACAAAAAAATCAGCAGTAACTACTGAATCTCACCTATCCTATTGTTGCACCGTGTGCAAATTTAAAATCGGACTTCAGGGCACTAGAAAATTTCTCCAAGTATCGTTTAGAGTATCTAACTTTATTTTCGATTTCTATTATACAATTAACTTATTCGTCTCTAATCATTATGATCCCTGTTGTGCACTCCCTAAATGAGAATGTTTAGTAGATTTTGTACAGCATATGCGTTACTATTTTGTATCTACTTCATGACAACTTTTATCCATACATTCTCCCTCAACTTTACAGATAGTTTTATTTTTGAAAGACCAGTATTACTTCCGTTCACTTGTTACGTTTTACACTTCTGTCTTTTCTTTACTGCTTCCAGTATGCCATCTCTTATTCATATCTACCACTTTACTCCTTTCTTAACTAGTACTATTTATGTCACATTTACAATTCCTTTTTTAAGACTGTCGGTTTTCCTCGCTATAAATCGCTCTAACCATCATTGTCTCTTTTCCTGCAACGAGGAGAAACTGATGCTAATTTAAAGTGTAACTTATTTCATGATAGGTGTGTGAGTACTTTTGAAAACAGTTTCCCTAAGAAAACAGTGAAAAATGATTGTAAGAAACCATGTAAAAAGCTATGGGTTGGTAGAGGGATGAAATATCTTGTAACCAGAAAAGGGAAATGTGTCTAATAGCAAGAAAGAGTAACGTTCCAGAAGCAGTCAAATATCATAAAAACTACTGTACTATATTAAGGAAAGTTACTAAAAAATCCATAAGTATATATATTATGTCTGAGGCTAGCAACTCTGGTAATAAAATTGAAACAATTTGGAATCTTGCGGAAAAGAAAACGGGGGAACTAAGAGCACAAGAAGACTGTATTACAATCAGACTAAATGGAAAGTCTATTAACAAAAAGTCAGAGGTTAAAAATATTTTAATGAAAATATTTTTATGGAGAAAACAGGACCCAGATGTTCATTACAAAAGGCAAAACTATATATGGAAGAGGCAATATATACACAATATGATGATATTGAAAATGAAACCCGATAAACAAGAATTAGCTTAGGAAATTGTAAATAATGTCTTTCAGAAAATTATTGAGTAGTTCTCTCAAAATGCACTCTCATTAAATTTTGATAAAACATAGTTATACATTTCTGTACAGTAAATGGTACAGCACCGTTAATAAATATAGAGTTTGATCAGAAGTCTGTAGCTAAGGCAGAATGTTCCAAATTTTTGGTGTGTGCATTGATGAGAGATTGAAATGGAAGAAACACACTGATGATCTACTGAAACGTTTCGGTTAAGCTACTTGCGCTATTAGGGTGATTGCAAATTTTGGCGATAAGCATATAAGTAAATTAGCTTAATATGCCTACTTTCATTCACTGCTTTCGTGTGGGATCATATTTTGGGGTAATTCATCACTGAGGAAAAAATATTCACAGCACAAAAGCATGTAATCAGAATAATAGCTGGGGCCCAGCCAAGAGCACCATGCAGACATTTATTTATAGATTTTTTTCTAGGAGAAACTCTGAGTCTGATCTTCACTACTTTAGGTTAAATCTAACTTTGGTACAAAAATGTATGAATTATACTGCCACAAAATTATTTTGTCATTTACGTGATAGCATCAAAAGTCTGACAGATGGCTAACATTTAGAAATAAATTAAAAGAATTTCTGAATGGGAACTCTTTCAAAAAAAGTCAAAACCGCTTGTATAATGGCATGTGAGGAAACCTTTTGTTAAATTGACATGTTCTGCATCATTACAATATTTTCTGACATGTTCCCAAGGGATCTCCTCACTATCGAACAACTGGAACGAAAACTGCATCTAATCTAATTTGATCTCGGCCCACACGTTCTAGTTTCTTCAATGTCGTCTTGTATTAAATTAGTAAATGGTTACAGAGTGATGGCTCGTACAGTTCCTTTTCTAGGAAAGATTGAGGATTGCATTCCGAGCTCTAAGTTCAGTAAAAGTTGGCGTTATCAAAAGTTTTGAATTTTTTAATTAATTAATTTATTTATTTATTTTGTCTTTAGGTAACACTGACGATACAGCTAGCAATAATTACAAGAACAAAATTAAGATAACATAAAATTTCACAATGGAACGATTAACTGGCTGTTATGTACAGATATGAGTTCTTAATTTAAAACAAATACACGAAGTTACAACGCATTTTTCTAAATGGGCTGATTCCATAGGAGTACTTGGGCCACATCAACTTATAGATCAAATCTGTGTATCAACTTCATTTAAATATTTTGCTATTAAATTCTGTCCCAGCCTCGTTCGAATGATGGTAGCTACGTAACGTCTACTAAGCTTCACACAGTCGAATCACGATCGAGGAGAGAAGTCCGGTCCTGTGGCTGCTAGGTGTCTGCCCCTCACATTGTTGAGGTAAAGGCCATTCGTGGTCCCAAGGTTCGTAAGCAACTCTCTTGCTCGCAAGTTTGAGATCATTATGAGGGATTGGCATTAGACGGAATTTTCCACGCGTAATGCTCCTCTTTGCAAAGTGGTCGACTATTTCGTTATGCAACAGTCCTTAATGTCCTTTAATCCACAGTAAGTGGATGTCTGTGCCATTTTCCCTTGCTTGTAGCATGCCGTCCAATACATTCAAAATGTATTTGTTAGACTGCGAGTTGAATTTTCAATGTCATAATTGCTGCCTGACGCTTTGGGAGTCGTTGATAATCAATAAGAGCATAAATGTCTGTACTCCGTAGCAAATGACCTTCCTTCTGGGCAATAACTCTGCTTTAAAGATAGAAGTTCCGGGTGGATGTGTAATAGTTTTATAGATACCATTAGAGAGTGCAGAAACCGTATCCCACACTCTCTTCTTCTTTAGAGCCATCTGCGTGTCTGCTCGTACAATCGTACTGAGGCCAATATGGTTCAATAAATTACTTTACTTCACATTTATTTCCTTCTGTTGTGTGTTTTTTTTTTTTGTTTTTCTTTTTTTTTTTAATCTCCGGCGAACCACAGCTTTGCGGGGTCTAAAATAAAAATATTCTGAATCAACTGAGTTCCGTGGAACTCGAAGCTGAGTGGTACCTCGGATGTTCTTAGACGTGATCACGGAACAAATTTTTCCAAAACTTCGTTAATAAAAACATTTTCCCAGTTTTTCACCCTTCTTACATATCTCAGCAACAGCTTGTAATTAATATTTACGTAGATTTTTGTCTGAAATTAACTGAAATTAATGTTACACATAAGCATGTAGAAACGCTTGTAGCTGGAACAACAGTCACTACGAAGCTTTTTCAGTCTTTTAATTACCGAATTTTTGTTTTACTAAAACTTTGTCAATCCAAACCCTGATTTATCTTCAGGTATCGTTCATTTTTATTTAGATTGCGAACTGAACAAATAGTATTTTTCTGGTTAGTGCATCTTCCCATAAGGTGACATGCCAATATAACAATTTTAGGATATATATTTAAAATGCTTCGCATGTTGTGACACAGTGGCGAATACAGCAGTGATCCAGAAAGTTTAGAATAATTTTCTTTCAGTTCCGTATATTATCACAAAATTGTTGGTCCCTAGACTACCGGTTTCGGTCAGCGATAGCCATCTTAGGATCTGCAGCAAAACATGGGAAAATCAAATACAGCTAGTGGACAGTTTACCTCTTAAAACAGCACAGTATGCCATATTCACAATATTACTTTCATAAATGTAGGAAACAGGCACTTAAAATGCGACGAGGCATATCTATTTTAAAACATATCCCAATACAATGAAGCCATTTTGGCATCGTAAAAAAATACACACAAAACTAGCGTAGCATAGTCCCATATATTTTAAATACGATGTAAACTAGGCCACACTGGTGACTGAGTCATCCTGTTACTGTTCATAACAAACTGCAGTAGCCACAAAATAATATGTCTGTGTCGTAAGTCGTTAGCCTAAATGCTGTAAGTCTACACGCATTCGTCAGTCGTATAGTTGGACGAACTCAATAGAATGAGAAATACACTACATAAAATCTATAGTGAGCTTATGGAGTGATTAAGTTATTATAGTAATAAAATGTAAGAAGTTAAAAACACTAATAACGTTAAATTTAAAATTGTAAGAAACGAAATGGTAGGTGACAGTATGTGATTCTGAGACGCTCTTGCGGTGATTTTAGATAAAACTAATAACATACATAAGAATAAAGTACATAATAACAAGCTTAAGGGACCAAGAATTTAACATAAAAATGAGAAAATAAGTAGGAAAAGAAATCAAACGGATGCAACGAAAGACTGAAGTATGTACTTCGCGGCCTCGTTTGAAGTGGTACGAGAATGTAGCAAAGGCGAGAAGTGGTCGGAGCCTCTCCCGCGAGACGTCGTATATTAAAAAACTTTGCAAGTCAAATAATAAAATTATCTAGTCAGTGAAATTTATACACATGGTAGCAACAATCAAACACTAGAACAATACCTTCAACGTAAGAAAATGAAGCAAACACATGATGTACTCTATACTGTGTAACGACAAGGCAAGATTATATATATATATATATATATATATATATATATATATATATATATATATATATATATGAGGAAGGCGTTCAGTGATTAATGCAGAACATTATGAAATAAATAAAAATGGGCATTGGGTATCAAATCGCTCCGCCCACTGAACGCTCTTGCTGGTTCTTGCTTCTTGGCTTTATAAATTTAAAGCTTCCGTAATATGTTCCCATGTTTAGCTGCAGATCTTAAGATGATCATTGCTGGGCGAAACTGCTAGTCCAAAGACAAAAATATTTTATTACCACGGACAGAAACTAAAAGAATTTGTTCTAAAAATGAGAGAAACTTTCTAAAGAGTTTTGAGTCCACGAAGAAGATCTTAAGGGGCTCGTAGATGTGTGATGTGCATTACATCCACGACGTGTGATTCGAAAAGATATTTCGCCATGAAGAACGTTGACCTAAGTGTGTTGATCTCGATGGTGATTAGCGAGCTTTTCTTTTAAGTAAACCCTTGTGTACCCGGCAGAAAACGTTTCAATTTGTCATCGTATTTCTGTTCCTTGATCGCAGGCTTGAAACACTTTATATGTAGACTGCCGACTGGATATAATTTAATAACGCTGTAAGAAACGGCCAGGCAGTGAGGGGCACCCAGGGCACACGTTCTAAATTCTGGAGACAGTAAAATACCGCAGAGACTTGAAAAATCCTCGGAATTCGGCGCCCCTTCTCCATCATTCAAGGCACGTAGCGTCCTCAAGGTAGGGCGCTTAATTCCGCTGGATGAGGCCGAATCGATAGACCCTTACGGTAACTGGAGGACTCCCCGGTCAGACGTCCCGGCGACACTGAAGAGCGGTTCATAAATATTAAAGCCGCCCCGCCCCTCCCTCTGCGAGAACTACTGTACATGCCGAGAGTTGCCCGGGACTCTCGGTCGCGTCGCGTCGCACCGCAGAGACGCCGGCAGGATTCTGCAAAAATCAACAAAGCGCGCAGATTCTGCGCTGTACTGTACGACACGAGACAGCAAAGGTGCCGTGACGTCACAGGGTGCGCGGAGCCTAACAAAGCGGCGAATGGTATCACCGCTCTTGGCATTTGCCGCCGGTTAGTTCGCGATCTCGCCGTAATGTAATTTCCTGCCTAGTGCTCCATCGCGCCCGCTTTGAACATCAAACGATCTGGAATAGAGGGTTACCGCGGCCTGTCGCGTGGACTAATACTCTGCATGGCTAACGGATGGACGCGCAGCCCTCCCGGGCCAATAGTTTTACCATCACAAATAGTCCGTAATAGCTGGCACTTGACGCGCTCTATTTGACGTAGATCACTTCCTTTGTACCGGTACACTTGCAAACGAATTTATGCATATCATTTACATACAAGCAATGCAGAATACACTTACAAAATTCTCCCACATTTTTTTTTTTCCCATTTCACCTGCCTTTCACAGATTGGGCATACAGAAGTGTTCTGGTCTCCGTTCCTTTCTTCAACTGGCCGTCCAGTCTTCCGCTTTCCTTTGAATTTGATTCTTAAGGCCACTTTTGCGATACTTTATTCATCCATCCGTTTCAAATGTTCCTTCCAGTTTTGTTTATATACTTCCATTTTGTTATTTATCGCAAGAATGTTTAGTTCTTGAAACTTCCTGGCAGATTAAAACTATGTGTCAAACCGAGACTCCATCTCATGTCCTTTGCCTTTCGCGGGCAAGTGCTCTAACGACTGCGCAACCCAACCACAAGTCACGACATCTTCTCACAGCTTTACTTCCACAAGTACCTCTTCTCCTACCTTCCAAACTTCACGGTTTAGTTCTTACCTAATGTTTTCATTAGAAATCTTGTCCAACTTAGTGCAAATTTCACTGCTCCTAAAACTTTCATATCAGTCACCTGAATAAGGCTAGAGTCTTTTCTCTTCATAACACAGGTTTCACAGCCATACAGTAAAACAGAATTGCGAATTTGTGGCTTTTCTTTGTTCTGCTTGCAGCGCAACCTACACTCTTATATTTCTATAATGTATATCTACGTCTTTATCTTGGTTAACAGTAGTATATATCCCAAGGGTTCTGATGTGCTGAACTTGTGATCTTCAGTTACAATTTTCCATTGTTCTCGGTATTTCCCATGAACTGCCATAGTCTTACTACGATTTACTGCTGTTTTAAAAATTACAGTCTTTTCCAATTAAGATTAAAAGACGAACTGATATTTGTAGCCAGTCTTCGGATTTTCCTATTAATACAGTGTCGTCAGCAGATAATACTATTTTAATACATTTACTCTCGATTATATGAGTTCCTTCTGGCGATCTTTCTTTCCATTTTTGGACGGCATCGTCTGTATACATATTAAAAACCAGCAGGCTGCAAATTACATCCTTGTGTCACACCTTGGTTTATTAAAATCATTTCACATGTATAATTGGTGCCATTCTTCTATTATAGATACTCATGGTGCAATTATTACTTGATTGGGGATATCCATGATTTTGCCATAATTTCTCAAAGGCTGTCTCCGCCCACTCTGTGAAATTATTCTCCAGAATCTATGAAAGACATTTATGTTAATAAATTAAATCCTTTTCTTTCACAATTTTTTTCCTAAAAATTAAAATAAAACATAATTTTTAATTTCTTATTTACCAACACAAAAACAAAAAATTTACAATGATTACATTTTCACGAACGTCTTTCTGTTTTCATTCCGCGATATTTTAAATCCTGTTACTAAGCTAGTCCTTTCTGAAAATATATGTCTGGAGTGGACCCTTACACGGGAATAAAACTTAGATGATAATGTTTGTAGTATTATTAGTTTTATTCATCCTTGGTCCACTTCTACATCTGTGTTAAACATACATTATTTAAAAAATATAATTTATACACACAGACATTTTGGGTATTGTAGACGGCCGTGGTCCTTTGGTACAAACTGTTCTTGTATTTACTTTCGTGGCAACAGCCATGAAAATCCATCCTAAAACTAACATTTGGCATCTCTGCAGTACAATACAGAGCCATGAAAATCTATCCTACAAACTAACATTTGGCATCTCTACAGTACAATACACGCACTTATACTCAACAATGGCGGCTACACCGGTTATTTATGTACAAACATTTCACACTTCCAATGGCTTATCTCACGTTTATATTAACTTGTGACTTTGCAACGTCCATGACTTAAATATGTTTCCTAGACACATGCAGTTCCGAAATTTCATTACTCTACGTTAATTACTTTTTTTGCCAGTGTATATGAGACCTTTACAATAATTTCAGTGTGAGACAAATTTCGACAACAGATATGAAAGATTAAACAACGTCACTTGTAATGGTCCTATAGCTGTGTCAAGCTTAGTCCACAATCAGAGCATCCTGAAACACTAAACGTTATTATTATACGATGTCCTCATAACTACAAAGAAACGAACGGTTGATTACAAAAGACGAGTTTGTTCACTGAACTTCTATTGCCAGTTACTTTATTATGAACAGAGTTAGAACGAAATACAGAATTCAAATATAACGATTATTATTCAAGCGTCACATCTAATCTTGTGCTGCTTTCAGCAACTCACAAGTATTACAAAGGGCCACTATTATATACACACTAAATAACACACTTAACGGCTGTGAGAGACAACGTGAACTGTAGGACTAGAACTACATAAAGGAGTGGCAGCTCTTACTTTTATGGGATAATCCCCACAGATCGCAAAAAGAGAAAGGGGGTTCTTTGAAAACGACATATATGTGCTGTAGAGGGAAAAGACTAGAAGACGGCGTTGCAGTACCCAGGTGTATGTTCATAGCATGTACAAGAAGATGAAGGAGTTCAGAGAAACGTAATATCAGATTGGATAGGTTACTAGAGATCTACGAAGTTAGGAGCTACAGATGAAAGCTGACTGTGACGCAATAAAGGCCATATTGGTCGTATAGACAGTGAACTTCACTTCTGTTCTTATCGAGGATATTGACTTATCTTAATCTGTAGATGACGAACGCCTATAGAAAGAAACAAAGAAAGGCAACCGTCAGGTTACACTTTCCCTCATAGTCATTGCAAAGACTCTTTGCCTTTTCAAAAAAATTGTTCAAATGGCTCTGAGCACTATGGGACTTAACTTCTGAGGTCATCAGTCCCCTAGAACTTAGAACTACTTAAATCTAACTAACCTAAGGACATCACACACATCCATGCCCGAGGCAGGATTCGAACCTGCGGTTCCAGACTGTAGCGCCTAGAACCGCTCGGCCACCCCAGCCGGCTTTCCCTTTTCACAAATGATACTTTGCTCCGATGGAACTACAACGTGGAAGAAAGAAGGAAGTTAATGGGGGAGGGGGGGGGGGAGAGGAACTGACATATGGCTGACTAATCGGTGACTCATTAGGTGTAGGAGAGAAAAACACTGCAGCGATTCAAAATTTCAACAAATCAACAAGCCGTGTCGCTGTTAACGATTTCCAGTCAGGGGCCATCATAAACCACTTACCGAGAAAGGTAGTGCAGTGATTAACTGCATTAAAATGGTTATCTACAAGAGCATTTTCTTTTAGGTATTTCAAGGTTTCCTTAAATTCAACAGGTGAATCTTGGGACCGCTTCTAAAATCGTCCTAGCCGAATCCGAGTCCTTTCCCCATTCTATTACTGCATTACCAACGAACCAGATGTAAATGTGACACTTAATACTGTATTTCTTCCTTCCTTATCGACTGGGTAAATTTCTTGTGTAAGTAAGGCCAATTTGACAAGATGGTTTACGAAAGACTCTTGACTTTCGCATTATTTAGGAGAAAGTAAGTCCACTCCGAAATAGAAATGTTATGTAATTTGCATAAGATACGTACATATATTTGAAGATCACAGAAGAAACCAGTAATAATGAAATCAGTCGTTGATGTGACAGAAATTGTTATTGTGGAGCTCTCTCTTTTGCCGAGCATCAAACTCAATAAGCTAGCTCAAAAGAAATAAATAAATAATACAAGCAGACGGGCAGTATTTTAGAAATGGACCACGAGTATTTTGCTAGGCTCCATTCATATAGTGAGTAGCATAATCTCACTTCACTTACTTTCGACATTGCACTATAGCACCACCATGTGTATAACATCTTTGTACTTCCTAGATCTAAGTTCTCTGACAAGAGTGTGGCTCAAAACAGTTCCAACTGTCATTCATTATTTTGTAATAGCATTTGGTAATTTCATATATGTAACATCATTGTAGTTCCTAGATCTAAGTTCTCCGACAAAAATGTGGATCAAAAAAATTTCATAATGTGAATCAAAAAAACTTAGCAGTTTATAATAGCTTTATAAGTTTCTATATTTGCAACATCCTCACACTTCCTATGGCTAAGTTCTTTGACCATAACCTACATGTTTCTGTATGAGCAACATCTTTAAACCTCCTACGTCTAAGTTCTTTGACGACAGCCTACAGTTTTGTATGTAAACACAGTGTATTTCAAGAGTGCACGTCGTAATAGTGAAATACGTAGCTAAACTTTATAAACCTGAAATATGGATGTGAAAATGATACAAAATGTGCAACTAAGTGGAAAAACTACCACAGTGTAATTATAATAATGATGCTTCATCCTTCATTTCAGATATATTTTCGACAAATGCTGCGTTGCCACCTAGAATTGTTCCACTTGCCTTTATTTAGTCAACAGAAAAGAATTTTTTTGTATTTATACAGCGATCTCCAGCAATATAAGCATGTACAGGAATGGATAAACACCTGAGGATGGCCACAAGCCCGATACCAGTCGTGTAACGAATAAAAAATCTTTCATTGTGACTGGTAGCGGTAATTTTTCTTGACTTTATAAAGGAACAGTCACGGAGTTCAACAGCATCCACAATGGATAAAATTCAATTAAGGAAACGTTGTTTCAGAGAGGCCTACTCTTTTTATCTCTGCTAGTGTGCTTCTCTTACATCACTTCTTACGTGGGACTAACTTGGATGTTAGGTCATCTCTGCCACTTTTCGTTACCTTACTGTTTCTTTGGTTTAATCCCAATCCATATTCCGTAGTCGTTAGTGATTTCATTCCATTCGACGTATCCTGTCTTCCGCACTTTCACTGAGGTTAGCAATATCACGAGTGTATCAACCAAATAACATCCATTTACTCTGAATATAAATCCCACTCCTGAACCTTTCTGTATGCCCCCGACTGTTTCTCTGATGTGTAGAGTGAACAGTAGGCCGACACACACCTCTATCTTACACCCATTTTAATCAGAGTATTTTTCTGATGGTCTTCCAGTGTCATTATTGCCTCTTGCTTCTTATAACCATCAGACGGCGTGTCTGTTGTAGTTTGACATACCTACACTACTGTTTGGAAAACGTGAGACACCATACCCCAAAAATGTGATTTATTCCACCGATTTGGGGATGACGCAACACAAATGATTAGCATTAGAGACATGCACATGCACTGTGACTATGGAAATTCAGTACGGAGTAGCGCCACAACATGGTGCAATCAGAGCCGCTAGATGTCGTCGCACGGAGTCAAAGAGCGCCTGAATATGCTGCCGAGGAAAACTTGCCAAGCGGTTTGTAGGCAGTTCCACGAGGCTGTTGGAGGACCTGAACGAGCAAGCTGCCGAGCGACCATGTCGCATCGACACGTCCGATGGGCGACATGTCAGGCGAACGACCAGACCAGGCAAGCAGTGGTACCGCAGAAGGCGAGATCGTGTGTTACAGGCAATGGTGCCCCAAACTTTCACACTTTAAGTTTGTTCGCTGTGCCGCTCAACAGTAGAGTCTGCCCGACTGCGTTTACCACAGCGGAGTCGAACACGTATGCGGTCTTCACTGTAGGGCAAGTTGAAGCGGGACTCCTCCTAAAACAATATAGATAGCCACTCAGCATGCCAGAGTCGGCGTTCATGTGTCTGTTGCAGACTGCTGAGTTGTTGTCAATCGAATCAAATGCAACTGCAAGCGTGCCACCAGTCAACCCACAGAAGACGGGGTACGACTGTCGACACATACATGTCCACACCAATTGCAGTGCTCCAACGCCGTGCCAACACTGTGGACGAAGAAATTCTCCCCGTTATGGCCAATGGAAGAGGATGTAGATGAAGATGAAATGGGAGATAAGATACTGCGTGAAGAGTTTGACAGAGCACTGAAAGACCTGAGTCGAAACAAGGCCCCGGGAGCAGACAACATTCCATTAGAACTACTGATGGCCTTGGGAGAGCCAGTCATGACAAAACTCTACCATCTGGTGAGCAAGATGTATGAGACAGGCGAAATACCCACAGACTTCAAGAAGAATATAATAATTCCAATCCCAAAGAAAGCAGGCGTTGACAGATGTGAAAATTACCGAACTATCAGTTTAATAAGTCACAGCTGCAAAATACTAACGCGAATTCTTTACAGACGAATGGAAAAACTGGTAGAAGCGGACCTCGGGGAAGATCAGTTTGGATTCCGTAGAAATGTTGGAACACGTGAGGCAATACTAACCTTACGACTTATCTTAGAAGAAAGATTAAGAAAAGGCAAACCTACGTTTCTAGCATTTGTAGACTTAGAGAAAGCTTTTAACAACGTTAACTGGAATACTCTCCTTCAAATTCTGAAGGTGGCAGGGGTAAAATACAAGGAGCGAAAGGCTATTTGCTATTTGTACATAAACCAGATGGCAGTTATAAGAGTCGAGGGGCATGAAAGGGAAGCAGTGGTTGGGAAAGGAGTGAGTCAGGGTTGTAGCCTATCCCCGATGTTATTCAATCTGTATATTGAGCAAGCAGTAAAGGAAACAAAAGAAAAATTCGGAGTAGGTATTAAAATTCATGGAGAAGAAGTAAAAACTTTGAGGTTCGCCGATGACATTGTAATTCTGTCAGAGACAGCAAAGGACTTGGAAGAGCAGTTGAACGGAATGGACAGTATCTTGAAGGGAGGATATAAGATGAACATCAACAAAAGCAAAACGAGGATAATGGAATGTAGTCAAATTAAATCGGGTGATGCTGAGGGGATTAGATTAGGAAATGAGACAAAGTAGTAAAGGAGTTTTGCTATTTAGGGAGTAAAATAACTGATGATGGTCGAAGTAGAGAGGATATAAAATGTAGACTGGCAATGGCAAGGAAAGCGTTTCTGAAGAAGAGAAATTTGTTAACATCGAGTATAGATTTAAGTGTCAGGAAGTCGTTTCTGAAAGTATTTGTATGGAGTGTAGCCATGTATGGAAGTGAAACATGGACGATAACCAGTTTGGACAAGAAGAGAATAGATGCTTTTGAAATGTGGTGCTACAGAAGAATGCTGAAGATAAGGTGGGTAGATCACGTAACTAATGAGGAGGTATTGAATAGGATTGGGGAGAAGAGAAGTTTGTGGCACAACTTGACTAGAAGAAGGGATCGGTTGGTAGGACATGTTTTGAGGCATCAAGGGATCACAAATTTAGCATTGGAGGGCAGCGTGGAGGGTAAAAATCGTAGAGGGAGACCAAGAGATGAAAACACTAAGCAGATTCAGAAGGATGTAGGCTGCAGTAGGTACTGGGAGATGAAGAAGCTTGCACAGGATAGAGTAGCATGGAGAGGTGCATCAAACCAGTCTCAGGACTGAAGACCACAACAACAACAACATGGCCAACCGGAGAAGGTGGCGATCATATCGCGCTGTGGTCACAATGCGTCGTCCAGTATCATGAAGGGGCTGTGTACGGCCCTCTTTTCTCCACTGGTTCCACATAAGCCTGACTGTAGTAGCAGCGTGCCTTGTACTAGCCGTAGCGTCTCGGAACGATTGACCTGCCTCCCGGAGACCAATCACTCTGCCCCCTTCAAAGGCACTCACATACCGATATTCCACCCTGTGATGTCGACAAGCGGCACTTGGTTACACGATTCCACTTCGTTTGACGTTTCGGCAACGATTGAACGTTGCGTAACACTGACCAGTCCGGTCCCACAAAAGATGGCGCCTCTCTGCCATTTACGTCAGTTGTTATATGGTTCCGCTATTCTAGAAGTCATTTTATCGAGGCGTGTTGCAGACCATTGCTTTTGAGTGTTTCGCTTTTTACAAACATCAGTGTAAATATCTCGAAAACGACGCGTTTTACGAAAAAAAAAGTGAAAAAATTGTTTCATTAAAGAGGGCATCTGCCTGTGCTACAACGCAACCTCCTAACCACTCCTCCTCCGCGGACAGGCTTAAATTAGTATTTTCGAATTGGAACCCTTGCCCCCGCCCCCCATTGTTATTGCATATTAGGATTATACGCCAAAAATATACAGTACATACGGTTTACTGAAATCATTATTTCCTATTTTTGGCAGAGCCGTCGTAATCAGCAAGTATTAAGTGTGCTTGTTTTCGCAATTAAGAACCGACACACTTGATTCTACATTTCGTTTCCGACGTAAAAGTAAACCTTTGATTTCTAACAGTTGATATCTATGTTCAAAATTTCCTTTAATACTGGCAGATTTGAGTGTACAGAACTATACGGTATCCCGTCTCAAAGTCTTGTTAGAAACTATGTTTCGAGTGAAATAGGAACATCGATGTGGATGTAATTGTTTTCTGTTCTCATCAAGATGCTCTTTCCCTTATCATTATTACACAGGTAGCCGTGTAGAGTCCAGCGTGAGAGTTCCGGAGATTGGTTGGAAACACACACCGAAATCAGACACCTTGATGGCCGGGTACAAGGGCGGCCACCCGAAATCAAGCATTTCACTGATTTGAGGACTCACCACAATCAACCCCGTAGGGAACGGAAAACTACGTTAATACAGGTACCTTTTGTGCCAGAAATATCAGTGTCTAGCCAAATTATTTGTTTAGTACTATCACATATGCAGCACTCAAGTAACATTTGAACGTCAGTATTAACCGCCAGAGCACGAACGTTTACATTTACAAATCCGTCGGTCTTAACTGCAAAAGAGAGGCACATTCTATATTTGTCGATTACATTACCGTCTGCCACGAATGAGAAACAATGGTTTGAGTAAATCATAGGTATTTTTTGGTGTAGGATAAAAATAGGGTTTGGGGGGGGGGGGGGGGAGGTTCCCATTTGAAAATATAAATGTGACCCTGTTGATGCAGGACTGTGGTTAGGAGGTCCCCAGTTGTATAACAGACAGATGTCCCCTTTACTAATATTACTAATATTAACATTTCATATAGGACATTTTTTTCGTACTATGCGATGTTTTCGAGATATTTAGGTGTCTCAAGCTAAAGTAGCCTGTATATTACCCGTCTTTCTTGAATAGTTTGGAAGTCATTTTGAGGGAATTTCAAACATTACGACCGCCAAGCAACTTTATGTAACCACAGGGTACTACAACACGCGTAAGATGGGCAAGACAAATGGTTCAAATGGCTCTGAGCACTATGGGACTTAACTTCTGGGGTCATCAGTCGCCTAGAACTTAGAACTACGTAAACCTAACTAACCTAATAACATCACACACGAGGCAAGATTCGAACCTGAGACCGTAGCGGTCGCTCGGTTCCAGACTGTAGCGCCCACGACCGCTCGGCCACCCCGGCCGGCTGGGTAAGACACATTTATTAAATGTGTGTACATTGTAAGGTGGCGTTATTTTACAACTTAGAAACCGCGTTTACATCCCATATGACATAAGTAAGCCCCTTCAATAATAGAATAGACAAGTTTGCGCTCGTTCATTAAAAACATGTGTGTGACGGACATCGTGTGGTACACTTAACAAGTATAATGTCTGCATGTTGGGTGACTTGGGAGCAAGCAGAGCTGTGAAACCCGTGGTAGAGCGGGGAAGGACACATGAAGCTCACACATTCCTTCGGACAATAGGACAGCACAGCCGATTCCTGAGCTAATCCCGGGATCCGCCCGTGAGCTGGACCACCTGCAAAACGGGAACGCGTGTCCGGCGGGTAGGCGTGAGAAGGCGGCCTGGTCGGCCAAAAACACACGGCAGCAGGTATTCGTGTACTTTTCTACGGACATAGAAAGAACTTCTAGAAACTTCGATCTGAATTCCAAACAGCGATTGATCGGCGTCCAGAAACGAGCGGCTTCCGGAAAGATGATTCGCCACCCAAATTTAAGGAGGAGAAAAGACTTTGAGCAGTGAAAAGAGGAGAGAAGAATGAGAGAGTCGTTGCGAGGTCGTGGAGCAAGAGAGTCGTCTTGTAGGTCCACGGCTGTCGACGGATGTCTTCGGCTGCAATTTTGGTGAAGTACAATTTTACTATTATCTCGCTGAGGCGAAAAGTTTCGTGATTATAGCTTCTGATCATTACGGTGATCTCTATTATGCAATGGCGTGTGGGAAGGTAAATTTACATTGGTGAATCACGTGTTCTACTCCGTTCTGCACTGAGGTTTCACACTGCCCATTCAGATAGTACTTCCTTCTTGCTATTTAGTACACGGGGGAAGTCAGTTACTCCGCGCCTAGTCACAGATCGCGAGTACATTATAGAGCAGAGCCAGACATTTAAGGGCCAGTACTAATACAGGGAGAACCTGAGATTTGTAATCCTACTTATTTTCCTTAAATTGTTTTTTGTGATGAGTAAATGTATTAAAATCACGGCATTTATCCTTCAGTACATAGCATTTTCCTGTCTCCGTATAGTGTTTTCTTGCTCCTGTGAATATTTTATAACTTATTCCTTAAAAGGGGGACTAGATTTCGTCGGCTTATCCTGACATTGTACCGTATCCACAGGATAAGATTAGGAAACGGGTAGGTTATCGCATGACAATTTACATAATTAATGATAATTACGTATTCCTACTTATTGTCAGGGCGACTTCAGTAGCGTTAAAATATCCATTGCGCAAATTATCACTTGTACGTACTCATGGAAAGTGTCCGCCATCAACAGCCAGTAGAAGAAGTGGAGGTACGGTAAAACACAACGTATAAGATTCGACAGGTCCATGGATCGGTATTCGAAGTCCAACACGCTGACTATCCTAACACCTTGAAGTCAACTATGAAATCTAAAAACGTTTAGCAGGGGTCCTGTGTGTGAAAGTACTCTTCTATTTGTGACTAATAACTTCACTAGACACTTGGTTTTGAACATTCCGACGAATATTTGTAAGTAGATTCAAGCTACTTCGTTTGCGACCATGGCGTCGGATGAAGTACAATGGAGCTGCACGCTGAGGTGACGAGCGTCATTGGATACCTCCTAATGGAGTGTCGGATATACTTTTGCCCGGTGTAGTGCAGTTACTCGGCATAATATGGACTCAACAACTCAATGGAAGTCCCATGCAGAAATGTTGAGCCACGTTGTCTCTATTGCCATCAAATCGCAAAGGTGTTACCGTTGCAGGATTTAGGTCACGAAATGGCTTTCGATTATGTCCCATACATGTTCGCTGATATTCGTATTGGCCATCTGGGTAGCCCAGTGGTTCGCTCGAATATCCAGAATGTTCTTCAAACCTGTCACCCAGCCCGGTGACATGGTGTATCATTAGCATGAATCCCATATAAGGCTGCAAATGGCCTCCAAATAGACGAACCATTTCCGGTAACTGATCGGTTCATTTAGACCAAAGCATCCAGTCCATTGCATCTAATCGTAGCCGACACCATTATGCAGCCAGCAGCAGCTTTCACAATGCCATGTTGACAACTTGGATCCACGGTTTCGTTGGGTCTGCGCCACACTCTAACTTTACGATCAGCTCTCACCAACTAAAACCGGGACTTATCTGATCAGCCCACGGATTTCCAGGCGTTTAGCCTCCAGCCGATATGGTCACAGGCCCTGGAGAGGTTCTGTAGTTGACGTCGTGCTAATAGCATAGGCACTCATTTCCGTTCGCTATTTCCATAGCCCATAAACGCCAAATTTCGCAGCACTGCCCTAAGGATATGTTCTTCGTACGTCCCACATTGATTTCTGCGGTTGTTTCAACGCAGTGCTGTTTGCCTGTTAGCACTGATATCCCTACGCAAACGCCACTGCTCTCGATCGTTAAGTGGAGGCCGTCGACCGGTGCGTTGTCCGTGCTGAAGGCCAATGCCTGAAATTTTGTGTTCTCGGGACATTCTTGGCACTGTGGATTTCGAAATGCTGAATTATCTGACGATTTCTGAAACGAAGTGTTTAATGCGTCCATATCCAAGACCCAGTCCGCGTTCAAACCCTATTAATTCCCATCGTGCGGGCATAATCACAGCATAAAGCTTTTTACTTTAATCATCTAACAAGGGAACCTCCCCATCGCACCCCCCTCAGATTTAGTTATAAGTTGGCACAGTAGATAGGTCTTGAAAAGCTGAACACAGATCAATCGAGGTAACAGGAAGTTGTGTGGAACTATGAAAAAAATAAGAAAATATACAAACTGAGTAGTCCATGCGTAAGATAGGCAACATCAATGACAATGTGAGTTCAGGAGCGCCGTGGTCTCGTGGTTTGCGTGAGCAACTGTGAAACTAGAGGCCTTGGTTCAAGTCTTCCCTCGAGTGAAAATTTTAATTTTTTATTTTCAGACGATTATTATCCGACAAACTCTTATGTTTTCATCGCTTTTTTGGGAGTGATTATCACATCCACAAGAAAACCTAAATCGGGAAAGGTAGAATAATCTTTTCACCCATTCGCCAAGTGTACAAGTTAGGTGGGTCGACAACATATTCCTGTCATGTGACGCACATGCCGTCACCAGTGTCGTATAGAATATATTAGACGTGTTTTCCTGTGAAGGAATCGGTTGACCTATGACCTTGCGATCAAATGTTTTCGGTTCCCATTGGAAAGGCCCGTCCTTTGGTCTACTAATCGCACGGTTTTGCGGTGCGGTCGCAAAACAGAGACACTAAACTTGTTACAGTGAACAGAGACGTCAATGAACGAACGGACAGATCATAACTTGGCGAAAATAAAAAAAGTAAACTTTTCACACGAGGGAAGACTTAAACCAAGGACCTCTCATTCCGCAGCTGCTCACGCTAACCACGGGACCACGGCGCTCCTGCGCCCACACTTCCCTTGATGTTGCTCATCTTGCGCATGGACTGCTCAGTTTGTATATTTTCTTATTTTTTTCATAGTTCCACACAACTTCTTCCTGTTTTCTGGATTGATCTGTGTTCAGTTTTTCAAGGCCTATCCACTGCGCCAACTTACAGCTAAATCTGAGGGGGGTGCGATGGGGAGGTTCCCTTGTAAGTAGAAATGAAAGCTCCGCCAGCGCACTGACCTTTTATACCTTGCGTACGCTATACTACCGCAATCTTCATATGTGCGTATTGCCATACCATGACTTTTGCCACGGCAGTCTAGAGCGCGTAGCAACTGTGTATGAAAGCATGAATTGCGCGGATGTGAAATGGACTTGAAGTGCAACTCGATGGGAGTGGCAACCCGTCGCTATTCACCCTGCCAGTGGCAGAATAATCTCGCATGCGCGGAAAGGAAAATAGTTCCAGATATCAGCAGCGCCCCATGCGGCAAGCTGATACCTGCAGCAGCAGACGAACCCGACACTTTGACAGTCTTGCAGCGGAAGCAGAAATCGGTTCCATATTATGCCATCTAGGGACAATGGCTTGGAACTCGGTGTGGTGTCATGACTGGGGTGCTTGGTTGGAGGAGTTCCGTGTCGCACATTCACTGGGTAACAGGGACGATGTGCACACCAGTGTGCTTCCAATGCAGTTTGCCCAGTTTACGCGGCAAGTTCAAGGACAATTCGCAGCACTTTACATCGATTTCACATCCGCTCAATCCACGTCGGGTTCACGTCCAAGTGCCTAAAGCCGGGATGAGTTAGCTGACGTTGACGTGGTGCTCCACGATTTTTGTGACGTCACTTCCTGGTGTGTCACGGTTCGTCGCGTGAAACACAAAATAGGTTCTGCGATATTTCGGTAACGTGCCACGTAAAATATAACCAATAAGAAGCAAGAACACTCTCTACGTCTCAAGCAGAGCTTGCGCGACGCCTTATTGTATTTCTTATACTTCGTTGAAGTCATAGCCCTATTTGGTGGGTTTTATGTTACAACTTGCACAGTATAAACGTAAGCTATTTCTGTACACCAGCACACTGAACACTTCACTATTGGAGGGATCTGTTGTAACAAAATTATGGGAAACATCATATGGGTGCTTAAATATTGTAACAACTCTATGAGAAACGTCATATGGGTGCTTAAAAAACGCCTGTATTTAGTTATTTTCGTGGTATAAATCGCGTGTTATGGAAAGTACGTCTTATTTGGTAGTTGTTATTGTTGTTGCTGTTGTTGTGGTCTCCAGTGCAGAGACTGGTTTTATGCAGCTCTCCATGCTACTCTATCCCGTGCAAGCTTCTTCATCTCCAAGCAACTACTGCAACCTCCATCCATCTGGGTCTGCTTAGTGTATTCCTCTCTTGGTCTCCCTCTACGATTTTTACCCCCCATGCTGCGCTCCAGTACTAAACTCGTGATGCCTTGATGCCTCAGAACATATACTACCAACCAATCCATTCTTCTAGTCAAGGTGTGCCACAAATTTCTCTTCTCCCTAATTCTGTTCAATACCTCCTCATTAGTTATGTGATCTACCCATCTAATCTTCAGCAATCTTCTGTAGCACCACATTTCGAAAGCTTCTATTCTTTTCTTGTCTAAACTATTTATCGTCCACGTTTCACTACCATACATGGCTACACTGCATACAAATGCTTTCAGAAACGACTTCCTGATACTTAAATCTATACTCGATGTTAACAAATTTCTCTTATTCAGAAAAGCTTTCCTTGCCATTGTCAGTCTACATTTTATATCCTCTCTACTTCGACCATCATCAGTTATTTTGCTCCCCAAATAGCAAAACTCCTTTACTACTTTAAGTGTCTCATTTTCTAATCTAATTCCCTCAGCATCACCAGATTTTATTCGACTACATTCCATTACTCTCGTTTTGCTTTTGTTGAGTTCATCTTATACCCTCCATTCAAGGCAACGCCCATTCCGTTCAGCTGCTCTTCCAGGTCCTCTGTTGTCTCTGACAGAATCACAATGTCATCGGCAAACCTCAAGGTTTTTATTTCTTCTCCATGGATTTTAATTCCTACTCCGAATTTTTCTTTTGTTTCCTTTACTGCTTGCTCAATATACAGATTGCATAACATCGAGGATAGGCTACAATCCTGTGTCACTCCCTTCCCAACCACTACTTCCCTTTCATGCCCCTCGACTCTTATAACTGCCATCTGGTTTCTGTACAAACTGTAAATAGCCTTTCGCTCCCTGTATTTTACCCCTGCCACATTTAGAATTTGAAAAAGAGTATTCCAGTCAACATTGTCAAAAGCTTTCTCTAAGTCTACAAATGCTAGAAACGTAGGTTTGCCTTTCCTTAATCTATTTTCTAAGATAAATCGTAGGGTCAGTATTGCCTCACGTGTTCCAACATTTCTGCGGAATTTAAACTGGTCTTTCCCGGGGTCGGCTTCTACCAGTTTTTCCATTTGTCTGGAAAGAATTCGTGTTAGTATTTTGCAGGCGTGGCTTATTAAACCGATAGTTCGATAATTTTCACATCTGTCAACACCTGCTTTCTTTGGGATTGGAATTATTATATTCTTCTTGAAGTCTGAGGGTATTTCGCATATCTCATACATCTTGCTCATCCGATGGTAGAGTTTTCTCACGGCTGACTGTCCCAAGGGTATCAGCAGTTCTAATGGAATGTTGTCTACTCCCGGGACCTTGTTTCGGCTTATGTCTTTCTGTGCTCTGTCAAACCCTTAACGCAGTATCATTTGGTAGTATTTTGTTCTAATTACAAGTCCATTAAAACATATCTGAGATTAAAGCCTCCAAAAGACCGCATCATAAAAGACAATGACATCCATTTCGGACACCCGTTTACCTAAACAGTGTGGTTTCAGAGACGAACCCGACAACTGCCGCCGGAGAGTGCCGAGAGCATAAAATCACGTTAACCAGCTAGTGCAGCGCGCCGACGTCTCTGTCTCTCCTGACGTTCGATTTCCCGCCTGCATCCACGTCATAGTTAGATACCTCGTCCCGCGTGACGACAACTCGAGTAACTCTAGCGAGAATGGTAAATTTGTAGAGACATTGCTGTCTACATGCATGTTAATCTGAAAACATTCATGGCCATGATAGTATTGAAAGTAAAATCCCTCTTTAAAGTTGCCAATTACAGAATTACTTGTTTCTCCACGATAGAAGTTCAGAGTTACTTTTATGGAATATAAAGAGTAGCTGCGCGAACATCTTCATCTCCATCACTTGAAGACATTCTAAATTATAGGGTAAATTCGGGAGAGGCGCCACATGCAGTATAAACTGAGCAATGCTCGTAGTTTCGCCCAACACCGAATGAGTGTGTGCTTATCGGCAGTGCAGTTGCTCAGTGACTGCCAGGATATAATAATACACTACTGGCCATTAAAATTGCTACACCAGGAAGAAATGCAGATGATAAACGGGTATTCATTGGACAAGTATATTATACTAGAACTGACATGTGATTACATTTTCACGCAATTTGGGTGCATAGATCATGAGAAATCAGTACCCAGAACAACCACCTCTGGCCGTAATAACGGCCTTGATACGCCTGGGCATTGAGTCAACTAGAACTTGGATGGCGTGTACAGGTACAGCTGCTCATGCAGCTACAACACGGTACCACAGTTCATCAAGAGTAGTGACTGACGTATTGTGACGAGCCAGTTGCTCGGCCACCATTGACCAGACGTTTTCAATTGGTGATAGATCTGGAGAATGTGCTGGCCATACAGCAGTCGAACATTTTTTGTATCTAGAAAGGCCCGTACATGCCCTGCAACATGCGGCCTTGCATTATCCTGCTGAAATGTAGGGTTTCGCAGGGATCGAATAAAGGGTAGAGCCACGGGTCGTAGCACATCTGAAATGTAACGTCCACTGTTGAAAGTGCCGTCAATGTGAACAAGAGGTGACAGAGACGTGTAACCAATGGTACTCCATACTATCACGCTGGGTGATACGCCAGTATGGCGATGACGAATACACGCTTCGAATGTGCGTTCACCGCGATGTCGCCAAACACGGATGCGACCATCATTATGCTGTAAACAGAACCTGGATTCATCCGCAAAAATGACGTTTTGCCATTCGTGCAACCAGGTTCGTCGTTGAGTACACCATCGCAGGCGCTCCTGTCTGTGATGCAACGTCAAGGGTAACCGCAGCCATTATCTCCGAGCTGAGAGTCCATGCTGCTGCAAACGTCGTCGAACTGTTCATGCAGATTGTTGTTGTCTTGCAAACGTCCCCATCTGTTGACTCAGGGATCGAGACGTTGCTGTACGATCCGTTACAGCCATGCGGATAACATGCCTGTCGCCTCGACTGCTAGTGATACGAGGCCGTTTGGATCCAGCACGGCGTTCCGTATTACCCTCCTGAACCCACCGAGTCCATATTCTGCTAACAGTCATTGGATCTCGACCAACGCGAGCAGCAATGTCGTGATACGATAAACCGCAATCGCGATAAGCCACAATCCGACCTTTATCAAAGTCGGAGACGTGATGGTACGCATTTCTCCTCCTTACACGAGGCATCACAACAACGTTTCACCAGGCAACGCCGTTCAACAGCTGTTTGTGTGTGAGAAATCGGTTGGAAACTTTCCTCGTGTCAGCACGTGTAGGTATCGCCACCGGCGCCAACCTTGTGTAAATGCTCTGAAAAGCTAATCATTTGCATATCACAGCATCTTCTTCCTGTCGGTTAAATTTCGCGTCTTCGTGGTGTAGCAATTTTAATGGCCTGTAGTATATATATATCCCGTTGATGATGCCTGAAAGTGACAAAATGCGAAACGTTTGAAAACAGCAAAAAAAGCATGGTTATGTTGCGCAACATGTGAGCGTTGATCACTGAGCCGTGGAGCCATTGAGTTAGTAGACTGTTCTGTCTGGCATCACCGGCTCAATGGTAGTGTCGACTATCCCTCATGCGGCCCCATTGCCAATATCTATGAGGAAGAATTGGTATCTGTGGGTTCTGTCCTCAGAAGGTCTTTGCTTGCCGATGTTTATACGGGGTTCGCTGGCCCGAGAGGGAAGCACGAAGTTTGGGGATCGGCAGTAACGTTGCGACAAGAGGTGATCGCAACGTCCGAGTGGCCGAAGCAACGAGCTGCGCAAGGAGGGCCTGCGCAGAGAGAAGATATCGGAGTGCTACACTGGCGTCAGCGTCGACTACAAGTAGGAGGCTACATCCCGTCGGTTGGTTGGCAAAATTCGTGTCGGACGACCGCTCGTGGCCCGGCTGCCCTCTTCTACCTGGCCTTCATCGGCACCACTCAGTAACCGCTGCGACCACCGTGGAACCATGGATCTGCTTGCTGATAGAGGGGGGTAACGTTCTGTAATCCTCATGGAGATTTGTGTGATTGCCTACCTGCCCTCCTTATTATTTTCTGGTTTGTACCAGTGGTCTAGGGGTAGCGTCTTTGATTCATAATCAAAACTTCTTCGGTCCCGGGTTCGATCCCCGCCACTACCTAAATTTTGATAAATAATCAGCATTGGCGGCCGAAGACTTCCGGCATAAGAAGTCAGCCTCATTCTGCCAACGGCTTTGTCAAAGAGGGCGGAGGAGCGGATAGAGGTTCAGGGCACTCTCTTGTCCTAGGGGTGGGAAATTGCCCCTAAAGGCGGAAGAATCAGCAATGATCAACGACATGAGAATGCGGAAGGCAATGGAAACCACTGCAGTAAAGACACGTAACGTGTATCCACAGGACATGTGGCCTGTAATTGAAGAAGTATCATGATGATCTCTCCATTGGCAAAAGATTCCGGAATATTCCCCATTCGGATCTCCGGGAGGGGACTGCCAAGGGGGAGGTTACCATGAGAAAAAGATTGAATAATCTACGAAACGATAACGTTCTACGAGTCGGGGCGTGGAATGTCAGAAGCTTGAACGTGGTAGGTAAACTAGAAAATCTGAAAAGGGAAATGCAAAGACTCAATCTAGATATAGTAGGGGTCAGTGAAGTGAAGTGGAAGGAAGACAAGGATTTCTGGTCAGATGAGTATCGGGTAATATCAACAGCAGGAGAAAATGGTATAACAGGTGTAGGATTCGTTATGAATAGGAAGGTAGGGCAGAGGGTGTGTTACTGTGAAAAGTTCAGTGACAGGGTTATTCTAATCAGAATCGACAGCAGACCAACACCGACAGCGATAGTTCAGGTATACATGCCGACGTCGCAAGCTGAAGATGAACAGATAGAGAAAGTGTATGAGCATATTGAAAGGGTAATGCAGTATGTAAAGGGGGAGGAAAATCTAATAGTCATGGGCGACTGGAATGCAGTTGTAGGGGAAGGAGTAGAAGAAAAGGTTACAGGAGAATATGGGCTTGGGACTAGGAATGAAAGAGGAGAAAGACTAATTGAGTTCTGTAACAAGTTTCAGCTAGTAAGAGCGAATACCCTGTTCAAGAATCACAAGAGGAGGAGGTATACTTGGAAAAGGCCGGGAGATACGGAAAGATTTCAATTAGATTACATCATGGTCAGACAGAGATTCCGAAATCAGATACTGGATTGTAAGATGTACCCAGGAGCAGATATAGACTCAGATCACAATATAGTAGTGATGAAGAGTAGGCTGAAGTTCAAGACATTAGTCAAGAAGAATCAATACGCAAAGATGTGGGATACGGTAGTACTAAGGAATGACGAGATACGTTTGAAGTTCTCTGACGATATAGATACAGAAATAAGGAATAGCGCAGTAGGCAGTACAGTTGAAGAGGAATGGACATCTCTAAAAAGGGCCATCACAGAAGTTGGGAAGGAAAACATAGGTACAAAGAAGGTAGCTGCGAAGAAACCATGGGTAACACAAGAAATACTTCAGTTGATTGATGAAAGGAGGAAGTACCAACATGTTCCGGGAAAATCAGGAATACAGAAATACAAGTCGCTGAGGAATGAAATAAATAGGAAGTGCAGGGAAGCTAAGACGAAATGGCTGCAGGAAAAATGTGAAGACATCGAAAAAGATATGATTGTCGGAAGGACAGACTCAGCATACAGGAAAGTCAAAACAACCTTTGGTGACATTAAAAGCAACGTTGGTAACATTAAGAGTGCAACGGGAATTCCACTGTTAAATGCAGAGGAGAGAGCAGATAGGTGGAAAGAATACATTAAAAGCCTCTATGAGGGTAAAGATTTGTCTGATGTGATAGAAGAAGAAATAGGAGTCGATTTAGAAGAGATAGGGGATCTAGTATTAGAATCGGAATTTAAAGAGCTTTGGAGGACTTACGGTCAAATAAGGCAGAAGGGATAGATAACATTCCATCAGAATTTCTAAAATAATTGGGGGAAGTGGCAACAAAACGACAATTCACGTTGGTGTGTATAATATATGAATCTGGCGATATACCATCTGACTTTCGGAAAAGCATCATCCACACAATTCCGAAGACGGCAAGAGCCGACAAGTGAGAGAATTATCGCACAATCACCTTAACAGCTCATGCATCGAAGCTGCTTACAGGAATAATATACAGAAAAGTGGAAAAGAAAATTGAGAATGCGCTAGGTGACGATCAGTTTGGCTTTAGGAAAAGTAAAGGGACGAGAGAGGTAATTCTGACGTTACGGCTAATAATGCAAGCAAGGCTAAAGAAAACTCAAGACACTTTCATAGGATTTGCCGACCTGGAAAAAGCGTTCGACAATATAAAATGAGGTAAGCTATAGGGAGAGACGGGTCATATACAATATGTACAACAACCAGGAGGGAATAATAAGAGTGGACGATCAAGAACGAAGTGCTCGTATTAAGAAGGGTGTAAGACTAGGCTGTAGCCTTTCGCCCCTACTCTTCAATCTGTACATCGAGGAAGCAATGATGGAAATAAAAGAAAGGTTCAGGAGTGGAATTAAAATACAAGGTGAAAGAATATCAATGATACGATTCGCTGATGACATTGCTATCCTGAGTGAAAGTGAACAAGAATTAAATGATCTGCTGAACGGAATGAACAGTCTAATGAGTACACAGTATGGTTTGACAGTAAATCGGAGAAAGACGAAGGTAATGGGAAGTAGTAGAAATGAGAACAGCGAGAAACTTGACATCAGGACTGATGGTCACGAAGTCAATGAAGTTAAGGAATTCTGCTACCTAGGCAGTAAAATAACCAATGACGGCCGGAGCAAGGAGGACATCAAAAGCAGACTCGCTATGGCAAAAAAGGCATTTCTGGCCAAGAGAAGTCTACTAATATCAAATACCGGCATTAATTTGAGGAAGAATGTAGACAAGTGTAATGTGCTGCGAATACATACAAAGATAGATGTCTTATCATTTAGCTACAAAATAGCAGGTCAGCAACTGGAAGCAATTAATTCCATAAATTACCTGGGAGAACGCATTAGGAGTGATTTAAAGTGGAATGATCATATAAAGTTGATCGTCGGTAAAGCAGATGCCAGACTGAGATTCATTGGAAGAATCCTAAGGAAATGCAATCCGAAAACAAAGGAAGTAGGTTACAGTACGCTTGTTCGCCCACTGCTTGAATACTGCTCAGCAGTATGGGATCCGTACCAGATAGGGTTGATAGAAGAGATAGAGAAGATCCAACGGAGAGCAGCGCGCTTCGTTACAGGGTCATTTAGTAATAGCGAAAGTGTTATGGACATGATAGATAAACTCCAGAGGAAGACTCTGCAGGAGAGACTCTCAGTAGCTGGGTACGGGCTTTTGTTGAAGTTTCGAGAACATACCTTCACCGAAGAGTCTAGCAGTATATTGCTCCCTCTTACGTATATCTCGCGAAGAGACCATGAGGATAAAATCAGAGAGATTAGAGCCCACACAGAGGCATACCGACAATCCTTCTTTCCACGAACAATACGAGACTGGAATAGAAGGGAGAACCGATAGAGGTACTCAGGGTACCCTCCACCATACACCGTCAGGTGGCTTGCGGAGTATGGATGTAGATATAGATGTAGATGAAGAAATTTCTGAGGATGTACGTCTGGAGTACAGCATTGTATGATAGTGAAACATGGACTGTGGGAAAACCAGAACTGAAGAGAATCGAAGCATTTGAGATGTGGTGCTATAGACGAATGTTGAAAATTAGGTGGACTGATAAGGTAAGGAATGAGGAGGTTCTACGCAGAATTGGAGAGGAAAGGAATATGTGGAAAACACTGATAAGGAGAAGGAACAGGATGATAGGACATCTGCTAAGACATGAGGGAATGACTTCCATGGTACTAGAGGGAGCTGAAGATGGCAAAAACTGTAGAGGAAGACAGAGATTGGAATACGTCAAGCAAATAATTGAGGACTTAGGTTGCAAGTGCTACTCTGAGATGAAGAGGTTAGCACAGGAAAGGAATTCGTGGCGGACCGCATCAAACCAGTCAGTAGACTGACGACCAAAAAAAAAAAAAAGAAACCCGACCCTCGTAGCGTTTCTCGGTCGACTCTTTGGTCGTAAATATAGGCCATAGTATTGTCCTAAGACACTAGTTGTCGTTTGAAAATTTGTGGCGCCGTTATATTGCCTTTCTCTTCTGATTTACACCCGATCATTAATGTTCTAATGAATCAGCTACTGGTCGTAAATACAGCCGGTACAATTGTACTAAAGCACAGGTTGCCGTTAAACAAAACAGGAGTCTTGTGGTTAGATTTAGATGTTAACCGGTTCAATTCAAAATGGTTCAAATGGCCCTGAGCACTATGGGACTTAACTTCTGAGGTCATTAGCCATCTTAGAACTACTTAATCCTAACTAACCTAATGACATCACACACATCCATGCCCGAGGCAGGATTCGAACCTGCAACCGTAGCGGTCACGCGGTTCCAGACTGTAGCGCCTAGAATCGCTCGGCCACCCCGGAGGGCTTTGAGTAATTGAATCACCCTTGTCATTAATGACGTTTATACAGTTTTCATATGGTGCAGAAGGGCATTTAATAAGAGAAACTGTGTACAGTGCGTTAGTAAACACCGCTGTTTCATCCGATAATTACATCTACACTTACACAATCATGATTTCGGGTTCAAACTGCCATTATCAAGTGTTTTCTGAAAGCAGTTTAGACAACATCAGTGAAATACATAACAAGTGATATAACCGTATAACAATCCATATTTGTAATGCTTACTTACAAGTTTTATAAACTACCTAAGATGGCATACTGTCGTATTAAAATATACTATTAGATACATTGTCTAAGAGTCGATATTTCTGGCAGAGCCTACTGCTGAGTACACCAACTTGACTGAATGACAGTTGGCTAAGTATCAAATTGTCTTGATCAAAGAAATTCCTGTTACTAGTAGGTGACCTTTTTTTTTTTTTTTCTTTGGACTCAGTGTCCGGTAAGGTAAGAAAGATTAGGAACAATTTATTTTCTTTGGTGGTTGTTACATCTTTGCAATAACTGTTTATCTTAGTACACAATGAAGTTACCTGCTCATAAACGTAAACGGTAACAAACCTCTCGATAATATTCACTACATCCATAAATATGAAAGTCCAGCTAGTCACTGATGTTCTTTAAAGTACATTTTAGTAGGTATACAGCTTTGTACGTGAAATTAACACATGGCCAACTCTAAGTTTGCCGCGCGGGATTAGCCGAGCGGTCTGGGGCACTGCAGTGATGGACTGTGCGGCTGGTCCCGGTGGTGGTTCGAGTCCTCCCTCGGGCATGGGTGTGTGTGTTTCTCCTTAGGATAATTTAGGTTAAGTAGTGTGTAAGCTTAGGGACTGAAGACCTTAGCAGTTAAGTCCCACAAGATTTCACACACATTTGAACATTTGAACTCTAAATTGTGTAATTTTGACTCAGTTCAGAATTAATACAATACAATGCAATTACTTATTCTACTCACTCATCAATTAACCAGTGAGGTTTGAAGCGATATTTATGATGTATGTATCATGAGGCATGTAAATCCTGATATATGTGTTGGAACATTACTCAGGAATAAGTGCAAATAACACAGGTCTGTGAAAGATGTTATGTACATAACAGCATTTGAGCAAATAAAAGAATTAAAAGATTTCATGCTGAACTGCTCGACGACGAAAGATCCGCACCTAAAAAAAGTAAAGTTGCACAGCTTACACCAATACTCAAGAATGGGAATAGGAGTAATCCGCTGAATTACAGACACATATCACTGACGTTGATTTCAGTAGGGTATTGGAACATATACTGTATTGGAAATTACTTCGAATAAAACACAAAGCACAGTGTCTGAAAATGTCGTTCTTGTGCTAAACAAATAGTTCTTTATTCTCAAGAAGTAATGAGCGCTATCAATGAAGGATCTCAAACGATTTCGTATTTCTTGATTTCGAGAAAGTTTTTCATACCATTCCTCACAAGTGAAATTTAATAAAATTGCATGCCTCTGGAGTATCGTCTCAGCAGTGCGATTGGATTCGCGATTTCCTGTCAGAGACGTCACAGTACGTAGTAAATGATGGGGAGTCATCGAGAAAAACAGAAGTGATATCTGGCGTTCCCCAGGGAATTTTGAAGCTTCTCTGTTGTCCCTGATCTTTATAAATGATTTGATAGGCAATCTGAGCTGTCTTCTTAGATTCTTTGCGGATGATGCTGTTATCCACTGAAGTACTAAAAGTATTCCATTACATTTCGGTTACACGGAAAATCAGACAGACCTAAGTAGATACTGATAAAAATTACGAACAAATTAAATTGGGAAGATCATATATATGATGTGGGAAAGGCGGGCCATATGCTGCGTTTTATTGGCAGACCACTTAGAACATGCAACAAATCAAATAAAGAGACTATCTACACTCCGCTTGTGCGTCCTCTTCTAGCGTACACAGTATACCACTTTTCCGTTACGACTGCTTGTCTGAAATTCCAAAGTGCAATGTTATCTGGTGGCGAGTTGCAGTGTTATATCCACGAAGAGCCTTAACAGGAGCCATGTAGAAGGTCAAAGCGCCTGGATCGCTGCAGCAGGCGTCCTGGCCACAAATGTAAGACTACGTGTCTGAACTCATCGAAAAATAGTTGTAGAACAGAAAGACAGCATCAAGCTTCTGTTAAGATTTGTGTGCGAGAATTCGTCGAATTCGACCCGAATACCTAGAGGCAGTTTTCTGTTCGATCCTCCACGACAAAGCGAAGTCCGACTACTGGTTATTTACCAAATCGAAGCTGGCAATACAAGTACGTCATTACGATGCAATTAAGGATGTCCAAGACAATTATACTGCAGTATTACATGCAAATCCAAAAAATAACTACCCTGAGTGGTTGAAAACACTTTTAAAACAATTTCAGCTGTGTATTAATTCAAGGGAAAACTGTTTTGAATAAATAAATTGATTTTGTGAACCTAAACCATGATTTATATTTTTCGTAGTCAACGTCCTAACGTAACTCGCGATATGGGGTTCTTACTGGAAATGGTTGACAAAGGATATCGAAGAAGTCAAAAGATGGCCCGCTCGTTTAGCATTGTCATGAAATAAGAGGGGGGAGTGCCAAGGATATGATACTCGAGTTGGGGTGGCAGTAATTAAGACAAACCAGATCTTTGTTGCGGTGAGATCTTTCCACGAAATTTTAATCTTCAACTTTCTCCCCTGCATGTGAAAATATTTTGCTGACGCCCATCTACTTAGGGAGGGATGATCATCATAAAATACGAGATATCAGAGCCCCCAGAGAAAGATTTTAGTGTTCTTTTTCACACGCGCTGTTCGAGGGCGGAATGGAAGAGAAATAAGTCTCTGTATGTCCATCTTCTCAGGGATGGTTGCGGGACTGAAACACCTTTCAGCCGTTTCAAAATTTATTTTATTTTGCTGCCAGTTTCGGCGATTTACTACGCCATCTTCAGGCCTCTGACCATCATGTAGGACGATTGCACCTCGTTTCTGATCAAAAAAGGAGCCTGCATTCAAATATTGGTACCTGTAGATGTCTGCTTGCTACAGCAAGCCATGTGGCCCATGGCTGGTTTTGGCGACCGGCGGGATGCATTCGCTAGTCCTCTCTCTCCGTTGACAGCGTGGCCGACCCACCCCTGGGGGCACCACGTGGGTTCCAAATCACTGCTCTATGCCTCTGCTGTCCTCTGGGTTATCACGACCCAGCTAAACTGTGCAACTACAGAAATATGCAACATATAATCACCAGATTTCTACTTCCTGTAGTAAGCAGAAATCTACAGATACCAGTATTTGAATGTGGGCCCCTGTTTTGACGCGAACCGATGTGTAACCATCCTATATGTCCGTCAGGGACCTGAAGATCACGTAGTAAATAGCCGAAACTGGTACGCAAATAAAATAAGTTTGGAACTGAAACAGGCGACAGGTGTTTGATTTGATATCCGGTAGAGAAACAGCTTGCATGTGGTTCGATGATCCCTATGCTGGGCACATAAGTGTGAAGTGCAAAGTATATGTAATGGAGATGGTCCGAAAGAACAGATACCATCAGTGGCCTTGAAGCCCATTGTTTTACAATGAAATTGCAATTAAATCACTACGCTTAGCTGCATACAAGCGTTGATATAAGTCAACGAGGACAGGTGAAAATTTTTGCCCCAACCAGGATTCGAACCTGGGCTCTCCTGTTTATATTTATATGTCAGACTATCCATCTGAGCCACCGAGGAAACAGAGGATAGTGCGACTGCAGGGACTTATCTCTGGCAAGCCTCCCATGAGACCCACATTCTCGACTTACTGTGCGGGACAATTAGTCGAGAATGTGGGCCTCACGAGAGGCGTGCCAAAGGTAAGTCCCTGCAGTCGCACTGTCCTCTGTGTCCTCTGTGGCTCAGATGGATTGCCGGCACAGTAGCTCAGCGTGTTCGGTCAGAGGGTTGCGTGCTTTCTGTAATCAAAAAACTGAGTCAGGAAATCAACGACCAACGTGACGTCCGCCCAGACTAAACGCAACGATCTATATTGAACAAAAGGGAAAAAAAAGATGGATAGGGCGTCTACCATGTAAGCAGGAAATCCCAGGTTCGAGTTCCGGTCGGGGCACACATTTTCACCTGTCCCCGCTGACGTATATCAACGCCTGTATGCAGCTAAGCGTAGTGATTTAATTGTAATTTCATTTTAATTGCAAAGTAGTCATGTAGATCTATTCTCTGCCATGTACTTCAAAGTGCAATAATATTTGTAGGCTTCTTTAAAAATATTGAATTATAAATATAAATAATTCAATTAACTGTAAAGAAATAACAGTATCTATAGAAAAATTATAATAATCTTGAGCCGTGTATCGAGTCGTGCTACACCTTGTGTTTAGATTGCATTGGTTTTCCTTTTCTTCCCCTGACATGTTTGTTTGATATGTTGTCTGTCATTAAGTGGCTGCTTGGTTGTCTTTTCCCTCTGCTATCGATTTTGCTTCTGGGAAACTGCTATGGAGGAAGTGAGATCTTTGATCGGTTGTAACCTCGTGTGGTGGCGCGGAAATAGGGGCGTTGCGCGCGGAGAGAGTGTGGTGGACACGGGAGGGAGTGTGGCTCTCCAGCGCGAAGCAGGCGTGGTCGGTTGTACCGAGTCGCCACGTGATGTATGTCGGTTGTGTGTAACGAGCGAGCCGAGTTGACGACAGAGCTCCTCGCGTGTTGGTTGTATACAGAATCGCCCCACGAGTTGCTGTTCATTTCGCCTTGGTGGGTCTTTAACAAGCTTCTTCAAATCCTCCGTTTCAACACTGTAGTTTAAAAGGAGACACCTAACATGAAGGAGCGGTCACTACCCGTCAACGTTGCAGAGAAGACGTGAACTCCGTTGACGGAGCGTGTTGTCGCGTGACCGTGGCGTGTTGGGTACGCTGGCGACGCGTGCGCGGTCGGATGTGTGGATCCTTGCAATCGGAGGTCGTGTACTGCCTCTTCGAGCATAATTGCAAGTTCGTGGAAGATTTAATCATTAAGTAATGATTTTGTGTAACTAGCGTCTCTTCTGCCTTGTGGCCTCCGGCGACCGGGTTTCCTGTCCCTGGCACCGGTGTAATTGAAGACGGTGATCTCTCCTCCTCTCGTTACTGTCCGATGGGAGGTGTGGTTTGGCAGTTTAATTGTTTCGCTATTTTGTCGTAGGTTATGAGTAAATTCATGCTTCTTGTTGGTTGATCATGTGGTCGCTCGTTCAGGACTGTGTGGTGTAATGTTTCCTTGCACGAGATTAGCTCTAACTCTGTCTGCAAGTTAAGCCATCTTATAACAAGTTTTCGTTGGCTAAAAGTCGGTGCAGTGACGAGCCTGAGAGTGGCAATTGTGTTTACTGGCGTATTTAAATTGGTCAGTATTCTGTCTAGCCGGAGCATCCCTGAGTGGGTGATTTGTGGACGCCTTACACAGGTCCGTCATATCTGTTATGTTCTAATGATATTCCAGGTAACTTTTTGTGGTGTCACCGTCAGACACCACACTTGCTAGGTGGTGGCCTTTAAATCGGCCGCGGTCTGTTAGTATACGTCGGACCCGCGTGTCGCCACTATCACTGATTGCAGACCGAGCGCCGCCACACGGCAGGTCTAGTCTAGAGAGACTCCCTAGCACTCGCCCAGTTGTACAGCCGACTTTGCTGGCGATGGTTCACTTTCTACATACACTCTCATTTGCCGAGACGACAGTTTAGCATAGCCTTCAGTTACGTCATTTGCTACGACCTAGCAAGGCGCCATATTCAATTACTATTCTGAACCGATAATATTGTGAATCATGTACCGTCAAGAGCGACGTCCATCATTAATGGATTAAAGTTAAGTATCAAACTTATTACGTCCGCTTTCTGAATTCTAATTCCTTGTCATGTTCCAGACCTCATGTCAGTATAGTTCCTCCCTCCTCACGCCAGCCTGCGTGAGCTAAAACGCGTGCATTTCGGCCCCCATTAGTAACACGGTGTTGGCTCTTCTGCCAACACAACACTTTTGTTTAAAATTTTTTTTTGAAATTCCTCTAAGATTGTAAACTCCTTTTATTGCCATTAATCGTGTGTTTGCTGAGACCTGTGTAATTTTTTTAATGGCGGTCTCGGTAGCTTCACTAACTCACCGTACTTTATTAACAAAGTTCTGTATTTACTTTAGTAGCCTGTTTACTAATGCTCTTTAAATTTTTTTAAATTGTTGTATTGCTATAAATTACTTGACTGTCGTTAGCGGCATGTTTTAAAAGGTAGTTTATTGCCGTACTGCTAGCTTTTGTGTTTTTTAAAAATTTTCTTTAACTGTTGTATTGCTATAAATTACTTGATTGCCGTTAGCGGCGTGTTTTAAAAGGTTGTTTATTGCCGTAATGCTAGCTTCCGTGTTTTTTTTAATTTTTTTAAATTGTTGTATTGCTATAAATTACTTGATTGCCGTTAGCGGCGTGTTTAAAAGGCTGTTATTGCCGTACTCCTAGGAGGAGGAGGAGGAGATTAGTGTTTAACGTCCCGTCGACAACGAGGTCATAAGAGACGGAGCGCAAGCTCGGGTTAGGGAAGGATGGCGAAGGAAATCGGCCGTGCCCTTTCAAAGGAACCATCCCGGCATTTGCCTGAAGCGATTTAGGGAAATCACGGAAAACCTAAATCAGGATGGCCGGAGACGGGATTGAACCGTCGTCCTCCCGAATGCGAGTCCAGTGTGCTAACCACTGCGCCACCTCGCTCGGTCGTACTCCTAGTTTCTGTAAGATACGAATAAAACATCTTTGAAAATATCAACTCGACAGTAAACTACTAGAAATTTGGTTCCGTTTCCAAAGTTGTGGTGTGGCTAGTCGTAACCGTAACCACTGTGTGTTCCTATCTAACATTCTCTATTACAGTAATAATAAAAATAATAGTAATGATAGCAGCTATTTCAGAAGCAATTAAAATTACTAACAATATCATTTATGACAGACACAGATGTAGAATTTGCTTAAGGGGCTCCGGAACGCCCTATACTTGCAATGTTAAAATAACGCTTATAAATTACATCTTTCCTCACAAAGTATTTGAGGTAGGAAGTTGAACTTTTTACAGATTATTTATTGGAATATGGGCTACAACTTAACACAGGAATTTTACAAAATTTTAGTTCAGTTATTAAAGATGATTTTTTTTCAATTGTAATGACAATTCACAACATTTTTTTGCAATTTTTTATTTATATATTCAAAAATATACAGTTTTTTGGAAAAAAGGCTGTGTTAAATTATGCAGAAGGTACTGTGTAACATTTACTGAAAGTTTGAAACAAATATGTTTGGAAGATCCTTAGAAAACATGTAATTAGTATGAGAAAATAAAAGTTTTGGGAATCGAGCGACAAAGATTGGATTAACTTTTTAGTGCATTCCAGGTCCATAGGATGGATTATCTTCATCCTCTGCAAACTCCTCCTCCAGCTTCCTCTTGTTCCTCCTCCTGTTTACTCTTGCTTGTATTTCTAGACTCCTAGCCCTGTCTGCAGCCCGAAGGCGTTCCTTGTCTAAAGCAAGCATCGCTCGTACCATGTTAGAATCTATCTTCATTCCAATATTTCTAAATACCTTGCACCTTACAATGTTGCCATCATTGAAAGTCGCAACAGCATCATACACACCAAAGTGAAGTGTTTCTATTCGAACAAATACAGTCTCGGGGATTCTCGACCATATAACACTATTTACACTTTCATTGGGGTTTTGAGTTTTTCCGTGAATACACTTTTTCAACAGTTCAGGTGCTGCTAAGTCTCTGAAAATAGGTTTTATACTTTATCTCACATCACTAAAATGTACCTGATGAACACGGACGTTAATAATAACACCATTTGACAGCAGTTTAACAGCGCCACAGTGGGTCACGCCCATGTAGAACACATTTCAAAAAAAATTTAAAAATAGTTGTAGTCTTCGGAATTGAATAAATTATATATCTATTAAAAGGTAATAGTCTGCAGATTCAGAAAACGTAAAAAAGTAAAAATTGAACTTTTCATGATTTTGAGCCTTTCCGGAGCCCCTTAAGCTGACACCCGATCTTCTCGCTAAGTGTAAACCTTGGCGAAATAAACAGTACAAATGAGAGTTATTATCGTGCGAGCGTCGTTAGAGCGCGGGGCAGACAGCCCGGTAGGCGAGGCGCGTCGAAGCGCGCGCCCGGTGAGCAGCGAGCAGGTGGCCGGGACGAGGTCGTTATGCGCCGGCAGGGCGCGGGCGACGTGTCGGGCCCCGGCGCCGCCCACTTACCGGCACGTGACGCTGCCACGCTGCCGACTGCCGGGATCGCTCCCCGCGTCAAATGCGCGTGCATTACTGGCGCGAGCGATCGCTCTCTCTACCGTGGCTGGGCTGCCCTCGAAACAACCATCATTAGAGCTTCTTTTGACGCCTTTGAGTCGCACTTATTTTATCCAATTAACGTAAAATAAATGCTGATTCTATCTCATACTAGAGACGCAGCTCCTCTTGGGAAGGTTCCTATCAAATACAGATGAAGCCTGTGGTGTTACCTGCGCGTCAGGTCTATAAAGAAAATCTCTGCGCCACCATTCAATATAAAATGCCACAGATCAAACTTGTGCCATCACTCTTCGTACCGGTTCGATGCGGACCGCCACTGCGAGACGCCAATTGAGGTCTCGGCAAGCCTTTTTTGGCTGTTGCCATGATCCGCTTCGGTTGGACTCCCCACAGACTCACATGCCATAATGAAAACCGTCGGGTAGTAAAATAACAATGCGGAAAAGGAATGACTCTAGTACATGAGTCTTTGATGTTCATTCTCACAATATAATAAAAACGAATCATCTAACTAATGAAATGAAATCTGGGTCCAAATTGACCCCATTTTATTATACTATTTTCTGTTCTCACAAATATGTTAATGAATTAATGTTATTCATACGGATAAAGCACAGAGAACGCTATCAAGGCAACGTGGGTGGAGAGTAGAGCTCCAGTATGGTTGCTACTGAGTGTGGTTGGGATCAAACATTACTTTTATATCTATTTTTTTTACAATTTTGTTCTAAATTCCATTAAAACTTCGTCAGCAATGTCAATGATAAAATGTGCCGCAGTTGTAAAAATTTCTTATTTCTAAAAATGAAAGTACAGTCCGGTTTCAGTCACACACAATAGTATGTATTTCAAACTATTTTAACCTCGAGAGGTTAGTTTGCAGTACACACTATTTTAACCTATTTTAGCCTCAGTTATCCATTCCTTATGGACTCAAATTTAAATATGCACCTGAAAATGGTACACAGATCCTGAAACCGGACTGTACTTTCATTTTTAGAAATAAGTAATTTTTACAACTGCGGCAGATTTTATGACTGACGTTTGAATGGAATTTAGAAGAAAATTATTAAAAAAAATAGATTGAAAAGCAATGTTTGATCCCAACCAACCGCAGTGGCAACCATCCTGGAGCTCTATTCCCCACCCACGTTGCCTTGATAGCGTACACTGTGCTTTTTCTGTACCGGTAACATTAATTCATTAACATGTTTGTAGGAACAGAAAATACTATAATAAAATGGGGACAATTTGGACCCATATTTCATTTCATTAATTAGATGATTCCTTTTCATTATATTGTAAGAACGAACACCAAAGACTGATGTGCTAGAGTCATTCTTTTTCCACATTGTTATTCTCTTACGCGACGGTTTTCATGCACGCGTCTTGTACACATCCACCGCGGCGCTCTGGGGTCACAGCACCAAGTTACGGCACCTGAAGATGGGTGTATAAGAGCCCGAAACCGGTCGTGTGATAATAAAAAGAACTTAACAACTGTAGCGGTATATTCAATCTCTGGTGTAATGCTCAGTTGCGAACGTCCCTCCAATAGGGTTGTTTGTATTTTAACCTCAGTTATGCATCGTTTATGGGTTCATATTTTTAATATGCACGTGAAGACGGGATCAGGTCCTGAAACTCGGTTATGCTTTCCTTTTTAGAAATAAATAATCCTTTACAGCTGTACACCTCCGAGGTACTTGTTGTGAGCCAGGCGCCAGTTGAGATGGTCCACCCATCTCGATTAGCGTATCGTCGGTAGGCAACGACGAAGCGCGCCCCTCGTGTTTTGGGAGTACCCGACCAACGTAAAGCGGACGTGCTGGAACAGACGTCTGTGTAGCTAGAGTCGTCTTAGACCAACCAACACCACTGACTCAACTCGCCTGAAAAATATCATCAAATAAAAACATCTCTTCGAACAATGTAAAAACCTTAGCAAATAAAAATGGTTTAACCAACATTCCAGAATCTCTGGCCTCATAAAATATAAAATGGCAAAGGCATTACGATTACGAAAGCACACTGACCACAATATAGTAACATATGTAGTACACACCTTATGTTCCCAGTTTGTAGTACAACTCGCTATACATTAGTGGAAAGTGGAGGCATCTCCAAACTTAATCCTACATAATTAACTAGAGCGCTCACTAATGACTTAGTGTTACTTACATTATGCCAGTAGGCATCTACTGCAAGGTGCTAGCCGGCCGGTGTGGCCGAGCGGTTCTAGGCGCTTCACCCTGGAGCCGTGCGACCGCTGAAGTCGCAGGTTCGAAACCTGCCTCGGGCATGGATGTGTGTGATGTCCTTAGGTTACTTATGTTTAAGTAGTTCTAGGCGACTGATGACCTCAGATGTTAAGTCCCATAGTGCTCAGAGCCATTTAAACATTTATTTATTTATTTATATATTTTATTTATTTATTTATTTATTTATTTATTTATTTTTTTTTTTTTTTTTTTTTTTTTTTTTTTTTTTTTTGCAAGGTGTTACTACAACGTTTGGCAGTAAAAGCGGCCCAGATAAGTGGACGCGATTGGACGTGAATTTGTGGTAACATTAATATAAGACAAGATCTGCAGTTACTTGCAACAGGATGGAGCAACTGCCCCTACAGTGAGCCGGATCTTGGAGCACATTTACGCAATCTTCACACCTTACAGAGTTGTTAGCGGGGGTCAGTCTGGTTGCGGTCCTAGCTGGCCTCCCAGGTCAATTGATCCGTCAATGGGTGATTACTTTATGTGAGGAGCCCTCAAGTCTAAGGCGTACCGCAACAACCCTCATAGACTTCAAGAACTGCAGCAGGACACTTCGGATGAGACTGCAGCTATTCCAGCAGTCCAGTTTCTATTAGCCATCAGCAACGTGCTGACGAGGGCGCAAAAGTGCCGAGAGAAGAATGATGGTCACTTTCAACATCTGCTACAGTCAGCTTAGTACTGTACTACCTTTCCTATGCTGTGTTTCTTTGTACCTTGTGACTGTTCTCTGAGCCACTTTTGTTAGCACCGCCCTGTACTAATCGATAGTACATGCCGGTTAATCTAAATTTTCAGTATTTAACAGGGAGTAAACTCCTTTATCACTAAACGGCACTTGCCGGGCGCATTACACCACAAGCACACGGCAGCACACCTCAATAATCAGAGCTCTCAGCTAGTATAGCATTAAAAGAATCAGAACCGTTCACACTATGCTTTTGCTTAATCAGCTCAGGGTAGCCAGTGATTATGCCAAATTTGAGAACGAACGTACTTCCGCGGTGCACACAACACAAGGGAACAACATATTAAAATACTGGGACGTGGACGCTATAAAGGGAGTCAAGTTTACGAAATGTTCGTATAAGGCGGCCACCATACTCGTCGTTGCTTACAACAAAGCAAGACGCTACATGAAACTCAGGGCAGACTGATCGACACATAGTGGCGACTTAAAATAATTGTGTAGTCGTGCTTTCAATGCGCAGGTCATACCAAAACCCCACAACAATCCTGAATGTAAGACAGGGCCACACCAAACGACAACATAACTACACCCACACACATTCATCGAATAAACTGACAAGACATATAGTGTAACACCAAAGCCCAGGGGGATTTAACTCTCTCTAGGATAAAATCCTCGCCATGCACCTGTACATAATATAGCAAGTCAAGAGAACAACGCAGAACACAGGCGCTTTCCCTTCCAGGAGCGCACTGCATAGTAGCTAACAGCTGAGAAGAGCAACACGCAGTCGCTGGTACAGAAGTTAGTACTTCATTACATTAAGACGGTGCTACCAAAACAAATATGTAAGTACAGCTGGCATACGAAGCAGCGGGAAAGAAGTGTGGAGGGCGTAATCTCCAGACGTTTCACACGCACAGCGAACGTCACTTTCCATTAGCAATCGCACGCTTAGTGAGGATACCTCGGAAAGCGAACCAAAAATAATTTCCCAAGACGTGATGCCTAAACCAACGGGATCGCGCGTGTTGGCTGGGAGACAACGACCGACCGAGAAATGTTAGTAGATCCAGTAACTCTGTACACGGTTCGCACACGAAACGAACATCTCTGTCCTAATGCACATCCACATGACATCACGAAAATACTGACAAACGATCCAAAACGAATTTTCGTCTAGGTAATACATAACTGACTTGAAAAAGACACACAAACACTAAAACCGCTGCGAAACTACGCAGGTGTCAGCATGCCGGGAACTACAACACGAGACGCTTCCTACAACTAGTAGAATGTACAATTCTAGCTGATGTTCCATTCCCCACATAGTAACAACCAAAACTATGAAGACAATACCCAGAGCTATTACGTTCCTAAAGGGACACTGAACAGTTTGCAACTCAACTCTGCTGTCGAAAACGTCGTGGTCAAAAACTTGTCACTATAACTTGTAGATCCTTCATTGCACGCCTCTGTCACGCAACAAGTAAAACTATCACACATCTGCCAGAGGCGGCCCATAGGGGTGGCTCGCACCGCACTGCGCGCTCTCACGAGAGAGAAGACAGCGTCTCTGGCCGCTGCATGTTGCTGGTCGCGAAAAAAATCGCCAGAGAGCGACACATTGTCAACGGCGCCGTATACATCATTTGACGGCATACCAAAATCGTTGGAGGGCAGGACCACTCTGCACAACGCAAAACTGCATTTACAGTCATCAAAATGGTTCCGATGGCTCTGAGCACTATGGCACTTGACATCTGGGGTCATCAGTCCCCTAGAACTTAGAACTACGTAAACCTAACTAAACTAAGGACATCACACACATCCATGCCCGAGGCAGGATTGGAGCCTGCGACCGTAGCAGTCGCGCGGTTCAGGACTGAAGCGCCTAGAACCGCTCAGCCACCCCGGCTGACATTTACAGTCATCGAAAAGAACTAAATTAACAACCAAATAACTTGGCAAAGTACGCGTAGGATAGGCGAATGGAAAGACCAACAGCTCACAACTCATCTATGAAAAAGACAGATCACTGGCGCACAGTGATTACTCTAATTTAGCCATAAGGGCATATGACTACCTCCTGCAAACATTGCAACTATATGAATGACCCCTCAGTCACTGCGGAACAAAATATAGAAATCGAAGAACCTAATAAACCCGAAACGACACGCCTGCCAATATAGCTCCCACTGCCCCTCACCTACGCTGTAATTTCTCGCTGCGCTTTGTATACTGTATTGTGGGAAGCTACGAGTGATGTCATCTGTTGCCCACAGCCTCACCGTCGATAACTAATTGTCTTCCTGCCAACCTGAAATCGCAGGCTCAGTTCTGTCTTAAGCCGGCCACTGTGGGCGAGCGGTTCCAGGCGCTTCAGTCCGGAACCGCGCTGCTGCTGCGGTCGCAGGTTCGAGTCCTGCCTCGGGTATGGATGTGTGTGATATCCTTAAGTTAGTTAGGTTTCAGTAGTTCTAAGTCTAGGGGACTGATGGCCTCAGAAGTTAATTCCCATAGCGCTCAGAGCCATTTGAACCATTTTTTGACTTCGGTTAATCTGTCTCAAATGAATGTCCTTGACTGTGTCTTAAATTGTCATGCGCCTTAAACAGAACTCTCTGCTCTCCGCAACGTCTGTGTAATTCTCCCTGGAACGGCTGCATTAAACACTGGTCAACAATATTATTTTTAACAAACTCATCACCTTGGAAAAGTCCTATAACGTCAGCCAATACGTTGCTTACCCTCGTATGCTATTTTAAACTATGAGCTAGAAACCACCCACTCTTCATCAATGTCTTCAGTAAGGCCAATGCCTTGATGTCACACGCTTGAAATTCTCAGAAAATGGCGTCCCGTCCCCCACTCTGTGCTACTACTTCAAGATTACCCAATGAAATCTCTTCCCACTGTTTCCTGGTCCCGGGGCAATCCACACCACATGGAGCGGTGCCGAAATGTCGGCACAACGCCCTTACAAAACAAAACAATTTCTAAACGATGCACAGGTGCGCCCGTTCCCACAAGACAAAGCTGGTCAATATCTACGACCGGGCTCCCACTCCACTGCCTTCTAGGAAGCAAGTAGTCTGGGAAAAATACTTTCATTGCATCTGCTTCTACCGGATATCTTGGCTTGTAAATCGACAATATTCTGCACGCTGCTAGCTTCTCGTCACAGCTCATTATACGACTCTTTTAGTTAAAATTCTGACTCCCATGCGGTGCAGGGCACGACAACCAGTCACCCAGCTTGACAATTTGTGACCCGTGGCTGCTTCTAGCAACCCGGACAGGATGCATACACACGTGCTCTCTATATTGTGTATTTACGGCTAGATCGAGCCCCCCTGGGAGCACCACATTGGGTCCAAATCACCAGCCTACACCTCTGCTACCCTCCTGCGTCATCACGACCCAGCTAAATATGCAGCTACAGATATATCCAAGTTACGTTCACCAGATTACAAAAAATACTATGGTAGGTTTTATCGGCTTAATCCTGGCAATTACTGCAGCAAACCATAATCAGCATGAAGTATTTATTAACGGGCAAGAGTATGATTCAGATTGAGATAGAGTGAATTAAAAGCAAAGACAGTGAAACCTTTTACTCCGAGAATGAACTGACGCATTTCAGCACGAATTCTTCTCTTGTGCCAGCATCTTTATTTCAGAGAAGTAATTGCAGCCTGTGTCCTCAGCTATTTGTTGGTAGTATGCCAATGTCTTTCTTTGCGACTTTGCAGTAATTCACGCATCAGCTTGTACAGAAAATTGGAATAGAGCTCAACATAAACATTATTTCCGACCTTTGTACTGCTCATGAAAACCGAATATTGCATATTGTACCACCATACAGCGTGACCTTCAGAGATGGTGGTCCAGTTCGCCGTACGCACCGGTACCTCTAATAGCCCGCATCTCGTGGTCGTGCGGTAGCGTTCTCGCTTCCCACACCCGGGTTCCCGGGTTCGATTCCCGGCAGGGTCAGGGATTTTCTCTGCCTCGTGATGGCTGGGTGATGTGTGATGCCCTTAGGTTAGTTAGGTTTAAGTAGTTCTAAGTTCTAGGGGACTGATACCATAGATGTTAAGCCCCATAGTGCTCAGAGCCATTTGAACCATTTTTGGTACCTCTAATACCCAGCAGCACGTTCTCTTTCACTGATGCATTCCTGTATTCGACATGGCATACTAACCACAAGTTCATCAAGGCACTGTTGGTCCAGATTGTCACACTCCTCAACGGCGATTCGGCATAGATCCCTCAGAGTGCTTGGTGGGTCACATCGTCCGTAAATAACTCTTTTCAATCTATCCCAGGCATATCCGATAGGGTTCACGTCTGGATAACATACTGGCCACTCTAGTCGAGCGATGTCGTTATCCTGAAGGAAGTCATTCACAAGATGTGCACGATGGGGCCGCGAATTGTCGTCCAGGAAGACGAACGCCTCGCCAATATGCTGTCGATATGGTTCCACTGTCGGTCGGAGGATGGCATTCACGTATCGCACAAGCCGTTACAGCGTCTTCCATGACCACCAGCGGCGTACGTCAGCCCCACATAATGCCATCTCAAAACATCAGGGAACCTCCACCTTGCTGCACTCGCTGGACAGTGTGTCTAAGGCGTTAAGCCTGACCGGGTTGCCTCCAAACACGTCTCCGACGATTGTCTGGTTGAAGGCATATGCGACATTCATCGGTGAAGAGATCGTGATGCCAATCCTGAGAGGTCCATTCGGCATGTTGTTGGTCCCATCAGTACCGCGCTGAATGATGTCGTGGTTGCGAAGATGGACCTCGCCATGGACGTCGGGAGTGAAGTTGCGCATCATGCATCCCACTGCGCACAGTCTGAGTCATGACAAGACGTCCTGTGGCTGCACGAAAAGCATTATTCACGGTTTCTCCGAGGGCTAATGCGTAGGTAGCCGTCAGCCACTGCAGCATTTGCCCTTGGGCGGCCTGAGCGAGGCATGTCATCGACAGTTCCTGTCTCTCTTTATATCCTCCATGTCCGAACAACATCACTTTGGTTCACTCCGAGACGCCTGGACACCCCCCTTGTTGAGAGCCCTTCCTGGCACGAAGTAACAATGCGGACGCGATCGAACCGCGGTACTGAGCGTCTAGGCACGGCACCAGAGATACAGTTCTGACTTTGCGTTTGATAATGGAATAATACTCGTTATGTGGTTTCCATTACCTTCTACATCCTCATGCAGCTGATCATTGCTGATTTTCAAGCCTTTAAGGAGGTAAAAAGACGAGGGCTAGTAGAAATCCTTGGGTAACAGAAGAAATATTGAATTTAATTGATGAAACGAGAAAATATAAAAATGCAGTAAGTGAAGCAGGCAAAAAGGATACAAACGTCTCAAAAATGAGATCGACAGGAAGTGCAAAATGGCTAAGCAGGGATGGCTAGAGGACAAATGTAAGGATGTAGAGGCTTTTCTCACTAGGGGTAAGATAGATACTGCCTACAGGAAAATTAAAGAGACCTTTGGAGATAAGAGAACCACTTGTATGAACATCAAGAGCTCAGATGGAAACCCATTTCTAAGCAAAGAAGGGAAAGCAGAAAGGTGGAAGGAGTATATAGAGGGTCTATACAAGGGCGATGTACTTAAGGACAATATTATGGAAATGGAAGAGGATATAGATGAAGATGAAATGGGAGATACGATACTGCGTGAAGAGTTTGACAGAGCACTGAAAGACCTGAGTCGAAACAAGGCCCCCGGAGTAGACAACATTCCGTTGGAACTACTGACGGCCTTGGGAGAGCCAGTCATGACAAAACTCTACCATCTGGTGAGCAAGATGTATGAAACAGGTTAAATACCCTCAGACTTCAAGAACAATATAATAATTCCACTCCCAAAGAAAGCAGGTGTTGACAGATGTGAAAATTACCGGACAATCAGTTTAATAAGCCACAGCTGCAGAATACTAACACGAATTCTTTACAGACGAATGGAAAAACTAGTAGAAGCTGGCCTCGGGGAAGATCAGTTTGGATTCCGTAGAAATAATGGAACACGTGAGGCAATACTGACCTTACGACTTACCTTAGAAGAAAGATTAAGGAAAGGCAAACCTTCGTTTCTAGCATTTGTAGACTTAGAGAAAGCTTTTGATAATGTTGACTGGAATACTCTCTTACAAATTCTAAAGGTGGCAGGGGTAAAATACAGGGAGCGAAAGGCTATTTACAATTTCTACAGAAACCAGATGGCAGTTATAAGAGTCGAGGGACATGAAAGGGAAGCAGTGGTTGGGATGGGAGTAAGACATGGTTGTAGCCTCTCCCCGATGTTATTCAATCTGTATATTGAGCAAGCAGTAAAGGAAACAAAAGAAAAATTCGGAGTAGGTATTAAAATCCATGGAGAAGAAATAAAAACTTTGAAATTCGCCGATGGCATTGTAATTCTGTCAGAGACAGCAAAGGACTTGGAAGAGCAGTTGAACGGAATGGATGGTGTCTTGAAGGAGGGATATAAGATGAACATCAACAAAAGCAAAACGAGGATAATGGAATGTAGTCGAATTAAGTCGGGTGATGTTGAGGGTATTAGTTTAGGAAATGAGACACTTAAAGTAGTAAAGGAGTTTTGCTATTTGGGGAGCAAAATAACCGATGATGGTCGAAGTAGAGAGGATATAAAATGTAGACTGGCTATGGCAAGGAAAGCGTTTCTGAAGAAGAGAAATTTGTTAACATCGAGTATAGATTTAGGTGTCAGAAAGTCATTTCTGAAAGTATTTGTATGGAGTGTAGCCATGTATGGAAGTGAAACATGGACGGTAAATAGTTGGGACAGGAAGAGAGTAGAAGCTTTCGAAATGGGGTGCTACAGAAGAATGCTGAAGATTAGATGGGTAGACCACATAACTAATGAGGAGGTACTGAATAGGATTGGGGAGAAGAGGAGTTTGTGGCACAACTTGACCAGAAGAAGGGATCGTTTGGTAGGACATGTTCTGAGGCATCAAGGGATCACCAATTTAGTATTGGAGGGCATCGTGGAGGGTAAAAATCGTAGGGGGAGACCAAGAGATGAATACACTAAGCAGATTCAGAAGGATGTAGGTTGCAGTAGGTACTGGGAGATGAAGAAGCTTGCACAGGATAGAGTAGCATGGAGAGCTGCATCAAACCAGTCTCAGGACTGAAGACCACAACAACAACAAGGGCAGTCTTCCATCGCAAGGACAAGAGTGCTCTGAATCACTGTCCTTTCCTCCTCCCTCTTTAACACAGTCATTGGCAAAATGAGGGTGATTTTTTTTATGCCGGAAGGCTTCGGCCGCCAGTGCTGATTATTAATCAAAATTTAAGTGGTCGCTGGTTTCGAACCCGGGACTGATGACATTTTGACGCTACCCTAGACGACACATAGACAGGAAATCAGCCCGTGTTCATGATGATGACACATCAACTGTCAAAATTTTATCAGTAAATTTTCGAAATATTCCTGACAAAATTACTGTAGCAAATTTCTCGCGCTCTTATTATTCTCGGGACCTAGAGCTGGCGGTAACGTGAAATAGAAAGCAATGAGATATTTGGAGAGTAATGGAACGGATATTGTAAAGAGAGATTAAACGCCATAGGAGCTAAAATATACATTCCCTACAAGGATATCTTGTAATATTGGTTGTATGTGACTTTAACCTACCGAATATAAACTGGGATGTCTATCGATTCGTTGTAGGGGGTACAGGCAGACAGTCTTGTGAAGTACATTTGAACGTATTCTCCGAAAACTTGAGCATCTAGTTCGACAGCCCACACGCGCTGAAAATATTTTAGACCTCGTAGTTACCAACAAGCCTGACTAGTATGCTTACCAATATCCTTAACAATGGTTTGCTGCAGAATAAGTAAACATATTCTCAGTTCGAATACAATAAATTTCCTTAAGACGGAAAACGTTACGTCCACGAATTAGCGTGGTTTTAGAAAGCATTAGTTTTGCGAGACTCAGATTGCACTTTTGTCACATGGTCCTGGAAACTATAGATAAGGCGAATAGGGAAATTCCATACTCCTAGATTTACGAAAAGTATTTGACACGGTGCCCAAGTGCGAATTGTTAACGACGATATGAACGTACGGAATAGGTTCCCAGATAAGTGAGTGGCTTGAAGACGTTTTAAGTAATATGTTGTCCCCCACGGCGAATGTTCATCAGATACAAGGGTATCGCCAGGAGTACACCAAGGAAGTGTGATAGGATCGCTGTTATTTTCTAGATACATAAACGATCTGGTAGACAGGGCGAGCAGCAATCTACAGTTGTTCGTTGGTGATACTGTGGTGCGTGGTAGGGTGTTCTCGTTGAGTGTCTCTAGCAGGATACAAGATACAAGGTGACAAAATTTCTGGTTGGTGGGTGATGACTGGCAGCTGCCTCGAAATGTAGAAAAATGTAAGTTTATGCGGATGAGTAGGAAAAGTAATGTTGGAATACAGCATTATTAGTTTTCTATTTGAGTTAGGTCCGTTAAATATATATATTCCAAAGCGATATGAAATGGAACGAAGATATAAGCATTGTGGTAGGGAAAGCGAATGGCTGACTTCGGTTTATTAGGAGAAGTTTAGGTGAGTGTGGTTTATCTGTGAAGGGGGCCGCTTAGAGGACTCTAGTGCGATCCATTCTTGAGTACTGCCCGAGTGTTTGGGATCCATACCGGGTGGTATTAAAGGCTTCAAACCAATTTTGAGGTGCTCGCCGCTGTAGCCGAGCGGCTCTAGGAGCATCACTCCAGAACCGCGCTGCTGCAACGGTCGCAGGTTCGAATCCTACTTCGGGCATGGATGTGTGTGATGTCCTTAGGTTAGTTACGTTGAAGTAGTTCTAAGTCCAGGGGACTGATGACCTCAGATGTTAAGTCCCATAGTGCTTCGAGCCATTTGAATTTGAGGCAGACTGCTAGATTTGTTACTGCTAGGTTCGAAGAACGTGCTAACGTTACGGAGACGCTTTGCTAGCTCAAATGGGAATCCCTGGAAGGAAGGCGACCTTCTTGAGGAACACTGTTGAGAAAATTTAGAGAACAGGAGCAAGCTGACTGCACAACGATTCTACTACCGCCAACGTACATTTCGCGGAGGGACTACGAACATAAGAGAAATCTGAGCGCGTACAGAGGCATATACACGATCTTTTTTTCCCTCGCTGTCTTTGCGAGTAGAACAGAAAAGTAAATGACTAGTAGTAGTACAGGGTACAATTGGCCAGGCACCAAACGCTAGCTTCCGGGGTATGTTTGTAGATGTAGATGTAGGTGTAGATTCGGGGTTCAAAATGGCTCTGAGCACTATGGGACTTAACATCTGAGGTCATAAGTCCCCTAGAACTTAGTACCACTTGAACCTAACCAATCTAAGGACATCACACACATCCATGCCCGAGGCAGGATTCGAACCTGCGACCGTAGCGGCTGCGCGGTTCCTGACTGAAGCACCTAGAACCACTCGGTCACAACGGCCCGCTAGATTCGGGGGTACGTCACTTTTAAACCTCGTCCTGTCTTTCAGATTCATGGTTTTCATGATTTCCCTGAATCGCGTAATGCAAATGGCGGGGTTGTTCCTTTGAAAAGGACACAGCCTATTTCCTTCCCTAATTTGAGCGTTCGTCCCGTCTCTAAGGACTTCGCCGTGGGCTTCATGTGAAACCCTAAGCGTCATTCCTTCCTTCCTTCCGTCCCTTCTCTTCCATCCTTCGCTCATTTCTTTGCAATGTGTAACATGGGTAATTTGTGAATCAACTCCATTCACTGGTTCAGGACGTTTCGGTTTTTCTTTCCTACTATTGTATCTACTTCCGCATCTTCTCTTTACAGATGAGAAAGCATGTCGCATCACTTCAGCAGCACAGAATAGGAAGGATAGGCCATTAAAACACTCTGGCGTCTACGAATATTTCTGCGCCGCCGAGTCTGAATTCTGAAATCGTGTCGGCATCGGAATTTCTCGGCGGGCAAATTTATGCAAAAGCTCCGATTCGGGGAAGATCCCTCAAGGAAGTCTCAAGAATATTCTGACTCGAGACTACGCTGCTTTTGTGGGGAGGAACATTTAACGGGGCGCGAGACAGAGTCGGGCGCGCGGCTTGTTACGGCGGTATTGTTAAGGGATCGCGCGCCTTCGCTGACAGCCGGCAAAGCCACTGTGTTGAGCAACAGGCGGAAGGCAGCAGCCACCCCGAGGCGACAGCTGGAGCCACCCGTTTGACGCGGAGCAGCTCTGTGGTCTGGAGAATGAACGCCACTCATCCGGCAGAGGCGGCTGGGAAGGCGAAGGAAGTGCCTGTGTTTCGGAGATCAGCGCAGTGTTGTCTGTACGGCGGTTTCGCCAATGTTCTTACATCGGTCGGAAGAGGAGTGCGACGGCTAGCTGTAATATATTTTACTATAATAATTCATGGCATATTTATTACCCACCGAACCTCACAAAAAGTCAGCTGGCCATACACATATTGCTCACAGATGCTTATTACACGATACAAATTCGGTACACAATTGCACATCTGTTTATATATGCTGGGCACATACTAAACACTGCAACAAAATGGTTCTAAGCACTATGGGACTTACCATCTCAGGTCACCAGTCCCATAGACATAATGGTTCAAATGGCTCTGAGCACTATGGGACTTAACATCTGAGGTCATAAGTCCCCTAGAACTTAGAACCACTTAAACCTAACCAACCTAAAGACATCACACACATCCATGCCCGAGGCAGTATTCGAACCTGCGACCGTTGCAGCAGCGTGGTTCCAGACCGAAGCGCCTAGAACTACTCGGCTACAGAGGACGGCATAAACAGTGCAAATCCATTTTAAATGGTGTAAGAGTTATCAGCGTTAAATGAACATGTTTTACTATAAAAAGATATTGAAGACCTGTAGATGACAGCTACGACTGTTGAAACCGGTTGTCTTGAATAAAAAGAAATTTGTGCGCTCTTGGCTTTTGAATGATTCTTAACAATTAAAATAGATCGGTCTTTAATACTCTCACAATAGGAAAATTCAATCATAATATGTTTCCCTAGAAGACAAACAGAAGGCCTCATAAGTACTCATAAATACTTAGAAAGGGAGAGTCCTTATGGGAAAATTAAAGAAACTATTGGAGAAAGCAGAAACAACCGTATGAATATCAAGTGTCAAGCCAAAGCTAGGCGAAGAGGCGAGAGCTGAAAGTTAGAAGGACAAGAGCTATACAAACGAAATAAAATTGAAGCGAAGAGGAAGTAAATTAAAAGATGGGAGACGTGACACTGCGAGGAGAACTTGACATAGTAGGAAAAGACCTTAGTGGAAACAACGTTCTGGAGCAGACGACATTCCTTCTAAATTACTTAAATCCCAGAGAGAGCCAGCCGTGCCAAAGTTAACCCACCTTGTTTAAAGATATATGAGACAAGCGAAATATCCACAAACTTCAAAAACAATATAATAATTTTAATTTCATAGAAGACAGATGCTGGCAAGTGTGAAAATTTCCTAACGTATTTTTAATAGGCCGTGACTGCAAAATACTAACAAAAAATTTTACAGAAGTATGAAAAGACTGCTCGAAGCCGACTTCGGTGAACGTCAGTTTCGATTCCGGAGAAATTAAGGAACACGCAAGGCACTGCCAATCTTATGACATGCCCTAGAAGATAGGTTAAATAAAGGCAAACTTATGTTCGTAGCATTTGTAGATTTAGTGAAATGTTTTGACGAAACTGACTGGAATACATTCTCCTGAAATTTTGATAGTAGCAGTGGCAAAATACAGGAAGCGAAAAGAAATCGGACTGCACTTAGAAGAACCGAAGGATATGAATGGGAAGCACTAGTTTAGAAGGGAGCGAGAGAGGGTTGTAGCCTCTGTCCACTGTCACTTAATTTCTATATATAGACATGCACAAAGTAAATAAAGGAGGACTTTGGGAAGGTATTATAGATCAAGAGACAAGAAAGTAAAAACTTTGACATTTGCAGAAGACATTGCAATTATGTCGCAGATGACATTGTAATGTTGTCAGAGACGATGAAGGACTACCAATACTAGCTAAATGGATTAAACAGAGTGCTAAAAACACCTTCCGTTAGAAGCAAAACAAGAGTAATAAAATGTAGTCGAAGAAGGCAGTACTGAGGGAATTAAGTTAGGAAATAAGTCTTTATGACAAGCGATCTGTTTTGCCCTTTGGACAGAAAACAACTGATGATATGAGAGGATGCGACACATAGACTGGCTATAGCGGGAAAGTATTTTTGGAAAGGTGGAGTTTGTTAACATGTAACATACAGAGTGGTGCACGAAATGTGTTACCGTTTTGTTTTTGAATACAAACTTTATTGTCAATACAATCTGAAAGGAACATATACTACAATGAAGAGCCGTCCATGGAGATTTGTTCTAACTCAGCACATGCTCAATATGTCCACCATTTCGTTTAAAAAAAATGGTTAAATTGGCTCTGAGCACTATGGGACTTAACGTCTGAGATCATCAGTCCCCTAGAACTTAGAACTAGTTAAGCCTAACTAACCTAAGGACACCACACACATCCATGCCCAAGACAGGATTCGAACCTGCGACCTTAGCGGTCACGCGGTTTCAGACTGTAGCGCCTAGAACCGCTCGGTCACTACGGCCGGTCCCATTTCGTTTCCTAACTTCCTTAAAACGAACACCTTAGTTAGTGATTACCCTACGGCACATGTCTTCCGTAATTTCACTGCAAGCTTGAAGAATAAGTCTTCTGAGCTCCATTAAATCACGTGGACGTTTCGGGAAAATTTTTTCCTTTAGGTACCCCCAAAGAAACAAGTCACATGGATTGAGGTCTGGACTATTTGGGAGGCTAATTTTGTCCGTCATTGAAGCGACCTGGAAACCTGAGGGAAATGATCCGCATGTCGAAATGCTCGTGTAAAAACTCCAACAGAGTGTTTTCAGTGTGTGGCCTTGCTCCATCTTGCATGAAACACTGCGCGTTGAAGGGCAAGGCAATAGCAAGAAGCTGTGGAAATTTATGGAGCTCAGAAGACTTATTCTTCAAGCTTGCAGTGAAATTACGGAAGACATGTGCCTTAGGGTAATCACTAGCTTCAGTGTTGTTCCTTTCAGATTGTATTGACAATAAAGTTTATATTCAAAAACAAAATGGTAACACATTTCGTGCGCCACCCTGTAATTTTAAATGCTAGGGAGGCTTTTCAGACGACATTGTCTGGAATATAATTTTGTACGGTATTGAAACTTGGGCAATAAGCGGCTTAGTCGAGAAGTGAACAGAAATTTTTGAAATTTGGTGTTACAGAAGAATGCTGAAGATTTGGTTAAATCTAACAACAAACCTGGAGGTACTGAATCGAACTTTGGGAAGAAAGAAGTGTATGGCACAACGTGAATAAAACAGGGATCAATTGATATGACTCTTCACGAGGTATTAACATTTCCCTTTTCTGAATCTCCGCACATATAATTTGTAATCAAGGTGAAAGAGGTAGTTTTTCTAGAATTACATTCTCTGCCTCGTGATGACTGGGTGTTGTGTGATGTCCTTAGGTTAGTTAGGTTTAAGTAGTTCAAGTTCTAGGGGACTGATGACCATAGATGTTAAGTCCCATAGTGCTCAGAGCCATTTGAACTATTTTGAACTAGAATTACACGTGCAGCAACTGATGAACCAGTGAAGACGTCGACCGGTAGCAGGGAGTCTTTTCGCGAGCGACAAGTGGCGCTGGGTGAACGTTGGTAGCCCTGTCAGGCGGCAGAGGCGAGGGGAATCCGTGGCATTCGCGTCACGGGGGAATGCAATCACCTGCGGCACCGCCGCCTCCCTCCAGGCGTCGCCAACCCTCCAGCGCTGGAGATCCGCCTCGTTCACGCGCCGTTCTTTGCAGCTCCCACTCGATAATCGAATTACGCCGTCTCAAGAGATTTTCGCCTCTTCCGGGGAGCTGCGCGGTCGCTACGCCGACACGAAACCCGGCCGGGCCGTGCATTTTCTCCGGTAGCGTTAAAAAGCCACTTGTCGACTTGTTAAACTGAGAAGGAAGGTTTTCAAGAAGAAAGAGGTTAATTCACTGCTGCGTTCCATTTTTTGTCAACAGCTCAATGGCTACGATGATCACGCCCTGTGTCTCTTCGTGAACAACCGGGTGATCAAAAAGTCAGTATAAATTTGAAAACTCAATAAACCACAGAATAATGTAGATAGAGAGGTAAAAATTGACACACATGCTTGGAATGACATGGGTTTTAGAATAAAAAAAAAACACCCCATATTACTCGATGCGTGAAAGATCTCTTCCGCGAGTCATTTGGTGATGATTGTGTGCTCAGCCGCCACTTTCGTCATGCTTGGCCTCCCAGGTCCCCAGACCTCAGTCCGTGCGATTATTGGCTTTGGGGTTACCTAAAGTCGCAAGTGTATTGTGATCGACCGACATCTCTAGGGAGGCTGAAAGACAACATCCGACGCCAATGCCTCACCATAACTCCGGACATGCTTTACAGTGCTTTTCACAACATTATTCCTCGACTACAGCTATTGTTGAGGAATGATGGTGGACATATTGAGCATTTCCTGTAAAGAACATCATCTTTGCTTTGTCTTACTTTCTTATGCTAATTATTGCTATTCTGATCAGATGAAGCGCCATCTGTCGGACATTTTTTGAACGTTTGTATGTTTTTGGTTCTAATAAAACCCGATATCATTCCAAGCATGTGTGTCAATTTGTACCTCTCTATCTACATTATTCCGTGATTTACTCAGTTTTCAAATTTATACTGACTTTTTGATCACTCGGTATATTAAACATCCTCGATAATCAAATTTAGATATCCTAATACTTGTCAACGTTTACCATTTACCCATTCACTGTCACTAAAATGTAATGCCAAACTAATTAGTTAGGAGATGTGGAATACGATCTACTTCCGTAGCTGTTTCTCCAAATTAAAGTCATTCTTAGCTCTCAAACATACTTGATCATAAACGTCAACTCTTTGGCAATAAGTAGAAGTATGTGTACTTCTGTTACTAAAAATTTAAAAATCTTACCACCTAAAGAGGCTGTAGTTGGAGTTTTATATGGAATAGTCGGGAAAAGTGGAATAGGTTTGTAAAAATGCAGATACAGTAGTGATAAACATTTGGAAAAAGATGTTATGCACACAAAATACAACCCTGAGATTGCTAAGTGCGTAGCCGGCAGTCAGCTCAGACACAAGCGGCGCTTCTTGATGTGCCACAGCTTATGACTATGTATAGCCATGCGAAAACAGTTACATTTTTTAGTCTTTTACGCTCTTTTCATCAAGAGTCCATTACAACGGCATAAAAAGTAACGTGCGGTTTATCGCACAGCATGATTTCGTAAGTTGTACACTGAGAATCTGAAGATGGCAGCTCCGACCTGCCGAAACTGGTAATCCAGTTGGTATCTACATGCGGTTGAGGCAATAAAAACTTCATCCATGCAGCTTTCTTTACACTGAGTTCATGATCGCTCCCCAGCTGACAATGTCAGGTATTTATTATTATTTGTTTATGTAGCAGGGATGAGTCGTTTCACATTTATCTATTAGGTTAAGTCACAAATCGTTCAGTCAAAGACGGCTGTGTGGAATACCAAGTACTCGATACTGCCAGCCATTGCTTCTTTGGCTTTATAACGGGAGAACCAACTGTATCCACAGCCAAATATCGAGCTATACATAATAACCTACTACTCTTTTACTTAACAGAGCACCTAGTTTTAATTGGTAGCTACATTTTCACCAAACTACGAAAATTATTGTGACAACCTTAGCTTCTTTGAACACGTCAACATGCCATCTCCTTAATTTCTTACCTCTCCAAAATGAGCCCTGTTATGTAAATAGGATACCGCAATACAGTTTTGCAGCTCAAAGTAACGGGAGCTACAGTATAAACACTTTGCAATTTGTGTATAACGTAGCTACCACTACTTTGAGTTGCAGAAGTGCATTGCGACGTGCCATTTACGTAACAGGGCTCATTTTAAAGAGGGAGGAAATTGAGAAGATGGCAGGTCGACTTGTCCAAAGAATCTAAGATTGATGACTTTCATACGGAGCTTTAGCCAACAACTGACAGAAGTACATTATGTGATCAAAAGTATCCGGACACCTGGCTAAAAATGACTTAAAAGTTCGTGGCGCCCTTCATCTGTAATGCTGGAATTCAATATCGTGTTGACCCACCCTCAGCCTTGATGACATCTTCCACTCTCGCAGGCACACTTTCAATCAGGTGCTGGAAGGTTTCTTGGGGAATGGCAGCCCATTCTTCACGGAGTGCTGCACTGAGGAGAGGTATCGATGTCGGTCAGTGAGGCCTGATACGAAGCCGGCGTTCCAAAACATCCCAAAGGTTCTCTATAGGATTCAGGTCATAACTCTGTGCAGGCCAGTCAATTACATGGATGTTATTGTCGTGTGACTACTCCGACTCAGGCCGTGCATTATGAACAGGTGCTCGATTCTGTTGAAAGATACAATAGCCATCCACGAATTGCGCTTCAACAGTGGACAGCAAGAAGGTGCTTAAAACATCAATGTAGCCCTGTGCTGTGATAGTTCCACGCAAAACAACAAAGGGTGCAAGCCCCTTCCATGAAAAATACGACCACACCATAACACCACCGTCCCTGAATTTTACTGTTGGTACTACAAACGCTGGCATATGTCGTTCACCGAGCATTCGCCAAACCCACACTCCGCCATCGGATAGCCACATTGTGTACCGTGATTTGTCACTCCACACAACGTTTTTCCACTGTTCCATCGTCCAATGTTTAAGCTTCTTACACCAAGCGAGGCGTCGTTGGCATTTACCCGGCGTGATATGTCTTGTGAGCAGCCGCTCGATCATGCAGTCCAAGTTTTCTCACCTCCTGCCTAACTGTCATAGCACTTGCAGTGGATCCTGATGCAGTTTGCAATTCCTGTATGATGGTCTGGACAGATGTCTGCCTATTACACATTACGACCCTCTTCAACTGTTGGCAGGCTCTGTTAGTCAACAGACGAGGTCGGCGTGTACGCCTTTGTGCTGTACGTGTTCCTTCACGTTTCCACTTCACTATCTCGAGTACAGACGTATGACACAAGTGACATCCAATCACCTGACTGCGTTCGATGTCCGTGAGTTCCGCTGAGTGCCCCATTCTGTTCTCCCACGATGTCTAATGGCTACCGAGGTCGCTGAAATGGAGTACCTGGCAGTAGGTGGCAGCACAATTCACCTAATATGAAAAATGTATGTTTTGGGAGTGTCCAGATACTTTTGATCACATAGTGTAGGTGAAAGTACAACAGATGAAGAGTTAACTTCGATAGAAGAAATTCTGAAGGTAGCAGATGGAGAACTAAGAAGATGGCAAGCCCCAATAAAAGTCCTTAGAGACTAAATTTGAATGGCCACAGTATAAAATATAAGAATGCAGCAAATGATTCAGGGAAATAGAAAGGAAGTTATGTAAATTAGAATACTGAGAGAGAGTGCAAAACAGCAACGCCGGAATGGTTAGAGGAGGCAGCAAACGTACATGCTGTAGACAGCAAAATTAAAAAAAAATCTGCAGAAAAGAGCTGTATTAACATCGGGAATCAGTACTGAACAACAGAAGCTGCCAGAAAGAACAAACAATTTTTAACAGCTCTTGGTAGTTCCATACGATTTTCACCAAGCCCGGGTTCCCGGGGTCGATTCCCGGCGGGGTCAGGGATTTTCTCTGCCTCGTGATGACTGGGTGTTGTGTGCTGTCCTTAGGTTAGTTAAGTTTAAGTAGTTCTAAGTTCTAGGGGACTGATGACCATAGATGTTAAGTCCCATAGTGCTCAGAGCCATTTGAACCATTTGAACCATACGATTTTCAATAGAAAAGGAAGAGCTTTGCAAAAGGAAGAAATCTCGAATGTATTATAACAGCAGAACTTTAAAGGTATCGCTCAGTCAACTTCAATAGAATGATGTCTAAAATATTTCTATAAATGCGCTCCAAATAAGGAAGAAGCTTAGAAAGGAAGTAATGTCGAATATATTATAGCAGTAGAACTTTTGAGGTACCGTCCAGTTAACTTCAATAGAATGGCGTCTCCAATAGTTCGACAAAGGTGTTCCAAATTCGTAAGTATGCCGATAAAAATATATGACTGTGTCAGTGGTTCTGTTCCACTTAAGGAAACATTGCTTAGCATCTTCCACTTTGTAGCAATATGCTTCTCTGCCAACAGGCAATAAGTAGTAGTCGCTAATCAGCTGGTTACACCAGTAAAATTATTTTGATAACGATCGCTGGTCTGTATCTCTCCTTTAAACCGTGAGACATTTTTTGGATATAAAATCCAACCATTGTGCTGGAAACATACTTCTGCTTTTACGGCTCTACCCTGAAAACCAATGTTAAGTGTACGGTGGAGAGTACTTCCCCTTTTATCATTCGTTAGGGATTCTTCCCGCTCCATTCTATGTGTACTGCCGGATTGGTGACTGCTTAGACGGATTTATAAACGGTGTAATTAGTCTGATCTTCGAATGAAAGAACAACTTTACTTGTTACCAGTGACTGGTAACAATAAACTCGTTGTTTCATTCGATATCAATAACAGTCACGATAAAGCCTAACCTAAAATGTTTGCATTTATAGTCTAATCTTGTCTCTGTTACCCACACGGGAGCTATACATAGGAGGACGCAGTACATTCCGAGACATCTCATCTAAAGCTTGTTTTTGAATATATGTAGACTTTCACGGGATAGTCTGTCTTGTCTCCACGTATAGCGTGACACGATGATGACGGGATACGGGTTCGTCGAGAATCATGTTCGGCCATATAAGTTTGCAATGCAGCAGGGCACATTTAACGTAAGGGATACAGATGTTCTCTTTCGGGAAATGTTTACACCGGATGAAATATTGCCTCTGGTATGTCTTCTGTCGACTTGCTCTTTCGACTCTCGCTGGAGAACGGTACAAGAATCTATTATCCATTCATGCACAGAAGATGTGTCACACGAAAAAGTGTTTCGACCAATCTCTCCAAGTTCACTTAAGATTTCCGGATTGAATGGCCATGTTCAACGTAGAAAGACATCTTCACAGACAAATTGACTAAAGACATCACTGAAGAGGTCTCCTGCAGATCCGGACTAAACGTTAGAGAATTGTTTTATGATTCGAACACTCTCACCACGGAGGTTTTAACTGAAGTAAGCACTGGCCGTCAGAGCCTCCATTGGTTGATCTTGGATCCCCAACACCTAGCGTACTTCGTAGAAACCATGCCATGATGTGACGCTCATTCATGGTCACTCAGACTCACCCTATTTCAGTTAGCTCGTTCGAAAAACATTGTTTACAGAGCGCTTGGGTAAGTTTGACATATTGCACGTGCTCTTGCCTTCAATCGAATGCAGGGCCTCATTTCACACGTGTTTGTTTCTGTATGTGTTCAGTCTTCAGGCTAAATTGTAGACTAGGTGTACCTCGACACCTGCCGGTGCGCTCACCGCGCGGCCATCGTGTGTTGCAGCCTGCAAGCAGCTGGAGCACGGCGTGCAGGCCATCTTCGGGCCGTCGGACCCGCTGCTGGGTGCCCACATACAGTCCATCTGCGAGGCACTCGACGTTCCGCACGTCGAGGCGCGTCTCGACTTCGAGCCCAGCTTCAAGGAGTTCTCCATCAACCTGCACCCCTCGCAGGAGCACATGAACCGCGCCTTCAAGGACCTCATGGCCTTCCTCAACTGGACCAAGGTCGCCATCATCTACGAAGAAGACTACGGTAGGTCTACCAGTCTACGCTTCTTTCTCCGCATCCAAAACTAGTGACACACAGTATACTAATTCACAATGCAGCCCAAAGTTTTGTGTCAGAGATGTATTTGCATGATTTTTCTGGTTATATGAGGTAGTGCTTCCTAGTTTTATAATTGCAAGACATAAGGGAGACAAGATAAAACTGACAGCGTAAAATATTTCATGCGCCTTAAGACAGGCAACTCAGCTTACATTACCTAAACCACGGACAGAAATTGTAAGTTGGTTTGACTAACTTAGTGTGCATGAAAAGTTATCCATGCCTATTTTATTCACCTTGTATTTTCTTGGCTGTGTATGTCACAAGTATTTTTAAATAGCCGTACTTTCGAACCACCAACAGCTGCTGACAAATAAAAAGGAGGGTATAAGATGAACAGGTTAGGTTAGGTTAGGTTAGGTTAGGTTCGTGGACGATAAATAGTTTAGACAAGAAGAGAATAGTAGCTTTCGAAATGTGGTGCTACTGAAGAATGCTGAAGATTAGATGGGTAGACCACATAACTAATGAGGAGATATTGGACAGAATTGGGGAGAAGAGGAGCTTGTGGCACAACTTGACTAGAAGAAGGGATCGGTTGGTAGGACATGTTCTGAGACACCGAGGGATCACCAATTTAGTATTGGAGGGCAGCGTGGAGGGTAAAAACCGTAGAGGGAGACCAAGAGATGAATACACTATGCAGATTCAGAAGGATGTAGGCTGCAGTACGTACTGGGAGATGAAGAAGCTTCTACAGGATAGAGTAGCATGGACAGCTGCATCAAACCAGTCTCAGGACTAAAGACCACAACAACAACAACCGTTTCTATCACCATATCATCTTTTCTTTTAGGGTTGAAGGGGTGGGGGGTTATGAGTTCTCTGACTGGTTTTATGCAGTCTTAAGACATCGGAAATTTCTTGTAACAGGCTGCAATGTTCTTACTGTGGCGTCAAGTAAATTCACTCAGATCTACATTACTGAAACTGTAGAGTCACCACAGCTCGCATGAAACTTTTCTTTCTTTCATTATTTTACATGTTTCACTCGAGCACCGTCAGAAGTTAATTTTATTTTTATTTACACGTCTAATTCCGCAGGACCAAATGGAGGAGCGAATCTCCAAGGTCATGGAACGTGTCAGCACATGAAATAACATCAAAGTAATAACAGATAAAACAAAATGATTGTGAGCCGAAAGAAGTAAAGCCATGAGTTTAAGTAAATGCAGTCAGCAATATACCATAAGAATCATCGTAATTTTTCAGGGAACTCCTCAACTGAATGGAGGAGTGATCCATGAGGAAACTCTTCAGTTTCGATTTGAGTGCTTGGATTACTGCTAAGTTGGTTTGACTAACTTAGTGTGCATGAAAAGTTATCCATGCCTATTTTATTCACCTTGTATTTTCTTGGCTGTGTATGTCACAAGTATTTTTAAATAGCCGTACTTTCGAACCACCAACAGCTGCTGACAAATAAAAAGGAGGGTATAAGATGAACAGGTTAGGTTAGGTTAGGTTAGGTTAGGTTCGTGGACGATAAATAGTTTAGACAAGAAGAGAATAGTAGCTTTCGAAATGTGGTGCTACTGAAGAATGCTGAAGATTAGATGGGTAGACCACATAACTAATGAGGAGATATTGGACAGAATTGGGGAGAAGAGGAGCTTGTGGCACAACTTGACTAGAAGAAGGGATCGGTTGGTAGGACATGTTCTGAGACACCGAGGGATCACCAATTTAGTATTGGAGGGCAGCGTGGAGGGTAAAAACCGTAGAGGGAGACCAAGAGATGAATACACTATGCAGATTCAGAAGGATGTAGGCTGCAGTACGTACTGGGAGATGAAGAAGCTTCTACAGGATAGAGTAGCATGGACAGCTGCATCAAACCAGTCTCAGGACTGAAGACCACAACAACAACAACCGTTTCTATCACCATATCATCTTTTCTTTTAGGGTTGAAGGGGTGGGGGGTTATAAGTTCTCTGAATGGTTTTATGCAGTCTTAAGACATCGGAAATTTCTTGTAACAGGCTGCAATGTTCTTACTGTGGCGTCAAGTAAATTCACTCAGATCTACATTACTGAAACTGTAGAGTCACCACAGCTCGCATGAAACTTTTCTTTCTTTCATTATTTTACATGTTTCACTCGAGCACCGTCAGAAGTTAATTTTATTTTTATTTACACGTCTAATTCCGCAGGACCAAATGGAGGAGCGAATCTCCAAGGTCATGGAACGTGTCAGCACATGAAATAACATCAAAGTAATAACAGATAAAACAAAATGATTGTGAGCCGAAAGAAGTAAAGCCATGAGTTTAAGTAAATGCAGTCAGCAATATAACATAAGAATCATCGTAATTTTTCAGGGAACTCCTCAACTGAATGGAGGAGTGATCCATGAGGAAACTCTTCAGTTTCGATTTGAGTGCTTGGATTACTGCTAAGATTTTTGAATTCTTGTGGTAGCTTATTGAAAATGGATGCAGCAGTATACTGCGGACCTTTCTGCACAAATGCAGTTTGATTTCTGGTGAGTATTAACCGAGTGAAAATAACTAGTACTTGGGAATAAGCTGATATTGTTAACAAGAAAAGACAGTAAAGAATATATATCGAGAGGCCAATGTCAAAATTCCCAGAATAGAAAACAGGGGTCGACGAGAGGTTTGCGAACTTACACCACTTATTGCCCGAACTGCCCACTTCTATGCCAAAAATATCCTTTTAGAACATTTACCCCGAAATATAATACACGACATAAGCGAATGAAAATAAGCAAAGTAGACTAATTTACGGGTCAAACGATCTCTTACTTCAGATATCGTCCAAATAATAAAAATGACAGCATTAAGTTTTGAACAAAATCCTGAATGTGGGCTTTCCACGATAGTTGTGAAAGATGTGAACAACTAGAAATCTAAACTGTTCAGTTTCACTAATCATATTCCCATTATGTGAAATTGTGTGTTAGAAACTGTAAAAACTGAGTTTTACTGTGATTTACCTTTAGTTTATTTTCTACAAGCCATCAACTTATGTCATGAGCAGCACTATTTGAAACAGAGCCAATGTTGCATACAAATCCTTCACCACCAAGCTAGTGTCATCATCAAAATGAAATATTTTAGAAGTACCCGTAATACTAGAGGGCATATCATTTATATAAATAAGGAACAGGAGTGGCCACAACACTGATCCCTGGGGTACTCCCGCATTTGACCGTTCCCCACTCAGACCCCACATCACAGCCATTCTCAACACTGTGGGTAATGACCTTCATCTGTCTATTGTTAAGGTAAGAGGTCAGTCAGTTGTGAGCTACTCCTCTTTTTCCGTAGTGGACCAATTTCTGGAGCATACGTTACAAATAACTTGTAGACCTGCGCTGCGTAAATTCTGAAGATGCTCGCGTTGGTCGAGTGAAACATGTAAAATAAAGAAAAAGTTAAATGCGACTTGTGGCGGCTCCACAGATTTAAGTTCTAACAGTCGCTGTTCCCCTGCTGGCAAGTACCTGCGCTCGCAAAATCTTACATACTTGCTTCAGTAAACGCAGATTGTGGTAAGTAATTTTATGAAAACTGAAAATGATGTGGTGATCGAAACTAGTAGTTAATATTTATTTATGAGTAACTGTTACCGGTTCATTTTGTAATAGATTTCTCAATCAGCTTCCCATCTGGACTGTCATAATGACTAAAGTAGTCCTTAAGTAGACAGCAACTCGTGTAAATTTAGTGTAATGACACATCACTGCTACAATTGTTGCTCATCGAAACAAGGGCAATAAGCGACCAACAAGGTGTATGTCAGCATACTAATCAACACATTAAGGGTAACACAAACACATATCCCAAACATTTTATGAAGCCCAACATTGTAACAGTACCGGACACACCTATTACTACCATATTAGTTAAAAGAATAATTATTTCCTGGTACATTAGTAGCTATAGTAAGTAACTGGCTTCCACTATATCCGAAGTTCGTCCTTGGATCATTAAGGAGAAACAGATGGATGATTTGCAACGTGACTAGGACCGTAATGCTGCACATGTATTTGAAAGTGACCGTTTGTGATAATTGTATCACGAATGACCTATTGCTGTGATCCACCAAATTATCGGGAGCCACACTTGCATATCAGCAGAACTGATTTCGTTAGCCTATAGCGGAACCACTACTTAAAACCGTTCGTCTAGGGTAATTAATTTGCCAAATTGGCGATAGACGAGGCAGGTGACAATCTGCAAATATACCGTCTCGAACATGAGGCTAAAGATACATGGCTCATCCTAATTTCACAGGAGGTTCGCGGCTGTGATAACATGGAGCGAATAATGTTCACATTACCAGACACAGGACTTATTAAGCGTAATATGTGCGTCAACTAGTATTAGATTTGTCAGCAAAGCAAGATGACCGTCTTCTGCACCGCCAAAGCAACCGAAGCGTTGTTCCCAAAACACATTTGCACTTTTGCTTTCATTTGCTTCCAAAGTCTCCGAATCTTAGTCTATTGAAGAGTAACAAGGCTTCATTGACCACTATTCATCTTGTTACCCATATGATTCTGCGTAAGTATCGCCGACATGTTCACCGACCAGTCAAGCTGCTCATACCTGGATACTCCCACCAACGTTTCTTTGCAACAGTGTCACATCTTCTGTTCTTCAGGAAGGGAAAAAAGAACGGTACCACATACCCTTAATAGAGCTTCTTCCTGCATTTTTATCTGACTACATAATTTTTTACATTCTCCTGTTACGTGACACATCGAATGCTTCCTCCTTTCTGATTCTCCCATTGTACCTAGAAACATATCCGAAACTTCTTCGTTAGTAATTCTCAGTCAGGCAGCCCCTTCGTAACTTTCTGGTAGCGCTTTTTTGAAGGGAACCTTTGACGAACAGTGAATAATATTGCGGTAGGTTGAACGGAAACATTATCATCAGACTACGAAGGTCACTCAAAAACTAAGTTTCCCTATACTTAAAAAAAAGTGAAAGTATTTAATCGGGAATAATACGCATGTCGACAGACCTCTGACGTAACTGGCATATGATGGCCGGACAAGTAGAGGCCGTTGCCAGGTGATCTGCGCCCGCATCTCGTGGTCGTGCGGTAGCGTTCTCGCTTCCCACGCCCGGGTTCCCGGGTTCGATTCCCGGCGGGGTCAGGGATTTTCTCTGCCTCGTGATGGCTGGGTGTTGTGTGATGTCCTTACGTTAGTTAGGTTTAAGTAGTTCTAAGTTCTAGGGGACTGATGACCATAGATGTTAAGTCCCATAGTGCTCAGAGCCAACCAGGTGATCTGCAGCAGTGGTTCAAAATGGGGGCTCTGATTCTGTTTCCCGCCGCCTGCGAGTTTCGCTCAGTGCCGAAGATTCAGTGCTCAGAACATAGCGCTTATCGAAATTTATCATCAACTGTGTTGGGTTTACCAGCGAAGGGTCACGAGCGAGTAGATACTGCGTCGCTAGTGTAAGCAGCTCTCCGAAAGTAGTCAAGGGGCAATACTGAAGAGAACCTTGAGCAATCGTCCCTCGTCAATGGTAACATTGTGCAGCTTGTCCGACAGCGCATTGTGGAGTTCCGTAATCTACGATTACAGATCTACATTTAATGCACATCTGCATGACTACTCTCCATTTCCTACAGAGTGCCTGGAAGGGGGTTCATCGAACTATCATCCGATTATTTCTCTACCGTCCCACTCTCGAACAATGAGCGAGAAAAGCGAATACTTAAATCTTTCCGTGCGAGCTCTGATTCGTCTTATTTTATTACGACGATCGTTTCTCCCAATGAACGTGTGCCTCAACAAATTATTTTCCTATTCAGAGAAGAAACATGATGGTTGAAACGAAAAATACCTTTCGTTATATTGCCACCCCAAATCGCGTAACATCCGTGGCAGTCTCTCCCATATTGCGCAATAATACAAAAGGAGTTGTCATTCTTTGAATTTCTTCAATGTTTTGCTTCAAATCCATCTTTTAATGATACTGCAATAAGCTGGAAGAGGATGGACAAGCACAGTGAAGGCAGTCTCGTCAGTAGAACAGCGATGACTTTCCTCAAAATCGCGATCCTTGTTGCATGACACTGTTACCAATCGCCTGCAGTTGAAGCAAGCGTATGCCAGGTAGGTTCCGAAAACAAAATTATTGGCTTAGGACAGGTTTGATATTTCTGCAACGGTAGCGTGATGACGGCTTCGACTTTTTCGACAGGATCGTCACGGGTGATGAGGCGTGGGTTGGTCATTTTACCCTAGAAATCGAGCCACAGCCGACTCGTTAGCATTTCAGTGGATCTCAATTAGGGCGAAGTTCAAACAGACTGTGTCGGTGCGGAAAGTGATGTGCGTGGTATCCTGGGACAGGAAGAGCCATATGCTTATTGACTTCCTGCCGAGGGGTGAAACAGTGAACTTTGAACATTACTGTGAAACATATCGGAAATTATGACGGTCCGTTCAAAACAAGGGGAGTGTTATACTCACTGCTGATCCATGGCAACGTTCGCCCCATGCGTTTAGGCGGACAACTTTTCTGAAGGTGTTCGGCTGGAGGCTTTTTGATACTCCGTCGTATTGCCATGGATTTTATTCCCAGCGATTTCAACCTCATTAACTTCCCATACTCCGGTCATCATTTCCACAATATCGAAGAACTGAGGAAGTTTATCAACTTCTACGATATGAAATGGTTCAAATGGCTCTGAACACTATGGGACTTAACATCTATGGTCATCAGTCCCCTAGAACTTAGAACTACTTAAACCTAACTAACCTAAGGACATCACACACATCCATGCCCGAGGCAGGATTCGAACCTGCGACCGTAGCAGTCTCGCGGTTTCGGACTGAGCGCCTAGAACCGCTAGACCACCGCGGCCGGCTTTCTACGATATGACATTGTATCAGTCGCACATCTACATACGTGCTCCTCATGCATGGCGGAATGTACCACCTACCACAACTAGTCATTTCCTTTGCTTTTAGCTCCCAAAAAGACTAAGGGCGAAACGACTGTCCACAAGCCCCCGTACAAGCGTAATTTCTTTCATCTTATATTCGTGGTCCTTACACGAACTGTACTTTAGTGGTAGTAGGAGTGCTCTGCAGTCGACCTCAAATGCCGAGTCTCTAAATTTCCGCAAGCGAAAAGAGCGTAGTCTTTCCCCAGGAATTCGCATTCGACTTCACGAAGCATCTCCGTAATACCTGCGTGCTAACCGAGTCTATCGGTAACAAATCTAGCAACACGCCTCTGAATTTCTTCGATGTCTTTCTTTAATCCGACCTGGTGGAGATCCCAAACACTTGAGCAGTACTCAAGACCGGTTCGCCCTAGCGTGTCCTACTTACCGTCTCTTTTATAGATGAGCTACACTTTCCCAAAATTCACCCAACAAAACCAAGTCGAACATTCGCCTTCCCTAGTACTAACCTGACGTGCTCGTTGCATTTCATATCGCTTTGCAACGTTATGCCTAGATGTGTAACCCATTTGACTGGGTCGAGCAGCACACTACCAATGATGTATTAGAGCGTTACGATATTGTTTTTTTCTAGTGATCCGCATTAACTTACATTTTTCTACATTTAGAGCTAGCTGCCTTTCATCATATCAGCTAGGATTTGAGTCATCTCGTATTCTCCTACAGTCACACTTTCTACACACAATAGCGTCATCTGCAAGAGCCGTAAATTGCTGATAACCCTGTCTGTCAGATCTTTTATGTACATGGAGAATAAGACAGTCCTATCCCTCTTCCCTGGGGCTTTCCTTATGATACCCTTGTCTCTGAGGAACACTCGCCATAAGGACAACGTACTGGGTTCTATTACTTGAAAATTCTTCCATCCATTCACCTGCTGTGAATCTAATCCGTATGCTTGGACCTTCGTGACGGCAGTGGTGATTATAATGAAAAATATCTCGATCAATGCTGGATATGTTTCCAGTAACTATCTTTCCTTAAAAACTACAGGCGAACTTAAATTTGGACGACCCTCATATAATTAAGTAGGTTTTGGAGTTATTTACTTCCTCCTGTGACATGAAAGAAAATATTAGTGATAATTCTGTAAATATATTGAAAGAAAAATTAAAACTTTACTCATTTTGCCCACTCTGTAAGTAAGTATGACACGACGTTTGTAATTACTTTCTCGACATGCCAAGTCTTTACAAATTACAATAATTTTTCTGGAATCACAGTAAACCAACTTCCCCCGAATTTAAAGCAGTGAACTGCATCTTAACCGAGATGAATATTCAGTCTCAATTAATTCTCCTCCGTCTAAGAGTCTTGGAAGTACAAAAGGCCAGATGCCTTATATTTCCGCGGAAGACTTGGCCGTGCTTAACGTGGCGGCAAACTCCCCCGCAGGAGTTCGCTATAAAGGGCGGCAGTTCGCAGTTTTCCGTTGCGCCCACCTTGTCGCTTGCTTCGCATTATCAGGATTAAATTTCCTCTTCTGTTTGTTTTTCAGAAGACGGAAGGGGAAATGGTGGGCGAACTCTGACTGCCCTGATGTTCCTCGTCTCGTGGGGACGAGCGGCTTAGTTAGATGGCAATGTCGAAGAACAGTTTTCGTTCTGCAACTTTGATCGTGAATCCAGTCTTCCGTCAAATGCCTTAATTACATAATATTGTCATTTTGCAATCGAGCTTGCCCCCCTTATTGCAGCGGTGTACCGTAGGTTTCTAGAAGAGCGTAGCGTTCCAAAACATTGGAAAAGGGCACAGTTCATCCCCGTTCAAGAAGGGACATCGAACAGATGTGCAGAACTATAGACCTATATTTCGAGCGTCTATCAGTTGTAGAATTTTGGAACACGTATTATGTTCGAGTATAATGACTTTTCTGGAGACTATAAATCTACTCTGTAGGAATCAGCATGGGTTTCTAAAAAGACGGTCGTGTGAAACCCAGCTCGTGCTATTCGTCCACGAGACTCAGAGGGTCATAGACACGAGTTCCCATATAGATACCGTGTTTCTTGACTTCCGCAAGGCGTTTGATACAGTTCCCCACAGTCGCTTAAGGGGGGTAGGACGTCAAACGGGCCGACTTGGAGCAGGAGAGGCACCACAGGACATTTTAATTCCTACGAAACTCTAGAATTTTCCAAATCTGTTAAAAACTGCGGTAAAAATTCAGATAATAAACTGTAGAAGTTGAGCTTTTTATAAACATGAAGTTCAAAATATAACAGGTCATTCATTTATCCGTAAACCAAAGAAATTCTAGAATTTCATACCCCCGTAAGTATGGTTTGTATGCTGTGCTATATTCGTCGAATAATCTCTCCTGTTTATGAAGAAAAGTGTACCTACAGTAACAAATGCAGCCAATAGTAAGCGAAAAAATGATGAAATTTCAAACATAAAAAACAAAATTGTTACGTTTTTGAACTTCCACTGCCAAGTGTGTGAATCCTGAATCCTTTCTGGTCATGCTGACAAAGTTTTATGAATTTTTTTGTAAAAGTATAGACAGTGGAAGTTAAAATGTCCTGTGCTGCCTCTCCTGCTCCATGTTGGTCCGGTTGACGTCCTACCCCCCTTAATGAACAAAGTAAGAGGATATGGATCATCAGACCAATTCTGTGATTGGATTGAAGAGGTCCTAGTTAACATAACGCAGCATGTCATTCTCAGTGAAGAGAAGTCTTCCGAAGTAAGAGTGATTTCAGGTGTGCCGCAGGGGAGTGTCGTAGGATAACATAGGAAGTTCACTGAGGCATTTGCGGATGACGCTGTAGTATATCGAGGGGTTGTAACAATGGAAAATGGTACTGAAATGCAGGAGGATCTGCAGCGAATTGACGTATGGTGCAGGGAATGGCAATTGAATCTCAATTTAGATAAGTGTAATGTGCTGCGAATACATAAAAAGAACGATCTTCTATTATGTAGCTACAATGTAGCAGGTCAGCAACTGGAAAGCAATTAATTCCATAAATTAGGCATTAGGAGTGATTTAAAAAGGAATGACCGTATAAAATTAATCGTCGGTAAAGCAGATGCCAGGCTGAGATTCATTGGAAGAATCCTAAGGAAGTGCAGTCCGAAAACAAAGGAAGTAGGTTACAGTACACTTATTCGCCCACTGCTTGAATACTGCTCACCGGTGTGGGATCCGTACGAAATAAGGTTGATAGAATAGATAGAAAAGATCCAACGGAGAGCAGCGCGCTTCGTTACAGGATCATTTAGTAATCGCGAAAGCGTTACGGAGATGATAGACAAACTCCAGTGGAAGACTCTGCAAGATAGACGCTCAGTAGCTCGGTACGGGCTTTCGTAGTAGTTTCGAGAACATACCTTCACCGAGGAGTCAAGCAGTATATTGCTCCCTCTTACGTATATCTCGCGAAGAGACCATGATGATAAAATCAGAGAGATTAGAGCCTACACAGAGGCATTTCTTTCCACCAACAACAGAAAACTGGAATAGAAGAGAGAACCGACAGAGGTACTCAAGGTACCCTCCGCCACACACCGTCAGGTGGCTTGCAGAGTATGGATGTAGATGTAGAAATAGGACTTGGAACAGCGGCTGGCTTTAGAGTGAAAATACACTCATGTTCAGAAAAAACAGTACACTTTGACCAACTAGAGACTGGACGTTCATATTCACAGGACATGTACATTAGTATGTTTTGCAGAAATGATTAGCTTTTCAGTCACCTCCGTTCAGCACGTGTCCTGTGGCCCTGGTAACTTGTTCCATGCGTGAAGGCATCGACGCTTATAATGCGCGAAAGACGTCCTGTGGTATAGCCGTCCAAGCTGCCTTCACCTGGTTCAAAATTTCATCTGTGGTGGTTGGCATTGGAACACCGCTAACCAAACACTTTCCATTGGCGAAAAGTCTGGTGATCTGGTAGGCCAGAGCAAAAGGCTGACGTCCTGTGGCATTAAGATTCGTGCAGCAACATGTGGTCGTGCATTGTCTTGCTTAAAATGCCGTCTGGGGTGTTGTGCAGAAAGGCAATGGCTTCTGGTCGCAAGACGTCATTCACACTGGTCACATTGTCCACAGTGCACTGGACACGCACCAACTGTGATTTGTGGTTGTACGTAATAGCACCCCACACCATAAGACCTTCAGCTGGCGCTGTATGTCTTTTGCGAACGCAGTCACTATGATACCGCTGCCCCCGTCTGCGGTGAACCGAAATGCGGCCATCGTTTTCAAGCGAACTGAACCTGGATTCGTCCGAAAACACTATCTGATATCATTCCTGAGCACAGTGGCGTCGTTCCATACACCATTGGTGTCTAGTACGTTTCTGCAATTCGCCAAAGGTAGGTGGAGAAGTGGCCTGCGACGGCTTGTCACCCCTGATAGTGTACGATGTGAGAGGCCCTCGCCACACGACACTTCGTTTCATTTTCAATACCTGAATATGGCTTATTAGTCTAGGATAGACTGATGAAGAAAACAGAAGAGCAGCACGTCACAGAGATGCTCAGCTAAGTCCAGTTGCAGACGTTACAAGAGAAGCGTTGTACATCTCAGTGTGTGTTAAAGTTGCGAGAGTGCACGTTCCTGGAAAAGTCAACAAGTATGTCTCTTCCTCGTAAGTGTATGCCGCGAAAAGACCATGAAGACCAAACCAGATTCAAGCGGGAATGGAGACGCAGCAGCAAACGTTCTCCCGTGAATCATTCGCGATTGGAGCAGGAAAATGGGAAAAATGGTTCAAATGGCTCTGAGCACTATGGGACTTAACATCTATGGTCATCAGTCCCCTAGAACTTAGAACTACTTAAACGCAACTAACCTAAGGACATCACACAACACCCAGTCATCACGAGGCAGAGAAAATCCCTGACCCCGCCGGGAATCGAACCCGGGAACTCGGGCGTGGGAAGCGAGAACGCTACCGCACGACCACGAGGTGCGGACGAAAATGGGAAAGAGAGACTCGTAAGCCTACAAAAGTAGCCTCCTCCACATACTGTGAGGTGTCTTGTGGAATGTAGAAGTGCGACTAAAGTATTCCAGGAGTTTCGTTTTGTTCACAGCGTTGTTTCACGTGCATGGGGAGCGTTCCGAACGACAGAGACTGATTTCCGAACCACGATTAACTACAGCAGTAGATGACTGACAGCGAGTGCAATTAGAAACACGTTTAACGGGCATCAGGTGAGGCGCAGGGAGACAATATATCGCAGCATCACAACATACAGTCACAGACCTACAAATTCCTTTGTTCAGTTGGCACGATACGTAAACTACACATCTCGAATTTGCCACCGGATAACATCGTGCAATTCCCACAATATTTCTTTGCACAGACCTGTTCAACGTCTTCAGGTGGTCAGCGCTGCAGGACCCGGCTGTTGATAATAGGGTGGCGGCGTCGAAGTTCATTAGGGTGGAAGCAACAAATTCTAATGGGCCAGGAGGGGGGATGGGGAGGAAGTACATCATACTTGGATGCTCATAGTGCCTCCTACCAGGAGCCGAAAACATGCTTCTAGCGCGTACATTTTGGGCAATGACTGTGCTGCTGGGAGCTCCTGCGTTTAAATGCTGAAATAAATCTCTAGCATGCGCTGCGCTGGATCAGACACTGGAAGATCTTGTTTCTCCTGTTCAGATTTAATAGCAGCCATTGCTGGATTCCAAGGATTGTTCAACTGAAATATCGCATCACCGTTGACAAGATTGGACATCTTAAAAACACAGTCCCAGAATGATGACGTTGAGGGTACACCTTGAGTCTTATCGTAAAACATATAATGTCCTGCATTCAGGCAATGATTCGCTACCACTGATTTAGCCATGTTGCCCCAAACGTGCATATCGATGGTGTTCAACACAACATTCTTACACGGAGCAGTATTTCTGTACAATATAAAATTCCACACACTTGCATAGGATGCTATGTACGCCTTGTTTTCTAAGGAACACAGCAAATCCCCAAACTTTGCTGCTGGATGAAAAACGCGCTTGATGTTGTTGTCTCTTGAGGGTTCCTTTTATTCTTGCAGGCATGCCTCCAAAATATGGCAAGAAAGCCGTTGCAAAGGTGGCTCATGGTCTTCATTTACATCCGTACGTTGAATTAGCTTCCCTCGTACTGTTCTGCGTATCTGTTGCTCAGAATATCCTGAGAATTGTATCTGCAACAGCTCCGTCGGGAAAGTCTGAAAAGTTACACATTACATACAGCTTATAACTGTGAAGACGATTTTGCTTCAGTCATTCAGGGTGGTTTTTGAGATTTACTACCGTCATGTAGTCTGATTTTGGGCCGGGGATGCTCATTGCACAAACGGGTAAAATGATTTATGTTGTAAGACACATTAAGTTAAACTTTAATCATATCAGACGGTAAGAAAGTAATGTAATAAATTCATTAATATGATGAGATGTGTAGCCTTGTAGGCAAACAAAGTGACCAAAGTTGTAAGAAACAATACATTTTCTAAAGTTTATTTCCGTTTCTCCACTTTGAGGAGTGCTAATCAATGTTATTATTTGCCAGTTACTTCTATTTACTTCCAACAGGGTTTCTCATACGACTCAATGTTTCTTTATATTTAAGATTTTTACTCTTCAGTTTTGACCACACATTGTTGGTAAATGAGTACAACTAATTTTCGTGAATATTTTTTTATTCTATTGCCTAACTTGGTGGATACCCTACAACTGTAATGTTGTAGTTTATGACAACTAATTCAATTAAGACATCAACCATTATTGAAATAATAATCTGGAAGGATCTATTACGCAGTTCCTCATGAAATGTGCTTATGTTTTAGGTATCAAAAAAGTATTGAGTGGACAACTTTCGCTCCTTTGAGATACAATAAATCCTTTTCTCCTGCAAAATGTAATTCTTCGAGGCGGGAGACGTTTACCGTTTCACTGAAAATGTTACAGAGTACGTTAGTTTTTAGATGCCTGCCCCATTGTGGGTACATTTCTTTCGACTCCATGTGGTTTAGAGATCATGATAAAAAGATACGAGAGATTCGCTATGTACAGAGGCATTTATGCATTCATTTTACTTCCTTCAATAATATGGTACTGTGTACCTTCAGGCATGCATTTTACAGTGACTTGCGAAGTATTTGTGTACCTGTAAATGTAGTCGGTAGGAGCATTTTCCTAGACACAGTGATGAAGAGACGGCGTAGGCTTCTAACTAGAGATGCCACGCCGGCGACCAGGTGAGAAGTTTGCACGGGCTTGCCGGGAATGGAACGCACGCGCCCCACAGTGGCCTGGTGCTGAAGACACTTGTTGCTCTCGCCGTTGCCCCACTTCGCCTCTCCCCGCCCCTCTACTCTGTGTGGAATGCGGGCGGCCGCCTTCCGCTACATCGCACCGTGTGCTGGCGCTACACGGCTCTCCAGCACCCGCTACATTCCTTCGTCTCACTCTCCCACGATAAGAGTTTGCCTGTAACACTGTAAATGTAAAGGTACATTCAGTTGATTTCTCAGTCTGGCACTACAACATGCTATAACTCACGAAGTGAGATGTCTAAGTAATGACACGTTCCAATTCAGTCATAGAAAGTTTTTTTTTTTAATCACAACAGGATATTAGCTAAAGAAAGACGTCCGCTTATAAACTTATCACAAAAGTCTCAGAGAAATCGATGAGCCTTTCGCCTAGAAAACAACGAAGCTAATAAAGATAATGGGACCTAAAGATTACGCCAACAAAGCTTCCCACTGGAGGGAAGGAGAATGTACTCCGCAGCAGCTGGCCTAACATACTTCTCGGAGGTGCCGTTGGAGAGGTCCGAAGTCCCACTGCGGTGGCTCTAACCGGGCTCCGATCGAAGGGCTAGTATTAACCAGCACGAGTTGGCCCAGACCGTCGGCGGAGAACTGCCAACGAGAGGAACTGTGCCGCTATAAATGGTTGGTGCGTGGAGATATACTTCTCAATACTCTTTCACGTACGTGACTCAGCGGAGGGAACTAGATCCCTAGCGAGGAGCACCTCTGGTTGCGCTTTCCCCGCCGTCTATCGCATGCGACATGGCACTAGCCGGCAGCTGACGTCATGGAAGACAACGTCTTGGCAGTATGCACCTACGCGACGCTTCTCCGTATGCAGGGTTGCCGGTCCACCAGGCGTAATCCTGGCATATGACACTAAGTCAATCAATTACAGGTGTTTCCTCGCTATTAATTATACTTGCTGAATTTTTATTCCTAATATACAGTATACTGTATTCGTCATGTTTAATAGCTTATATTTGCTCTGTTCTAGGTGGCGCACATCGAACTAAAATAATTAATGTCTTTCGTGAATTCTCTGTTAATGAGCGTTAGCCTATGGTTGAAGCCATATTTCTGGGCCTAACATTTCGTCTCCTGTCCGCCCCCGGAATCTGAGTCGTCAGCGTGACAGAACGTCAATCTTAAGGACCCGTGTTCGATTCCCGACTGGGTCGGAGATTTTTCTCCGCTCAGGAACTGGTTTTTGTGTTGTCCTAATCATCATCATTTCATCCCCATCGACTAGCAAGTCACCGAAGTGGCGTCAAATCACACTTGCACACAGCGAACGGGCTACCCGACGGGAGGGCCTAGTCATACGACATTTATTAATTTCGTCTCCTGGTGGAGGAGAAGCCATTAGAGGCTATAAAGGCTCTGGTAGACTAAAGCAAGCTCAGCAACCCGAACTGTTTATACGTATCCACGCTGTGGATACGTATCTGCTGCCAATATTTGCAGTGTGAGGCCCAGATATGCTATGGATTGGTAGTGGTGAAGAGCTGGCCCTGTGTTGTTAACTCAGTTGGTCACTCATCGATGTGGCTACTGTGAGTTCTGTAAGTTGACAACAGCCTATGAGATGCCTTTCATATGTCTGTCATACTCATAAATACCACAACTACTGAAATAACTACAAATGCCTATGTCCAGAAAATTTATTTATTCTTCAGTACGCACACTCAAGTTTCATTGGGTCGTTGTACAAAAGGTCCTAGCTTGCACCAGGATTCCATTCAAGCCCAAGCCGACATCGGTACATATCTTCTTACATCTGTGGACACTGTTCCTTGACGATGTCTTACGTCGTCACTGGGTTGCTGATTTCACATCGGACTCGTCGTCGACGAGAGTGGTGATTCCTTGGGCAAACAAGTCGACACTTTTCGACAGTTGAGCTGTGATGGGCCTGCTGAGCTCCATGGAACTGATACAACTTAAGCTGCAGAATGCGGCTTACGTCCTGATTTACGGGGTGATACGAAAGTGCTGACGAGGAACGTAGTTCCTGCTATGCTGGCGACCTCTGTTGTAGGCTGTCTTCCTCAGAGGCAGGTTTCTCCTTATAACCTGTGTTGCTAGAAGGAAGACTAACCTTCAGTGGAAATGCGACCGTATAACTAGTGTTTGCTTTATTTACCGTTAAGCTCCGCAACTTGCGCAATTTAAATCCTTTTTCTTTTCTGTTAAAGTTTTTGTGCTTCTGAATTTCTATGGCGTCTTTGTATGTCCAACAGGGAGGAAATTGTGATGCTAGATGTCAACTTTGATCAGTGAGGTAGTGGACATGACCGGCCGCGGTGGCCGTGCGGTTCTGAGCGCTACAGTCCGGACCCGCGGGACTGCTACGTTCACAGGTTCGAATCCTGCCTCGGGCATGGATGTGTGTGATGTCCTTAGGTTAGTTAGGTTTAAGTAGTTCTAAGTTCTAGGGGACTGATGACCTAAGATGTTAAGTCCCATAGTGCTCAGAGCCATTTGAACCATTTAGTGGACATGTGAAAAACGTAAACAACATGGCAACTATAATATTATATACCAGAAGCTTTAGTTCGAAACATAAAAATCACAGGTAGCTGTGATTACGAAATTTTGCTACATGCGAAAAAAGTAGTTCGATATAACTGACATAGCCACCCCCACTGCAATGAGACAAACATTTTTTGGAAATAAAACTAGTCGACTATCATACAGACAGGTTCTACAGGTGTAAGGGACATCACAACACACACTGTGAACTAATATCGTAAATAAATCATAGCGAGCAAAAACCCACTTTAGCTACATACCTCAAGTGGAGAGTGTGATACGTAGTTACGAATGTAAGTAGATGTTGGCAGTAAATCGAAACAATTATCACACAGGAATCTCGGGCGTGGAGGCTCGTACAGCAACTTTACATACCTTAATTCAGAAAATTGTCTTGTTTCCAGTAGACGATGAGATAAAAGCTGAGTTCAGGGAAAGGTAGGTTAAGAAAACGATCCTGTCATTTCAGAGAACCCAACATTAAGAATTTTTGGAAGTAATGGAAAAGTTAAATCTGGATGAATAGTTGGAGAGTTGAACAGGCTCAAGAAACTACAGTATGGGACGTCCGAGAACGGCTTGGGTGGGTATCGCTCATGGTGATAATTTTTGTTGCAATCCAGTTGTCAACAGCTCTACACACAAAAACTTCACTTCGCGGCAAATCACGTAAACGTGGTGTGATGTTTTCACACATAAGCCTTAGGATGCTAATATACACTCCTGGAAATTGAAATAAGAACACCGTGAATTCATTGTCCCAGGAAGGGGAAACTTTATTGACACATTCCTGGGGTCAGATACATCTCATGATCACACTGACAGAACCACAGGCACATAGACACAGGCAACAGAGCATGCACAATGTCGGCACTAGTACAGTGTATATCCACCTTTCGCAGCAATGCAGGCTGCTATTCTCCCATGGAGACGATCCTAGAGATGCTGGATGTAGTCCTGTGGAACGGCTTGCCATGCCATTTCCACCTGGCGCCTCGGACCAGCGTTCGTGCTGGACGTGCAGACCGCGTGAGACGACGCTTCATCCAGTCCCAAACATGCTCAATGGGGGACAGATCCGGAGATCTTGCTGGCCATGGTAGTTGACTTACACCTTCTAGAGCACGTTGGGTGGCACGGGATACATGCGGACGTGCATTGTCCTGTTGGAACAGCAAGTTCCCTTGCCGGTCTAGGAATGGTAGAACGATGGGTTCGATGACGGTTTGGATGTACCGTGTACTATTCAGTGTCCCCTCGACGATCACCAGTGGTGTACGGCCAGTGTAGGAGATCGCTCCCCACACCATGATGCCGGGTGTTGGCCCTGTGTGCCTCGGTCGTATGCAGTCCTGATTGTGGCGCTCACCTGCACGGCGCCAAACACGCATACGACCATCATTGGCACCAAGGCAGAAGCGATTCTCATCGCTGAAGACGACACGTCTCCATTCGTCCCTCCATTCACGCCTGTCGCGACACCACTGGAGGCGGGCTGCACGATGTTGGGGCGTGAGCGGAAGACGGCCTAACGGTGTGCGGGACCGTAGCCCAGCTTCATGGAGACGGTTGCGAATGGTCCTCGCCGATACCCCAGGAGCAACAGTGTCCCTAATTTGCTGGGAAGTGGCGGTGCGGTCCCCTACGGCACTGCGTGGGATCCTACGGTCTTGGCGGGCATCCGTGCGTCGCTGCGGTCCGGTCCCAGGTCGACGGGCACGTGCACCTTCCGCCGACCACTGGCGACAACATCGATGTACTGTGGAGACCTCACGCCCCACGTGTTGAGCAATTCGGCGGTACGCCCACCCGGCCTCCCGCATGCCCACTATACGCCCTCGCTCAAAGTCCGTCAACTGCACATACGGTTCACGTCCACGCTGTCGCGGCATGCTACCAGTGTTAAAGACTGCGATGGAGCTCCGTATGCCACGGCAAACTGGCTGACACTGACGGCGGCGGTGCACAAATGCTGCGCAGCTAGCGCCATTCGACGGCCAACACCGCGGTTCCTGGTGTGTCCGTTGTGCCGTGCGTGTGATCATTGCTTGTACAGCCCTCTCGCAGTGTCCGGAGCAAGTATGGTGGGTCTGACACACCGGTGTCAATGTGTTCTTTTTTCCATTTCCAGGAGTGTATGTAGATCTGGCTCTTCAGGTCTTCCAGTATAGCTTTTCGAGCATACGTGTCGCCCGGGGTTCAAAGGGCTCAGTATTTCCACAAGTGACCATTTTGCCGTCACCAGGTGCGTTGATGAACAGATTGCTGATTGGGAGACCATTTTAGCGGGAATATTTTTCTCCCGTTATTTTGTAAAGACTTCGCTCTTCATGCTGTTCCTTCAGACTTTCATTTATTCAATTACAGTGATTTTCTTCTAGACTGTCGTACCCGATATTGATGTACAACACAGTAATGTACTTACATCAAAACATTTTATTCCGTTAGTACATGCAGCCACCGACTTGCGTTGCAGAACTGTACCCTAATTCGCAGGTTTCAGATATGTCTCTATAGTTCTAGAGTTCTCATAAGCCACAACTCAACCGCACAGAATTCTCTCGAAGGTGGGGTATTCCGATTAGCCAATGGGAGTACCGTCGTCGGTAAAACTGGAGGTAGATGCATAGCAAGTTAGATATTTCCATTTTTCACCTCGTACAGCACAATTCAAAAAATCTGTTGGACTGCTGAAGCGGATTTAGCACCAAGCGGAGGTGGCACACCCTTCCCACACCAATATGTTCCAGTTCTCCGACATTCTGGCACCAGATTAGACGCTTATCGAGGAAGACATCTAGGGTGGGGGCTGTGCTTTCCCAATATTTAGCATGACACATAATGCTTATCTGCATAAGTTCGAATGGTTCGAATGAATCTGAGCACTATGGGACTTAACATCTGAGGTCATCAGTCCCCTAGAATTTAGAACTACTTAAACCTAACTAACCTAAGGACATCACACACATCCATACCCGAGGCAGGATTTGAACCTGCGACCGTAGCAGTCGCGCGGTTCCGGACTGAAGCGCCTAGAACCGCTCGGCCACCGCGGCCGACTATCTGCATAAGTAGTATATTGCGCAGCAATTGCCAAACGTGTGATGTATTTATCATAACTTGTTTCGGAAATACGGTATTCCATTGTCAAGTGCTATAAGACAAGGAAACCAATCAATACATCGCAGTTCTTCAAATATGACAATCATGTGAATATCTATATTACTCTGTGGTACAATATACCTAGAAGTTTGCCATTAGACAATTTCAGGATAAAGAAGCCAACATCAAACATGCATTGTTAAACATAAAACTGTTTCCTGAAGGTCTCATGATGGCACATAATACTCTCACACATAAGGCTCAGTTGTAAACTATAGATAGCTGCCTTCGCCTACCAAAGGTAGTTACCAAAAGTAGTACGTATAAATCACAATCACCAACGATGCTACTCTCTACCGTAAAATGTCCCATAGTCCTTAGAGCCATTTGAACCATTTGAACTTCTCTCTTAAAGTGCAAAAAAATTCAACTTCCTTTAAATTTGACAGGAACCGTTCTTTTGGTTGCAAGTGAAATAGACTCATGCTGTCCGTGACGCTGCTCATTGTTAAGGTACTTAGCCACCGCCGATGACACAATCTCTTTACTATGCTCTTTAAACCTTATCCCAAAGTTTCCATCCGTCTTCCTCACATACTTTATTACACATTCTTAGACCTTATTCCAAAACCTCCAGCTCTTCCCGTCCAATTCTCACCTGTGTCAGTCTTGTGCTTCAGTCGCTGCTCCAGTTTGTGGTGAGTCGACCCAAATACAATTTTAATCCCTTTGTTATCAAATGACCTTGCCCATTATTTCTGAGCATTTTCCTGGTTTTGTTGCTTCCTGTGCTTACTGCTGAATCAACCCTATAATTTAACCCGCTTCAAAACCATACTGCTATTTGACTAAGTGTTTTTATGTTTTCGTCCTTGTTCTGGATGCTTAACGGTGTGGAATTAGCTCTATACGCGCCATTTTTCAAGACCGTATTTTATGTTTATGGGGATGGCAAGCCGGCCGCTGGTGGCCGAGCGGTTCTGGCGCTACGGTCTGGAACCGCGCGACCGCTACGGTCGCAGGTTCGAATCCTGCCTCGGGCAGGGATGTGTGTGTTGTCCTTAGGTTAGTTAGGTTTAAGTAGTTCTAAGTTCTAGGGGACTAATGACCTCAGCAGTTGAGTCCCATAGTGCTCAGAGCCATTTGAACCATTTGAACCATCACGCAGCTTGTTTACATCATCTTGTCATCAGCGTTGTCATAAGGTGAACAAGTTGTCATGCTGGAAAGTCCGCTGTTACAGTGTGTACAGCAGGGGACTGAGCAACACACCGAAACTTCCGAGACTCTCACCGACATGGAAGTTGCCACCCACTAAATAGGATTTAGGGAGACGCAAGTGCGATGATGAAATTCCTTGCAGGAAGAGTTTATACAAGAGAGTCTTGCCACACAGAGAGTAATGCATGTAAGACACTTAGGAGCACAGCCTAGTGCTGATATGGCCTTGTGGCTATGGCTATAGAGCGTTAGTGCTGCCGTCGCCACGGCCAGACTTGCGGCTAGTCGGATGGGCCCAAGTTGACATGGAAGGCTGCTGTGCAACGCACCGTAGCCAACCACAGACAGTTGCTCCATTTTCCCAGTGTTCTGCCATGCGACCGGCTCCAGCCTCCAGCCGGTAAGCCGCTGCGGCCAAAGCTGTGTATTTAGTTGTTTGGGGAGGGATGCACGCTAGATTTCCAGTCGGAGGACAGCTGTCAGTGTGGGTACAGTTGCTGGATCTTTTACATTTGATTATTTGGTTGTTGCTGAATTTCTGCAAAAGGAGCCTTTAGTCGTAATGGATACAGATACGGAGAAATTTCCTATAAAAACTAGTTCAGTATCTGGCGTTCTCTGAGTATCTACTTACTTCCATACTATTAGCCAGTCTCTCCATTCTCCCCCTGTAGGGAAGCAGCCTACTCACGCTGCAGCAAATTCACATCAGTTTCCATTGTGTGTTAGTCAGTCTGCTAGCTCTGACGTCATAGATGTTGCGCAATACCTTAAAAATCAAGCAAATGACATAAAACTTTCCTAGTATGTCTGGAATAATGATAAACTAATGTGTGTTAAATATCAGCTTGATAACTTCAGCCGTTTCCTTTATTTGGACGTTTTTCTATAAAAATAATTGGCGGCACAGAAAAGAGCTAGAGACTGCAAAATTTGTATTTAGATTCAGCTTTCTTAATGATTTAATAAAAATAGTACTTTGGATTTCACAAATTAAGATGTTAGTGTAAATTCATGATTTTGTGGTTTTCATCTCAAAACTAGAGGAAGCAAGATAGATTAAGTGAGCTTATAAATCATACTAGGATGTTTAGATTTTAATAGGTTGGAGGTCCGCTATGATGATGAAGCTGTAAAAAGTTTCTTTCAAATATCTATTAAATTATAGCAATAGCGGATCTCAGAAGGGACAGTTCAGAGCCCATCTGCTGCGTGCAGTGCAATTAAATTAATTCTCTCGCCTAAGTTATTAAAGTTAGCCACGTCAAAAATTTATTATCAATACTTCCCTGCGTGCTGAATGCACAGTTAAATTAGGAGCTTCATCGGCCTTCAGCAAGAGAAGCTAAAATTTATTATGCAACTTGAAGTGGTGCGTTACTAGCACAGCGGCTAGTCGAGACAGCCGATTTGATGGAGCGTTTTCTCAGCGGTCCGCACCCCGGCTTTATATATAAGAGCACTGTGCGAGGAAGAAAAGGCCCCAGTTCTCTCCAGACGCTGAATGACACGCCATCTGTGTCGGGAATCGCGCCGCGCCAGTATCAGTGCTACTAACAGCCTCGGGTGCCGTATTCTGTTACTCGAGATGCGCGTAACCAGTAAAGTGTTTCAAGTAAAGTGTTAATTCGGGACGATTTTCATTATCTAGCCTCAGTTTGCGTATTGTCGTATTTTCACGTGCCGTCGCGGGACAGACATTCTACTACTAAAATAGCGTGGCGTTTGATGAGATATTTCATCAAATTATGGCGAGCATTCATTTCAACAATTAATACGGACATTTATAGTTGCATTATCGCAATAGACTCTGAACTGTTCTGTTAGTTGGGTTGTAGGGATATTTGTGTGTGTAATAGTGACTTTGAGAATATACTCAACTATTTTGGAAAGTCGTCTTTGTTTAGAAATCCCGAACAACTTCCTGACTTTACAGAGCTACAAGCTGCAGCTATAATAATTGTAATCTCAAGAAAGTGGGCACTAGGAACTCTATTTACAGGCTTCAGGTTTTGTCAAATCGCTTTCTGGGGGTCTACAAAGTAAATAGAGAGCCAGTGTTGAGAACGGCGAAAGACAGTATTAACAACATTCTAAAGCTCGAAATTGACTCGACAAACAAACATTTTGTACTGCAATTATATTTTCCCTTATCAACCGCCGCCCCACACACCCCCCCCTCTCTGTGTGTCTGATGCTCCCCCTTTCTCTGCCTCTCACCCTCTCCCTGGCCATCTCATTCCTCTCTCTGTCCATATCTTCCGCTGAGTCACTTCATGCCGTACAGTGATATGATTTTGTAGGTACATTAACGGAATTTGTCGATACCGTCTACTAAATATGTTGTGAATAGATTTTGCATTAGAGAAAGTAATAAATTCAAACGTCGAGCATGACACGGCAGTTTTTCACGCATCTCAAATTTAATGGCGTCATACCTCCTGTACTATTTGTAGTAAAATAATATAAGTTTGCACGCATGTTAAGTGCTATATGCGATTACTGTCTGCAAAATGTGTCATGAATATATTTTGTAGTGCAGAAATGATAAATTAAAATGTTACACATGATGCGACAGTTTTACTGCATGAACAGTGAAAATGAGGTGGAGGAGCAGGAGGAGGAGGAGATTAGTGTTGAAAGTCCCGTCGACAACGAGTTCGTTAGAGACAGAGCACAAGCTCGGATTAGGGAAAGATTACGAAGGAAACCGCCCATGGCCTTTCAAAGGAACCATCCCGGCATTTACCTTAAGCGATTTAGAGAAATCAATGAAAACCTAAATCTGGACGGCCAGACGTGGGTTTTTGAACCATCGCCCGGCCGATGCGAGTCCAGTTTGCTAACCACTGTGCTAACTCACGCGGTAATACCGAAAATTTAGTAAGCGATCGCATCGTTTTGTCGAAGTTGTAAGTGAGAAACATTTTCGTAAAAGTCTGAAATTGGATCTAAAGCTTCTGTCAACTCACTAAGTGCTCTCGTTCTCAAATACTGGATAGCGCGCATGCAACAAATAGTGTGTTATTGTGGACTAAACACTCTCAAGATTGTATAAGAATTGTAATCATTACTTTAAATCATACTGTGTAGCACATATCAACCAACAAAAGCATTTTCAGGCAAATCTGATAAACATCAAAACTCAAAGAGAAAATATTTTGCCGTAATTCTCGTAATATTGTTCAAAACATTCTTCTACTACAAAATGTCTGAAGCAACCTCGGTAGTATCTCAGGGTTCAATCTACCTCCTCACCAAATTTCATCTAAATAGGTTTAGCGGGTTAGTAATATTAAATTGAAACATCGTGTACGATACGCAATTTTTCACGCATCTCAGTGTTTATGACGTCATATATCATGAACTGTGTGTCCTACAGTGATAAAATTTTGCAGGTAGATTCAGTAGTATGTGAGAACACATCCTGCAAAATTTGCCGTGATTACAGCTGGTAGTAGAGACGTAATAAATTAAAACGTCATTCTTCAAGCGAAAAGCAATAGCGAAAATATAGTAAGTGATAATCTTTTTTTTTTTTTTTTTTTCTTCTTCAAGTGAAAAGCAATAGCGAAAATATAGTAAGTGATGATCTTTTTTTTCTTTTCATCATTATGTGAGGGGTGCTAGCCAACAGAAGTTTCGTCAAGGTTTGAAATTATGTGTAAAGTTTAATGCGAGTCACTAAGCGCTCACGTTTTCCAATACTGGATGAATTATACGTGGGTATTCGCACGTCGTGGCATACACTTCTTTTTCACCCCCAACCTTACTTATTTCATAGGTAAGTGGTTCTAGCCCCCAAATAAATTCTTCCCACATTTTAAGTAATATGTGTACCAAGTTTTGTTGACATCGGTCCAGTGGTTTCGGGGAAGATGTGGAACATAAATAAGTACTTTTTATAATATGTATAAATATTTTCTTTCGTGATCCGCTTTCGTGATATACAACCTAAAGGGTGCCCCTAGTTACGCTAAAGTTAGCAGTGAAACCCCCGCAAATAATCTATGTAGTAGTTTTGAAGATCAGCGTGTTCGAAGACAAACAAACAACCTCGACAGTTCTACAGATTTATTATTATTGTAGATTAGAGAAGGATCTCCTGTTTTGGACTTGGTATCCGAAGAATATCCAGACAAAAACCTGAAGAAGATGTGAGAGGAAATGACTATGATGTTCCTCAGCAGTAAATGTGCAACACCACAGGAACAAAATACGCTCTGTAAGTTCTCCTACACTTATTTGTACTTCATTAACACAACATGTGTATATAATTCAGTGAAAGTGATTTAGTTGTTATGGCACAGAGCCTTCACGGACAAAGTAATCAGCAAATTCGTGTCTGTAGCGTGAATTGGATCCATATCTGCGTATTCTTTGTGGAATATCCTTATCAGTTGGAGGTTATCTATAACTGCAGCTATAAATTGTCGACCACCTCTGTTTCGTACATAGCTGTGTAGAATACTTCATGCCTTAACAAAGTCAATATCAAATTCAACGTCTACATTCAGGGATCTGTTAAATATCCTCCATTTATTCGCTATTATCCCGGAGGTCCACTCTACAAAACGTCTAGCTCGAGAATGACAATAGTTGATCTTTTCCCATATTAATTAGTACACCGTTAGGGTACATAATTCTGTGGGACCGCGAAAATGTATCATCAACAATAAATATATAATGTAGTGGCGTTTTTTTTACATGTTAAATATGCTTGTCTTCCAGAATGTCCATGTTATTAAACAGTATTCGCTTCAGGGACGCTATTTGTTGAAATATTGTTAAACCAGCAAATTTATCATGCGATACTACAGCGACAAATTTATAATTTGCGTCACAAACAGCTGTTAATACAACAGTGAAATATTTCATTTAGTTAAAGACCTTTATGTTCTGCTTCTTGGTTTCACCAGTTGCACATGCTTTCATCAAGAGCGCCGATACAGTTTCGGAATATGGCATTAGTTTCAAATTACAGTGCTGGAAAAAAATACAGGACACCTGGAAAGGCGATGTCGACTTTGATCCGCTAAATGCATATGCCACCTGAAAGATAAAAGCTGTACAGATAATGGTTTCAGCGTCGTCAGCCAATGTATAGGGTAGCGGCGTAGTTACCACAGCGCCATTTGTGTCTACGCTTTAATAAGGAATGATCATAGCCAGAAGGCTCAATATGCTGCAAACGTGTGGAGCAAGCTGGCAGGTAACCATGCTACAGAAACCCACTCGTGCTTCCTGCAACGAACTGAGCGAGTTTGAAAGGGGTCGTCAAATTGTGGCCATCCAAGTAGCGGGATGATCCTTTCGGAGAACTGCCACTCAAGTTGGACGTGATGTGTCTGTTGTGCACCGATGCTTGTATCAGCGATCACGTGCACATTCTCACACCCATACTCGACGTTCTGGACGTTGATGTAGGACAGGCGCCCGCCAGAATCGTCGTACTGTAAGCACATCAGTGGAAGATCGTACGCCTACTACAGCGCAGATAAGGGGACTTGTGAGCACAGACGTGCCAAGACAAGTTACTGTGGACCCCTTATTAGCTGTGGGGCTATGGGAACACCTCTACCCCGTCTTCCACACACGCCACAGCATTTTAAGTGGTAGGAATGGGAGGGGATTGGTAAGGTGCCAAGCCAATTTACAAACAATCCTTGAAACAGATTTATCGTTAGTCTCTTCAAACCTGTAAACACTTAGATGCCAACTCAGAAAACTTTAAACAAACTCTGATAACCAGCATTAAAGAACATTATTAACTTTACAACTCTGTCTGCTGATAGTAAAATAATATCGACAATAAACAATATGTACAAAGAATGCCAAGAATTTACAAGAATGACTTTCCTCCTTAAAACAAATAATTATAATTCATAGTTTCACAAATGACTGACTCCAGAAACCACTCAAGACAATCTATTAAACAACAGATACCATCCTTGCGAATCCATAGCCAACCAACAGATAAACAACCGTACTTAACTTATGGGCCATGGGCCGGGGGGGGGGGGGGGTGTTTATGCGCTACAATATTGGTATTACCTTTACAAATGGTATTTCCTTCAGTGCACTTGCTGGCATTTCTCTTTACAACACTCCACGTCCTGGCCCTTCTCTAATACCTGTAACATAAACCTGTTAGCACCAGGCTTAACAAGAAGTAGCAGCGATCAGTTAAGATGTTTAATAACGACAACAAACAGAATTAACCGCACGCATACACACAAACAAAACATTTTCAGTTAAAAGCAATGACAAGTATTATAATTATCCCTTGACATTAAACGCCACAATCCCATTTAATTTTAACGTTTTAACTTAGCCGTCTGTGAATTAATATGATTACTCCCTATCATACAAACTTAACAAACCAACAATTTGAATGATTTCCAGACACTTCAACTAAGAGGTAAAAATTTGACCAAGGCAAACAAGAGCACTTGACATTATGAAACAATTTCGGATCAACAGCAGCTCAAACAGTTTAAGCCACCTATTCGTATTCCACACGCACTCAGTAAATCAACAGCTAGGCCACAAACACCTCCTCGATTTAAGAGAAGCAACAGGGTCTGTCTCTTTAATCGTGCTAGAATTATAAACGATTCAGTGATCATACATCCGACTAATCTTTATGTGGCGGTTGAGTAAAAGGAACACCCTTTAAAACACAAAATATGTAAAGTACAGTAAAACAACAATAGCACATGATAGTTCTTCAAATATGGACACTGTACTAAATTACAGCCAGCTGAAGTGGAGATATTAAAACGGGTGAAATAAACTTGAACAGCACAACGTGGGCAATTACTAATATCAAATCACTTAGACCACTCAGCTATTTCCCAAAATATACGCTCAGTGGTGCACTCTGGTCCCAGAATAGTATATAATAGTATAACTGTAATCGTACTTCTACTGCAATCAGGCTATGGGACACACTAATGCTTAAACAGCCTTTTAGCCACCAAACCAACAAACGGACACCGCTGTCTGTGAACACCAGCGTAGATCGGCCCCTCAGACTCGAGTACAGTACTCTCATCGGACTCGTACTCAGCGACAACGTCGTCTCCGCACAATCACAGCAGAAGCACTCCCTCTGGTAGCAGCCGCGTGATCTGCCACCTCGCGGAATTTTTGTATGTCCATCCTTTTGACAGGAGGTCTTGGGGACCACGGCCGATAACTTGTAAGAAAATGAAACGCCTAGAGCCGTCCTTATGATTTTATTTATTTTGTGGCTCCTGTTTCGGCGCTTCAATGCACCACTTTCAGGCCGTAGGTGATGCTGAATGCGTTTACACGATCTCTACAAACTGCATCGTGGCCAACATATCTGGTTTCGCAGACTAGCTGTAAACTTTGGTGTCGGAACTCCAACGATCAACTGCCAACTGACTGGAATATCTTCGCACCACCGTGGAACCAACCTTGTATTCGAGAGCAGGCGACACGATGGGTGCCCTTAAATAGTCTTTCAGCCAGAGACCCTTAGATCACAGTCTCTGATCGGAAACTAAACAACGGACGCCCATTGATAACCATGGAGGCGCTACTCTGGCCCAGATTCTGCCTACACGCAAGTGATGGTCGTTTGCGCGTACGACGTGGATCTGGTGAGCACTGTCCCGTAGAGTTCATCTGTCCATGACACACTGGCCCGATCGCAAGCCTTACGGTCTGGGGTGCGATAAGCTAGAATTCTCGTTCACCTTTGGTGTTTCTGGAGGGAACATTAATCAGCGCTCGGTACACGCAGAATGCTATTAGAAATGTTCTCTTCCAGTTCTTGCAACAGGAAAGTGATGTGTTGTTCCTACAGGATAATGCTCGCCCACACACTCTCCGTGAAACGCAGCGCAGACTGCAAGACGAGAAGCAACTTGCCCAGTCACACTTGTCTCCAATCGAGCATGGGTAGAATATGATCGAACGAGAAGTGACTCGTGCAACTCATCAACCAACAACTCTTACAGAAGTACTTGAACAGGTCGTACAGGCGTGACTGATTATCCCAGGGCAGTATTCTCCATCTTTACGATTGACTGGATGCAACAGTTACCGGCTGCATTGCGCTCCTGGAGGCTACACCATGCACGATTGTGGGATTTTCAGCACAGGTCGATGGCTGGTACCTCAGGAATGCTTATGCTATTGACGTGTGAATGACATCATCACATGTACTCCATATACACTGTTGCAACTATAAATCTTGAGTGAACTGGAAACCTCTGAAAGGGTGTACAATTTTTTTTTTTCGGCAGTGTATTCTGCTAGCCAATGACCTTTCCGCAGTGGCAACGCCGGTTCCCGTCATATCACCGAAGTTAAGGGTTGTTGTGCTTGTCTAGGGCATAGATGGGTAACCGCCCACGTCTGCCAAGCGTTGTTGGCTCTTGGACTTCATTCATCCTTGTGAGGCCAATTTCGGAGTTACCTCATTGAGAAGTAGTGGCCCCAGTCACGAAAATTGACTACTTCCTGGAAAGTGGTGTGCTAACCATATCCCCCTACCTATCCTCATCCAGTGACACCTGTCGTATGAGGATGGCTGCGGTCGGTCGGTACCGATGGGCCTTCAAAAGCCTGTTCAGACAGAGACAGACGAGATGGTGTTTTTCTGTGTGCACCCAGTCTCTATTGGTCGAAAAAAATGGTTCAAATGGTTCTGAGCACTATGGGACTTAACATCCGTGCTCATCAGTCCCCTAGAACTAAGAACTCCTTAAACCTAACTAACCTAAAGACATCACACACATCCATGCCCGAGGCAGGATTCGAACCTGCGACCGTAGCGGTCACGCGGTTCCAGACTGTAGCGCCTAGAACCGCACGGCCATACCGGCCGGCTTCAAATATCACAGCATGCAGTTTAGAGTACAATTTATTGCTAATTAAAATAATATTTCATTATTACAGATATGCCAGTACAGAAGAAATGCCATAATATTAAAGATTCCTACAGCCAAGATGAACTGGTAAAACTCTTTCTGCGGCTGTGAGAAACGCCGTTTCTAAGTAGTACACTCCAACGTTGCAAACTCACAGTAGCATAGCACCTCAGGCCTTGCCGTAAAGTGAAATTCCAAGTGGATCACACCATCCACAAAACGAAGCCGCTGGAAATTAATCGACGTGTTGCAAGAATCTGCAGATACTAGGTAGTAACTGGACACACAAATGACAGATGTGGGCAGGCTTTTCTCTTCATTTTTCCTCAGTGGCTTCAAGAAAGTATCTCAGTTAACTGTTTAACCACGTATCTTAAGTACTGTAGGAGATGCTCAAATGCACCCTAGTTGTCCAAACATTTCCTCCCACGAATACTGTCCATTGTACGTATTACCACCTTTCGTCATCCAGATAATCCACGCAATACCATCCTCTAGCTACACTGATATTTTATGATCCAAGAAGATATTATTAGCAGGTTATCCTACGCACCCTGTTTCCTCTTCTACCCAAAAAATACTTCAGAACAGTCTCCACCAGAAACAGTCGATGACGCCAATATTGAAAATAGCGTCACTTGAGCATTACTCAGATGTTTCCATGAATCATCAGGTTAATATCACTAAATAAAGCGACTCTCGTAATTGTGAAATATTATTGTTAAAATTTTACTTTAATAAAACCTAAGGTGACCAGCAGATTGTCTTCATCTACTATATATAGTCGCATTGCTGTGTTTATACCCCACAAACGGTCTCAAATTTTCATATCAGTGCACACTCCGCTGCAGAGTGAAAATCTCAATCCGGTCTCAAATTTTGTTTAATGTGTCACCGGAAGGTTTTATAGACCTTCTGGTGAAACTGAAGAACCTCTCTTCATGTTTGCGAAGTTCATAACAACAAAGAAAGAAACATTCAGTTTCTTTCGGGGGATTCCAACATAGAATACACTTAGTATCTTTTCTTCTTTAGTTTCACCTCTCTATTTTAGAGTTCCACAGCTTTAGCTATCTCTGTAACCTCTATCGTGTGAGAGGGTTTTAATGTGCTGCTGGATGACTGGCCCACCCAGATTTTCGGTAAGAGGTCCGCCAGTCACGAATACCTCCTTGTTTCCCTGCGGTTTCTGTCCTCCTTCCTTCTGTTTCCTTTCCGTTTTTAGTGCATTCCTTCTCCTCTTGTTTTGCCTCTGTATGTGAGGATTTGGAACTGCGTCAGGTCTGTGTCTTTTAGCTGCTCCCCTTGTTCGCTGTCCGTCTTAGTCCCTTCACTGCATGTGTTCCTGTTTTTATGCGTTTGGGCGCTGATGACCCCGCTGTTTAGCGCCCGTAAACCTCAAACACACACACACACACACACACTCCATCGTGTGACTGATCAGCTGATAATTGACCACCAGTCATGCCAGCTTGCCACAGCCCGTATCATAGTAGCTGTCGCAACAGCCATATATTGGTTGTGGTCATGGTCACGGAAGTTGTAGCCGTGTCCAGATGTTGGTCATGGTCATAGTAATTGTAGGTAGTAGTTGCAGTGGTCGTGGTAAGCCATTGGTCATGGTCATAGCAGCTGTAGCCATGCTCAATCATTGGTCACGGACATTGTAGCTCTGGCCACAGTCAGACATTGATCGTGGTCGTAGTAGCTACGCCACAGTCTTTCATAGGTCATGGGCGTAGTAGCTACATGAATGGCCAGCTGTTGGTCGTAGTCATAGAAGCTGAAACCATGGCAGAAATCTGCTGACGATAGCGTGGTATACTGTAAGATGTCGAAGTTGAGTGACTGTAGAAAGATAGACAAAACTTACTGTTGGTGTGACGAGTAGTAGCTAGCCCTAAGTGTGAAAAATATAAGTTAATGCGGATGAGAAGGAAGAACAAACCTGTAACGTTCGGATGCAGTATTACTAGTGTCCTACTGGACATGGTCGAGTCGTTAAATATCAGAGCGTAACGTTGCAAAGCGATATGACATGGAACTAGCATGTGAAAACTGTGGTAGGTTCAAATGGCTCTAAGCACTATAGGACTCAACATCTGAGGTCATCAGTCCTCTAGACTTAAAACAACTTAAACCTAACCAACCTAAGGACATCACACACATCCATGCCCGAGGCAGGATTCGAACCTGCGACTGTAGCAGCAGCAGCGTCGTTCCGGACTGAAGCGCCTAGAACCGCTCGGCCACAACGGCCTGTAAACTGTGGTAGAGAAGGAAAATGGTCGACTTCGGTTTATTTTGAGAATTTTAGGAAAGGGTGGTTCACCTGTAAAGGAGACCACATATATAACGCTGGCGCGACCTATTCTTGAGTACTGCTCGAGTGTTCGGGATCCGTATCAGGTCGGATTGAAGGAGGACATCGAAGCAGTTCAGAGGCGGATTGTCAGATTTGTTACCGGTAGGTTCCAAAAATTAAGTGCTAGGGAGATGCTTCGGAAACTTAAATGGGAATCCCTGGAGGGAAGGAGACATTCTTTTCGAGAAACACTAGTGAGAAAATGTACAGAACCGGCATTTGCAGCTGACTGCCGAAAAACGATTCCACTGCCGCCGACACACATCGCGCGTAACAACCACAAAGATAGGATATGAGAAATTTCGGCTTCTACAGAGGTGTACAGACAGTCGTTTTTCCATAGCTCTATTTGCGAGTGGAACAGGAGGTGAAATGACAAGTAGTAGTTCCGGGTACCCTACGCCACACATTGTATGGTGGCTTGCGGAGTATCTATGTCGATGTAGATGTAGGTGGTCATAGTAGCTGCAGCTAAATCCAGATGTTGTTCACACGGCCAGATACTGGTCATGGTCATAGTTGCTGTAACCACAGCCAGCAGTTGGTCATGGTTGTTACAGCTATAACCTCAGCCAGCTGTTGGTCATGACCATAGAATCTGCAGTCAGGCCAGATGTTGGTCACGGTCATAGTAGCTGCAACCATAGCCAGCCATTGGTCATGGTCATAGTTGCTGTAGCTACAGCCAGCAGTTGATCGTGGTTGTAGTAGCTACAACCACAGCCAGCTGTTGGCCATGGTCAATGTCGCTGCAACCATGGCCAGACATTACTCATGGTCACAGCAGCTATAGTCACAGTGAGATATTGGTCATGGTCACAGTAGATGCAGCCATGGCCAGACATTAGTCATGGTCACAGTAGATGCAGCCATGGCCAGACATTAGTCATGGTCGCAGCAGCTGTGGACGTGGCGTAGTCATAGTAGGCACAGCTATGGCCAGCCACTGGTCATGGTTATATTAACTACAGCTACAGCCAAATGTCAGCCACAGCTGTAATAGCTAGAGCCATGGCTAGCCACTAGTCATGGTCTTTGAAGCTGTGGCCATGGCCAGCCTTTGGTCATGGTTGTAGTGGCTGCAGCAGTAGCCAGCAGTTCGTTGTAGTTGTACCAGCCATCAGTTGGTCATGATCATAGTAACAGTGGACAGAGGCGCCTCTACAGTGCCGCTCCCACAGACGTTTTTACTTATAATAAGCATTGCAGAAGCAACTTATTTTCTGGCTAGTAAAGTGGCATGGACGTAATGATTAAATAAATTTGCTATACATTTCGGAGATCCTGGTCTGTAGATCGTCGCTTAGACTAGTACCACTTTATTGTTGATCGCAGGAGCAACGAAGGATACCTAGCGACTGGAAAAAGGCGCAGATCATTCTCGTTCTCAAGAAGGACCGTAGGTTGCACGTAATTTCAGGTCTACATTGTTGACGTCAGTGTGTTGTAGAATGTCTTATGCGCCCTTATTATGAAGTTTTTGGACAACGAAAATTTCCTCTGTAAAAATCAACATGGATCTTACGAAAATCTGCTCGCGCTTTTGCGCTACGAGATGAAAAGTGCTGTAGACGTCGGCTCTCAGACTTCTGGAAGCCATTGGACACCGTCCCGCACTGACGTTCTGTCAAAAAATACGACCTTACCGAGTATCGGAACAGATTTTCGACTGGATTCAAAGCATCCTTGCAGACAGAACTCGACACGTCGCTCTTAACGGAACAAGAGCGACAGATGGAAAGACAACTTCACGGGTACTCCACGGAAGTGTGATAGCTCCGCTACTGTTCCCAGTGTGTATAAATGATCTAGTTGAATGTGTCGGAAGCTCATTAAAGCTACTCGCAGACTACGCGTTTGTGTATAAGAAGGTAGCAACTCAAGAAGGCAGTAACTTTACGTTGTCAGACTTGCAGAGGATTGATGAATAGTGCGGGGGCTGACAGTTGACCATAATCGTAAATAAATGTAACATATTACGGATACACAGGAAAAGAAATTCATTACTCTACAGCTACACTACTGGTGACAAACTGCTGGAATCAGAATCTACTGTAAAATATCTAAGAGTATCTGTCCGGAACGACAGTAACTTCATTGACAACATAGAACAATTAGTAGGAAAAACAGGTGCCAGAGTGAGATTCTTAGGAAAACTTTAAAGAAATATAATTCGTCCACTAAAGAAGTGGCTTGCAAGGCACTTGTTCGACCGATTCTTCATTATTGCTTGTCAGTCTGTCAGCTTTACAACGTAAGACTAATAGAAGATGTAGACGAGATCCAACGAAGAGAGGCACTTTTCGTCACGGGAATGCGAGAGCGTTACATAGATGCTCAACAAACTGGAGTGGCAGACGCTACAGGAGCGGCGCTGTGCATCACGGAGAGGTTTATCATAGAAATTTCGAGACATCACTTACCGGGAAAGCTCTGACAACATATTACTTCCAAATACGTCACGCGAGATGATCACGACGAGAAAATTCCAGAAATTAGAGCTTATGCAAAGACATACCGACGGTCTTTATTCCCTCGCACCACCCACAAATGGAACGGGGAAAACGGGGGAGTCAGTTAATGGAAACAGAAGTACGCTCCACTACACACTGTTGGGTGATTTGCGGAGTTTTGATGTAGGAACCAGTTACTAGAATTAAAAAATGATTGCCGCCCCTACTGTACAATCTACACATCAAAGAAGCAATGACGGGAATAAAAGACAGGGTCAAAAGTGGAATAAAAATTCAAAGTGAAACGATATCAATGATGACATTCACTGATGACATTGCTACACTCAGTGAAGGTGAAGAAGAATTGCAGGATTTGCTGAATGAAACGAACAGTCTCATTTGTAAACAATATACGAGAGTAAATCGATGTAAGACGAAAGTGATAAGAAGTAGCAGAAATGAGAACGGTGAAAACTTAATATGGGGGTTGATGGCCACGAAGTAGATGAAGTTAAGGAACTCTGCTAACTAGGCAGCAAAATAATCCATGATAGACGGAGTAAGGAGGACACAAAAAGCAGACAAGCACTGGTAAAAGCGAAGAAAAGTCTACTACTATCAAACATAGGTCTCAATCTGAAGAAGAAATTTCTGAGATTGTACTTTTGGAGCACGTCAGCGCATGGCGTGTAACATGAAATGTGAGATAACTGGAGCGGAAGAGAATCGAAGCGTCTGAGATGTGACGCTGCAGACGAATTTTGCAAATTTGGACTGAAAAGTCACGCAATGAGGAAGTTCTCCGCGGAAACAGCGAGGAAAGGAACAATAGAAAACACTGACAAGAAGAAGGGACGTAATGGTGTGACATCTGTTAAGACGTCAGGGAATGACCTCCGTGGTAATACAGGGAGCTGTAAAGGGGAAAACTGTAGAGGTAGGCAGAGACTGAAATACACCCTGGAGAGCAGCTCGTGGGTTCCCGTATCGAACCAGTTAGAAGGCTGAATACTCAAACGAAATTTTTAACGCAGAGTCGGTCAGCTCACTGTCAGGGTTTGCGATCGATATGGCACTAGAAGGATTCCAGCTTCTTTGGATGCACCCCACAGACTGGACAATTATACACTGACACAAGAAATTGTAATTCCAAGATGAAGTTGTGCAACATAAGCGGAAGTTGGTAGGCATGTTTCTACATCTGAGAAATGTTGACTATTCAGATTGCGCGCCAGTCGCATAGGAGTGGCGCCAGTAACGCCACTATGAGGATGCAAATCAGGTTTCCTTTAAATACTCACAGTAACGGTCGTGAGCGATAGTTACCTTTGAGATTGGACGTGGTGAGTTTTGTTAGCTAAGAAAAGATGACAGAGACTCCGTTATCAACGCCTCACCCAATTTGAACGAGGTCTTGTTATAGCGCCATTGCATAAAGACTTGGCAGGCATGTAGCCACTGTACACGGTTGATGGCAGCGGTAGTGGCGAGAATGTACGATCGCAAGCAGACCGGGCTCCATATGGCCACTTGGCACAACTGAGAAGGAAGATCATCGTATTCGCTGTATAGCTTTGGCGCATAGTACTGCATTTGCAACAGCAATATGAGCAGCAGCTGGCGCCACAGTGACACAACGAACTGTTACAAATCGGTTACTTCAAGGGCAACTCCGAGCCAGAAGCCCTGTAGCGTGCATTACACTGACTACAAACCACTGCCAATTGCGACTTCACTGGCGTCAAGCGAGAGCTCATTTGGAGGGTAGGCTCGAGGTCTGTTGTGTTTTCCATGAGAGCTATTTCTGCCCTGGTGCGAGTGATGGCCGTGTGTTGGCTATGAGGAGGCCCATTCGAGGCCTGTCAACGGCTCGACGCAGTGGACCTAGACCTGGGGTCATCGTCTGAGTTGCGATTTCGTACGACAGCAGGAACACTCTCGCAATTACCGCCGCACCGTGACTGCAAATCTGTACATCGGTCTGGTGATTCAACCTGCTGTGCTGCCATTCATCAGCGTCCCAGGGACTGTTTTCCAACAGGAAACCCAATATGCTGTACAGAGTGTCGCCCTGTTGCGTTGACCTGCTCGATCACCACATTGGTCTCCAGTCATCATCAGACGACAACTCCAGCATTAACTGTCCCTGTAATGAGCGACCAAGAGATTCCATGGCACAAACTGACACCCGTCACCTGCACAAAACAAATCACGCACTTCTGCATACTTGTATTCAGTATTAGGCGATTACGCCGGTTATTAATGTACCGGTATTTCACGTTTGCAATGGCTCATCTCGAGGTTACGTTAAGATGTGATCTTGCAATATTACTATGTTACATAGGTTGCCTAGCAAATACATTCCCCAAATTTGAGCTGCCCGGACTGGCCGAGCGGTTCAAGGCCCTACAGTCTGGAGCCGCGCGACCGCTACGGTCGCAGGTTCGAATCCTGCCTCGTGCATGGATGTGTGAGATGTCCTTAAGTTAGTTAGGTTTTAGTAGTTCTACGTTCTAGGGGACTGATGACCTCAGCAGTTAAGTCCCATAGTGTTCAGAGCCATTGAACCCGAAATTGGAGTGTTGTTGTTGTTGTTGCCTTCAGTCCAGCGACTGGTCTGATGCAGCTCTCCACGCTACTCTATCCTGTGCAAGCTTCTTCATCTCCCAGTACCTGCTGCAACCAACATTCTTCTGAATCTGATTAGTGTATTCATCTCTTGGTCTCCCTCTACGATTTTTGCCCTCCACGCTACCCTCCAGTACTAATTTGGTGATACCTTGATGCCTCAGAACATTTCCTACCAGCCGATCCCTTCTTCTAGTCAAGTTGTGCCACACATTTCTCCCCAATTCTATTCAATTCCTCCTCATTGGTATCTGATCTGATCATCTAATCTTCAGCATTCTTCTGTAGCACCACATTTCAAAAGCTTCTATTATCTTCTTGTCCAAACTATTTATCGTCCATGTTTCACTTCCATACCTGGCTACACTCCATACAAATACTTTAAGAAACGCCTTCTCGGCACTTAAATCTATACTCGATGTTAACAAATTTCTCTTCTTCAGAAATGCTTTCCTTGCCATAGCCAGTCTACATTTTATATCCTCTCTACTTCGGCCTCCATCAGTTATTTTGCTCCCCAAATAGCAAAACTCATCTACTACTTTAAGTGTCTCATTTCCTGATCTAATTCCCTCAGCATCACCCGATTCAATTCGATTGCATTCCATTATCCTCGTGTTTCTTTTGTTGATGTTCATCTTATACCCTCCTTTCAAGACACTGCCCATTCCGTTCAACTGTTCTTCCAGGTCCTTTGCTGTCTCTGATAGAATTACAATGTCATCAGCGAACCTCAAAATTTTTATTTCTTCTCCATGGATTTTAATTCCTACTCCGAATTTTTCTTTCGTTTCCTGTACTGCTTGCTCAATATACAGGTTGAATAACATCTGGGTTAGGCTACAACCCTGTCTCACTTCCTTCCCAACCACTGCCTCCCTTTCATGCCCTTCGACTTTTATAACCGCCATCTGTATTCTGTACAAACTGCAAATAGCCTTTCGCTCCCTGTATTTTACCACTGCCACCTTCAGAATTTGAAAGAGAGTATTCCAGTCCACATTGTCAAAAGCTTTCTCTAAGTCTACATTAATTTTTTGGTGCTGCAATATTTTCACGTCACTGTTTACATCCATTACACAATTCCTACAATCTGAGTATACGAATAAATCACATTTATTAGCTTCCTAACACATCTTACTGCCTTTAGCTACATTTTCAAACGTGCGCTACCATTACTGTTAATTGTTTTTGGGAATCATTATTAATATTCGGGTGCCATTATCCACTAACAAGATTTTTGGGCGGATAAATGAAAAACTCTCAGAGGTTATCATTATATGCTATGACTAGAAATGTGTAAAGGTAAAACATAGATAATTGTATAATGTCTTGCTTAGGATCGAAATCTACAAGTCAGTCTTTCATGTATAAGAGTATCTTTCAACATGTTAGCCGGCCGGAGTGGCCGCGCGGTTAAAGGCGCTTCAGTCTGGAACCGCACGACCGCTACGGTCGCAGGTTAGAATCCTGCCTCGGGCATGGATGTGTGTGATGTCCTTAGGTTAGTTAGGTTTAAGTAGTTCTAAGTTCTAGGGGACTTATGACCACAGCAGTTGAGTCCCATAGTGCTCAGAGCCATTTTCAACATGTTAAAATTCGATCTGCTCGTACACCGTAACTGGCAGTGCAGTTGCTATTTTTTTTTTTTAGTGAGACAGGCATGTGAACAAAATCCGGACTGAATTCGCGTATCGGATTAATGACTGTGGTCTGGTACGCTATTCAGCCTGAGTGTGATATTTAGGTGGTTACGCGCCATCGTTTAGCAAATTCTGTGTTAATGCCCAAATTCCGCCTCAGAGGGTACGGAACATAGTTAACATATGATAACATACAGGAAACATTTTACACGATTCACAGATAAATGGCTCTTCTCACTCTTACGTTATCTTTGATGACTGTGGCGTCCGGAACGGTATCCGATCACAAAACACTATAATAAAATTAGCATTCGTCAAATCTTAGAGAAGCATATAACACAATAGACTGGTCTCACGTCAGTGAAAAGCTGAAGTCAATATGTGAAATTTCGATGTAATTTTGCTAGAGAGAGTGAAAATTCCATAGGGCGTAGTAATGCTAAACTGGTGGCTACAGTCAGTCACTTTGTTAAACCCAACTTGTCCACCTTACGCCACACCTAAAATCCGGAAAAATGCGGAGACATTCATGTGCAGTCCTAACCGAAACACAGCGATTTTTACACTCGTAGTTGTCTTTCTGTGATATTTTCAAAGCACTACAGTGAAGTATGTATAATGTAAATAAAAGGTCATTTTCGTAAGACATCAGTGAAACTAGAAGCCCTTGTATTTAACCTATCAGTTCTAAAACAGCCGAAAAACGTTGATCACTGTGACTTCTGCTACACGATATTGCAGCCAATTTCTGATGTTTGCGGCTTATCTGTAAGAATACTGGCCTGAGCCCAAACCGATATCTGGCACATGCGTTACGACTGCCGCTGATAACGCCCGCCTACACCGCACCATAACCGTTGTAAACCATCGCCACATTGCTGGCCGTATCTCTCCGCCATTCCGAATGCACCGCCCGCCTTGGCACCACAGAAGCGTAACTTTGTCTCGCCGGGGGCAGTAAATCAAGCGTTTTTCACTCGTATTTCAGTGCCATGAAAGAGCACGAAGCTAAAAAAAAAGGGGGGGGTACAAAACCGAGATATGGAAGTAAAACGAAATGCGCGTGGCCCGCGCTGACACCGACGAGGTGATTCATTGTCACTCACTGGATTTATAACTCGCCAGCTGCGGGGGCGCTGCTCACTTTCGTGTGATTTATGGACAGTTTTCAATATGTCGTGTAGCCGTCATTATTCACTATCACTAAGCTACGCCCTGTAATTACAGCTCCTCGCAATGATAATTATCTGTCCGCTTTGTCTGCCACGCTTAAAAACACATTTGGGCCAGAGCTGATTAATTTGCTCACGTCAGCCGCTGTCTTAACGGCATAACAAGTAGCACTTGCAGCGCACTGTGCTAGAGCGATTGCTCACTTCATGGGAAGTCAGATCAAAAACGTACCAATTGATATTATAAGGGTCAATCGAAAATTTTTCGTTTGAGGGCATTGCACAGCATACACACTGAGGTGACAAAGGTCATGGGATAGCAATATGCACATTTAGAGCCGTTCGGGATTAGCCGAGCGGTCTAGGGCGCTGCATTCACGGACTGTGCGGCTGGTCCAGGCGGAGGTTCGAGTCCTCCCTCGGGCATGGGTGTGTGTGTTTGTCCTTAGGATAATTTAGGTTAAGTAGTGTGTAAGCTTAGGGACTGATGACCTTAGCAGTTAAGTCCCATAAGATTTCACACAGATTTGAACATTTTTTTTTTGCACTTTTACAGGCAGCGTAGTGTCGCGTACACAAGCGATAAAAAGGCAGTGCACTGCCGGAACTGTCATCTGTAGTCAGCTGATTCATGCGAAAAACCTTCCGACGTGATTATGGCTGCGTGATGGCAATTAACAGATTTTCAACTCGGAACGGTAGTTGGAGCTAGACACATGGGACATTCCATTTCGCAAATCGTTACGAAGATCAATATTTCGAGATCCACAGCGTCAAGGGTGTGCCGATAATACCAAATTCTACTCCATCTACATCGCTGCTCTGCAATTCACACTTAAATGCCTCGCAGAGGGTTCATCGATCCATTTTCATACTACTTCTCTACCATTCCACTCTCGAATGGCGCGTGGTAAAAAGGAACACCTAAATCTTTCCGTTCGAGCTCTGATTTGTCTTATTTTATTATGATGATCATTTCTCCCTGCGTAGGTGGGTGTCAACAAAATATTTAAGCATTCGAAAGAGAAAGTTGGCGATTGAAATTTCGTAAACAGATCTCGCCGCAAAAAAAACCGCATTTGTTTCAGTGACTGCCACCCCAACTCGCGTATAATATCACTGGCACTCTCACCCCTACTGCGCGATAACACGAAACGAGCTGCCCTTCTTTGCACTTTTTCGATGTCCTCCGTCAATCCTACCTGGTAAGGATCCCATGCCGGGCAGAAATATTCCAGTAGAGGACAGACAAGTGTAATGTAGGCTGTCTCTTTAGTGGGTTTGTCGCAGTTTCTAAGTGCTCTGCAAACAGAGCGCAGTCTTTGTTTCGCCTTCCCCACAATATTATCTAAGTGGTCTTTCTAATTTAAGTTGCTCGTAATTGTAATTCCTAGGTATTTAATCGAATTGACAGCCCTTAGATTTGTGCGATTTATGGTATACCCAAAATCTATCGGATTTGTCATAGTACCCATGCGGATAACCTCGTACTTTTCTTTGTTTAGTGCCAATTGCCACTTTTCGCAGCATACAGATATTCTCTCTAGATCATTTTGTAATTGGAATTGATCGTCTGATGATTTTACTAAACGGTAAATCACAGCGTCATCTGCAAACAGTCTAAGAGGGGCTGCTCAGATTATCACCTATATCATTTATATAAATCAGCAACAGCAGAGGGCCTATGACACTACCTTGCGGAACGCCAGATGTCAGTTCTCTTCTACTCGATGATTTACCATCTATCACTACGAACTGTCACCTCTCTGAGAGGAAAACACGAATCCAGTCACACAACTGAGACGATACTCCACATGGATGCAATTTGATTGTGCGGAACGGTACCAAAAGCCCTCTGGAAATCTAGGAATGTGGAACCGATCTGAGATCCCTTATCGACAGCATTCATTACTTCATGGGAATAAAGAGTTAGGTGTGTTGCACACGAACGATATTTTCTGAATCCGTGTTGGTTAAGTATCAGCAAGTCATTTTCTTCAACGTGATTCATAATGTTCGAGTACAGTATATGCTCCAAAATCCTACTGCAAATTGAGGTCAGTGATATGGGTCTGTAATTCAATGGGTTACTCCTATTTCCTTTCTTGAATATTATTGTGACCTGTGCTACTTTCCAGTCTTTAGGAACAGACCTTTCGTCAAGTGAGTGGTTATATGATTGCTAAGAAAGGCGCTATTGTGTGTGCATACTCTGAGAGGTACCTGACTGGTATACCATCTGGACCGGAAGACTTGCCTTTATTAAGTGATTTGAGTTTTTTCGCAACACCTAAGATATCTGCTTTATGTCACTCATGGTAACAGCTGTTCTGGTTTCGAATTCTGGAATATTTACTTTGTCTTCTTTCGTGAAGGAATTACGGAAAACTGTATTTAGTGACTCCGCTTTAGTGGCACCATCATAGGTAACAGTTCCATCGCTATCGCCCAGTGACAGTATTGACTGTTTTTTGCCACTGGTGTACTTTACATACGACCAGAATCTCTTTGGGTTTTCTACCATATTTTGAGGCAATATTTCATTGTGGAAATTATGAAAAGCATCTCGCATTGTTGTCCGCACTAAATTTCGAGCTTCCGTGAAACTTAACTTCTGAATTTGGCATGCTTTTTTCGTTGCTTACGCAGCAGTGTTGTGACTTCTTTTGGGTACCATGATGGATCAGTCCCATCTCTTATTAACTTATGCGGTATGAATCTATCTATTCGTGTCGATACAGTACCATTTAATTTGAGCCATATCTGGTCTACACTTACATAATTAGCTTGGAATTCCTGGCATTACTTCTTACCATGAGCAGTCTGTGGCCGATGGTCTTCCTTAACAAACGCCAGCAGCGGCGTTTACATAGAGTTGTCAGCGCTAATAAACAACACTGCTTGAAACCAATCGTGGGATGTACGAAGAACGTATCCGTTAAGGCAGTGCGGCGAAATTTGGCATTAATGGGCAAAGGCAACAGCCGACGGACGCGAGTGGCTTTGCTAAAAGTATGACATCGCCTACGGTGCCGTTTCTAGGCTCGTGATCATATCGGTTGGAACCTAGACGCTTGTAAAACCGTGGCCTGCTCAGATGTGCCCCAGTTTCAGTTGGCAAGAGCTTATGGTAGGGCTCTGGCTCTGAGCACTATGGGACTTAACTGCTGTGGTCATCAGTCCCTTAGAACTTAGAACTACTTAAACCTAACTAACCTAAGGACATCACACACATCCATGCCCGAGGCAGGATTCGAACCTGCGACCGTAGCGGTCGCGCGGTTCCAGACTGTAGCGCCCAGAACCGCTCGGCCACTAAGGCCGGCGCTTATGGTAGGGTTCGAGTGGGTTGCAGACCCCACGAAGCCATGGATCCAAGTTGTTGTCAATGCGCTGTGCAAGCTGGCGGTGGCACCATAATGGTGTGGGTTGTTTTTGCATGCAATGGACTGGCTTGTCTGGTCCAACTGAACCAATGGTTGACTGGTTGCGTTCGGCCTCTTGGAGACCATTTTCAGCCAATCCAAACAACGATGGAATTTTTATGGAAGACAATGCGGCATGTCACCGGATCACAACTGAAAAACAACACGACTGAATCGCGAACGCGATTGGTTTGAAGAACATTCTGGACAGTTCGAGGGAATGATTGTCCACCCAGATTGTCCGACATGAATCCCATCGAGTGTTTATGGGACATAATCGAGAGGTCAGTTCCTGCTCAACATGGACAGCTATATAGGCGATACGGATCAGTATTCCTGTAGGGCATTTCCGACGATTTATTGAGTCCCTGCGACATCGAATTGTTGCTCTACGCCGGTAAAAGTAGGTCTGACACGTTATTAGGAGGTACTCCATGACTATTGTCACCTCATTGGAGTGGATATACAGCCACCGACACATAGGTTGGGGGTTAGTGTTGCATTGGAATGGAAACTTCTTGATCGCCACTGATAATTTCATAAGTGCAAAGTGGTGAGGATCAATTAATCGTCCTCTTTTCGACCGTAAGAAAGCAATAGATAAGAGGAATCACCTTGCGCCTAACATATTTCTAACTGACGGCTCTCCTTGCTGAAAGCGTGTTACAGCTAATACTGCCAGATCCAGTTCCTACAATATCGATACTTTGGAACAGGTGGTTCAAAAGATGAGGGGTACGAGGATTTAAAAGCTAGAAAATAAGTACGTACATTTGTTGACCATTCGATAGCTATGAACAAAGTTGGTACACTGGTAACACCTGATACGTGTCGATCCATTAGTATAGGAGAATTCCATTCCCGACAGTAAAATGTTTAACGTTTGTTTTAAGTATCGTCAGTGATTACCAGGGTTAAGCAGTTTATTATAAATGCAAATTATTATAAATAACTGAAGCGACCATAGATTTGTTGTGGCTATATTATTTGGAAAATATGTAAAAGTCTGCCAGCCGGTTGCATAGATTTTCTATATACCTTGACCAGCTGTCGTCACCACTAAGGGTGACTTCATCAGAAGGTGAGGTAATTACCTAAAATGAACATGTCAGATTAAATATCTTATCTAATAAAAGTTTACATTAATGTAAACGAGTGTAAAACAAATAGTACTTACATGAAGAACATATCGTCAAAGATGTACAGTGATTTTAAGAGCTGAGTCATGCATTAAAATATAAGACATAATGTTCTTCAAAAAGTGTGGTGTGGTGTGAGGAGACTGACTGTGTGGCAACTAGTCACACTGCCAAGTAAACATTAGTATTATTTGGCATAGTATCACAGGGTTTTGCACACAAATAAGAAAATCAAAAAATTTTCGATAATTAAGTTCTATCCACATCCATTGCAGCTTGGCCCTATCAATCCGTTCGAAAGCATTTTAATGCGAGCTTGTAGTTCTGATATGTTTGTTGGTACAGGGTGTAAACATTAAAGCTTTCACGTAACCCTATATAAAAAAAAACTCGCATGGCGTTAGGTCGGGAAACGTGGAGACATGTACTGTACTTCTGATCTTCAACCCCACCAAGACCGATACATCTTTTTCTCAGTTTCGTTTTTCAAGAGTTCACGAACGTCATGATGGAAGATGGGTTGAGCACCATCTTGTTGGAAGACTAAATCCACGCTGTTGGTCTGCAGTTGTGGCATGTCTTACTTTTCCGCCATGTCCTGATTGATATGTCTTTTAACAGTCTTTTCGCTGAAGAAGAATGGGATGTAAACTTTAAATCGTGAGACTACACTGAACACATTAACTTTTGGTGAAACTCGAATTTGCTGCACTATACCGTGGAGATTCTCTTCCTCCCAGATTCTCACATTGTGCTTGTTTACTACGCCATTCAAAACAACAAAAAAAGTTGCTTTGCCACTTAAGAAGAGTTTCGCATGAAGCACATCTGCTTCCATACTTTCATAATCTGTTGCGACTGGCCGGAAATTGAAAGCGTTTGACTTTATCACCCGGAGTCAGTGCTTGTAGCAGTTACAAATGGTGAGGCTTCTGCTTCAGTCGTTTTGCTAAGATCTCACTGCTTGCTCTGTTTGTCGACTTCTTTGGACTGCGTGCTAAACTCATCCACACGTGGTCAAGCGTTTTTCACTCGGTGCAGGTCGACCCAATGATTTCCCCTTGTAGTGGTACCTGAAGCTTTAAACTTCTCATAGCATTACCGAATGGGGATGGCCGTTGGTGGATCTTCGCTGCACTGGTATGGCAGACTCATGTAAATACATATCCAGCACAACATAATATGCTTCCTCGGCGCTTGTCGCCATCTTGCCTAACTGCTCATAACTGCTCTCTCGTGGCAGAAATCCGAAGTACGGCTGTAATAATAGAACTTTTTGAGTTTCTCTCTATCCTTGTCACTGATCCGTTCTCTTTACTGTTTTCTGTGGTTCAGTTGACTCCGAATCGTTTCAGAACTGCATTCGTGGCAGCAAAACTCATTCCCTCTCGCATCTGCCCTTCTCCCCCTTTATTAGTCCTCTCCCTCCTTGGTTCCCCCCCCCCCTTTTCGTTTTTTTTTCCTCTCCTCCCTCCTTGTTTTTCCCCCTCCTGCAGGTCTCCCCCCCATCTGCCTTTGGTTCGGGAGTGCCATCTTTGTGCTGCCACTTTCGTGCAGTGTTCTCCAGTGAGTGTTCTACAGTGCGTGTTTTACAGCGAGTGTTCCGTGTTGTGTTTTTTGGGACTTGTTGCGAACGGCCATCATACTGTCGCTGGGTGTGCCTTTTATCTCTTGCGAACAGAAACCAGCCTGTCGCCGTGTTTTTTAATTGTGTGTCTACTATGTTACTTGTCTGATTCCTGTGTATTTTATCTACATTGCCAACCCCTTTTGCTTTCTGTTTTAACTTTCCGCATTTTTACGCCATTTTACACTTTAAATCACCATTTTATCGCCTGTTTTACCTTGTTTCTTTCTTCTTCCTTTATTTAAAAGAAGTCTGTAGGCTGTAGAGCAGCGTAGTAAGCTGCTGCCAGCCCGCCCCCTTCGGGGGGAATTGAAAATCAGTAAAGAAAAAAAAATTGCGGGAGGATGTAGAGAGGAGAAATAACTTTGTGTTGCGTCAGAACACTTCAGCTGGTGACTCAGAACGATACACTTTGTCCGGAAACACAGGACGTTAATCTTCGTTTGGGGGTCCTGAGAAAACGACGACATCTGCAGGTGTAGAGAGCAGTCGTTCTAGCGGATGTGCTGCAGTCTGCAGCAGATCACGGTACTCGCAGGACCCCAGACTTGCAAAATATACTGAAAATTTGCTACTTGAGCGAGTAAGGTATGAGAATTACCGAAGTTGATAGGCGTGTTGTTAGAACCGATTCTGTTCGGCGAATTTTATGCTTTTCTCGAGGTGACTGAAGGTTCATTCAGGACTCGATCAGCGATCTTGTTTGCATGTGTTGTTTTCCATTCTTCGGGCATTCACATAAAGTATCCTTTATCCCACTCACATAAACTATCCGATCTTTGCCAGGACATTCAAGTGTCTGTCAGATTTCTTATTCTCTGCATGTCTTGAAATCGACATAATCTTGTAATAATTTCTTATTCGAGCATATGTTAGCAGGGAATTTTATACTAAATACACTCCAGGAAATTGAAATAAGAACACCGTGAATTCATTGTCCCAGGAAGGGGAAACTTTATTGACACATTCCTGGGGTCAGATACATCACATGATCACACTGACAGAACCACAGGCACATAGACACAGGCAACAGAGCATGCACAATGTCGGCACTAGTACAGTGTATATCCACCTTTCGCAGCAATGCAGGCTGCTATTCTCCCATGGAGACGATCGTAGAGATGCTGGATGTAGTCCTGTGGAACGGCTTGCCATGCCATTTCCACCTGGCGCCTCAGTTGGACCAGCGTTCGTGCTGGACGTGCAGACCGCGTGAGACGACGCTTCATCCAGTCCCAAACATGCTCAATGGGGGACAGATCCGGAGATCTTGCTGGCCAGGGTAGTTGACTTACACCTTCTAGAGCGCGTTGGGTGGCACGGGATGCATGCGGACGTCCATTGTCCTGTTGGAACAGCAAGTTCCCTTGCCAGTCTAGGAATGGTAGAACGATGGGTTCGATGACGGTTTGGATGTACCGTGCACTATTCAGTGTCCCCTCGACGATCACCAGTGGTGTACGGCCAGTGTAGGAGATCGCTCCCCACACCATGATGCCGGGTGTTGGCCCTGTGTGCCTCGGTCGTATGCAGTCCTGATTGTGGCGCTCACCTGCACGGCGCCAAACACGCATACGACCATCATTGGCACCAAGGTAGAAGCAACTCTCATCGCTGAAGACGACACGTCTCCATTCGTCCCTCCATTCACGCCTGTCGCGACACCACTGGAGGCGGGCTGCACGATGTTGGGGCGTGAGCGGAAGACGGCCTAACGGTGTGCGGGACCGTAGCCCAGCTTCATGGAGACGGTTGCGAATGGTCCTCGCCGATACCCCAGGAGCAACAGTGTCCCTAATTTGCTGGGAAGTGGCGGTGCGGTCCCCTACGGCACTGCGTAGGATCCTACGGTCTTGGCGTGCATCCGTGCGTCGCTGCGGTGCGGTCCCAGGTCGACGGGCACGTGCACCTTCCGCCGACCACTGGCGACAACATCGATGTACTGTGGAGACCTCACGCCCCACGTGTTGAGCAATTCGGCGGTACGTCCACCCGGCCTCCCGCATGCCCACTATACGCCCTCGCTCAAAGTCCGTCAACTGCACATACGGTTCACGTCCACGCTGTCGCGGCATGCTACCAGTGTTTAAGACTGCGATGGAGCTCCGTATGCCACGGCAAACTGGCTGACACTGACGGCGGCGGTGCACAAATGCTGCGCAGCTAGCGCCATTCGACGGCCAACACCGCGGTTCCTGGTGTGTCCGCTGTGCCTTGCGTGTGATCATTGCTTGTACAGCCCTCTCGCAGTGTCCGGAGCAAGTATGGTGGGTCTGACACACCGGTGTCAATGTGTTCTTTTTTCCATTTCCAGGAGTGTAGCAACTGATGAGGGCCGTTGTTTCATTTCGTAGATGTTCACATTATCTGACACTTGTGAGAAGCAACACACATGTCTCAAGTTTGCTAGAGCCACCCCTGTCCTAATAGTTATCTGTTGGGCGAAATTTTTATGAAATGCATATGAGAAGATGGGGAGCGAATCAACCAGTCCATCTGAAACGAACCATTCTGACATCCACAGCGGTATGTCAAAAGCTGTTATATCCTCGAAAACTGTACAGAGAAGTACTGTTCTGTTCATCAATGGTAGCGAAATTAGAATGGAAATAAAACATATTTCGCAAAAAGTAAATTTTTTTTCCTTGGTCTTCCTCAAATCTGTAACTCAAGAGCGCATCAGTAAAAATTCCTTAATAGCAAGTATATCACACATTAATGGATTAAATATGAAGAAACAAATGCACAATAAGGAACTACGTTTTGCGTTTTTCATTTTTTTGTGTTTTATTATATTTATTTGACCTTTTTTTATTACTGATGGAACTTTAAATCATGAGGCAGTTTGATGTAGTTTCATTCAAATTGTTTGTAAAATATTTACTGTATTTCCAATCAGATACCTGTTGTTTAAGTTACTTGCCAGTCGTATACCTTCTGATGAATGAAGCGAGAACGTCGACGGCCGTTGTATACACATCTAAAAGTCAGCTTCGTTGGACGTTGTGTACACAACTAAAAGTCAGCTGCCTCTCGCCTTTTCTTTCTCACTACAGACAAATGCACGAAACGTACAAAAGTGCAAGCTCGAAGGGAATTAACCACCATGGAATGGAAATATAGTACTAACAGGCGTACCAATGGAACTCACGGCTACACAATGGGATAAGTTGAAACACTGTTTGGAGAACAGCGTTGTGGCAGTAATAATACAAAAGTGGAAGCAACGCTGCCGTGCATCGGGCGTCCGCAGAAATTTAACCAGAAGAGGGTAAGATTCTGATAGCTGCATTTTTGATCTAACCTATTGTGTGAGCTGTAGAACGTGTAATGTCCCAAGAATAAAATTTCGTGGCATATGCAAAAACTTTATTGTACCTTTAAATTTTTATTGTTACCAACGGATCATTATTGTTTGTGTATATTACTCTGACACTTGAAAAGTAAAAATTTTCACCAGCAATTAGGCCTATAAATGAGATCCTTTTATACTATTGGTATAAATATGGTTGCAACATTTTGACTGTATGTATAAAATAGTATTTATTAAGTTACAGTTTTGTGGTATAAAATATATTTAATGTCACAAATTAAATTCAATAACGATAGTCACAGTGTTACAGATGGCATAGGGGCCTACTGTAAAACGAAACACATGTTAACACGGTTGATAGTGTAAAACATTGAAACAGATAAAGGTACGGTACTGAAATGGGTTAATTGAAACTAACTACAACACCATATGAATCTAAATTTCACTGTATCTTTAACAATGCTGACATAGTAAAACAGTGAAACAGGTAAAGGTAGACTATAGAAATGTGTTAAATGCTCTAGGTATAAAATCATTTGAAACAAAATTTCTCTACATCTCTACCTATATCTGTATATTGTTAGGGAAAAGTTATAGCGAAACTAGTTTCAGGGTAACAAGTAAACAAGATGGACCGACTTACCCGTTCTCTTGACATCATCCAATCACAAGAAGAGATGCAGCACACAAAAACCACAAAAATTTAAAATTTTCGTGAACTACAATGTAACTCTTAGTGAAAAGAGTGTGTCTGCTCTTTCTGACATGTTTGAAAGAATAGACGCCACTTAAATATATCTAAGGTGAGGACGGCCAATAATCACTTGTGTTGATGCATACCGGGCTCCAACACTTACGGAAACAGGCGAAATGCCGCGAGCAGTGAGGATAATGGGCAAGAGTCACTACATTAGTAGTGTGTGGATAAGTTGACAATTTGGGCCTGACGGGAGGCATGCAGTTGCTATAACCACTGTGTCCAGATGGCGCAATGGTCGGCGCATCTGCCTAGTAAACAGGAGACTGCCGTCCGAATCCCGAGCCTAAACAAATTATCAACTTTCATGAAACTCCCTGGCAGATTAAAACTGTGTGCCGGACCGAGACTCGAGCTCGGAACCTTTGCCTTTCGCGGGCAAGTGCTCTACCAGGAAGTTTCATATCAGCGCACACTCCGCTGCAGAGTGAAAATCTCATTCTGGTTCAGCTTTCGTGTTTGATTTAAATCAATGCATACACTCAGCCTTTGTGACTCAATCAAAAAAAAAGTTTACTGATTACAGAAGTGGGTATGGCAAAAAAGGTTAAAATCACTTTATACTGCCAGCGGTTCAATTAATAAACTGAATGGCTTAGCTTTCGTACGTTGAATGACTTTGTTTTCATGGTTCAGAAAATGTGGGTAATTTAGTAGTGTTACAAACAAATTTTATCTCATAATCCTTCTCCTGTTTGATTTTTTTTTAATATGGACTCCTATTATGTGTAAAGGAAAGCTCTAAATTTATTTCACATAATACCACTAACTCTCCAAAAAAATTCGTTGCATTTTGAGTGTTGTTGGTCACGGTAATAACTAGTGCCATTCTCCCAAGGAATCAGTGATCGCAACTGCTGCACAGTATGTTCCATTGTAGAACTAATAGGTGTACTCTGTAATATTATTAATATCTAACGAGTTATTTGTTTACGCTCGATCTACGTATTTGACTGTAATTTAGCAATCAATAAATATTTTAAAATATATGTTTAGTCTAAATTTTGACACTATAAAATCTTTATTCCTCTATATTTGATCTTTCTGGGACATTCTATTGCTCTAAAATCAGCATTTTAGTTTTATTTGTTATATTTTCTATTTTTAATTACATGTATGTTATTTACATTATCAGTTGTTTCCCACATATATTTGTTTACACCCAAAATTAACAACACACTTCTTTCCTTCTGCAGCTGATCTTGTCGGCACGAAAGGTTAGAGAGAAAACCAGAACTAATATTTCCACTTTTTATTGCTTACTTAAACACTCGTGTTATCCTCTGTAGTCTGCTTCGATCGTTTTAATCGCTTCTTTTGTAGCTATGGACTAATTCCTTCAGTGTATGAATAAAAAATGGTACTCTACAAAAGGTAAAGTATTCCTGCAGTACTCTCGTTATTAAATTGTCATTGAAGATTATGTCTTATAGCTTCATACACATTAATACCACCAATATAGTTTTGTAAGTGCCGTAATGTAACAGAAAACGCAGTACCTAACGTTTCATTACAAATCAATAGTCTCTTAAAATTATCTGCTTAACATAATGCCATTTCACCAATAATAAGATTTCATACCGTAATAATCTTTAACTGAATTAATATTTTGCTTCTCGCTTTCAAAGTTGTGCGAGTATTATTCTCCAGCTTTAGTACCTAGGTATAAGTTTTAAATAAAGGAGATAGTGATAATATACCACGTATTTTCTAATTTATTCTTTTTAGCTTACATAGCTCGTTCCAACACTTCCTTCTCAATGTAAATACTCTTTATTATTCTATAAATACAAGCCAGTTATTTTTAAACTGTATTTCAGCAATTAATTTTGTAATCTTCACAATAATTTCAAAATTATTTTATTCTAATTAATATTTCATTATGAGAAGTAGATATTAATGTTCCATTATGCTTTTAGTTGTAAGTTTAGCTATTCAAATGAGTCTGGCTTTTTAACAGTGCAGCACACAGTGCGGTAGTTGTATGCATAGATCTTCACCACAGTACGTATCATTGCAATGCTGTTTTTTTTTTTTTTTTTTTTTTTTCTAACGATTGGTTATGCTTGTGTGAAAGATTCCTTGTTTTATATCGTTAATCACCGGTTTACCCTGTTTAACTACAGTGATAGGCCAAGCTGAATGTGATGCTATCACAATACATTCACTTTGTGCCTTTTTGTTAAGTGTCAATTGAAGACATAAACTGCCTTCGTTGAAAGCTACACTGAAGAGACAAGGAAACTGGCACCATTGCCTAATATCGTGTAGGACCCCGCGAGTACGCACAAGTGCCGCAACACGAAGTGGCATGGACTCGACTAATGTCTAAAGTAGTGGTGGAGGGAACTTGCACCATGACTCCTGCAGCACCGTCCGCAAGGCCGTAAGAGTACGAGGAGGCATCCAAGATATGCTCAAAAATGTTCATGTCTGGGGATTTAGTGGCAAGTGGAAGTGTTTAAATTCAGAAGAGTGTTCCTGGAGCCATTCTGTAGTAATACTGGACGTGTGGGGTATCGTATTGTCCTGCTGGAATTGCACAAGTCCGTTGAAATGCACAGTGGACATGAATGGATGCAGGTGATCAGACAGAATGCTTATGTACGTGTCACCTGTCAGAGTCGTATTTAAGCGTATCAGGAGTCCCATGTCACTCCAGCTGCACACACCCCGCATCATTACTGAGCCTCCACCTGCTTGAACAGCCCTCTGCTGACATGCAGGATCCGTGGATTCATGAGGTTGTCTCTGTACCCACTCATGTCCATCCTCTCGATACAATTTAAAACGATACTCGACCGATCAGGCAACATGTTTCCACTCACCAACAGTCCAGTGCCTGTGTTGAGGGGCCCAGGCGGGGCGTCAAGCTTCGTGTCGTGCAGCCATCAAGGTTTCTTTGAATGGTTCGCACGTTGACACTTGTTGATGGCCCAGCATTGAATTCTGCAGCAATTCTCTTCAGTCATCGTTGGTCCCGTTCTTGCAGGATCTTTTTTCGGACGCAGTGATGTCGGATATTTGATGTTTTACCGTATTCCTGATATTCACCGTACACTCGTGAAATGGTCGTAAGGGAAAATCCCCACTTCATCGCTACCTTTGAGATGCTGTGTCCCATCGCTCGTCCGCTGACTATAGCACCACGTTCAAACTCACTGAAACCTTGATAACCTGCCATTGTAACAGCAGAAACCGATCTAACAATTGCGCGAGAAGCTTGTCATATACAGGTGTTGTCGACAGCAGCGCCGTATTCTGCCTGTTTACGTGTCTCTGGATTTGAATACGCGTGACTATACCAGTTTCTTTGGCGCTTCTATGTATATAAACTCATGTTCAGAAAAAACGGAAGACCTTGAACGATGAGTGACAGAACGTTCAAGTTCACAGTATATGTACATTAGTGTACTCAGGAGAAATGATTAGTATTTGAGCCCTGTCGGCCCACGAGCTCAAGATCAACGATATTATGGCGCAACACCTCCTACCGGTAAAATGGGCCTGCGGCTCTCGTTGTCCCTATAAACCGAAGCTAATTGATCAGTGCGATTTGAGCACACGTACAGTATGCTCCGCAGACATATGCGTCAACCGCACCATCAAATCAGTGAGTCTGAAAGAGTGCGCCTTATTGGCGTGAGAGAATGCGACGCATCCATCCGGGAAATTGTTGCTCATGTTGGACGAAGTGTTTCAGCAGTGCAGCGTATGTGTGCAGAACGGTTCACAGAAGGCGATACAGCAGAACGAGATATGTCAGGTAGCACCACTGAGACCAACCCCCTCTCCCCCCCCCCCCCCCCCCGAGAAGATCGATTGCTCATCCGAATGGCGTCGCAGGACAGATCTGCGTCCTCGTTGGCTCTGGCACAACAATGTAACAGTACAACACATCTTACACTATAAGGGATAACAGTCTGTCGCCGTTTATTACGGGATGGGTTACTTACGTGTCGTCCACTTCTCCGCCTACCTTTGTCGAATGAGCAGAAACATGCTGGACAGCAACGGTGTATGAAATGACGCCACTGGGGACATGAATGGCATCAGACAGTGTTTGCGGATGAATCCAGGTCCTGTTTGTTTGAAAATTATGGCCGTATTTTGGTTCGCCGCAGACAGGGGAGCAGCATCAGAGCGACTGCATTCGCACAGGACATACAGCACCAACTCAAGGCCTTATGGTGTGGGGTGCTGTTGGGTACAACCACAGATCATAGGTGGTGAGCCAGACGAGCTACATCCTGGGACCCCCAGCCATACCCTTCCTGTATAACACTTCAGACGCCATTTCTCAGTAAGACAATGCATTGGCACATGTTGCTGCACAAACACGTGTCTTATTGTTGTTACAGCATGTCAGACTTTTGTCCTGCTCTGCCACATCGTCAGACTTGCCACCAATTGAAATTGTTTGGAATATGGTGAAACGATAGTTGCAATGCTGTGACCCAATGCCAACCATGACAGATGACCTCTGAAGCCGCGTGAATGCAGCGCGGATGGGTATACCACAGGAGTCGGCCGGGGTGGCCGAGCGGTTCTAGGCGCTTCAGTCTGGAACCGCGCGACCGCTACGGTCGCAGGTTCGAATCCTGCCTCGGGCATGGATGTGTGTGATGTCCTTAGGTTAGTTAGGTTTAAGTAGTTCTGAGTTCTAGGGGACTGATGACCTTAGATGTTAAGTCCCATAGTGCTCAGAGTCATTTGAACCATTTTTTTATACCATAGTACGCCATTCGTCCCGTGTACGTGTCGATGCCATCACGCATGGAACGAGTTATGAGGAATTATGGCAGACCCTGTACCTACTAGGCAACGGGACACATGCTGAACCGAGGTGACTGAAATGCTAATCATTTCTGCAGAACATACTAATGTACATGTCTTGCGAATAGTAACGTCCTGTCTCTAGTCGTTCAAGGTGTTCTGTCTTTTCTGAACATGAGTGTACACCTCACCTGTCAGAGTATCCATGGGCTAATGTGGATCGATGATTCCATCTCCAAGGATTTCGCACCATACATTAAAGGAAAATTACTTAAATGATCGACATGACGTACCCCTCCACCTGTCAGAGTAATCACGGAATAATGTGGATCGATGATTTCACCTCCTAGGATTCCGCACCATAAGTTAAAGGAAAATTACTTTAAAGATCGACAGGACGTACCACCCCCCAGAATTATAAATGGCCCAGTAATGTATATTATGGAGGTTCACTGGATCATAATATGTGCAAATGGTCACCAGAAAACTTAACACTTTGAAAGGCGTGTAGGGTGTAATTATTCGAAGGAAGTAATTCACCGTTTGTAATGAATCCCAGGCAGCTGCCGAGTGACTAACCATTGGCACTGGTGTGATCGCGTTCTATTCGTTACACACGTGTAAAGCTGATACCAGTGGCTGTAACAAGTTCTGGTAAGCTGACATGAGAATCTTGGTGTATTCCAGTGAAAACACTTCCATATCCCCATTTATTCCTGGTCTGTGTCTATTACCGCCTCGCATTTTCAAACCAGTTGTTTCTCGAAGTCGTTGTTCATCACGTAAGAACGTAAAGGCTTATGGGGCACTTCGACCAGGATAGCACACAGCATAACTAACAATGGTTTCTTCGCTGACATCGTGTTGGCATTCAGCAAGCATCGGCAAATATCACTCATTGGATGAGGATGCCATGTTTATTCATTATCAATCAACATCCGTGGCAGGCCAGACATATTTAGCGCTCCGACATGCCTCTTATAGGGCAGTGTAAGGGTGTATTCTACAGTCTTACATAACACGACTGCAGTCAGTTCATTGCAGAAGCTTGTCGTTTCTTGACACCTGCAAGTATACAGCACGTTTGTATGCCTTTTAGAAGGAACATTGTGTTGTGGATTCAGGAAAATGGGACTCGTTTCAACACCTCTCATAAATAAATACCAGTAACCCCAAGCCACATTTTCTCAAAGAAACGAACTGCGTTTCGTACGGTTATATAATTCCAGAATGAGATTTTCACTCTGCAGCGGAGTGTGCGCTGATATGAAACTTCCTGGCAGATTAAAACTGTGTGCCCGACCGAGAATCGAACTCGGGACCATTGCCTTTCGCGGGCAAGTGCTCTACCATCTGAGCACTTGCCCGCGAAAGGCAGAGGTTCAGAGTTCGAGTCTCGGTCGGGCACACAGTTTTAATCTGCCAGGAAGTTTCATATCAGCGCACACTCCGCTGTAGAGTAAAAATCTCATTCTGGAAACATCCCCCAGGCTGTGGCTAAACCATGTCTCCGCAATATCCTTTCTTTCAGGAGTGCTAGTTCTGCAAGGTTCGCAGGAGAGCTTCTGTAAAGTTTGGAAGGTACGAGACGAGATACCGGCAGAAGTAAAGCTGTGAGGACCGGGCGTGAGTCGTGCTTCGCTAGCTCAGATGGTAGAGCACTTGCCCGCGAAAGGCAAAGGTCCCGAGTTCGAGTCTCGGTCGGGCACACAGTTTTAATCTGCCAGGAAGTTTCATATCAGTTATATAATTGTTTACATACCTCCAGTAGTATATGTGTATACTGTCCGTAAATGGGTAGGAAATAAGAGTTATTAGTAATGAACTAGGGAAAACACGTGATTCGAATTCCACCCTAAACTGTAGGTCCCCTTTACCCCGGAAGGATTACTAGGATATTTCAAGATCGCTTAAGTCGCCGAAGTGGCATCCTATTGAAAGAACTTACAGACAGGCGGCTAAAACTACTCCTTGTGAAACTCACACTCAATCGTGTCATACGAATTAAATTTAATATGAAATAATAAATTAAAACGTCATGCCACCCGATGAAGTTTCACTGCATGGACGATGAACATTTAGTAAGCGCTAAACGGTTTCCCTTTCATTATTTTGTGGGGCTATCAGCGAGAGCTTAGAAAATGAAGTTACGATTACAGCTTGTTTAAACTTTCAAAGTGCTCTCATTATCAAACACAGGAAGAATATGGTGTATTTTAAGAAAAGCTAGTTGTCACGCATCTCAATATTTATGAAGCCATATCTCGTGCATTAAATGTACTCAGTAAGAAACCTTTTTCCTTTTTCTTTCTTCTCTCTCGCTCTCTCTCTCTCTCTCTCTCTCTGTCTGTCTGTGTGTGTGTGTCTTTCTCTTTGAGTGGGATAATGGAGAGAATAAGTTTTGAAAAAGATTTAAATTATGTCTAGAATCTGTTGGACGTAGCTAAGTGGTCTCATTCCCTTATACTACATAACAATAGACCGCTGGGGAAAAAATGTAATATCCTAAATGACGGTGTTCTAAGGCAGCAGGGTTAAAGCGGACATACTGAGGGGTTAGTAATGTTAGTGATTCATCATTTGTTACTGTCACCGGCTATCAGATGACGCACAGGAGGCCAGTCCACACATCTACATCTACATCCACACTACGCAAGCCACCTGACGGTGTGTGGCGGAGGGTACCCTGAGTACCTCTATCGGTTCTCCCTTCTATTCCAGTCTCGTATTGTTCGTGGAAAGAAGGATTGTCGGTATGCTTCAGTGTGGGCTCTAATCTCTCTGATTTTATCCACATGGTCTCTTCGCGAGATATACGTAGGAGGGAGCAATATACTGCTTGACTCTTCGGTGAAGGTATGTTCTCGAAACTTTAACAAAAGCCCGTACCGAGCTACTGAGCGTCTCTCCTGTAGAGTCTTCCACTGGAGTTTATCTGTCATCTCCGTAACGCTTTCGCGATTACTAAATGATCCTGTAACAAAGCGTGCTGCTCTCCGTTGGATCTTCTCTATCTCTTCTATCAACTCTATCTGGTACGGATCCCACACTGCTGAGCAGTATTCAAGCAGTGGGCGAACAAGCGTAATGTAACCTACTTCGTTTGTTTTCGGATTGCATTTCCTTAGGATTCTTCCAATGAATCTCAGTCTGTCATCTGCTTTACCGACGATCCACTTTATATGATTATTCCATTTTCAGATCACTCCTAATGCGCACTCCCAGATAATTTATGGAATTAACTGCTTCCAGTTGCTGACCTGCTATTTTGTAGCTAAATGATAAGGGATCTATCTTTCTACGTATTCGCAGCACATTAAACTTGTCTACATTGAGATTCAATTGCCATTCCCTGCACCATGCGTCAACTCGCTGCAGATCCTCCTGCATTTCAGTGCACACCTGAAATCACTCTTACTTCGGCAGACTTCTCTCCATTGAGAATGACATGCTGCGTTCTGTTATCTAGGAACTCTTCAATTCAATCACACAATTGGTCTGATAGTCCATATGCTCATACTTTGTTCATTAAACGACTGTGGGGAACTGTATCGAACGCCTTGCGGAAGTCAAGAAACACGGCATCTACTTGGGAATCCGTGTCTATGGCCCTCTGAATCTCGTGGACGAATAGCGCGAACTGGGTTTCACACGACCGTCTTTTTTGAAACCCATGCTGATTCCTACAGAGTAGATTTCTAGTCTCCAGAAAAGTCATTATACTCGAACATAATACGTGTTCCAAAATTCTACAACTTATCGACGTTAGAGATATAGGTCCATAGTTCTGCACATCTGTTCGACGTCCCTTCTTGAAAACGGGGATGAGCTTTGCCCTTTTCCAATCCTTTGGAACGCTACGCTCTTCTGGAGACCTACGGTACACCGCTGCAAGAAGGAGGGCAAGTTCCTTCACGTACTCTGTGTAAAATCGAACTGGTATCCCATCAGGTCCAGCGGCCTTTCCTCTTTTGAGCGATTTTAATTGTTTCTCCATCCCTCTGTCGTCTATTTCGATATCTACCATTTTGTCATCTGTGCGACAATCTAGGGAAGGAACTACAGTGCAGTCTTCCTCTGTGAAACAGCTTTGGAAAAAGACATTTAGAATTTCGGCCTTTGGTCTGTCATCCTCTGTTTCAGTACCATTTTGGTCACAGAGTGTCTGGACATTTTGTTTTGATCCACCTACCGCTTTGACATAAGAACAAAATTTCTTAGGATTTTCTGCCAAGTCAGTACATAGAACTTTACTTTAGAGTTTATTGAACGCCTCTCGCATAGCCCTCCTCACACTACATTTCGCGTCGCGTAATTTTTGTTTGTCTGCAAGGCTTTGGCTATGTTTATGTTTGCTGTGAAGTTTTCTTTGCTTCCGCAGCAGTTTTCTAACTTGGTTGTTGTACCACGGTGGCTCTTTTCCATCTCTTACGATCTTGCTTGGCACATACTCATCTAACGCTTATTGTACGATGGTTTTGAACTTTGTCCACTGATCCTCAACACTATCTGTACTTGAGACAAAAATTTTGTGTTGAGCCGTCAGGTACTCTGTAATCTGCTTTTTGTGACTTTTGCTAAACAGAAAAATCGTCCTACCTTTTTTAATATTCTATTTACGGCTGAAATCATCGATGCAGTAATCGCTTTATGATCGCTGATTCCCTGTTCTGCGTTAACTGTTTCAAATAGTTCAGGTCTGTTTGTCACCAGAAGGTCTAATAAGTTATCGCCACGAGTCGGTTAGTTAGTTGTTAACTTGTTAGAGAGTCGGACCTTGAAAATGTCAAGTCGTGGACGCCATGTTGGAAAGACGAATATTGTCGTCAGCTTATAAAATGTGAACTTTAACAGTGACTATGAGAGAGAGGTTTTCAAGTATGTTTTGTATTGTGAAGTGATGTTTTGTGTTTACGTGATATTGCAATAAAAGCAATTAAATGGAAGTGTATCTTAATTTCGGAGTGCTGATTGTTTTTTTACTTCACCATTGTCCAGCAAAAGTGTAATCTTCAAGGATGGTTTGTGAAGCGCATCTACAAAACTTTTGAATATAGCAGGATAAAACCTAGGACTCTTTGCATCGGAGCTTGGAATCATAATCACCTAGATTTTCAAAGATTGAGCCATGATTTTACAACGAGACCAGAGTGGGAAACACAAAAAGGTGAGTGCCTAGTTTTTTGATCATTACATGAAATGACTTTATTAAATGTGCTCTAATGACACCTGTCACATAATATGACTGTTGTTGCCCGAAAATGCAGTATTTAGCAGCGTGAGAAACACCACAATCGTTATTAAAATGCTGACCTTTGTTGTGGTAGGGTTGTTAGACGTTAGATGCGCTTCACAAACCATTCTTGAAGCTTACACTTTTATTGAAAACATCTTCCTCACAATCACTGTTAAAGTTCACATTTTATAAGCTGACTACGTTATGCGTCTTTCCAACATGACGCCCAACACTTGACTTTTTCCACGTCCGACTCTCTAACAACTCAACATCTTCGGTTTTGACTCTGCAGGTAGTAGCTGTACTGAGTTTAGAGGTGAACAGTGTCGGCAACATTCATTCTCAGGTACAACCATACCCCACGATGAGTTCGTACTCCTGTTGAACAGCTTCAGCCATTTGAAGGGGATCGCGCTGTGGTGGGGCGCTGGAGGGATACATCGACAGACTGCTGCACGTGTTGTGCAGAATGTATCGGTTGTGTGTCGCTCCTTTCAGTAGCGGTCTATGGAACATTCCAGCGCTGCACACCGTGTTCTGAACGTCCGCGTAGTACAAACGCACGTCAATATTGAGGCACTCTGTGAACAGTGGTGGCCGACCAAAAATCATCCAGAGACGAAATCCAGGCCCATGTTGCTGTTATCTCGTGGTATTCTCCGACAGGAAGGTGATACGCTTTTTCAGCAGGACAATGCTCGTCCAGATACGGCTGTTGCGACACTACATGTTCTTCGTGGTGACAACAGCTCCCCTGGCCAACAAGGTCATTAGACCTTTGCCATTTGTACGCGACTGGGGCAGGAACTTAATCGTTCTCAAGGGCCTGTAAGAACGATTGCTATTCCAACTAAATGCACTAGATGCTCGGTACACTGTCGCAGGGTGCCATTCGGCTCCCTTAGAATCGCTTGCATGCGACATTACACACCTGCGTTGCTGACAGGGGGAGTGCGTGGTGGGGGAGGGTTGGGGGAGGTACACTGTATTGATGCGACTGCCTGAGCACCCTTTCGTCATGACACGTATGGTTCATTTGCTCTGAATTTACTGTATACTCCCATACTTCACTTTTCAGTAAACAGGCCTTGTGGGTGGTCTAAGTAATTTGCGCACCGTGAATTACGCTGATTAAATATGTACGTTCAGTTTCTTATCTTAGAACTTGATTTATTGTGTTAAACCTTTAAGATAACATTATACTTCTTAATAAGTAGGTTATGACAGGATTTTAAACGTTTCATTTCGGTCAGTAATTGTGGGAACCACCCCATGAACCATGGACATTGCCGTTGGTGGGGAGGCTTGCGTGCCTCAGCGATACAGATAGCTGTACCGTAGGTGCAACCACAACGGAGAGGTATCTGTTGAGAGGCCAGACAAACGTGTGGTTCGGGAAAAGGGGCAGCAGCCTTTTCAGTAGTTGCAGGGGCAACAGTCTGGATGATTGACTGATCTGGCCTTGTAACACTAACCAAAACGGCCATGCTGTGCTGGTACTGCGAATGGATGAAAGCAAGGGGAAACTACAGCCGTAATTTTTCCCGAGGGTGTGTAGCTACCCTGTGTTGTTAAATGACGATAGCGTCCTGGCGTTCTACGGGTCGGAGCGTGGAATGTCAGATACCTTAATCTGGCAGGTAGGTTAGAAAATTTAAAAAGGAAAATGGATAAGTTAGATATAGTGGGAAATTAGTGAATTTTGGTGGCAGGAGGAACAATACTTCTCGTCAGATGAATTCAGGGTTATAAATACAAAATCAAATTGGGATAATGTAGGAGTTGGTTTAATAATGAATAAGAAAATAGGAATGCGGGTAAGTTACTACAAACAGCATAATGAACGCATTATTGTAGACATTATTGTGGCCCACACCTACCACAGTAGTAAAAGTTTATATGCCAACTAGCTCCGCAGATGATGAAGAGATTGATGACATGTATAATGAGATAAAAGAAATTATTCAGATAGTGAAGGGAGACGAAAAATTAATAGTCATGGGTGACTGGAATTCGATAGTAGGAAAAGTCAGAGAAGCAAACGTAGTAGGTGAATATGGACTGGAGGTAAGGAATGAGAGAGGAAGACGTCTGGTAGAATTTTGCACAGAGTATAACTTAATCATAGCTAACACTTGGTTCAAGAATCATAAAAGAAGGCTGTATACATGGAAGAAGCCTGGAGATACTGGAAGGTTTCAGATAGATTATATAATGGTAAGACAGTGATTTAGGAACCAGGTTCTAAACTGTAAGACATTTCCAGGGTCAGATGTGGACTCTGACCACAATCTATTGGTTATGAACTGTAGATTAAAACTGAAGAAACTACAAAAACGTGGGAATTTAAGGAGATGGGACCTGGATAAACGGACAGAACCAGTGGTTGTAGACAGTTTAAGGAAGAGCATTAGGGAACGATTGACAAGAATGGGGGAAATAAATACAATAGAGGAAGAATGGGTAGCTTTGAGAGATGGAATAGTGGAGGCAACAGAGAATCAAGTAGGTAAAAAGACGAGGGCTAACTGAAATCCTTGAGTAACAGAAGCGATATTGAATTTAATTGACGGAAGGAGGAAATATAAAAATGCAATAAATGAAGCAAGTAAAAAGGAGTACAAACGTCTCAAAAATGAGATCGATAGAAAGTGCAAAATGGCTAAGCAGGGATGGCTAGAGAACAAACATAAGGATGTAGAGGCGTATATCACTAGGGTTAAAATAGATACTTCCTACAGAAAATAAAGAGACCTCTGGAGAAAAGAGAACAATTTGCATGAATATCAAGAGCTCAGATGGAAACCCGGTTCTAAGCAAAGAAGGGAAAGCAGAAAGGTAGAAGGAGTATGCAGAGGTTCTATACAAGGGCGATGTTCTTGAGGACAATATTATGCAAATGGAAGAGGATGTAGATGAAGATGTAATGGGAGATATGATACTGCGTGAAGAGTTTGACAGAGCACTGAAAGAACTGAGTTGAAACAAGGCCCCGGGAGTAGACAACATTCCATTAGAACTACCGTTAGCCTTGGGAGAGCTAGCCCTGACAAAACTCTACCATCTGGTGAGCAAGATGTATGATGGTGGTGGTGGTTAGTGTTTAACGACCCGTCGACAACTAGGTCATTAGAGACGGAGCGTAAGCTCGGGTTAAGGAAGGATTGGGAAGGAAATCGGCCGTGCCCTTTCAAAGGAACCATCCCGGCATTTGCCTGAAACGATTTAGGGAAATCACGGAAAACCTAAATCAGGATGGCCGGAGACGGGATTGAACCCAAGATGTATGAGACAAGTGAAATACCCTCAGACGTCAAGTAGAATATAATAATTCCAGTCCCAAAGAAAGCAAGTGTTGACAGATGTGAAAATTACCGAACTATCAGGTTAATAAGCTACGGCTGCAAAATACTAACACGAATTCTTTACAGACTAATGGAAAAACTGGGAGAGGGCGACTTCGAGGAAGATCAGTCGGGAGGCAATACTGACCTTACGACTTATCTTAGAAAATAGATTAAGGAAAGGCAAAACTACGTTTCTAGCATTTGTAGACAATGTTGACTGGAGTACGCTCTTCAAATTCTGAAGGTGGCAGCGGTAAAATACAGGGAGCGAAAGGCTATTTACAATTTGTACAGAAACCAGATGGCAGTTATAAGAGTCGAGGGGCATGAAAGGGAAGTAGTGGTTGGGAAGGCAGTGACACAGGGTTGTAGCCTATTCTCGATGTTATGCAATCTGTATATTGAGCAAGCAGTGAAGGAAACAATGGAAAAATTCGGAGTAGGAATTAAAATCCATGGAGAAGAAATTAAAACTTTGAGGTTCGCCGATGACATTGTAATGCTGTCAGAGACAGCAAAGGTCCTGGAAGAGCAGCTGAACGGAATGGACAGTGTCTTGAAAGGAGGATATAAGATGAACATCAACTAAAGCAAAACGAGGATACTGGAATGTAATCGAATTAAATCGGGTGATGCTGGGAGAATTAGATTAGGAAATGAGACGCTTAAATTAGTAAATGAGTTTTGCTATTTGGGGAGCAAAATAACTGATGATGATCGATGTAGAGAGGAAATAAAATGAAGACGGCAATGGCAAGGAAAGTGTTTCTGAAGGAGAGAAATTTGTTAACATTGAGAATAGGTTGAAGTGTCAGGAAGTCTTTTCAGAAAGTATTTGTATGGAGTGTAGCTATGTATGCAAGTGAAACGTGGACGATAAATAGTTTAGACAAGAAGAGAATAGAAGCTTTCGAAATGTGGTGCTACAAAGAATGCTGCAGATTATATGAGTAGATCAAATAACTAATGAGGAAGTATTGAAAAGAATTGGGGGGGGGGGGGGTGAACAAAAGAAATTTGTGGCACAACTTGACTAGAAGAAGGAGGGATCGCTTGATAGAACGTATTCTGAGGCATCAAGGGATCACCAAATTAGTAAAAATCGTAGAGGGAGGCCAAGGGATGAATACACTAAACTGATTCAGAAGGATGGTGGCTGAAGTAGGTACTGGGAGATGAAGAATCTTGCACAGGATAGAGTAGCATGGAGAGCTGCATCAAACCAGACTCTGGACTGAAGACCACAACAACAGCAACACTGTGGGGAATATGGAAAATCTAATTTCTGTTTTCCTTAGAAGCCGTTAGATAGAGAACGTGTATCTGGGAGCACATTACAAGATGGCTGTTTTCGGTGTTCAGTTATATAGATTCTGTGATCAAAACATCCAAGTGAACATATCCAATTACGTACAGCATGTACCCCTATAGTTTTTAACATTTCTGTCTCCCTATCTGGAAGTGATATAAATTTTGTTTGAATTTTTCTTTACAAAGTTCGCTTAAATACTGCTGCTATATTGTTGGAAAAACGTTGTGTTTAAAAGTTATAGCTCGTTGTGTGACGTTCGTGTGATTTTGGACAGCATTTTGTTTTCCAAATATCCAGTTTCACTGGGACGCTGTAGCTAGCAGAAGTAATTCGCTCTCTTAAGCAGCACTGCAGACTGCAACAGCACGGAGTGAGATGCTGTTTCCGACGCAGGTGTTAGTAATACATAGAGCATATGTTGCAGTAATGAAATATTAGAGAGGGAAGAGGTTGCGAGTCTTGGGAACGATTCTCGCCTCCCGATCGATATGTTGGGGAACCACACACATTTACGCTCGAAACTCTGAATTAGTCATCAAAGTCCACTTCTGGCGTGGCAAATCTTATCAGGAGCCTATGTGTCATCAGAGCTTTAATACGAAAATACCAGGCAGTACACTAGTTACATCAGTAAAAAAATTAATTTCGTTGAGCTATCGATGATGTACGATTATCTCCGAAAGTTTACAAAATATGCAAGAGATTTTGGCTGCTGTTCTATCACGCAGTCAGCTACGAGATTTAAGCCAAGTCTGTTCTCTGTATTAGTTGCCTTCATGAAGATTTCGGTTTTAATAACTTTTGCCATAAACTGTATCAACTACTCCGTTGTTAGCTGTGTTACAGTATTCGCTAGTATGTACACTGCAATGGCTTCCCGGGACCTACTTAAAGTAGTTTACCTACCTGCACTTCAATTTCTAATCACAGATCACCTGCTTGCATCTTCCGAAGAATCCACTGCGCTACAAGAACCACTTCGACTGACAACATCAATGAGAGAGTCACAGAAAACGGGTAGTAGGAAATCCCGCATAACAATTCGTTGATATAATCCTGGAAAGGGTTAAGTTGCGCAGTCTCGAGTGAGAAGGCACCTCACCTACAACACTTTCTACCGATTCGTGACTAAACTGCTAAACTTTTACAATCACAATACCGAACTTGTGCTACAAAAGTTGCTCCTAACCTAAAAAGCAGGAGAAAAACACGACAAAATGCAATATAGCAGCATATTATATCTATCACATAATACGTTTATTGTACTCGTGTGTATTAGGTCTACAGTTTTACTTCCACCGTTTTACAATGGCAGTAGCTGCAAGTGGGTTCGGGAGCTTGGTCGTAGATGTAATACAATAAGCTTAGGCATCTGTAAACATAATGCCATAAAAATATTAGTCGATTTGTGATTGCATCATAAGGTTATTCTCGATGAGTACGTCAACTTACGTACCCATTTTTCGCCATTTTTGGGAAGTTTTAATTTTCTGCTTTCACGTGAAGAAATCTGCGGCTGTGGCTCTTAAAATGCTGGGTAAGACCAATGGTGAGGGAAATATTAGTGGAAGAACGTGCAGAGAATGTTTTCAACTCGCGAACGGTAATTTTGATGCCGAATACCGGCATGGCGGTGGAAGACAGAACGTTTTCGTAGCTACTGAAACAGACGAAGACAGTCACAGGTCATTATCATCGAAAGCAATTGATGCGTTCGATCCCAGCACTGAAACACAAACGGCCACAATACAGCGATAGACACATAAAGGTAATTTTTCAACAGGTCAGTGCTCGATCCCAAGTCGCAAAACCCGTCAAAATTTACATGGAAAGGTCTAAATGAGAAGTCCTATCCCTCGCGCCGTATTCTCCATACGTTGCTCTCTCTGACTACCACCTTTTTCGATCAGAAGCATTTAGTCTGGCTGACCAGCACATCCGATTATATGAACAAGTGCAAAATTGAATTGATCCATGGTCCCCACAAAGACGCCCGTTTATTCCGTCACGGGATTCGTATGCTATCCGAAAGATGGGAGAATGTAGTGGCCAGCGATGGGCAATACTATGAATGAAATTTTTTTTGTACGTTTTTCTCAACAAAGCCCCCGAACTTCGAGCAAAAACTGCGGAAACAAAGTTGTAGACCTAGTATAAAAAGAAAAATGTATTTCAGGCCACTGATGATGCTTTCCAAACAAAAGAAGCGAAACGCTTAAGGCAAAAAAACTGCCTTCATTTAGTTGTATAGACAGTACATACCTCCACCAGTTTAGAGCAACTAAACGCAAAGACGGAAATCAGAGAAAAATGACGATTTTACAGTGATTTGGTACCAGGAGAGGACCTTGTAGTTGATGTAAATTTCTGTAAAATATCAAAGTAATATTCATAGCTCCACACAGATAGAAACGTTTCGTAGGTTAATCAACCCAAATAAATCTTCCTTTCATTTATTATATTGTTAAGTTACAGACAAAAATTATGGCCGGCCGATGTGGCCGAGCGGTTCGAGGTGCTTCAGTCCGGAACCGCGCTGCTGCTACGGTCGCAGGTTCGAATCCCGCTTCGGGCATGGATGTGTGTGCTGTCCTTAGGTTAGTTAGGTTTAAGTAGTTCTAAGTCTAGGAGACTGCTGACATCAGATGTTAAGTCCCATAGTGCTCAGAGCCATTTGGACCATCTGAACCAAAAATTACATTATTTTAAACACCCTAGATATGATGTGACAGTACACCCGGAAGGATATTAATGAAATACACTCCTGGAAATGGAAAAAAGAACACATTTACACCGGTGTGTCAGACCCACCATACTTGCTCCGGACACTGCGAGAGGGCTGTACAAGCAATGATCACACGCACGGCACAGCGGACACACCAGGAACCGCGGTGTTGGCCGTCGAATGGCGCTAGCTGCGCAGCATTTGTTCACCGCCGCCGTCAGTGTCAGCCAGTTTGCCGTGGCATACGGAGCTCCATCGCAGTCTTTAACACTGGTAGCATGCCGCGACAGCGTGGACGTGAACCGTATGTGCAGTTGACGGACTTTGAGCGAGGGCGTATAGTGGGCATGCGGGAGGCCGGGTGGACGTACCGCCGAATTGCTCAACACGTGGGGCGTGAGGTCTCCACAGTACATCGATGTTGTCGCCAGTGGTCGGCGGAAGGTGCACGTGCCCGTCGACCTGGGACCGGACCGCAGCGACGCACGGATGCACGCCAAGACCGTAGGATCCTACGCAGTGCCGTAGGGGACCGCACCGCCACTTCCCAGCAAATTAGGGACACTGTTGCTCCTGGGGTATCGGCGAGGACCATTCGCAACCGTCTCTATGAAGCTGGGCTACGGTCCCGCACACCGTTAGGCCGTCTTCCGCTCACGCCCCAACATCGTGCAGCCCGCCTCCAGTGGTGTCGCGACAGGCGTGAATGGAGGGACGAATGGAGACGTGTCGTCTTCAGCGATGAGAGTCGCTTCTGCCTTGGTGCCAATGATGGTCGTATGCGTGTTTGGCGCCGTGCAGGTGAGCGCCACAATCAGGACTGCATACGACCGAGGCACACAGGGCCAACACCCGGCATCATGGTGTGGGGAGCGATCTCCTACACTGGCCGTACACCACTGGTGATCGTCGAGGGGACACTGAATAGTGCACGGTACATCCAAACCGTCATCGAACCCATCGTTCTACCATTCCTAGACCGGCAAGGGAACTTGCTGTTCCAACAGGACAATGCACGTCCGCATGTATCCCGTGCCACCCAGCGTGCTCTAGAAGGTGTAAGTCAACTACCCTGGCCAGCAAGATCTCCGGATCTGTCCCCCATTGAGCATGTTTGGGACTGGATGAAGCGTCGTCTCACGCGGTCTGCACGTCCAGCACGAACGCTGGTCCAACTGAGGCGCCAGGTGGAAATGGCATGGCAAGCTGTTCCACAGGACTACATCCAGCATCTCTACGATCGTCTCCATGGGAGAATAGCAGCCTGCATTGCTGCGAAAGGTGGATGTACACTGTACTAGTGCCGACATTGTGCATGCTCTGTTGCCTGTGTCTATGTGCCTGTGGTTCTGTCAGTGTGATCATGTGATATATCTGACCCCAGGAATGTGTCAATAAAGTTTCCCCTTCCTGGGACAATGAATTCACGGTGTTCTTATTTCAATTTCCAGGAGTGTAGTTAAAGGAGTATTATGATTTGTTTGGTCCTATTCCAAAAAACATTTTCATCTCTCAGTGGATAGAAAACACCATCGAAGCAAACGCTAGTGTATGTTTCGTTGAGTGCTACCATCTGTTTCCACAGAAACCGGTTTAGTCCAACTAGAAATCAACTAGCCACATAGAGGACCATGATAAAGTAATCCTGCCAGAGAGGATCTATACTTTCAAAAAATTTCATTAACCTCGTAAGATGGCAGCAGAGGACGTAATAAAATTTCTCCGCAATGAGTCAGTGAGAACCGGGTGGTTGGCAAGCCTGGCCGGGGGATTACGCTGCGCCAGCCATATCTGCTTTATCGGTGAACAGCCGACTCAATGGAGCCCCGCAGGCGGCTAAATTATGCTCCAATATGCGGGGACGACTCCCAGTCTTCGCCACAATGCGCAGCGGAATTTTGTCGAGATAAAATACATGCTGATAAGGCAAAAGGGAAAGCGGAAAAAATAGCAGGGAACGTGAGAAGAGGAGGGAGAGTGGCACAAGAGATGTGGATAGTTGTGAGGGGGGTGGGGGTGTGGGGGGAGTGAGTGATGCAAGCAAACCCGCAAAACGTCGACAGAAAGATTTCCCCATGCTACAGCACGCAACCAGGCGTCATAGCTCTCCGGTCGCGTCTGTCGTTTCTCACAGTTAGCCGGCGAACAGAGACTGTTTATGATTTCCGCTGGTGAATGCTGACGCTCACCACATTTATTACAGCTTTCTCCGTGTTATTTCGATCTCCAATCAACAGCACGTTGGTGGCAGGCTGGTTATCGGGTATAAATCTGGCGCTGCATTTGCGAGGTCCGGTTCCGCGTTTACGCACGGCCTCCCAAAACAGAAATGCACTTCGGCGTATATCGGCCTGCCAGATGAAACAGTGGCACTGTCAAAATGTAACATTATTACGGGATAACTCTATGTGGTCAGACCCACAAACCAAGCGGCGATATTACGAGGAACGAAAACAAACACGTCCACTAACAATTATTTTAGAAACACAACATTTTTTCTCTTGGACTGTTATTAAATATATTTATTCGCGTTCGAGATTTCAGACAATTATGCCATTCCCTAGTGACAGCTCACTATAAGTACGTCAATGCATAACCGTTTCCTTTAATGGGGGTAGGACGTCAAACGGGCCGACTTCGAGAAGGAGAGGCACCACAGGACATTTTAATTTGCACTGTCTATACTTTTACAAATACATTCATAAAACTTTGTCAGCATGACCAGGAAGGATTCAGGATTCACACTCATAGCAGTGGAAGTTCAAAGACATGAAAAAATAATATTTTTTAAAGTAAAATTTCATGGTTTTCTTTTCACTTACTGTTGGCTGCATTTGTTGCTGCAGGTACACTTTTCTTCATAAGTAAGAGATGCATTTTGCACAGCTTACAAACCATACTTACAGTTGTATGAAACTCTAGAATTTATTTAATCTATGAAAAAGTGAATAGGCTGTTACATTTTAAACTTCTTGTTTCGGGAAAACTTGAATTTTATAGTTAATTATCTAAATTTTTACCACAGTTTTTAACAGATTTGGGAAATTCTAGAATTTCATACACCTGTAAGTATGGTTTGTATGCTGTGCAAAATTCATCCAAGATTTCTGCCTGCTCAGGCGTCAAAGGCCGTTTCCAAATATAAGGACCTAAGAAAGAGAATCGTCAGTACAGGTATGGCTATTAATTTTAGTAAAGAATGTGAAAAAATGGGGCTCGTGCCTAGTTATGTGAAACTTTATCTGAACATTAATCAGTGCAAAAAAGATAAGAAAACTTGTAGTGTGTTAGTGAAAAATATTATAGCTAATCACATCAGCTCTCTTTATACCAAAAAGACGCTTTAAATGAAGAAGCGTACTATTTGTACTTAGAACTTACCAAAATGTTTCGCAACCATTATAACTTTCAAATTGATGACTTTTGGTGTAATATTAACGAGAGCATAGAAGTGCATAGGCAAGTGATTTATAACAGACATAAGAAAAAATTGGATAAACGTCTTCCCATTTTACCTGTAAACAAGGCACAGTGCACTGATAATTTTGAAAAAAGTGATCATAAGTTTTTTAATAGGATTTTAAATAAAACGGACATAATTTTTACTAAAGATGAAATTTCTTTATTAAGAAAACGTTTAAAATACAATGTCAAACCAAACTTATCTGATCAGCATGTAGTAGAAAATGTCATTGTTGAACTTAAAACTGGTCTAGATAGTGTAAAAATCGAAAGATCGCAACAGACCACAATTGCTTATGATGTATGTAATTTGCTTAGTAGAAATGTAGTTCGCCCTGAAAATGTCAATTATGACACAAAATTAAGCAACTCTATTAATGTTAAACTTAAAGATAATGATGCTCTCATAACAAAATCAGATAAAGGTAATTCTCTTATTATTGCTACAAAAGATGAATATGTAGCAAAAACTTTAGAATTTTTTGAGGAAAACAATATTTCTGAGCTACAGTTAGATCCTACCCCAATTTTACAAAAAGAAATTAGATCTGCGGTCAATGATGCAAATTCCTTACTTAAGCCATTCCAGAAAAAACAGCTGATTAACATGAACCCACAGCCGCCTAAGCTTCGGTCCCAGTTTACGGTCCACAAAATAAATCACCCTATTCGGCCTATTTGTAATAGTATGAACAGCGCTTACCACGATCTAGCAAAATTCATTCATGATAAATTAAAAAGGTCTTATGTTTTTCGAAATAATTACTCTATAGCTAACAATCAGAGCGTTATGAACAAAATAAGACATACACTGCGACGAAAACACAAAGATGTTCTCATTTGATATTAAAAACCTTTATACCAATGTTCCTCTACTAACGACATTAGATATCACAGAGAACAACTTACGTTTATTCAAAAAAGAACTCTCTGATGAACAGATCACTGATTCCATTAATCTAATGCAGATCGTAACAAAGTACAATTATTTCGAATTCAATGGACAGCTGTACCAACAACCTGATGGTCTTGCTATGGGCAATCCCTTAGCTGGCATCCTAGCAGACAAATTTATCAACTCTCTAGAAGAGGCATTCAAAAATTTTTCCACTACCACCTTTGGAATTGTTTCATATTCTAGGTACGTCGATGACATTTTAATCGTCTATAACTGAACGAACGATGGCATTAACCACCTGTTCGAGATCTTTAACGAACTACATGAAAAAATCACCTCCACATGTGAACTTCAAAACAGCTCCCGTCAGTTAAATTATTTAGACTTAACTTTTACAATAGTGAGTGACAAAATCTCTTTCAATATTTTTCGTAAGGATTCTTTTTCTGACCAAATTGTGCCAGCCTGTTCCACACGCCCACGATCTCACAAAAAAGCATTTTTTCATTCTGCTGTTCATAGAGCAATCTCTACCCCTTTGTCCTCTGAAAATTTAAAAACCGAATTGAATCTAATTAAAACCATTGCAGTTAATAATGGTTACGAACCAAACATAGTAGATGATGTCTTCAGACAGAAAACCAATAACAGAATTACCACGCTTGGGACCACTATTGACGAGCCTAGCGATTTGAAGAAATACTTCTCTTTACCGTATGTAGGGCCAATAACCTACAGATTGCAACGTCTCCTTAAAAATAAATATGGCTGCAACATAGTTTTCTCTACCAACAACTCTCTCAAAAATAATCTTATCCGTAATTTAAAACCAAGACGGTCGCCTCTGCAAAACTCAGGCGTTTATAAAATCACCTGTGACACTTGCTCAGCTTATTATATAGGACAGACTGGACGAGCATTTTCGATTAGATATAAAGAGCATCTATTAGGGAAAAAAGGTACGAACGTACATAATTCGTCATTCGCTGACCACCTTCTTATCACAGGACACAAACCTAAAGATGTTCATGATATTAGTATCTTACATACAGAAAAGAAAGGCTTCAGACTTGATATTCTTGAACAGTTGGCAATTTTCCAACATTTTTCCCGTAACGACCATTTAATCCTCAATGAGAAATTACAATTACGTGATAAAATTTTCTTTGATGGTGTAAAGCCCTTGCTTAAAATCACTTAACGCGGAATATTGCTATTATGCTTCCCGTACTGTAGCCTTAAATATTGTTCTCTATCTCCCTGTTTTACAGTATAATATTCTGTTCAACTTTCGATCTGTTACATACTATCTGACATAATGTAATCAGCACATTACATGCACTCCTGTTCCAATGCTTCTGACAGCTGTTGTCACTGTAAATTACAAGCATTCAATACTAGATGGCGCGATACAAGGTGCCGACTTGCTAACATCGACGGCGCGCGCGCCTGTCAGCCTGATGCTGCTTACAGTGCCGGCCGCACAAGCGACCCTTAGCGGCGCGTCTTAATCAAGTTGCATTCCTAGGAATATTTTATAATGTACAAATATATTTTTATCTTTAATGTGAGCACTATTGCTCTAAACCATTTCATAACTATTTACTCTTTGCAAGTATGCTTTCTTTGTCTACTGTACCGTAGCACTTAGATATGATGTAATTTTATTACATATGTTTAATTTAATAATTTTTATATTATTCCAAAACTCTGTTATAGGTAATGTAAAATTTTTTTACTTCTGATGAAGGCTGCCTTAGAGCAGTTGGAACCTAGGTAAAGTTGGACATTTTTTACCTGTGGAACCGAAGAGCTGTATTTTCAAGTAATATTATAACGTTCGTTATATTTTATGGAAAAATTTATTTAAACTTCAAACTTTTCCAGATTTTTTGTCTGTAATACTTAGGAAAATCATTTTCATTTTCAAATAAACCAATTATCCTATAAATTCCATTAGTTTATTTGACCATAAATGACATATATTTTGCATTTTCAGTACTGTGGTTACATAATTTCTCATCATATTTTATTATTTATTATATAGTTATAGTTTGTCGAAAGCAAACTCAGGTTATTCACAAAAAACAGTCATACGAAAGAAAAGATAAAATATTAATCGTTTTGGTCATGTGGCAAACACCATAATTTCAACATAAGTCTACTTCAAGATTATGTACAATAATTTAAAATTTTTTATTATTTTTATAAATTTTACTAACCTCAAGATGTGTGTTTTCTTCGTATCTGTTCACACATGTACGCAGAAAACTATGAACAAGAATGAGATTTTCACTCTGCAGCGGAGTGTGCGCTGATATGAAACTTCCTGGCAGATTTAAACTGTGTGCCCGACCGAGACTCGAACTCGGGACCTTTGCCTTTCGCGGGCAAGTGCTCTACCAACTGAGCTACCGAAGCACGACTCACGCCCCGTCCTCACAGATTTACTTCTGCCAGTATCTCGTCTCCTACCTTCCAAGCTTTACAGAAGCTCTCCTGCGAACCTTGCAGAACTAGCCCTGCTGAAAGAAAGGATACTGCGGAGACATGGTTTAGCCACAGCCTGGGGGATGTTTATATATATATATATATATATATATATATATATATATATATATATATATGTGTGTGTGTGTGTGTGTGTGTGTGTGTGTGTGTGTCTAGCTGAATAAAGTCAATTATCTGTCATCAAATTTCGTTCGCAACCATGACTTCAAATGGACAGAGAGAGAGCACCAGTATGAGAAACCCTTAAACAATCATTTTGCTAGCTTGGGAGTATTATTCAGAACATACAGTGCCGTCCGTCTCGAAGACACGCCCTATTAAGAACCATGTTCCGCATTTTGCATTGTTCAGGGGACCATCATAAACCGCGTTAGCGTAGTGTAATTATTGTCTTTTAATAAATGTGTCACTTCGTGTCATTGCGTGCATCTTTCAGTTATTTTCTGTACTGTGCTGCAGCAATTCTTTCTATGTATGGTCCTAGTTTCATCGAGCTTTGTTATTTGGCATTGTAACATCATGTGCAAGTTAGTTTCGTCTTTCAGTTTCGCTAACCAGTTTACTACGTTTTGCAGCAAGTAATCGCATTCCAGTTTGTGAGTGGAAGTCGGCCTAAAAATAATCTCTCTAATTCCTTTTCCAAATATTCGCCATTCCAATTTGAAATCTCATCTGCTGTGCTTCTGCACCAATACTTTTCCAAGAACATTCTCTCACATTCTGCATATGATACACTTTGTTCTTCTTGCCAGAAAGGCAATATATCTTCAAGTTCTTACTCACTATTTAATGAAATAGGACACGTTACTTCTCAGTCTTATTTTTCCTTCTTATATGTCTGCTCCAGTTTCTCTGCTTGAAGCTCCTGCTTCACAATACCTAAGAACATCTTACCGCATTCCATTTGTGTATGATTAACTTTCTTCTTTCTTCAAAGACAGCTTATGGTCATATTTCTTGTCACGATCCAGCGAAATCCTAAGTTGTCTTCTGTATCTTGTTTTTGTTTCGTAGTAGTCTGCTTAAGCTCCTCTGTAAAAATAATCTTCTCATCCTCCGATTGAACCTTTTGCTTCAAAGTACATTCCTGATCGACCGACAACAAATCTGAAACCATACCGATAAGGTTACCATCCAGTTCAGTATTATCATCGTCTGTGCGTGTACTAGATAGTTTCTGTCGTTCTGCTTGACAAGCTAAGTTCAGAACTAGGTATTTCAATTAACAAGTCAGCACCTGAGGTTGCTCCTAGTTGTGACTGGGTAGATAACTAATATTCTGGAAGAATAAGTGTATTTTGCTGATCTTGTGCATTTCTCTTCTTGGCTCTTTCGAATATTTTCGCCAGTTCCTCTCAAGCCTCCTTAAATAATGATTTTATTTCTCCTGCCAATTTCTCTTGACTTTCCTGATTAATTTAAGCTCTTCCCTCAGTTCCTTCTTAATTACTTTGCAGTTTATTTTTGACTTTTCTTTCATTCTCCTACTTCCTTCCTACCCATGCAATTTTGCCTTGATTAATTTTTTTGCAAGTTTCCTTTCCTTTCCTTGTGTTGTTCTGCGATTTTGTCTTGATTCGCTCCTGATTACTTCTCTTGATTCTTTCTTCATTAAAACTTTGTCTTGGCTTTCCTTGTATTCTTATGTGACCTTTGCTGCTTAATCTTGGATTTCCTATATCTCTTGTGTGGCTCTGTCTTGCCGTCAACTTTTTTTTTTTTTGGGGGGGGGATGGGGGGGAGGCAGTGCCATTATATCCAACAAACTAATATATTGGAGGTGGCTGCTCGGTTTTACTACTAAGTGGGGCCCCTCTAGATTTTCCGTCTTTGTAGCTGTTGTGATTGTTTTAACGTGCTTAAATCTGCCATTATATCGTTGTCTGCAGATTCTCCCTTATCCTTAAAACGGAATATTAATAGGTGCATTATCACATTCTACCTCTTTATTGAGCTGTGCCGCACAACACTATCTACTGATACTGGCTCATTTGCAGACGACATTTATGCACTGAAAATCAAAAGTATAAGACACGAACCCACCTCGCTTTCTCCGCAAAAAAATTCATCACACTCCAAATGATTCAAAAGTGTCGCCTACAGCAGCAATTTAAAACTCTGTGAAATTGGAATCCTTGCTACACCTAACGTTTATAGCTGCAACTGTTGGTTGCTCAATGCCGTGGTATGGTGCAGCAAACTACGTCATTTGTGGTGTCGATATGATCTTCTCTAACGACTGCAACCCAAGATGCTGTAAGTTCCCTTTACACATACGATTTTCTTAGTCGATGACACACATATTATTTCCTTCGCACATTGAATCATTAAGTTGGTTCAATTGGCTCTGAGCACTATGGGACTCAACTGCTGAGGTCATTAGTCCCCTAGAACTTAGAACTAGTTAAACCTAACTAACCTAAGGACATCACAAACATCCATGCCCGAGGCAGGATTCGAACCTGCGACCGTAGCGGTCTTGCGGTTCCAGACTGCAGCGCCTTTAACCGCACGGCCACTTCGGCCGGCCATTAAGTCTTTTGTTCATGGGTATTGCTCATTATTGGGTACCATATTCCTATTCTTCGCTGAAAAAGCAGTCGTCCACGCACGGAACGCCACATATAAAGAAAGTATGTCCCTTGTCTCTCACGGTAGTTCGTTAACTTATTTTTTAGGCTGTCAGACTCAGGTTTGGTAGCTATACTGAGAGAACGCGTTTCCTTACAAAGTAATGTGACTATGTGCCTAAGGCAAACATGCCTCTTATGGTTTTCAAATGTTAGTTTCTTAATTATGAAACGGAAAACGTCACTTTGAAATAATAACAGTACTAATCAACATTACTTCATTTTAATATTCCTTTGCCACATAACACAACCCCTAGCAATGCTTAAACTCATCCACTTTTGTACTGACAGTTAACCTCATTTCACATTCATATCGAAGTAACCATAGCTACATTGCGTTCTCATATTAATTAAACAGGCAATGACTGATCACGGAAGCCTTTTCAATTATGCATTAATAGCAATCTGTCCGCCACAGACGTTACTGATTAACGGACACAGTGCCGTTTCATCACAACTTTTATAAATATTTACGCGCGCCTTAGCGCGAATAAAACGAATCACTGAAATATTTTTACGCTGTGAACAGACGTAACGTTTTTCAACTATATACGCACACATTCTAGCAAATTCTTCCCACCATATATGTGCGACCGCTCCATACTGCTCTATGCATCCTTAACTAGGTGCAGTGTTCCAGATCGAGTTTTCCAAATTCCCCCAAAGCAGACAAAAAAATTCGTCAAAATGATACCATTTCGGCAACTTTTCCCCAAATATGTTAAAACTACCTTTAAATTATTATTTTTTATCAGTCTTGGCAGATTCAAAAAGTGGAAATATGTGTTCGGGGCCGTAAAATTATATGCATCAAAAATTATAGCACGTAAACTAGAACTTGTAAATACAAACAGTAGCTTGGCCACAAAAATTACAAAGAACAGAAAAAAACCTGTTCAAGAGGCGCCACGTTTGCTTCCTTCACGCTTTCTTCACTGTTCTGTGGATTTATCGTTAGTCCCACAGCTCACTTCGTAGTACGACACCTCTACCCGTCAGGCTACTGTCAACACACAAACGCTGTGACTGTTTTCTTTCCTCCTGCTGGCTTTTAATCGCCGATCTGTCATTACCTTACATTTGATTATACCGAATCACACTAATACCGACGCGTTTTCAAGAGATTTTCATTACTTGAAACAGTATATATTCGCAGGACATATATTATAAAACCCGTCAAATACAAATCCGGCATGGTGATTCCCCAGAGCTCAATACGGCCGCGAAAGTGGATAGACATGGACGTGTCATCGTGGTGAGTAACGTCTTCCACAAAAGCAGATGTGTATCGGTTGATCGGAAGAGAGAGTGATGCATAGTGAACTAAAATATCAGAGATGATATCAGTAATGAGGCTAGATAGATAAAATACTTCCCCAATTTCCCCAGTACCGAAATTTTCTTCCTACAAATTTCCCCAAGGCCGCTTCCCCAAAATCTCCCCCCCCCAAAAAAAATTTTTTCAGCAAAATTACCAAAAAAAACACAATCTGGAGTCTCTGACTCGGTGCGTGACCAGTAGCGCTTGGCCATTGTTGATGTTAAAAGCAAGAGATACCTCCACCAGAGGTAAAACGCTCTCAGATTCGAAAATCCCAGAAGATCGAGATAGCAGTACTTCTTGAACACCCTTCAGCGAAGATCTGTGGCCCGAAAACCGCGGACATTTGTAAGACCCAGTAGACGATGGAAGCTTCCTTTGCTCCATTTCCACAGCGAGTGGATCTACATCGGAACTTTTGGTCCGCAGAGTTGTGGAAATTAAACATTATTGTTCTGCCTACGGCTGTCAATTTATTTTTCATTTACTATGGTTGCAGTTTCTATAATTACTAGTCACCATCATTCAGAAATGTCAAACACAAATACCCATGCAGGCATAAATGCAGCCACTAATCCTGATATCAAGTGGATGTGAACGGTCTCCAAGTCATAAAGTATACGAGTAACTAAATACGAACTTCATAGATACAAACAACGACAGCAACATATTTCTTTTGTTTATATTGTCTCGCTTGTTATTTAACGGTGATCCTATTCCAATAAATGGGAAATTATTTGACTGTTCGAAGTTTCACCTCTCCATAACGTCCTTTTCGGCAGAGAGAGACTGTTCTCGTATTCTCATCTTTCTGTAAGGTCATTGTTGCTAGTATCTCAGTGATTTCAGGCGTTTCGCATCTTCGTCCGTCCCTTGTAGTTCATCTACCCACTCTCATGAGAGAGTTTGCTTGGTAATTTCCAGATTGTCGTCACCCTTACTAATTCTCTCTTCTGTATGTGACATTTTGTGCCATTCTATCAGAAGATCCTCTGTAAGTTGCCCTCGGGTTGAGCTCACTTTACTACGACTTGGTTAACATTATTGGTGTTCTTTTCCACTTCAGATTTTCCAGGTATACCCTTCCTTTTCTGTCTTTTAAATCCATTCGGTCTCTAACCCAAAATATCTATTAACTGTTTTACGCTTTGTTTAGCTGTCCTTCAATTTTCTTTCTCCTACCAGAACTGCTGTTATGTTTTTCATGCTTCTTGTTGTGGCATTAAGTTTTTGTGCCCCCTTAGGTTCACCTATTTTCATTCTGTGCTCCTTATTCGATACCTGGTCTTGAAGGACCGCTTCTGGTGGTTTGCTCGTAGTTTTATATTTGTTGGCTATCGCCGCATAAGTTAAGGGCAGTACTGTTCACACCAGAGTTTGTCCGCCTTCTCCAATTGGAATATGTGTCACGCCCCCTTGTATACAATGCGCTTCTGCATAGCTAGTTGTTCGACATGCAGCCTGACATCGTGACTGGCCGTCGTTTATAAAGGTATCCGCGTATCCGTATAGTCCAAGATGCTACTCCAGGAGGGTGTAAAAATAATCGTGCGCAACGGAAAATAATAAACCCTAAAATGAAGATTTGGCCCTGTCTGACTACCCCCTGAAGCAGATCTTAGGATCTCTTAATACTATAAATTACAATCTAAACGTAAATGAATGATTAAGGCATCTAATACTGCATAATGAAAGACATTGTTCCTGCTTATATATTTATTGTATATTAAAAAAAAACTTTATATTACAAAGTTTACGTTTACTAAGTAAAATTACTAATCAATTGCCCAACTCTTCCCTTATTATGACTGCGTGATCTAATATCAATAACGCGAAATGACTGACATCATGTACGTACCAAAGACCAGAAGACACTACTTTCAAAGATGGTCTACGGTGGTGTGGAAACTCAGTGGAAATAAACTAACGTGACCACAGCTGTTTAGCTTTTATAGACCTAATAAGCCGAAGCAGTTTACGGTATCACTGTATGTACTACGTCCGGTGCGTCGAAGTGATGGTTCTCGTACTCGTCTGCGCCACAAATAAACTCTTTCGGGCACTAGGACGGCAGAAGGTGGTTCTCTGACTAATATACTCGAATACTGTCTTCTCCTTTCTGTGTTCTACAGACGAGAAACGCGAACTCCCAGCCGCAGGGACGGAGCTACGATAACGTCTCAACGTAAGTATAGGCAGAGGAAGTGCTCTCAATTACTGAACGCTGCGTACTCAACGACAACTTCCAATCCGGAGGTGAATTCCAGAATCGTATAGATTCGCAACACTACAGTGTCTAATTGTTCTAACTATAAACTCTCCTGAGAGCAAAGACAGTAAGTCCATCTGTACCAACAAAGCTGATATCGTGCGACCGTCACACACAGACGCTCGCAACGGAAGACCCCGTCTCTCGACCGCTGGCCTCCCAGCAAGGCTCGGCTCCCCACCATCGTAATTCCAAAAACTAATCATATTCTCGAAACCATGGAATATTCTCCCTCTGTACAGATTCTTTCGAACGCCAACCAACCATATTGTAGTCTTTTGTCGTCCAGCGTGGAAAGATTGCGAGAAAAAAAAATACACATACAATGGTACGCTTCCACACCAACCGGTCGCGACTCTATTCTGCTCCAGCACCTAGGTGCTACGACGTCCGTCTTGCTATTTCCTGTGTAAAAACAGGACCACCACACCTGTGTGGGCCTTCCACCCGGGGCTTGAGTTCCATCTGCAGTTTCATTTTCACTGTCGTTCCAACCTCCATTAGTATGATAATAAAGACACTGTCACCTTTCATGCAATAAGCGTTAACAATTATTTACAAGTCATACGTGGCAATGTCAGTCTCCTTTAAATACTCATATATACGATGTACTACCTCTCAAATAATACCTACTGTGGTTGTAGATCACGGCAAAGTATGTGGATGAGTTCTTGTAAGGTTCGAAATCATAGCCACTTTACAATAGATATACCACGTCCGCCCCGATATCTGAATGGTCAGCGTGACGGACTGCTGTCCTCAGGGGCCCAGGTTCCATTCCCGACTGGTTCGAGGATTTTCTCTGCTCAGGGACTGGAAGTTGTGTTGTCCTCATCATCATTTCATCCCCATCCGGCGCCTAGGTCGCCCAATGTGGCATCGAATGTAACAAGACCTGCACCAAGGCGGCCGGACCTGCCCCGTATGGGGCCTCTTGGCCAATGACGCCAAACGCTCATTTCCATAGATATACGACGACGAACCACGAAGAAATTTTCCGAACAGGACGAAAATCGATGGATGTAATGTACATGTACAGACAAACAATTTGAAAAATTTGCTTAATTTAATGAAGAAAAAGAGCTTCACAAATCAAACGTGTCAATAACGCATTGGTCCATCCCTGGTCCCTATACAAGCACTTATAAGGTTCGGCATTAATTGATAGAGTTGTTGAATGTCATTCTGAGCGATACTGTGCCAAATTATGACCAGTTAGTGGGTTAGTTCATTAAAATCTCGAGATAGTTAGAAGGTCCTGCCCATAATGCTCTAAACGTTCTCAGCTGGGGAGAGATCATGGGACGTTGTTGGCCATGGTATGGTTTCGCGAGCACGAAGACAAGCAGCAGAAACTTCCACCGTGTGCGAGCAGGCATTACTTTGCTGAAATGTAATTCCAAATGGTTCAAATGGCTCTGAGCACTATGCGACTCAACTTCTGAGGTCATCAGTCGCCTAGAACTTAGAACTAATTAAACCTAACTAACCTAAGGACATCACACACATCCATGCCCGAGGCAGGATTCGAACCTGCGACCGTAGCGGTCACGCGGTTCCAGACTGAAGCGCCTTTAACCGCACGGCCACACCGGCCGGCCTGTAATTCCAGGATCGCTTGCCATGAAGGGTACAAAAATGGGCGTATAGTACCGCCGACGTACCGCTATGTTGTAAGGAGGCCCCGAATGACAACCAAAGCGATTCTGCTATGAAAAGAAGTGGCACCCCAAAACATCTCTCCTGTCCCACAGCTACGCGGGGTGCCCCCAGACATGTCTTCACTGGTCATTGGGTCTCAGTTCGATGCGGGACTGGTCACTGAAGACAATTCTTCTCCATTCAATGAGACAGGACGTAGACGCGTCTGGAAAAGCCCTGCAGAGCGCTGGGATATCAACCTGACTGTCTCGCGCCGTAGGGTCTTGGGAGCCATTTCATTTGATAGCAGGACGTCTTTGGTTCCCATCCGTGGCACCCTTACAGCACAGCGGTACGTCGAGGATATTCTACGTTCAGTTTGGTTTCCCTTCACGGCAAGCCATCCTAGGATTACATTTCAGCAAGTTAATGTCCGCCCGCGCGCGTGCGAGAGTTTCTACTGCTGGTCTTCGTGGCTGCCAAACGCTACCAGGGCCAGCAAGGTCGCCGTAACTCTCCACAGTTGAGAACGTTTGGAGCATTGTACTCAGGGTCCTCAAACCAGCTCGAGATTTCGACGATCTACGCAGCTAGTACACGTCCACCGAGGATCTCGGGGACCACAGTACAGTTGGGACACCAGAGGATGGGCTTATGAAAGCCCGAAACCGGTCGTGATAATAAAAGAAATTTACAACTGAAGCGATATTTTCTACCTCTGGTATAATGCTCAGTTGCGGATGTTCTTCCAACAGGATTGTTTTCTGATATTGTTATAATTTTTTGTCTGTACATGTAGATTACATCTACTGATTTTCGTAGCATTTGGATAATTTCTTCGTGGCGCACCGTTTTCTTTGTAGTATTAGAGTACACATGCAGGGTGGTAAGAACTCTGAATAGTTTGTGCGGTGCAGGGAGGGACTGTGCTGGGATATAATTCTTCAGAGGAAAATTCGATATGTTGCACCGCTTCCGAGTTAATTAGCATTGAAGTTAACCAGTCACGCCTTTTCGCACGCAAATTGAAGTGGCACGCCAGATACAATAAATTAGTGTCAGTTGTTCTCATAGCGTAGATGATAGCGCACGAGACTGCTCATCCTTTTGGTCATGTTCTAGCCGTACTAGTATTCCATGTTCATTTTTTGTAACGAAGTCAGTCGAAATGCACAACGGACATGGATGGATGCAGGTGATCAGACAGCATGCTTACTTATGTGACACCTGTCAAAGTCGGGTCTAGGCGTATCAGGGGTCCCATATCACTCCAACTTCACACGCCCCACACTATAACAGAGCCTCCACCAGCTTGAATAGTCCCCTGCTGACATTCAGGGTCCATAGATATAAGAGATTGTCTCCATATCCGTACACATCCATCCACTCGGTACAATTTTAAACGAGACCAGGCAGCACGTTTCCAGTCATCAACAGTCCAGTATCGGTGTTGACGGGCCCAGGCGAGGCTTAAAGCTTTGTGTTGTGCTGTCATCAAGGGAAGACGAGTGCGCCCATATCGATAATGTTTCGTTGAATGTTGACGGCCTCGCAATCAAATCTACAGAAATTTGCGGAAGGGTTGCACTTCTGTCACGTTGAACGATTTTCTTCAGTCGTTTTCGGTCCCATTCCTTCAGGATCCTTTCCGGCCGCAGCGATGTTGGAGATCTGATGTTCTACCTGACTCCTGATACGGTACACTCGTGAAATGGTCGTAGGGGAAAATCCCCACTTCATCGCTACCTCGGAGATGCTGTGCCCCGTTGCTCGTGAGCCGACTATAGCACCACGTTCAAACCCTCTTATATCTTGATAACCTGCTACTGTAGCAGCAGTAAGCGATATAACAACTGCGCCATGCACTTGTTATCTTACATAGGCGCTGCCGACAGCAGCGCCATATTCTGGCTGTTTACATATCTCTGTATTTAAATACGCATGCCTATACCAGTTTCTTTGGCGCTTCGGTGTATACTGTAATTAAAAAACGCTCTGTTGTACTATTGTGGAGTCACAAATTACGCATAGAGATACATAATGTGGTGTCACTGCCAGACACCACACTTGCTAGGTGGTAGCTTAAATCGGCCGCGGTCCATTAGTACATGTCGGACCCGCGTGTCGCCACTGTGTGATCGCAGACCGAGCGCCACCACACGGCAGGTCTCGAGAGACGTACTAGCACTCGCCCCAGTTGTACGGCGACGTTGCTAGCGACTATACTGACGAAGCCTTTGCTCTCATTTGCCGAGAGACAGTTAGAATAGCCTTCAGCTAAGTTAATGGCTACGACTTAGCAAGGCGCCAATTGTCACAGTGCATGTATCTTACGAGTCTCATTTGTATAGTCAAGAGAGATGTACCACAAGGAGTGATTAAAAGTTAAGTATATTCCAAAGCTACGTATTTTCTTTATAGCAGTCATAACGTATCCTGTTCCAGACTTGACGCCAGTCGGCGTGTGTGCACGCGTGCCTTTCGGCTTCCTTCTCAGTGTGGCGTAGCGAGCTTGTTACGCCACAACACATAAACTAGCGTAACATCCGTTTTAATTTTAAATTTACGAATATCCACTATTTCAGCCTATTAAAGAGTGCAGAACACATGGATTGAGATATAAAGAACTGTACAAACATGGAAACTGCTAAAATGTATATAGATCAGTCAGAGCACAACTTGATAGAACTGATGTTGTGGAAAGCAACGCGAGAAGACTTACATAAAAAAAGAAGTATACCAAGCTATCGGAAAAATGATGAGGCCTGCGCAGTCTGAAAGTACAGCGCCTTCTGAGATGATGAGATGAGAGAGAAGCCAATGTTTATGTCCCGGGAGACGCTCCAAAGGGCTGGACGGCCGCAAAAGAGCGTAGTAGACGTCTGAGATGGAGAGACGAGATGTTTTGTCACAAAGCGTCGAGCCCGAGATAGACAGAGGACAAACTAGGGCATGCAGCAACTGCACCTTAGCCCTTGCTACCGCAGAGATCATCTGAATCTTACTTCTCCTTTATACATTGTTGTTGTGCAGCACTCGCAACGGTTTTATCTGGCAATAAAGCAAACACAATGAAACGGAGTAAATTAAAGAGACAGACTAGTAATTTACCGTATAGGCAAAAACCATGAGATAGTAACAAGAGTGAAAACTGAAGAAACTTTCTTGTTAGTGCGGTTGTAAGCCAAGGCTGACTCGTATCACCACTGTTGTTTAACTCTTATATTCATGGAGCAATAATGAAAGTAGAACAAAATCTTAGAAGAAGAATAACACTCCTGCCCGGAGAGAAGAGCGCTCTAACGCGCCGCTTCTGGGATTCTGGGAATCAAGTTCGCCCTGGATTGAATCCACCTCGCGGAGTGCTGATGTGCTGGCTAGCCTATATATCGTTTTTAGGATGTTTTCCACATGCAGTAAGGTGAATACAGGGCTGGTATGTACGTCCCACCTCAGATACACGCCATGTGGACATGTGAAAAGCGTTTTAATACTTGAACATTAGATTTGTTGTAGACGCAGACACCCTTCCCGCGGGGATTGGTGGCATCAGGAATGGCTTCTGGCCAATAATATTGCCACAGTCCCAAAACCAATGCCAACAGCAGAGAGAAACGGGTAAAGGGAAGAAAGAACAAGAAAGAAGACTAGCGCAAATGGAACAGATAGAAATAACAACATTCCAAGATGACTTAGACCTTCTGCTTGAAATTTAGGAGTGTTTAGGTGAATAGTGGAATATATGGGCAAAGAATTTTCCAAAGAATGAAAATCACATTTCCATATAATCTAAGTGAGGAACGTCATGGCTATAAAAATTAATCACTTGGGGAGGAGTGTTGCCTTTCTTTAACAGGCTCCATTTCACTGTAAAATTATATATGTGCAGATTAGCTCATAAGATTAATAGAGATAATAAAACTTACACGATTGCATCCGGTACTTTGAATCACAAATACATTAGTGGAATCTACCAAGACTACATAATTTACTGAAATATCACATTCATACCTATACGTACAGAACTTGACTTTGAGTAATGCTTGCAAGCCTGTTAAACTTCTAATGTATGCACAGATACATGCAGACCATTTACCACTCCAGCCACCAAATTTAGATTTTTAGGTGAGATTACTGCAGATGAAGAAATTCAAAAACCACTGAACGAGATGAAAAATAACAAAGCACATGGATGTGACGAACTGCCAACAGAAAAGATGAAGAGCTTGGGAGACTGAGGGTAAGATAGAGAAAGCCCATATTTGAGATAAGATATACGAAACAGGAGAATAGCCAGAGCATTTTATCGCAACAGTAACGAAAACAAGTGGCGAAAGCAATAGCGCCAAAAAGAAAGAACAACACAGAGTTTAATTTTTCAAATACCCAAAATATTATACACAATGATGAACAGAAGGTGACATGGAAAGCTAGAATAGCACATTTTAGAAGGACAGCTTTGGGCAAATGAAAGGGTAAATAGAAGAAAGATGCAATCGGACTGCTAAGAAAAACAGGAGATATATGTATTGCGAAATACATATTAGGTTCAAATGGCTCTGAGCACTATGGGACTCAACTGCTGTGGTCATAAGTCCCCTAGAACTTAGAACTACTTAAACCTAACTAACCTAAGGACAGCACACAACACCCAGCCATCACGAGGCAGAGAAAATCCCTGACCCCGCCGGGAATCGAACCCGGGAACCCGGGCGTGGGAAGCGAGAACGCTACCGCACGACCACGAGATGCGGGCAATACATATTAGGCACGTGGAGACAATTATATTGTATTCCGTGACTTCGAAAGGGCTTTCGAAAGAGTGCAGTGGAGCAAGTTGATGAGTTAACTGCAAGAAGAAGATACTGATAGAAAATTTATATTTACATTAGAAAAAAGGAGTAAGGGGTGGAAATGATCGAAAGGAGAGTGAGATAAGGCTGCAGTTGGCTCCCACTGCTCTTTTGCGTACATCTGGAAGAAGTTATTGAGAAATGTTTAGTTGGAAAAAGCTAAGTTTTTGTTGGAGGAAAGAAGATAGGATGTGTACATGGATGATGTAGTGCTAATGAAGTGGAAGCTATGTGGTTATGAAAGCAGCAGAAGACAGAATGACATGGAGAACAATCCTCTTAACATCTTCCCATTAACAATTTCTGAAGTATCTAATGTCACTGACAGAATGAGAGAGCTATGGACAAGCATCTACTGCAAAGCATCTTCGCGGGAAGAACGTCACCAACAATGAGAACACAGAAAACCTTTCAGGAGACACCGCAGAGTAATCTTGTAGAAATCACTGCTCAGACAACGTTCTCGACGAATTAGCTGTATTGCGGGGGACTTCAAGGAATTCGTCCAGCTAATACAATGAAATTTTAAACTGACTGCGTTACGGTATATGCCACAGATATAAAATGTTGTTCCCTAATACGTCTGAAAAATGTAACGTCGTTAGCCAAATAGTCGTGAAACGAAACACAGCTGGTCAGTAAGTACACATACACTCCTGGAAATGGAAAAAAGAACACATTGACACCGGTGTGTCAGACCCACCATACTTGCTCCGGACACTGCGAGAGGGCTGTACAAGCAATGATCACACGCACGGCACAGCGGACACACCAGGAACCGCGGTGTTGGCCGTCGAATGGCGCTAGCTGCGCAGCATTTGTGCACCGCCGCCGTCAGTGTCAGCCAGTTTGCCGTGGCATACGGAGTTCCATCGCAGTCTTTAACACTGGTAGCATGCCGCGACAGCGTGGACGTGAACCGTATGTGCAGTTGACGGACTTTGAGCGAGGGCGTATAGTGGGCATGCGGGAGTCCGGGTGGACGTACCGCCGAATTGCTCAACACGTGGGGCGTGAGGTCTCCACAGTACATCGATGTTGTCGCCAGTGGTCGGCGGAAGGTACATGTGCCCGTCGACCTGGGACCGGACCGCAGCGACGCACGGATGCACGCCAAGACCGTAGGATCCTACGCAGTGCCGTAGGGGACCGCACCGCCACTTCCCAGCAAATTAGGGACACTGTTGCTCCTGGGGTATCGGCGAGGACCATTCGCAACCGTCTCCATGAAGCTGGGCTACGGTCCCGCACACCGTTAGGCCGTCTTCCGCTCACGCCCCAACATCGTGCAGCCCACCTCCAGTGGTGTCGTGACAGGCGTGAATGGAGGGACGAATGGAGACGTGTCGTCTTCAGCGATGAGAGTCGCTTCTGCCTTGGTGCCAATGATGGTCGTATGCGTGTTTGGCGCCGTGCAGGTGAGCGCCACAATCAGGACTGCATACGACCGAGGCACACAGGGCCAACACCCGGCATCATGGTGTGGGGAGCGATCTCCTACACTGGCCGTACACCACTGGTGATCGTCGAGGGGACACTGAATAGTGCACGGTACATCCAAACCGTCATCGAACCCATCGTTCTACCATTCCTAGACCGGCAAGGGAACTTGCTGTTCCAACAGGACAATGCACGTCCGCATGTATCCCGTGCCACCCAACGTGCTCTAGAAGGTGTAAGTCAACTACCCTGGCCAGCAAGATCTCCGGATCTGTCCCCCATTGAGCATGTTTGGGACTGGATGAAGCGTCGTCTCACGCGGTCTGCACGTCCAGCACGAACGCTGGTCCAACTGAGGCGCCAGGTGGAAATGGCATGGCAAGCCGTTCCACAGGACTACATCCAGCATATCTACGATCGTCTCCATGGGAGAATAGCAGCCTGCATTGCTGCGAAAGGTGGATATACACTGTACTAGTGCCGACATTGTGCATGCTATGTTGCCTGTGTCTATGTGCCTGTGGTTCTGTCAGTGTGATCATGTGATGTATCTGGCCCCAGGAATGTGTCAATAAAGTTTCCCCTTCCTGGGACAATGAATTCACGGTGTTCTTATTTCAATTTCCAGGAGTGTATTACCAAATAAGACGAGTGGGTGCAACGGGCCCCACCTTCACTGAATAACGATAGAATGATCGTTGCGTCTAGCAACTGCGAACAACGATAACACCGTCACAGTGAGAACAAGTGCAACTAGTTATACTAATTATTAGGGGATGACCTAACCATGAAAAAAGTTGCAGGGCAGTTGTGAAACATAACTAGCTCTTCATTCACATGAAGTGTTGAGTGCTATTGACAAGGGATTTAAGATCGATTCCGTATTTCTGGATATCCGGAAGGCTTTTGACACTGTACCACACAAGAGGCTTGTAGTGAAATTGCGTGTTTATGGAATATCGTCTCAGTTATGTAACTGGATTTGTGATGTCCTGTCAGAGAGGTCACTGTTCGTAGTAACTGAAGGAAAGTCAATGAGTAAAACAGAAATGACTTCTGGCGTTCCCCAACGTAGTGTTATAGGCCCTTTGCTGTTCCTTATCTATATAAACGATTTGGGAGACAATCTGAGCAGCCATCCTAGGTTGTTTGCAGATGACGCTGTCGTTTATCGACTAATAACGTCATCAGAAGGTCAAAACAAATTGCAAAACGATTTAGAAAAGATACCTGATTGGTGCGAAAATTGGCAGTTGACCCTAAATAACGAAAAGTGTGAGGTCATCCACATGGGTGCTAAAAGGAATCCGTTAAACTTCGGTCACACGATAAATCACTCTAATTTAAAAGCCCTAAATTCAACTAAATGCTTAGGTATTACAATTACAACTTACATTGGAAAGAACACATAGAAAATATTGTGGGGAAGGCTAACCAAAGACTGCGTTTTATTGGCAGGACACTTAGAAAACGTAACAGAGACTACCTACACTAAGCTTGCCCGTCATCTTTTAGAATACTGCTGCGCGGTGTGGGATCCTTACCAGATACGACTGACGGAGTACGAAAAAGTTCAAAGAAGGGCGTCCCGTTTTGTATTATCGCGAAATATGGGAGAGAGTGTCACAGAAATGATACAGGATTTGGGCTGGACATCATTAAAAGAAAGGCGTTTTTCGTTGCGACGGAATCTTCTCACGAAATTCCACTACCGCAATAAAATAAGGGAAATCAGAGCTCCTACGGAAATACTGTATATAGGTGTTCATTCTTTCCGCGTGCTATACGAGATTGGAATAATGGAGAATAGTGAAGGTGGTTCGATGAACCCTCCACCAGGCACTTAAATGTGATTTGCAGAGTAGCGATGTAGATGTACATACATGTATATGCAGTATAATGAGTTTTGTAATTTATATCAGGTCTGTGTACAGGTGTACAGAAAGCAGATGGCAGTTATAAGAGTCGAGGGGTATGAAAGGGAAGCAATGGTTGGGAAAGGAGTGAGACAGGGTTGTAGCTTATCCCCGATGTTATTCAATCTGTATATTGAGGAAGCAATGAAGGAAACAAAAGAAAAGTTCGGAGTAGGTGTTAAAATCCATGGAGAAGAAATTAAAACTTTGAGGTTCAGATGGTTCAAATGGCTCTGAGCACTATGGGACTTAACATCTATGGTCATCAGTCCCCTAGAACTTAGAACTACTTAAAGCTAACTAACCTAAGGACAGCACACAACACCCAGTCATCACGAGGTAAAGAAAATCCCTGACCCCGCCGGAAGTCGAACCCAGGAACTTTGAGGTTCGCTGGCGACATTGTAATTCTGTCAGAGACAGCAAAGAACTTGGAAGAGCAGTTGAACGGAATGGACAGTGTCTTGAAACGAGGATATAAGATGAACAACAAAAGCAAAACGAGGATAATGGAATGTAGTCGAATTAAGTCGGGTGATACTGAGGGAATTAGATTAGGAAATGAGACACTTAAAGTAGTAAAGGACTTTTGCTATTTGGGGAGCAAAGTAACTGATGATGGTCGAAGTAGAGAGGATATAAAATGTAGACTGGCAATGGCAAGGAAAGCGTTTCTGAAAGAAGAGAAATTTGTTAACATCGAGTATAGATTTAAGTGTCAGGAAGTCGTTTCTGAAAGTATTTGTATGGAGGGTAGCCATGTATGGAAGTGAAACGTGGACGATAAACAGTTTAGACAAGAACAGAATAGAAGCTTTCGAAATGTGGTGCTACAGAAGAATGCTGAAGATTAGATGGGTAGATCACATAACTAATGAGATGGTATTGAATAGAATTGGGGAGAGGAGGAGCTTGTGGCACAACTTGACTAGAAGAAGGGATCGGCTGTTAGGACATGTTGTGAGACATCGAAGGATCACCAACTTAGTATTGGAGGGCAGCGTGGATGGTAAAAATCGTAGAGGGAGACCAAGAGATGAATACACTAAGCAGATTCAGAAGGATGTAGGCTGCAGTAGGTACTGGGAGTTGAAGAAGCTTGCACAGGATAGAGTAGCATGGAGAGCTGCATCAAATCAGTCTCAGGACTGAAGATCACAACAACAACATCAGGTCTGACTGTAACAGACATTTATTTGCTCTAATTATTGGACACGACACACAAGTAGTTAATAGGGAGCAAACTTTTCTAAAAATCTGGATTGAATTCACACAAAAATATTCTAACACTGTGGGGAGTTACCAACTGCATAGAGAAAAGCAACAACTTATGCTTATTTGGGTAGGTCGCAAAGTATAATCAAACGCCGGCCGCGGTGGTCTAGTGGTTCTGGCGCTGCAGTCCGGAACCGCGGGACTGCTACGGTCGCAGGTTCGAATCCTGCCTCGGGCATGGGTGTGTGTGATGTCCTTAGGTTAGTTAGGTTTAAGTAGTTCTAAGTTCTAGGGTACTTATGACCTAAGATGTTGAGTCCCATAGTGCTCAGAGCCATAATCAAACGTGTAACTCTAGTTGCGTGCCAGAAAAAGTAAATTGCGAACTACTCAGAATACAGACTGCACGGCCACAGACTGGGAAACTTATATTTCCTCAAAAGCAGCAAAGCTTGGGCCCATCAGCACCACATAGCGGCCAGGAGACCTATTGCACACTAAGTGGAACACGATTGACAGAAAACTTACTTCCCCCTCCACAATTCTCAACTTTCAAATACTCTACATGGCGAGGATGACTCAACGTTATTGTCAATGTGATACGTGAAAATATCTGTTATTTAGTGAAAAGAAAACAAGGGAATACAGCGGAGACTTACCACTCTTCGAGCACAACGAGGCACATCACATACACAATATTGTTATGGACCTAGAGCAGTGTCTCCTCAATTCGTAGGCCTCTTTGCACCAAGCACGGTGGCAAGGCATCTCAGTTTGGTTGCATGCCCGACATTTTGGGGCGAAAGGAACCGTCTCTCTCACAGTAGCTGGGCGGTGTCAGGGACCTTTGTTGATCATGCGGAAAAGGTAAAAGTGTCACGGTCGTTCTCAGTAGTGGAAAGGCGTCCCCTGCCCTTAGTTAGGCCAAGTGCTGGTTGTGTTTACAAAAGAACGAAGCAAGCCTCAGCTTCAGTTCCACAAAAACTGCCTGTCTTCCAGAGGAGGTACGCTTCTCCTAATGAGATTCACTGACTGCCTTCTGCCTACAACAGGACCCTGAAACCACACCATGAGTGCATATTTCCGTAGTGAAAAGTGCAAAGCCTTTCTCCCGAGCCCACATTCTCAACACTCTCAATAAAATAAAGATAGTGGTAAAAAGTGAAACAATACGGCTAGAGAGTATGTCTAGCTTATTCCGAATTGAGCACTGCTACTGCCACACCACCTTAATGCCTTCGGCACATCACAACTGCAGCAGTTCACTATCGTCCAGCCCCCACACTCCCTGAAGGGAGCATTTTCTGGAAACTATACAATATTTTTACCAAACACAATTGCCAGATCCGCTGACCAAATAATCAGTACCTGCACGACGAAGTCTTCTAGCGGATTATAATGCTAACCAAGATCCATGCATAAAATACTCAAGGAGATCAATAGGTGGCGCTGATTAAAAATCATTTTTGAGGGTTTTTTGTTCTTTGTTAGCTTCTTCATATACTCCCCAAAGTATTTTCCTGAAAAATAGTTTTAAGAATTTTATCTTGAGTTTCTTCATCATTCTGTCACGCCCATTTTTACTGTTACGCTAAGCTCTGATGCTTTAACTATAGTTTTCGCACACTCTTAATACGTGGATTTTTGTTTCTATTTATCCCCTAGGCCATTGTTGTGCCGGCCGCAGTGGCCGTGCGGTTAAAGGCACTGCAGTCTGGAACCGCAAGACCGCTACGGTCGCAGGTTCGAATCCTGCCTCGGGCATGGATGTTTGTGATGTCCTTAGGTTAGTTAGGTTTAACTAGTTCTAAGTTCTAGGGGACTAATGACCTCAGCAGTTGAGTCCCATAGTGCTCAGAGCCATTGTTGTGCTCAGTTGCATCACACGTGTTTAACTCTGAGGAAGTTTGTTTTAGAGATCGCTTGGACCAGAATGAAATAGAGACCCTCTAAAGCAGGCTCGTATAAACTGTGCCCTTGGGGCGCTAGCGCCCGCGATCGCCCGCGGCCAGCGCCCCGCCGAATTCGTATGTTACTGCAGTGGCCGAGTCGTGTCGCTTAGCTGGCCGTGCGGACCGCCCAAACGCCCGGCGATAGATATATTTGTTCGACCGTTTTCCCTTTGGGCAGAGAACGTTTCGCAAGTGCTTCAACTGGAACTGATTCACTTACGGTGCCATATCCGCCTGAAGGACCGCTTTCTTATGTGTAAAATTTTGGATGACTTTTACAGCTGTCTTCCACGAGAGAAATATCCTCTTTTGGACAAGCACGCGGCAAAAGTTCTCTCAATGTTTGGTTCCACGTATACTTGTGAGCGCTCTTTCTCTATTTTAAAGCTTGCTAAACCTAAGAACCGTTCATTCCTTGGGGATAAAAATTCGACCAATTCTTTGAGCTTAGCAGTCTCACGGAATATTGTACAAAGCGTAGGCAAAATCGTTTCCTCGAAAAACAAAAACGCGTAAAATGTTAATTGTTTTCTTTAACAATGTTGACTGTAAGAATTAAAGAGCTTTATAACATTAATTCTATTTTAATAAGTTTTCAAACTTGGTCAGTTAAAATTATTACGTACAAAACAGCAAACTAAGGATCCAATTTCTAAACTCTGAAAAGGGATACAAAAAATTGTAGCACGAAGTATAACAAAAAATACTTACTTGTAACTACTAACAGTAAGAATGAGACTCTATATCCCTTACATAAAATTAATTCTAAAATAGAATATTTTGTTTACACTGGATCTGACCGCGTGACAGTCCAGCGCAGAGCAGTGCTGTGCGGTCTCACTAGCTTTGCAGCTCTCTCTCTCTCTCTCTCTTTCTCTCCCTCTCTCGCTTCTATGGCGACACTAGCGACACACGGTCGCGGACGGGGCGCTGAACTACACTGTCTTGCGCCCGCCGGGCGCATTTCTTGGATGAGCCTGCTCTAAAGCTATCGTGGACAAGAAATTAGGAGACATTTTTTTTCATCAATCGTCTACAAATAAAGAAAGGTGAAGTCTTTTCCACTGCCCAGCTTGTGACACACCACGGTGCAATTTTGACAGGGCAAAAGTGACATGAGACACTTTTTTCATAAGCATAGGCTTCCCGCGGCTCTACATGGTGCAACAAAGCCTATATTTTGAAATCTGGCCAACGCTGAGCTGCTGAAAAAAATGTTTGCATGCACGTACATAAAATCCAAATGATTTGGAAGTGCCACCAAACACAGCGTTTGTGGGTATGCCGATATTTAAAATAGGAGTCCATGACGTTGTTCTCACATGTGCGGAAGTACTTTCAAGTGCTAGGTACTACAAAAATTAGGGGTTATTCCTCAGGACAATATGATCTAGAATCTTAGCCATTGTGCCGACCGCTGTGGCCGAGTGGTTCTAGGCGCTTCAGTCCAGAACCGCGCTGCTGCTACTGTCACAGGTTCGAATCCTGCCTCGGACATGGATGTTTGTGATGTCCTTAGGTTAGTTACGTTTAAGTAGTTCTAAGTCTAGGGGACTGATGACCTTAGATGTTAAGTGCCATAGTTCTTAGAGCCATTTGAACCATTTGAATCTTCGCTATTGTGACTGTTACAGAGTGCAAGATGCTCAACGGTCTATGACTGTCACGGCAAACAAATGCAAGCCAGTTGGTTAGATGTGGTAAAAGAGAGCCAAAGGACATGATAGACGCAAAAGAACATAGATTATGTGCGACAGGCAGTGTTTAGTCGCCTATAAGCTTCAAGATGCATATTATTTACTTTAATATGACTTCCTGTAAACAACGATTCTACTACAAATACCCGTTTTTGTGCAGAATTATTAAAGATAATACAGTGAAATCTTGTACACGTCTATTCGTAAATAACAAACACGTTCAGCCATGTAAACTCAAAGAATATAGAATTTTATATCATTTTTTTCTGTATTAACTCATAATTGAACAATGAAATGCTCATATTCGTTCCTTAAGTGTCCTACATATTAATTATCTAAGTGGAACAATACCTTTCAGGTTCATTGTAATCCATAACAAATTTTTGATGGCTGATGGAATTTTATTTGCTGTACAATTAACACATTCACTAATGGGGAAAAGTTAAATGTACAGGTTGGACAATATAAAAATGACCCACAAAATGTTTCACGCACCTTACAGTTAGCCAACCCACCTTACGATATCCGCCCCAGGATGTTGTAGCTTTGGTTACCTATCTGAAGGTGCGTCAAATATTTTCTGGGACCATTTAATTTTGCCCACCCCATAAAATCAACATAGGCTGCAAACGGAAATACATATCACGTATTGGACCCCATCAGTACAATTTACGTAAACCATCAAGACTGCAGCTGGTCCCTGCGGAGGTTCGAGTCCTCCCTAGGGCGTGGGTGTGCGTGTTTGTCCTTACGATAATTTAGGTTAGGTAGTGTGTAAGCTTAGGGACTGATGACCTTAGCAGTTAAGTCCCATAAGATTTCACACACATTTGAACCATTTTTTTTAACATTAAGATTGCGGACTTCAACACAACTAGCCAGTCAGTGCCACTTCTGCCTTCCACGTGTCTATCTTCACGCTGCCGTGGCTGTCTTTGCTTACAATAATCTGTATACATTTTTCTGTCAGAGACCCTACTGAACGTTGCTGCGGACACTGCTGTCGGACATCCACAGTGGACAATAGCTCCCCATCACCAATTACTCTGGCTTTGACACTGTGCCGCAAGCACACTGTTCCGCAAGGACAGTCTCCTATGTGTTTGTCTACTGTGCTACCGCTTGTGACGCGTCGATAAATAACGCTACTCTGTCATTCGGTGGCTCTGGCAGTTGTTTTTATGTCGCGATCATATTGCAGTTGCTGGACGGCTTGCAGCACACTGAATGGACCCAGAATCGTGCGGTAGGCGGCTGACAATTACGATCGCTGCCAGAGGTCACCATATTGTTCGTACTGCTGTGTTATTTGGACGAGCGCGGAACTTAATACCAAACTTTGTATGCCACTAAGAGCGTTGATCGTAATGCCAGAAAAGCTTACCTAAGAGAATTATTTCGCTAAAATCCTTAAAAAATATTTTCAAAAAAAAATTCTCCTACTGCCGCAAATCTGAAGCAAATTTCTCCTGGGTTTCGGTAACATTTTGATCGACTAGCATATATGCTTCATTAATACTCACAGTAACAGCGTTGTTCTCCGTCCAGCTATTTTATCGAACTAAGGGGTCATAACATTTAACACATTTCACTACAATAAGACTCTCCATCTTCCACTATCCTGCAAGTGGTTGCTACTCACCATAGCACATATTTGTTCCCTGCTCTACATTGTTCACAATGATGGCTTTACCGTCTGCGATCCAAGTCAAGCAACAATTTCAGTCGTTTAGAATAAGTTCAGAGGTTCCTCTCTCCACTACCTTTGTGCTTTCTGCTCCTGAATTATGTGTGTATTTAACTGAAATTACTGACCAGAGAGCTAAGACGTTCACAGGAACAACAAGAAGGGGCAACACCTAAAGTAGTTCACCCCTCCATTGTTAGACGACTGGAGGCAGTTTCGAATGTGATCGGGGTCTCACCTCCGTATTAGCCATGGTAATATTTTTAATTTTTTGTGTTTCCATATTTTTGTACAGCCTCTATATATCAACAGGACCAAATCATACGTGCGTTCGTGGAACCAACAAATAATATATCCATTCATCCATCGGAAAATAATCATCCTACACCACTCACCCAAATCTAACTAACTACCTCAAGCCATGTAACGCACTTGCAAACAAATACTGCGTTAATCCTGGGTGCCCACCGCCACATAAAACTATTATTACCATTATTTTTACTTTGAGTCATCGCTATTCTAACAGGTCTGATGCGTCTGGGAAACAAATATTTGAAAAATATTGACAAGAAGAAGGGACAGGTCGGCTGAACGTTATTAAGACATCAGATAGTAATTCCAAAGCACTAGAGCGACCCGTACAGGGTAAAAATTGTAGGCAAAATACAGACTGGAATTCATCCAAAAAATAATCATAGACGTAGGAGGCACCTACTACTCCGAGATAACGGGGTTTTCACAGGAGAGTAACTCATGGCGAACCACATAACACCAGTAAGGCTGATGACCAGAAAGAATCCAGTCTCCGTCTTTCCCTACGCATTTTACTCTCTGCAGTACCCGGAAGTGCCATTCAATTTATCCGCTGATTGCATAACACGTGTGCTACCATCCAGCCCTCCTCTTCTTCTTGTCAGTGATTTCCTCATATTCTTCTCCTTTGTTTGTGTGTGTGTGTGTGTGTGTGTGTGTGTGTGTGTGTGTGTGTGTGTGTTTTTGGAGCTGACGAGCACTCAACGGCGAGTCGCTTATCAACACCCTTACACATGTTAAAAGAAAGCAATGTGGACAAAATTATTCACATTGTTGTCACACAACTAGGACGAAACCTACAAAATGATACTCATTCACACACTCCCACCATATTCACATTTGACCCACACAATCACACTACCTCGCACGCCTTACGACAAAGGAGAAAGGGTGAAATGTGCTATGCTCCTGATTAAAACATATGTAGAACGACAGGGGAGCTAAAAGAAATGCAGAGGGAAATGTGACTGGCTGACCACTTATAATAAAAACAAAATTTAAAAAAAATAAAAAAAGACGTGGGCGAGCCAGTCAGCCTGCTAAACATTAGGTACATCTCTCAAAAATCCGAGGAAACATGCTAGACAAATCACAAAAAGCTTTAAACTATAACCACATTCGTTTGAAAATCACTTAAAACTGTAGGTATGCTGGCAAATCTGCCGCTGCCCTCTTGCCCGAAATTAAAACACAGTCTAATAAAATGTGGCACACACTGATCTGTACGCCACGAGAACCAAACATTGGAGGGTCCTCTCGCCGGCGCAAGAATACAAGCATCACAGGGCTGTGGCCTATGCGAAGACGGGTAAGGAGGACCCCGTTCCGTTTGCGTGATTGGAAGGGGGTGCGAAGTAACAACGGCAGTCTACCTCCTCGATTATTTGCTGAATGTATCCCAGTCTGTTTTCATTACAGTTTTTACCCTCTACAGTTCCCTCTAGTACCATGTGAGTTATTCACCTTCTTAGAGACAGGGAGCTCCAAAAGTTTAGCAACCACGGCCTTTTCTGATGGGGCAGACATCGGCTTCGAATTCACTGCAGCAGAAAAAGTGCATTGACGAACACAAGTACTAGTGCTGACACTAGCAACCTCCGTTTGTGTGGCAGCGTCGGCTTTCTGAACTGGCTGCTAAAGAACTGAAGCGAATGACGTAGCGAACATGGGAGCTACTTGGCCCTACACATCCCTTTGGCCCTACCATGCAGGATGCGCTTTGTTGATTTTAATCTCTCGTATCTTCCTTTCTTCATAGAAGATACTGCAGTCCCTATTCCAGACAGAGGGATCCCAAAGATAATTACACACTTCGGAGGAAATGGACAACTGAATCCTTCATGTGCGGCCTTACCATATTCGCAAGTGCTACATCCCTTACATCCTAGAATAGTGTGCAGAAAGCGCGGGCATTTAAAACAACACGCTGGGTTGGGGACATGTGACCACACGTTTACGCCGAGAAAATTTGCCTTGACATGCTTCGGGAATTTCGTACTATTAAAAGTCAGGATGAACGATTGGGATTTGACCATAGCGCTTTGCACCCTTTTCATAATATTGTGCGTCTCACCATTGCCTTCTTGGGTCACCCCAACCTTCAGTTATTGTTTAGACCCGAAATGTTGAATTAGACTGCCTTACCAAAACAAGTGCATAACGCAGAATTAAATGAAAGTCCACAGTCTGTAATGGTTTGCTATGTTATTTCAATTACAAATTCGAATGGGATTTATGACGTATGAGCCCCCCCCCCCCCCCAGCCTGGATGCATGCACTAATTCGGTGCCATAAAGCCGTTGTGTCCCCTCCTGAGGCAAGTAGGCCCACAATCGTTGTAAATGATCATTGTTATCTTGGACACACAAATCTTCTATTGGGGTCGTACTGGTCACGGAAGTACCACAACGTCACACAGACAGTTGGTAGAGACAAGTTCCTTTTGTGGCCGAGTATTGTCGTGCTGAAAAATGAAACCACGATAGTGTCGTGTGAGAGGAAACACATGTGAACTCAGGCTGTCCGTGATGGACCGTTGTGCCACCAGAGCTACCTCAGTCACCACCAGCTGTGATCTGAAGTCATCCTCGATGGCTCCCGCAGCATGTCACCAGGAGTAGTATACACACTTCAAAAAAAGTTTTGCATGACCCCGGATCCCATAACTCCTGAAAATAGACGTCGACTATGGATATTGTAACACTGACACAGTCCCTTTGACGGTTCAGAAATCTCACTAAATCCGCCCAAAGCTGTAAACAACCATCCATGAGCAGCGCCTATTAGACGGAGAGGGTCCGACAGCCGTGCAGTTCCAGTCATTCCACCAGGAAGGACGTACAGGGCTTGTGTTGTCTGTAATTCAACCATGTGCCTGGACGATGTAACATATATTCAACAAATATGTAACATATATGCAAGTAATATGCCTATGTTCGTCTGTGAAAGTGGACTCGATAAGCAACCTGAGCTATCGGTAAACAGAATCTAGCCTGCATAACACTGTGTGCGTGTTGCCTGAGTGTCAGTTTCACTGTCATTTAAGCCCTCAACAGACCGTTACATGAAAAATTTAAAACTAACATTTGGATAAGCTATCCGACTGCTTATTTGAATATGAATTTTTACGTGATACAGAATCTGATTTATGCAGCGGAATCTAATGGACTAGAGTACATGACATGTTGTGGTCTGTCAGTGTCTCTGTTTTGCACTCACCTCTTTAGAGGACTGCATTTTTCCAAGTGGTTTACAGCAATGCGCAGCAGCATGCAGCAGCAGCGGCTAAAGCTTATTTTTACTAAGAATGAATTTAATAAAAAGGAGTTTGATTTGGTCCTGTTAACTACTAAATATATTTTGAGAAGGGATTACATTAATTAAGTCTATTTAAGACTTCAGAATCATCATGAACAAATATTAAAAATGACATTGACAAATGACGTGTGTGTCAGTAATGTCTGAGTGCCAGATTACAAATTATTTCAACTTCAAAACTGCATTATCATTTAGTAACCACAGCATATTATTTAGATATGTACAATAATTATTATTATTAGGAGGATAAGGAGGCTTCTTTCACTGACAAGCAAAAAATGGGATTATTGCAAACTCAGACTAACAATCACGAGCCTGACCCTGCAATTGCTTTTGCGCTATGCTTACGAATTTTACCTTGAATTCCATCTTCAAGGGTAGTTAAGCCTTCTAAATCTCTTCTAGCTATGTAAGTGAAATCAGGCCTTGAGTGTGGTAAGATCTGCCATTACTGACGTGAGGACAGCGTGACACGTCTTCTGTCTCCGAGCTCTCGGTCGACACTACTACTTCCATTCTCACAGACAGATCTCGTCTCACAACAATGCTTAGAATCGCGATCCTATGATTCGCCCTCAGATTGTTACTATCAATATCTGAGTGCTTACACAATGCAAAGGATACTGTTAAATTGGACGTATTGTTTTATGTAATGGAGAGTTCTGACACGCCGGCCGGTGTGGCTGAGCGGTTCTAGGCGCTACAGTCAGGAACCGCCTGCCTCGAGCATGGATATGTGTGATGTCCTTAGGTTAGTTAGGTTTACGTAGTTCTAAGTTCTACGGGACTGATGACCTTAAAAGGTAAGTCCCATAGTGCTCAGAGCCATTTGAACCATTTTTAGTTCTGACACACTCTTTACAACGTCGCGAGCGCATTGTTACTGTGCCAGAAAGGGCTCTCAACAAGGGAAGTGTTCAGGAGTCTGGCAGTGAACCAAAGCGATGTTGTTCGGATATGGAGATACAGAGAGACAGGAACTGTCGATGACACGCCTCACTCAGGCCGCCCAAGGGCTACTATTGCAATGGATGACCGCTACCTACGGATTATAGCTCAGAGGAACCCTGACAGCAACGACACCATGTTGAATAATACTTTTCGTGCAGCCACAGGACGTCGTATTACTACTCAAACTCTGCGAAACAGGCTGTATGATGTGCAGTTTCACTCCCGACGTCCATGGCGAGGTCCACCTTTGCAACCAAGACACCATGCAGCGTGGTACAGATGGGCATAACGACATGCCGAATGGACTGCTTAGGACTTGGATCACGTTCTCTTCACCGATGAGTGTCGCATATGTTTTCAACCAGACAATCGTCGGAGACATGTTTGGAGGCAACCCGAACAGGATGAACGCCTTAGACACTGTCCAGCGAGTGCAGCAAGATGGAGATTCCCTGCTGTTTTGGTGTGGCATTATGTTGGGCCGACGTACGCCGATGGTGGTCATGGAAGGCACCGTAATGGCTGTACGATACGTGAATGCCATCCTCCGACCGACACTGCAACCATATTGGTAGCATATTGGCTAGACATTCGTCTTCATGGACGACAATTCGCGGCTCCATCGTGCGCGTCTTGTGAAGACTTCCTTCAGGATTACGACATCGCTCAACCAGAGTGGGCAGCATGTTCTCCGGACATCAACCCTAGCGAAAGTGCCTGGGATAGATTGGAAAGGACTGTTTATGGACGACGTGACCCACCAACCACTCTGAGGGATCTGCGCCGAATCGCCGTTGAGGAGTGGGACTGTCTGGACCAACAGTGCCTTGATGAACTTGTGGATGGTATGCCACGATGAATTCAGGCATGCATCAATGCAAGAGAACGTGCTACTAGGTATTAGAGGTACCGGTGCGTATAGTAATCTTGACCACCACCTCTGAAGATCTCGCTGTATGGTGGTACAATATGCAGTTTATGATTTTCAAAGCAATAAAAAGGGCAGAAATGATGTCACTGATTTTGCTATCGTCAGTGAAAGTCAAGAATGATTACAGGATCTGTTATATGGAACGAACAGTGTAATGAATGCAGAATATGAATTTAAAAAAATTGGAAAAAGCCAAAAGCAAAGAGAAGCAGCGCAAATCAGAATTTCTTTTTAAATGCGATTATTTTAGGCTACTGTTTACCGTGGCTGTTATTGATATCGAATGAAAGAACTGGTTTACTGTTACCAGTCACTGTTTGTTTGTATCCACAACGCGTTTCGGAAGTTTAAACTTCCATCTTCTGGTGGATTTACATGTGTTGGTGTGACGTATGTATGTACTGCGTTACGATTTTTCGGTAACTTGTGGCACTGCCTCCAGTGATTACTGGCTCCTTTCCCTTTCGTAACACATGTAAACTGTTATGACAAAATTTGTATTACTAACACAAATAAATTCACCTGATGATGACGGTTTAAACCTTCGAATCGCTTTATGGATATAAATAAAGATCGATTGCTGACAATAAATTTATTGTTTCATTCGAGAAATGCGAATAGTGAGAACCTTAACATCAGAATTGGTGGTCATGAAGTAGACCAAGGTAAGAAATTCGGCTATCTTCGGAGCAAAATAATCCATGATGGACGAAGCAAGGAGGAGATAAGGACCAGACTAGTACAGGCCAGGAGGGTATTCCTCGCCAAGACAAGTCTACTGGTATGGGGAAGAAATTTCTGAGGATGTACCCTTGGAGAACAGCAATATATTGTAGTGAAACATTAACAGTCGTAAAACCGGAACAGAATCGAAGCGTCTGAGATGCGGTGCTACAGAAAAATGTTGAAAATCACGTAGACTGATAAGATGAAGAATGACAAGGGTTTCCACAGAAGTGACAAGGAGAACACCTGGAAAACTCTACGAAGAAGAAGGACAGGATGGATCTTGTGTTAAAGTATCAGAGAATAACCTCCTCGGTACCAGAAAAAGGAAAAAGCTGTAGGGAAAGATAGACACTGGAATAAATCCAACCAATAACTGGACGTGTAGAGTGCAAGTACTTCTCTGGAATTAAGGAGTTGGCACAGGATAGGGGTGATTGGCGGGCCGCATCAAACGAGTCACAAGATTGTTGACTCAAAAAAAAGTATTTTCTGTTTGTTTCAAATTGGAAAGAATCTTGTCTATATGTTATATTGTCTTTGGTGCATATTTCCATTGATGATGATCAAAATAACAATAATTATCATCGGTAGCAGCAACCATTCGACGTTAACTTTTAACACGCACCCAATGTCAGACTGTTCTCTTGCCTTACAGAGTTCACTAAAGAACTACCAGGACCACCTATAATGTATTCCTCCGGTAGCATGTCCCGTCAACCTCCATTTTAATTTCAGTACAGCGCTGAAAATGCCTTTCACTCCAGCCTGTTACACGGTATTTTTTTCCATGACTCTCCTACACATTCTCAACACTCACTGCAATCTTTCTCATCAAAACAGTCTCCTTTGGATAAATTCTGACAGTCTGAAGTGGATTGTCCTACTTTGTCGTTATAGTGTGTAAAATAAGCCACAGCTGCTATATGTTATTTGCCTGATTAGGCAGGCGACCACATTATTTCTAAATTCTTCCTTACCACGCTGAACTCTTCCATGTAACTGAACATCAGTTTCAAAACTTAAAGATGACAAACGTGTAGCCGGCCGAAGTGGCCGCGCGGTTCTGGCGCTGCAATCTGGAACCGCGAGACCGCTACGGTCGCAGGTTCGAATCCTGCCTCGGGCATGGATGTGTGTGATGTCCTTAGGTTAGTTAGGTTTAACTAGTTCTAAGTTCTAGGGGACTAATGACCTCAGCAGTTGAGTCCCATAGTGCTCAGAGCCATGACAACCGTGTGCCGTCTTCTGATTGGTACAAAACAATGTAGCATGTATAATTCGAATGAAACTTTCATTCGGTGATCCGCAGCCTTACATAAAATTTCTTGCGTGTCACGGATCTGTTTGTATAGTCCGTTCCAGCTGTCGCATCTAAATCTGGGATCGAGGTATAGTAATCAACTTGATAGTTACCGAAAACATAGCACTTGCAGAAGATACAATGCGTCCATTCTTTTATTGCTTGCGTTTCAGCTATTTGCAACATGGTCTTCGGAATAACATAATGAAATGTAAAGCAACACAACATCGGCATTACCATCTTAAATGCTCCAAGCAACATAGCTGTCAAAACATACGAGTCTCTCTCGGGTACACAACAATGTAACGCTATGAAATGTTTTACAATTGTCTCAGCAAAACTGGATACATTCTCAAAAGCATCATTTAACGTCGCAACCACTTTGCTGTTCGATCATTCTGTTTCATTCGAAAGCAGAAAACTGTTCTCACTCCAAGTTGAAAACTTGAGAACTTGACCAGTTTTATACTTCGGAACAAATATAACGATCGAAAGTCCTCTAAACGAGTAACAGGGAACTGTTAGTGAGTTGCGCAAAAGTAACCAATACCTCGAAACGGATATGCAGCAGTGCACTCAAGCAGATAGCCGTTCATTGCAGTTCGTGAGCTGTAAACCCTTCTCTGTAGAACGCTAGGCAAAGAAACTCCACATGAACAGAGAGACTGTTAAATTTAGGACATTGAATTCACTCGGATAGGTAGCTTCACAAAGACGCAGACTTTGGAAACGTTCATCTCTTATCGTACGTACTATAACTATAGGAATCCAATTTTCGGTGTTAACAATATTCCACACCCACAGAATACATATCCCTTTTTTTATCCGAAGTATAATTCTGATGTTGTTTGAATTATTACTGGTAGTTTACTAATGAGTAACACAATATTATCTAGATAATTCTTATATCAGCTCAGTATACTTTTTTTCTATCTACGTCTGCAGCGACTCTGCACCACACAATTAAATGATCACTTTTTCTAAACCACGCAATTTTGTCCAGTTGACACCCATAAGTGTGAAATTGGGCTCCAAGGTACCTACAACCTTCCTCGGCAATGGTGGGAAAGCGTGGCGCACTGCAACATCACTCTCAGGCCCGGTGACACTTCAAAGAGAAAAGTGTCGGCACATAGAAAAAAAGGTCACATTTCAGAAGCTCATGCGAGGTGCGCGGTGGGGTAATGGTGTCACATTGGAACTTAATTTGGCTACAATTCTGCCCAGTTGCACCATGGACGTGTCACGAGGTGGGTAGGTCGTCACACCCTCTCTGGGCCACCAGAAGACACGAATCAACAGAGAAGAATAAACCACACCAAATAAGAGAAGACTTGGAGGCAAAGTAGGGCAAGCCTACTAACACTCCGCCATCCAGGGGTAGCGGAGCCCCTGCAGAAGCCCGGGTCGTCGTCTTACCCACATTTCACCTCGCCTTTCGACATGCCTGCGATGGAGGTCAGAACTTCGACGCCTCAGGAAAGAAGGACGTCATCTTCTCGTGAGGTGTTCATTCAAATACATTTCGCGAGCGATAACGACAGTCTACAGTGCGATGTGCAAAATAATGATGTTCTTAAACGTTTTTGACACTGCTGACACCCTCACGCGGTTCAACCCTTCTCTAAGGCTGCAACTCAGTTAAACTTTTGACCCCTTTGGAGTGGAGCGCGACGGCAGTTTTTGCTCTGTGACACTGGATGGAACCACTAATGACTGTTCGGAACCATTCGACGAAATTTGGAAGAGATACGAAGCGTCAAGGTGTGTTTACAATTTTTGAGCCCTCCTGTTTCATACTCTCCTGGGGCGTATCACGCTCTGGGGGAGGGGGGCAAAGGGTGCCTCTAACCCTCGGCCCCCACCCCATTTCGGCTACACCTTCAGTGTCGCTCGTGCACCTTTGCTGAACAAGTTACAAATATACCTGTGTAGAGACTACTGTCTCTTCAACTTCCATGCGCCTTCAGGTATGCAGCCCTTTCGACACCCCTGCTACACGTCACACTGGCAAGCAGGCAGAACTTGAGCGGAGCCAGGGGTTTCCTGCCCAAAGAGATCTAAGAGACAGTAGTCTCCAGATAGTGCACATTTTTAAATTTCTACTGTGGGTCTTAGAGGCAGCATTTGCCGTTTTATTCAGCATGTGTTAATGTCAACTCTCCCTTGACACGCCACAAATGAATAGGAAACAGTGTTACAGAGCATTAAGTGGAAGGGCTGGGGGTGAGGAGGTAGGCGTAATACAACACTTATAAGCATAATTTTAGTGTAATAACCATATACACTTTTAAAAACACGAAATAATTGATTTAAAACAATGACAAAAAACTTTACACTGAAACTTTAGTTTAGTTTAATGTGCTGTCGTGGCCAAGAAAAACTTTACAACTAGAAGTGAATATTACACATGGACCCATCCTATCAAAATTACTGCAGTTCCTCATTCGTCTATCTTTGCTCAACGCAAACTGTTCCCAAAGAGAACACAACTATCAGTATTTGTCTCTAGACGGGACACGAAAATGACCATCTGAATACAGTACATATGAATAGCAAGACAAGTTTTCGAACTCCCCCTCCCGCAGAGTATTAGTTAAATATACGCCACAGCTGAGCCACATAGAACACCCCCGGTATTAAGACGCCTGGGCGATAACCGTTCCAATCACCACAGCTCACTGTAACTCAAAAAGGTTAATGATCGGTACTATCCACGGTATCACCGATACCGACCAAATGTATCCTCTACCTGGAACACGTCGTGTAGTGGGTTGACGCAGTCCGGGGCTCCACTCTTCCATCTCGTTCCCTGATTGCAACCGTTGTCTCCGTTGCTGGCTCCGGCCACCTCTTGTGGCAGTCGGCACAGGATGACAACTGAATGGCGCTGGTCGCACCACAGTGTAGTGCCGGGGCGGAAAGGTTGCGCGCGGCATTCAAAGGCGCCGGACATGTGGCGGTGATACCATCGGCACAACAGGAAGCGTAAACACCCTTTGATGGTTCGTATCACGTTCAAATTTTGTTGCAGGTTTTCAACTATCACTAGTGGTTCCACGAAGTGTAACTGAACAAAGGTTGAGGTCGCACTACACTCCAAAGGCGTCAGATAACGTTTAAGGGGCTCCGGAACGCCCTATACTTGCAATGTTAAAATAACTCTTATAAATTACATCTTTCCTCACAAAGTATTTGAGGTAGGAAGTTGAACTTTTTACAGATTATTTATTGGAATATGGGCTACAACTTAACACAGGGATTTCACAAAATTTTAGTTCAGTTATTAAAGATGATTTTTTTTCAATTGTAATGAAAATTTACAACATTTTTTTGCAATTTTTTATTTATATATTCAAAAATATACAGTTTTTTGGAAAAAGGCTGTGTTAATTTATGCAGAAGGTACTGTGTAACTTTTACTGAAAGTTTGAAACAAATATGTTTGGAAGATCCTTAGAAAACATGTAATTAGTATGAGAAAATAAAAGTTTTGGGAATCGAGCGACAAAGATTGGATTAACGTTTTAGTGCATTCCAGGTCCATAGGATGGATTATCTTCATCCTCTGCAAATTCCTCCTCTAGCTTCCTCTTGTTCCTCCTCCTGTTTACTCTTGCTTGTATTTCTAGACTCTTTACAGTCCTGTCTGCAGCCCGAAGGCGTTCCTTGTCTAAAGCAAGCATCGCTCGTACCATGTTAGAACCTATCTTCATTCCCATATTTCTAAATACCTTGCACCTTACAATGTTGCCATCATTGAAAGTCGCAACAGCATCATACACACCAAAGTGAAGTGTTTCTATTCCAACAAATACAGTCTTGGGGATTCTCGACCATATAACACTATTTACACTTTCATTGGGGTTTTGAGTTTTTCCGTGAATACACTTTTTCAACAGTTCAGGTGCTGCTAAGTCTCTGAAAATAGGTTTTATCACCTCCATTATTGCATGAGGCAGACTATGCTTATGAGTGTACACTTCACCAGTTAGCATTCCTTTGTTACATTTACACCAACTGTCTTCTTCTTTGGGACACAAGCTATGTTGGGGATTTTCATCGTCTTTATTGTTTACAGTAATAACACATACCTTTGGCTTTCCAACATTTCTCCTTTTCTTAAAAGCCTTCAGAGGATTTCTAATAACATTACTTTTACTCATTATTATACTTCAACAAAACAGAGACTCAAGAAACAGAATTAATTACGAATATTTTCGAGATAACGACAGAGTAAATAAACATGAAACAATCGACAATCACACCAGCGAAATATATTGAACCATCACAGGTTAGCCACAACACATACTTTATCTCACATCACTAAAATGTACCTGATGAACACGGACGTTAATAATAACACCATTTGACAGCAGTTTAACAGCGCCACAGTAGGTCACGCCCATGTAGAACACATTTCAAAAAAAATTTAAAAATAGTTGTAGTCTTCGGAATTGAATAAATTATATATCTATTAAAAGGTAATAGTCTGCAGATTCAGAAAACGCAAAAAAGTAAAAATTGAACTTTCATGATTTTGAGCCTTTCCGGAGCCCCTTAATAGAAAGGCCTGAATCGTGCAGTGGTGTCAACAGTCAAATATTGTTATGAGAGTCATTATGTTGCACAATGCGCTACAAACTATCGTTTTCGACCGCGAAATGTGTGTAAATGAACGCCCCAAGAGAAGAGGTGATTTCGTTGACGCAGTTCATGGAAACCCTTGAGGCCATTTTGTGTCAGTTCTGAGCGCCAGTGTGTCTGAAATGCTACCCTCGGCCATCCATAAGAAAAGTGCGTGATTTCAACCCTGGGCGGCGCGGTTCTGACTTCTATCATAGACGCGTCAAAATAAATAGCGACATGTGGGTAAGCGCGGGTGGGACAACCTTTCCATGGTGTGACATATCCGCGGTGGCATTGGGAAAAACTGTGATGCAGTTTCGTGCCAATGGACTTCATAAACCCACCTTATACGTCACATGAACTTCTGAGCTGTGACCTTTTTGTTTGTATATGTCGACAGCTTTCCGTTTGAAGCATCGCTCAGCACAAGTGTGACGTCGTAACGCGCCACGCTTTTGCACCATTACAGAGGAAGGAATTCCAAACTTCTACGTCACAGACGAAGACAATTACAGGGTTTCAATTAAGTGACCCCTTAATCACGTGGTGCAGCGTATATTTCACAAGCTACGCACCAGGGCCGGCCACGGTGGCCGAGTGGTTCTAGGTGCTTCAGTCCGGAACCACGCGGCTGCTACGGTCGCAGGTTCGAATCCTGTCTCGGGCATGGACGTGTGTGATGTCCTTAGGTTAGTTAGGTTTAAGTAGTCCTGTGTCTAGGGGACTAATGACCTCAGATGTTAAGTCCCGTACTGCATAGAGCCATTTGATTTTACGGACCAGATGTATCGAACCGTGTTTCAAGTTTAGGAACTGCGGTAACAATAAGCCATTTGCTGAAAGCAGATATCTATGATCAAATTTCCACAAAGATACGTTCCATGATATATTTGTGTTCTCCCAACAAATTCATGACTGTTTATTTTCTAGCACGCTTTGCACTAATTATCTGTAATACGGCTGTTAGTCGCAAATTTATGGTGCACTGTATTTGCCTCTGAGGTATATCTGAACTTATGCTGTTTCCAGCCGGCTGTCACTTGCTTTTCCATCAGTAGAACATTGCGACCATAAACTGCATGTGTTTTGACAGCCATGTGAACATTTTCATGGCTGTCACTACAAACGTTACAAATTACATGATAGATAAGATGCAGTAGCCTAATTTTTTACCTGATACACGGAGGTAGTAGCCATCAATCAAGGGAAAAAGTCCAATAAACATAGGCTCTAAATGCATATCTTAAGAACTATGACCAGTTGTTCATCTTCGATAATGTCAAACACAACTCTTCTACTACATGCTCTCTGTTTTCCATATTTTGGGAGGGAGTAGTGTGGATCAAAACAAGACAAAAAAATGCAGTAAACATGGACTCTACAATGCACACCTTAGAACCTACGAGCACTTATTCATCTCAGATACTGTGAAACACGTCTCATTTACTGAACAAGTGCTCATAGCTCTTAAGATATGCCGTTTGGCGCCCATGTTTACTGGATTTTGTTTTTCCTTATTTTGATGGTTACCACCACCTCTCAATATATTCGGCAACTTTTTTAACGCCCTGCATAACACGACACACCTTGTTTTTCTGTCGGCAGGCGAATGCTCACCTCAGAAACTACAGTACCGAATTTGTTACAGTTGTATGTATAATTTATAAATATTTCGTGTAAATTGTCTGTCGCTACGGTCCCAGGTTCGAGTCCTGCCTCGGCCATGGATATGTGTGACGTCCTTAGGTTAGTCAGGTTTAAGTAGTTCTAAGTTCTAGGGGACTGATGACCTCAGATGTTAAATCCCATAGTCCTCAGAGCCATTTGAACCATTTTTTGTCTGAACTGTTATGAATTAAAAGCCCCTGCCACGTTTTTCCATCGGTATGTGAAGGCTCGTCTCAGGAACTACTGTAGGAATTTTGAAATGTTTTTCACTAATAGATTTGTGTATTTAATTTATTAGAGCTACATCAGACGATTGTCCGGCCATAGATACTTCTTTTTACCCATGTGAAGCCAGGGCTGATAGATAGTGCCTTATAAAATTTAATGTACAGTCTGATAAATATTAATAGGTTGAAACATCGTGAATTCATGACTTGATGTATACATTGTTTTCCTTCCGTTCTAAGGAAATTATAGTGGCAAGGATAATGATTCTAGTTCAGAGACCGTATAAACGTAAACTTTCATGGTCAGAAAGGTCATACTTCGTAAAAATTAAAACGTTCCGGGAAATTATACTGTGGTCTGGTGAATTTTTTGCTAAAACGATAGAGTCATCCGATCTCGACATAACAGCCCGAAATATTTTAATACGTGCAGTATGGGAAAGATGTGTATGTGGAAAAGAGTTAATGGATGAGACGCAGATGTTAGGCGAGCTGGTGGCCAGCAGATAACTTCGGTTGAAGCGGAAGGGGCAGGGTGGGTATGGCTGATGCGGAAGGTAGACTTTGGCCATGTCTTCGTGGTGTCTGAGGGAAGAGCGATTGAACCTGCACTGGGAAAGAACGTGGACAAATTCGAGGAAATGGCGCCTTGGTGGTACGTGATGATAGTTGTGCGGCAGTAAGTCAGGGTTCTCAAGGATGGGACGTACAATAGGGTGCTGGAACCCAGAGGTTACAGGAAATGTTGTATAGGAAAAGGAGTAACTTTTGGTGACGTGTGCGAGCTTTATGAGTCTGTACAGAATGCGTGAAGGAGTAGGTATTCGGATACGTTCTTTTCAGGATTTCTATGAGCGGTAAAACTTGGGATGAGCGAACGTTCGTAAAGAATTTGCATAGGTTAGCATGGGTTGCACGGAGATCTTATTTGTATGAATGATGTTCATAGAATTCAGTGTGTAAGTTTGGTAGATTTATAGTTTTAGCCCCTCCTGAGTGTTACTTTTGTTACTTTATAGGTGGTGATAGTAGTCCAGTCTCTACCGACTGTTAATTGTAAGTAGTTTAAAGTTTTAGTTAGATCGAGTGGACCATTGTGATAACTGTAAAGTATAAGATTCGGGGACATAATGCTTGAGCAATCTTTCTTTAATTGTCGCCTTGTTACTAATTTTTGTACACCTGATATTAGCAATAACTTCGTGTGGTTCTGTAGCGTGATACAAGTCTTTCAACTGGACGCTCCCTCGACGACTTTCACATCCTTAACCTACCCCAGCAGTCGTACCGGAGAATGGGGACCTACAGTTTAACAAAGCATTGCATCTGCCTGGCGAATCCACGTGATCGGATTTCGTTCCCCGTCACCCGCTTTGCACGTGGTGTGGAAGCACGTGACCAAAGTTTCCTCAGCTGCCATCACTCGCTGGGTGCGGGACAACAGGTGAGCGACCCTTGGAGGCGGTTGAGGAAACGTAATAAGCCCAACAAGCGTTGGAAAGCATTTAGAATAAGAATTCCTTTTTAACTGTCGATTTGCCACGTTTTTCAAGGAGAAATTTTTTGTTGCATATCTGGCATTCACTTAGTATTGATATTGTGACTAAATATGATAATATACATAGCGATAATTAAAGCGATAATCGATTATATAATATTATTGACGGTCATTGATTTAGCTGTGAAACTGAAAATTTTCGTGACAGAATAACTGAAATGATCCTCGCATCCACTTTGTGCTAAAGTCGTACTAACAGTAAGATATATTTGACAAAATGAATTTTAAAAAAATATGTTGAGGGATGTGACAACTGATTATAACTGTCAACTTTGACTATGATTGACAAACGTTTCAGTCTCGCTACACTGTAGGATCTCGTGAGTAAATCGAGCAAATGTTCGATGAGGATGCTATCCTTGATTTCTAGGCAAGAGCTTTACCACTAGATCACCAGGCTGGACTTCTACTGCACTGAATGAAAACCGTGGTATGCCATGACTATAATACCAGGGAGACAGATTTGGAATCGATAAGTCATACAAACACCTTAGTGTAACAGATTCCATGTGTATGAAATGGAATGATCACACATCAAAGGCCACACTTCGATTGATTGGTAGAGGGAAATGACATTAGCCTACAAAAGAGACTGGCTACAATACACTAATACGACCCGTCCTAGAATACTGCCTAAGTGTGGGGCCCATACCAAATAAGACTAACAGGAGATATTGAACGGACGCAGAGAGGGTAGACGAAAGGTCACAGGTTTGTTTGATCAATGGGAGACTGTCACAAAAAAAAATGAACCGGCTGATGCTTCAAGATAGACTGAAACTATCCTGAGAAGGCTTCCTTAGATAGTTTCAACACACAGTTTTGAGTGATGAGTCTGGGAATATATTGCAACCGCCTACACATCTCTCCGTAGGGATGTTGAGAACTAGATTAATTAAAAATGAATTAAAATAACCAGTCTTCAAGCGCTCCGTACGTGAGTTGAACGGGAATAAGCCCTAATAACGGGCAGGTTAGGAAATACCTTCTGCCGTGTATTTCATTATTGTTTGCAGAGTATGGCTGTAAATGTGGAAATATTCAGGCGGCGGAGGCCCCAAAATGACGATAAGGGGAGACGAGGTACTTCATTCTAGTGACTGATTTTAGAATCACATAAAGAAATGCGAACTGTACACCACCATAAGCAGTTCCTGACAATTTTTAAAGTTTTCCTTGTTCTCAGACAGAAGCCCCCTTTTAGTGCGGTATCTGTCAATATTTCGTTTTCTACTAATTGAAAAGCTGTATAATATACGAACGAACTTGGCAATGTTTCTCAATTGCCAAATATGTATAGACGTACTAGTCTCCATCCGCCCCTCACCCTGTCCATTTGTTCCTCCCCCCCTCTCTTTGCTATCTCGTCCTCTTCTCCCCCCCCCCTCCCCGCACCCGTCCTGTCTGTGTGCGTTACCTCCTCTCTCCTCTCTCTGGCCATATACTCATTCCCCTTTACTCCACTCATGTCCTCCTCATCCTTCTCTGTTTCAATTTCCTTCACCTCCCCCCCCCCCATCCCACCCCCACCAGAGCTGATTGTGGATAGAAGTCGATTAAAATGAATTGGTAAATCGGTTGGAATTATTTGTATACGGGTAATGAGAGAGACATCTCCAGCCGCTGGGTCTGTATGCTTAGCAGCTTCAATGACAGTATTTTGCACAGTTTTAACCTGAGAATTGGTATGATTACAAAGTTTCGGACGATTCAGATGTTGAAGTCAATCGATCAAAAACTTTTCGAGATTAATGGTAATTATCTTAACCTACGTTTCGAACATTTGTAGACTTAGAGAAGACTCTTTACAATGTTGACTGGAGTACTCTCTTTCAAATTCTAAACGTGGCAGGAATCAAACACATGTATGAAAGGGAAGCAGTGGTTGGGAAGGGAGTGAGACAGGGTTGTAGCCTATCCCCGATGTTATTCAATCTGTATATTGAGAAAGGAGTAAAGGAAACAAACGAAAAATTTGGAGTAGGAGTTAAAATCCATGGAGAAGAAATAAAAACTTTGGGGTTGGTCGATAACACTGTAGTTCTGTCAGAGGCAGCATTAGACCTCGAAGAGCAGTTGAACGGAATAGACAGTGTCTTGAAAGGAGCATATAAGATGAACATCAACAAAAGTAAAACCAGGATAATGGATGTAGTCTAATTAAATAAGACGGTGCTGAGTGAATTAGATTAGGAAATGAGACACTTAAAGTAGTAGATGAGTCGGTCTATTTGTGGAGCAAAATAACTGATGTTGGTCGAAGTAGACAAGATATAAAATATAGACTAGCAATGGCAAGGAAAGCGTTTTTTAAGAAGAGAAATTGGTTAACCTCGAGTATAGATTGAAGTGTGAAGAAGATTTTTCTGAAAGTATTTGTATGGAGTGTAGCCACGTATGGCAGTGAAACATGGACGATAACTAGTTTAGACAAGAAGAGAATAGAAGCTTTCGAAGTGTGGTGCTACAGAAGAATGCTGAAGATTAGATGGGTAGATCACGTAACTAATGAGAAGGTACTGAATAGAATTGTGGACAAGAGGGAATTTGCGGAAGAACTTCACTAGAAGAAGGTATCGGCTTGTAGGACATGTTCTGAGGCATCAAGCGATCACCAATTTAGTATTGGAGGACAACGTGGAGGTAAAAATCGTAGAAGGAAACCAAGAGATGAATACACTAAGCAGATTCAGAAGGATGTAGGTTGCAATAGTTACTTGGAGATGAAGCAGCTATGGCAGCATAGAGTAACATGGAGGGCTGCATCAAACCAGTCTCTGGACTGAAGATCACAACATGAACACCTTAAACAAGGACTTGTTTTTTATATACTAGCATAGTTTAAAGCTATTTGAACTATATTGTTAATTGGTTCGAATGGGTCTGAGCACTATGGGACTTAACATTTGAGGTCATCAGTCCCCTAGAACTTAGAACTACTTAAACCTAACTAACCTAAGGACATCACACACATCCATGCCCGAGGTAGGATTCGAACCTGCGACCGTAGAGGTCGCGCGGTTCCAGACTGAAGCGCCTAGAACCGCTTGACCACTCCGGCTGGCTATTGTTAATTATTGAGGTACAGAATGTTACGGTGAGAAAACTACTATTTATATAACATGTGTACAGTTACGCCATACTTAGCTGGTCATGCATCATCTTCTACCCCATTACCAGGGAAGATACGATAGCTGCAAATAAACTGAGCTTTAATTTCGTAACAATGTTACCTGCCTTGGAAATGTAAGTATGTGTAAGTTTCCAACAGCTTTTATTTCAAAATGTATTTAACTCTTCACTGGCTTTTGATAAAACTTCTGTTAATTTGATTTCACCTACTGATTACTGGCGTATTGTAACAGACTAATAAATACAGTATTGGTAAGATTTACTCGATTGCAACGCTTTTAAATTTCAACAGAATATTTGTTCTTAGGTACATGGCCATGTTGTACCTTGGAATATGTTCTCAAATTTGGAAAACAAACTTTAATTGTACGGAGAAAGTTTTGTAATTTCACAAAATGTTAATACTATCGTTTAAAAATGGAATAAACAAATACGTTAACCTTCTATTACAGGGCTGACTAGAAGCAGAAGTCTGAAAAGTGAACCAGCGTATAATACTCTGCGTTGTAAAAAGTCCCAGACAAAAGCTCGAAACCGTAGTGCATACGAAGTGGTATTTATCTAGAACACAGAGTACACTAGATGATGTGCTCGTAACTACTGTACGTCGCTGGTGATAACAGGAGATGTGACCGACAGCGATTATTTATGTTACTACAACTTTTACAAGTTTTTATCTAATTCGCAAGAGTCTACAGAAAATGGGATGCTTGCTCTAAGTCTGATACAATACAATCTGGCGGTTCCTTTTTTGGTTAGAACGTAAACACCAATTAGCATAATATGTTTTTGTATCTGCATCAGTACGTATAATACAACTATTAAACCCTCGTGTCTGTTTAGTTGACTGTTTGTACACGCAAATTTCCAAAACTACTACACGATTTTTATGATGTTTTCACTGGTAAACTGAGCGAGGCTTGGACAAACATACAGGCTATATTTCATCAAAGTCAGAATGCAGAAAAGAGTTATCGTAACCTAACGTTTGTCTAAAATCGTCTACTCAGCTTTGTAGTTCGGATTTTTACCTCAGTGACACGATCATTGCGGCGTAGCACACAAAATAACCAATAGATGGTGTTATTCTTGAGTTTCTCCCGGCGCATTTGATAATCATATCCACGGGTGTACTGCCGGTCTACAGTGTCCAACGGGCACAATATTTCGGCGATCATACATGTCGCCATCATCAGGTGAACTGACGGACTGAGCTCCTGTGTTCAAATGGCTCTGAGCACTATGGGACTCAACTGCTGTGGTCATTAGTCCCCTAGAACTTAGAACTACTTAAACCTAACTAACCTAAGGACATCACACACATCCATGCCCAAGGCAGGATTCGAACCTGCGACCGTAGCAGTCGCACGGTTCCGGACTGCGCGCCTAGAACCGCGAGACCACCGCGGCCGGCAGCTCCTGTGTACGTGCCGGCACGGAGATCCGTACGCACGTACACAGGAGCTCAGTCCGTCAGTTCACCTGATGATGGCGACATGTATGATCGCCGAAATATTGTGCCCGTTGGACACTGTGGATTGCGACCGAACCGCCGAATCTTTCCATCAGTAAATGGGGTATGTTCTCAACTGACTCTGTTGTTTTAACCCCCTCCACTGACGGAATGACCCGCTTCCTAATTCCGTATGTATAAAACCAATACGGACTTGTAGCTGTCACGCCTTTGCGCTAACTGCTACGTATTTTAACCGTAAATAGCTCAGTCCTAATGGTAAGAGGTAGTAGTGAATTCACGTTGTTAATATTTGAATACAGCACAGCTGCCACAAGCTCAGCTCACTTCTACTCCACTCCTACCCTCGCCATTGCACCACATTAACTAGGTGCTACACGGACCTTGCTAAATTCACTTGCGTATACATTTTTGACCGTTACTCGCCAGTATTTACCTAATGATTAGTACACTCCTAACCGGACTATTTCCCAAAGAGCTGTGATGATTGAACGGGTTCGATCCACAGCCTACAGTGCCCTACAGTTCACACGGTAACACTGCCTACCTGACCCACTTCACTTGGTAGTGAGCTTATGTATCCAAACACCACTGCTAGCAGCAGTGGATAATCCTATCAGCACGACGAGAGCAGCAGACTTACCGTCGAATCCTCCCGAAAATACTTATAACTACGGTCGCCAGCTCTGAAGGAGCAAAAGAATAAATCAATTTTTGGCTCGTTTCAAAGTGAAACGGCTTGAGTTGAATTTAAACTTACTTCTGAATATTACTATTTCTGATCATTCTAGGTGATTCTACAAAGCAAATACTCTCTCAATTTCTGTGAGTCGGCTTGGTAATTACTACCAAGACAATTTATGCAACTTGGGTTAACAAAATTATATCCTTCAACTTATTTAATGATTTTGGATATTACTCTTTGGACAATTTATATAGAATTAGTTAAGTGACTTTACTTGAAAGGTTACTCAGAAAAATTTAAGTAACTATAAATAGGCGACTCATTCTGGTGTGACCATTGCTCTTTTCAGCATTCTTATACGCTAAAGTATTCTACAACCAAAAGAATTGTAAATGAAAGAGGCGATGGAGGCCTCAGTCTGATTTCACTATTCTATGTTTGAGGTTACTACACTTTACAATGAACAACATGCGTCGTAATTTTACTCATTACTATATTCTGTACTCTGCACTTTCATAAAAGAAAACTGGTATTCTCCTTATACATGTATACAAAGTTCGACTTAACAATTGCAAGCAGTCTTGCCTTGGGTAGACGTGTCGGTGCTGGTGGTGAGATGCGTGTGGCTAACGCAGCTCTTCACGCCTCATGCCCTTAATAGCGGCTGGAACTACGAGCTGTAGCACTCGTATTAGCTACTGCACGTCCGCCAAAAAATCTGGGCGCAGGAACTCTTACAATCAGCCCCAGTGGCATAGAGACGGCTTCGACAACCATTCGTCGCGTTCTACTCCACAAACGGCGACGATATTCGCCTCTTCGCTGTTGCACAATCACTTTTGCGTGAGCACAGTTACGCACGTCCGCTCACGTCAACACTCCCCAGGCCAATCCATTGTTCCGTCCCTGTGTCTCCAGCTACCCCTAGCTACGCTCGTATCACCAAGAGTGGGGGCGTTCCCCTACCACCTTTTTACCGAAATCATTTAGTATTTAAGAATATTTATATTTATTACCCTGGAGTTCATACCAGTCATAATGATTTACTACTAGCGCTTTACAACATTAAATTATACAGTAATAACTTATAATAACCAAGAAAAAGAATACATTTGACTCCGAGAGCATAGTGCATTGTCTGACAGGCAGCGCTATTTCCAGTTTCGCCAACAGATGGCATCAGGGTGCACTCCCTGGCAGTCTCACACCAGCGCGCCCGTTTCCGACGCGCGGGCTCCAAATTACTGTCAGCCCACCATCATTTCAGTTCCATTACACATGCCCCACTTCTTATTGAAGTATCTAACACTGATAATTCAATAAGAAGTCTCTCCTATAACGAATCTGATATGTTCGTTAAGCTTTTTACCAAGGGGTTTCCCTTTCTTACTGATACACCTCGATACTTATATTACATACTTACAATTAAACACCAATTCTTTTTCTCTTTCCTGCTAAACATCACATAAATGATTTACATATATTCTTTTCAATTTTCTTACTTCTAAACACAGTACACTTTAAACATCTTTTTTACAAAAATTTTAAATACACTTCTTTTATCTCAGGCAAGTAAAACACACGTTATGCGCCTATTACTTTATAGCCCGTCCTTTTCGCTTTACCTCCTCACTTTTCTACCTCTTCCACAACACTTATTTACACATCTATTAAGGCTTTCTTAGAAGCTCAGTCTTTCCCAGTCTGTTTAGTCTCTACTTAAACTAGAAGTTTCATTATAATACTGCAACATATTTTAGTGAACATTTACCTTTCACACAGAACAAAAGAAACAAAACTATTTACATATTGGTTTACTTTAATATTTATTTATATATTTATTTTCAATCTGGTAGAATTCGTGGTTCATACCTTTTGAGATCCACTATGTTTCTTACTCCCAGGCGTTTGCCTGTTAATGGGTACTCTAAATAATAAGCATTCACATTGGGTATGGACACTATTTTAAATGGTCAATTATATATATATTTAAATTTGCTGATTTCGTTATTAATTTCACTTGACTTTTCATGTGTTTTTACAAGAACGAGATCACCTATTTTGAATTTAGGATTCCTTACTTTTTCGTCGTGACGACGAATTCTCGCATCTGCTTGTTTTCTCATCTTGTCTTTTACTAAGTTCTTTTTACTATCATAATCTAATTCAACTCTATCTGGAAATTCTAGTAGGTCTTCTACTAGACTTTTGCTTCTTGTCTTTTTCAGGATTTCTTCTGGAGTAAATCCAGTGCTCTCGTTTGTTAATGAATTCATGATTTCTTCGAATTCACTCACATACATGCCCCACTTCTTGTGGTTACTATGGCAGTATGTCCTAAATAACCGACCTATCTCACGCATATATCTTTCTGCCGGATTGCTTGATGGGTGATAAGCTGAGATATGTACCACTTCTACCTGTTTCTCAGTTATCCCATCCTTCCACATTTTTGAGCAAAACTGAACACCATTATCTGATAGTATTCTCTTTGGCTTCCCTACTTTCACAAAATAATCTCACACCATTTTATCATACACAGCTCTGGCAGTAGCTTTCCTCAAGGGATATAGCTTTATATACTTTGAGAAAAGTTCAACTGCTACAAATATGTACACAAAACCCCCCATGATTTTCGGTAATGGTCCAAAGATATCTACTGCTAGTATTTCTAATACTTCATCAGGTTTTATTGATTGCATGGGCCCTTGATTAGTTGCATTTGCTACTTTCGCCTTTTGGCATAGATCACAAGATCTTATCCTCTGTGCTACCCTTCGTGCCATGTTGTTAAAGGTAATGCATTCATCTAACTTATCGGTACACTTCCGTGCACCACAATGACCATATGCCAAGTGAACATAATCTATCAGCACTTCAGTGTGTTGTTCTGGCCAACATACTCTCCACTTCCCTGGATTATTTAATCTTTGAAGATACAGTACACCTTTATGTATTTTATATGAAGCCCTTATGTTAGTTGCGTCCTGATTGTCAAACTTGACCTTTACTGACTTGAGTGCATCATCATCACTTTGATATCTTCGCATATTCCGACATATTTCCCTAATTTTTTCTCTTCCTTCCGCTTTTTTGAAGTAATTCACCTCAAAAACATCTTCCCTATTCTTTACACTTTCTAGTGTCTCACATCCTTCCGGTAATCTCGACAAAGCATCCGGTACTGCATGTTCTTTCCCTTTAACATATTTGATCTCTATATCAAATTGTTGTAAAAACAGCGCCCATCTGGTCAACCTGTTATGTAACAATCTGCAGTCCTTCAAAGATATTAAAGCTTTGTGGTCTGTATGGACCACAGTCTTATGTCCCCATAAGAAAAGTTGAAATTTCCTAAAACCCCATACTATAGCTAAAGCCTTCTTCTCTGAAACCGTATACACTCCTGGAAATGGAAAAAAGAACACATTGACACCGGTGTGTCAGACCCACCATACTTGCTCCGGACACTGCGAGAGGGCTGTACAAGCAATGATCACACACACGGCACAGCGGACACACCAGGAACCGCGGTGTTGGCCGTCGAATGGCGCTAGCTGCGCAGCATTTGTGCACCGCCGCCGTCAGTGTCAGCCAGTTTGCCGTGGCATACGGAGCTCCATCGCAGCCTTTAACACTGGTAGCATGCCGCGACAGCGTGGACGTGAACCGTATGTGCAGTTGACGGACTTTGAGCGAGGGCATATAGTGGGCATGCGGGAGGCCGGGTGGACGTACCGCCGAATTGCTCAACACGTGGGGCGTGAGGTCTCCACAGTACATCGATGTTGTCGCCAGTGGTCGGCGGAAGGTGCACGTGCCCGTCGACCTGGGACCGGACCGCAGCGACGCACGGATGCACGCCAAGACCGTAGGATCCTACGCAGTGCCGTAGGGGACCGCACCGCCACTTCCCAGCAAATTAGGGACACTGTTGCTCCTGGGGTATCGGCGAGGACCATTCGCATCCGTCTCCATGAAGCTGGGCTACGGTCCCGCACACCGTTAGGCCGTCTTCCGCTCACGCCCCAACATCGTGCAGCCCGCCTCCAGTGGTGTCGCGACAGGCGTGAATCGAGGGACGAATGGAGACGTGTCGTCTTCAGCGATGAGAGTCGCTTCTGCCTTGGTGCCAATGATGGTCGTATGCGTGTTTGGCGCCGTGCAGGTGAGCGCCACAATCAGCACTGCATACGACCGAGGCACACAGGGCCAACACCCAGCATCATGGTGTGGGGAGCGATCTCCTACACTGGCCGTACACCACTGGTGATCGTCGAGGGGACACTGAATAGTGAACGGTACATCCAAACCGTCATCGAACCCATCGTTCTACCATTCCTAGACCGGCAAGGGAACTTGCTGTTCCAACAGGACAATGCACGTCCGCATGTATCCCGTGCCACCCAACGTGCTCTAGAAGGTGTAAGTCAACTACCCTGGCCAGCAAGATCTCCGGATCTGTCCCCCATTGAGCATGTTTGGGACTGGATGAAGCGTCGTCTCACGCGGTCTGCACGTCCTGCACGAACGCTGGTCCATTTGAGGCGCCAGGTGGAAATGGCATGGCAAGCCGTTCCACAGGACTACATCCAGCATCTCTACGATCGTCTCCATGGGAGAATAGCAGCCTGCATTGCTGCGAAAGGTGGATATACACTGTACTAGTGCCGACATTGTGCATGCTCTGTTGCCTGTGTCTATGTTCCTGTGGTTCTGTCAGTGTGATCATGTGATGTATCTGAACCCAGGAATGTGTCAATAAAGTTTCCCCTTCCTGGGACAATGAATTCACGGTGTTCTTATTTCAATTTCCAGGGGTGTAGTTTCTTTCGTACTTAGACATGGTTCTACTCGCAAATGCTATTTGTCTATGAGTTTTTTCCCCATCTATCATTACCTCCTGAAATATGGATACTCCCAATCCATAATCTGAACTATCTGTTGCCATGTGGAATGGTTCACACAGGTCAGGGTGCCATAACTTTATGTTTTTAGCCAAATTGTCTTTTAGCCGGTTGAATGCTGTTTCACATTCCTCAGTCCATATATACACACTGTTCTTCTTAAGTAGGTTGTTCAGATGTGGGCTATTGAACACCTGATCATCCACATGCTTACGATAAAAGGAACAAAGTCCTATAAACGACTTTAGTTGTTTTTTATTCTTGGGAGCCGGACAATTTCTTATTGCTTTGACTTTATCGGGATCCTTTTCAATTCCCTCTGGTGTTACTATGTGACCTAAAAACTTTATTACTTTCTTCACAAACTCGCATTTTTTCAGGTTCAGGGTCATTCCTCCTTTAATTAAAGCTTTGAACACCCTGTCGCATAACTCCATGTGCTCTTCCCATGTCCTTGTAGCAATTAACAGATCATCTACATAAACCGTGATTAGCGAACTAAGTTCACTCCCTAAAATTTTGTCTAAAGCCCGAATGAACACTGAAACAGAAGTATTTAGGCCAAATGGTACCACTGTGTAATGGTAGCATTTGCCATTGAATAAAAATGCCGTGTACTTCCTAGACTCCTCACTTAATGGGATTTGCCAGTATCCTGCAGTTAGGTCTAAACTAGTCATATACTTTACACCATTAAACTTCTGCAATAAATTATCTATGTTCTCTGGACGATCCAACTCCCTCTTCACTACTTTATTCAGAGTACGAGCATCTATCACTATTCGTACACTTCCATCCTTCTTACCTACTATCACCAATGGGTTATTATATGGGCTAGAACTCCGTTCAATGACCCCACATGAAACCATTTTATCTATTTCTTTTTGAACTGCTTCTTTCTTAGACAAGGGTACATTATATGGTGGTTTAAAGAAAGGTTCATGCTCCTCTACCTCCATGCAGTACTCATAATTTATCACTCGTCCCGGTTTGTCCGAAAATACCTCCTAATTTTCTTTCAGAATTTGCCATAGATCCTCCCTTTGGGCATCAGATAGTCCTTCCGTTTTATCCACTACATTTCGAAGGAGTGTCTCCTTATTTCCATCTTCAACTATCTGCCTCACCAGAAACCAATCGAATTTTTGACCTATTCCTGAATCATGATCATCTCTAAATTCTACCCATCTCAGCTGGCTCTCTTCCATTACTCTAGATGATTCAAATGGTATTTCTAATACCGCACTATCAACTTTACAAACTATTATCCCTTTGTCACAGTCTATAATTACTTTCTGTTTTATTAACCAGTCAATGCCTAAAATGATCTCGGCACTGAGCTCTGGAACTACTAAAAATGCATTCGACAATAGCTTGTTTTTTATCTTAAATTCCATCATCACTTGATGTTTAACAGGTTTACTACATTTCCCTGTCGCCCCTATCACTTTAACACCCGTTACTGGCATCATGACTACTCCTCGTTGCTCTTTGATCATCTCAAAAAATGCGTGCGAAATAGCACTTATTTGAGCACCCGTATCCAACAATACATATAAATCATACCCACATACATTAATGGGTAGGATTGATTGCATCCTATTGTCCTCTTTCATACTTTCTTTATCTTCCCATAATAAATCCTTTTCCACCGCCAAGTCTTGCCATATTATTTTTCCGGTTTTTATACTGACCATTCCATCTGGAGGTTTCTTTCTCCTTTTCATCCTAAATTCTTTCACCACTTTTTCCAATAGTCCTTCGTCTAGGCTCTTTAATGCCATCTCGTTCTCATTCGAATCTGTCATGCCTGAACTCTCGGTTGCGGAATCGGAAACTTCCTCCACTTCTTTTTCTCCCTGGATGCTTTCTGATGATTCTGACGATAATTCCTCCTCCTTAGAAATATGACCTTCTTTGGATTCAAATAATTCTCGCAAATTATAATCAATCCCTCTACTTTCTTTTTGTTGGATAGTGCATTCGCCACTCTTACTTTCATTATTTTCCCCTACTAATGGAATTCCAGTCTCACTCAACTCATTTGCTTCAGTACTACAGGGATCACAACACTCTTTCTCTTGGTTAGATACACGTTCTCTAATTTCTTTAAAAGAATATTCATCACAGTCATGTACTCTTGCTGTCACTAGGTACACGTCATAATCGGTATGGCTCTCTAACACTGTCATATTCAGGTCCAAATTAATCACTTGAGTGGAAGATCTTTCTAATTGTGCTGGCTGGCTTTTGAGCTGATGTACATATTCTGCATACAAGGTAATTTCTGAATCGGCATGCGTCTCTGCACTATGCCCCTTTTTCTTATCCACCCTTTCCTCTTTAATTACTTCTCGATGCGATTCGTCGACTATTCGTACGAACCTTTTACCATAAGTCACATCACTCCTCCCTTGCCCCTGCCTCTCTGCACAGTTGCCATCCCTACCGACAAACATCGCCTTCTCTGACTCTTCCTTCATTAATTCGTCACTATGACCTCGAATTGCACTTATTTCATTCACGTGAGCCTTCACATCCGACCGATATTCTTTTCCTACTTCATTTCTCTTAATAATTCCTCCCTGCTCTCTCTCCTCTGTTTGTATCCCTGCATTATACTTCGCAAAGTTTCGTTTATGTAACTGCTCTTCAAGCGAACGACGCACTATCCTACTATAGTACTGACTACTCCGATCTTCCCTATATTTGGGCCATTTCTTTCTTTCCGCGCGCGTTAGGCCCTTGACCTGCGCGGTATTTTGTTTTCCTGATTTTGATAATGCATCCCGTTTCCCTGATAGTGTCCTCTCCCTCGCTGAGAGTTACCTCCTTGACCTCTTCCTCTCATCATGTTAATTTGCGGTTCATTCCTACCACCTTTTACTATTCCATTCTGATTTCTGAAACCTCGAAACTCTCTAGTTTCACGCCACCTATCTTCATTCTCGATTTTTTCTAAAAATTCATCGAATATTCGATGAGTGCCTCCTACATAACGCTTTGAATCGTCAGGTAGCTTTTTCCACAACTCCCACACTATCTCTGATTCTGATCTACGATCTTTAAGATACTCCAAACGCTTGAACCATCCTTCACAGTATTCTTTCATGAGCCCACGCCCATGTTCTGGCATTCTGGCGACAACGAATTCTCTCCACAAGCTATCTCTCTGTTGTGTGCTCCAGAATTCCTCAAGGAACTTTTCTTTGAAGTCTGTAAACTTCAAATGTCGATATCCAAATTCAATCCCCAACGTTTAGCATGACCTGCTAAAGCGTCTATTACTAAATTAATTTTTTCTTTATCCGGCATGTCTGTTGGTAAGACACGTTCACAATTTTTTATAAAATCCATTGGATGCCATCCACCTTGTTTCTTTTGAGGATCGTATTTTTCCTCCCTACTCAGTATTTCCGATTTTTTCATTACCAATGGGATACCACTACAGTTAAGAAACGTCTGATTCTGAACTTGTTGACTTAACAATTTTATCTCATTACACAGTGTATTTTGCTGCTCCTGCACACATGCATCAAAACTCAACATGGTATTGCGCAGTGTTTCAATATCAGCTGCCGTTTCTTTAACAATCTCTTTCTTTACAACTGGTACTATCACCTGTAATTTACTTTCAATTATCGGTTCTAATTTTTCACTAACCAAAGGTTCCACTGATTTCTCTATTCTCTGAATTTCGGTATCAAATCTTTTCTCTATTTCTGTGACTTTTCTCTGAACATTTGTTATTTCAGCCCTAATGCTATTTACTGATTTGTTTACCTCTGTGATACGTTGGCTTTGCGTATTCAAAATATCTAAATTGGCTTTTATTTTACCAGATAGGTTTTCATCCAATTGGGATATATGACTAGCCATTTCTGCTTTCAAACTAGCATTCCCTTCTCGAATTTGCGCCATCATCCTATTTAACAAACTTGTTAATTCCATATCCTCTCCCTTGTGACTTGCATCCACAGATACATTGGGTTCACTCTTCACTACCTTTGGTTTCACTTCCCGTTCCTCCTGTCTTGTGGGTGTGGATACATCTATAAGATTTTCCAACCCTACAACAGTATCTATGGTCCCTAATTCTGGGTCTGACCTTGTAATGTTTTCGTCTTGCTTGTTACTATTCGACTCCATCTTATGCTGCTGTATTTCGTGCCTAATAGAAATGTTTATTAAACCAAGTATTACTTGTTTAACTCCTGCTATTGGACTTTCTTTTGCTGCTTTGCAGGTTGTCGTCTTGGACTTACCAATTGTGGTATATTTATCTACAACAGAATTTTAAATTTAAAATTTTCATGAAACTACACGTTTATAGAAAACACTATTATTGCAGCCATTATTCTACAAATTTGGTAAGTCCTGTCACGGTCGCCACATGCGACCGAACCGCCGAATCTTTCCATCAGTAAATGGGGTATGTTCTCAACTGACTCTGTTGTTTTAACCCCCTCCACTGACGGAATGACCCGCTTCCTAATTCCGTATGTATAAAACCAATACGGACTTGTAGCTGTCACACCTTTGCGCTTACTGCTACGTATTTTAACCGTAAATAGCTCAGTCCTAATGGTAAGAGGTAGTAGTGAATTCACATTGTTAATATTTGGTTCAAATGGCTCTGAGCACTATGGGACTTAACTGCTACGGTCATCAGTCCCCTAGAACTTAGAACTACTTAAACCTAACTAACCTAAGGACGGCACACAACACCCAGCCATCACGAGGCAGAGAAAATCCCTGACCCCGCCGGGAATCGAACCCGGGAACCCGGGCGTGGGAAGCGAGAACGCTACCGCACGACCACGAGATGCGGGCATGTTAATATTTGAATACAGCACAGCTGCCACAAGCTCAGCTCACTTCTACCACTCCTACCCTCACCATTGCACCACATTAACTAGGTGCTACACGGACCTTGCTAAATTCACTTGCGTATACATTTTTGACCGTTACTCGCCAGTATTTACCTAATGATTAGTACACTCCTAACCGGACTATTTCCCAAAGAGCTGTGATGATTGAACGGGTTCGATCCACAGCCTACAGTGCCCTACAGTTCACACGGTAACACTGCCTACCTGACCCACTTCACTTGGTAGTGAGCTTATGTATCCAATCACCACTGCTAGCAGCAGTGGATAATCCTATCAGCACGACGAGAGCAGCAGACTTACCGTCGAATCCTCCTGAAAATACTTATAACTACGGTCGCCAGCTCTGAAGGAGCAAAAGAATAAATCAATTTTTGGCTCGTTTCAAAGTGAAACGGCTTGAGTTGAATTTAAACTTACTTCTGAATATTACTATTTCTGATCATTCTAGGTGATTCTACAAAGCAAATACTCTCTCAATTTCTGTGAGTCGGCTTGGTAATTACTACCAAGACAATTTATGCAACTTGGGTTAACAAAATTATATCCTTCAACTTATTTAATGATTTTGGATATTACTCTTTGGACAATTTATATAGAATTAGTTAAGTGACTTTACTTGAAAGGTTACTCAGAAAAATTTAAGTAACTATAAATAGGCGACTCATTCTGGTGTGACCATTGCTCTTTTCAGCATTCTTATACGCTAAAGTATTCTACAACCAAAAGAATTGTAAATGAAAGAGGCGATGGAGGCCTCAGTCTGATTTCACTATTCTATGTTTGAGGTTACTACACTTTACAATGAACAACATGCGTCGTAATTTTACTCATTACTATATTCTGTACTCTGCACTTTCATAAAAGAAAACTGGTATTCTCCTTATACATGTATACAAAGTTCGACTTAACAATTGCAAGCAGTCTTGCCTTGGGTAGACGTGTCGGTGCTGGTGGTGAGATGCGTGTGGCTAACGCAGCTCTTCACGCCTCATGCCCTTAATAGCGGCTGGAACTACGAGCTGTAGCACTCGTATTAGCTACTGCACGTCCGCCAAAAAATCTGGGCGCAGGAACTCTTACAATCAGCCCCAGTGGCATAGAGACGGCTTCGACAACCATTCGTCGCGTTCTACTCCACAAACGGCGACGATATTCGCCTCTTCGCTGTTGCACAATCACTTTTGCGTGAGCACAGTTACGCACGTCCGCTCACGTCAACACTCCCCAGGCCAATCCATTGTTCCGTCCCTGTGTCTCCAGCTACCCCTAGCTACGCTCGTATCACCAAGAGTGGGGGCGTTCCCCTACCACCTTTTTACCGAAATCATTTAGTATTTAAGAATATTTATATTTATTACCCTGGAGTTCATACCAGTCATAATGATTTACTACTAGCGCTTTACAACATTAAATTATACAGTAATAACTTATAATAACCAAGAAAAAGAATACATTTGACTCCGAGAGCTTAGTGCATTGTCTGACAGGAAGCGCTAATACCCAGTTTCGCCAATAGATGGCATCAGGGTGCACTCCCTGGCAGTCTCACACCAGCGCGCCCGTTTCCGACGCGCGGGCTCCAAATTACTGTCAGCCCACCATCATTTCAGTTCCGTTACAAGATCCTTGGGTTAATCATGAGTAAATCGAGCAAACGTATAGTTGTGACGACCACGGCGGACAGAGCCATCACACCGACGTCATCTCAATCTGTTCCACCGCGCGACCATGGCGCGGGGCGCGGACAGCGGAGGGAGTGCGCCGCGGGCGGAGGGTATTTAAATCGGCCGCCGCCGAGACCGAACCCAGTTCCCTCTGAGCAGCCATAGTTTACGGATCTCCGTGCCGGCACGTTCACAGGAGCGGAGTCCATCAGTTTACCTGATGATGGCGACATGTATGATCGCCGAAATATTGTGCCCGGTGGACACTGTAGACCGGCAGTACACCCGTGGATATTTTGATAATAGATGGTGTTGCTAGTTTCGCAGTACACCAAAGAACCTGTAGGTGAAGCTGTTAGCTTTTATTTTCTTTTTTTTTAAGTTAGTGACAGATGGATTTTCTGTCACAATCGCATCATTCACGTTTAAGAGTGACCGTATTTTGACTGTAATATAAAATCGTCGAACGAGTTTTAAAAACCTTCAGTATTTTTAGCTACATGTATTTACAAATCCTCATTTATTGTCACTTGTTTTATGTAAAAATCGTCATTACCGTTCTCCTATATATTTTGTACAAAACTATCTTCTATCGTCACCATTCAAAGTCCTTCATCCGCCCCATCCTTTGTTATGCCCACCCCGCGTGGATATCCGCCCCTCCCACCTAATATAAGTCCTTTTAAATCCTTGAACACCATGTGCTCCACCTCGCCTACCACATCCGTCTTCCCGCCCCCAGGTGGATCCTTCACGACTTGATCCCTGTCCTGTACCTCCTCCTTTTCCTTGAATGGATACAGATCCTCTACACCTCCCGCATGCTCGATCCTCGCCACCCACTTGTCTCTCCCGTCCTCTGCCACCCCATCCTGCTGCCGCACCTATAGTCTTGCGTCCCACCTGCTCTTCATCTTCACACTCTCCACACTCTTGCCCAAGGTGGCTTCCGCCAACTCCCCCTTCCTGAAGATGTCCTAGTTCCATCTATATACTCCTCCTATTAGCTCTAATCCTCCATTCCTTTTCTTCCTTCCCCCTTTTTCCTCCAGGGCTCCCCCTCTCCTTCCTTGCCTTCCTTTCTACCTCCCCCCTCCTCCCTCCCAGTTCTCCCACTTCCTCCCACGCTCCCTGTTCTTCCACACTCGACCATGCACTCTCCCTTCCCCTCACTCTTCCTTTCGACCAGTGGCTTCTTCCCCCTCCCTCCCCCCTGCCCGTCTCCTGCACCCAGCAGCAGCCCCCCCCCCCCTCCCAATCACCTCAGTGTGTTCAGTGCGGCAAATATCACCACCAATGTGGTACAGCGTTATCGTCGTCTAAGTGCATCAGTGTTCTTCTTCAGTGTGCTCCTTCGTTCGCGTGTGAAACTGTTTGTCAACGTTTGTATGCACTGCTGACCTTACTTGTTAAGCAGTGCCTTCCGTGACTGCCTTCATGTCATTTCTTATGTATGTCTCCTCTTTTTACCATTCATGTATGTTTGTTTTTCTATGTTTACTGTCTGTTTTTCTGTGGCATAGATAGGCCAATGCCAGCCTACCTTTTGTAAGGTATTAAAATAGCAATAAAGAAAAAAATCACCATTCATACGTTTAAAAAAAACTAAACTTCTCCCGAATAGGCCATGAAGGCCCAACGGTACCGACCGGTTGCCGTGTCATCCTCAGCCCATAGGTGTCACTGGATGCGGATGTGGAGGGGCATGTGGTCAGCACACCGCTCTTCCGGGCATATGTCAGTTTCCGAGACCGGAGCCGCTACTACTCAATCAAATAGCTCCTCAGTTTGTCTCACAAAGGCTGAGTGCACCCCTCTTACCAACAGCGCTCGGGATACCGAATGGTCACCCATCCAAGTGCTAGCCCAGCCCGACAGCGCTTAGCTTCGGTGATCTGACAGGAACCGGTGTTACCACTGCGACAAGGCCGTTGGCATTCATATGTTTTAACCGTATTTAAATACAGATTCTGTAATTTTTGGCTGAAGAGCGGTTTTTGTCCGCTGGCAGTCCCTCGCTGTTGTGTGCAACTGAAATACTCCTTACGGAAGCAATTTATTGAGTTTGTCTTGTGATTTGGGTACCTAAACAATACATTTTAATTTAGTTTCGTTTGCGAATAAAATGGCTAGAAAACATTCTATCCTTTCTCAATACACCAGAAAGGCTGAAGACTAGGCTTCTTGAAAAAATGAAGTTGTAACAGGCTCTTTGATAACTCTTACCAAAAGCGTGGCAAACCGTGACTCTGATCAGGAGCATCATTCATCATCTCGCTCCTCCCTACATATTACAAACAAGGAGTCCGGTCACAGACGTTTAGTGCTACAGGTATGAATCTGGGGCGGGTAGCTAGTAACCAAATAAAATCCTGTAATGCCAGATTAAGCGCACCAGTCGACAGGAAACTCAAATTTTCGCGCCGGAAGAAGCGGGAGTGTTGGTTGCTTTATCGTGCACGCACCGGCAGAGGGGGAGGCTGCCACATCCCCGAAATGCGTGCTGAATACTTAAAGAGGCGTGAGCAACAGTGCCCGGGGGAACGGCGCCGCGCGCTCAGCCGCGATAATGTGAGAGAGATACGCAGAAAGTTGCTGGGCGGGCTAACGGCGCAACTTCGATGGCAACTCAACGCGGCCAGTGTACACTTTATGATCTCCGGGCTTAAACAATCACTACGACACGCTATCGCGAGACCGGCTTGCAAATACTAGGTGTCCAACTTACGAGGTAATAATTTTCACCGCGCTGGCTGTTTATGGCACAGATGTTCTTGTCGGCGAACTCGGAGCTGCCGGCAAGCTGACCACTAGCTTGTTAGGGGCACATTTAGTTAACACAGGTATAGTCGCAGGTCAGAATCACGAACGCAATCATGCAGTGTCTATGTTGTTCAGAAGTACGATGTAAAGTTCCTTTGGACATGCATGCATAGACAACGAAAATTTCTGCCGTATCGGGACTCGAACCCGGATTTCCCGCTTATCGCGAGCAGTCGCCTTACTAGTAGGCTACCCGAGCACCCTTTCGCGCCAGACACAAAATTCCGTACCTCATCAGCCACAACTCTACAACCGGCACGCTTACATCCGTTATGTACAGGGTGGTCCATTGATAGTGACCGGGCTAAATATCTAACGTAATAAGCATCAAACGTAAAAACTACAAAGACTGAAACTCGTCTAGCTTGAAGGGGGAAAACAAAAGGGCGAATGGTTGGCCCGCTAGATGGCGCTGCCATAGGTCAAACTGATATCAACTCCGTTTCTTTTTTAAATAGGAACCCCCCCCCCCCCCACTTTTATTACATATTCGTGTAGTACGTAAAGAAATGGGAGAGTTTTAGTTGTACCACTTTCTTCGTTTTGTGATAGATGGCGCTGTAACAGTCACAAACGTATAAGTACGTGGTATCACGTAACATTCCGCCAGTGCGGATGGTATTTACTTAGTGATACATCACCCGTGTTAAAATGGACCGTACACCAGTTGCAGAAAAGGTCGATATCGTGTTGATGTATGGCTATTGTGATCAAGATGCCCAACGGGCGTGTGCTATGTATGCTGCTCGGTATCCTGGACGACATCATCCAAGCGTCCGTTATTTAAGGAAACAGGAAGTGTTGAGCCACATGTGAAACGTCAACCACGACCTGCAGCAAATGATGATGCCCATGTAGGTGTTTTAGCTGCTGTCCCGGCTAATCCGCAAATCAGTAGCAAATTGTGCAAGAATCGAGAATCTCAAAAACATCGGTGTTGAGAATGCTACATCAACATCGATTGCACCGGTACCATATTTCTATGCACCAGGAACTGCATGGCGACGACTTTGAACGTCGTGTACAGTTCGGCCTCTGGGCACAAGAGAAATTACGGGACGCGTTCTATTTAGCGACGAAGCGTCATTCACCAACAGCGGTAACATAAACCAGCATAATATATACTATTAGGCAACGGAAAATCCTCGATGGCTGCGACAAGTGGAACATCGGCAACCTTGGCGGGCTAATGTATGGTGCGGCGTTATTGGAGGAAGGATAATTGGCCCCTGCCGGTCGGAATGGCCGAGCGGTTCTAGGCGCTACAGTCTGGAACCACGCGACCGCTACAGTCGCAGGTTCGAATCCTGCCTCGGGCATGGATTTGTGTGATGTCCTTAGGTTAGTTAGGTTTAGGTAGTTCTAAGTTCTAGGGGACTGATGACCTCAGATGTTAAGTCCCATAGTGCTCAGAGCCATCTGAACCATAATTGGCCCCCATTTTATCGATGGCAATCTAAATGGTGCAACGTATGCTGATTTCCTACGTAATGTTCTACCGACGTTACTACAAGATGTTTCACTGCATGACGGAATGGCGATGTACTTCCAACATGATGGATGTCCGGCAAACAGCTCGCGTGCGGTTGAAGCGGTATTGAATAGATAATTTCATGACAAGTGGATTGGTCGTCGAAGCACCAATCTATGGCCCACACGTTCACCGGATCTGACGTCCCCGGATTTCTTTCTGTGGGGAAAGTTGAAGGATATTTGCTATCGTGATGCACCGACAACGCATGACAACATGCGTCAGCGCATTGTCAATTCATGTGTGAACATTACGGAAGGCGAACTACTCGCTGTTGAGAGGAACGTCGTTACACGTATTGCCAAATGCATTGAGGTTGACGTACGTCGTTTTGAGCATTTATTGCATTAATGTGGTATTTACAGGTAATCATGCTGTAACAGCATGCGTTCCCAAAGGTACATGTATCACATTGGAACAACCGAAATAAAATGTTCAAACGTACCTACGTTATGTATTTTAATTTAAAAAACCTACCTGTTACCAACTGTTCGTCTAAAATTGTGAACCATATGTTTGTGATTATCAGAGCGCCATCTATCACAAAGCGAAAAAAGTGGTCCAACTAAAACATTCATATTTCTTTACGTACTACACGAATATGTAATAAAAAATGGGGGTTCCTGTTTAAAAAAACACAATTGCAATCCGTTTGACCAATGGCAGCGCCATCTAGCGGGCCAACCATAGCGCCATGTAGTTTCCCCCTTCAAGCTAGACAAGTTTCGTTCTTTGCAGTTTTTTCGTTTGGCGCTTATTTCGTGAGATATTTGGCCCGGTCACGATCAATGGACCACCCTGTATATTCCCGTACAGGGGAGACGTTTCACAGAAAGTCGATTGCCCAGCGTTGCATTTATATCCGAAGGATTTTTGCACTCTACTTCTGAGCAATGTAGGCACTGCAGTACCGTATTTATTCGCCGACACCGGCAAGTGACTTCCAATTGAAATGTCTCCTTTGTACGGGAATGTACGTAATGAATGTGCGAGTGAAGGTTGTAGACACACGCTTGACAGCAAATGTGGTTCTGGCCGTGGATCGTGCTCGGATAACTTAATGGTAAGGCGACGACTCGCGATGAGCGGGATGTCCGGATTCGAGAACCGATCCTCCATAAATTTTCATTGACGTCATCCTGTTATACAGGCGATGGTTATCCATACTCGCAAATGCGAATACATTTCATGAATTATGAATATACTGTGACAAGTGAAATTTTGTGCTGATCCAGGACACTATCCAGGAATTCTTGCATTTACCATGCTTTGTCTTAACCATAAGGCTATTCACAGGGCTTCATCAGGCCACTCTTGAAAACAGAAGAAGCTTAGAGACGGAGCAAACTCAGTTTGAGATGGAGTATGTTAGGAAATCCGTCATGCTATTTAGGAAGAACCATCACGCAATTCTACCCAAAATATTTGAGGAAAATAATCATCATCGTCACTTCCATGGATTAGTCTAACTGTTCCGTCTTCAAAGATTAATGTTGAGCCCATCTCATTATTGACCTACCATGATATTTTCGTCTTCTCGATTGTTCCTCGTGAATCTCTCGTCTGGTAATCTGCTCACATGCTCTTTTCACCTCTTTAAATATTTCTCTGCTGTGTGCTTTATCCCTTGAACATGCAGCTCTTTTCTAATTTGTTTATTCTCAATCCGGTCTTGGGATGTGCAACTTTCACTGTTCCTAGATATCTCATTTCAGCTTCCCGTATTTTGATCTTATCCCTCTCTGTGAGAACGCACGTTTCATTCACGTACTTCCTTTTTGTTTCCTTTCTAAATCCGTTTTTTAAGGTTCTGTAAATAGTGCCACACATACACTGAAACTGATTCATGTTGTCTTCGTCTCTATTATGCTGATTAAAAATATGGTTTCCTAAATAATTAAGACTGTTAACATTTCTAATTATGTTGGTATTGATAATAATTTCTTTTCTGACTAGCCCAACTCCTTTAAACGCCGTAGCTATGTTCCGTTAATTGAGATTTCCATATGTATTCTTTGCCTCTCAGAATTACTTATATATGGCACGATGTAATTTCTTTTGATTGTCATGGTTCCATACTATATCTGTAATCAGGTATGTGCCCTTTGTTTCCATCATTTTTAGATATCGTAAATGTATATGTTAAAAAATATCTGTTTTAAACATTATTTGTCTGCGTACATAACGTTCAGGACCTTTGCAATATGCCCAGAATAACGTTGATTATCTATTATGCGCCATAGTATTTCCCTATTTACAAGATAAAAGGATTTTACGTAACCTGTAGAAGCTATTTACCTTTCCATAATGTACTGCCGCCTTTTTTTGTGTTAACCGTTTCATACTGAACACATTATATGTGAACAGTCTTCGATTTCTGAAACCATTCAGTTCTTGCAAACGGTGTGCTTCACGTATTGCCACCACTCATTCTAGCATATATGATATAGGCTATGTCTATAATTTTTATCCCTAGTTAATTATGAAAGTTATTCAGTTCTCCTTTTTCAAAAACAAGGATAACAGGTGGACTTAGTGTGCACCCATTTTTCCGCCACATATTCGATTGAACATTCTTAATCGTTAGCAAATAATTTAAAACGCACATGTGAATCGCCGATCAGGGATATTTATCTCCATTAACAGTGAAGGCATCAGTGGGATTTCCACATACACCATTAGACACCGTATTTCAGCATTGGAGCCACAGATTGTTCGGCACAGTTTACCAGTATGTATGCTATTGTTTCTGACTCATGTCTTCACTGCGTTGTTTTCCAGACTCGTCTTGTAGGACAGTGTCTGACCAAATATATCTCTTAGATACTTTGACTGCTGATTATGGCCGGCCAGAGTGGCTGAGCGGTTCTAGACGCTACAGTCTGGAACCGCGCGACCGCTACGGTCGCAGGTTCGAATCCTGCCCCGGGCATGGATGTGTGTGATGTCCTTAGGTTAGTTAGGTTTAAGTGGTTCTAAGTCTATGTGAATGATAACCTCAGAACTCAGAAGTTAAGTCCCATAGTGCTCAGAGCCATTTGAACCTTTTTTTCCTTTTTTTTTTTTTGCTGATTATGGTGAAATAGTCTGTGAGCAAAATGGATCTGGAATTGTCTATTCACTACTCTATTACTCAAATGAAAGTAAGTCAATTAGTGTAGTTTTGTTTCAGTCTCCGTCTCCGAAAGTATGTTTCCATTTTCGCCAAATTTGCCACACCCACTCTTGCTGCGATGCCATCATAGCCCTCCTCTCCCGCTACCCATTCCCCTGCCTCTTCCTTCAACCTGGGCTTAGTATTTTACCCATCATTAAAATGAAGTAGCCAGTCACATCCCAGTAATTTTCAGGCTAATAGATCGAAACAGTTGATCACATAGCAGGCCCAGAGTAGATGTTATCATGGCATGTTCTGAAGTGTTCGGACGATCTCTAAATCTAATTGTACTTGTAAAGATAATGACATTGCCGCGGTATTTCCATGTTAGGTATACATAATGATAAGAAAGGATTATATTATTGAGCCAAACATGGTTGCATACCCTATGAAGGATTTTATCTCAAAAGTAATAAAAAAATATATAGGCTTCACCTGAATTTTGCGTAAATCGGTATAACTTGGTACTAGTGATCTAATGTATGGTTTAAGCAGCACTTGTGAATATCCGCAGTTACAGCTCTGTGCCACCCTTGCTGTAAGGCCGTATTGACCCTGAAATAAAAGATTTCCACATATAAGTTATTCTAAAAAACACAAATATTCCTAACATTACAGTATACCAACATCGAAAATATCTAAGTTTTTCCTTAATTGCATAAAATAGAGTCATGGTAAAAAAAAAGTATTACCAATTCTACAGTATTTTCACGTCGGTAAATACAAAAGCTTCGCCTGACTTACTTGAATCACACACACACACACACACACACATATCACGAACTTACAGGTAAGCGTCACTTTTGAACATAGCTCGAGCCCTGCATCATGTACCATGATGTTAAATATTTCCACGCCAAAGTATTATATGATGCTTGTGAAGTGTCACAATGATAATTGAAAGTCTACAGGATTAGCAAAAATGTGTTAGCAACAAAATGTGTGTATGAATTTTATATCCACATACGAGACATCTGTCAAAATTGATGTATAAAACATGAGTATGAACTCTCAAATTATTTGTCGTCATGCTACTTCCACCTCTAAACTGTTATAAAACTCATGAATAACATAATAAAATTAGATTTAAGGCCTAAACGAGGCGATGTACCAAAATGAACCTGACTGAGCCTATAAGCCTATCCCACAAAAAAAATCTCCCTAAAATATTACGGTATATTAATAATTTTTACTTATGGACCGTCTGACAGCAACTGAATAAAACACAATTTTAGTGCCATACGCGTTTCGCCTTTATTTTCTGCAAGGCATCATCAGTGGCCTGGAATATGTACATATGTTAGCTATTTTACTTACATTTTTGTCATTGTGCCTATAGGTTATAAACGGTTCTGGTGGTTGGTATTTCCTATTAAGTAGTAATGTTTTGAACTGTACTTACAGGTTGCGCATTACGCTCCTGTTGCATTTTTGGTGTTGTTCTACCTCTTATGAACGCCAATTTGCGGTTTTTCCCCCATTCCACAACACTATGCATTGAACGCTTGTTTTAAAGCAATGTTTTGGTTTCTGTTGCCGACTGTCAAATAGTTATGCCAAAGATCGAGATTTATTGCCAAACTTATGAGTGTAACTATTGAAGTATCTGTGGTCTGTTCGTGTATGCATTTGTGTGTGCGTTTGCGTATGTGTGTGTGTTTTTTGGTGTGATATATATTTTTTGTGCTGTGTGTGTATTTTGGTGTATATATATATATATATATATATATATATATATATATATATATATATATATATATATATATATATATATATATATATGCTGTGTGTGTGTGTGTGTGTGTGTGTGTGTGTGTGTGTGTCTCCAGATGATGTGGGGAAGAGTTTTTTTTATTTTTATTTTTTTTATTTTTTTATTTATTTTTTTATGTTATCCTTTCCTTTACTAAGTGTAGTAGGGAGCCTGTGCTGATGTGTGTTTGTTCATTTATCACATGTTTGTTTTCTGCTATGGCTTTCTGGATGTGGAAGTTTTCTTGCATTTGTATAAGATGTTTGTCATGGTTGCTTATTCTCATTATTTTCATTTCTTGTTCCATGTTTGTAGGATGAATAAAATATGTTAAGCAGGCAAGTATGCAAAGAAATAGGCAGCCTGGATTACTGTCAGCTGCTGGAAGAAAGCAAGTAATGCATTCTTAGCCTAAATGAGAGTATGGACAAAAAATAAACATGAAGAAGCAACATTTAAAGCGGCTCAGAGAATGTAACAACTTGCACACACAATGTACATGTGAAATATCAGGGTGCAATTTTATTTTTTATTACATTCAGCGTAGGCCTAATCGAAGCTGTGTACAAAACAAACATCTCTCCAAAATGTTTGCAGACTGAATTTTCATAATCAGCTACTATACAAAATTAAAATCTAATCATAATTCTTCTAAATATGAAACATAAACATGCGACATAACAGAGGACAAACAAACTGACAAGTGAGGGAAGGAAGGCTTCTGATGAGATCTTTACACGTTGTAGCATGTAAACTACATTTTTTGTTGATACATAAACATACTTTCATAATTTTTCGAGTACGGGATCTGAACATAACCGAAGACGGTGGTCAATCAAGGTTCCACACACACAAAGATAAATGTTCGATATTTTGTTGTCCATAAATATCCGATAGTGAATAAAATTCTGACTTTGCACCAAAATAACATTATCATTATTTATCAAAATTAATATAGATATCAGCTACAAAGGTACGCACACTCTAGCGCGCACGCACGCACGCGCGCGCATACACACATACACACGCACACACACACACACACACACACACACACACTGGTTGCTTTCCTCATATTTAAGTGTAATTACGTATTTATGATCAGGAACGAAAATTTGGTCTTTCTGCCAAAATTAAAATAACGCAAAATATCTCTAAGATTTCGAGTAAAAAACACACATGAAACCACTGTCAAACTATATTGTTCTATAAGATAAACAAAAATACACATAGCTACCTTACAGGCACTAGTAAAGTAACTAATGCAAAGTTTGATTATTCTAGACAAGATACCTGTAACATGCGAAAAGTAGCAGTTGCCACTAAGTAATGAAAAGCGTTAGGTCATTCACATTAGTACCAAAAAGGAATCTGTACCAGGTAGGGCTGACAAAAGACACTGAAAATCTCGAAGAAGGGCAGCTTGCTTTTCATTATCACGAAACAGACGGGGTGTGTCGTGGATATGGTGTGCCAATAATTTAAAAAAAAGGCGTTTTCCAGTGCTGTGTGACGTTTTCATAAAATTTCATCCACCATTGCTTTTCACGAAATGCTAAAATATTTTGTCGACGCCCACCCACAAAGGGAGAAATGGTCAATGTAATAAAATAGAAAACAGAGCGCACACAGAAAGCTCAAAGTGATCGTTTTTCCACAGAGTGTTTGAGAGCAGAACAGTAAACAAATAGCCTGAAGGTGGTTCAGTGAACCCTTTGCCAGGAACTAAAGTGTCGACTATAGACTAGTTGTTGTGTACATAGTTCCGCGTAGTCAGCGAGTACACAACTTTCCCACTAGAGCGCGCCCCACTAAGCACGACAGCGCAGGCGCAGCGCTCGTCCGTCTCCGCACTACGAGATGGCGCTGCCTTAGAGACGGACCAAATTCTGCTTCCGCCGATCCGCATATTAATATGTAACGCAGCTAATGAGATTGCTGCTAACGTAGAATCTTTTCTCCTCGTGGATCACACTCGCGCAGTGATACATGAATGCGTGAGGTATTATAACGAGTGTACAGACCTCCGATTAGTCAGTCTGCATTAGTCTGCATTAGTCTGTAGTCAAGTTTCAGTTTGCGCCTAATAAGATTATGATATCCCTGTACATAGCCATGAAGATAAATGAATTGACACTTTGTCAAGTATCAGAGATATGTGAGAATAATATTAACGTACCAAGACCAAAGGAACTTCAGATTGTCAATTGTAAACAGCATCCAGAATCAAGTTACGTAATATCTATGCTTTTTATTATTTTAATAAATGTGTGTGAAAATTAATGAAGTTCTGTTTAAAGTTGGTCACCATCAATCGGCTACTCTGAGCGTGCAAGTGGCATTTCTATCGTCTGACCTAATGGCAGAAGATAAACACGCCACGATAAGACCACGAGACATATTGCTGACACTCGCCTACTTCGTTAGAGCGACAAGTCAAATAATCTGATGGTGTGTGTACCGAAGGTCTTACAGTACGCACGCCACACTAGTCAAGTAGAGAGTACCTCACTTTGCCACTAAAAAGGACTGTCAAATTAAATACTTGCACGTGTAAAGTGTCAGCACTACTTATCAAAATACACAAGGCTCACTTTGGCACTATATTATAGGTTAGTGAGCAAGCTTAATTTGATATTTGTACCATGCCTTAAAGAAATCAAAACACATAAAGTTGGTTCTACAGTTTTACAAAACAAAAACAGGCTTTAATGCTGATCTACCTTACAGCTTAAAGTGCGCTTACTGAATAGAAAAATTTGGCCTTCGTACCAGAGTAACCCACGTTATTTCCACATCTAAGTTTGTCCAAGTTTCCTCTTAGTTTATCTAAAGCCAATATCAAAGTGTAACACGCCCGGGGGTACAAATGGCGGGGGAACCCTTAAACTGGTTTCGCATCTGACCGTGAACCCTGTCCACACCACGTACCTGATAATCACGCGGCGGTCGTATTGTTCTGCTCCACACTGCTGACCGACCTGCCTGAAATTATGTATCTAAATATGCAGCAGGTAAGGGGAGCCACTCAACATCAAACACAACACTGTCCTACGTCTGGTATGAACATCTATATTCTGAGACAATATGAAAATCACAGGTTGCACTGTTTACACTCTAAGTCACAAGTGTTTATGCCAACTTTTAGATAATTATCTGTCCACAATATCACTTGGACGAACGTATGCGTAACCGAACACGGCGCGGATGATTGTTGATGATGCGGAAGCCGAATAATCGAACGGAAGTTCTTACGCTCGCCACGCACACACAGATTTGTTTTGGTACCAGTCCTCCTTGACAGTAGTAATGGTATAACACTGTTCATACAGTTAATTTTTCAGTTCTCAGTTCTCACTTGTACGAGCGTGCGCGTAAGCGTCGCGGCGCGTCTGATTGTTGATGATACGGAAACGCGATGACCGAACGCACGTTCTCATGCTCGCTAGAAAACACTGGCACTTGGTTGCATTCTTTTATGGTAACTAATTTTTACCGATTCACATCAGTTCATTCTGAGAGGCCGAACACGGCGCAGATGATTGATGTACAGTGCGACTCGCAACGAGAGGATATACAAATACGTACGTTATCGCCGCACTGCACATTTTTAATTACACCATTACGCACTTTCTTCTGAATCATTTCCATATTTCATCACTTTACTGTAATAGCACTTGTTGTAACACTTGAACTTCCATAATAACAATACCTCTCACATGCAGAGCTACCCACAACACAACATAACAATTCCATGTCCCGAGATCGACTCTGCAAACGCGCTGCCCGCAAAAATACTCCGCAACTAAGCCATAGATATGACAATACGCTTACAAAAGTTAGCCCATCACTATAGTGACCCCCACTGCCGTGTATTAACTTCATTTTCAAAGTCAAAGTATCTGTCATGTTATACTGATAATGCTAACTTACACTGCGACGCCACACAGTGGAAACTATATGAAACTTCTATGAAATGGCATATTGTAGAGTAGTTAATTCACATTCACTTAGGTAATAAATGAGACTCAGAATGCTTTTAATTACTCACTTTCACAGCGCATCAAACTTTACCCTCGACTTTTTTTTCTGTATAAAATGTTTGTGTATATGAAGATGGTATCTGTTCTTTCGGACATGTCCGAACATGCAGCTCGTTATAATGAAATTACAATTAAATGAATACCCCTAGCTGCATACAGGGGTTGATATAAGTCAACGGGGACAGATGAAAATGTGTGCCCCGACTGGGCTCGAACCCGGCATCTCCTGCTTACATGACAAACGCTCTATCCATCTGAGTCACCGAAGACACGGAGGATAGTGCGACTGCAGGGACTTAACTCTTGCACACCTCCTGTGAGACCCACATTCCCAACTTATTGTCCTGCACTGTATTCATAGTGTCCCTACCCATTGTAATCATTACTCGCGACTTTTTGCCGATTCCCGTAAGAGTTCGGGCACTGTTCGTGCATCCGCACAGAAGAAGATGGTCAAATGGCCGGTAAGCCTTGGTATCCGTTCTTTCGGACATGTCAAAAGCTATTTGCCGCAAATAAGTTAATTTTTTTCATCTAAAATGTAGTTTATACATGATATAGCTGTTACCATGATATATGTGCTGAACCTGAAGCTGACTTGATCACCTGATTCTGTTCTATTTATCGTCCTACTGGAACAGGTGTGTTCTTGTCTTCCACCGACTCTGAACTCACTTATTCAGCCATTAAAACTGAACCCTCTAGCGACTTAACGTTTATCAGATTATCATATCACTGACAGAGTTAAAAGAAGCGTTCAGTAACAAACTCATGGGGATCGAACCTAGACTCTCTGGATTTGTACACTGTGACCCTGAACCATGCCTAGAATGTTCCAAATAATTTAGGCGTGTTTATTATCATTGTTACTTTTATGAACATTATAAATGAATGATAGCCAGACAATTATGCGCTGTAATCGGTCAGTAGAAATTACCAACACTTAAAGTAACTTTAGAAGACATTGTTTCTAGGAAAAGCTGTAATCACTCCTTATTTTAATAGGGTATCAGTAGCTATGAGGATTACAATACAAATTTTCAGCGATCACCATTTTCTCTTTCGTAACTATCTTCAGAACAATGTGGAAAAAAGTGAAAACAATGCATTGTTATGCATTATTAAAGCTTTGATAATTTCTTACATTCTGGCCGCTAGTTTTTCATTAATTTCTTTTAGGAACGGAAGCAGTAACATTAGAACAAACCAGCGTAACTAAATTATGTATACAACATAAGACGTGTTAGATTACTTATTTTATGAAACAAGTTTTTTTGTAGTTTATTAGTGGGTTGCAAAAAACACTCTTAGTGTGGTAGTGTAATCACAGTTTATTACTAGCATATTTTTGTGCTAAATTAAATAATGTCTTAGACAACAGGAAAGAAATAGGTGTTCTAAAGCTAGCTATGTAGTTGCAGAATATCTTCAGATCGTGGTGATCGTCTTCAAAGGAGGAAACGTTTGAGTTACATTTGTTACTTCTTCTGTTCAAAGTACTTCCATTGGATTTTTCCATGAGGCCACGAAAGAGCACCCGCATTTTAACTTTCTCGGTGAGCACAACAAATGGTCGGGAATAGTTGAGGTATGATAAAAAGTTGCATAGCAACATGCCACGATAATTACATCCTTAGAATACGAAGAATTTTTTCGCATTCATATTGAAGTCGTATCTATGGAGTAGTTTAATACTTCGAATCGAAATATAAATGCACTGGATGAAAGGGAATACGCCCAATCCACACTGCATGTAATAATTTATCATAGATGAGAGGAGGAATTGGAGACATTTACGAAATAGAAAACAAATCCTCAGATTTTCTGAAATGAACAGAGCGAGTCCCAATTCTAAGGATTTTTACGCTCTTTCGATGTTATCTTTATTCAGAGTGTCACAGTGGGAACGATCAAATCCAACAATATGACAGCAACTATCATTCTAAGCAAAGAAGTCAAGTAAACATGGGCCTTAAACTGACAATAGAAGAGACGTGTCTCACACTATCGAGGATGAGTAACTGCTCATAGCTACAAAGGTGTGCACATCAGAGCACACTGGAGATTTGTTTTTCTTGTTTTGGTCCATACTACGGTCTTTCAAAATATGTAAACAAAGAGCATGCAGTAGAAGATATTTCTTTTACGGTATGAAATATCAACAAGCGCTCATAGCTCTTCAAGTACGCATTTAGGAGCTCATATTAACGATACATATTTGCTTTGAATGAACGTTCATGTCGTATTCCCCAATGCTAATCGTTCCTCCTGTGACACTATGTAAAAAAAATTGTGGTTGTACGTGTTTTTTACATGTCTATGCAGTTCTCAAGTCCCCAATTTCGAATCAAATGTGGCATTTATCACGGTGGTGCTTTGATCGCACACCGAACCAGCGAACCTGCAGTAAACATAATATATCCAGTGCACACTACTTTGTGCTTGACTACTGAACCGACAGGTACTTTTAACATCCCCCTCCCCAACACAATGCGCCAGCAGGTCAAATTACTGTAACTTTTATGTCATCAGCTGACTTTTAGTGATAAAATTTATCTGAGCTTGTTGCATTTATCTGGCGTTGCTAATTACTGTAATTTTCGCAGATCAGATGATGCTCGAATCTGATGCATGAAACCAGTTTTTGAAACAAACTGTGTGTTATCTGTGTTTTTTATTTGAATATTAATTAGAACGGTCGCCGTGTCACTGGCAGGCCATGTTTGTGTTTGCTTAACTCACAAACCATTTTTGTCAGCTTGCGGCGGTGGGGCTACGTTCGTCCATCACCTGCACTTACCTGTGGTCCGCCCCGGTAGCTGAGTGGTCTGCGTGACAAAATGGTTCAAATGGCTCTGAGCACTATGGGACTCAACTGCTGAGGTCATTAGTCCCCTAGAACTTAGAACTAGTTAAACCTAACTAACCTAAGGACATCACAAACATCCATGCCCGAGGCAGGATTCGAACCTGCGACCGTAGCGGTCTTGCGGTTCCAGACTGCAGCGCCTTTAACCGCACGGCCACTTCGACCGGCGGTCTGCGTGACAGACTGTCAATCCTAAGGGCCCGGGTTCGATTCCCGGCTGGGTCGGAAATTTTCTCCGCTCAGGGACTGGGTGTTGTGTTGTCCTAATCATCATCATTTCATCCCCATCGACACGCAGGTCGCCGAAGTGGCGTCAAATCGAAAGACTTGCACCAGGCGAACGGTCTACCCGACGGGAGGCCCTAGCCACACGACCTTCCTGTGAATCTGTTGCAGCAGATCGCCGGTAGAAACCTACCGCACTGAAACTCGCACCAGCCTGCACACAAAGTGACTACTCCAAGAACCGGGATAAGGTCTTAATTTTGAATGAAAGGTGGAAATATTTGCAAAACTTCAGTATGTTCTGAATCTTGAGATGTACAGTCGTGAACAAAACGAGCCAGACCCCTCGCCTTTTCGTTATGCTGATCCGCACAGCTTTAAAATCTGCTACACAGCATAACAGGCAAGTCGACGAAGTGCTACCAACATACTATGCACAGGCGTGAAATTGAAAAACTATCCGAAATTTGTCAGACTGTTTTCAATCATGTGTAAGACCATATTAATGCTAGACCTGAGTTTCTCCTGGCGTATACAACTTTCAAATAACTTCCGGGAATTCAGCCAGGTAACACTTTCAGCGACCGCCGATATTTCGGCGGGAGAACACCCCGCCATTTTCAAGGCAAACTGCAACGGACAGGCGGCGTGCATGCAAATTTAAATTTGCATGCACGCCGCCTGTCCGTTGCAGTTTGCCTTGAAAATGGCGGGGTGTTCTCCCGCCGAAATATCGGCGGTCGCTGAAAGTGTTACCTGGCTGAATTCCCGGAAGTTATTTGAAAGTTGTATACGCCAGGAGAAACTCAGGTCTCACATTGTTTACCTCTACGGGGAGGAAATGTATCGGTGTTTACGTAAGTTGGATAAACTTCGTAGCTGTCGAGTTAGACTGCAATGTGCTTTGTCGTTTTTATTGAGGTGTCGTGATGAAAATCATGTCCCAACATTTGCTAAGGTTGTGCACCATATTAATTCACCTGCCGCCAATCGTATCAAGCAACGTGCTGGCTTGGCTCTTGTTCGCGAAAGGATTCGTTTTACTCGTCGACGTTTGGATTCTGTTTCCAAAGAATTGTATCGTTTTCATTTAATGGTTGCATCTGAAGTGTCTGATTTCACTTGGGATTGGCTGGACGGTGCCTCATGGACCCAAGCTGACTGGGAGTACAACTCCGTTACTGCCCGGCATTTGGCAAAGTTTGAACGTCTTCATCGCGCGGAGTCGGATGTTATATCTCGACGTTCTGTGATAAATCTCACAGAGAAATCTTTTGACGACGCAACCTTATCCGTGCTAGGGAAGGGTTTAAATTTTGCACCCACTCCGAAGAATTTGCCGGTAGTTGATTTTATTAGTTCAATTGAACAGGCAGTTTGCAAACTACCTCCTGACGCTGCAGAGGAAGTTAGGAGGGAGGCATGCCGTGTTTTGACTAGGGCTCGTCCACCCAAGAGTAATGTAACAGCAGCAGAGAGGGCTGCTTTACGCTCTCTCAAAGTTGATCCCAGTATTGTTATTTTACCTGCTGACAAGGGCAATGCCACCGTTGTTTTAAATAAACCTGATTATGTACAAAAGATGCAACGTTTACTATCTGATTCAGCGTATCGCAGAATCGATGCTGACCCCACGAAAAGTGTTGAGAGAAAGACCAACAGCCTCCTGAAGAAAAGTGGTTTTTCGCAGGACACAATCAAGAGGCTTAACACCTATAGTGCCGTTCCCCCTAGGTTATATGGCCTTCCAAAGGTTCATAAGGAAGGGGTTCCTTTCCGTCCTATAGTGAGTAACATCGGCGCTCCGACATATCGTGTATCCAAGCATCTTGCTTCTCTGTTGAGTCCACAAGTAGGACAGTGTGAACATCATATCAGGAACTCAGCTGATTTTTTACGTCGTTTGGAGGGACTGAGGCTGAATGACTCTGATATTTTAGTGAGTTTCGATGTGGTCTCTCTCTTCACTCGTGTTCCTCTGTCTGATTCGTTGCGGTTAATTGAAGCCAGGTTTGGTGCTGATTTAACTAATCTCTTTAGGCATGTGTTGACATCCACTTACTTTTTATTTAATGACCAGTATTACGAGCAGACAGATGGAGTTGCGATGGGTAGTCCGTTGTCTCCTGTGATCGCAAATTTATTTATGGAAGACTTCGAGGAACGTGCATTGGAGTCGGCGCCTTTAAAACCCGCCTGTTTCTTTAGATACGTTGACGATACCTTCGTTGTTTGGCCTCACGGTAGGGAAAATTTGAATGTCTTTCTAGAACATCTGAACTCGATCCACCCGAACATTCGTTTTACGATGGAGGTGGAAGAGGATGGTTGCCTTCCCTTTCTCGACGTGTTGGTTAGGAGGAAGGATGATGGATCATTGGGACATGCAGTCTACAGGAAACGTACTCACACCGATTTGTACTTACAAGCTAATAGTTGTCACCATTCGGCTCAGCGTGAAGGGGTACTTCGTACCTTGGTACACAGGGCACATGTCGTTTCTGACGCTGAGACTTTGCCAGCTGAGCTGTCCCATCTTGAAGTTACATTCCGTCAAAATGGTTATAGTGATAGACAGATTGAACGTGCGTTGCGCTATCGACCAACTGTACATCGGGTGATTGATGATAATTCTGAGTCAACACCTAAGTCTACTGCCTTTTTGCCTTACGTAGGAAACACGTCCAATAAGATCGGTCGTATTTTACGGAAATACGATGTGAAATGTGTTTTCCGACCTCCATCTAAAATTAGAGCACTTTTGAGTTCCGTTAAGGATGATCTTGGATTGCGTAAGGCAGGTGTGTATCGTATTCCCTGTAGCTGCGGTATGGCATATATTGGTCAAACTATCAGGACCGTGGAGGACAGATGTACTGAGCATAAACGGCACACACGATTACAGCAGCCAAATAGATCTGCTATTGCCGAACATTGCTTGGATACTGGTCACCCCATGTTATATAATAACACCGAGATATTGGCATGCACGTCCAGCTATTGGGACAGTGTCATTAAGGAGGCAGTTGAGATTAAACTAGCGAGCAACCTCGTTAACAGGGATGGAGGTTTCTGTTTAAACTCTGTTTGGAATCCGGCTCTCTCCCTTGTCAAAAAACAGAGGAACAGAGTCAGTGCTGCCTCACCTGTGAATTCATAGTCTCACTATCGATAGCTCTGACTTTGGTCATCTTTGGTGGCACTAGTGTTCAGTGTGTGTGTTATCTTTCCTGCTTCTGTCGCAGAACCGAGGTATTAAATTTGCATGCACGCCGCCTGTCCGTTGCAGTTTGCCTTGAAAATGGCGGGGTGTTCTCCCGCCGAAATATCGGCGGTCGCTGAAAGTGTTACCTGGCTGAATTCCCGGAAGTTATTTGAAACATATTAATGCTGATTAGTGTGTTAACCACAACACCTAAATGTAAGATATAAATGAAAGAAGAGAAGCTAATTAGATTGAACTGCACTAATAAAAATGAATTTCAGCTTATCGAGATAACATAACTGTTTTAGTAAGACAAAGTACCCCAGATCGTTACGAATTAGCAAAATATTATTCGCATTCGGCCGCGAAATGGTCTGTGTCAACGTTCAGACCAGTCATACTGGATTGCCGTTGCTGACCTACCATGAAAGTGAGCAAATTTAGCAATGCATGAAGATTCATAACGAAATTCAGTTAAAAATCATTCAGTGCCCCACCTAAATCGATTCAGTTATTGACAGAAGCTGAAAAGTAGACACTAACAAGTACGAAATTCTACGAGAGTTTCATACAGACATCCGCAGGGCGCCGGTACAGAATAGAGGTAGCAATAAAACGTATTGGAGGCGCGAGAATTTCTTAAAATTCTTTTACTGATAGTTTACCTGCATCGATCGAGATTACAACCGAAAACAAACCAGATTCCCCTTGCGGTAGCAAACACCTTTCACTACGCTTGCAGACAATTCAGGCAAACAGCCCTCTATTATTACCCCAGACATGAATAAGCCAGCAATTTCGCAATGAAAATGGCAAAATTATCTGCAGTTTCTGTTGCATAGAGCTTTCTGGACTCAAAAACGTGAATTGTCTACCTTTATGTCACAATTTATGTGACAATCATTCGGGATGTTTATCGAAATAACAAAAAACTTTTATTAGCGAGTAAATTTAGTAGGATAATTCTGCACCACACCAGGAAATAAACGGCGACGTAGCTGCCAAACGTATTCTACAATCTTTCGAATTCTCCATTAGACGTGCCACAGCGAGAAAACGTTCATTAGCCGAAGTGTTCCTTAAGCTAGCTAGCAATGGGAATGCTCGCACATCTAAAACGCGGTGGCATTCATAGTGGAATCTGAATTACCACGTGTATAGGGAAATGGATTTTATTTGCATTCCTGTAAACGTGATTTGGATCGAAAGCTTAGCTACGATTAATATGCTGTTGTATCGATTGCAACTGAAACATTTCGAATAAAGAGTAGGGGAAATAATTATGCGGCCCTCATCTTCAGTAACTATTTTCGTTGTTAGGATTTCGTCACGTAAATCGGTAAAAATGGAACCCTACTAGTCTCGCTTTCTTGACCGTCTATCTGTCCACCCAACCCTTAAAACCCGTTTACCTCGAGTACGGGTGGACATAATAAGTGGAAATGTATCGCACTTTCTGAGGTATACGGTCCCTTGGTGGTGTAAAAAAGTGAGCTATGTCAACGCAATCTAAAGATACGGCCGTTTATGTAAAGAAGATTTACGCGAAAGGTCAAAAAATGCCTCTAAGAACTATGCCACCAAACTGCTTTCGTCATCAGTCCCCTATATCTAGAACTACTTCAACCTACCTAACCTAACACACATCCATGCCCGGGGAAGGATTCAAACTGACGGCGCAAGCAGCCGCGCGGTCCGCGATATGACGCCGTTGAACGCGCCCTCAAGCTGTTAATATCATTTGGTGTTACTAAAAAGTTATTCACTTCTAGTGAATCATTTTCTGCGCAGTTCATTTAAGATAGAATAATTAAAATATATTTGATGTTGCGTAAAAGGAAGGACGCCTAGTTCATTTCCTCTTGTCTTTATTCATTATATTAGATTCGCAATCTGAGCATATGAACTATCCATAACCACACTTTAGATCCAAGTCATAGTCACAGATATGTGCGAATACAACACATTGGCTTATACTTGAGGTATTTCGTTTCCCACGAAGTGGTGGCAGACGATGCTGTGGCGTCTTCGAAGCAGGAGTTTCGCCAGTGGCTAGCTACCTCAGCACATCAGCTGAGCGAACTTGCATATTATGTTGGTAACACTTCGTCGCCTTGCCTGTTATGCTGTGTAGCAGACTTTAAAGCTGTGCGGGTAAGCATAACGAAAAGGCGAGGGGTCTCGCTCGTTTTGTCCACGACTGTACATGTTCACGGCCAAGCCCTTGCTAATCTTAACACAGTCATACACCAACCCTTTCATTCACGTTAGCAGGTTTATGGTAACGTATTTCCCAAAATCTGAACAGCTACTAAGCACGAATTGTTCTTAAATGAAAAATGCTCGCCGTACTATTAAGTTTACTGGTGTCTAATGCACTGAAGTTTTTAGTCGCCGATCACCTCAATATGCCACGTGGAATTCTGTCTTTTCTCATAGGCAAAATTACTTAAGGAATCCGTACATTCTAAAAAACACACTGGAATAAATATGCCTTTACTTTAAAATACTTTTGATACATGTAGCACAACTAAAACTGGCAGATTATAACATCCTTCGGAGCTCATACTGCACACAACCGTACCATTGAAAGACTGGGGTCCGCCCCCCTTAGACTGCTGTAAGCATTCTCTATCTCCAAGAGAATAGACGAGCGAGGAATACTCCGTTCTCATTGGTCAGTTTTAAGACCAATAGAGAAACATTATTCTCCCGCGTTAATCCGCGCTTTTTATGACTAACCAATCAACCAATAACACACTTTCGTGCTTTACTTTTTCACGAAATAAATATTTAACATTCTGATATTTTGTTTATACTTTACGTTATTAACGACTTTCATTTGCACTCGAATTAGTTTTCCTTTTGCCATAAACTTAATTAACATATTATGATACTTAATTCCGCGTCGTCTGCATTCACCCTGTCTTAAAACTTTCTCACACTAGTTCGTACAGCGCTCATCAGTAGAACAATGATCTACATGTTTACTTTGGACCACATTCACGCATCATCCACACTACTAAAAGCATATACAAAAATGTACAAACATAAATAAACACACCAGCCTTCAAGAAATAAACAGAACAGTTCACAAAAAGATTCTCTCGACCTGTGTCTTGAATGTCTCTCTGCACTACTGGACTCTGGTGGTCAAAATTCTTAACTACATTATAGATCTTTCTGTTTAGACCTGTCCTCTACTGTCCTCTGGCAGATGGAAATTAGAACTACGTGCACGACTGAACCAGCTTCAGATCATCTGTCACTGTGCACGCATGGGTCATTCTCTCGATACACAGGATCTAGACAGGAGCGATATAAGCCACCATGCCTCAGTCTCCTCTCATGGTCCTTTCTCGTTCTGCTTGAAAAACTGCTGTTGTAGTTATTTTAAGTTATTTATGGACTGTGATTCGAATAAAATTGTTGGTTACTAAAACGTGACAACAATAACGTTGACTTCAAAATCAAACCCTTTAGAAATCCTGTTACATCCATCTTTCTCGTGTAACCATTTGTGAATTACTCGAAAGACCAAACTATCTACATGAACTACGTTTGTTAAATATGAATTGAATCATTCACTTGCTTTCATATAAAAGTAAGTTCTCTAATAATACTTTGTATTTCACACTGTAAAAGGTCTGGGATGAGCCATTTACTTTTTTTTCCTATAGAGGTGGAGTCCCTCCACGCCCACACCGGCATGATGGCCAACTCAATAGGTCTACAGCCATCTCTGCATAAGTGTTAGTATTCACTAAAGTAAGGTGTCGCAGGATGTGGGTGCTGCGTTATTTGCGTACGTCTGGTTAAGATTAACTATTAATACGCGCACATCTGGAAAACATCGAAATCGAACGAAGGGTTGCGGTTTGAAGGGCAGAGGAAAAAACGTGCCAAGGCGAGAGCCAAGGGAAAAAAAACTCTGCGATAGTTAGGTCAGGTGGTAAGAGCAGTAGCGGATGTCTTGCTGCCTGCAATAGGTCGTGCAAGGGTAGGCTTTGTTAGTAGTGGGCATCATGCATGTCGATACCTTTGGCGTTGTGTGGTGGTGTTGCTCGGCGGCTGCCGCTGGGTGCCGGTGTTGAGCTCTCGTTCAGCGTCAGCAACCTGCAACAGTTAGGTTTATCATCGTTTTTGTGTCCGATAGGTCATATATCGGATGCACAGTGTAGGGTGATGTTGGCGAATTGTTTGTGAGTTAGTGGGCGAGCTCGTCGATGTCCCTGCTGTGGCCTGTTGGTCGGCTCCAGTAGCAGCTGGTACTTGCCAGTCAGTGTTGCTGATATGCAGGGGCTTACCGACGTTTGTCGCTTGTCAGTGTATGTTAGTTTACCATAGGTGGCTATGCCCTAGCTAGTAGTGCTTTTGGCCGCTTGTGCTTCCACCTATGGTTGTGATCGTAGTTTCCTAGAGTGAGGATGAAAGGATTGTTCGAGTGTCTCGAGTTCCTGTATAATCGTGTGGCGTATTTTTTGAATACTTCCTTGAGGGTTTCAAGGCGGTATTCCTGATGAAGGTCCACGGTGCGTGTGTATCGTGGAGCATTGCTAATCATGCGTAGCACTTTGTTCTGTTTGATCTACAGGCGGCGCAGTCGTGTAGGAGCTGCATATCCCCAGACGGGAGCTGCGTACGTCATCAGAGGTCTAATTAGTGTCATGTATATGAACCGCGACACCCTCCTATTCAGTGTGCTTCCCTGTTGAGCATTGGGTAGAGCTGTTTGAGCCTCGCGTGCGCACTGTTGGCAACGTATTCGATGTGGTCCCCCAAAGCCATTTACAGTGTAAGTATATTACTTAGAATGAATTGTAGAGATTTTATGGTTAGTAATTATGTACAGGAAACAATTTTAATATTCGGAATTTGGCATGTAACCAAGCGAAATACTTACGATGCCAAATAAAAAATAAATAAATAAAATACGTACATATTGTACTAGACATAGAAATAAATTAAGGAACCATTTGCCTTATTTTCGACAAATAAGCTGCAGTAGATGCCCGTTAACGCCATCCCTCCCAACCGCCCTTTAATACTCGAAGATCGAAAGGAAGGAAGGAAATGAGTGGAAGAGAAGCGAGTGCGTCAGCTTCGGGACGCCTGTTTATGCGGCTCACGCAGATCCGTCGAGATTCGCGGTTTGCCCGCGCGCGGCGCTGCTGTGTCGGTGCTTCGTATGTATGGCCCCGCCGGGATGTGGCTCGCAGCTGCCGCTTAAATCATCTCTGACAGCGGCGCGCCAGCCCTCGGCCACACAGTAAGCGCTTCGGCTGCGCGGGAAGGGGTGGGGGGAACGCCCCTCTTACGTCGAGCATTGTAGCACATCTCACATGGAGCTTTACTCCGCAAGCTGTTGTCAAGTGTTATTAACAAATCACGTCTGCCGTTGGATACACTACGTAAGACGTTTTCTGTACATCTGTAGGACTTTATGACTCTCTCTGGCTGTTCATTCTTCCTTTATGCCACTTTACAGGTTCCACTTTGATGATGATCCCATTTTCAGGTTTGGAGAGAAGTTACCAGCTATTGTCTCACAGATATACGTGTCATCAGGAACGAAGTACTATCTCAAACTGAACGATAAAACGGAAGAGGGATTGAAATTTTTAACTAGTCAAACTAGTTGTTTAAGCAGACAAACTACTTCTGTCCCGTTAAGGGGAGACCCCACCCAAAAATTTAAATTTTCTCCTACTTTTCTGATTTCAGCTGATTTTTAAAAACATGTCCATCAAGTAAACATGTAGCAGTACTCAACTTTTGGAGTTTAGAGCTTCATTTTTATTTAGTTCTGAATCTTTAATATGATTTTAATAGTATTTTTGAAAACTAGCATTTGTTACACAGACCTCAATTTAGGACGAAAAAAATGGCATTGAACTATAAAAAACAAGCTTATGGGAAAATGGATGTTAAAATTTTATTAAAAAATTCATTCTAGCACAAAACTCATACCCATTAAAATTCTCCAGCACCATACGTGTCCCCTTGCAGCACTTGCAAGCCTACTACTTCTTATAGTTTGTAGACCAGGACAGACTGTCTCCTGAATTTTTCCTTCTCCACTCAGCATCTCATGCACTGATTGATTCTTCGTTGATCTCTGATAAACAGATCATCTTTTGTAAGGGTGATAAAGGAGTGATGGGAGTACTGCTTTCTTCAGTCTTAGAATAATCCATATTGAACTGGGATACAGCTTTTACAAGTCTGTAGGCTTTCGAGGCCGTTGTCACTAAAGTTAATATCTTCTAGGTTGTTAGGCTGCGTCATATTTCCTCTAAAATATTATTCAAATATTCAAATATTTCTGAGGCTTAATTGTAATTCACATACAGTCAAATCGATTTTTGGGTCTAAGAGAAAACAGCTCCAAAAGTGTGAAACAGCCATTTTTTTATCTAAATTTTGGGATTTATTCTCCTCTTAAACAAGGTTCCTCGAATCTTTTCCTCTGTGTTCTTCATATGGATTGACAATCCTGTGTAGGCCTCAGTCTGTTCAACACTGTCTCCATTCTCACCTCTCATTTGCCACTATTTTCTGATACATAACTTTCTGAACACGAAAACCGCATTTCAGAACCATTTCCTGCTGTTGCATTTACATTCTACTAACTGAATAAAATGTAGCTCAAAAATCGGTCTTCCGGTCGTCAGTTTGAAAGGTAACTTGTTTGGACTATTTACTTAATTCAGAATGTTGGCAGAATTTAGTGTACTAACAACATTTATTTTACCGAACAAGACATAAATTATACTAAACAAGTTATAGATTCAATTCCCTTAGCAACTAACAAATGATTTAATACTCTGTTGGGTGTATCCTGGTTGACAAAGACAATTTAACTAGGTTCGATGATGTAGCCGGGACATTGAGACGACAACTACCAAGCACAAACACCTATGACCTTTTAAGACGGGAAGAGACATTTCAGACACTGAATACGCTGGCAAACGAGGTATCACGAAAAGTATTGACAACTTTTCTAAGAGACCTTCATGCTTAATAAATAGACAACACCGAATGCGACCACTGCCCCAATCCCGTACCGCCTGTTCGTGGATAGGTCGACTTTACGGTTGGAATCCGCCACGACCGGGACCAGGGGGACTGCGGCGATCCCGAATGAAGAAAACACACCAATTAGGACATAGAATAAGAATTAGATTTAGTTAATTAGAATAGGATAGTAAGTTAGGAACCTGCAGCGATAAATTAACCCTTGCCTGCCCTGTGCCAGGGGCTTGCTCATAGGGATTAGCTCTATGAGCAAGGCATCTAAGTAGGTTTATATTATTAAAACTGGCACACTTGTAACGCTGCAGGCAGTTAGTATTAACCAATTGTAGCAACTAGAAATTATGTTAGCTAGTAAACTAGAAGTAGTCTGCCTAGTAGAAATCGTAGAACTGTCTGTAGTTAAGAAAAATATTAAAGCTGCTATTGTAAATTTAGAAATATAGGACCCACTAATCACTAAGGTGGTGGGTTATTATTGTATAATTATTATGAAATGAAATAAAGAAACAGGGTAACGTAGTAGGGACTGCAGCGAGTCAAACTAACTTGGCCAGCCCAGTGCCAGTGGCACGCTACTGGGGTTAGCTCGGTGAGCAGGCCACACCAGTAGGTTCATATATTAACTGGCACAACTGTAACGCTGCAGAATAGATTATAATTACAGTAGATTAGTAAATTAGATTAACCTTATTCATAGTAATGCCAGTACTTGAAAGTTTTTTGTAACAATGCTGCTTTGTTTTCATGTTGTATCACATATAGACCCACTAATTAGATAAGGTGGTGGGTTTTGTTGTATCATTACATTGTGCATTGTATTGTATCAATAAAGATTTTTTTTAAAAAAAAAGAAAAAACAGGGTAACGTACTGCTGTTCTGGCATTGTCAGGGATGGGCAATCACCACTTGCTCTCAGGTGCACCTATACAGAGAAACTTCAGAAGATTTGATCAGTCGAAGTCTACTCAGTGTCAGATCAAAACAGCTTGCGCTCTCCACATGTTTACGGACAGAGTATATAACGAATTCTACTCTGTTTTGTAAATGATGTAAGTATATGAATGCAGCTTGCCGCTAACTTGGTGTAATGTTTTGTCTGTACAGAGGTGTATCTGTCGCCTTTATTACTCCTTCACTCTCACACATAAATCGGTACAATAAAGTCAGGGCTTCGTGGTTTATATGTAGGCTGATCCGTGAAAAGACAGACATACAATTATGCTAATGGAGGATTCTGAGTAATTTCTAGAATTTCATTCGCTCTCTCTCTCTCTCTCTCTCTCTCTCTCTCTCTCTGTCCTTTATCTGTGTACAGTTTAAATATATTATTTACGTGAAATCGGCCTAGTAGAATCTCTGGTGGAGCCCTTCGTCTTAATATTCAGCGGCTGGCTTGCTGGAAAAGATCTTTACATTTGTTATTATTATTAAGCGCTGCATTCAGTTGGGAAAATCGATCGTTTGAACAATTCGTTCAGTTTACGACAGATCTAAAATTTCAGATGTGGACGAAGCCTTTTTGGACGATTTATAAAAACTCAGAGATTGCAGGCTCTCTTCGTCACAGCTGAAACTTCCCAATTAATTACAGGGCCCAGACAATCATCAATGATTCAGACAGAGAACTCATTCGTCATTCACTCTAGAATAAAATGGTCACAAACCTTATTTCTGAGGAAAATTGTATATTGAATCCATCTCCGTACATGTTCCGTTTTCTGTGGATTTCAAGTCTCATATAATTTACTTTACAAGTTTTTCTTTCTCTTTATCTATCACGCTAGCGGCACAAACGTTCCTAGCTCGTTTTAGCGCGAAGAAGAGTAAATAAATCTCTTTTAGCAATCCAACAATCTTCCAAACGATACTTCCGAAGCTGTGTCCCTTCTCCCCCTATAATAACCATGGAGCATACATATCTGTACCTCTGTTGTTCCAAAGAATAAACGTACTAGAAAAATACCTTGGCGTCGACGAGCTGTCGGCGCATATATTACTAAAAAATCTGATCAGATACTTTTTCAAAAGTAAATAATTGTGGATGATTTGATCAACCCTTATTAATTATTGCGTGGTAGAGGGTAATTTTCCGTGGGGAGATTACAAGTACTTGACTCACTGATCACACAGTTAAACTGTCTTTGCCAACCAGGATCCACCCAGTGGAATATTAAATCATCTTTTAGTTGTTTAGGGAATTGAGTCTATAACTTGTTTAGTATAATTTATGTCTTGTTTGGTAAAATAAATATTGTTAATACACCAAATTTTGCCATCATTCTCAATCAGTTAAATAGTCCATACAAGTTACCTTTCAAGTTGTTTTATACGAATAACCTCTGAATATCAGCTGTACCGGTTCCCAAATTATTCGTTAAGATTGTTGTAAATTTTCAAATGAGTATAGGAGATGGATAACTTCTGCCTCAGTCTAATGTTTCTTTTTTTCTCGGTGCACAGAAAGTCTTTCCACCCAGATTATCCTTTTGGTCTTTTTAATTAATAAATAAGAAATACGAAAACCACAAGATGGAACTTGACAACCCAAGCACGTATCAAAAATTATTAAACATTATCATGGGACTTACGGTCACTTGTGGAAGAGGAAATCCGCCTACTACAGCCGCAGTTCCAAAATTTATGTTGCAATGTTTTGCAATGTTTACATGGCAAATCAGAAACCAGGATGTAATAAGTGCTTTGGGAGCCACGCGTTAACGTAATAACTGTCAGTCCTTCTCCATAGCTGCATAGCTGTAATACTCTACTCCAGATAATTAACAGCTTTCAGTATTTTTCACTGTCTTTTTCCCAGTCGGTTTCATTCCCTGAAACCTTTTTACTGTTCGACCACTAGCCATTAATGAATGCAAGAGAGAAAGTTTTAATGGTACCAGAGATATCGTCTGCAATACAACATGATGTGGTTTGCTGTTTACAAATGTAGATGTCCCAACGACACTATTCTCATCCTCAAGCAGTCAGCTTGATGTCTCAGGTGGTCGAATTCTGTATTTGTTCTAATTTTCCACGAGTCGACCCTCTGAAAAGGGAGTTTCTTTCTCGAGGAGCTCGAGAATTTCTCATTTGTTTCGTGGAGCATGCATGCCTCGTAGAGAAGACAGTCACCCTTCCTTCGTCACTGTTACGTATCACTCTGAAAACAGCAACAGCCTTTGACTTCATACCCAGCGGGGTAATATCCTATATCATAAATGGAAGTGTGACCTTCAGTTTAAACAGAATGCTGCAGCTACAAGCTGCTAGGTCGTGAAGACCACACAATTCACGAGAAACAAATCCTTTGTTTCATTTGAACCTGATCACTCGACTGATGCTACCACAAAGACAGCGAATTCGTCTGTAAATGAATGATTATAGTAGCGGGTTAGAAACGCATTCGGTTTCGTGGGAACATTGCCGTCTTTATGTTGCAAACTCAGCCACATAAGACGAAATGAAGTGGCGTTTGAAAATAACAAGTTTACCGAAACTACGGCACCTGAAATGGCATTGAACTGAGGCGACAGCACAATACGAGAGTCACACATGTTGTGTTGAATGCCTTACTGTACCCAATATTTTTAGCACACGTTGCTGACGACAGGAAACTTTGAGCCTCGTACACTGCTGTGCAAAACTGATGGATGAGAAGTAACTTTCGCATGATGCGTCATTGACAAGTAAGATAGCTCGATGAAACTTTGACCATACGCAGAAAGAACCACTGTAGTGCAGAAGGTAACTGTAGAAAACGCAATGAGACGAGCAGAAAGGGCGCTTTTATTCAAGAACATAAAATTAAACTGAAGTCACTGCGATGTATGATGGTCCCCTGGACATTACAAAAGGGAGGACACGATTCTTAATAGTGCGTCTGATTACCATGGACAGCAGTGCATGCTCTGAAACGTGGTCCCATGTTGGTCATGAGATTTGTAAAGAGTTCGTGTGGTAGTGCACTCACTCCTCCACCAGTGCGTTTGAAAGCTGCTGGATGATCGCTGGAGCATGTGCACGTACTGCAGTACGTCACCCCAACGAACTCCCCACGTACTCGGTAGAATTTAAGACGGGCAACGGGCAGGCCAGTCCAGTCGCCGAAAATCCTTTCACTCCTAGAGTTCCACCTGCGCTGCTCGATGTTGTCGCGCATTGTCATCCACAAAAAGTGAAGTCAATACCGAGTGCTCCTCTGGAAAGACACCGGTAGGCGCCACGATAAAGTTGAACTGTGAGTCTACCGTGTTAAAAGACTTGGAGGTGAGTAAGGCCTTGCCTTTCCACATGATAACACCTGGACCACCACAACGATGTTCGACAGTGCTGGACGCACTCTCTTATGGAGAGGTGGGAAAACATAATTCACCCATGAACATATTACGTCCTGTAGGTACTGGAAGAGTTCATACAGAAGACGAGCGAACAAGAATATTGCAGGACAGGGAATACCTTGATTGCCGTCAGGAAGAGAACTGGGAACTACGTTTTTCAGGCCCATTCATAGAAGGGACTTGGTGAGCTGACACATCAAATGCTGCAGTTTCTTGCAAGCCAGAATCCCGGAGGTCCAAAGGCATTTTAAAGAAATGGGAATACAGGAAACAGCGGGAGAAATAGACTGAGCGATAGTATAGACTGAGAGAAGCAAACCTACATTTATAGCACCTTTTGGAACACTGTTCCTCGGAAAGGGCGATCAAAAATTAGAAGAAACGTTTTTAAATAAAAACAGTAAGATTGCATGTAAGTTGTTAAAATTTATTAATCAGGTGACCGGTTTCGATCATGGTACATTCATCATCAGACCATAATAAATCCGTGATGGTTGAAGAGAGTGGCGAGTAGTAGCTCAGCCATGCATTTTGTCTCTACACAGCAGGCTGCTCCTCACCGTAGTCATGGCTGAAGGTTTTGAAATAAATGCAATATTTTGACATAACACTTTGGTTGTCTTTATTTATCCATATTTCCCAGTAGCTTGTGCCCATTACCTTCATGGCCCATGACAATGTGTTAATTAATTACAATTTTACGTGAAGTATACGACAAGTGCCTAAGCTATTTGGTCACTTACATAAATACCCGTTCATTACCGTTATTGCACAGACATGTAATTTAGTAATGGGATTTGATGTTACTCTCTGGGAAATAACGTTATTTCCTATTTTACTTCATTGTCCGCTTTGTGGCGGCGTTCGTAGCGACAAACAATTCGCTGTAGAAACGGCTTACGAAGTCACCGCCACACTTTTAATAGCGGGCCGACCGGTCCGCTGGAACAGTGAACAGAAAGATGAAAACCCAAGCACTCTGATTAAATACAGTCGGTACTTATCTTTATTAACGAAGATACAGGAACACAGTAGTGAACTCCGTGTCTACAGAAATCTGTCTAGTTCGAGTCGGAGCGGCTAGGTCAGCGTCGGCTGACGACAAACAACAACTCTGCTGCGATGAACACACAACTGACTAGCAAGTACACAATTCGGTGGCGAGTATACAACTGAGCGGCGAGTACAGAACTGTCCTAGCGCTCGCGACTCCAGCGCTTAAGAAACCAGAAGCCAGCGGTGGCGCGCGCAGACTTGCGGCGATTTCCTGTCTCGCTGGCGCTGCTTATGCGGACGGCGTCCGGACTTTGATGCTGCCAACCTTTTGGCAGCGGGCTCGGGTGGCATTACTGGCTAGGATATAACACTCCTCCCCCCCAAATCGCCGCACCGTCGTTGAATAATGACGTGGCGAGCGTCGACGGCGGGGGAGGGGTCTGGCCGCAGGCGTAGCAGAAGAGACCGGGGCGGAGACTGTTGTCGGTGGCAGTCCCCGGTCCGCACCCCAGCATTGGCTGCGCGGGGCCTCGGGAACACCGACTGAAAACCGAGGGCAGGGTGCACGCCTGTGACCACGGGCGCAGCTTCTGGTACCGGACGCGACGGGGCGTCGGGACCCACGAAGAGAGGAGCGTCTCCTGACGCTGCGTCGACGGCTGCCGAGTGGGCGCCGGACAAGGCGCTGCGGTGTCAGACTCCTTGGGGGTGCCCAAGGAAAGCGGCTGCAGGGCAGGCTGCACAGCCACCGCTTGGGAAGGCGGCCCGGCTGAGGGGTCGACGTCCATCAGCTCCGAAGGTGGTGGCGACTGAAGAGGGACCGCAGGCGCCGGAGCGACTACCTGCGGCGCTCCCGGATGAAGCTGCGCGGGAGGCATCAACGGGACGGGCTGTCGGCGTGGTAGCGGCGACGGCTGCTGCTGCTGCCCTGGGGGCGGCAGCGAAGTCGGAAGGCGCGGCTGGAACCCGCCGCGGACCAAATCTGTGGACAAAGAACGAGCGGCAGAATCCGGGCGGCCAGCGCGGCGCAACTGGTTCTGATGCCTCCTGTGCACCCCAGTAGCACCTTGAACAGTATAAAAACCGCGACCCTGGACACTTATCACGGTACCACGTTCCCAACGATGGCGACCGTGATAAACTCTGAATTTAAACGGCGTCGTTGCGCTGAAAACGCGTGCGATGCTCAGAAGCGGCGGGTCGATCCGGGGGGTGCAACAACCGTAGTAGGGTGCGATGACGACGGGCGTGGAGAAGCTCCGCAGGCGAAGGGCCGTCGAGTGGCGTGGTCCGGTACGACGACAGGAACGTGATGAGGGCCTGCTGACGAGAGTGCGTAGCACGAAGGCGGTCTATATGATCCTTGAATGTGCGTACAAAACGTTCCGCTGCACCATTCGATTGAGGGTGGAACGGCGGAGTAAGAACATGGCGAATGCCATTGGCAGAACAAAAACTTTCAAATTCAGCAGAGGTAAATTGTGGACCATTGTCAGACACTAAAACTTCTGGAAGACCCTCAATACAAAAAATTGAAGTCAACGCCTGTATAGTTTGTGCTGACGTTGTAGACTGCAAGGGCACCACAAACGGAAAATTACTAAACGCATCTATCACGATGAGCCAACGAGAATTCCAATATGGACCAGCGAAATCAATATGTACTCGCTGCCAGGGACCGGCAGGGCGTGCCCACTCAAAATAGCGTTGAGGCGGAGCAGCTTGGTGTTCGGCACACGTCGAACAATCTGTAGACATCTGCGTAATCTGCTTATCAATGCCGATCCATGTACAATGACGGCGGGCAAGCTGCTTGGTGCGGACCACTCCCCAATGACCTTGATGCAACAAGTCGAGGACCTTAGATTGGAGCACTTGGGGAACCACTACACGAAGCTGGTCATTCTCGGTGCGTAACAGCAAAACTCCGTGCGAAACAGACAACAGATGACGTTGCGGATAATAGCGACGAACCACAGGATCCGATATGTCCTTTGCCTTGGACGGCCAACCACGTTGAACAAAACGTAATAGTAAACTCAGATGAGGATCCGTAGCTGTCTCACGTGCCACCTGACGATAATCATTCGGAAAATCCCGGAGGGATTGATGCTCATCGGCGTCAATCTGATGGCAAGAGTCGTCAGAGGAATCGAAGACATCATCTGCAGCAATCGGCAATCTAGAAAGCGCGTCAGCGTTTGCATGCTGAGCTGTAGGGCGATACAGTATCTCATACTGGTATTGTGATAACAAAAGAGCCCAACGTTGTAGTCTCTGAGCTGTCCGCTGGGTAACTGGTTTAGACGGATGAAACAGTGACGTCAGGGGCTTGTGATCTGTTACTAAATAGAATGGTCTACCATAGAGGTAGTGATGGAATTTGGTGACACCGAACACAATAGCCAACGCTTCCTTGTCCAAGTGGCTATAATTACACTGAGCTTTGTTTAGCAATTTAGATGCGAACGCAATAGGACGTTCGGTGTTACCGACTCGGTGAGACAACACAGCACCGAGGCCGAAAGAAGAGGCATCACAAGCTAACACCAGAGGCTTGTTAGGGTCGTAATGGACCAGACAACGATCATTCAATAAAGCCTCTTTAAGCTGCTGAAAGGCTGATTGGCAATCAGCTGACCATACAAACGGAACATTCTTACGGCGGAGACGATGCAACGGTGCAGCAATCTGTGATGCATTAGGTATAAACCTAATATAATATGTCAATTTGCCAAGAACTGCTTGCAATTCATGCAGATTGCGAGGGGCGGGCAAATCACGAATAGCTGCTAAATGTGACTGGGAGGGATGAATGCCTTGAGCATTAATAACATGTCCCAGATACTCCATCTCCGTAAGGAAAAATGAACATTTATCGATGTTGCAACGTAGGCCTGCCTGAGACAACACTGTAAACAAACACTCCAAATTACGGAAATGTTCAGCAGGCGTCCGACCGGACACAACAATATCGTCTAAATAGTTGCAACACGATGGCACATTAGCCAGAAGTTGTGACAAAAAACGCTGAAAAACAGCTGGAGCTGACGCACAACCAAAAGGCAAACGCAGAAAACGGAACAACCCCAACGACGTGTTTATGACAAAATACTGTTGTGATTGCTCGTCGAGGGGCAATTGCAAATATGCTTCACGGAGATCAATTTTGGAAAAGAAACGAGCTTCCCCTAACTTATCCATCAGCTCGTCCGGTCTAGGCAAAGGAAAAGAATCAACGACAGTCTGAGGATTAACTGTCGACTTAAAATCAGCACACAAACGTAACTTGCCAGACGGTTTCTTTATAATAACTAAGGGAGAAGCCCACTGGCTCGCTGAAACGGGTTGAATAACACCGTTGTTTTGCCAACGACGAAGTTCATCTGCTACAGGTGCCCGGAGGGCGTGAGGCACTGGACAAGCACGAAAAAATCGAGGCTGAGCATTATCTTTTAACGTAACATGAGCGGCAAAGTTCGCAGCACAACCTAGTTCGTCTTTAAATATGTCATTGTATTGTTTACACAAATCGGTTATGCTGTCTTGAGGAACAACAACAGAATTAATTTGCAACACATTGTCTTGGATAGACAGGCCAAACAAGTCAAAACAGTCTAATCCGAAAATGTTTACACTGTCTGTAGCGCGGAGCACTGTGAATGAAACTGTTTTCGTATTGCCACGGAATGTGGCTGGCACGCTACATACACCTAACACAGGAATTTGTTCTCCACTATAAGTAGCCAAAGAATGTTTTGCCGCTGAAAGTTTAGGGCGGCCGATAGCCGCATACGTAGTACTATTTATGAGAGTCACAGACGCACCAGTGTCTAATTGAAAATTGAAGGTCTTATCCTGGATGCGTAGCTTCACAAATAGTTTATTACACTGTCTCTGGATCGGTGCAGCGGAGGCGGAAGACACAAAATCAGCGCGTTTAGCGCGTGTTCGCTGCTTACGACAACTCGTGGGTTGGGCGGGTGGAACAACAACTCCCGCTTCACTTGCAGTCTGTACATTACTTTTTACAGCGGTTGAATTACGCTCGGGTCGCAAAGCAGAGGGCTGGGTGGGTGGCTTATTGCGAACAAGTTTATTACCCACACGAACCGTGGAAGAGTCTTTAAACGCGACCTTCTGGGCGGGCTGGCTTTGAAGAACATGAATATCCATGGGCTGGGCAGCACTAGAATTGTTCTTGCGTTTACGCAAACAAACAGTCTGGATGTGTCCTTTCCTTTGACAAAAGTGACAAACCGCGTTTCTTAACGGGCAACGTTCACGAGGATGAGCAAGAACACACTTAGGGCAAGACTTAACCCTATCATTTTGCACACGCGGCTGACGAATGTGTTTAACATGACGCGGCCGGCTAGTGTTTAAAGTCTGACTCTGCCGGTGGGGCCGCGGGCGTGACATAACTTGCTTAGCACAGGCAATTTGAGAAATACATGGCTGATCTAACTCACACTCAGCATAGTCAAAAGTATCTTGGGCTTCAATAATGTTCATCACAGTCTCTAATGACGGGTCAGGCAACTTTAAGATAGCAGCGCGAATACGAGAATCTGCAATGTTTTGAGTAATAGCGTCTCGTAACATGACATCACTGTAGGAAGCTCCACACACACAATTAAATCGGCACTGACGGGTGAGGCCCCGTAAATCTGTTAACCACTGTTTATTAGATTGATGTGGCAGTTTCTTTAATCTGAAGAACTTGAATCTGGCTGCTGCCACATGAACTCGCGACTCGAAATACTCAGCAAGCTTGTTAACAACAACGTCATAGTCTATAGCTTCTGGCTTGGATTCCGGGAACAACTTACAAAGTAGTCGATATACTTCCACGCCTGCAGTGGAAATGAAATAAAGCTGCCGCTCAGTACCCGTGATTTTGTAGACTGTCATGTGCGCCTGCAACTGCGCGAAATATTCTCGCCATTCTTCTCTTGATGCATCAAAAGCACGGAAAGGCGGTGCTGCCTGTGCTTGTTCCTTTTGTGTTGGAGGATTAGCCGCTTGTTTGGCGATTGCTTCCACCAGACTTTGTATTTGCTGACTCTGTAACAAGATCAACTGTTGTAATTCGGCAGACATAGTGAACACAAATTAAGCCAGCCCCCAAAATTTGATCGCTATAATTAGTATAACCAGAAACAAGTTGAACCAGCCCTACACACGAGTTCGGAAGCCCTCGTCGCCAGTTTTGTGGCGGCGTTCGTAGCGACAAACAATTCGCTGTAGAAACGGTTCAAATGGTTCAAATGGCTCTGAGCACTATGGGACTCAACATCTTAGGTCATAAGTCCCCTAGAACTTAGAACTACTTAAACCTAACTAACCTAAGGACATCACACACACCCATGCCCGAGGCAGGATTCGAACCTGCGACCGTAGCAGTCCCGCGGTTCCGGACTGCAGCGCCAGAACCGCTAGACCACCGCGGCCGGCTGTAGAAACGGCTTACGAAGTCACCGCCACACTTTTAATAGCGGGCCGACCGGTCCGCTGGAACAGTGAACAGAAAGATGAAAACCCAAGCACTCTGATTAAATACAAGTCGGTACTTATCTTTATTAACGAAGATACAGGAACACAGTAGTAAACTCCGTGTCTACAGAAATCTGTCTAGTTCGAGTCGGAGCGGCTAGGTCAGCGTCGGCTGACGACAAACAACAACTCTGCTGCGATGAACACACAACTGACTAGCAAGTACACAATTCGGTGGCGAGTATACAACTGAGCGGCGAGTACAGAACTGTCCTAGCGCTCGCGACTCCAGCGCTTAAGAAACCAGAAGCCAGCGGTGGCGCGCGCAGACTTGCGGGTATTTCCTGTCTCGCTGGCGCTGCTTATGCGGACGGCGTCCGGACTTTGATGCTGCCAACCTTTTGGCAGCGGGCTCGGGTGGCATTACTGGCTAGGATATAACAGTCCGTAACATATACTGTACATATCATGAACAGAAAAAATCTTAGCATACCTCATTGTACTATGCAGAATGATATTTTCACTTCTGGCGTCGCGCGGAGTGGCCGCTCGGTTAGAGGCGCCATGTCACGAATTGCGCGGAGGTTCGAGTCCTCCCTCGGGCTTGCGTGTGTGTGTTGTCTTTAGCGTAAGTTAGTTTAAGTTAGATTAAGTAGTGTGTAAGCCTAGGGGCCTATGACCTCAGCAGTTTGGTCCCTTAGGAATTCACACCCAGTTGAACATTTCGCTTCTGGCAAAAATTCTCGGGAATTTTACACGAAATTACGCATCGTGAATAGCGAGATATTTTTGGACAATCATACTGCCCTGAAAGACTCCGAATACAGCCCACCTTAAAACAACCAACTGAATTCTTTTTAAGAGGTGCAGCTCCTCCACGCCCACACCGGCACGATGCCAACTCTAAAGGTCTGCTGCCATCGCTGCGTAAGGGTAAGTTTTCACTAAAGTGCGGTGTCAGAGACTGTGGGTACTGCGATGTTTTCGTACGTTTGGTTAGGGTTAACCATTAATATGCGCTCATCTGGAGACAGATTGGGTCGAAAGTCGAACGAAGGGTAGTGGTTTGAAGGGCAGAGGAAAAAAAGTGCAAAGGTAAGAGCCAAGGGAGAAAAACCTCTGTGATAGTTAGGTCGGGTAGTAAGAGCGGTAGCGGATGTCTTGCTGCCTGCGACAGGTCACGCAATGGTAGGCTTTGATAGTAGTGCGTATTATGCATGTCGATACCTTTGACATTGCGCAGTGTTGTTACTCGGCGGCTGCCGCCGGGTGTCGGTGTGATGTCTCGGTCACCGTCAGCATCCCTGTATCAGTTAGGTTCATCATCGTTTTGTGTCCGATAGCTCATACATCAGATGCACTGTGTAGGGTGATGTTGGCGATTTGTTTGTGCGTTAGTGGACGAGCTCGTCGGTTTCCCTGCTGTAGCCTGTTGGTCGGCTTATCCAGTCAACGTTGCTGATATGCAGGGGCTTGCCGACTTTGTCGCTTGTTGATGTATGTTATCTTGCCATAGGTGGTTATGACATAGCTAGTAGTGTCTTTGGCCGCTTATGCTTCCAACTATGGTCGTGTTCATAGTTTCCAAGAGTGAGGATGAAACGATTGTTCGAGTGTCTCGAGTTCCTAAATAGCCGTGTGGCTTGTTTTTTGAATACTTCCCTGAGGGTTTCAATGTGGTAATCGTGAAGATCCACGGTGCTTGTGTAGCGTGGAGCGCTGCTAATGATGCGTAGCACTTTGTTCTACACGATCTGCAGGGGGGCGCAAGCGCGTTGGAGCTGCGTATCCCCAGACGGGAGCTGCGTACGTCATCGGACGTCTAATCAGTGTCATGAATTCTGTTCACTAGAAAGTTTATAAGCAGACGGATTCTCAGTTAATTCACGTCCATAGTACGGTGCATCACGATGCACCTAAACATTGCAGGCAAGTTCATCTAGTCTGATTTAGATGCAGTGAACTGCTTCACGAATTGCGCAACTTGTTATTTTTATATGGTTTCACTCTCTTCCTATTAACACCATCGCACACAATAATGAAACTCGATACATCAGAAGCACTTAATATGTGTTCATCCTTGAGTGAAGTACATGTGGTACTGTTGTGGAACTGTAAAATACGTTTTGAGACTTTCAGAATTAGACTGTTGAATAAGCCACTAAACATGTATTATGGTCAGCAAAATGACTATGGATTAAGTAGAGTGGACATAAAATGTAGAAAGGAGCTTCTGAAGCACATAAATTCGTTGTAATTAAATATGAAATTATGATTATGAATTAAATAATCACAAGACTGGTGTAATATTCTAAAATAATTATTTTACAAACCGGTTTTCGGCTGCCACCCAATCGTCACGCACAGAGACAAAGATGTATGGCTGTTACTTTTTAATCGGATCAAACGTTTTAAACCAGGAGCACCTAAAGAATGTCTTAGATAGTTTTCAAAAATCGGAGTCGTTAACGTTTGATTTTGGACTAAAATGAGATGACGTAAGTCTGTATAGCTCAGATAAAGTTGTTGGCACGTCGAGTGATCAACTACATGACAAACTACAGCTGTTGTTGTGAGAACAAAAACACATTGAACAATATACAGTAAACTCTGATGCAATGATCCAAACGGGGAGGAAAGGGTGACTGAATAATGTGAGCATTTACTTAACAGGTTCGACATACAATCAGGTAATATATTGAAAGTTAGGCTAAACAGATAAGTAAAAATAGCTCTAGCTAGGCAAAGTAGAAATTCAATAGGGCACGTGAAACTTCAGCAAACTTAATTGAAGGAAGAATGGTGCATAGGAATAGGAGAGGTAATAGCGAGGGCACAGAAGAGAGTGCGACTGCAGGGAGTTATCCCTTGCACGCCTCCCGTGAGACCCACATTCCCAACTGTCCACAAGCTACATTCATAATGTTTCTAAAGGATATTTGCCAACTCACTCATTTCTCGCGCCAACTAGGATGACGATTCCCGCAAGAGTTCGGGCACAGTGTGCGCATTCGCACAGGAGATGGTCAATGGCTGCGTAGCCTTTAACTATATGAAGATAGTAACTGTTCCGAAAGAACAGATAGCAATCATGACCATACAGCTCCTCTAGAAAGAAATGATGATTCATCGAAACCCTCAGCTGCAGTGAATGGGCAAATATCCGTTAGGAATATTACGAATGTAGGTTGTGGACAGTTGGGAATGTGAATCTCACGGGAGGCGTGCACGGGATAAGTCCCTGCTGTCGCGCTATCCTCTGTGCCCTCGGTGGCTCAGATGGATAGAGCGTCTGCCCTGTAAGCAGGAGATGACGGCTTCGAGTCTCGGTAGCGGCACACATTTGCAGCTGTCCCCATTGAGGTATATCAACAGCACCTGTTGGCAGCTGAGCGTTTCGATTAATTATCATTTCTTTCTAGAGAAGATGCATGGTCATCATTGATATCTGTTCTTTCGGAACAGTTACTATCTTCATACAGCTAAAGGCTACCCGCCTCCGGTCGCTGTGGCCGAGCGGTTCTAGGCACTTCAGTCCGAAACCGCGCAGCTGCTACGGTCGCAGATTCGAATCCTGCCTCGGGCATGGATGTGTCTTCAAAAATGGTTCAAATGGCTCTGAGCACTATGCGACTTAACTTCTGAGGTCATCAGTGGCCTAGAACTTAGAACTAATCAAACCTAACTAACATAAGGACATCACACACATCCATACCCGAGGCAGGATTCGAATCTGCGACCGTAGCAGCTGCGCGGTCGCTCGGTTCCAGGCTGTAGCGCCTAGAACCGCACGGCCACTCCGGTCGGCATGGATGCGTGTGATGTCGTTAGGTTTAAGTAGTTCTAAGTCTAGGGGACTGATGACCTCAGATGTTGAGTCCCATAGTGCTCAGAGCCATTTGTACCATTTTAGAGCTACCCGGCCATTCACCTTCTCCTGTGCGAATGCGCACACTTTGCCCGAACTCTTGCGGGACTCGTCACCTTAGTTGGCGCGAGTAATCAGTGTATGGGCAAATATCCTTTAGGAACTTTACGAATGTAGGTTGTGGACAGTTAGGAATGTGGGTCTCACGGGATGCGTGCAAGGGATAAGTCCCTGCAGTCGTGCTATCCTCTGTGCCTTCGGTGGCCCAGATGAATGCAGCATCGGCCATGTAAGCAGAAGATCCCGGGCTCGAGTCCCGGTCAGGGCGCACGTTTTCAGCTGTCCGCTTTCAGGTATATCAAGAACACCTGTTGGCAGCTGAGGGTTTCAATTAATTATCATTTCTTTCTAGAGAAGCTGCATGGTCACCATTGGTATCTGTTCTTTCGGAACAGATACTATTTTCATATGTCTTTTTTAACATTTATGTCCACATTCATAGAGTCTTTCCCTAAATATGGAATCTTGCACAATTTACGGAGGTTTTGAGGTAGTGGATCGTATACATGGTAAAAGATGGAAGACACCTGTTGGTTGTGTATTTTTATGCCTTTTCGAGTCATACTTGACAAAGGACATACTCTTGCCTTAATCCACAGAGGTGACTATCTGAATAAAATGGGTCATTTACTAAACAGCAAAGCACAGAACGTAACTGAAAATAATACACAAATAGACGAATGTAAATAACATTTTCATTCAACGACAACATTTACACCGAAGTCTCCACGATTTATGATTGTCTCCTAACTTTACAAAAGGCGGGACGTGGTCCTTTAAAAGTGCCTCTGATCACCACCGACAGCAGGCATGCTCTGAAAAGTGTTCCCATACTGGCCACAAGGTACGGCTTTCAATTACTCCACCAGCGCGGTTGACGACTGTTGGATGGTCTCTGGTGGACGTGCTGCAAAACGTCACACCAGCGTATCCCGCATGTCCCCGATGCTACACTCATGCTCATAAATGAAGGATAATTGCAGAATGTGGTGACACACAACATGGCATTACACAAAACTGGCGCTAATAGCATAGGCACATAGGGAACACACACGACACAGATCTGTAAGTCCACGGTATTGATGATAAGTTGAGAAAACAGTCCCGAATCACATGTGCTACAAAACGCCACTGTTTCCTGTGCGTGTACCCCGACATCAATATGGGATAGGATCACCATGCACACGTACACCAGCCACACAGCGGGTTCGCATACTCTGGATCAGGTGGTCGAGCAGCTGCTGGGGTATAGCCTCCCATTATTGTACCACTGCCTGTCGGAGCTCCTGTAGTGACCTAGAGGTTTGAAGACGTGCAGCGATACGTCGACCGAGAGCATCCCATACGTGCCCGGTAGGGTTTAGATCTGGAGAACAGGCAGACCACTCCATTCACCTGATATCTTCTGCTTCAGAGTACTCCTCCACGATGGCAGCTCGGTGGGGCCGTGCGTTATCATCCATCAGGAGGAAAGTAGGACCCACTGCACCCTTGAAAAGGCGGACGTACTGATGCAAAATGACGTCCCGATACGCCTGACCTATTACGATTCCTCTTTCAAAGAAATGCAGCACTGTACGTGCACCAATCATAGTCCCGCCACACACCATCAAACCACGACCTCCATACAGGTCCCTTTCAAGGACATTAAGGGGTTGGTATCTGGTTCCTGGCTCACGCCAGATGAAAACCCGGCGAGAATCACTGTTCAGACTATACCTGGAGTCGTCCGTTAACATAACCTGGGACCACTGTTCCAATGACCATGTACTGTGTTCTTGACACCAGGTTTTACGGGCTCTCCTGTGACCAGGGGTCAGTGGAATGCACCTTGCAGGTCTTCGGGCGATTAAACCATGTCTGTTCAGTCGTCTGTAGACTGCGTTTCTGGAGACAACTGTTCCAGTGGCTGCGGTAAGGTCCCGAACAAGGCTAACTGATGTACTTCGTGGCCGTCTGCGGGTACCGATGGTAAGATATCGGTCTTCTTGTGATGTCGTACACTGTGGACGTCCCGTACTGTAGCACCAAAGCAATGTCCGAGGTCACTATAATAATGTGGTTTTTCTTAAAATTATGCTTTTCAAGATCGTAAACAGTTCTCGTGTTTTACATTTCCTCTATTAAACAGTATAGAATTATACTTTTAAACAATATTTCTTTGCTTATGCTTGTTTGGTAATTAATTATGTCTTTCTATTCTGTGATTGATTTTGGAGTTTGGAAGTTTTGTCGTTGTGATAGGAGATGTTTGTTGCTGAATCTGAGGCCGAAAATTTATTGAAGCTAAGTACAACCTTCGCCGCCAGTACGACTCCTCGAATGTCAGTGGTGTTTGCCGACCACAGAAAAATTCGTTTTTCGCAATTTTGGACCTGAATACGATAGCACAAATCAATTAAATGCTTATTAGAGCAGTAAAGTACAACAGAAAACTGCAAGTACAAGTCACAGGCCATTGTTGTCACCACGTCCCAGAATTATTCAACAACGATCATACGTGCATTTAGCGGAAGAGCCGTCGCAGTGCGCAAACAAGAATCAATTGCATAAGAATGTCACATATCACGCAATAAAACATGCATCTGCTGCTAACACAAACCGGGGTGGCTCTTCTGAAATTATAATTCATCGCCCTGCTCTCCGATAACAGTTCCGCTAGCGCCCCTATCTCTATTCATTTTGAATCGAATGAATCGTGATTAGGCTCCGTCCAAACAGATGAATCATGCATGGGGACTTGATAAAACGTCAGTCCAGCGCCGCTCCCGGAGGAAAATGAAAAAAAAAACTCCAAACAAAGTTAGCGCAAGCCCGCAATGTCGGACTCGTGCCGCTCCGAAGGGAAACCCAATAATTAACGAGAGACGAGCCGCGCAGCACTTTGCATTGGGCTAAAGGCAGCCGTTCTTCACGCAAGGCCGACTCCTATGACACAGCCAACTAAAACCGCATTACGCTGTATGTCCACTCAACTTCACTCGACTACGGGCTTTTATTGAGACCCGTCGGGCGCGCTCTGCAGACAATGTGCTTTGATTGCGCCAATTAATTCATTCGGGACTGAGGAGTGTGGAGTTCTGATTCAGAATGTGTTTCAGAGTAAGATTACTGTTACGAACGTTATTTTCACAATTACTGCCAACCATGGAGATTAATGATCAGTGCACAAGTGTGAGTGGCCAAGAAAATAATTTCTTTACCGTAATCACCATAAACGGAAAACTATTATATAACGCTGATGTAAAAATGAATGTAAATCATTTCTTTTTAAAAATTCCTAAAACTCCATAAGTGGATTTCTCAATATGTAATGTGTCTATTTATTTACTATTACTCTCAAAAAACTTCCACGGCAACGAAACTTCCTGGCAGATTAAAACTATGTGCCGGACCGAGACTCAAAGTCGGGACCTTTGCCTTTCGCGGGCAAGTGCTCTACCAACTGAGCCACCCAAGCACGACTCAGGCCTGGTCCTCATAGCTTTACTTCTGCCAGTACCTCGTCTCCTACCTTCCAAACTTTACAGAAGCTCTCCTGCGAACCTTGCAGAACTAGCACTCCTGAAAGAAAGGATATTGCGGAGACATGGCTTAGACACAGCCTGGGGCTGGTTGAGCACTTGCCCGCGAAAGGCAAAGGTCCCGATTTCGAGTCTCGGCCCGGCACATAGTTTTAATCTGCCAGGAAGTTTCATATCAGCGCACACTCCGCTTCAGAGTGAAAATCTCATTCTGGAAACTTCCGCGGCGTTCGGGTTTTGGCATTTTCTTCTCCTGCTCCAAGTATCTAAAGATCTGTGCCCACCTGGTGTCTCCATCTTATGCCTAAAGACATTCGTCCTTCATGCTTCTACTCTGATCCTCGATCTTCATCCCTCCCTCTATATGTCGCCAGCCCATCTTAGTCTGCTTGTCTTGGCCTCCGCAGTGACATCTTGTTCAATGTACAGGGTGATTCAAAAGTAACTGTACGCGCTCCTCGCTGGTGTAATGTATTCATCAAAATATGAGTAAAATGTTGAAGTTTTCTCTCAACCTGCTTTATTCCCGAATTACGCAGTAGAGTAGGGATCACAAGTGCAACATAAAATTAATTCAACTCAGAAAGCAACTCCACGATGCGCCCCGTAATTAAACACAGCCACGTACCGTACATTAAGCGCAGAACATGTTCAAACATATGACCATGTAGACGAGTGCAGTGGCATTCTCCACGTCTTACCGCTCTCGGAATATTGCAGTCTCTTGTCACTTCATTCTGCTCAGTTGCACAGCTACAATATCGAGCGTCTTGAGACAGCACAATGTTGGAAGTCCAGGGGACTAAGATCGGGAGATCTGGTGGACCAAGCCACTGGGCCTGCACCACCTACTCACTGTGGGGATAAGCAACTCTGACATACTCTCTTGCCTCCTGACTGAAATCTGCAGAGCCACTGTCAGGTATAAACCATAAGTTGCTTTGCGTAGTGAGAGGGACATCATGAAGCTGACCACCCAATTCATGTTCCAAAAGCTATTCATGTACTCTGACAGTCAAGCGCTACGGAATAACACGTGGTCCGAGTAACTAACTGTACACTATGCCACAGCAAATGCTCATCGCAAAACGGTGATGATAGCCTCGCACTGTAGATATGCGAGGTTTCTCATAAGCTCATATTTGCCCCACAACTCCATAGAGTACAACGGCCACGCCGATGTCAAGTAAACAAAGGGTTTCGTACCAGAATCAATTGAGCAGAGTAGAGGGGTGTAAAAACCAACGTCACTCGATATGCAGGCGAAGACGACACGTCAAAAGCCTACACTGGTCCACAATGTAAGGCCTGCCAGAAATGAAATTATGCATCGTAACCCGGAAATAAAGCAGTTTTAAACAAAACTTTAACATTTTACTTTATTCTGAAGCGTACATTACACCCACGAAGTGTGGACAGCTAATTTTCCCTCATCCTGTATACATATCTCACCTTCCAATTCTTTTATCTTTGTCATTCTCCTCCGTCTCAAGTTGGTCCATACATTCTCAGCAAGATTTTTCTTTTCAAAATTTATAAAAAAAAATTTTGTAGGTTAAGCTCCAAAAACTATCTCATCACGTAAATGGCTAACTTGTAGCCACGTTTTTGCAGAGTAATTACTTCTTATCTGTAAACCTACTTTCCGCCACTTTCCACAACATGACTTGTTGTCATGTACAAGATCCAGTGAAAAACAAAAAGATGATCAGTCAGTTCATTTTTCCGTATAACGTTTTTTCCTTAAGAGAAAATTTTCCACACACTTACAGGAGATAGTAATCGTATTTGCTAAAATAGGCTTGTAACCTCCCCCTCACTTATCGACCTTAATGACAGTGAAAAATTAAACCGCGTGTACCTAATGGAAATTTGGGAAAAGCAATCGTCACCGAAGTTAATCTGTCGGTAAAGAGGGAGGAAAGGGTTACATTTAATGAAAGGAAAAATGCAAATGAAACTGGTGGAAATTAATTTTGAAAAGGGGTAAAGTTAATAAGGAAAGTAAATGTGCGGCCGTTACGTTAACAATTAACTAGCGGTAGTTAGATATTTGAGATTTGGGGGAAGTTACGGTCGCCAGTCCTAAGGACAATTACTATAGTAACTGAAAAAGAAAGGTAAATACACATATAATTAGCACTAGAAGCGTGGCAACTGAAGGTTGACACGTGTAGTTTGAAAACTGGAAGTTTGTCAGAAGTAATAAATTTCGCTGCACTCTGACTTAATTTAGCAAAAGAATTAATAAAACCGGAAAATTGAAAGTTAATTTAGTGACTGAAATTAATAAGAAGCTTTCTTTCTTAAGCACATCGAAATTCAGTAAAACGGTTAGTCTTGGACTACCTCAAGAATCATTTCGAAAGCTACTTGAATCTACGCAATTTAGAAATAAGAGATTTAGCTTTGAACTTGAATTAAATGATTCTGAACAATTAACAATAGTAAAATTTAGTACGTACCAAGCTGAGCTGCCGTCACAGGTAAGCTAAAATACGGTAACAAAACTCGCACTCTTCATTTGTGCTTGTGTAATCTAAATATTGTAGCCAGCTATGAATACTAAAACTGAACTTTGAAATTAAAGCAGTGAAATGGAATGATTGTACTTTAATGCTGGAGTCTGAATTTCAACGACACTCGGGTTTATTTCGGAAAAGGAAGGGACCCTGCCTGCTTGGTAATGCAATTGGGACAATGAGCAACAAAGGTTCATGCTAAGTTGCTGTAATTTTGCGAGGCAAATGGAACAGTTTGAAAAGTTGAGGTCTGCCATACAGTTCTGAAACTTTACGTGCTTTTAGTCTTCCTTGTTGGTTGATTGAAGGTTTGAAGTCGTCGATCGAGGAGGTGGCGACAGTCACTCATTGTCGGCCGTCGCTGTTGCAGAAGCTGGATGTTGGCGCGCCTTCATCTCGACACGGTCACCAGGCGAAACGGGATCTTGATGTGCGCCAGCTAATGCTTCCCGTCCGCGACACCGTGTCAGAAACTATCATAGCAAGTCGAGCGCAATTACATACTGCCAAACCCCGAACGCGCGGCAACTCGCGGGAGCGTCACACAACACACCTGCTCCACTGCACTACCCCAGCCAGACTCTTCTGCCCGCGCTCCACACGGCCGAGTTCACACTACCAAAGATCCTACACACTTTGATTCTTCACACGACCTATCGATGTAATCGTTCGATAGCAGTTTTCCCTAGGCAAGACCCAGCGTAAAAATACAAATAATATTTACGAAACAAACCAATTATACATCGACATAAATGCATATATATATATATATATATATATATATATATATATATATATATAGTAAAACAATTACAATATATAAAGGCACAGAAATGTCATATATTCAGGTAACAAAATAAGGAAAAAATTTACAGTACAATAGATGGAAATAGGAGGATATGCATTTCCGGCGTTACAGGCTAGAAAACATCTGCCCGGAAACAAGTCATATTATTGTACTGGTGTTGAGGATGTTCCACTTTCCGTGTCTTCCTGTTGAAAATCATTGTTTCTAGTTATTAGTTGTGTCGTCTCTGTCCTAGTTCCATTGATTGTGGTCCTAAGGTCAATCATAGCAGTTATTCTATAATGTTATAAGACAAGTCTAGCTCGTAGAGGCAGTCGGTGCACCCTTTCCACCTAACTGATCTGTGTGTTTAACAATCGAATTCCCATTGTCTCGTTAATTTTGCTGCCCTTCCTTTTAATTTCACTGAAAATTGTTTTGACTTTTCTACGGGGTGATACGTGATCATGTTACAAATTTTCAGGGAGGATGGAGAAGGGTAAACGTATCACTTTGAGATAAGGGACTCTGGTCCGGAACGGGCCGACTCGGAAGTTATAAGCAAAATTCGTTTTGATACCTCTAACAGTTGGTTGGGTTGTTTGGGGTGTGAGATCAAACAGCGAGGTCATCGGTCATATTGGATTAGGGAAGGAAGGGGAAGGGAGTCGGTTGTGCCCTTTCAAAGGAACCATCCTGGTATTTGCCTAGAGCGCTTTACGGAAATCACGGAACACCTAAATCAGACCTCTGACAGTGTAATATATGTACAGGTAGTGTTGTTGCTAAGATTGTGGGGTAAGTAACTTTTCAGAGGTATGGACCAAACAAATTGAAAAATGTCTAGTAAACATTGGTCTTAAAATCCATACCTTAAGAGTTGGGAGCACTTGTTCACCTTCGACACTGTGAACCATATCCCCTCTCTGTTAGCTTTCTAAAGTTTGTCACTTCTACCACCTCTGAAAGTTGTCTACCTTACAATCTTATCAACAACAGAACCGATACATATATTCCACTGTCAGAGGTATCAAAAAGATTGTTGCTTATAACTTTCGATTCGGTCGATTCAGAAAAGGGCCCCTTAAGTGATACGTTTACCCTTCTCCATAAACCCTGGGAGTTTGTAACACTATCACTGGATCACCCTGTCCCTCCAATCTTCACTTTACGTGCTGGATATGGGGAAATATGGATTTTCAGGAGTTCTTTTTCGTGTTGCAGTAAGTTTTATAACAGTCAACATTTTTTGACTCCGCCTTCGGTGAGTGCAAGATGCTTAAAACTTTAAACTACACCGCATTATACGTGGATATATGTATAGTAATCTGGAAGTATAGATTCTTGTACGTGAATTAATCTTTCAAGTCGGACGTTAGAACTACGAAGACGCTGTCGAGCTACCCGGACAGCTTGTGTGGTAGAGACGCTTCATGGAATGGTTGACTATAAGGAGCGTTCAAAAAGGCTCTGAGGGGGCAAACGATTCACCTCGGACGACGACGTCCAGCTACACATGCAGAACTGGTTAACATCGCAGCCCCAGGAATTTTATGAGACAGCCATTCACCGCCTTATGTCACAGTGGGACAAGTGTCTCAGTAGCCAGGGTCAATACTTCTAACATACTGGTATAGGTTTTTGTAATTATGCCTCCGGATCGTTTCTTTTTGAACGCCCCTTATATATTGACTGAGCTTGCACATGGATGGTGACGTGAAGGAGAAACGCAAAATTCTGAGTCAACCTTCTTCATTTTAGTTAAACATGGAGCTAGACTTCGATGGTTATTTAACAGGTCCTGAGTGGTTGGCCAGGTATGTAATAGAGAAAGAAACTTCAACACACACTTATTCAAAGTAACTCCAACATCTTCTCGCCCCATGTGTCTGAAAAATAGTAGTGGTCCGTCCAAGTGTACAAATGTCATGTACCAATACATAAAGATATTTGGATATTATATTTCTCTACTGTAGGGTAATAGAACATATTGTATACTCAAGCATTGTGCCATTAGCACTCCGTTTTCAGGCCACATGTGGCCCATCGGGACCATCCGACCGCCGTGTCATCCTCAGATGCGAATGCGGATAGGAGGGGCGAGTGGTCATCACACCGCTCTCCCGGTCGTTATGATGGTTTTATTTCACCGGAGCCGCTACTATTGGCGTCACGAGGCTGAATGCACCCACCCCGAAAAATGGCAACAAGGCATGGCGGTCCGGATGGTAACCAATCCAGGTGCCGCCACGCCCGACAGCTCATAACTTCGGTGATCTGACGGGAACTCGCGTTTCCACTGCGGGAAGGCAGTTGTCCATTGTGCCATTAGTTTAGAAAAAATAAACATCTTGAAAACTGTAGACGAAGGTGAATAGGTAGACTGTGCTGCCATGTGTCCTATAGCCGTTCGAGAATGTACCCCACTGTAAACTAGTCACCGATATACCGACATATCATGTGTTTGCGGACTAGCAAAACCTATAGTCAACATAAACGAAAGTAACATTGGGTGGTGCCCCAGCGAAGCGTAGTAGTAATGCTAATGTTTTCATTATACATAAATGATTAACCGCAAAGTAACAAGATAGCCGCTTAGCGTGGGTGTACTACTGTAGTACAACACACCAGAACACACAAATGGTCCCAAAAACAAATAGCTCTTCAATTATGGTTAATATTGGCGGGATAGAGGCCTCCTAATTACGCTTCAATAATTAAACGTAATCCTCGGAACCAACATGGCACAGAGCAGGCCTGTGTATTGCACAGGCAACTCGCTACATTAAATAATATACTTGACGTAACAACAATAGGCAGGCCCAAGCCCATTTACTCATTTGTTTTAAGTCATCGGTATTCTGATTGATTTGATGCGGCACGTCACGAATTCCTCTCTTGTGCCAACCTTTTCTTCTCAAAGTACCACTTGCAACCTACATCCTCAATCATTTGTTACGTGTATTCCAATACCTGTCTTCCTGTACAGTTTTACCGTCTGCAGCCCCGTCTAGTACTATGGAAAATATTCCGTGATGTATTAACAAATGCCCTATCGTTCTGTCCCTTCTTCTTGTCAGTGTTTTTCATATATTCCTTTCTTCGTCGATTCTGCGGAGAATCACCTCATTCCGTACCTCATCAGTCCATGAAATTTTCAACATTCTTCTGTAACACTACATTTCTAATGCCTCGATTCCCTTCTTTTCCGGTTTTCCCATACTCCATGTTTCACTACCATACAATGTTCTACGCCCAAACGTACAATCTGATAAATTTCTTCCTAAGTGTGATACGGTTTCTAGTGGCCAGGCGTGCCGTTTTTGCCAGTGCCATTCCGTTTTTTATGTCCTCCTTTCTCCGTCCGAAACGATTTATTTTGCTGCCTAAATAGCAGAATTCCTTAACTTCGTCTGCAATGCTATCATTAATTGTGATGTTAAATTTATCGCTGTTCTCATTTCTGCTAATTCTCATCACTTTCGTTTTTCTTCGATTTACTCTCAAACAATATTATGTATTCATTAGACTATTCATTCTATACAGCAGATCCTGTAATTCTTCTTCACTTTCAGTCAGGATAGCAATGTCATCTGCGAATCCTGTCATGGATATCATTTCATCCTGACGTAATTCCGCTCTTGTACGCTTATATTATTTTCATCATTGTTTCTTCGATATACAGATTTAACAGGACTGGAGAAAGGTTAATCCCTGTCTCATAACTTTTTTAATCCGATCAATTCTTTAATTCTTTCTTGGTCTTCCACTCTTGTTGTTCCCTCTTGATTCTTGCACATATTATACATTACTCGTCTTTCCCTATAGCTTTCCTCTGTTTTTCTCCGAATTTCAAACACCTTATACCATTTTACATTGTCTAACGCTTTTTCCAGATTGACCTATGAAAGTGTCTTTATTTCACTTCAGTCTTGCTTCCATTATCAACCGCGACGATGTAACTGTCTCACAATTATAGCTTAACACAAAACTTGTTATAAAATATTATGACCGCCAAAACACTAAAGAATGTGAGAGAATAGTACATGTACAGGAATCATTTATACGCAGTAACACCGTCGAGTTTGAACTGCAGTAAAAGTGTAATAAACTAAAAATACCAGAATAATACGAGGTCTGTTCAGAAAGTAAGCTCCGATTGATTGCCAAATTGAAACCACAGTGAACATCAGAAATGTTTTACTTGCAACAATTAGCTACACCTTTCAGCTACTTCTCTACGTAGTCGCCGTTCTGACTTAGACTTTTGTCATAGTGTTGTACCAACTTTTCAATAGCCTCATCATAGAAGGCAGCCGCCAGTGCTTTCTGCCAATTCTCCACGCTGGCCTACACCTCGTTGTCTGTGTCAGAATGTTGTCTTCAAAGACAGCGGTTCATGTGACCAGAGATGAAACTCAGGGGGAGACAATTGCGGACTGTATTGTGGGTAATCTCACATTTCCATTTGAAAACGATGCAGGAGCATCTTCATTGCCCCTGCAGAATGCGGCTGAGAATTGTCTTGAAGAAGAAACAGCACGACAGTTATGTAATGTTAGCTGCATAGCTTCAGGCGAAATTTCTCACTAGGCCCTCGTACTTGGCGGCAGACACTATTTTCTAGACATCTTTATGCACTCACTGCGAGCTCAGAAATGAGAAGAGCGACGTGATGCTAACTGGGGTTATACTAGAGACACTACCCAACACATCTGTGCAAAGCTTTATCGGATTTTCATAGTCGTTTCCATTTAGCGACCGATCGGAGCTTACTTTCTGAACGCCCCTCGTAAATCTGCGCCCGGTAACGGTTATTCCCAATCTAATAATATCTTTTATATGAAGCTCCATCACCATGCCAATGCAAAATCACTTCACTAAAGCGCCTGCAACTATATGCAAAATAAGCTTTTATCAGTTATTGTACAAACTCCTCGGTACCGCGGATGATAATCTCATGTAGATAGGCACAGTCATTTATTCTGCCAAGGTAGGGTTGTAAGCGAACAAGATTTACCGTCTAATTCAGTGACTGGCATCTTTCGGATCCTTCAGAATGCGTACCAAAACAGTAATTCAAGTTTCTTCAGAAAGAGAATTTGACTTTTTCCATAGAATTACGGCAGTTGCAGTTTAGGTAGACCTCAGAGACTGCATCGTTATTTTTAACAGCGTATTACCAAAGAACACAAATAAATACTGCTCAATCACATGTACAAATATTCGTCTCGTAACTATCGTCATCAGCAATATTCAACTCAGCTGATGTGCACAATGTACGAGAACTTTCACTGCATAGCAAGAAAACACAGTTCCTATAGAAAGCGAATCACTTCCGCGTCCATCCACATGCGGTTTTCATATTCAATCTGTTCCTGCCTACACATCCCACAGCTATCAACATCAGAAATTCAAACTGGCGGATCTCCCTCATAAATATAAACACTAGTAACAATATTTTTATATATCATTCGACAAAGCAAACCGTCAACCCATACTGAGTGGGAACTCCTTTGATCCTGTGACTAAATACAGTCACTTTTCTGTTTAAGGCAGTGCCTGCTGCTACCTCTCGGTACAAGCAGAGAAAGTGATCGCGGAAAATACTTCGCAGGCAGCCGTGGCTGCTTTCTGTTGTCGTCAGTTAATTTATTGACGGTGAGGAGGAGAAAGCAGTATCAGTTCCGGCAGAGTTAAGGTTGATTAAGTCGAAATGTGCAAATTAGGGTGTCGGAACAGAATGTTGAGCGTTGTGGAATTCAGGGTATCAACCACACAGAAGAAACAGCAAAAATGAACACACCTTTGACGATATGGATCAACGTATTATTCGGTTGTCTGCAACGTCACCCGGCTACATTCCAGTTACGTCATTTAAACGTTGTATGCGCCGTGAGAAACTAGCTTCACAGGTTTGGCACACTGATATGGACTTCAAAGTTAGCACGTAAACAGTTAGAAAAATGGTCTGCCCATATACTGTTTTAAAATAGGCCAAGCACAGACGAGTCGCCAATTCCAAGCGAGATGATGTACAAATAAAAAAAGGCCCACTAATTCACTCCTTTAGGAAGTTATGAAGCATTAGAATTAAAGCGGCCAATGGTTTCATTAGGCTGCAGCGCCCACAAACCTTCCAGAAAAGTAGACTATGTTCGGAGGGTGCCACAGCAACGCACAGGGTTTGTACAAAAATATGGAAACAACAAAAAACAAAACACGTTACCATGCTTAAGACGATGTAGGAGAAACATCGGCGTCAAAACAGCCTCCAGTCGTCTCGAAGTCGAATAATACAGGTGCTGCCAGGTTTTTAACGAAATCTTATAAATATCTCACAGAAAACTTCGAGATCGTGGTCAAAAGTAAAGCCATCTAGTTCTTCTTTCAAATAAAACAAACTTTATTAAGATCCTACATGTTTATTCTTCGTGTCCACATATCTACACACATCAGAAAAAGTGTTACAACACCCCGGTTCCCAGAACTCCTGAAGATAGACGTATCACAGACACAGTCCCTTTGTCTGTTCAGAAATGTCACCAAAGCCACCCAAAGATGTAAACGACCGTGCATGAGCAGCGCCTATTAGACGGAGGGGGGTACGACAGCTGATCAGTTCCAGTTATTCCACCAGGAAGGAGTTACACGGCTCATGTTCTCTGTAGTTCAACCATGCCTTGACGATCAGTACAGCGGTTCCATCGCTTCCACATTGTTTCCTTGTGTCAGGAAGGGCTCTCAACGAGGGAACTGTCCAGGCGTCTCGGAGTGAACCACAGCGATTTTGTTTGGACATGGAGGAGATACATAGAGACAGGTACCGTCGATGACATGCCTCACTCAGGACGCCCAAAGTCTACTACAGTAGTGGATGACCACTACCTACGGATTATGGCTCGGAGGAACCCGCACAGCAACGCTACCTTCTTGAATAATGCTTTCTGTGCAGCCACAGAATGTCGCGTTACGACTCAAACTATGCACAATAGGCTGCGTGATGCGCAACTTCAAACCCGACGCCCATGGCGAGGTTCAGCTTTGCAACCACGACACCATTCAGCGCGGTACAGATGGGCCCAAAAACATGCCGAATGGACCGCTCAGGATTGGCATCACGTTATCTTCGCCTATGAGTGTCGGATATGCATTCAACCAGACAGTCGTCGGAGACGTGTTTGGAGGCAACCCGGTCAGGCTGAACGCCTTAGACACGCTGTCCAGAGAGTGCAGCAAGGTGGAGATTCCCTGATGTTTTGGGATGGCATTATGTGAGGCCGACGTACACCGCTGGTGGATATGGAAGGCACCGTATCGGCTGTACGATATATGAATGCCATCCTTCCTTCCTCTTCGTTCCCCTACGCTCTGTCAAGGAGTATGGGACTTCAGAACCCACGCCCGGGTTCCCGGGTTCGATTCCCGGCGGGGTCATGAATTTTCTCTGCCTCGTGATGACTGGGTGTTGTGTCATGTCCTTAGGTTAGTTAGGTTTAAGTAGTTCTAAGTTCTAGGGGACTGATGACCATAGATGTTAAGGCCCATAGTGCTCAGAGCCATTTGAACCATTTTTGGACTTCAGAGTAACGACGTCGCTCGACTAGGTTGGCCAGCATGTTCTCCAGACATGAACCCTATCGAACATGACTGGGTTAGATTGAAAAGGTCTGTTTATAGAAGACGTCACCCACCAACCGATCTGAGGGATCTACGCCGAGTCGCCATTGAGGAGTGGGACAATCTGGACCAACAGTGCCTTGATGAAGTTGTGGATTCTCTGAAGGTCTCACTGTATGGTGTTACAACGTGCAATGTGTGGGTTTCAGGAGCAATAAAACGGGTGGAAATGACGTTTATTTTGATCTCTATTCCAATTTTCTGCACAGGTTCCGGTGCTCTCTGAAGCGATGTGATGCAAAATGTTTTTTGATGTGTGTATTTCTAAACATAGTTAACCTGGCAACGAACACGTTTCTCTCAACGAGAGAGCATTTTGTTGATACCGTCACTGTAGGATAATTGGTTTTGTTGACAGAGGTACAGCCTCACTGCTGCCCGCAAGACTTCATCACTATCGAAGAAATAGTCCTCCAAGGTTTTCTTTATGTTTCGGAAACAGAAGAAAATTGGATGAGGCCAAGTCGGGATTGTACAGAGGATGATCGACGACAATGAACTCGAAGCGTCGGATTGTTGCATACATCGTAGTGCTGTGGTCTCGCATTGTTATAATGAAGGATAGGGTGTTCCATGTGCGGGCGAAATCTTTGAACTCGAAACTCGATTACCGCACGCTTTTTCTCACGATCCGACATAGGTTACACGCCGCCATGTTACACGCTACATTTCGGAGCACTGTAGCGGCAGACTGTTGAAAATAAACTCTAAGACAAAGAAACAGAATGACGCTCCACGAAGAAATTTTCTGTATGAGACGGAAACCGTTGAATGTGATGTACATGGACATACAAACAAATTATTAAAATTTTTGAAAAATTTTATGATTTGTTCAAGAGAGAGTGTTTCACAAATTCAGCAAGTCAGTTATGCGTAGGACTTTTTATAATCCTTAGGCCAGCAGTTATAAGGCTTGACACTGAGTAAAACAGTTGTAAGTCCTACTGAGCGATATCGTGCTATATTCTGTCCAATTGATGCGTTAGATCTTCAAATTTCCGAGCTGGTTGCTAGGCGCTGCCCATAATTCTCCAAACATTCTCAACTGGGGTGAGATCCGGCTACCTTGATGGCTAAGATACGGCGTGGCAAGCACGAAGAGAATCAACAAACTCTTGCTTTGTGCGGGCGGGCGTTATCTTGCTGAAATGTAAGCCCAGGATGGCTTGCTATGTAGGATAACAAAACGGGGCGCAGAATGTCTTTCACATATCGCTGTGCGGTAAGGGTGATGCCGGTGACACCAAAGGGGCCCTGCTACGAAAAGAACTGGAACCTGAGACTATCACTCCTGGCTGTCGGGCCGTATGGCAGGCAACAGTTACGGTGGTATGCCCCAGCTGTCCGCGGCGTATCCAGAAACGTTTTCTCTGGTCGTCGCGGCTCAGTTCCAAGTGGAATTCATCAATGAAGACAATACTACTCCAATCAATTAGATTCCAGGCCTTGGGGAAAAGTGTCCGTTGCCAGGCTGACTAGGTTGAGAGATAAATATGTAGACATGAAGAATAAAGGTGTAGAATGTTGGTAACGTTTGTCTCCATTAAAAAATCGTTAATAATTTTTCACATAAAAAATTCGGAGGAATTACCTTTAAGGAAACCCCCGTGCATCAAAACTCCAACATAACTCCAACAAAACTCTCTCAGAAAAACGGTTTCGAACTTATGCTAATCTAAATCTCAACTGTCTTACGATATCCCTGGCACTGGTTGTTAAAATAAACGAATAACAGTCAAAGATACTACTTTCATTATTGCTATTGGTACAATTACACATTGGTAATGTAAAATTAAATATTCGCAACGTTCTAAATCTGTAAGCAAAATCCATGTAAACAAAGAAAACATATGAACATTTTTCTGAATATTCATTTTTCATGTTTTTTTTTTTTGTTTTTTTTTTTTGTTTCACGGCCTCTTTTTTCCGCAGTCGCAGGAAACAGCGGGAGCATCTTCTATTGCTCTCTCTCGCTCTCTATCTCTCTCTCTCTCTCTCTCTCTCTATATATATATATATATATATATATATATATATATATATATATATATATATATATATGGGGGGGAGTTTTTTATGTAAGGGCAGCTAAAATACCCTAACCACTTGGTGTGTAAATTATTGTTTTGCTATGGCACAGTGGTGGGTGACCTATGGTGGGGATATTCCTTATTTCGTAATATTTTGTGGTATCAAGGAGGTTGTTCTTTATGTGCAACATGTTTCATTAGTTTAAATTGCGTCTGGCTACTGATTTTTGTCTGGTCACGTATTATGTGCTTCTTCTCCCTTATTGCTTTTTCGATGTGTAAGTTCCTTTGTGGGGTCACGAGATGTTTCTTGTTACTGAATTTGACTTTTTTTCCAGTGTGATAAGGATGGTTGCCTTGCCGGAGTTTCTCTGAAAGCGCTGAATGGCAGATGCCATATTTCTGTGCTGTTTTATATTCTTTATACTTTACTTCAGAAGTTCTGATGGTCTGCCCTAAGTGTAGAGTATCGCAACTTTTACATTGTAGTTGGCAAATGCCAGATTGTGTCACGACAGAAAAAGAAATAATATTCTGGTTCATTAACAAGAAATATCTCACACTGCAAGAGAACTTCCAGATCCAAAAAGCAATAATAGACCTGAAACACACACTAAATGACCAGACAAACATCAGCACCCAAAAGTTATTTAAATTAATAAAACGTGTTGTAGATAAACAACAGCCCCCATAGACATCACAAAAATATATCCCCACCCTAGATCACCCACCACTGTGCGGGCTTTCACAAATAATAAAATGAATGAAATGAGGTGGTCCTCAGCTACGTACCCTCCGACTCGGAGTTGCAATATTAAAAGTTTTGGTTGGTTTCGTTGTCTAGGGGCTGGGATACGTAGTTGCCGCATTACAGGCCAAATACTGCTGAGTCTACTGCATACGATAAGAATACACACATGTATCGAATAGTCGAAGGTTTCTATCACTCGGCATTTGCGAATTAAGAATGTACCATACAAATTTACAAATGACAGATCGCAATTAAATAAAATCTGCAGGTACTATCTTAACGACTTTAAATGATGAGTATCACAGTAGATATACTTTTGAGAATGTGGTATATTTCTGCATAACACTGATTAGTGTCGATGGTCCAGCAATTAAATAAAATATCAGCTGCATAACAGGGATTCCTTCAGCACGTAATTAGTTATGAACAACACAGCTCGCGAGATATTCACTTCTAAATGTAAATTACATCTTCACTGTAGAAGCCACGGAAATCTCACAAGTGCACAAGTCAGCACTCCAAAAGTATTTCTATCTGCCGCAACCATGCTCAAACTGCTCCACACTCTCTCGCGGGACCCTGCGCCCGCCGCGCCGTCCAGCACTTTCCGTGTCCTGTCCAGTACTGTTCCTCGTGTTGCACTCTCCAGAACTCACTTCCATCCTGTCTCCCCATTCACGATCGCTGGGATTGGCTAGAGCGCTCGCGCCACGTCTTCAAGCCAACGCACCCACACAAACATAATGAAACAGATTCGAAATACTGGATTTACATTTAAATAACTTGAAATTAAATAAACATCCTTACGTCTGGACAATAAACACCCTCTAACACACTTTATTAAATACATCAACAAATTATACAATAATCAATGGAATAGCAACAAAAGGTAGGCCAGTAGCCTAATGTCTCTGTGCTTTCTAACACACAGTAAATATTTAACCAATTTCTTCATGAACAGTATACATCGGTTATAAGCAAATACATAGATGAATAAATATATTTATAAGCATTCTGCTACCGCTTTTTCGTGTAACTGTGGAGTACTTATGGCCTGACGCGATCGATAGTAATCGGCCACTTTGACCTCCAATATCTCATGTACTATTCAAGTTAAATGCCTGTAATTCACATCAGTTTACGTTTACACTAATAGCTCTCTAAAAAAAACGGCGACCAACAAAATCGGATGAAGCGTTTATACACTACTGGCCATTAAAACTGCAACACCAAGAAGAAATGCAGATGATAAACGGGCATTCATTGGACAAATATATTACACTAGAACTGACATGTGATTACATTTTCACGCAGTTTGGGTGCATAGATCCTGAGAAATCAATACCCAGAACAACCACCTCTGGCCCTAATAATGGCCTTGATACGCCTGGGCATTGAGTCAAACAGAGCTTGGAAGGCGTGTACAGGTACAGCTGCCCATGCAGCTTCAACACGATACCACAGTTCATCAGGAGTAGTGACTGGTGTATTGTGACGAGCCAGTTGCTCTGCCACCATTGACCAGACGTTTTCAGTTGGTGAGAGATCTGGAGAATGTGCTGGCCAGGACAGCAGTCGAACATTTTCTGTATCTAGAAAGGCCCGTACAGGACCTCCAACGTGCGGTCGTGCATTATGCGGCTGAAATGTAGTGTTTCGCAGGGGTCGATTGAAGGGTAGAGCCACGGATCGTAACACATCTGAAATGTAACGTCCTCTGTTCAAAGTGCCGTCAGTGCGAACAAGAGGTGACCGAGACGTGTAAACAATGGCACCCCATACCATCACGCCGCGTGATACACCAGTATGGAGATGACGAATACACGCTTCCAATGTGCGTTCACCACGATATCGCCAAACACGGAAGCGACCATCATGATGCTGTAAACAGAACCTGGATTCATCCGAAAAATTGATATTTTGCCATTCGTGCACCCATGTTCGTCGTTGGTTACACCATCGCAGGCGCTCTGTGATGCAGCGCCAAGGGTAACCGCAGCCATGGTCTCCGGGCTGATAGTCCATGCTGCTGAAAACGTCGTCGAACTGTTCGTGCAGATGGTCGTTGTCTTGCAAACGTCCCCATCTGTTGACTCACGGATCGAGACGTGGCTGCACGATCCGTTACAGCCATACGGATAAGATGCCTGCCATCTCGACTGCCAGTGATACGAGGCCGTTGGGATCCAACACGGCGTTCCGTATTACCCTCCTGAATCCACCGATTCCATATTCTGCTAACATTCATTGGATCTCGACCAACGCGAGCAGCAATGTCGCGATACGATAAACCGCAATCGCGATTGGCTACAATCCGACCTTTATCAAAGTCGGAAACGTGATGGTACGCATTTCTCCTCCTTACACGAGGCACCACAACAACGTTTCACCAGGCAACGCCGGTCAACTGCTGTTTGTGTATGAGAAATCGGTTGGAAACTTTCCTCATGTCAGCACGTTGTAGGTGTCGCCACCGGCGCCAACGTTATGTGAATGCTCTGAAAAGCTAATCATTTGCATATCACAGCATTTTGTTCCTGTCAGTTAAATTTCGCGTCTGTAGCACGTCATATTCGAGGTGTAGCAATTTTAATGGCGAGTAGTGTATTTTCGAAATTCGTTGCTGGGTGTTACTTGTATAATTTACCATCAGATACTAAAGTTTAAACTAATAAAGATATTGAAAATCTGATTACACGTCAGAATCGTCGTGCAAATTATAGTAATGTACATGTTTCTTTTTGAGGTATCATAATTCATCTGGCTACTATTAATTTCTATAAGAACTGCGAAATGCCTGCCATTAAGGTTTCACTAAGTCCGCCATCTTTGGCCCTCCCGACGCACAGCGTCAGCAAGGAATTCACGGCCACGTGCTCCGGCCGTTGTCAGGCACCACGGGGATGCTAACGAGCTCGGCCCCTCCACCCGGTCCGAGCGATGGCCGCCAACTCTGAACTTAGAATATTTCCAGGGCGCCGCAACTCGCCTGTTACCTCTCAGCTGTGCCACAGTAAAGCAATGATTTACACATGTTGTTGTTAGGACATTTTAGCTCCCCTTACCAAAAATATATTCACAAACGAGACAGTCATCACACTTTAATTTAAAAAAACTGAATGTATATATGCACTCACACACAGACGAGGACGATAGTACCCTCTTCTCACACAGACACGCACACACACACACACACACACACACACACACACACACACACACAGAGTTAGAGAGAGAGAGAAGAGAGAGAGACAGAGACAGAGAGACAGAGAGAGAGAGAGAGAGAGAGAGAGAGAGACTGCTGCTTCCAAAACAAAAGTAACGCCTTTGGTCTTCATAAGACTTTCATTACAGCTGAAAAATACGGTATTTAACCTCATACCTTGTATTAATTTTTCCTATAGTAAAATTGGTGAAATTTCGCGTTAAATGATCGCCTTTGCGATATGCAACTTGTAAACAACAGATGCAAACATTTCAGTGGCCTTCAGTTGTAAACTTTCAGATTACGAATAATTATAACCTCATATGTGAAAATGTGTTTAAAATGATGATAATGCTTGCGAAAGATCGTAAAGTTTGCATTTTGAATGATCGACAGTATTGTTCTACCTTCCTTTCTAGAGGTATCTTCGGTGCATTGTGAAAGGTCTTGTTCAAAAAATTGTATTGTGTAAACAAATATTTATTTTCGTCGATTTAAAATTAGTAAGTCGATTGAACTGAAATATGAATATACGAAATATCGAACTGTACAGTTTTATAACTAATTATGTGAAATGAGATTACGAACTGTGGCCGGCCGGAGTGGCCGAACGGTTCTAGGCGCTACAGTCTGAAACCGCGTGACCGCTGCGGTTGCAGGTTCGAATCCTGCCTTGGGCATGGATGTGTGTGATGTCCTTAGGTTAGTTAGGTTTAAGTAGTTCTAAGTTCTAGGGGACTGATGACCTCAGAAGTTGAGTCCCATAGCGCTCAGAGCCATTTGAACCATTTTGAACCATTACGAACTGTGCCATCTAAACGCCATTTTTGATACCCACTGCAGCACACAACACATCTGTCTTCCGAGACTGCCGAACCAGCTATGATCTTACAGCCGAATCACTTCACCCGCCAACCAGATTAGGAGCGATCTGAAGATGTCCGAAGTAGTTCGTCTGCCTTGCAGTTTATCACTGTTTACTATTCTGCTAGTAGTAAACACTTTTGAAATAATGGAATGATAGCCTGCTATTAAGAGAATTGCAAGTAAATACACTGTTTAATAGTTCTAATATTAATAACAAAAGATTATCATTTTGGTGCGCAACTTCCGAACGCAGCAACCAATCGCGGAGGAGGACCACAGTTTAGGCGGTCTTTCTCACGATACCCGTACCGAACAAACCATCTGTCATCGGTACCTCACACCACGTTACGTCAGCTGCCTTCCTACATAGTCTAAGAAGAGCTTCTTGCAACTCAATATGACGGCTGTAAAGCCAGAAATATTGCAACAGTTCTGCCCCTGTACGTTTGACAGGTGCATCTCAGTGTCGGGTTGAAATGACGCGGCAACCAGAAACATACTCCAAAGTGCAAGTATACGGAACAGTACGATTTTTGTGGTCAAAACGTGTAAGCTGCACACAGACCCGGCGTGAAATTCTGGCGGTAAATGGTCCAAGTACAATGTTGCGTGCGGCCATAGTAAAATAGTGCCACACCGTTTGACCAAGACCACACAGACGTGGATGAAGCTGACAGGAAAGTTCAGATACTGCATCGTACGATTTTCATCTTTGCGACAAGCTGAAAGAACGTTTGACGGGAAAGAGATTTTCTAACGATTAGTACGATGACAGCTGTTGTCGAAATGTTTCCGCTACCAAGGAGCGGTTTCCTACTGTCGGGGAATAGAACAACTGCTAGAACATTCCGATGGTTCGGTCACTATGTTGAATAATAGCGTCAGGTGTAAAAAAAATGGATCAAATGGCTCTGAGCACCATGGGACCTAAGATCTGAATTCATCAGTCCCCTAGAACGTAGAACTATTTAAACCTAACCAGCCTAAGGACTTCACACACATCTATGTCCGAGGCAGGATTCGAACCTGCGACCGTAGCGGTCGCGCGGTTCCAGACTGAAGCGCCTAGAACCGCTCGGCCACTTTGGCCGGCCGTCATGTATCTGTGTCACTTTGAAGTGTAGGGCGGCTTATAATAAAAGTTTCTCGGTCTCCGATAATAATGTCTAACTTTGTTTTGGAAGTCCGCTCGTACTTGCCCTAAAATGCTGATCACATGCTTTTCTAGGTGTGTAGTACACTTCATGCCAGTTTGTAGTTTGTTCCAGTCCGCCTTCATGATGGGCTAGAATCCAAAGTTCATTTGTGAGGGGTAGCACAGTTCGTCGGTGACGCAAACTACAACAATATACACTCCTGGAAATTGAAATAAGAACACCGTGAATTCATTGTCCCAGGAAGGGGAAACTTTATTGACACATTCCTGGGGTCAGATACATCACATGATCACACTGACAGAACCACAGGCACATAGACACAGGCAACAGAGCATGCACAATGTCGGCACTAGTACAGTGTATATCCACCTTTCGCAGCAATGCAGGCTGCTATTCTCCCATGGAGACGATCGTAGAGATGCTGGATGTAGTCCTGTGGAACGGCTTGCCATGCCATTTCCACCTGGCGCCTCAGTTGGACCAGCGTTCGTGCTGGACGTGCAGACCGCGTGAGACGACGCTTCATCCAGTCCCAAACATGCTCAATGGGGGACAGATCCGGAGATCTTGCTGGCCAGGGTAGTTGACTTACACCTTCTAGAGCACGTTGGGTGGCACGGGATACATGCGGACGTGCATTGTCCTGTTGGAACAGCAAGTTCCCTTGCCGGTCTAGGAATGGTAGAACGATGGGTTCGATGACGGTTTGGATGTACCGTGCACTATTCAGTGTCCCCTCGACGATCACCAGTGGTGTTCGGCCAGTGTAGGAGATCGCTCCCCACACCATGATGCCGGGTGTTGGCCCTGTGTGCCTCGGTCGTATGCAGTCCTGATTGTGGCGCTCACCTGCACGGTGCCAAACACGCATACGACCATCATTGGCACCAAGGCAGAAGCGACTCTCATCGCTGAAGACGACACGTCTCCATTCGTCCCTCCATTCACGCCTGTCGCGACACCACTGGAGGCGGGCTGCACGATGTTGGGGCGTGAGCGGAAGACGGCCTAACGGTGTGCGGGACCGTAGCCCAGCTTCATGGAGACGGTTGCGAATGGTCCTCGCCGATACCCCAGGAGCAACAGTGTCCCTAATTTGCTGGGAAGTGGCGGTGCGGTCCCCTACGGCACTGCGTAGGATCCTACGGTCTTGGCGTGCATCCGTGCGTCGCTGCGGTCCGGTCCCAGGTCGACGGACACGTGCACCTTCCGCCGACCACTGGCGACAACATCGATGTACTGTGGAGACCTCACGCCCCACGTGTTGAGCAATTCGGCGGTACGTCCACCCGGCCTCCCGCATGCCCACTATACGCCCTCGCTCAAAGTCCGTCAACTGCACATACGGTTCACGTCCACGCTGTCGCGGCATGCTACCAGTGTTAAAGACTGCGATGGAGCTCCGTATGCCACGGCAAACTGGCTGACACTGACGGCGGCGGTGCACAAATGCTGCGCAGCTAGCGCCATTCGACGGCCAACACCGCGGTTCCTGGTGTGTCCGCTGTGCCGTGCGTGTGATCATTGCTTGTACAGCCCTCTCGCAGTGTCCGGAGCAAGTATGGTGGGTCTGACACACCGGTGTCAATGTGTTCTTTTTTCCATTTCCAGGAGTGTATGCTCCTCAGGCTGAACAAGGAAACCAAAATGGTGAATCACTTTGCAGTCTCGTACGCTGTTCCTCATAAACTTCGCTATCCGTCCAAAAAGGTCCGAAACTGATGTTACACATAGTGCGTAAACGATGTCAACGCAGTTATTACGGTGGAAGCTTGAACTACCAACTGTAAACATCTTATGTGCATTCGACTAGTCAGTTGTGAGCAGGCAGTATTAAGTAGTGGACGTGCGACCGAAGTTTGTAGACATCGTTGTGATCCTAAATCGCAGTAGAGCGAGGTATCTAAACCAGTGTCACATTATCTATAATGTTCTGAAGAAGCGAAAAGTGTGTGCAAAGCTAGTCCCGCACACTGACTCCCGAAGAAAATCAACAACCCGCGGACGCCTGCCGCGAATTGATTTAAATGCAGAATGCGCACCAAATGTGACGGCAGATGAAACTTGGTGTTATCAATAAGAAACTACCACAAAAAGACAAAGGACAGTAATTTAGATGAAGAGACATTCAAGCCAGTATGACGCACCATCTGAGCAACGTCCCAAGAGAATTTCTGACTCTTTCTCATGCTTTCATGAACATTTTGCGTATTGTACTCAAATTAGTTTAGGACCCTCCAGGTTAGCCGAGAGCGCTAATGCGCTGCTTCCTGGACTCGGGTAGGTGCGCCAGCCCCAGATCGATCCGCCCAGCGTATTAACGAGGGCCGGTGTGCCACACAACCTGGATGTGATTTTTAGGCGGTTTTCCACATCCTACTAGGTGAATACCAGGCTGATCCCCACGTCCGGTCTCAGTTACACAACTCGCAGTCATTTGTAACACGTTCGCACTATTCCATGATTTACACTAGACACAGACAACTGAAGTACACTGATTCCATCCAGGGGGGTACGGGGTGGCAGCAGGAAGGGTATCCGGCCACCATTTGAAATTAACCACTCCAAATCTGATTGGTAACAGTGCCGACCCTGCGCAAAATGCGGGACTAAGGCTCAGCAATAAATAGAATAAATAGTTGGTGTAGCTTGCATTTATTGCGTATCTCTCGCCCAGCACAAAGTCCCAACGGACTGGAAAAAGTGCAGGTGATTCCTGTATGCATTAATGAAACCGACAAACTGGAGAGACAGATTCCTGACTGGAAATGGAGGAAAAAAGGTCTTGTGAACATGTCTTCGGAAATTCAACATTGCCAAAGCTGATGGCGCTGACGAATGAAAGTTCCTATGACCACATTCCATTTTTCCTTGTGTGTTGCAGGCATGCTGTAAGCTGCAGGATAATCTGGTATTCATGCCGGAAACAAGCCGAGACTGTGTTTGTGTACGGCCAAGCAGATGGAAACGGTAGAGAGGGAGCACAGCTTAAGCAAAACAAGTAGCTCAAGAACACCACCAACCACATCACACAACATTTAAAGCCCCTTTTGTGCGTCTGTGTTATCATTGATCCTCTCTGACGGTCGAAAACGCAGGGAGGCAGCGAACTACGCATACAACAGATCTAGAGGACGGGGTTCTGTAGGATATGGAGACGAACACTAGTACAATCTCCAGGCAAGCGGCCCGCCATAGGGTGTACTCGTAAGACTAATGGTCGCGAATCGAACAATGAACCAAAAAGCGTAGAATAAATTTTCTTCTTTCCTTCTATGATCACAAAATATTAGGTCCTAAAAATGGTTCAAATGGCTCTGAGCACTATGCGACTTAACATCTTAGGTCATCAGTCCCCTAGAACTTAGAACTACTTAAACCTAACTAACCTAAGGACATCACCCACATCCATGCCCGAGGCAGGATTCGAACCTGCGACCGTAGCAGTCCCGCGGTTCCGAACTGCAGCGCCTAGAACCGCACGGCCACTGCGGCCGGCCATTATGTTAGGAAATGTTTTTAAAACAGATCTGAAGATGGTCATTAATGACCGATACGGGTAATCTGAGGACGTAACATTTTGTGTTTATAGGCGGAAATAAAGAAGTTTAATCTAAAGTACGCTGATGTGTCTGTTTATTCCCGACATGAATACAGGACCATTCTGCTGCATATAGCTCGCTCCTTAAATCACACAGCTTTCAACACGCAAGGAACCCACGGCACGTGACCAGAGGAACTTTCATTTGTCAGCGCCATCTACCGTGGCAACGATGCATTTCCAGACACACTCCATAGGAGATCTTTCCTACATTTCCAGTCAGCTACCCGTCCCTACAGTTTGTCGGTTTTCTCAATATTTACCCTGTATAAGAGGGGTAAATGAATGGACCCGCAAAATTACAGACTAATAGCCATAACATCGGTTTGCTGCAGGATTCTCAAACACTTTCTCAGTTCAAATATAAAAATTTTGAGGCAGAAAAGTTACTACTGACGAATCAACACGTTTATAGAGAGCAACGCACATGCGAAACTCGGCTTGTTTTTTTCCCCACATGGTTTGCTGCGAACTATGAATGTAGGGCAACAGGCACATACCGTATTCCTAGTCTTCAGACAGCGTATCATACGGTGCCCCATTGCAGACTGCGTATGAAATACACTGAAGAGGCAAAGAAACTGGTACACCTGCCAGATACCGTGCCCCCGCGAGCACGCAGAAGTGCCGAAACACGACGTGGCGTGGACTCGACTGATGTCTGAAGTAGTGCCGGAGGGAACTGACACCATGAATCCTGTAGGCCTGTCCATAAATCCGTAAGAGTACGAGGGGGTGGAGATCTCTTCTGAACAGCATATTGCAAGGCATCCCAGATATGCTTAATAATGTTCATATCTGGGGAGTTTGGTGGCCAGCGGAAGTATTTAAACGCAGAAGTGTGTTCCTGAAGCCACTCTGCAGCAATTCTGGACGCGTGAGGTGTCACATTATTCGGCTCCGAAAGCCCATATCGATGACATTTCTTTGAATGGATCGCACGCTGACACTTGTTAATGGCCCAGATTTGAAATCTGCAGGAAATTTGCGGATGCTTTGGGCTTCTGTCACGTTGAACAATTCTCTTCAGTCGTCGTTGGCCCCGTTCTTGCAGGATCTTTATCCGGCCGCAGCGATGTCGGAGATTTGATGTTTTACCGGATTCCTGATATTCACGGTACACTTGTGAAATGGTCGTACCGGAAAATCCGCACTTCGTCGCAGCCTCGGAGATGCTGTGTCCCATCGCTCGTGCGGCGACTATAACACCACGTTCAAACACACTTAAATCTTTATAACCTGCAATTGTAGCAGCAGCAACCGAACTAAAAACTGCGCCAGGCACTTGTTGTCTTACACAGGCGTTGCCGACCGCAGCGGTGTATTCTGCCTGTTTACATGTCTGTGTATTTGAGTACACATGCCTGTATTAGTTTCTTTGGAGTTTCTGTGTAGCTTTCCAGATATGTGAGTGGCACGAAGACTTCTTAAATAACAGAACACACTACGTTGTCCACGACGGCGAGTGTTCATCAGAGTCAAGGGCATCGTTTGGAGTATCCCAGGGAAGTGTGATGGGACGGCTGTTATTTTCTATATACATAAACGATCTGGCGGACAGGGTGCTCAGCAGTCTGCAGCTGTTTGTTGATGACGCTGTGGTGTGCGGAAAGCTATCGTCGTTGAGCCACTGTAAGAGAATGTAAGATGACGTACGCAAAATTTCTAGGTGGCGTGATGAATGGAAGCTAGCTCAAAATGTAAAAAAAAATAGTAAATGCAAATAAGTAGAACAAATAAACAGGTAATGTTCGAACGTAGTATTTGTAGTGTGCTACTTGACGCAGTTAAGTTGATGAATACCTAGACGTTACGTTGCAGAGCGATGTGAATTGGTACGAATACGTTAGGGTTGTAGTATGGTAGGTGAATGGTCAGCTCCGGTTTATTGGGAGAATTTTAGATTAGTGTGATTCATCTGTAAAGGAAACTAGTGCAACCGATTCTTGAATACTGCTCGAGTGTTTCGGATCTACACCAAGTCGTATAAAAGGAAGGCTTCGAAGAAACTCAGAGATGGGGTGCTATATTTGTTCGTTGTAGGTTCGAAAAACACATAAGTATTATGGAGACGCTTCGGGACCTCAAGTGGGAAATCTTGGAGCAAAGGCGACATTCTTTACGAGTAATACTGTTGAGATAACTTTGAGAATCGACATTAGAAGATGAGTGCAAAACGACTGTACTGCCGTCAACGAACACTTCGCGTAAGGACCGCGAATATAAGGTTGTACAAATTAGGGCTCGTACGAAGCAATATAGATAGTCGTTTTTCCCTCGTTCTGTTTGAGAAGGGAACAGGAAACGAAATGACTAGTGGTGGTGCGGGATATCCTGCACCACGCACGTACGGTAGGTTGCGGAGTGTTTATGTAGATGTAGATGCAAATGTATGTAGAGCACCTGAATCATTAAATCCACCCTGTTAAAGTTTCTGTTTTTCGTTAATCCAGCCTGGAAATTTTTTTGGACGCATGGTTCAAATGGCTCTGAGCACTATGGGACTTAACATCTATGGTCATCAGTCCCCTAGAACTTAGAACTACTTAAACCTAACTCACCTAAGGACAGCACACAACACCCAGCCATCACGAGGCAGAGAAAATCCCTGACCCCGCCGGGAATCGAACCCGGGAACCCGGGCGTGGGAAGCGAGAACGCTACCGCACGACCACGAGATGCGGGCTTGGACGCATGGAGATACAAAATACACTACTGGCCAGTAAAATTGCTACACCTAGAAGACATGCAGATGATAAACGGATATTCATTGGACAAATATATTATACTAGAATTGACATGTGATTACATTTTCACTCAATTTGGGTACATAGATCCTGAGAAATCAGTACCCAGAGCAACCACCTCTTGCTGTAATAACGGCCTTCATACGCCTGGCCATTGAGTCAAACAGAGCTTGGATGGCGTGTACAGGTACAGCTGTCCATGCAGCTTCAACACGATAGCACAGTTTATCAAGAGTAGTGACTGGCGTATTGTGACGAGCCAGTTGCTGGGCCACCACTGACCAGACGTTTTCAATTGGTGAGAGATCTGGAGAATGTGCTGGCCAGGGCTGCAGTCAAACATTTTCCGTATCCAGAAAGGCCCATACAGGACCTGCAACATACGGTCGTGCATTATACTGCTGAAATGTAGGGTTTCGCAGGGATCGAATGAAGGGTAGAGCCACGGATCGTAACACATCTGAAATGTAACGTCCACTGTTCAAAGTGCCGTCCATGCGAACAAGAGGTGACCGAGACGTGTAACCAATGGCACCGCATGCCATCACACCGGGTGATACGCCAGTACGGCGATGACGAATAGACGCTTCCAATGTGCGTTCACTACGATGTCGCTAAACACGGATGCGACCATCATGATGCTGTAAAAAGAACCTGGATTTTGCCATTCGTGCACCCAGGTTCGTCGTTGAGTACACCATCCTCGCTCCTGTCTGTGATGCAGCGTCAAGGGTAACCGTAGCCGTGGCCTCCGAGCTGATAGTCCATGCTGCTGCAAACGTCGTCGAACTGTTGGTGCAGATGGTTGTTGTCTTGCAAACGTCCCCATCTGTTGACTCAGGGATCGTGATGTGGCTGCATGATCCGTTACAGCCATGCGGATAAGATGCCTGTCATCTTGACTGCTAGTGATACGAGGCCGCTGGGATCCAGCACGGCGTTCCGTATTACCCTCCCGAACCCACCGATTCGATATTCTGCTAGCAGTCATTGGATCTTGACCAACGCGAGCAGCATTGTCGCGATATGATAAACCGCAATCGCGATAGGCTACAATCCGACCTTTATCAAAGTCGGAAACGTGATGGTACGCATTCCTCCTCCTTACACGAGGCATCACAACAACGTTTCACCAGGCAACGCCGGTCAACTGCTGTTTTTGTATGAGAAATAGCCGGCCGCAGTGGTCTTGCGGTTCTAGGCGCGCAGTCCGGAACCGTGTGACTGCTACGGTCGCAGGTTCGAATCCTGCCTCGGGCGTGGATGTGTGTGATGTCCTTAGGTTAGTTAGGTTTAAGTAGTTCTAAGTTCTAGGGGACTTATGACCACAGCAGTTGAGTCCCATAGTGCTCAGAGCCATATGCACCAATTTTGTATGAGAAATCGGTTGGAAACTTTCCTCATGTCAGCACGTTGTAGGTGTCGCCACCGGCGCCAGCTTTGTGTGAATGCTCTGAAAAGCTAATGATTTGCATATCACAGCATCTTCTTCCTATCGGTTAAATTTCGCGCCTGTAGCACGCCATCTTCGTGGTGTAGCAATTTTAATTGCCAGTAGTGTATCTCGGTGGAATACACAGTCGTCTTTCTTTCTATGCGTCCTCAATGAGGGTTTCCGTGCAAATGTTGTCTTGGTCAAAATTGTCGACTACAACCCAGCAACATGACATTGGCCATTCTTCAGCCTATGCAGCAGACTTGATGGACGATACCAACGGCGATCCGTCAACATCCCACCTGAATAATGTTGTACTAGCACACAGGCTTCTATTTTTTTCGAGAATCGCTACAGTGTGGCGACGTGGAGGACGCCTCCCATGAGTGGCTGCGGAGCGATCCTAGCCACAATGCTGCGCGGTCGCCGTTGCGGTCGCCGTCCGGCGGACGGACAGACACCCCTATCCACTATGCAGATGCGACCTATCTGCAGCTCAATAGAATACATTACCTCGCACACAATTTCGGACTCCGCTCCGGCTGACTCATGGCAATTATCGCCTAAATCGCTAAAGTGCTCTCAAAACAGTTCCACATAATTCGCCGCGCCCGCGCCCGCCCCCCATCACGGGCGCAGGACCGCGCTTCATTTAATCACTCGCTGGCTCTGCAGCTGTTCGCGGCCGCGCGTGGCCTATCTATTACCTTCCCATTGTAGAGGCGCCGCCGACACGGCAACTTCATGAATAGCTCATCCACAATGACGGGGCTGATGCCGCTATCTTTCGGCGCTGCCATAATTCTATACTGCGACACGTTTGATATTTCACTGCGTTATATTCCTTACCTAGACTATACTGCTGTAAAATAAATATAAAAACACAGAGTTACCATTTACTCTATTTCATTTATGACGCATTTCGGACCGTTTGCTTCATCATCAGGATGCAATTCGGGTGATTTGCTCAGAGATTTTGTTGGTACGAGAACGAAGATATCGAAACATCCACAACGCCCGCAGATCAAGACGGCCACAGTTGCGAAAATGTCTTAAGCTTATTTATGTGAAGGTCGCTGGCAGCATGTGATGACCTTACACAAATGCAGGATGCTTTTCGATCGGTACCCCTGGGATTTTCAATGGGATGATAGAGGCTAGCACGAGTGGGATGGTTGTAGGAATCTGGAACATTCTATAATAATTAGTACTGGAATACTTTAGTAAATAACTTTTACTTAACTTCAAAATAGCTCTGAGCACTATGGGACTTAATATCTGAGGTCATTAGTCCCCTAGAACGTAGAACTACTTAAACCTAACTAACCTAAGGACATCACACACATCCATGCCCGAGGCAGGATTCGAACCTGCGACCGTGGCGGTCGCGCGATTCCACTCTGTAGCGCCTAGAACCGCTCGGCCACAGCGGCCGGCTTTTACTTAACTTTCTCCTGCTACTGCACTCCAGGAACATAACTAACAACAACTATCTTTCGTGAATGCAAATGACTCATTAACAGCCGGCCGCTGTGGCCGGGCGGTTCTAGGCGCTTCAATCCGGAAACGCGCTGCTGCTACGGTCGCAGGTTCGAATCCTGCCTCGGGCATGGATGTGTGTGATGTCCTTAGGTTAGTTCTAAGTCTAGGGGATTGATGACCTTAGATGTTAAGTCCCATAGTGCTTAGACCCATTTCAACTCATTAACAAACATTAACTGCATTATACAATAAGCAAGATAACATAATTCTTGTATTACGTGCGTAATATTTGTGGGAACTAGAGGCTGCGAACCTAGCGAGCTGAAGGCTATTCTAATCTGACTTTGCTCACGATCTGTAACTGACTCGGCCGGTGCTATTTACAAGTCTCTGTCCGTGCGATACGGCGGCTCTGCAAGCGCCAGCGAGTCCAGAGAGGTTGCAAGTGCTGAACCGCTATCGATTATCGCAACCCCTAGCGTGGTGTCTAGCGTTGACACCGCACTAATCACTTCGACTGCAGAATGAGTATTTCTTTTTACTAACTGCATGGAGTATATTAGATAATTCTTAGTACTCTGGTGAAACAACTGAGATATCTGCGGTTCCCCATGAAACTCTTACACGCCCTCTAGTTTTCTTAATCTCTTGTTGTTGTTGTTGTTGTTGCTGTTGCTATAGCCTTCAGTCCGAGGACTCGTGTGATGCAGCTCTCCATACTGCTCTACCCTGTGCAAGCCTCTTCTCCTCAGAATAAAGACTGCAGCCTACACCCTTTTCAACTTGCTTCCTCTATCCATTTCTTAATCCGTATAAACGATTTGCAAGGCAACTGAGCAGACTTCTTAGCCTGTTTGCATATGACGCTGTCGTTTATCGTCCAGTAAAGTCAGCAGAAGGTAGAAACGAATCGTACAATAATGTAGACAAGACCTCTGTATGGTTCAAAAATGGCAGCTGATCCTAAACAAAAAGAAGTATTGGACCATTCACATGAGTTTTATAAACTCGGAATTTCGGTTACTCGATAAATCACACAACTTTTGCATGTGTCGATTTAAATGAATACCTTTAGGTTATAATTACGTTCAACTTAAATGTGAGGTAACAGACAGGAACTGTTGTGGGGAAGGCGAACCAGACACTGCGTCTTATTGACAGATCAATTAGGTGAGGCATCCCATCGACTACAAAGCCTACCTACTCAATGCTTTTCCGTCCTCTTCTGGAGTATTTCTGTGTAGAATGAGATCCTTACCGGATGGGACTGACGAAGGACATTTAGAAAGTTCAAAGAACAACAGTTCGTTTCGTATTATTCCGAAATAGGGGACAGAATTTATTAACTGGAGAAATAATCTATAAACACGTCCGCGATCATATTTGGCACTTTAGTGATAATTGTCCGTCTAAAACGCACATACTTATATAATGCATAATATGACCAAGTTTAACTTACTGCCATCATCTTTTCTGTTATAACATGGAAGAAACACTCATGTAACAATAACAGGTTCTGTCTAAAGAAGTGCCATAGAAAAAATTGTACAAGTACGTAAAATCGATCACAAAGGAATCCGTGAGTTGGCATTCAGAATTTGTGCTATGCACAAAATATATAAGCTTACGGTGGAATTGAAGGAAGAGGAAAGTATAGGCTTTTTGGATCTCGGAAGCCGACAGCTACTGACTGTTATAAATGCTGAGTCCGCAGCTCGTGGTCGTGCGGTAGCGTTCTCGCTTCCCACGCCCGGGTTCCCGGGTTCGATTCCCGGCGGGGTCAGGGATTTTCTCTGCCTCGTGATGACTGGGTGTTGTGTGACGTCCTTAGGTAAGTTAGGTTTAAGTAGTTCTAAGTTCTAGGGGACTGATGACCATAGATGTTAAGTACCATAGTGCTCAGAGCCAACCATTAATAAATGCTAAGTCCTGTTATACTACACTACTGGCCATTAAAATTGCTACACCACGAAGATGACGTGCTACATACGCGAAATTTAACCAACAGGAAGAAGATGCTGTGATATGCAAATCATTAGCTTTTCAGAGCATTCACACAAGATTGACGCTGGTGGCGACACCTACAACGTGCTGACATGAGGAAAGTTTCCAACCGATTTCTCATACAGAAACAGCAGTTGACATGCGTTGCCTGGTGAAACATTGTTGTGATGCCTCGTGTACTTTGATAAAGGTCGGATTGTAGCCTATCGCGATTGCGGTTTGTCGTATCGCGACATTGCTGCTCGCGTTGGTCGAGATCCAATAAGTGTTAGCAGAATATGGAATCGATGGGTTCACGAGGATGATACGGAAATCCGAGCTCGATCCCAACGGCCTCGTATCAGTAGCAGTCGAGATGACAGGCATCTTATCTGCACGGCTGTAACGGATCGTGAAGGCACGTCTCGATCCCTGACTCAACAGATGGGGACGTTTGCAAGACAACAACCATCTGAACAAAGAGTTGGACGACGTTTGAAGCAGCATGGACTATCAGCTCGGAGACCATGGCTGCGATTACCCTTGACGCTGCATCACAGACAGGAGCGCCTGCGATGGTGTACTCAACAACGAACCTGGGAGCAAGAATGACAAAAAGTCATTTTTTCGGATGAATCCAGGTTCTGTTTACAGCATCATGATGGTCGCATCCGTGTTTGGCGACATCGCGGTGAACGCACATTGGAAGCGTGTATTCGTCATCGCCATACTGGCGTATCACCCGGCGTGATGGTATGGGGTGCCATTGGTTACACATCTCGGTCACCTCTTGTTCGCATTGACGGCACTTTGAACAGTGGACGTTACATTTGAGATGTGTTACGACACGTCGCTCTACCCTTCATTCGATCCCAGCGAAACCCTACATTTCGGCAGGATAATGCACGACCGCATGTTGCAAGTCCAGTAAGGGCATTTCTGGATACAGAAAATGTTCGACTGCTGCCCTGGCCAGCACATTCTACACATCTCTCACCAATTGAAAACGTCTTGTCAGTGGTGGCAGAGCAACTGGCTCGTCACAATACGCTAGTCACTACTCTTGATGAACTGTGGTATCGTGTTGAAGCTGTATGGGCAGCTGTACCTGTCCACGCCATCAAAACTCTGTACGATTCAATGGCCAGGCGTATCAGGGCCGTTATTACGGTCAGAGGTGGTTTTTCTGGGTACTGATATCTCAGGATATATGCACCCAATCTGCGTGAATATGTAATCACATGTCAGTTCTAGTATAATATATTTGTCCGTTTATCATCTGCATTTCTTCTTGGTGTAGCAATTTCAATGGCCATAAGTGTAAAAAGTTTAAATAGGAATATCTTACAGCAATGATTAACATGTTGTTAAAACTGCCGCTCGGCATAAAAGACGAAATGGAAAAATTGCACATAAAGTAGCCATGGCGAACGGATGCAGGGACAAAGAAATTGATGGTTAACAATAGGTGACAAAAAGCGGATAGTAGGACAAGACAAGAGATGTGATTCTCACCGAGTAGCGCAAGCTTTGAGGTAAAGGGGAGGGGGAGTACTTGTCTGATGACGCGATTGAAGAAGAAACAGGATTCAACAGAGAAGAAATAGGGAATCGAGTATTAGAATTTAAGAGAGCTTTGGACGACTTAAGATCAAACGATGCAGAAGGGATAGAACATTCCCCATCGCAATTTCTAAAATCATTGGGGAAAGTGGCAACAAAACGACTTTTCACGTTGGTGTGTAGAACGTATGGGACTGTCGAGATACTATCATATTTTAGGAGAAATCTCATGATATGTTCAAATGTGTGTGAAACCTTATGGGACTTAACTGGTAAGGTCATCAGTCCCTAAGCTTACACACTTATTAACCTAAATTATCCTAAGGACAAACACACACACCCATGCCCGAGGGAGGACTCGAACCTCCGCCGGATCCAGCCGCACAAGTGGTTTAAATGCCTCTGAGCACTATGGGACTTAACACCTGCGGTCATCAGTGCCCTAGAACTGAGAACGACTTAAACCTAACTAACCTAAGGACATCACACACACCCATGCCCGAGGCAGGATTCGAACCTGCGACCGTAGCAGTCGCGCGGTTCCGAACTGAGCGCCTAGAACCGCTAGACCACCGCGGCCGGCCCAGCCGCACAGTCCATGACTGTAGCGCCCCTGACCGCTCGGCTAATCCCGCGCGGCGAAATCTCATCCACACAATTCGTGTTGGATTCTGCCTACTCCTCAAATATGGGGTGCCTGGGAAACCTGCTTCTAGGATCGCTAGATAACAATTCAAGCAAATCGTATTAATGTCTTTTTATTATTAAAGAAAATAATTACAATACTTAACTTTGTGTTAAACAGATGTATCGCAAGCAAAGGGTGAGAGACAAAATAAGAAATCTCTTCAGTATAGAAAATGCTACATAGCAGAAGTGAAATGACTAGTCTTGATATAATTCTTGAACTCTCTGCTGTAGAACTCGCAGAAATGGGCCGCTTATGTCCTCTTCGTGTAGTGTAGAGGGCGCTGTCATCCCGTTGTCATCCTGGAGAGGAGTCGGTCAGCGTGCAATTGGCTGACGTCGTCTCACAGCCCTCTCTGCTCTGACGTTCCCACCTGGCATGCTGTAGCAAGACCCAAAAAGCGCGACAAAGAGAATTGGGGATCTGTTAGACGACGATCAGTTTCGCCAAAGGAAGGGTAATGGCAACAGAGAGTCAGCTCTGACGTTGTAGTTAATAGTGGAAGCAAGAATGCAGAAAAATCAAGACATGTTCACAGAATTGGATCACATGGAGAAAGCGGTCGACAATGTCAAATGATGAAAGATGTTTGAAATTCTGAGGGGAATAGGGGTAAGCTATAGGGAAAGACGGTTAGTATACAATATGTACAAGCGCCAAGAGGGTAAAATAAGACTGTAAGACCAAGAACGAAGTGCTCGGATTAAAAAGGGCGTAAGACAAGGATGTACTATTTCGCTGCAACTATTCAATCTGTACATCAAAGGAGCACTAATGGAAACAAAGGAAGGTTTAAGAGTGGGATTAAAATTCAGGGTGAAAGTATATTAATGATAACATTCGCTGATGACATTGCTATCCTCAGTGAAAAATATTGAAAATTAGATGGGTTGATAAGGTCCACAGAATCGGCGAGGAAAGAAATACATAGTAAACACTGACAAGAGGATGGGAGAGGATGACAGGATATCTATTAAGACATCAAGGATTAAAGTCTATGGTACTATGCGGGGCTGTAGAGGGTAAAAACTGTAGAGTGAAGACAGGGATTGGAATACATCCAACAAATAATGGAGGAAGTAGAATGAAATTGCCCTCCTGAGAGGAAAAGATTGGCACAAGAGAGGAATTCTTGGGCTGCATCAAACCAGTGGGAAGAATGATGACTAAAAAAAAAAGTTAACTTAGATTTCAGGCAAAAGGCACAACTGTCTCTTGGCTACGCCACAAAGCTGGCACATAGCGCAGTGAATATTGGGTTTACGAGACGTTTTCTATTGCTCAGACGGGGAGTAATTTTGAGACTAGCTTCATAGAGCACACGTATAGCCTAATTCGGTAAACATTTGCGTAAAGAAAAACATGTGGCAGGAAATATGCAGAATACGTTACGAGACTTGCACGTGTCACTGAAAGAACAGTGATTAAAACTGCTGGAGGGTATGAAGATCTACGTACATATGAAATGGCTACTGGAGCTATTTTTTTTTAACAGAGTGAGTGTAGTGGTGTATTGAAGTCAACAAGGGGTCGCGTACACTGGACACTGGCGAAATGCGCTATCGCCCATCGAGATTTTTAATTAAATAAGTATTGTTTAACTTCATCTCCTCTCACACAATGTCCTGTTTCATTTACGTTGAAACTTACGTAAACAACGTTCTAGAAATAGACTAGCGAACCGGCAGTGCTTTGCAATTGCTAAATATGTTGGGAACGGAATATATGTTCTAATCTCCTATGCAACCCTCTCTCAATCTATGTCCTGTTCCCTCTCTCGCTGTCCATAGCTTCGTCCTCCTTCCTTTATCCTCACCTCCCATCTCTGTCCATCTCTTCCTTCCCCTCTCTCTATCTCTCTTTCCTCCTCTCTATGTCCATTTTCTCCCCATCCTTCTCTGTCCATCTACTCCTCCGCCTCTCTCTGATCTTGAGCCTTGTTTATTGTCATTACAAATTCAGATTCTGAACTAGTATTCTAATCATAATTTAACAATACATAAATACAACTTTACTGTTCTATGTGAAAACCACCTCCGAGGTAGGAAACAAAACAGCACGTTACCGTGTAAACAATTTTTGTTCAAAAACATATATATAGGGTGAGTCACCAACTATTGCCACCTACAATAACTCCGAAAGTATGATAGTAGCTGAAAAGTTTCTGGGACAAATGTTACATGGGTCCATAATATTACGTTGGTTTTTTGTTGTTAGGTGGGGTCGCGTCAGAGACATGAAGATCGACTTTGTTCCATAAATGGGATGCTATAGGTTGGTACTTATTTTCTGATAGCGGCTATCGAGAAGAATCCAATGATGTTTAACAGTAAGGTCGTTGATGGTCAACGAAGGTAAAAAAGGTGACATGAACGTCCATTTACAGAAGGTACCACTGGTATCAATGCAGTGCTGCAATCTTCTTATCATGGAATGAGTGGCATTCCTTATCACTTCAACACTTATCGAAGCACGTGCTCTGACAATTTTCTCTCGTATATCGTACAAATAGTAAATATTCGGCGAATACGGCGTATCCATCTAACGTGCCATTGACATGTAAACACCGTCCGACGGTTTCGCAATGCAACATTAACAGGAACGAAGGACTAGTATCGTCGAATCAAGCGAATGTGAATGATGCGTTCATTCGAAGAACAGGTCGATATGCTTCTCATTTACAGAGAATGACAGCGAAATTCAGTGAGAGCTAGAGACTTATACGATGAAAGATATCGTCAACGTCCTCAACCTACACGTCGTACATTTAAATATGTGTATGATAAATTGAGAACAACTGGATCTTTAACGCATCTGAAACATATCCGGCAAAGGAATGTTACTAACGAGGAAACGGAAATTGGTACTCTTGCCACTGTGGTTCGAGATCCTTGTGTTAGTTCGCCTCGGATCGCAAGGGAATGTGGCATGAACAAGAGTAGTATTGCTCGTGTTCTGCATCGCTACCATATTAGTCTCCACCAAGAAGTAACTGGTAGGAAGTACTCCACATACCGGCAAGAAACTTTAGGTCTGTTGTTGGAATAAATACCTTTAGGAATAAGAAACAGAATGTGGGAGAACACGATGGCTGCCCGGCACATTTTACGCGGATGGCTAGAAATAAGTTGCAGAGACAATTCCGAAATCTTTGGAGTGGACGCGGAGGAGATGTGTCGTGGCCGGCTTGTTCGCCAGACTTGACGCCTCTGGATTTTTTCTTGTGGGATTTATAAAAGACATTGTTCACAAAGACTTTCCAACTACACCTGAAGATATGAGAGAGAGAATTGTCAGAGCATTTGCTTCGGTAAGTGCCGATGTGATAAGGAATACCACTGAATCCATGATAACAAGATTGCAGGACTGCGTTGATACCAGTGGTCATCACTTCGAACACCTTCTGTAAATGGACATTCATGCCACCTTTGTGATCTTCGTTGACCTTCATAGACCTTACTGTTACACATCACTGTATTCGTCTTGGTAGCCGCTATCAAAAAATAAGTACCAAACTAAAACATCTCAATTAAAAAAACAAAGCTGACCTTCATATCTCTGAAGCGACCCCATCTAACAACAAAAAAATCGTCATATTATGCCCCCGTTGTCGCATGCAACTTTTGTCCCACAAACTTTTCAGCTCCTATCATATTTGCGGAGTTATTCTAGGTGACAGTAGTTGATGACTCATCCTATATATGTGTTTGAAAGAAACGATTTTTTCTAATGGTTTAAATGCTGTACAGTTAGAATTAAAATTGATTACTAGAAATAAAACGCACGAATTCACATAACAGTAAAGCATTCCATTTTCTTTCTCGCTTAACTGAAAACCTGTACATTTTTGTTTAAAAGAACTAGGCAGCCCATATCAATAAGAATGTTTATTAGACTGACCTGTAAAAATCTGAAGCAAATTGGTCAAGAACTTTTCGACAGTTTTGCTGGCACCGTTTCCCTATTATATATTTTATTTGCATTAACATATATATTACAAAATATAGTGTATGTCCATCCTAACTTTTATTATAGTGTTAAGTAAAATATGAGGTAAATCGGTGATGTACTTTTCGAGTTTTTGGTAACAACGTTTCCTTTTTGTATATTAAATACGTATTTATATATTATAAGACTTTGCTCCAGTAGGTAGATTGAACACGCGCATATTCGATTGCACCGCTGTGTCAACATTTCAAAGCAATCGGTGAAGAACTTTCAGAGATCTCAAATTTGAACAAACGAATATTCACATTTGTATTTATACTGAACATGCCTGTATATCACTTTTACACGTTTTATTCTGATATTAATTATGGATTTTGTTGCTACATATTGTCTTTTATTTTATGTTTCGCTGTTAGACATGCACTTCAGCCGCGCGAAAACATTTTAATTAATGAATACGGGTATTTTATTTTAAACTATCGGATGTGTGACATGGGACACCTGTGTTGCCTCATTATTAACACCTTCTACTGGCTATAGCTCTTGTTTGGTTATTCTTGATAGTTTTCGTAATGGCAATACCTTCCTGACATCTTGTAAAAGTACCTGGAGAGTATCATAGTTTCTCTTATATGTTCCCTGAGAGGACTGAAAATTAATATTCTTATTGAACATATCATCACGTAGTGTCTCTTCTTTGTCTGATACTGACACGAAGAGTAATTCTTTAAGTGTCAATATAACTTAAAAGAACTACGAATCAGTCTTTCATAAAGCTGTATTTTGTGTAGCAGCGAACAAGAACAGTGTAAATAATGTACACTGACCACCAGAAAGCTCGCAGTCAATACGAGGACGCAATAGCTCGGTTCCTATCGTGGTGAAGACTATAGAGACATCCCTCGGCGAGAGAGTCAGGACAACTTTATGGCAGATGAACTCCCCAGAGGTGCCTTTCGCCGGCCAACTTTAAAATTGGTCTGCGCCACTTGAGAGGTCATGACCTGCGCCCGCCGATTTAGTCGGCGCAGTTATTGGCTTCGAGCCAGTCTGTCGTGAACTCCCAGCGATGAAGTGCTGAGCGAGGTACAAGAACATTTTAATGGCACTTCCCTCTTCGCTCGAACGTAACTCTTTCCGTGCTCTCTGATTTCGATGCGGAACGGACATGAAAAATAAATTAAAAAAGTGAAATGCGTGACTTGATCTAAAATTATAGCACTGCTAGTTTCTTCCGTTAGTATGGGCACAAGCGCGCATATAGAAAAATGTCGTCACTTGCATATTTTTTTAGTAGACAACTGTCATCAAGCAAAGCAATTTGGCCACAACTGGTACGGCCTAGGCATGCGTTTTCCCCTGACATTGCTTGAAGTAGGATTCACCGAGTTGATCTTTGTCACGAAGAGACTCTACTCGAACTGCACGAGAAAGAAAATCAGTAGCTCCAACATTGGTAAGTTATCAACATTATAAGACTGTGCACTAACGTCAGATACTTGCTCTAAGAACTCCAAGTCAGAAGGCAGAGCCAGTGCAGTTTACCTCTGTTTCGCTCTCTGTACGTGGGGATCCTATGTATATTGCCCGTAACAAGAGGAGCAATCAGAGTAATACCTAAGACACCAGCTATGGGGCTGTGACCAGTGGTTACTTTCAGCACCGTGCTCTGGTTTTGCTCTCTGCTCCCCTCCGATCCCTTACGCACGAAAAACCGGTCCCATGTACAGACTTCTCGCACAAACTGTTGCCCACCACGGGCAGATACTCGTACAACAACAAATAGATAAACATGTAATAAGATAAAGAAGAAATAACAAATACGCTGATGCGAAGGTCTGTATCTACTGACCTGATCTTGTCTTTTATATTACATTAGGTGTTGGAAATGACCTCCTTGTGCCTCAATGCACTTTTGCGCGTAACATGTTAATATAGTTTGCGCACCCCTTCTGCATCAGTTCTGGAAACTTCATTACGAATATTGTACTTCAAGTCTTCTAACGTTATTTAGTTATTTGCGTACACTTTCCCCAGTCGACTACCCAACAGACAAAAGTCACAAGTGGTTAGGTCCGGAGAGTGCAGCTGACAGTCCTTTCTTCTGTGTATCTGTAATGAATTCGTGGGACTGATTCACGTGAAGTGTGACAGGTCGTCCCATCCTGTTGAAAGACAGCATAGGTACGTTCTTCCATAAGGGGGGGGGGGGGGGGGGAAGGTGGCAATTGTAACTGTACGTAACACAGCAGTGTTTACTATTGTTTCAAAAATATGGGACCTAAAATCCGATCTGCTGACATGGCACACCACATTCCGATTTTTAACTTGAAGATGTTCCTCATTAATCATGTAGGGGCTGTTACCAGGCTTCATCGCTCATAAAATACAACAGCGGATCCAGCATCCCACTTCCAATGGTTTGACATATCCACTCACAGTAAGTCACGCGGTTTGCTTTATGTACCTCTTTCAGTTCTTGGACGTGTGTCAATTTGTAGGGTTTCATCCCTATGTCTTCCCCCATGAACCATGGACCTTGCCGTTGCCGTTGGTGGGGAGGCTTGCGTGCCTCAGCGATACAGATGGCCGTACCGCAGGTGCAACCACAACGGAGGGGTATCTGTTGAGAGGCCAGACAAACATGTGGTTCCTGAAGAGGGGCAGCAGCCTTTTCAGTAGTTGCAGGGGCAACAGTCTGGATGATTGACTGATCTGGCCTTGTAACATTAACCAAAATGGCCTTGCTGTGCTGGTACTGCGAACGGCTGAAAGCAAGAGGAAACTACAGCCGTAATTTTTCCCGAGGACATGCAGCTTTACTGTATGATTAAATGATGATGGCGTCCTCTTGGGTAAAATATTCCGGAGGTAAAATAGTCCCCCATTCGGATCTCCGGGCGGGGACTACTCAAGAGGACGTCGTTATCAGGAGAAAGAAAACTGGCATTCTACGGATCGGAGCGTGGAATGTCAGATCCCTTAATCGGGCAGGTAGGTTAGAAAATTTAAAAAGGGAAATGGATAGGTTAAAGTTAGATTTAGTGGGAATTAGTGAAGTTCGGTGGCAGGAGGAACAAGACTTTTGGTCAGGTGATTACAGGGTTATAAATACAAAATCAAATAGGGGTAATGCAGGAGTAGGTTTAATAATGAATAAAAAAATAGGAGTGCGGGTTAGCTACTACAAACAGCATAGTGAACGCATTATTGTGGCCAAGATAGACACAAAGCCCATGCCAACTACAGTAGTACAAGTTTATATGCCAACTAGCTCTGCAGATGATGAAGAAATTGATGAAATGTATGACGAGATAAAAGAAATTATTCAGGTAGTGAAGGGAGACGAAAATTTAATAGTCATGGGTGACTGGAATTCGTCAGTAGGAAAAGGGAGAGAAGGAAACATAGTAGGTGAATATGGATTGGGGGGAAGAAATGGAAGAGGAAGCCGCCTTGTAGAATTTTGCACAGAGCATAACTTAATCATAGCTAACACTTGGTTCAAGAATCATAAAAGAAGGTTGTATACCTGGAAGAATCCTGGAGATACTAATAGGTATCAGATAGATTATATAATGGTAAGACAGAGATTTAGGAACCAGGTTTTAAATTGTAAGACATTTCCAGGGGCAGATGTGGATTCTGACCACAATCTATTGGTTATGAACTGCAGATTGAAACTGAAGAAACTGCAAAAAGGTGGGAATTTAAGGAGATGGGACCTGGATAAACTGAAAGAACCAGAGGTTGTAGAGAGTTTCAGGGAGAGCATAAGGGAACAATTGACAGGAATGGGGGAAAGAAATACAGTAGAAGAAGAATGGGTAGCTCTGAGGGATGAAGTAGTGAAGGCAGCAGAGGATCAAGTAGGTAAAAAGACGAGGGCTAATAGAAATCCTTGGGTAACAGAAGAAATATTGAATTTAATTGATGAAAGGAGAAAATATAAAAATGCAGTAAATGAAGCAGGCCAAAGGGAATACAAACGTCTCAAAAATGAGATCGACAGAAAGTGCAAAATGGCTAAGCAGAGATGGCTAGAGGACAAATGTAAGGATGTAGAGGCTTGTCTCACTAGGGGTAAGATAGATACTGCCTACAGGAAAATTAAAGAGACCTTTGGAGAGAAGAGAACCACTTGTATGAATATCAAGAGCTCAGATGGCAACCCAGTTCTAAGCAAAGAAGGGAAGGCAGAAAGGTGGAAGGAGTATATAGAGGGTTTATACAAGGGCGATGTACTTGAGGACAGTATTATGGAAGTGGAAGAGGATGTAGATGAAGATGAAATGGGAGATAAGATACTGCGTGAAGAGTTTGACAGAGCACTGAAAGACCTGAGTCGAAACAAGTCCCCGGGACTAGACAACATTCCATTAGAACTACTGATGGCCTTGGGAGAGCCAGTCATGACAAAACTCTACCATCTGGTGAGCAAGATGTATGAGACTGGCGAAATACCCACAGACTTCAAGAAGAATATAATAATTCCAATACCAAAGAAAGCAGGTGTTGACAGATGTGAAAATTACCGAACTATCAGTTTAATAAGTCACAGCTGCAAAATACTAACGCGAATTCTTTACAGACGAATGGAAAAACTGGTAGAAGCGGACCTCGGAGAAGATCAGTTTGGATTCCGTAGAAATGTTGGAACACGTGAGGCAATACTAACCTTACGACTTATCTTAGAAGAAAGATTAAGAAAAGGCAAACCTACGTTTCTAGCATTTGTAGACTTAGAGAAAGCTTTTGACAACGTTAACTGGAATACTCTCTTTCAAATTCTGAAGGTAGCAGGGGTAAAATACAGGGAGCGAAAGGCTATTTACAATTTGTACAGAAACCAGATGGCAGTTATAAGAGTCGAGGGGCATGAAAGGGAAGCAGTGGTTGGGAAAGGAGTGAGACAGGGTTGTAGCCTCTCCCCGATGTTATTCAATCTGTATATTGAGCAAGCAGTAAAGGAAACAAAAGAAAAATTCGGAGTAGGTATTAAAATTCGTGGAGAAGAAGTAAAAACTTTGAGGTTCGCCGATGACATTGTAATTCTGTCAGAGACAGCAAAGGACTTGGAAGAGCAGTTGAACGGAATGGACAGTGTCTTGAAAGGAGGATATAAGATGAACATCAACAAAAGCAAAACGAGGATAATGGAATGTAGCCAAATTAAATCGGGTGATGCTGAGGGGATTAGATTAGGAAATGAGACACTTAAAGTAGTAAAGGAGTTTTGCTATTTAGGGAGTAAAATAACTGATGATGGTCGAAGTAGAGAGGATATAAAATGTAGACTGGCAATGGCAAGGAAATCGTTTCTGAAGAAGAGAAATTTGTTAATATCGAGTATAGATTTAAGTGTCAGGAAGTCGTTTCTGAAAGTATTTGTATGGAGTGTAGCCATGTATGGAAGTGAAACATGGACGATAACCAGTTTGGACAAGAAGAGAATAGACGCTTTCGAAATGTGGTGTTACAGAAGAATGCTCAAGATAAGGTGGGTAGATCACGTAACTAATGAGGAGGTATTGAATAGGATTGGGGAGAAGAGAAGTTTGTGGCATAACTTGACTAGAAGAAGGGATCGGTTGGTAGGACATGTTTTGAGGCATCAAGGGATCACAAATTTAGCATTGGAGGGCAGCGTGGAGGGTAAAAATCGTAGAGGGAGACCAAGAGATCAATACACTAAGCAGATTCAGAAGGATGTAGGTTGCAGTAGGTACTGGGAGATGAAGAAGCTTGCACAGGATAGAGTAGCATGGAGAGCTGCATCAAACCAGTCTCAGGACTGAAGACCACAACAACAACAACATCCCTATGTGGTGTAAAAGACGTTGAAAAGACCGACGTGAAACGTTCACCTGTTCCGACAATTTGCGTGTTAACTTCTTTGGCCTCTGCATCATTTGTTCTCGAACACATGCGGTCACATCATGTGTACGACTGGACGGGCTCGATTCTTTTTAGCGTTTGTAACTCAGACTGTACTGCGCCACTACGTCACCAAATCCTGTACGCTGCTCTCCGCTGGTATGGAAACACCAGAAAACTTCTTCGCAAAAATGTCCCGCGTTTCCTCAAATTAACCGGCAGACACACATGCCTCCACTACTGCGATTCTTTCTTGAAGAGGATACATCTCACTGACATATTTACTTCACACATGTTAGCCAAGTAGCAACGGCTTTCTTACTGACAATACAAAACGTAGACGTAACAGCTTCGAAACAACAGATGACAACTGAGGGGCAACAATTAAGTGTTGTATTCGGTCCCGGCTTTTCATGCGCCACCCTGTACCTTAGCAGTGTTTATGTGGTCGGAGGGAAGTATTTTCGACACCGCTTTCCTCCATTGGTCGTGGGTGACTTGATGTTGTCATTGCTGCGATCCTCCGTAGCTTTCTCTGCCACATTTCCTTACATAACCTGTCACGTCCTAAAGCGATGCTCACTGTCATATTCATCCTTCCTCACGTGATTATTTCTGCCTGTTATGCTCTATCCCCCCCCTCCACCCCATCAACCATGGACTTTGCCGTTGGTGGGGTTGCTTACGTGTCTCATCGATACGGATAGCCGTACCACAGATGGAACCGCAATGGAGGGTTATCTATTGAGAGTCCAACCATCAGTATCACTACATACATAGTTGTGTTCCCTTTTTCCTGCAACCTGGAACTTCCACTGACGGAGCGTGGTACGGAAATTCAAGTCCCACCGCCACATCTTCAACGCGCACTCCAAAGATGTCATTGCAAAGACGTCGTTTCGCCAAGAGCACACCCCGTCGTTTTCAAGGCACAAATCCAGTGCGAGAGCGCTGTGCAAAGAAATTTAAAACCTCTCTATACGGGATATATCCCGGAAGGCAAAACACACACACACACACACACACACACACACACATACACCATAAATTCTAGCGCTTTCACACAACCAATAACGTCCAACGTCAGAAGTTATCGATGGTGAACATTAATTACCAAGGATGAGCAAGTAGCAGCAATTCTGTCCCTGTGTTGTTTGACCAGGGAGAGAACAGTATCCCAAGCAGAATGTAAACAAAAAGCTCCGTCTCTATTGATAACATTACTTGCTGATTTAATCAGAACTGTTCCTTATTACCACTATCACAAAGCTGGAAGTGCTTCAACGAATCTCTGTGTTATTGTATATTCCACAGGATGACCAGTGCCAAGACACTGTTCTGCAATAGCAGATTTGTTTTGCTATTCCACACTCCTGGTGGTCTGGTCAAGGTGATTATTACTAAACTGACCGTCTTCCAAGTGCTGTAGTGTGGGATATACACATCACGTGACACTGAAACATCGTAGGTACGTGCATTAATCGGTGCGCTCGTGGAATATGCAGAAAAAATAATAGTTCCACTTTCTGCCACCTGGTGAAAACACGGCACTGTTTAGCAGTCAGAACGCGGTGTGGGTGCAGTAGAGCGGAGGAACAATAAAACACACGATAACGGTGGTTCTGTCATATTTATTAGAATATGGTCACAAGTTACCACATATGTTCAGAATACGATATTGCGGTGCCCGTGTTACTCTGATTACGGTGCAATGATCCCGTGGACATGCATCCATGTCCCCAGGAGCAGGACTGTGGCGACTACAGCCGTTATCAAATACATTAAATGTATTCGCAATTGCGAATAATGACAAGCAGCAGCTGCAGAATTGAATGACAACGAAAATTTGTGCCGGACCGGGACTCGAACCCAGATTTCCCGATTGCTGCGAGCGGTCGCCTTGCCATTCGGCTATCCGTGCACGACTCACGGCCAGACCCGAACTTCTGTTTGTCGTCAACTATTGCATGTCCAAAGGAACCTCGCATCGTAATCAGGATAACACAGGCACTGTAATATCGTATTCCTCTGCCAATACAGGGCAAGCGACTTTTCAAGTACAACGCCTGACCTATATGGGAGTATACTAAATGAATGTACGAGTCCAGGTCGTAGACGAATGGTTGACGGCATATGGAAGTGTCGGTTTAGCCGTGAGTCGTACACGGATAGCCAAATGATAAGGCGACTGCTCGCGGCGAGCGGGAAATCCGGGCTCGGGTGCTGGTCCGGTACAAATTTTCGCTGTCGTCACCCCATTCTACAGGTGCTGGTTGTCATTATTCGCAATATCGAATACATTTAATTTTAATGTATATTCAATATGGTCTCCCGAGTCAGCAACATGTTGCATCCGTAACAGGGCACTGTCGACAGTTACTCGCAGCATCAGAGCAATATGTCCTTGTATGCTCTGCTTCAGATCAAAAATAAAATATGGATAAAGTCTCAGATAAAAATTCGCTTGATGCCTTTGCAAGAGATAGTTTTCACTCTTTAAAATCTCTCTATATAAGCGTAGACCAATTCAAGAATAGGTCATTCAAAGAAATAGCATCGACGACAGTTGAGAGATATATACCACATAAATAACAAGAGATAATACTGATCCCATCGTACACAAAATTTAAAATAATGCAAAATCCCCAAGATTGGCTAAATTTTACAGAGGCACGACATTTAGTGCAAACTTCTGTGCGAGATGCTTTTAATTGTTTCCACAACGAAATTCTATCTCAAAATCTGGCAGAAAACCCAAAGAGATTCTGGTCTATCTAAAGTACACCAGTGGCAAGAAGCAAACGATACCATCAATGCGCGATAACAATGGTGATGATATTGATGATAGTTCCACTACACCAGAGTTACTAAGCACAGTTTTTTGGAACTCCTTCACCAAAGAAAACGAAGTAAATATTCCAGAATTTTAATCTATAACAGCTACCAATGCAAGTAACTTAGATATAAAGGCAAGGCTTCCGGTTCTGGTTGCATATCGGTCAAGTTCCCTTCGAAAGATCCATATCTAAAGACTGGAAAGTTGCAAAAGTCACTCCGATATCCAAGAAAGAAAATCGGAGTGATCCGCTGAATTACAGACACATGGCAATAACGTCAATTTTCAGTAGGATTTTTGAACATATACGGTGTTCCAACATTATGAATTACCTCGAAGAAGACGATTTATTGACAAATTCCTCACAAGTATCTTCTCATCAAATTGCATTCAGAAGGAATATCGCCCCAGTTGTGTGACAAGATTCATTATTTCCTGTCAGAAATATCACAATACGAAGTAACTGAAGAAAGTCATCGAGTAAAATAGAAGTAATATCTGATGTACCCCAAGGAAGTGTAATAGGCCTTCTGCTGTTACTGGCCTACATAAACGACACAGGAGACAATCTGAGCAACCCTCTTAGATAATTTTCCACCTTAGTCATCAGATGATACAAACTAATTCTAAAAAGTGGCAACTGACTCTAAACAATGACAATTTGGAACTCGTTCACATGAGTAATAGAAGAAATCCCGTTAGTTTCAGTTACACGAAAAATCTCACAAATCTAAAGGCTGTAAATAAACTGACTGACCGAGTTAGGTGGTACAGTGGTAGCACACTGGACTCGCATTCTGGAGGATTATGGTTCAAACCTTCGTCTGAACATCTGGATTTAGGTATCCATGATTTGTCTATATTACTTCAGGTTCCTTTGAAAGGATGGTTCCTTTGAAAGGGCACGGCCGTCTTTCTTCCCCCTCCTTCCCTAATCCAAAGCGACCAATGACCTTTCTGTTAGGTTCCCTCCGCCAAATTAACTTACCAACCAGTCAATTAAATACTCATGGATTCCTATTACAAATAATTTAAGCTGGAACAAACACTCAGATAACATTGTGGGTGAAGCAAACGAAAGACAGCGATTTAATGGCAGAACACTTAGAAAACGCGACAAGTCCACTAACAGACTGCGTGCACAACGTTTTTCTGCCCTCTTCTGGAGTACTGTCGCGCAGTGTGAGATATGCATCAGATGAGATTGACGGAGTATATCGAGGAAGTACGAAGAAGGGCAGGTCGTCTTGTTTTCTCCCTAAATAGGGGAAAGAGTACCACAAACAAGATACATGAATCGGAGTAACAATCATTAAAACAAAGGCGTTTCTCGTTGCTGCAGGATCTTCTCGTGAAATTTCAGTCACCAGCTTTCTCCTCTGACTGCATCTGTCTCTTAAACTGAGTGCTCAGTGCGTCTGAGATGCAGTGGACCTAGGTTCGATGTCCGGCCAGGTCGGAGATTTTCTCTGATCAGGTACTGGGTGATGTGTTGTCCTCATCATCATTTCATCATCAACACGTAAGTCGCATTCTTGTCATTTTTTACACAAGAAGGTCCTTATAAGGTCCTGATGTCATAGTACACCTAACAGAACCGCGAGGTGGAATCTTCTGGAAGATGAACGCACCAAGAATGAAGGAGCTCGTGAAACCACCCCACATAGACCCAGTCAGTGCAGTGGATGTTCATGCTGGACTTGTGGCGGTGTAGAGCTCCATATGCGAAAGTTTTGTTCATTCGCATCACTGCGCAGAGTAAAATGTGCCTTGGCCATCGAAAGAACATTCCCCGGCCAAATGTTATCAATTTCCATGGGTGCGAAAGAAAGAAGGACACAGTTATGGTGCTGTAGCTCATCTCGGGGCTTCATCTGATGCACATTCTGAATTGTTTAGAGATACCAGTGTAAAATGCGCCACAAAATCTTTTGAACTGTTGACCAGGGGAGAGACAATTCACGTGACACAGCGTGAGCACTGGCTGAAGAATTTGAGGCGTGAGCTGCAACTAATTCATGAACAACTGCCGTGGGAATAGGCCACCTCTCTCTCTCACCGCTCTCGCCGCCTGATGCACCATCTAATTCACCTGCTTCTTCAGATTTCTTTATCACATTATTTTGCCCTTTTATTGACATTCGGCATTCCCACAATGCAGTGCGGCTATTGCTGCCGTTCTAATAAAACAAGTTTACCAGTAGTGCACGGTCTTTCTCCTCAATAGCAACTGAGTTTCATACGAAAAATTTCAACCTCCTTAAAGCTTTACACCAACAGTCACATCACAAAAGAAATCAACACTTGTGGCCAAGCAACAAAAAGCATATCGACGTTACAAAAGGAAACATTTCACCATGTGACTGCTTACAATTCCATATTTTCACCTGCTGGCAGAAAGTGGTACTATCATTTTTTTTTCAGCACACACGGAGAGCATGTTTCAGCAATGTATACAGCCCACACTGTATCATTCGGAAAAGCGTCAGTTTCATTATGACCAGCCGGTATGACACGCTACAAACGTAGGGGATACGATATATACTCCCCTTATGCAAACCACTATCATCCTTTAGAGACACTAAGAGACCCCTAATCTCAGATGGTCGTCGGAAAACACACTTCACACAATGTTTATGCGAGCTTCGTTTTGGAAATGTTATATGCGTCAGACAAAAGGGCCGTAGATTCAGCTGCCACCCCGTAATTTCCATCTCTCACCCGGTCCACAGTTGGCCGATAGCGCATCACGTGCGTCTCATCTGTCTTTCAGTACGATCATTGTTGCGAAAGGTGACTTCAAGGTGGGTTAACTCAGCTAACAAACCTTGAGGCTCTTCCACGAGGCTTAGACAGCAATAGATACAATGCACAAGTAGATATCGTGTTCGTTGACTTCCTGAAGGCATTCGATAAAGCTTCGCACTGTCACCTGATGATGAAAATAAGAGCATACTGCTTGTTTGGAGCATACTGTGTGATTGGACTGAAGAGTTTCTAACAAAGAGAAGACAGCATGTCATTCTCAACGGAGAGAAGTTTCCAGACGTCAGTTCGGGCCTGCCCCAAGAAATGTTGCAGAACCATTACCTTCCACAGTGAATATAAATGACCGAGTGGATAATGTTGGAAGTTCCATGATGCTACTGAATACATTGCTGGTGGATTGTAGTGAAATGCAGGAAAACCTGCAGAGGATCAGTGCTAGGTGCAGGGAGAGGAAATTAACCCTCAACATAAACAAATGTTGTGCAACATGTGTGTACAGACAGAAAGACCCGTTACCGTATGATTACAAAACTGGAGAACAATTACTGCAAGCAGTTGTCCATCTATAGGAGTATGCGTACGATACGATTTGATATGGAACGACCAGATAAAATTAATCGCGAGTAAGGCAGATGCCAGACAGATTCTTTGGAAGAATCCTCATGAAATATAACCCACCAACAAAGGATTGTGAGTTAACGAGCACTGCGCTCTCATTTAAGTATATAGCCGAAAGAGTCACCCTTCAGGAAATGTGAAACGAACCCTGTCGTCCAGGACCGGATCCCACAAAGGGCGCAGATTCACCACGACATGGGGAAACTCACAGGCGCCTGTTATTTGTAGTGTGCGAGTGACACAGACGAGTACCTACTTCATAGGGAAACCCAGTAGAAGCCTCTTGTGGCCAGGGATACGTAGCAGTGTTAAATATGGAGCACCTAAGATCGGCCATAAAGGGAAACATTTATGAAAACTATTTAATTCTGTAGTAGTACAGGGAATGAAACCACAGTAATTTTAATCTGCCATCCTCCGTACATTTTCATGGGGATCCCAATAAAACTTGAATATTGATCATATCTATAATAGTTTAGGATCTACTGTTAAAGTGAAATTAACAACTTTTGTAACAAAGACCTGAATGCTAAAGTCTGAAAGCTTTGGTCGACCTTAATGATCAATATTTCATATAGAAGCACATCATTAAAATGACAAACATTGTAAATATTTACTCTGTAATTTTGTTTCTTTAAATTATCAGTATTTTCCGTTAAGCATCAAATTATCATTTCCTCCACACAAAACACATTGAACGATGAGAGCATGACACCTTATTGAATCATTAGGTAATATAATATTTGTTGTAAAGTACAGTGCATAATAGTTACTTTTGTTCTTTTTTTATTTACCAGAAAGCAGATTTGTGCAAGGCTACTAGCCGTGTCATTCAAAGCTAAGAACGAAATTGTATTGGATTTATGTAAAAGAATTTGACGTTTATTATGTAATGGATACTATTGTTAGTTTATTTAGAACGTTAAAGTGGTCAAACTTTGATAATTTAAATATGTTAAAATGTAAAATAATGTAGAATAAGCTGTAGTCAATCGTATGGACGGCTTTAGGAAATGGAACTGCCCTAGTCAGTCGAGCGAAGATGTTCGGCGCGCGGGAAATGCGACCGGGGACGGACAGAGGGACAGTGCTGGTGCGGACGCGAAAGGGGACAGTTCGGATTGAGACGCGAAAGCGGACAGTCGGTCTTTAGGTAGCTAGGAAGTGAACGACTTAGAAAATTTCGTGTTATGTGGTATCGCGGGAGTTAATCTCTGAGCGGTGAGCAGCCGCGCGCCTGGTGTGAACTCTAAATACACTCCTGGAAATTGAAATAAGAACACCGTGAATTCATTGTCCCAGGAAGGGGAAACTTTATTGACACATTCCTGGGGTCAGTTACATCACATGATCACACTGACAGAACCACAGGCACATAGACACAGGCAACAGAGCATGCACAATGTCGGCACTGGTACAGTGTATATCCACCTTTCGCAGCAATGCAGGCTGCTATTCTCCCATGGAGACGATCGTAGAGATGCTGGATGTAGTCCTGTGGAACGGCTTGCCATGCCATTTCCACCTGGCGCCTCAGTTGGACCAGCGTTCGTGCTGGACGTGCAGACCGCGTGAGACGACGCTTCATCCAGTCCCAAACATGCTCAATGGGGGACAGATCCGGAGATCTTGCTGGCCAGGGTAGTTGACTTACACCTTCTAGAGCACGTTGGGTGGCACGGGATACATGCGGACGTGCATTGTCCTGTTGGAACAGCAAGTTCCCTTGCCGGTCTAGGAATGGTAGAACGATGGGTTCGATGACGGTTTGGATGTAGCGTGCACTATTCAGTGTCCCCTCGACGATCACCAGTGGTGTACGGCCAGTGTAGGAGATCGCTCCCCACACCATGATGCCGGGTGTTGGCCCTGTGTGCCTCGGTCGTATGCAGTCCTGATTGTGGCGCTCACCTGCACGGCGCCAAACACGCATACGACCATCATTGGCACCAAGGCAGAAGCGACTCTCATCGCTGAAGACGACACGTCTCCATTCGTCCCTCCATTCACGCCTGTCGCGACACCACTGGAGGCGGGCTGCACGATGTTGGGGCGTGAGCGGAAGACGGCCTAACGGTGTGCGGGACCGTAGCCCAGCTTCATGGAGACGGTTGCGAATGGTCCTCGCCGATACCCCAGGAGCAACAGTGTCCCTAATTTGCTGGGAAGTGGCGGTGCGGTCCCCTACGGCACTGCGTAGGATCCTACGGTCTTGGCGTGCATCCGTGCGTCGCTGCGGTCCGGTCCCAGGTCGACGGGCACGTGCACCTTCCGCCGACCACTGGCGACAACATCGATGTACTGTGGAGACCTCACGCCCCACGTGTTGAGCAATTCGGCGGTACGTCCACCCGGCCTCCCGCATGCCCACTATACGCCCTCGCTCAAAGTCCGTCAACTGCACATACGGTTCACGTCCACGCTGTCGCGGCATGCTACCAGTGTTAAAGACTGCGATGGAGCTCCGTATGCCACGGCAAACTGGCTGACACTGACGGCGGCGGTGCACAAATGCTGCGCAGCTAGCGCCATTCGACGGCCAACACCGCGGTTCCTGGTGTGTCCGCTGTGCCGTGCGTGTGATCATTGCTTGTACAGCTCTCTCGCAGTGTCCGGAGCAAGTATGGTGGGTCTGACACACCGGTGTCAATGTGTTCTTTTTTCCATTTCCAGGAGTGTATTTCGTGTAGTTAACGAGACGGATTTGTAATTCGCGATGAGATTGTGAATTATCTAACTGTGTCGAATGGATATGCGCTCGAGTGTAACAATACCTCTAAATACGACCACTTTCGCTATTAGTTTGCTTTCTGAAAAAAAATATTCTAACCAAATCGCAACAGTGTGGCCTACATCACTTATGGGTCGCTAATTTAGTTCCCGATATTATTATTACTCTTTGTATATGATATATTAACTTCGTATTTCGCAAACTTGCCATCAGCCCGACAATGTAACCACGTCACACGTGTCTAATTTAGGTCGTGTAATGCGTCACGTGCGGTTCAACCCCTAGACGAGTTTGAGCCAAGACGTTTCGACGAAGAGGAACCGCATGTGAGCTCGAACATTTTTGGGATGTCAGCTCGCAGGATGTAAGTCTTCCGACCAAAACTTGATTATTGCTCGCCAGTCAGGGTTCCGTACCACATGGAGTGATACAGGAAACAGAAGATCCAAAAACAGCGGCACGTTTCGTTACAGGTTCACTTATTAAACGCGAAAGCGTCACTGGGATGCTCAGCCAGATACAGTAGCAGACGCTGCAGGAGAGGCGTTCTGCATCGCAGTGTAGTCTGTACTGTTAAAAGATACGAGAGCGTACGTTCATAGAAGAGTCAGCAAATATATGGCTTCCTCCTATGTGTACCTCGCGGGAACATCATGAAGTTTCATTTACAGAGATTCGACCTCACACGGAAGTTTACTAGCGACCGTTCTCCCCGCGAGCTATTCTTAGCTGCAATGGGAAAAGGGGAAGTGGTTCTCGTACACCAAATTACCCAGGCACGTACTGACAGGCGGTTTGCGGAGTGTAGATGTGGATGTAGCTGTAGGTGCGAGACATAAGAACGTGTACAGCTGCATACAGACAGTTAAATTTCCCTCTCTGAATACGCAGTGTAATAGGAAAGAACGATACTATTGGTACGAAGTAGCCCACGTCATGGACTGAACAGGGGCTTGAAGAGGGCACATATGGCTGTACGTCTATACCTACATGACTGCTTCGCAATTCACAATTAAGTGCTTGGCAGAGAAAGAATTACCTTTAAGCTATTTCTCCCCCGTCCTATCTCGAACAGAAAGTGCGAAAAACGATTACTTAAAGCTTTTCGTGCGAACTCTTGATTTCTCTTATTTTATTACAATGATCATTTCTCCCAATGTAAGTCGGTACCAACTAAATATTTTCACACTCTGAGGAGAAAGTTGGTGACTGAAATCTCGTAAGAAGATCCCGCCGCACTGAAACCCGCCTTTGTTTCAATGATTGCCAAACCAATTCACGTATCATATTGGTGGCACTCTCTCCTCTATATCTTCTATAATACAAAACGAGCTATACTTCTCTGCACTTTTTCGATGTCCTCCGTCAGTCCTATCTGATGCGTATCGCTCACCCCACAACAATACTCCACAAGAGTTGGGCTTGCTCTTCTTAAAACATTATCTACTTGATCATGCCAATTTAAGTAATTCGCAATTGTAATTCCGAAATATTTAGTTGGATTCGCAGCCTATAGATTTGTGTGATTCATCGTGAAATCGAAATTTAGCGGACTCCTTTTTGTACTTATGTGGATGACTTCACTCTTTTCATTATTTACAATCAATAGCCAGTTTTCGAACCATTCTGGTCATTGGAGACTTTCATTTCCAGAAGTGCTAACTCAGAATTCCCTGTACCTTAAACATTGAAATACATTTTGTCTGTCTGTCTCTCTCTTTCTCTCTCTCTCTCGGGTCTTTTAGTCTATTCCAACTCTCAGTAACCCCACAAAATAAAGCACTCCAATTTCTTTTATGCTGTCCTATTTCACGTAGGCTTTCCATGTTGGAATCTATTACTTCTGTGACGCCATCAGTCCGTCTCATTCTTTTCTGCCCTCTTCTCCTTGTGCCTTCGGCCTTGCCCTGTATTACGTTCTTTTCCATCGAATCATGTCTTCTCAACAAGCGCCCAATGTAAGTTCAAATGGCTCTGAGCACTATGGGACTCAACTGCTGAGGTCATTAGTCCCCTAGAACTTAGAACTAGTTAAACCTAACTAACCTAAGGACATCACAAACATCCATGCCCGAGGCAGGATTCGAACCTGCGACCGTAGCGGTCTTGCGGTTCCAGACTGCAGCGCCTTTAACCGCACGGCCACTTCGGCCGGCTAATGTAAGTCAGTGATTTAGTTTTTCCACTGTCGCACCTTCCAAGGAATGTCTGGTTGTTATAATACCGACATATTCATTCTCTTTTCAGTCCATGGAACTCTAAGGTGTTTCCTCTAACACCACAGTACAGTGGGGTCCACTCTACGACGTTCAGCCTTTCATATGGTCAAGGTATCACATCCATACATCAGAATTGGGTAGATCACAGCCTTTATGGTACGGATCTTTGTTGTTAAAGTTACGTCTCTACTCCTTAAGACATTGTCAATTATGGTTTCTACTAAGTAGTAACTAGGTGCTCTTGATTTTGTGGCTGCGGTCACCATCAAGAGTAATCTGTGAGCCGAGCTAGTTGAAAGTCGACTCTACCTTATTTGTTTCTCCTACTGCATGCCATGAAGAGGTGGGTATAGCTGCCGTAGTTTTCGATTTCTTGTCATTCGACATTAGTCCGGCATTTACATTCTTTTTTTCTTTTAGCCTACAGTAGGAATATCTTGTCTCTCTCTTTCTGCCTTGAGGATGGTGTCATGTACATATACAGCGTTATGATGTTATACCGTAGATATGGTGCTGAAATTTCTAATCTATATGCTAAGTCGAATTAGACAATAATCTTTAACGTTCAAGAAGTGTCGGGGGGTAGTTTGTGGAGTGGGGAAGTTTTATTGCTAACCATAAAATTTTATTTATTCAATTATTTCAAAAAATGGTTCAAATGGCTTTGAGCACTGCGCGACTTAAGTTCTGAGGTCATCAGTCCCCTAGAACTTAGAACTACTTAAACCTAACTAATCTAAAGACATCACACCCATCCATGCCCGAGGCAGGATTCGAACCTGCGACCGTAGCGGTCGCGCGGTTCCAGACCGTAGCGCCTAGAACCCCACGGCCACTCCGGCCGGCTATTCAATTATTTGTTTATGATCCTGTGAAACTGTGTCAAACTGTAAGGTTGCCGCTGGGCTTGGGCCGGTGCGACACCGGTTGTCACTGGATAACGCCGTCTACGGACTGTGAATGGTCACGTGAAGAATGAGGGCGCGCCTGTGACGCCGAGACGCCCTTTTTGTAGCCAGCTCTCGATTCAACCAGGCGTGCCTTCCTGCATCTCCTTAATCAGGCACTAGGACACTCAGTCTGGTTATCAGTGGCTTTCCATGTGCCACAGTCTTCCATCTGTATCATTTAGTGATACCAAGAAAATGGTCCATTGGCCCTGAGCACTATGGGACTTAACATCTTAAATCATCAGTCCCCTAGAACTTAGAACTACTTCAACCTAACTAATCTAAGGACATCACACCCATCCATGCCCGAGGCAGGATTCGAACCTGCGACCGTAGCGGTCGCGCGGTTTCAGACTGAAGCGCCTAGAACCCCTCGGCCACAGCGGTAGGCGTAGTGATAGCAGACTGCAAATAAAATTCAACTAGTTCTAACATCTCTGGTTTATCAGTTTCCTTACTTTTCTGGTCGCTCACATCCTCCTTTGGCCACGTCTTCGGGTATGCCCTTAACGCCCGGTTCTTCAGCGCACCGTACACTCTAGGTAAAAAGAAAAAAAGAAAAAAACAAATAACTCACCTCATAGACTTAAATTGGCCAACGGAAACTGCAGGCAAGAGCCGTGGCCAAGACAAAGCAGTAACATGGAAGTAACCGATTTTGTGGCATTTTACGAGTTCCTAACCAAGCGCGAAATATATAGTTTCATCTGTGTGCTTTGGTAGTTTAGTTCTTGGATTTCTGCGTCTTAATATAATAGTTACATGATATAGTTCTATCGTTTTCGTTTGTGTCAGAAAGTAAACCGATTTTGTGACGTTTTAGAAGTTCCTAACCAGGAGCGACTTGTTAAGTCTCACTTGTGTGTTTGGTACTGAAACGTCCCCTTTTATCAATTTATACATACGACTGTGCTTATACTGACACACAATATTTTTTAGCGCAACGCAATCTGACTTTCAATAATCTCTACAAGAGAATGGCCCTGAATAACATTAAACTATACCTTTCACAAATCACTAAATCACTTACCTCACAATAATCTTCGTTTCTCCCACTACTGCAATACAGCAAGCGCCACTACTGCCAGCTAAATAAAAGATTCAAACTATGGAAGGCACTAACTACTGATAGGGATAGTTAGCAAATGAAAGATATTAATAGAGAACAAACAATGTATTTACCTTGATGTCATCATATATATAGCAGTTCATGACAAATTACAAAACTCCGCCATCTCTCTCCCCACATCCACCACTGCTGGCGGCTCACCTCCAACTGCGCAACGCTACGCGCTGTTCACAGCCAGCTGCCTAGCACTACAATGGCGAGTATTACAACAATGCAAAGCAGCCACAGACTGCACACAGCACAGCCAGTGATTTTCATACAGAGGTGGCGTTACCAATAAAGAAACCTAAACAGCCTACTTACATAGCCCCCATGCTCCCCACAAAAAAATTTTACAAATTGGTTTGGGCAGTGGCCAATACAGATTTGAAAAATTTTTCATAATTACAATAACAAAGAAATCAAATGCACACACTTATTGATACAATGTTGGTCAAAAGCTAAAATTTTCTCACAGTCCATAAAGACAGTCCTGATCATTCATCAAATTGCAGTGTTTTTCTCAAAGTCTGAGCAGTAAAAGAAAATGCACATGGAAGTAGTGGATTTCCATGCAGTCTTGAAGAAGTAGCGTTGTCCTTCCAACGGAAAGACAGTGCTGACTCTTGACATGCTGACAGGTAATGGGCCACAACAGAGCAAACCCACAGCGGAGTCAGTCGAAGTTTTGAAGAGTATTGGTGGGTAGGTCATCACAGAGCAGACCCACTGTAGTCCTGGTAGAGATTACGGTATTGGTGGGCCACCAGAGGTGCAGACCCACTGCAGTCCTTGTAGAAATAATGGTACTGGTGAGTCAGCAAAGACGCAGACCCACTGTAGTCCTTGTAGAGATAATGGTACTGGTGGGCCGCCAGAGGTGCAGACCCACTGCAGTCCTTGTAGAGATGGCCAGCAGCCATCTGTTGTGACTGTGCAGGTGCACAATCACCATCGAAGATTCTTGCGGAGAATATAGCAAGTCCATAAACCACCACTTGTGCACGCACAGAAAAATTTTTTTTTTGAATTGTCCTGAGAACCAGCAATGCTGTTAACCAGTCCCTTGCTGAATTATTAACACACGTGCAAACACTAACAGTCCCTACTTCTCACATATTGTCCATATACTATGACCAATAGAAACGTGTGCAGTGAAATTAACTTACAAGTTACTTAATTTGATGAACTGCTGTCAATTACAATTTTATAACATAAGAATACAATAACAAGGTACAAAATACATCATTCAAGAACATAACAATACAGATAACATTTGTAGTACAGGCTTTACAACAGAATAGAAATAAACATATACATCAATGTTACAGGAATGATGAGATAAGTAGATACATAAAAGTTCAGAATAACTTTCGAAACATCAACTTCACACATGAGCATTAAAACAAAACAGAATAAATAATATCTAAGCATATTTACAAGTTAAATAACATATTATTAAAACCAATTATATTTGAGGATAACAGTATTCCTCATCATAGTGAATAGTATTAGAAAAAATATTCTATGAAACTACACAGAGACAGGAAGAAAACAAATACACAAGGGGGATAACACAATGGAAAGGACAGGGTTCGTTTTCAGTGTAACTTTTGGTACTGCAGTATTTTGCGAACAAAACCTTTTTTGTTCTTGGAGATCTCCCTTCGTTCATCATTATTCCCAAAAAGTCCTATCTGTACCTGCTTTCTGTATTCTATTCATATTTCTTTCAAAATAATTATTTCTCAGTGCACAATACTCATTTTTGCCAAACCTGTTTCATATAACCTCCAAAGCATTCTTTCCCTATTCTCCATAGTTAGGTTCTTATATAGTCTACCCCCTCTTAAGCTAACTTAAATCTACTGAGCTCAGATATTAAACTAAGGGACGAGGCAATGCAGCAGCATAAAACAATTAACACAAACAACAATGATAAAAAATAGAAAAGGCAAAGCAAGAAGCATAAATTAGCAAAGCAAATGCAATATTACAACTAATATAAGGCAATGAGCAGCAAACAAGAAAAATAAATCTGGCTTAGCAGAGTAACACAAATTAAAATGCAGTAGCACTATGCCTGGCAAACAGCATAACTTATACCTAAACATGACAAAGTTCAAGCAGAAAAAGTATTACACTAGAAATGGCCATGTCTAATACCTATGTCACATCTTAACACTAGAGTGATGCATCACAATAACTTACTCTACCAAAAAAATTACCAAGTAGTTGAAAAGAAAATTATGTATGCAGTTCCTGTTACTAGTCCCTTCTTATTGTTCTTTCCATTCCAAGAGCTCCTTTTTCGAAGAATGTGGATCATAAAGTAATTATTTAATAGATCTGTTGACAGAAAGTGTTCACATTAGCAAATGCATTTAATTTTATTTTATGAAACCAATGCTGCAAGACAGCTGGAAACCAGATATCAAATGAAATAAGCAACTATGTACAAAGTAAAGCATAAAATAATCATTGAGTAGTCATGAGGCATTTCATAAGTTAATAGAAATTCTCTCAATTCTCGTAGATAGACACTTGTCCTAATCGGGTGTGCAGATGTAAGAATGTTTCCAAGTTATTATTAGTGTGTCGTATTTACGATGCTTTCTACAAAGGAACGTCAATAGCGAGGATAATGGCCTCTCTTTTTTTTTCTACCTGTGCCGCTGGAAGGCACACGCTAATGGCTTTTTTTCTCGGGCGGCTGTCGCCCATCTGGGTGCCCACGACGTATTATGTGCGGGTGGTCACTTAACTTTCTTACGGAAATATTTACGACAGCAGTTTCCGCTACAGTGGCAGTCTTATACAAAAATATTTCATAGGTCAAGAATTTGCGTTACAAATCTGTAGAAACAAAATCGTATGAATATAACAGTGTCCAAAAAAATTTCGCCGGCATTGTGATACATTCACGCATTTACACACATTTCATAACTCTTAAAGTACGATTCTCGGTTTACAACATCCTTTTTCACCAGTCAGAGTCCCTACCTTCTATTCATTATTCATATACATATAAACACGTAATCACATTCCTTATATAGCATCAGCTTATTGATCATAAACATACCTCAACAGCATAATACACATCGTCGTCGTAAAAATAACATCATAACACCTCAGTCAACTCTCAAAATCGTCGTAGCTTCCTCCGATAATATCAAAACTTAAAAAAAATTCTCTGCTCATGTCAAAAGTGTCATCTACCTCAAACGTACTTTAAAATCATGCTCCCTTACCAAATATATCATTCAAAGCTCTCATAGTATCACAATGGTTCTGAAAAAATATGAACAGTTCACAAAGTACAAACAACATACAATTTCGTAAGTGTGAAGTTATCCAACTGTGTAATTGCGTAAACATCTGTCACTGACGTAGTAAAAAGAATGTTTGTTTCTCTGTCAAATAATCAGATAGCTGTGTAATTTATGTGTTGGAGAAATATGGTACCGATGTGTAAAGTTGTATAAGCAAATACCATATTAGCTAGGGCTCCTTGTGCTCGCCAAACACATGGTACACAAAGTAAGCGTGTACCCCCCTGAGGATTAATGTAATTATACCCTCAGGTGTTATAGATTATTGCAATGGAATGAAATGTATCACGGAAAACCTTCTTTTCAATTCAAAAATCTTGAAAAATAAATGGCTTAAGTACAAAAATAATCTCTCAAATGCGTGTCCTGTAGCGCTAAATGTGCGTCTTGCTGTAAGATAATTCTGTGGAAGTGTCGTAGTTATCGTCCTCCGAAAGCTAAGTTCTGCAGAAGTCAATGTACTTACCTCATGATACACAAAAGTGAAATGCTTTGCGTATAGATATCTTAGTTATTACGCTTATTGCCGTGATGAGGAAAGTACTGTGCTGTAACGTATTGTTGTGCCACGAAAAAGGCTGTCTCATTGTTGCTATACCACAAAAATTACTATAACAACATGTTTTTCTTTCCAGAAGAATTCAGAAAACTGTGCAGATATAAAACAGATACACCGCAAAAGCAACATTGTAAACTGTCACTCATTAGTAGCGTCGTGATAAAATTGTGTAGCTGTCAAAGAAACCATGTGCTAAGTCATCTTTAATCCACAGAAAGTACTTCAAATAAAGAATGTCTTTTCAAGTAAACCAAAATGTTACATGAAAATCTCATTAGCAGTGCCGGTATATGTTCTAAGTATGTGAGCCTGATAGTTGTTCCGTAATCGTGCAACTAACAAGCAAGAATGTACAAATACAACACTGTGTCGTCTGTTCACTATAACAATGCAATCGTAATTTCTGTTTAAAAATGTTCCATAGGTTCTAGACTGGATACTTAACTTCAAACATTGTTGCATGTTAACAGTTTCTTAAGTCTGACAAAGCATACTAGAAATGTGAAGTGAAAAGTTTTATGGCAAAGACAAAGTTAAAAAGCAGATTATCTTTCAATAAACGGTTTTACATGTGAAATGTGGTGTAAACCTTTACTCTTCATAGTACTCAGACTTTTCAACTGAAAAGCAATTGTCATGTTTTATACATCGGTAAAGAATGCTAAAATTTTTCTCAAGGCTAGCGTCTTATGTTATTTTTCTCGGAGCCAGCGGGCGCACGCGGCTGCCTGCTTGTGCGAGTCATTGTCTGTCTCTTTGTTGGCGCGCGTCGTTACTGGGATTAGGAGACCTAACTTCTACAAATTCACCGTGACGAGAGGGCCCTGCCCTGTTTAAATTCCGCCAGTTCTGATGCAATTCAGGTCTGTCGTTACGAATATCTCGTCTGTCGTCATGTCGGTAGATTTCATAATTTCTTTCTTGTCGGTCATGTGGTGGAGAATTTCTCCCTGAATCGTAACTGCGCGCTGAACTGTTGCGTCTGAAAGTATTCTGTCTCCCTTGATAATAATAGTTCTGGTTACCATATTGTCTGTTTCTCTGGTAGTCTCTGTGATAGTCATTACTATAGAAATGCGATCTTTCTCTGTAATTATTTTTACTCTGCCAACGGTTGTCATACGGGTGGTGTCTGTTTCGGTCACGATTTGTGTTGTGAGAATAGCCTTGTCGCGTCCAGTTATTATTTCTTTCATCGCGGAATTGCGACGGATGTGATCTGCAATTGTTGTGCTCCTGCGTTCCGCGATTGTCAGTGTGAATTTCCAGTTCTTGTAACAGTCCCTGAAAAGCTTCAATGTCGTCTTTGCAACGTCCTGCCAAAATAATATGTCGTAAATGTTCAGGCAGTTTGATTAAGCAAATTCGGATGAGTTCTGAGGGGCTGTAGGGGTTTGAAAGATACTGATTCTTATGCAACATATCTTCAAAATATTTCATAATACTGGAAAATTCAGATTGTTCGAAACGTTTCATCATTATGATGCTATGTTTTACTCGGTCTTGTGTGGCTTGAGACCAATATGCTGAGAGGAAGGCATGGTAAAATTCTCCTTCACTGTGGCAATCGTGAATGACCGATCGCATTCTTACAGCTGGTTCATTCTCTAAGTAGCCACACATAAATTCTAATCTGTGTTCTAATGACCAGTTGGGAGGAAAACAATGAGAGAATTGATGGAGCCACGCTTGTGGATGAATGTCGCTGCCAGAATTCTTAAATGTTTTAAATTTACGTGTAGTAATGAACAGCTTATAGTCAAAGTCATCATGTCGGCGAGTCGCATATCGGTCATTGTTAGGTCGTGTCGGCCGTTCCATCTCAAAATTCGGTGCACATTGCCAGTTTCTTTCATAACTTCCGAAATGCCCTGTGTTATTATTTTGCGGCTTTTCCGTATTTCTAAGTCCCTCTTCCCGTATTGGGGCGCGAGTGTCCTCTGAAATACGTAATTCTTGTATTACCTGTGTCAGCTGATCTTGTAGTTCCCGGATTTCTCTTTGGTGTTGCGTATTAATTTGATTCAGATTTTGTTTCAGTTTCCTAATTTGTTCGCTCTCTTCTGTGTCATTAAAGACTACCGGTTTTGTGTCATTCAGATTATCATCTACTTTTGTAGATAAGTTAATGAACTGATCTGAAAGTTCGGCTACTTTCTCCGATAGTGTACTCATTTCCTCAGTGTATTTTTCTGAACCAAGTTTCAGAGTATCTACTGTGTCCTTTAAGTTTTCTTGAGTTTTTGCAAGTTGCGTAACCGAATCGGTAGATGCAACTGAATCAATTTTAGCTTGCAGGGTGTCGTGATTTTCATGAACAATGATTTGCAGTTCTTTTATGGCTGCTTCCTGATTCTGTAATGCATTTTCATGCCGCGAAAAAATAGGTTGGAAATGCTCACAAATTTGTGATTTTACGTCATTACAGACTTTTTAACATTTCGATTCAATGTTATGTAACTCAGTAGTTAAATCTTCACGTGTTTGTTCAAGAGTTTGTTCCAATGAGTCTAACTTTTTAAGATTTTGTTCCACTGTGTCTAACTTTTGAAGATTTTGTTCCATTGTGTCTAACTTTTGCTGTGTTTGACTCTGATTTTGTTCCATTTGTTTCTGATTTTGTTCAAGCGTTGTGTCTAACTTTTGTAGCCTTTGTCCCATTTGTTGCATTAACTGTAATAACAATGCACTGGTGTCTGAAACACGTTCCTCAGTGCTTTTCGGCAGTGAAGTTGCACCGGCAACATTCACATTTTGACAAGCAGAAAATGTGTCTTGACTTATTTGAGAAAACGGTGAGGACCCAAATCCTGAATCCACAGCATTTGCGAGATTGTTTCCTGTCATTTCGGATTCCTGAGGCGAGCTGTCGCCGACGGATCGATCGATAATGCTTCCCTGTTCTCTAATTGTTTCGCTGTCTACACCATTGTTTGCCGCCCGCTCCATTTCCCTATGCACAATTACCAAATTACTACTTTGAACATTAGTTAATTCATTACTCGGTGGCGCTAACACACTGCTTTCGTCTTTACTGTCATTTCTCAGTTTACTTTGGAGCCTAGTATTACGTTTTTCACACGCCATTATTGTCACAGTATTTCACACGACAACACAGAAAAACACAATTTGAAGAGCAAAAATAAGAGAACACATTAACATAACACTGAAAATAATATCTAGTTAATTGCAGCTGCGAAATACTTGGTGCAAATCTACATACATGCCACAACTCTTTTACTGTACAACAATGAAAAACTACAACTACAATGGAAATTCTCTCTATAATTACGCGCTAGCAATAAACAAAATCTACACTAATTACACAAACTACAAGAAAAATCAGAAGATTCCAGTGAGGTATCCTAGGCTAAGGGTCGACATATGAAACGTCCCCTTTTATCAATTTATACATACGACTGTGCTTATACTGACACACAATATTTTTTAGCGCAACGCAATCTGACTTTCAATAATCTCTACAAGAGAATGTCCCTGAATAACATTAAACTATACCTTTCACAAATCACTAAATCACGTACCTCACAATAATCTTCGTTTCTCCCACTACTGCAATACAGCAAGCGCCACTACTGCCAGCTAAATAAAAGATTCAAACTATGGAAGGCACTAACTACTGATAGGGATAGTTAGCAAATGAAAGATATTAATAGAGAACAAACAATGTATTTACCTTGATATCATCATATATAAATGTAGCAGTTCATGACAAATTTCAAAACTCCGCCATCTCTCTCCCCACATCCACCACTGCTGGCGGCTCACCTCCAACTGCGCAACGCTACGCGCTGTTCACAGCCAGCTGCCTAGCACGTCCCTTTTTATCAATTTATACATACGACTGTGCTTATACTGACACACAGTATTTTTAGCGCAACGCAATCTGACTTTCAAAATTCCCTACAAAAGAATGGCCCTGACTAACATTAAACTATACCTTTCACAAATCACTTACCTCACAAAAATCTTCGCTGCTCAAGCTACTGCAATACAGCGAGCGCCACTACTGCCAGCTAAATAAAAGATTCAAACTATGGAAGGCACTAACTACTGATAGGGATAGTTAGCAAATGAAAGATATTAATAGAGAACAAACAATGTATTTACCTTGATGTCATCATATATATAGCAGTTCATGACAAATTACAAAACTCCGCCATCTCTCTCCCCACATCCACCACTGCTGGCGGCTCACCTCCAACTGCGCAACGCTACGCGCTGTTCACAGCCAGCTGCCTAGCACTACAATGGCGAGTATTACAACAATGCAAAGCAGCCACAGACTGCACACAGCACAGCCAGTGATTTTCATACAGAGGTGGCGTTACCAATAAAAAAACCTAAACAGCCTACTTACAGTACTTTAGCCTTTGAATCACTACGTGTTAATCGAATTTATCAGACAAAGTTCTGCGTTTTCAAAGGTATCTATGGTAAAGTTTCACAGCGCATGCGGAGCAGGAGATTGGTGTTTAACGTCCCGTCGAGAACGAAGTCATTAGAGACGGAGCCAAAGCTCGGATTAGGGAAGGAAATCGGCCGTGCCCTTTCAAAGGGACCATCCCGGCATTTGCCTGAAACGATTTAGGGAAATCACGGAAAACTTAAATCAGGATGGCCCGAGACGGGTTTGAACCGTCGTCCTTCCGAATGCGAGTCCAGTGTGCTCAGCACTGCACCACCCCGCTCGGTCAGAGCGAATGTCGATAGTCGTTTGCTGGTCTGTGTAAAGTAGTTTCTCTCGCTCTTTAGTACGGACAGGGTCTGTATTGCTGTGTGTGGATGCAACCTGAGTTGGTGACACTTCGCTCTCAGCTCCAAGCTGTGTTGTCCTCCTGTTACCGAGCCTGAGGCTGCAGTGAATGCGCACCACTGTTGTGGGCCTACCGTGGGGATCCAATGGACGTCCAGCACGAGGCAGGAGTACGTCGATCGGTCGTTACCGGTGGCTAGCTGCTACTGCTCGCACGGAGGTTGAGCCCTCGCCCCGTGGTCGAGTGGGAGGTCGCCTCGTGGCGTGGAAGACTGTGAAAGTCTTCCAAGGGGGCCGAACGTAAGACTTCCCCAGTTAGTCCTACAAACAGGTTCCAGGTGCTGTCTCTGGCTGACACTGTCCCTCAGCCAGATTCAGTCTCTTGTCTTCTTTCAGCTCCAATGTTAACCTTGTTATAAGACCTCCTAGGGACATGGCTTCTAAGGAGTGGAAGAAAGACAATGTGCACTCTCTGTGTCTGCTTGGTGGACTCATTCGCTGCGTGGAAAGGGTCCTTCCGGATCCCATGAAGAGCACAGGGTGCAGGAAACTACATATGGGCCTCCTGGCGGTACCAATGATGACTGTCGCTTTGGATCGGAAGAGATTCTCTCTAGTACTGAGCGGCTATCAGAAGTGGAAAAAGGTGCCAGTCTTGCTTGCGAGATGAAAGAAGAGCTCACCATTTGCAGCATAGTCCACAGGAGCGATTGCAGACCTATAGTACAGAGCCGAGTGGAGGGTCAGAATCAGACGCTCAGACTGTTCTGCGACCTTGTAGACTGCAGATTCCACAACTTGCACCATACGGTGGTGGGGTTCCGGGTTCCGCTAAACAGGTCAGGACTCAATCACACACAGGAGGCGGCAACACGGGTATAGGCCGCTGTGTGACGTGGAGTGAGCCGTTTTTGAGTTTGTACTCGGGAAAATACAAAAAAAAGGGCTTTACTCTCAAAGGGAGCGGGTTGAACACAGAAGAACGTACATCTAGGAACCATGGGTATAAGAGTTGTAGACTGGCTTAGCTATGTTGGGCAAGTACCAAAGCCTCAATCGCTAATAGAAAGTACTGTTGTTAAAATCATTATGGCCAGTGACAGCTAGCTAAAGCCGGAGATAAGTTCAACCGAAATTTTTGCGAAGGACATAACGGTGTTCAGCAAGAGTGGGCTAAATACAGTTGGCAGTGGCGTGTTTGTTACCCTTGGAAATAGGTCATCTTGTAGCGAAATTGAAGTTAATAGTTCGTGTGAGTTAGTATGGGTAGAGCTCTTTCTTGGCAACCAGAATGAAATAATAATTGGATCCTTATAGCAACCTCACAACTCAGGTGAGAAAAATTTTTGAGAGGTTCAAAGAAAACTTTAATTTCAAACAATGTAAGTTCAAATGGCTCTGAGCACTATGGGACTCATTCAATTATAGTTGTTGGTGACTTCAATTTACCCTCAATGTGTGGGCGAAAATACAAGTTTCAATGCCGCGCTGAGTGGACGCGCGGTTTGAGGCACCGTGTCACGGACTGTGTGGCCCCTCCCGCCGGAGGTTCGAGTCCTCCCTCGGGAAAGGGTGTATGTGTAGTCCTTAGCATAAGTTAGTTTAAGTAGTGTGTAAGTCTAGGGACCGATGACCTCAGCAGTTTAGTCCCACAGGAATTCACACACATTTGAACATGTTTAAATCCAAAAGTTTGCGTAAAACATCATCCGAAACTGTTCTAAACCCATTGTCTGAAAATTATTTCGAGCAGTTACTTTATGAACCCACTCGAATAACAAACGGGTGTGAAAGCATAGTTGACCTTTTAGGAACAAATAATCCTGGGCTAATAACGAGTATCGAAACGGAAACAAGAATTAATGAACACAGGGTTGTCGTAGCGAGATTGAATACCGTAACTCCCAAATCCTCCAAAAATATACGGAAAATATATCTGTTCAAAATAGCAGATAAAAATTTGCTTGACTTCTTCCTGAGAGACAGTCTCCCCTTCTTCCAATCAACAATATATGTGTACACTATATGTGTCCTGAATTCAAAAAAATAGTATCGATAGTAACTGAGAGATTTATATCAAATAAATTAAGAAACGACGTAGCTAACCCCCTTTGTACACATAACGGGTCAGAACACTATTGCAGAAACAACGAAAGCAGCCTACCAAATTTAAACGAACGCAAAATCTCCTAAAACTAGCTATCTTTTAGAGAACCTCGAAATTTGGTGCGGACTTCAATGCAAGATGCTTATAATAGTTTCCACAACGAAACTTTGTCTGGAAAACTGGCAAAAAATCCAAGGAGATTCTGGTCGTATGTAATGTATGCTAGCGACAGGATGTAATCAATGCCTTCCCTGCGCGATAGCAGTAGTGCTAAAGCAGAGTTACAAATTACAGTCTTCCGAAATTCCTTGACCATAGAGGGCGAAGTAAATTTTCCAGAATTCGAGTCAATAACAACTGCCAAGATGAGTAACTTAGAAGTAGACATCCTCGGAGTAGTGTGGCAACTTAAATCCCTTAATAAAAGCGAGTCATCCGGACCGGACTGTATACTAACCAGAGTCTTTTCAGAGTATTCTGATGCAATAGCCCATACTTAACAATCATATGCAACCGCTTGCTCGACGAAAGATCCGTCTCCAAAGACTAGAAAGTTGCACAAATGACACCAATATTCAAGGAAGGTAGTAGGAGAAACTGCGAGAGGGCTGTACAAGCAATGATCACACGCACGGCACAGCGGACACACCAGGAACCGCGGTGTTGGCCGTCGAATGGCGCTAGCTGCGCAGCATTTGTGCACCGCCGCCGTCAGTGTCAGCCAGTTTGCCGTGGCATACGGAGCTCCATCGCAGTCTTTAACACTGGTAGCATGCCGCGACAGCGTGGACGTGAACCGTATGTGCAGTTGACGGACTTTGAGCGAGGGCGTATAGTGGGCATGCGGGAGGCCGGGTGGACGTACCGCCGAATTGCTCAACACGTGGGGCGTGAGGTCTCCACAGTACATCGATGTTGTCGCCAGTGGTCGGCGGAAGGTGCACGTGCCCGTCGACCTGGGACCGGACCGCAGCGACGCACGAATGCACGCCAAGACCGTAGGATCCTACGCAGTGCCGTAGGGGACCGCACCGCCACTTCCCAGCAAATTAGGGACACTGTTGCTCCTGGGGTATCGGCGAGGACCATTCGCAACCGTCTCCATGAAGCTGGGCTACGGTCCCGCACACCGTTAGGCCGTCTTCCGCTCACGCCCCAACATCGTGCAGCCCGCCTCCAGTGGTGTCGCGACAGGCGTGAATGGAGGGACGAATGGAGACGTGTCGTCTTCAGCGATGAGAGTCGCTTCTGCCTTGGTGCCAATGATGGTCGTATGCGTGTTTGGCGCCGTGCAGGTGAGCGCCACAATCAGGACTGCATACGACCGAGGCACACAGGGCCAACACCCGGCATCATGGTGTGGGGAGCGATCTCCTACACTGGCCGTACACCACTGGTGATCGTCGAGGGGACACTGAACAGTGCACGGTACATCCAACCGTCATCGAACCCATCGTTCTACCATTCCTAGACCGGCAAGGGAACTTGCTGTTCCAACAGGACAATGCACGTCCGCATGTATCCCGTGCCACCCAACGTGCTCTAGAAGGTGTAAGTCAACTACCCTGGCCAGCAAGATCTCCGGATCTGTCCCCCATTGAGCATGTTTGGGACTGGATGAAGCGTCGTCTCACGCGGTCTGCACGTCCAGCATGAACGCTGGTCCAACTGAGGCGCCAGGTGGAAATGGCATGGCAAGCCGTTCCACAGGACTACATCCAGCATCTCTACGATCGTCTCCATGGGAGAATAGCAGCCTGCATTGCTGCGAAAGGTGGATGTACACTGTACCAGTGCCGACATTGTGCATGCTCTGTTGCCTGTGTCTATGTGCCTGTGGTTCTGTCTGTGTGATCATGTGATGTTTCTGACCCCAGGAATGTGTCAATAAAGTTTCGCCTTCCTGGGACAATGAATTCACGGTGTTCTTATTTCAATTTCCAGGAGTGTATACAAACGGTCTAGGAGACAATTTGAACAGAAGTCTTAGGTTGTTTGTAGCTTACACTGCCGTTTAGCGCCAAGTAATCAGAAGATCAAAACAAATTGGAAAACGATTTAGAAAAATATATCTTTATGGCGCGAAAATTGCCAATTGACCCCAAATAATGGTACGTGTGAGGTCATCGACATGAGTACTAAAAGGAATCCGTTAAATTTCGATTGCACGAAAAATCAATTAAATCTCAAGACCGTAAATACAACTAAGTACCAAGGAATTACAATTACAAACAATTTAAGTTGGAGAGAACGCACAATAATGTTGTTAGGAAGACGAACCAAAGACTGCGTTTTATTGGCAGGAAACTTAGAAGATGAAACAGATCTTCTAAAGAGACTGCCTACATAACGCTTGTCCGTCCTCTTTTGGAGTTTTGCTGCGTGGTGTGGGATCCTTACCAGATAGGGTTAACGGAGTAAATCGATAAAGTGCAAAGAAGGGCAGCACGTTTTGTATTATCGATAAATAGGGGAGAGAATGTCGCGGACATGTAACATAATTTTGGGAGGGGGAGGGTGGTAATAATTAAAACAACGCTGTTTTTCGTTGAGGTGGGATCTCCTCACAAAATTTCCTCCGTATGTGAAAATATTTTGTTGACGCCGACCCACATAGGTAGAATAATCATCATAACAAAATAAGGGCAATCGGAGCTTGCACGGAAAGATACATGCGTTCGTTTTTTCCGCGCGCTGTTCGAGAGTGGAATAATAGAAAATTGTTGTGAATGTGTTTCGATGAACCCTCTACCAGGCACTTAAGAATAATTTGCAGAGTATCCATGTAGATGTAGATAAACTGTGATGGCCGATCGATGAATGTATGACACTGCAGCGGAATTTCAGCGTGCAGCTGACAAGAACAGTAAACGGTCTTCCGAATTTGATTCCTCGTACAGAGTTGGACAATCACTGTGCATATCAGACAGGCACGTGATCGTTGTATGCAGATGTGGGCATTTGAAAACGAACGTGTAGCTGGGCTCAAAGAAGCCGTTTGAAATAATAAATGTGTAATATAAAGTCACGTAGGAGGCTAGGGACCATTCTAGTAAATATGCTTAGATCTGCCGTTAGGCTAGCTAGGTCGCATAAATCGTCAGACAGCACGTGTAGAATGACCTTATTGGTCACAAAGTATTCCTGACACGTTTCGGGGTTATTTCCATCTTCAGAAATCCAAGTGCAAAAGTAACACAAGGACAAGAGCGTTACCAGTTGCGTACGTAACATGCGATGACAAACTGTTTGACGATGATGAGAGGAATAGGGGAACCATGGTCTAACATAGCATCAAGAAGGAAGCGGTCGACCTAGAGAGAGGACAGAAGACCGATCAGTCGGCAGAAGGACACTCATAGCTCCGGATTCATCATTATCAACGAACGGACGTGCAACTGGTGCTTCACTGACAACAAGTAGTTTACTACGCGGCTCGCAGAAAGGCGATGAAATCACGGCGACCCTTGCGCAAACTACCATTGACTTCCGTGCGCCAAGGTGCCTGTTTACAGTTGTGTTGGGCATATTCGGCCTGGAATCTCAATGGCTGGAGTAGAATCGCCTTTAGTGATGAGTGCCTCTTCTAAGTGAGCCCCGATTACCAACGAGGCTGTGTCTGGAGACGTTCCGGATGGTGGTCGTATACCAAACTGACTGTCTCCCGCCATGCGGCTCGACAGTCAAGGTCTGATTCCCTGGGGTATCATTTCATTTCATAGCAGGACACGTTTAGTTGTTATCCTCGGCATCCTTACAATACAACGGTAAGTCGATGATATTCTACAACCCGTTTCGAAGGAAGCCATCCCGAATTTACATTTCAGCAAGACAACGTCGGCACTCACATGGCGAGAGTTTCACAAGCTTGTCTGCGTGCTTTCCAAACGCATCCTTGGCCAGCAAGATCGCACAATCTCTCCCCAGTTGATAATATTTCGAGCATTATGGTCAGAGCCTTACAACCAGTTCGGGATTTTGACGTTCTAACGCGCCAATTAGAATTCGACACGATGTCCCTGAGAAGGACATCCAACAAGTCTATCAGTCAATGCCAAGCCGAAGAACTGGTTGTACAGGGTGTCCCACTCAAACCTCCCTGATGTCAAGGACGCAGGAGGGAAAAACCACAGTAGATACGGCAATGAAAAATGCACCACATTGTAGAGCATCGCAAAGAACGTATATTCCCGGGTCAGAAATGCCAACTGTCATCGCCAGAGTGCATGGTCGCATGAAGCGATAATGGCGACTCCACAGCAGCGCGTGCAAGCAGTAGAGTGGTTTGCAGAAACAAAATCGCCCATTACTGTGCAAAGAAATTATCGTCGTGTCTATGAATGTGATCCAACTAATGTGAAAACAATTAAAGAATGGTATAGGAAGTTTCTGGCAACAGGAAGTGTTCTGAAACATTCTGGCAGACGAGTGGAGGACATCAGACAAACGTTTCTCAGAAGTCCACGTAAGTAAATTCGTCAAGCATCTAGGCAACTTGATGTACCTCGATCAACATTGCATCTTGTAGTTCACCAGCGCCTTAGTATGTGTACCTACAAAGTGCAAATTCTACAACATCTGATGCTGAACGACAAACCACGCCGACAACAATTTGCTGCGGATATGCTGCAGCGTATTGATAATGATGCCAGCTTCCTGGAAAGATGTTTATTCTCATATGAGGCAATGTTTGATCTATCAGGAAGGGTTAATAGGCATAATGCTCGGATTTGGGGTTCGCAAAATTCGCACGTTGTCATTGGACATGTTCGTGATTGCCCTAAACTAAAGGTCTGGTGCGGGCTAATGCACGACTGGATGGTTGGACCGTTCTCCTTTGCGGAACAAACAGTGTATCTGGACATGTTGGACCTGTTTGTGTACCCTCAGATACAAGACTGGCAACCCAACATCATTTTTCATCAAAATAGAGTTCCGCCGCCTTGGTCAACGGCTGTTCGCAAGTTACTGGATAGGAAATTTCCCAGTCGTTGGATCGGACGCGGAGGAGTCATTGCCAGGCCAGCACATTCATCAGACATTACGGCGCAAGATTTCTTCATGCGGGGATTCGTGAAGGACCGCTTGTATGCGACCAAAGTGGACGATATTCCCATGTTGCGACATCGTATCACTAATGCGATTGTAACAATAACAGAGGAAATGTTACAAAGAACATGGCAAGAAATTGAATATAGATCCGATATTCTTCTTCCTACAAATGGTTCACATTTAGAGGTGTATTGATAATAAATAAATAAATTCTTTCAGGTGCTCTACAATGTAGTACATTTGTCATTGTCGTATCTAATATGATTTTTTTTTATCCTGGGTCCTTGAAATCAGGAAGGTTTGAGTGGAACACCCTGTATAATAGCCAGAAGCGGGCCAACGCGTTACTGACTTTCTCAACTTTAGAAGCTCTTCTGAAATTGTAACCTTTTTTTGCTTTTTGTGTATTTATAGTCGACTACAAGCGGGCATGCTTCCCCATACTGCGTGTGGCGTTATATTTGTGTCGGTTCGATGGTGATGGTTGTCCCAGTCTGGTTGACATCGTACAGCGTCCGTCGATCGCAGCAACTACGATCTGTAAGTGTTAAAAACAAACTCCTCGCTTGTACAATAGACTGATATCAGCGTATCGATGGAGCAGCACGCCGAAATGTTTAAAATTGAAGCACTGGTGTTCGAAGTCTGTCGGTCTTCTTTACTTCCAACACACAGTGACTGCACCACTCGGTACCGCAACAACTCCCTTGATCTGAAACAATTAACCAAATATGCTTCTCGTGTTCGCAAAAGGCTGATAAGCTTACGCGAGCTTGATAAGTGTAGTTCTTATGCCCGGTTTGCGAATGACTGTTCAGGCGCAGCTAATAGGATATCTTGGATTATAAAGTCAATCACTCAAGCCGATGCCACATCGTAGTTTTGCGAGGATATTGATTTAGTAATTAATGCAGCGTCGCCAAGGCGTCGCTACGGTGTTAATTCAACAACTAAAACAACGTAATTCCATAGATAAAATACTTTTAGGACAACGTACAGAAAGCGTCGTATTTCGGTGTAAACTTGATGTTCACTGTTAATAAAATCACTAAATCATCTTTATCATCTGCATTATCTCAAGAAATAGTTAATTTCACAATTACGCAGTAAATTTCCATTAAATGACGTAGCCGACACGAAGCATTAGGGTTATATTGGAGTTTATTGAACTTTGTAATTATTTAAACCTGCACTGAAAACACACCGATCTGTCATTCAGGGTCTTGAATCTATTTGCATCAGCGATTCTTACATTGACTACAGCTTCCGACAACACGGCGTAACTGTAAGTTCTTCGTGATCGCGTGTAGCTGTTTCCTACTCAAGGCAAATAATAGAGTTTATGTCGGCGGTTGGTATATTGCTGTGTCCTTTGATGTTCGTGACGATCACAGATCAGAAAGGCTGAGTCCCAGCGTTAATGAGGTACCACACGATTTAATTTTCTTTCACATATAATAACTGTTCCGTTGTCTGGCTAAACCGTAACTGTTATTTTACTTCAGTTCGAAATTCTGACTAGTACGTCAAGTCGATACTGGAAAACTTTTAAAACTTCAGATTGGTTTGAAACAATCTAGTTGCATTCAATAGGCTTACTACTATTGCGAAGTCTACAAGAGAGACTGAATTAACATCTCCATTGCAGTGTTACATTGTAGTCGCAGCGAACTTACAGCTCGATGTGGCTGCAACTCTCTTCTTGGATAAATGTTATCTAAAACAATGTTCAAATGGCTCTGAACAAAATGGGACATAACATCTGAGGTCATCAGTGCCCTAGAACGTAGAAATACTTCAATCTAGCTAACCTAAGGCCATCACACACATCCATGCCCGACGCAGGATTCGAACCTGCGACACTAGCAGTCACGCGGTTCCGGACAGAAGCGCCTAGAACCGCTCTGCCACCGCGGCCTGCAAATGTTATCTCTGATCTATTTATAGTCTGGGCTTTAACCTTCCTAATGAATATATTTTGAATTATTTATTTAAAGTTTTAGGCTTCGTATCATCTGATAGTCTTTCATTTAGTCCGCTCTTTATAACAAACGTTATTAGTTACATAGTATTCCTGTTAGTCAAACTTGCAATGGCGTTAATTTTGTTGTGAGTAGCTCCCGTCTACGTCAGGATAACTACATTTGCTATTCCTTTTACTACCAAAGGGCTTTCATTAAGGAGTTCCATATTTGGGGCGATACACATGGCTTCCATTACTTCTGAAAACATCACATCACGAAACATCCCGGAACCGCGGGACTGCTACGGTCGCAGGTTCGAATCCTGCCTCGGGCATGGGTGTGTGTGATGTCCTTAGTTAGGTTTCAGTAGTTCTAAGTTCTAGGGGACTTATGACCTAAGATGTTGAGTCCCATAGTGCTCAGAGCGATTTTTGAACCACGAAACATCAGTCATTTAGACTAACCGTATATTAAACTGGAATGAGATGCGTTTCACAGGTGACAGTTGCAGGTAGGAGCAGCTTCGCGGCTACCCACTCTGCCTCGTCGGTACCAGCTCCATGCGTGTCTGTTGCAGGGCTCTTCAAGCTGCAGGACCTGGTCAAGTCGCCGCCGGTGGTCCGCACCGAGATGTACATCCGGCAGGCGACGCCCACCACCTACCGGCAGGTGCTGCGCGAGATCCGCCAGAAGGAGATCTACAAGCTCATCGTCGACACCAACCCCAAGCACATGTACAAGTTCTTCAGAGCGGTGAGTACCGGCCGGCTGCAGAGCATAGTTTCCATTTAAGTGTCCTACATTTAACGCCGTGTATCTCTTAAACCGGTTGGTTTCAAGAGGCACCGTGTCGAAGATTTGTATAGCTTACAGGGAAGGTGGAAAAACATCATCTTCCAAGTCAGAAGGCGGACTAAAGTTTGTGTTGAGAGATCATGACAGACGGTCATTTAGGCGTTTATTTAGAAATGCACGTAATACATACTCTACTTTGATGAAATGGCATGGCACTGAAGAAAAAGTTTTGAACACTGGTCTAACCTGACTCAGTGAACAATGAATAACTAAACTATCTGTAGTTTGGTCTGTACAGTATTCACCAAGAATTATTCAACAGTTCGCAAGATTATCAGTCTGCAGACACTGTCCGATCTCAAAAATCGACAAAATTTCGGAATTTCTAGCGATATTTCATGAGTGCTAATAAAATCGGAGTGGTTACGTCGCGTCATATTCCTCTTCAAACTACATCATCACAAGACGTTTCGATCTATCCGCTGGGATCTGAAAAGACGCGCAGCTAAGTCCTGTATACTGGGAGGGTAAAACTATAGACTCGCAAAATTACTGACCGATATCCGTAACATGGTTTTCTACAGAATTGTTGAACGTATTCTCAGTTCGAATATAATAAATTTCCTAGATACGTAAAATCTTCTGCTCAGAAATAAGCACCGTTTTAGAAACCATCGTTCGTGTGACGTTCAGCTCGCCTTTTCCTCACATGATACCCTGTGAACTTTGGATCAAGAGCTACAGGCAGATTAAGTATTTCTAGATCTCCGAAAAGCATTTGTATCGTTGTTCCACTGCAGACAGTTACCGAAGGTACGAGCTTAATAAACAGGTTATCAGGTATCTGAGTGGCTCTAAGACTTTTTAAGTAACCTAATCCGGTACGTTGTCCTCGACCGCAGCAGTGGAGAACAAAAGCAAACTAGACAAGAGTATCGTCAGGATTTGGCGTGGGAAATGTGGCAGGACCGCTCTTACGACTCTTATTCCCTGTATGCTAAATAATCTCATGACAGGGTGAGGAGCAATCTGCAGCTGTTTGCTGATGACGCTGCGGTGTACGGATGCCCCAGACAACATCCCAGGGTGCCCCAAAGAGCTACAACACCAAGAAGAATCGCTTCTCGGCTTTTGGCAAGATCAATGCGTATTTTTTTAATAGATAAGGATTAAGGATAAGGAAGGGAACTTTATTTAATTTCTATAATAATGAGTCAGATCACCAACGAGTGCGATCTTTTTACAGTTCTCAATACCTTTCACCCTCACTGAGACAGATTCCGATTCATTTATTTTACGATGATTCCTGGTTCTGAGAACCAAATGCTTAGTCGACAAGTAATACGATGAATCCTTATCTCTGTTGTAAACTTCACAAATCTGAAATGTCCGATAAGCGATGACATCACGTGGGTTGAAATTATCTAACCCTTTCACTTTATCGACTTTTGGTCCACGTACAAGATCAACGGTGACCCAGCCGTTACCGTGTTCATTCGTATTCTTGTTAGCGAGAGTGAAGTTCAAAACTCCAATACAAAACACCGATGACCCATGCAAGATGACTTGGGCGCCTACGTAACTATTGGTAGTAGTAGAAATGTTGTCTATTGCTTTATAAACTGTAAGACGCGAACACCTACTTCGCTGGATGTCGTCGTTGAGTGACCGTAACAGGATACAAGATGACGCAGACAAAATTCTTAGTTTGCGTGATGAATGGCAGCTGCCTCTAAATGCAGAAAAAATGTAAGTTAATGCAGATAAATAGGAAATGTTCAAATAAATCATTAGTGTTGCTTGACATATTCACGTTGATTAAACATCTAGGAGTAACTTTCCAAAGCGATATGAAATGGAACGAGCATGTGAGGATTGTAGTAGGGAAGGGGAATGGTAGACTTTGGTTTATTCGGAGAATTTTAGGAAAGTGTAAAGGAGACCGCATACAAGACACTAGTACGGCCCATTCATTAGTAGACCTAATGCTTGGATGTTTGAGATCCACACCAAGTCAGATTAAGCGATATCGTGGCAGTTCAGAGGCGGGCTGCTAAATTTGTTATCGATAGGTTTGAACAACATACACAGGTGAATCGGAAACTCGCAGAGAATCCATGGAGGAAAGGTGACGTTCTTTCCGAGGATGCGGGAAGGCATATAGGTAGTTGTTTTTCCCCCGCTCTGTTTGTGCGCGGACCTGGAAAGGAAATAACTAGTAGTGGTATAGAGTACACACCCCCACGGACGGTGCAGAGGTCTGCAGAGGACGTATGTAGGTGCAGATGTAGATCTTTTTCAGGATTTCAGTGCTGTCCCTGGATGGCTGAAAATTGTCAAAAGACAATGCCACGTTCGCTAATGGCTATTTTCATACGCTTTTTCGGAGAAGTGGAGCTATTAAGTAAACATCTTTTAGCTTCTACTGGTGGACCATCATAATTGCGTAAATAATGAAACCAGATACTGTAGAGGAAATCCTAAATACTATTGTCGTTGTATCGATCCGGTTGCCTTGGTAGATGATGATGATCCTCAGTCGCCGTGGCTGGGTGTTTACTTCCGTGATACCAGGTGCTCACATAGACAGAAGCCCGTTATTTATTTATTTATTTACACGTCAAGTCCCGTAGGACCAAATTGAGGAGCAAATCTCCGAGGTCATGGAACGTGTCAGCACATGAAATTACGACATAAAAGTAATAACAGATAAAAATTAATGTCTACGAACCCGTAAAAAGTCAATATATAAGTTTAAGTAAACGCAATCAACACTACAATAAGGATCAGCTTAATTTTTCAAGGAACTCCTCGACAGACTAGGAGTGACCCATGAGGAAACTCTTGAGTTTCGAATTGAAAGCGCGTGGATTACTGCTAAGATTTTTGAATTCGACTGGTAGCTTATTGAAAATGGATGCAGCAATATACTGCACACCTTTTTGCATAGGAGTTAAGGAAGTCCGATCCAAATGCAGGTTTGATTTCAAATTTTCGTGTCGAACAATCACTCATTTCTGATACCGTTCGAATAGTGAAAATGGCAGTATTAGGTCTTTGAACAAGATCCTGAACGTGGGCTTTCCACGGAAACTTACTATCTATCCGAACACCTAGAAATTTGAACTGTTCAGTTTCACTAATCATATGCCCGTTCTGTGAAATAAAAACGTCAGGTTTTTGTTGAATTGTGTGTTAGAAACTGTAAAAACTTACTCTGATTTAGCGCTAGTTTATTTTCTACAAGCCATGAACTTAGGTCACGTACTGCACTATTTGAAACCGTGCCAATGTTGCACACAACATCATTTAATAGCAAACTAGTGTCATCAGGAAACAAATATTTTAGAGTTACCTGTAATACTAGAGGGCATATCATTTATATAAATAAAGAAGAGGAGTGGCTCCAACACTGATCCCTGGGGCACCCCATACTTGACACTACTGCACTCAGACACCACATGACAGCCGTTATCAACATTGTGAATAATGACGTTTTGCTGCCTGTTGCTGAAGTAAGAGGTGAACTAATTGTGCAGTACTCCCCATTCCGAAACCTTTTGTTTAACCCATCCAGTACATCACAGAGAAAAGAGAATACAGCATTTTCAGTTGTTAAACGACTTCTAAAGCCCAAATGTACATTTGATAGCAAATCGTGTGATATGAAATGATCAATTATCCTTACATACACAGCCTTTTCAATAACTTTTGCAAACATTGATGGCATAGAAATAGGTCTAAAATTATCTACATTATCCCCTTCTCCTTTTTTATAAAGCGGCTTTACTACTGAGTACTTTAATCGCTCAGGAGTCTGGCCATTTCTAAAGGAAAAATTACAAATATGGCTAAATACATCGCTAACATGTACAGCACAGTACTTTAATATTCTGCTAGACACTCCATCATAACCATGAGAATCCTTAGCCTTCAGTGATTTAATTACTGACTTAATCTCCCTCTTTCTGTATCACAGAGGAGTATTTCAGACACCAATCTCGGAAATGCATTTTCCAAGAATGTTATACATGTTAATTCCCTGTAGAAAGTATATTTTTATTTAATTCACCAGAAATACTCAGAAAATGATTGTTAAATACCGTACATATATCTGATTTATCAGTAACAGAAATAATTTTACTACGAACTGACTTCATATCGTTGACCTTGTGCTGCTGACCAGACACTTCCTTCACAACTGACCATATGGTTTTAATTTTATCCTGTGAATTAGCTATTCTATTTGCATACCACATACTCTTTGCCTACCTAATAACATGTTTGAGTACCTTACAATAAAGTTTGTAATGGGCTGCTGTAGCTTGATTGTGACTACTTCTAACATTTTGATACAATTCCTGCTTTGTTCTACAAGATATCCTTATCCCAAAAGTCAGCCACCCAGGCTGCCTGTTACTGCTAGTACCCCGTTTAGAACGTTCTAGTGGAAATCAACTCTCAAAGAGCATGAGAAATGTGTTTAGAAAAGCATTGTATTTATCATCTATATTATTGTCACGATAAACATCCTGCCACTCTTGTTCCTTGACAAGGTTTAAGAAACTCTATCACTGTTAGATGAACTTTCATACATAGTTTGTAAGTAAATACGACATTGGTTTGAGTACCAAAGCCTTTTAGTATTAAAATTTGTGCATCATGGTCTGAAAGGCCATTCACGCTGTTACTAACAGAATGCCCATCTAGTAATGAAGAATGAATAAAAATATTGTCTATGGCTGTTCTACTGTTCCCCAGCACCCTAGTTGGAAAAAACACAGTCTGCATCAGACCATATGAATTTAGGAGATCTACTAACATCCTTTTTCGTGCACCATCATGTACAAAATTAATATTGAAATCACCACATGTAACTAATTTCTGGTACTTCCTAGAAAGGGAATCAAGAACCCCCTCTAGCTTGAGCAGAAATGCTCTGAAGTCGGAGGTAGGGGACCTATAACAACAATTAGAAGTTTAGTTTCACTAAATTCAACTACCTCTTCACAACATTCAAATACCATTTCAGTGCAGTGTCGTGATACACCTGTGGTCTCAAATGGAATATTGTTTTTTACGTACATAGCCACTCCCCCACCCTGCAAGGAACTCCTTGAGAAACATCCAGCTAATCTGTATCCTGGTAAAGGAAGCCTCCAAACTGTCAAATTGTCTAAGTGGTGCTCTGATATACCGATAATTTCATAGTCAACATCAATAAACAGTTCACTAAATTTATCTCTAATACCTCTTATATTTTGATGAAATATGCTAATTACTTCTCTATTTGGAAAAATCACATCCTCTGAAAGTGAGCCCTTAGTTAGAGGGACTTCCTTTAAGCAGGTATACCTATCAGCTGACTTCACTCTAAAAAAGGTGCAGCTCCAACACCAACCACTACAGGCAGTTTTCCATGAGTGACACCGCCACCACCGCCACCACCACCACCACCACCAGGATGCCTAGTGAAACCCAATCTCCTGATAGACCCAACTGGCACCACTGAGATGTGACCCACACCCTCTGCCATCAGCGCCCTCCCCAACCCCATGTTAACGCGCCTAACAGCCGCATTTAGGTGAGGCCGATCATGATGCCGAAACAGTTGCATGAAATGCACAGTAGTGCCACCAGTTTGAGTAGCTATCTTAACCAAGTCACCACTGACATCATATTCCCCGTCCCTATCGAGACTGTTCCCTGCTCCACCCACTGTCACTACCTGATCCTCTTTCGTAAAATTCTTACATAACTCCCCTATGCTTTCAGTCACCTGAGCCAACCCTGCACTAGGCTTCACAATGCTGGTGACCTGGTACTCACTCCTCAACACTTCCTGCAACTGCTGGCCCACTCCTCTACCGTGGGAACTACCTGTAAGCAGAACCTTCTTTTTGCTAGACTTTGCAACTAACCTAGGCCTCCTAATTGCTGAGGACTGCTGTAAGTTACCTACATATACGGCTACACGAGGCTCCTCTCCACTCAACTCTGACAGTTGGTCGTATCTATTGCATGAATGCAATCTAAAACTGTCTGAATACCTCCTCTTCCTATCTGCCTTCTTGCCATCTGCCAGTTCCCGTTCCCCACCACCCTTCACCTTCCTCAACCTTTCTAGTTCCTACTTGGCGCGTTGTAACTGCACCTGAAGGACACAGAACTTACGCTCTTGCTCCTCTATCAACTTATTTCTATTACAGATTCTGCCTTCCCAGGAGATGATCTCACTAAAATGACCACTGGCTTCCCCACTGCATTCCCCTCAACGAAAATACTTTGAACAAATCGCACACCGTAACCCACTACTCACAAACCTACGACAGATCCCGCACTTCTCACTCATGGTAAAAGTTTACAGTTACTGCGAGAAACTACGTCTACGTTGCCAAAGTTCAGTTAAACCAGTAGAACTATTTATAGAATTACAATAATGGTCTCGAAATTTCTGCCTACTAAGAAAGAGACTACATGTATTGATACTACTGCACCATAGCTAATACCAATACCAACTAAACTTCACAAAATTATTTGCTAAAACCAAAAAATTCAAGCGGCCACTGGAACACTAAACGAAGCTGAAACACTGAATGAAAATTGTACTGAAATATTTCACCAGAAACAATACGAAACGTCAGTTGAAAACTAAAGAGCGAAATTTACTACACGACTTAAACGCACAGAAAATTCTAAAAAACACAGCGAGCGAACGTTTCCAAAAGTTTATTAAATTGTTATTTCGCCACAAACGGCATGAAACACCGTTGAAAACTGTTAAATTTAATAAGCGCATAGCAGTTTGTCAGTAGTTAGCTTTATAACCTCTATAGCTGCAGTGCACGCCGCAAAAATGTAAACAAAATACTGAAGCGTGAGGGTTAGACGAACGCCGGCCAGGGTGGCAGAGCGGTTCTAAATGGTTCAAATGGCTCTGAGCACTATGGGACTTAACATCTATGGTCATCAGTCCCCTAGAACTTAGAACTACTTAAACCTAACTAACGTAAGGACATCACACAACGCCCAGTCATCACGAGGCAGAGAAAATCCCTGACCCCGCCGGGAATCGAACCCGAGAACCCGGGCGCGGGAAGCCAGAACGCTACCACACGACCACGAGCCGCGGACCCGAGCGGTTCTAGGCGCTACAGTCTGGAACCGTGCAACCGCTACGGTCGCAGGTTCGAATCCTGCCTCGGGCATGGATGTGTGTGATGTCCTTAGGTTCGTAAGGTTTAAGTAGTTCTAAGTTCTGTGATGACCACAGAAGTTGTGTCCCACAGTGCTCAGAGCAATTTTTGCTTAGACGAACGACGCAAGCACACTCACGAATAACAGACCACTCGAGACACAGGAAGAAAGACTGAAATTAATGAAATCCACTAATAAGTTACTTTTACAGCGAATATTAACACAGATAAACTTTAAAATAAGGTTAGCACACTGGACTCGTATTCGAGAGGACGACGGTTCAATCCCGCGTCCGGCCATCCTGATTTAGGTTTTCCGTGATTTCCCTAAATCGCTCCTGGCAAATACGGGGATGGTTCCTTTGAAAGGGCACTGCCGACTTCCTTCCCCGTCCTTCCCAAATCCGATGAGACCGGTGACCTCACTGTTTGGTCTCTTCCCCCAAACAATCCAATCCAATCCTTTAAAATAAGTAACTGACGACTGAAATTTTACAAAATATTAACGAGCAGTTCCAACAGCAGTGCAGCACACGCGACGTCACACCAAAGCATATCCTTTAGTCACCTGTATTTGTAAAAATACTCGTTCTTCGACATTTGTAATCCGTCACGGTCTTTTCTTGTACAAATACGACTTTCTAGATCCTTACCAACAATATTTCTTACCGCGAACCATTCGTGAATTGAACAAGTGACAGCGTTACATAAAGTACCCTTCGCCACACACTGTAAGGTGACGTGTGGAATATAGAGGGTGCTCAAAACTCTCTGAGAAGCTTGTAAGGGTGTTGCCGTCACATTCTGATGAGAAATAATCGTTTAGAAAAAAATTCGGTATGTTGCGTCGTTTCCGACTAAATCAGCACTGAAGTTGCCAATGAGGCCTTTGCACGCGCAAATTCAGGCGTCCCTCTATATACCGCTAGTCAGTTGTTCTGATAGCGTAGACGATAGCGCACGAGGCTCCGCAACCTCTGGCTCGGGTTCGATCCTTACTACCGTTCCATTACAGTTTTGGTATCTTTCGTTCGGTTTTAGGAAACCAAATGGAGAACACGTTTGATAACAGTGTCTCTGGCGGGCCGCTTGAATTTGCCCGCAATGCCCTGATTGTCTCGCTTTAATGCTAATTAGCGAAACGTATCGAATTCTTTGCTTAACAACTATTTTTCAACCGAACCTATCCTGCAACATCCTTACAAGCTTTGCAGACTGTTTCTGAACATCTTGTAGATATCTTGTAGATATTCTTCAATTCGTCTACTTATTAATTCCTCAATGTTCAAATCTGCTGACAGATCAGCTACTGTGACATACTTGGATTGAGCTACGGTTTTATTGTGGCTTCATCTTTGTCATTACTCTTAAACTTTCGTTCCACGAATCAAATATTTTTCATCTGGTCACTGGCCAAGACGGAAAAATGCCTGTTCAAAAAAATCCAGTTTCTCATATCGGTAGTGTTCTGGCTTTCATTCACGTTGAATACGATTCCAAATGAGGGTTTGTTGATCTTCATTGTTGCTTGATCTTTCTTGCTACTTACTGAATATGATTTTACCACCCTTAGCCTTGACTCAGGAATATTTTTTCAATCTGCAGTCGTCTTTATAGACAGTAACGTGGCACTTGAAATAATTCCGCTGCTTGGTGCTGACATTTACCTTCTCGGTAGGCTCTAATTGCATTCTTCATGACATTTATGATCCATAAAGCAGAAGTTCTTCTTTTATATTTTTCCACTTTCAATACAAAACAAAACAAAATAGTAATTTTAATACATTAAAATAAAAACTTTGGCTCTTTTCACCTATATTGTACTGATCCGATTCGCTGGAAGTGTGAAGGATTTTTCCCATATTAGCAGTTCTCCATTGATATCTCACGATATAATCATCAAACGAAAATACTACAAAGAACGAAACTCGTCTAGCTTGAATGGGGAAACCAGATGGCGCTATGGTTGGCCCGCTAGATGGCGCTGCGATAGGTCAAACAGATATCAACTGAATTTTTTTAAAAATAGGAACCCCCATTTTTATTACATATTCGTGCAGTACGTAAAGAAATATGAATGTTTTAGTTGGACCTCTTTTTTCGCTTTGTGATAGATGGCGCTGTAATAGTCACAAACGTATAAATACGTGGTATTACGTAACATTCCGCCAGTGCGGACGGTATTTGCTTCGTGATACACTACCTGTGTTAAATGGACCGTTTACCAATTGCGGAAAAGATTGATATCGCGTTAATGTATGGCTATTGTGATCAAAATGCCCAACGGGCGTGTGGTACGTATGCTGCTCGGTATCCTGGACGACAAAATCCAAGTGTCCGGACCGTTCGACGGACAGTTACGTTATTTAACGATACAGGAAGTGTTCAGCCACATGTGAAACGTCAACCACGACCTGCAACAAATGATAATGCCCAAGTAGGTGTTTTAGCTGCTGTGGCGGCTTATCCGCATATCAGTAGCAGATAAATTGCGAGAGAATCGTGAATCTCGAAAACGTCGGTATTGAGAATGCTACATCAACATCGATTGCACCCGTACCATATTTCTATGCACCAGGAATTGCATGGCGACGACTTTGAACGTGGTGTACAGTTCTGCCACTGGACACAAGTGAAATTACGGGACGACGACAAATTTTTTGCACGCTTTCTATTTAGCGACGAAGGGTCATTCACCAATAGCGGTAACGTAAACCGGCATAATATGCACTATTGGGCAACGGAAAATCCACGATGGCTGCGACAAGTGGAACATCAGCGACCTTGGCTGGTTAATATATGGTGCGGCATTAAGGGGGGAAGGATAATTGGTCCCCATTTTATCGATAGCAATCTAAATGGTGCAATGTATGCTAATTTCCTACGTAATGTTCTACCGATGTTACTACAAGATGTTTCACTGCATGACAGAATGGCGATGTACTTCCAACAAGATGGATGTCCGGCACATAGCTCGCGTGCGGTTGAAGCGGTATTGAATAGCATATTTCATGACAGGTAGATTGGTCGTCGAAGCACCATACCATGGCCCACACGTTCGCCGGATCTGACGTCCCCGGATTTATTTCTGGGGGGAAATTTGAAGGATATTTGCTATCGTGATGCACCGACAATCCCTGACAACATGCGTAAGCGCGTGGTCAATGCATATGCGAACATTACGGAAGGCGAACTACTCGCTGTTCAGAGGAATGTCGTTACACGTATTGCCAAATGCACTGAGGTTGACGGACATCATTTTCAGCATTTATTGCATTAATGTGGTATTTACAGGTAATCACGCTGTAACAGCATGCGTTCTCAGAAATAAAGGTATATGTATCACATTGGAACAACCGAAATAAAATGTTCAGACGTACTTACGTTCTGTATTTTAATTTAAAAATCCTACCCGTTACCAACTGTTCGTCTAAACTTGTGAGCCATATGTTAGTGGCTATTACAGCGCCATCTATCACAAAGCGAAAAAGTGGTCGAACTAAAATATTCATATTTTTTAACGTACTACATGAATGTGTAATAGAAATGGGGATTCCTACTTTAAAAAACGCAGTTGATATCCGTTTGACCTATGCTAGCGCCATCTAGTGGGTCAACCATAGAGCAATCTGGTTTCCCCCTTCAAGCTAGACAAGTTTCGTTCTTTGTAGTTTTTTCGTTTGACGCTTATTTCGTGAGATATTTGGCCCGGTCACGATCAGTGGAACACCCTGTATAACCTCTCCTGACATAAACTAATTCTGCAATAAATACTTAAGAAGTAACTAAACAAATAATCTCAGAGATTTGTTATTTGCATACAAACCTATTTTCATAGTAGAATATTTTCACGATTTATCATAAACAACACATTCTTCTGACAACTTTAACACAGCAATGAACACACCCCACAGTGTACTTTACTCTCCTTCTTATACGCCGAGTCCCAACAGTCATTGGTATATGGCAGTATTTCGTCTACCACTTCGAACTTGACGGACAGGACGAGATTTTGTGAAATTGATACGACTCACTTACCGTCCTACTTCAACCGAGTTCTCCCCACCTTTCCAGCATATTACATCGACTTTGCGTTGACACCTCCATCTCCAATTTTGTTGCTGAGCAACAAAATGGATTTAAATCATATCGTTCATGCGCACACAATATGTTTGTAATCAAAAACATTATAGGCAACCACAGAGAATTTAATATAGAACTCATGGCCTTTATCGACCTTGAGAAAGCTTTCGACCGAGTAGGAAATAGTGGCCTATGGAAGATTAATCCCACTCAAGTTAGGCACGGGAAAGATCCCCGTATAAATCGTCGAATGACAACTTATTACCACGAGGTCACTTCGACGGTTGAACACACACACACACACACAAGTACAACGCGCTTGTATAGACCCTCTATAGACTCCTTCCACCTTTCTGCTTTCTCTTCTTTGCTTAGCTCTGGGTTTCCATCTAAGCTATTGATATTCATACAAGTGGTTCTCTTTTCTCCAAAGGTCTCTTTAATTTTCCTGTAGGCAGTATCTTACCCCTAGTGAGATAAGCCTCTACATCCTTACATTTGTCCTCTAGCCATTTTGCACTTCCTATCGATCTCATTTTTGAAACGTTTGTTCTCCTTTTTGCCTGTTTCATTTACTGCGTCTTTATATTTTCTCAATTCATCAAATTCAATATTTCTTCTGTTACCCAATGATTTCTACTAGCCCTCGTCTTTTTACCTACTTGATCCTCTGCTGCCTTCACTACTTCATCCCTCAGAGTTGCCCATTCTTCTTCTACTGTATTTCTTTCCCCCATTCCAGTCAATTGTTCCCTTATGCTCTCCCTGAAACTCTGTACAGTCTCTGGTTTAGTCAGTTTATCCAGGTCCCATCTCCTTAAATTCCCACCTTTTTGCAGTTTCTTCAGTTTTAATCTACAATTCATAACCAATAGATTGTGGTCAGAGGTCACATCTGCCCCTGGAAATGTCTTACAATTTAAAATATGGTTCCTAAATCTCTGTCTTACCATTATGTAATCTATCTGATACCTTCTAGTACCTCCATGACTCTTCCACGTATACAACAAAGTGAATGCTATTACTTCCAAAATGTAAAAAGAAAATATATGAGGGCTAGGTAGAGGCGGAAGTGTTCCAAGGTACAACTCTCAACCCTACTTTTGTTTATGTCTTCATAACGAATGAAGTTACAAAAAACGAAAACGTGCTGGTTTATGTTCTCATCGTGACCTAATAACATTTGTCTGGTACATTTTTTTTTTTAATTTTCATTCTGAGCATTAAGTTTTTCGTGGTTGTCAAGATAAATATAGCAATTACACTGGTAGACGATTATTAACGATACTGTACGACGATTTGAGTCCCAGGATGAATGCTTTGTGCTTAATACTACAGAAACATTTCGCCTATTACGCAGCGGACGGAGTGGGAGTAAGCTCCTTTAAAAGCGATCTAGCTAAATGCTTGCCGAGAACATTTGCATCCGAGTGCATTAAAAGGCGCTCAGAAGTGAAGTTGCTCTCAGATTTGTGGTTCAACAGCTGCTCAGGGACCTGCGCCTCTTTCTCCCTGCATCTCACCCCCCACTCCATCCCCTCCCCAATACCACCGCCACCCTTTTTTTATCTTGTTTAAAAGTAAACTACTTGCGCTGTATTTTCGTTTCGCTTTCACGGGAAGCGGGCCGAAGCTAAAACGAGATCGGTTAAAACGCCGCCCGAGCAAACAGCCGGGAAAACATTTAGAGTCCCCGGGGCTGCATTCGGGCCATCCCGGAGACGCGATGCGATGGAGATCCTGCGGCAATGCCGCCGCCCACACCTCACCGTGGGGACCCGGCCGGCGGCCATTAAAAAATTTACCATTTCCTGGCCACGGGACGCAGGTCCGCGTAGCGTGCCGCCATTGCGCCTTTCCCACGCCGTTTCTGAATATTCATAGCGGCTTTAATTTCCTTTTAGTGCCACCGTGCAGATGTCATTAAAACCGCGACATTAGAACCTTTCTTCGTTTTTATCATTTTGAAAAAAAATGTCTCACGATTTCGTAATCTCTATACGCGTTGTAAAAGTTATTAACCGCGGAGATAGACAAACGCAGAATTAAAGAAGAATACTGTTGCAAGTCACACTGTGGATTTAGATGATATCGTTCTTGCAATTGTATATTTGTGTTATAGCAGGTGAGTCAGGGAAGAAAGGCAATAGTCCAGAGATGATGAAACAGCAGCTTACAGATCAGGACTAAGTTAAGAGTTATAATGGAAGCTGAAGGAAGTCCCAGACATTTGATCAAGATGCCTCATAGATTATATTTCAGTAAAAGCTGAGACTAGACAAACTATCAGCAAGAATAAATCGTATATTATAGAATGAAACAGGGATATGCAGTATTACCAAATTGTACAATATGTACATAAATTAAACCATTGGTGTCAATGTACGTCCCTTCTTTCTCTTTGCTGGTAAAGCATCGTCTGACCTGGAGTTCTGTCTACACTCATTCTTTGTATGTGATATTTCCGTAACGTTCTATGTTCTTCAATATTTTCATTAATATTATAAATATCTAGTTGACTTATAATATCATCGTTTCTTGTATAATATTTCCTAGTAACACCTCTCCCTTTTCTGAGAAATCTCATTTCTGCTGCTTGTAGTTTACATTTATGACGTTTCTTTAGGGGTCCAGGCTCGCATCCATACAGGATCACAGGCATAGCCATAGTTTTATAAAATTTTGTTTTTGTTTCCTTCCTTATCTTGTTTTCAAATGATTTATTTACTACTCCATACACAGATAAGCTGGATGTCTGCTCAAGAGATGTACTGTCTATAACTGCATTTGAGCCGTTGGGGTATTTCACATGATGCGCCATTACATTAGTTTTCTTTATTGATATACAAAGCCACTGTTGTTGGTGTAGTTTATACACCGATTGTTTTTTTAGCTCATCCAAAATTGTTTCATCATCTGCATATTTAAGGAAATTAACATACTTCTTACAATTAATCTGAATACCCAGATTTACTTCCTTTCTCCACATCTTAACCAGATCACCAGTATGTAAATTAAATAAATGGTAGTTAATTGTTCAGTTTTATTACTGGCAACTTTATCATTATTTTCTACAAGCTTTTCATAGGATCAATAACATGAATGGAATATGCAACTTCAGTCACTATGTCCCATAGTTTCTTTCCGTCTCATGTTTTAAGCAGAGACCACCTGTGAGCACATTACTTTTAACATTAAATTTAATTTCAGTCAGATGCTCCAGTAAGTTATTTAATGACTATGAGGGTTTCGGCAGACTCGTCATTATCAATAATCTGTAAATGTTTTATGGTCGATGACTGCGTCACATCATGCTAGAAGTTTGCATCTGCATGAGTTCTCCAAGAGGTGCCTCGCAGAAATGTTGAGTCCTGGCTTCTGACTCGGCCATCACCTAAAAAGTATTTATGAGTTGTTGATAATGACTATTCGTCGAAGCTAGAATAGTCATTAAAAAGTTTACGTGAGCATTTGACTGAATTGAACTTTATTGTCAAATATGATTTTAGATACCCTTTTGTCGATAGCAGAGAGACAATTTGTAGCTGTTCTGAGGTCGACCTGCATTTAAAAGAGACGAACCTGGTGCACTTGTCAAACATTTTAACCAGAAGGTATCCATAACAAAAGAACTCTATATGAGGACTAAACTAATTATAACACCTGTAACTGTACACTAATAAGGCGTTTCAATTACTTGATGCGCCATGTATTTTACTCCTACATAATTCGGTCGCAGGTTCGAATCCTGCCTCGGGCATGGATGTGTGTGATGTCCTTAGGTTAATTAGGTTTAACTAGTTCTACGTTCTAGGGGACTGATGACCTAAGATGTTAAGTCCCATAGTGCTCAGAGCCATTTGAACCATTTTTGAAAAATATTAAATTAATGGACGATAGGATTTCACAGATCCTGCAGGGGTAAGAACTAATAAAACCATCACAAGGGAGGACAGTTTCCTTTGAGAAAAATAACAAACCCGCAAGCCTCAATCATATAGATTTAATAGGTTCCACAACGAAACATTGTCTCGAAATTTGTTAGAAAATCCGAAGAAATTCTGGTCGTATGTGAAGTACACAAGCGACAAAACGCAGTCAATACCTTCGCTGCGCAGTGCCGATGGTACAGTTATCGACGACTGTGCCACTAAAGCGGAGTTATTGAACGCAGTTTTCCGAAATTCCTTCTCCAGGGAACCGAAAACATTTCATCGCAAGGTCATAGGCCAACCGATTCCTCCACAGAAAAACACGTCTGATGTATTCTATATGACACTGGTGACGGCATATGCGCCACATGACAGGAATATGTTGTCGACCCACCTAACTTTTACACTTGGCGAATGGGTCAAAAGATTCTTCTACTTTGCCCGATTTAGGTTTTCTTGTGGATGTGATAATCACTCACAAAAAGTGATGAATACATAAGAGTTTGTCACATAAACTGCAACAAATGAATGCAACAGTTTCACAGTTTTCCCTGGGCTCTGTCAAAACATATGTTTTTAACGTTTTCAAATTTTTCCATGTGTAGACCGTCAAATACTGCATATGTCCAAGCAAATCTGAACATGTCCTGGAATTTTGGAGAGCGAAGTTGATTATATATAAATTAAAATCTTCACTCGGGGGAAGACATGAACCAAGGACTTCTCGTTTCGCAGCTGTTCACGCTAACCACGGGACCACGGCGCTACTGAGTTCATGTTTCCCTTGATGTTGCCTATCTTGCGCATGGACTACTCAGTTTGTATATTTTGCTTATTTTTTTCATAGTTCTACACAACTTCTTCCTGTTTTCTCGATTGATGTGTGTTCAGTTTTTCAAGGCCTATCCACTGTGGCAACCTATAACTAAATCCGAGGGGGATGCGATGGGGAGGTTCCCTTGTTAGAAGATGCAACAAGTCCACTAAAGAGACAGCATACACTACACTCGTTCGTCCTCTGTTAGAATATTGTTGCTCGGTGTGGTATCCTTACCAGGTAGGATTGACGGAGGATATCGAAAGGGTGCAAAAAAGGGCAGCTCGTTTTGTATTATCACGTAATAGGGGAGAGAGTGTGGCAGATATGATACGCGAGTTGGGATGGAAGTCATTATAGCAAAGACGTTTTTCGTCGCGGCGAGATCTATTTACGAAATTTCAGTCACCAACTTTCTCTGCCGAATGCGAAAATATTTTGTTGAGCCCAACCTACATAGGTAGGAATGATCATCAAAATAAAATAAGAGAAAACAGAGCTCGAACAGAAAGATTAGGTGTTCGTTTTTCCCGCGCGCTGTTCGGGAGTGGAATGGTAGAGAGATAGTATGATTGTGGTTCGATGAACCCTCTGCCAAGCACTTAAATGTGAATTGCAGAGTAATCATGTAGATGTAGATGTAGATGAATGACGTTAGTATCTCTGAATCCGACCATATTTCAAATAACAGCGACGTTATCTACATTCCTGTAGCGTTACTAGCCGGCTAATGTTTCTAATCGTGTGTAACATTTGGCTAGACAACCTCTGTAGCCTCATCAGTGGGTACACAAATGGCTCTGAGCACTAGGGGCCCAACTTCTGAGGTCATCAGTCCCCTAGAACTTAGAACTACTTAAACCTAACAAACATCACACACATCCATGCCCGAAGCAGGATTCGAACCTGCGACCGTAGTGGTCTCGCGGTTCCAGACTGTAGCGCCTAGAACCGCGCGGCCACTCCGGCCGGCTCAATGGGTACAGAAAAGTTTCAAAAAATACTGGTAGGAAATTTTAGTTACATTTATTGATGCGAGGAATACCTCTGGACTTGGTGCATGGATTAATTGGTCAGTTTGTCTACCAAGCAGAAACCCCGGTTTAGATACAGTCAAGCACTTTTCCTCTGTGGCTGTATTGGATTGGTATCCACCCAGTACCCTGAGAATTCCTGAGTAAAAAAAGGCAAGGGATATAGTGACTCCGATTACGAGGCTCGACGTTAATGAATGGGAGACCAGTTTGTGTGTATCCACATGATGGGTAGAAACTTTTTTCTTTCCCTTTTGAATCCTTGATGCTCGTAACGGTTTGTTGTGACCTGTAGGACAACACAACTTCTCTCTGTCATTTTCGTAAGTAAATTTCTGAAAATACATGTAAACAGAGCTTGTTTGTATCCGTTATTTAATGGATATGTTGTATATGTTCACAATCATAATCTTGTGCACAAAATGAGTACTTCTTTGTCACAATAAGAGTGATTTTCATTGGGACTGACAATGAATATTGTCTAATCAGCCAGATCTTTTAACAGTTCCTAACTCAGCAAGAAACCTATTCTACCCGCACGGCACAAATGCTGCTAGTGGAACAAATCGGTGCTTCGTCGATTTGGCAGACCTGCATAATAAAATCCCCTCTATTTTCAAGCAAAAAAGATTTTAACAGCTGCTACAGCTACAGTCTTCATGAGCTGGAACTAACAGGTTCTACGACTGGTAAGGTTTTCTTCCTATTTGTGTGAAGCAACAGAGTTCAGAAATCCGCATACGTGGCATTAAATAACGCAGTAAAACGAGTAAAAGGAAGGAACCGAGGGAGGGAGGAAGGAAGGAAGGAAGGTTGGGCTTATGCCCCGTCGACATCAAGGTCATTAGAGACGGAGCACAAGCTGAGATTGTGTCAACGATGGGGAAGGAAAGCCGCTGTGCTCTTTCAAAGGATCCATCCCGGTGTTTGCCTGTAGAGAATTACGGAAATCACGGAAAACCTAAATCTGGATGGCCGGAAGCGGGTTTGAACTAAACAAGTAAAGCAGCTCACAGCGGATCCGCCCAATAGCGGCACGACATGGCATCACAAACATCGGCGAGCCTTTACTACCTTCGAAAGTGCCATTCCTGATCTCCCCTAACGATCAGTCACTGTTTTTTCTGCTAGGTGTTCAAGGTCCACCCCATTTCTTACAAACTGTGTAATCCTAATCTCTATTTCAACTAAAAGCTATTCTGTCAATAGACACATTTACCTAATACGGTGTTAATATTAGTTGTGGAACAGCTGTCCGCCATTTAGATATTGGTAGCTGTTTTGCAACTTATATTTAAATACTACTGCGTTGTAGTTCATCCTGGCAACCAAATGACTATTCAAGTTGGTTTGTAGAATCTGTGAGTCTGTGGCCATATCATCAGATTTTCGGGATAATATCATCTGTACAGTACTAAAGACAGCAAGGGCAGATAAGTGAGAGCGCAGTCAACTTGACAGCTCATCCATCGAAGTTGGTGACAAGAATAATAAACATAAGAATGGAAAAGAAGATCTTGCAATGAAAGGAATACCCCTAGCTTCACACAGGCGTCAACGGGGCAGTTGAAAATGTGTGCCCCGACCGGGACTCGAACCCGTGCTCGCCTGTTTACATGGCAGCCTCTCTATCCATCCGAGCCACCGAGAACACAGAGAACAGGGCGACTGCAGGGACGTATCTCTGGCACGACTCCCGTGAGACCCACATTCCCAACTTATTGTCCCGCACTGTATTCATAGTGCCGCTGCCCATTATACTCATTACTCGCGGCCTATTGCCGATTCCCGTATGAGTTCGGGCACTGTTTGTGCATCCGCACAGAAGAATATGTTCAAATGGCCGATGAGCCTTAATTACATATATATTTCCCAAAGAATATATAAAAGAAGATGTATTACATTTGGTTCTGGGACAGTTGAAAGCAACAAAGAGGCAGTTATGACGTTATAATTGCTCACTGCGATTTTTCCTGATATACTACATTAAAGCACTCTTCCAAATGCATCATCTATAGTGAAGTCTGTCATGTTAAAGTGTCGGAAAATGGAACGCTTGTCGGTAAACATGGTATACATCTTGGTATTAGTTAGCAGTGGATTATAGAGATAGAGTCTGAATGTTTTTAGAGAGCCTTGGCACTATAGGCCAATCGGTAAATGTCACAGTCTTTCTTGAAAATCCGTGTTTGTGTCGCTTGTGGAATCGTCAAGTGCATCTTAACTCGTAAGTTACACAGTTAATGACAACGTCTTTACATATTTTTGATACATGGTACTGTTAATTTGTAGATGTCGAAATAAGATTGTGACAATTTGAGAGCCCAGAGTCACGTTTCCATTTAAACTTCTAAGTTACATCATTAAGGTCAATATGTGTACGTATGTTTGATGCATAATTCAGATAATTCATAGATATGGCTATCACACAGTGACAACTTGAGATTACAATGTCATGTATTAGACTTTAAGCCCATCTTAACCTATAAGGTACACGGTAACTGCACTCTTGGAGTAGCTGACACACATTTTCAGATTATGGTCGACACATCATTAGCTTCTGTTTTTAAAATACTATTTGAGCTAAAGTTGCTGACGCCTAGTAACAGGTTATGGTACGCGCGCTGTAATCTTCTGATGTGACAATATTATTTGCGTTCAGAATGGCAATTTTTTTGTTTGGAACTGCCTTACCGGCTTAGTATACTATTTTAGCCCACACGTGTTTCGTACAGCAACAAAACACTCTACAGATAATTTAGGTGTGTAAATAATTGATATCTTGTCTAGCATCAAGTGTGGTACAAAGGTTGAACTTTGTTCAGTAACAAGTGAAGCTTAACCTGTAATTTAGGTCATTAGTGCCAACATGTGACCCAGGTGTATTTGTACTAGTACGGAACAAATTTCTACTTATTTCGATGAATAATACAGACAATTTAGTCGTGGAAGTATTTAATTTGGGGGTGCATTGTGCGTTCCAACAAGTCCAGTACTAATATCTAACTTTTTGTATGTGCATTCTTGTGTGCCGGCCGCTGTGGCCGAGCGGTTCTAGGCGCTTCAGTCCGGAACCACGCTGCTGCTACGGTCGCAGGTTCGAATTCTGCCTCGGGCATTGACGTGTGTGATGTCCTTAGGTTAGTTAGGTTTAAGTACTTCTAAGTCTAGGGGACTGATGATTTCAGATGTTAAGTCCCATTGTGCTTAGAGCTATTTGAACCATTTTGCATTCTTGTGATTGGAGGTTTGAGGAACTTCGGCCATTTACTTATGTAATTACATGGAACACTTGCAGCCGTCCTTACGAAGTTTTTTATCATAGGGTTACAGTTTCGATGCTTCATTGCACCATCTTCAGGCCTTAGCTGACAGCTGACACACACAGACACACAGACACACACACACACACACACACACACACACACACACACGCACACACACACACACACACACACACACACACACACACACAAACATGAAGTCAAAAAAATGGTTCAAATGGCTCTGAGCACTATGGGACTTAACATCTGTGGTCATCAGTCCCCTAGAACTTAGAACTACTTAAACCTAACTAACCTAAGGACATCACACACATCCATGCCCGAGGCAGGATTCGAACCTGCGACCGTAGCAGTCGCGCGGCTCCGGGCTGAGCGCCCAGAACCGCTAGACCACCGCTGCCGGCCAATAGTTACCCAATTACCTCTATCATTAGAATAGAGTGGTATCATGCCTTGTCCGTCTGTGACATAGGAGCTCTCTGGTTGGATGTATTGTTTAATACCAGGAAAAATACTGGTCTGTGATTGGAGGAGAGGGGAAGGGGAAGGTTGTGAGAAAGGGAGGGTTGGGGAGAGGCAAGACTATATGAAACGTTCAAGGTTACGATCATAGATAACATGTATTATAGGTCAGGATCAAAGGCCATTGATCTGGTTCCTGTATCTAAGCATCCCACAACTGTAAGGTCATTTGTTTCTGCTCTTCCGAAATTCTGATGGTGTATCTCCGGTCTCTTAGTTCCTACAAACCAGCTTGAATACATGTTTCGTTGCTATTTCTCCCAATGAAATTTAGACTCTGAAGGAATATTAACTACGCCTTACGTCTTATTTGATCGTAAGTCTTCCAAAACTCTCCTAAATTCTGACTGGAATACATCCCACATGTCTTCTACATCAACTCGAATTTCTTCTCCTGTCATATCAGCAGACAGTTCCTCTCCTCCCTAGATTCCTCGACTGTAATCTTTCCACCTACATCTACTCTCCGCAACATTTAACAGCAGAATGTTTCCTGTTGTCTTAATATTGGCACCTTAGCTTTTAATTTCATATATGTCTGCTTTGATCTTTGTAAATGCTACATCATTCCTCCCGACGAGTATTTATCTTTCGATTCCTTCACATCAGTCGTACAGCCGTTTCACAATGGTTTCCAGTTTATTTTATTCTTAAGTCACTTACGTTGCTGTATTCGTGTCTTTTCCTGAACAGTTTTGTACTTCGTTCTTCTGTCGGCCAATTGAAGTCTTTCTTCCGTTACCCAAGATTGCATCACAGTTGCCTTCCTTCTACCTACACTTGTGTTTCCAACTTCAGTGATTGCCCTTTTTAATGATGTTCATTCCTCGTCAGCTAGAACGCCTACTGTGGCCTTCACTACATCAGTATCTACATTTCCAGAGAACGTCAAACACACCTCGTCATTCTTAAGTCGTTTAGTACCCCATATCATTCCACATCGATTCATCATGATGTGTCTCTTAAAATTCAGCCTTTCCGTCATCAGTATTTGCCGAGCGAGATGGCGTGGCGGTCAGCACGCTGGACTCGCATTGAGGACGATGATTCAAATCCCGGACCGGCCATCCAGATTTATGTTTTCCCTAAATCGCTTAAGGCAAATTCTGGGATGATTCCCTTGAAAGGGCACGACCAATTTCCTTCCGAATCTTTCCCTTAGGCGAGCTTTTGCTTCTTCTTTAATCTTTCTTGTTTCCTTGTTGAGTTCAACTCAGATCACAGTTCAGTAATCATTAAAAAGAAAAGAAGAAAGATTAAAGAAGAAGCATAAGCTCACCTAATAATCCAATATCTAATTTTGGAAACTCTGTCTAACCATGAGGTAATCCAGCTGGCATTTCCTCGTATCTCAAGGCCTTTGAAAAGTATACTTCCTCCTCTTGTGATTTTTGGGCAGTGTATTCGCTATTACGTTTTGAAGCTTACTGCAGTTTGTTAGCGTTTCTGCTCTCTCATTCCTATAACTGAGCCCATATCTTCTCCTACTACCATCTTTAGTTCCTTTCCTATCACAGTGTTTCAAACCAGCATGAAATTTAGATTATCATCTCCTTTAATATAATTCAGTGTTCAATGGCTTCGTATATTCTTTCTATTCATCTTCTGCTCGTGACGTCAGCGTCTATTGTTATAGGCGTTTTTTGCTGAGACTAATCCTAACATTGAATTGTTCAAAGTAACACACTCTCCGGCCTATCCTTCTATTCATAACGAATCTTACTTCCGTTATACCATTGACTGCGGCTATTAATAGTATCCAGTATCTGTCTGACAAGAAATACTTATCTTAATTCCATTTCACTTCACTGACACCTACTACATTTAGATGGAGACTTTGCATTTCTATTTCCAGATTTGCTAACTTCCTTGCCACATTCAAACTTTTGACATTCCTCGCTCAGACATGCAGAATGTTACCCTTCGTTGGTTATTCAACCTTTTTCACATGATCACCTCTACCTTCTGGAGATCCGAATGGAGAACTGAATCGGAATCTTCCGCCTATGGTGACTCATCGTGACAAATTCTTAAATTACCGACCACGTGTTCTGTATCTTCTCGCCTTTGGTCATTGAGGATCCTTGCGCCACTTAGAGGCATTTTTCCACCTCAAGGGTAAAAGGGGGTTCCCCGAACGTCTTTAACCTCATCCGTCCTCTTTAACAACACCGTTGGCAAAACGAGGTGATTCCTTAGGCCGGAAATCTTAAGTGTGAGTGCTGATGTCATTTATTAAAAATTCAAACTGTGAGTAGGATCGAACTCTGAACCCAGGATGTTCCGATTACTAGTCAAAATCGTATTTCTGCATATGCTTAACTTCGGCCCACGTCTAGAATGTTCCAGAGTGTTTCATGCATACGAGGGCAAGTTGCAATACCTGGTAGTCACGAGTTTAGTGTCTGAAGAAGAAGGTGACGAGAGATTTTATGAATAAGATCGTTATTTAAATCGGTTTCATTAGTGCACAGTGTGCTAAAACCAAACAGTTTTCACGCCAGTAATGCTTCACAGTGCAACGAGGAAAGGTGCTAAGAGCTACTGTGCTATTTTGCTACTGATGACGATGGTGATGATGATAAGTTGGTATGGGTACAGTGAAGTTTTTAGCCTGTACCAAAACTATAATTACAAGGGAAAACAAAAATAAAACCTCCACACAAACTCACACACATACACACACACGCACGCACGCGCGCACGCACGCAATCACGCAAACACACACAGTAAAAATGAGAAAGCAATGGAGAGATTTTAAAATAATACAGCATACAGCTGTGATTAGATGATCCCTGAAAGATAAGGGATGAGCCTGCTACTCTGCAAGACAGTAAAGTATCCAGCCTAAAAGCTTATGCTGTAGTACATACACTTCACCAGAAATTCGTTTATGCCTTCACATCAAGATATGAATTGTACTCAGTAAAAACGTGGCATACAGTTGATCTGTACACCCCAGCCATCATCGCCGGAATAAGAAGCCATTTGTTAGGGGACTGAGCCGAATACGGAGGCGGCACAGGGTCACTTCGTCCCGTCTGAGCCACCAGAATGTGGGTCACCACGGCCGGATAGTTGGCTTCTCCAGCCACAGCTCATTTTCACTCACTGCTAGCCCCACCGCAGTTCACAACTGCATGGATCTGCGAGGCAGTAGTAGAATAGCTACAGGAGAATGACACAATGTGTCCTGTCGTGTTCCCTGCAGACGCCCTTATCTGATTATTCATTTCACCCAATTCCCAAGTGGCCCGTTACTCAGCAGAATGACGTGGTTTCCCCACCATTGAAGTAAGAACAGTTAATTTTACATGATCTGGACCAATTTCGCTGCTGGGTGTATGTGCTGCAATGCACTATGGGAATCAGAGTAGATGGAAACTGCTTGCCTCGATGACACCTCAAACGCTCGACCGCCATCAGGATAGCGTGGTGCCGAAAATACAGTGCATTCACGGGAAGGCGAAACCCAAAGACACGGCAAGGAACACTACTGACCAGCCAACAGAGTCCCCTTGTTTGGAACCGTCATTATACACAACCTGAAAACCGTGATGCCCATCAAAAATGTTGAAACATAAAAACTGAAACTTCAGAACTGGAGTGCAGGCTTTCTTATTGCGGGATAAAGATCTGCTCCGCTTTCAAACCAGCCACGCCCATTTCTAAAACGAAATCATTCGCGAGAACCCAATAAGACCTCGTCGCTCGTTGTCGATTATGCAAGAGCCATTCCATGGATGGCCGAGCAGCGGCATTATATGCACGTGTACACGGATGCACAGTGTTTTATACGTCATCGCCTGATGTGAAGCGGCGCCTCACTAGCCTCAACGAAACGACTCGATTTGGGGCTGGTTCTAAAGACCCCAGCTAGCAGCGAATTCTTTCGTGGTGCACCACGTCCAACACTTTTCAATAAGACAGACGTTCAGACAGACACTCCGTGCACCCAATAATTAAGCAGAGATCGCACAAAGACTCTGTAAAACTGAAGTAGGCAAGTTCGGCCTGCTCGTCATGAATTATGGCTCAGATATTATAATTTTTTTGAGTCATTATTCTTGTGACTGATTTCATAAGGTCAACCACGAATTCCTGTCCTGTGGCTACCTCTTCATCTGAGGCCGGCACTTGCAATCTACATCACAGCTACGTCCTGGGTGCATTCCAATCTCTGTTTACCTCTACAGGTTTTATCCTCTACAGCTCCCTTTAGTACGGTGGAAGTTTGATCTGCTTCATGATCACCGGTCCTAATGTTAAGTTTCCCTCTGTTCTCATTTCTGCTGCTTCTCATTACTTCCTTCTTTCTTCGATTTACTCTCAATACATATTCTGTAGTCATTAGACTGTTTATTCCATCCATCAGATCATGTAATTCTTATTCACTTTCACTCAGTATAGCAATGTCATCAGCGAATCTTATCATTGTTTCCTTCCACCTTTAATTTTAATTCCACTCTGAAACCTTTCTCTTATTTTTGTAATTACTTCTTCAATGTGTAGACTGAACAGCAGGGGCGAAACACTACAGCCCGGCGTTACACCCTTTCTAACCCGTGCACTTCGTTCTTCGTTTCTCACTCTCGTTTATCCCTCTTGGTTCTTGTACATATTGCATATTTCCCTATAGCTCACCTCTATTTTTCTCAGAATTTCGAACATCTTTCACCATCTTACACTGTCGGCCACTTTTCCAGGCAATCAGATCCTATGCAAGCGTATTTATTTTCCTTCAATCTTATTTCCATTGTCAAACGCAACGTCAGAAATCCCTCTCTGGTGTCTTTACCTTTCACAAAGCCAAACTGACCATCGTCTGACACATCCTCAATGTTTTTTTTTCCATTCTTCTGTATATTTTTCTTGTCAGCAACCCGGATGCATAAGCTGTTAAGCTGATTGTACGATAATGCTGGCTCTTGCAATCTTCGGAATTGCGTGAATGCTGTCCTTCCGAAAATCGGATGGTATACCGCCAGACTCATACATTCTACATACCAACATGAATAGTCATTTTTGCCACTTCCCCCCAATGATTTGAGAAATTTTGATGGAATATCACCTATCCCTTCTGCCTTATTCTATTGTAAGTCTTCCAAATCTGTTTTAAATTATGTTTTAATACTGGATCCCCTGTCTCTTCTATATCAACTCCCGTTTCTTCTCGTATCACGTCCTCGGACGAGTCTTCCCGCTCACAGAGGCATTCAGTGTACTCCTAATGTTACCACATTGCTTTTAATTTCACCGAAAGTTGATTTCACTCTTATATTGGCTGAGTCAGTCTTTCCGACAGTCATTTCTTTTTCAATTTTTGTTTTCTTTTCCTGCACTCAATTCACCTTAGCTTCCCTGCACTTCCTATTTATTTCATTCCTAAATGACTTGAATTTCTGTATCTCTGAAATCCCCTTAACATTTTTGCACTTCCTTCTTTCATCGATCAACTGAAGTACTTCTTGTGTTACCCATGGTTTCTTTCCACCCTATACGAAACCCCCTTTGACAGACGTCTTTTGCACTTCAACTGATCTGCCTACTGAGCTATTCCTTATCGAAGTATCTATAGCCTCAGAGAACTTCAAACGTGTCTCATTCCTTCTTTGCGCACTGACTTTTCCCAACTAATCTCTTAAGCTACAGCATACTCTTAATCACTACTAAATTGTGATCTGAGTCTATATCTGCTCCAGGGTACGCCTTTCAATCCAGTATCTGACTCGGAAACTCTGTCTGATCATGATGCAATCTAATTGAGATCTTCCCATATCTCCTGGCATTTTCCAAGTATACTTCCTCATCTTGTAATTCTTGAACAGAGTATTTGCTATTTATTAGCTAAAACCTATTGCAGAACCCAACTAGTCTTTCTCTTATTCCTAGTACGAGGCCCATATTCTCCCGTAATCTTTTATTCTGAGCCTTCTCCTACAGCCTCACTCCAATCCCACATAACTATTAATATTTTCATCTCCCTTTATGTACTGAATTACCCGTTCAATATACTCATATTTGAAGTTTGTACTAGGGTTCATCTCAATATTCTGTAGAACCCAGGCCTCGAAATCTTGTGTACGCACAGTCCGCCACCTTCCTAAACATCCGTCTGTCTGAAAGGATCCATGAGCACAGAGACGCCAAAAAAGGACTTCAAATATTGTGTGATGTGGTTGTTGTCTACGAGGGTACTTGTTTTGGTATAGCCGTGCAGTCTCTCAACCGTTTCTATCAGCTTGGCGGTACACAATCACCATCTCGGCTTGTTCCCGACGTGAATATCAAACCATTCTGCTGCTTACAGTACGCTGCACCAGTCAGACAGCCCGCAACACACAAGGAACACACGGCACATGGTCAGAGTAACTGTCAATCTTCAGCGCCATGTTCATAGGACCTTTTTCCCTCCATTTCCACTTAGGAATCCGTCCCTGCAGTTTGTTGGCTTTATTAATGTTCACCCTTTACGCTCCAACGCTTGTCAATAAAACGACATTGTTTTGAGGGTTCTGCATTTTTTTCTGGCTGTATATAATTGGCCCTGTCATGACCAGGTGACGTGTCACCAGCTGTAGATAAAGTAGAATCAAATGGTTCAAATGGCTCTGAGCACTATGGGACTTAACTTCTGAGTTCATCAGTCCCCTAGAACTTAGAACTACTTAAACCTAACTAACCTAAGGACATCACACACATCCGCGGTCGCGCGGTTCCAGACTGTAGCGCCTAGAACCATTCGGCCACCCCGGCCAGCTAACGTAGAATCCAGCTCCCACATGGAGAAGGGGCAGTTGTATTGAGCTTCTGCTCCGTTTATAATGACCTCGACGTCGACGGGACGTCAAACACAATCTTTCTTCCTTTTGTGAAATTGTATTTTTCATTAATGGTGGAAATGAATTCCCATCTGCCCCTCTCAGCAGCCACTCTGTAGCGTCTGGAAGCTGAATTCTGACTGGCAGCGAGGTAACAGCAGCAAAAGAGGCCGCCAAAGTCAGGGCAGCATCTCGCGGGTAGCCACGGGGCATCTCCCTCTTCATCCATAAGCCGTGCTGCTGGCCTCCCAGACAAGTGTAGTTCCAGTGGGAAGATTCCTGGTGGTCAGGAACTGTTACCACGATCTCGTTTTGCTGTTTCTAATAATTCGGCGACATTTCGACTTCTGTACCCAAAAGACTGCGTAGTTCTCTACAGTTGTCCAGGACTTGAACTTACGCAGAGTCACCTGCCTGAATGCAGAGCGGCATTCGTCGCTCCACCGAGGGACACGCTGCCTTTTCAGTGGGCCTGAATGCGGAGCACAGGTTTCATTGTCGTGCTGGAGCATTTTACTAATATGATCCACGTATTCCTGGTCGCAGCCATGGCGTTGAAACACAATAAGTTAGCTGTAAATCGTACAGTCTACACTACGATCGCAGGTTCGAATCCTGCCTCGGGCTTGGATGTGTTTGATGTCCTTATGTTGATTAGGTTTAAGTAGTTCTCAGTTCTAGGGGACTGATGACCTCAGCAGTTAAGTCCCATAGTGCTTAGAGCCATTTGTACCGTACAGTCTATTCGGTCACCACTCTGCTTGACAGGTGAAACCAAATTGGAAAGTGGTTACTTGAGTGGAAGTCTTCGGCCACTTTTCATTGACTGGCGTGTGTCAGAGCTGGAGATCATACCGAGAGATTAGCATCAGTGAACAACCCTTTGGCAGTCCTGAAGTACGTGCTGTCCCCTATGTTCAATAGACACACTCATGAGGACGTGACAATGCCGCCAATTGCTCTATCCCTGGAGCAAGTGACTGCAGATCCCTAAAGCACATGCGAGCCTTAAAAGCACCAAAGAGCCGGAAGGGTTGGGGGAGCTGGGTAAGGAGGTCACAAAGAGCCCGTTCGCTTAGCACCAGGTAGGAGAGTAGGAAGGGTGAAAAATTATGATGCACGTGCACTGCTTGTAGGTTGGCCGTGAGGGAGAGAAGTGAGGAGGGTCAGGCGTTGTGTACGGAAACAGCCACTCCTCCTTTATCTTTCTCTCTATTAAGGTCGTCATTTTTGTGGACGATGTACCCACATAGCTCAGGGGCGTCACAGACTTTAAAATGTGTCTACTGAAGACACATATACGTTAAGCGTCCTGACGTGAAAGACGTAGTTCTTCCATATGTGTCCTGAACCCATTACATATCAACTGAAGCATGGAATCCATTGTAACGGTAAGATATTCCTCTATCTTTCCCCATGTCGTTCCTCTGCGGCGGGGAGATGTCAGTTTTTATGCTCACCATCTGTTAATTAAAACTGGCATTTTTCGGTACTGTTCTATGAGGTTACTGTGTAGACTATTTAACACGATATCTCTTTTTCCACACAGAAAAGCAATCAACTATGTGAACTGCTGCACTACCTCACCGCTATTAATTTAAAGGGTACGGATATGATTCACTGATTTAATTTACTGAAAATGTTATGCTTTTATTAATTAGCAATTAAAAGTTCTGTGAAGTGGGGCGTTTATTTCCACATTTACAGGATAAACTTATTCATCTCCCAACGCTTTAAAAGTTCGCTGAAGAGACGCAATTATAATTTTCCGATCCTGCACTATATAAATTCTGATGCGGATTAGTGCCACGTTCACTTTCTAGCATTGTTGATCATTCAAATACACGTACGTATTAATCTCAGACTTCCACAAAATATTTTCCAAACATATATAAAGTGTCAGCTCTTAAAGAGGGCAACAAGGCAACTATTTGGCGCTATCGATATCCAAATATTACTCAGTGCTTAATGATGCGAGTCGTGATTCATTCCACGACTCTTACCACGTCTAATTAATATTATTCTGCGAACAATGCCTGATACAGTTCGACTAAATTATGTAAACAAAACTTAACATTTACAACTGACCACAAGAATGAAAAGTATTTACAAAAATTGGAAAACGACGATATGTACATATTTCAAACTTTCCGTAACTCAAGAGGAATACATCACCGGATTGGTGGGTAATTTTTCAAGGAAATAAGAAAAACAACTGGATACATACTTCAGAAGTAATATTTCTACAAACAAATTACAAGTCATTTCACACTAACAGAGAACACAATTTTAAAGTAGAATCTAACAGATACAGTATTTCTGATACACGTATACTCCTACAGAGCAGAAAATGTATCACTCATATGTCTCATGTTGCGTTAAGGAAATTCGATAAAAATATTGTGCACAATTATTTCAAGCACTTCACCGTGTCGATACACACAGCCAGGAAAAAAATGTAGTACCCGGAAAGGAGGGAGCAAACGAAATGAAACTTCACCGGTTGAGAGAGATGTTATTTTACTATCAAGTTAACAAAGAACTTGGCAGTTGGAGCCCACCAATCAGTATGATATTGGAAGCTGACTCACAACTTCAGTAAATGATCGCTGATATCAGAGGTAATGACATTGTGACAGAACTAACGTCCGAGCTGGTCCACACATATTCTGTCGGTTCTAGGAATTTTGCAGGTACCACATCACGCAGACAATTCAGAGAGCATCGTTACATGTGTGGAGAAGCATCGTCTTGTTGAAAAATGACACGACTATACAGTCGCATGCCGGGTAATACCTGAGGATACACGAATCTGTGAGCTATCGTTGTGTACCAGTGTCACGCCCTTTCCTGTTCATCTTGTGTGGTTCGCAAGAAGAATGACTCCTGGTAAGCCTACGTGTGAACTCTAGTTTTAATTTCATCGCCTTTCCGTTAGATACACGTAGGAGGAAGTAATATGTTGGTTGACTCTTCTACGAATGTACGCTCTCGAAACGTTAGCAGTAGACCATGACGTGGTGCAAAACGCCTCTCTTGCAACGTCTGCCATTGGGTTTGGCTGAGCATCTCCGTGAGACTTTCGCGCTTACTAAATCAATCTTTAACGAATTGTGCTGCTCTTCTTTGGAGCTCTTCAACTTCCTTTATCAGTCCTATCTGGTACGGATCCCATACTGTCGAGAAATATTCAAGTATTGATCGGACGAGTGTTTTGCAACTACTTCCTTTGCTGATGCACTACATTTCATGACGATTCTTCCAATAAATCTCAGTCTCGCACTTGCGATTAACGTTATGTGGTTGTTCCACTTCAAATCGCTCCGTACGCATACTCTTAGATATTTTATGGCGGCAACTGCTTCCAGTGATCGTTCTGTAATTCTGCAATCATCCAACAAAGGATCTTTCTGTCTTTGTATTCGCAGTACGTTACATTTGTTTATGTTGACGATCAAATGCTATTCGCTACACCAAGCGTCGAACCTCTGCAAGTTTTCCTGCATTTCGCCACAATTTTCCAGCGCTGCGACCTCTGTGTACACAAAAGCATCATGCGCGAAAGACCTGACGAAATTTCCAACGTCATCTACTAAGTAATTTGTATATATTGTGAAACGTAATGGTGCTCTAGCACTTCGATTGCGAACTTTCGAAGTTATTTTGACGTCTGAAGATTTCTCTCCGTTGGGAATGACATACAGTGTTCTATTTGCTAGAAACTCTTTAATCCAGCACACAATTGGTCTGCTCGTTTTTTTGTTTATTGGGTAGAATACGCTATCTACCTGGGCACCTGTACCTACTGCCTTCTGTGTCTCGTGGACGAATAGAGCGAGATGGTTAAAAAACGTAAACATGGTCCGTAGTAGGCTCTATTGCAATGTTTATTTAATCACACAATTAGGTAATTTCGACTAAGCGTCATTGTCGAGCACATTTTTAATACCTGTATTTCATTTTCTAGCGTTGCGATTTCTCTGTACACAACGGCATCATGCACGAAAGGCCTCATGGAGCTGGATTTCTCACGATCGTTCTTTCCGGAACCCATATCAGTTCCTACAGAGGATATCTGCGGTCTCCTGTCGTAATACAACAGCATAAAATATGTTCTTAAAATACTACAACAGACCGGCGTCAGAGATTCAGACCTATCGTTTTGTGTGTGTGTGTGTGTGTGTGTGTGTGTGTCTGACGACCCTTCTTGAAAACGAAAATTATCTATGCTTCTTTCGAATCATTAGGAACGCTTCGCTCCTCAAGAGAGAGGCAATTTCTTTCGCATAGTCTGTGTAGAACCGAAATGGTATCTAGTGGCCTTTCGTCTGCTGAGAGATTTCAGTCGCTCTATTATTCCTTGGTTACTTACGTCAATATCTGTAATTTTTCCGTTCGTGCGCTGATTTAAAGGAGGAACTACATTGTGAGAGTCCTAGTAAAACGTTTTGGAAAAGGACGTTTAGTACTTCGGCCTTTTCTGTATTTCAGTGCCATTAGGTCACAGAGTGTCTGGACAACAGGCTTCGATTCGTTTACTGATTTAACATAATACCAGAACTTCTTAGGATTTTCTGTCCAGTTGGTAGCTAGAGTTTTATTTTCGTATTCGTTGAGAGCTTCAGGCATAGGCCTCCTTACGCTAATTTTGGCTGCGTTTAATTTTTATTTATCTGTGAGGCTTTTGCTACGTTTAAATTTGCAGTGCAACTCTCTTTGCTTTAGTAGCAGCTTCGTGTCACGGTTGCCGAACCACGCTGGGTCTTTTCCGTCCCTCAAATTTTGCTCGGGACATACTCGTCTGATGTGTATTGTACGATACTCTTGATCCTTGTCGATTGATGCTCAGCGCTGTCGGTGCTGGAGATGAAATTTTCGTGATGACCTATCCGGTAATCTGAAATCTGTCTCTTATCGCCGTTACTAAACAGAAAGGTCTTCCTGCCTTTCTTTGTGTTCCTGCTCACAGCCGTATTCAGCGATGCTGTCACGGTCTTACGATCACCGACTCCCTATTCTACCCTGAGTCAAAATACTTGTGTCTGTTTGACACAAGCGGGTCTAAGATGTTATCCTCACGATTGGTTCTTTGATTAACTGCTTAAGATAATTTTCGGAAAGGGCAGTTAGAACAATTTTACATGGTTCTCTGCTCCTAATTCTCGTCCTAATCTCTTGAGTCTCCCAGTCTATAGCTGCAACTTAAAATCTACACCTACAACTATAACACGACTACGAAATTTAACCGGAATATTCTCCAAGTTTTCCTTCAACTGTTCCGCCACTACTGCAGGAAAGTGGTCTATGAAAGCATCCAGTGATCATTTTGATCCACCATTAACACTTATCTTCACCCAAATTATTTCGCATTCTGAATCTGTAATAATCTGACTAGATATTATCGTATTCATTACTGCTATAAACATGCCTCCGACACCAGCGTTCACCTTGTCGTAGCGACAAACACTCCAACGGAATTTCATTGCTCTGGTTTAGACAGCTTTCCATCCCAAGTACTTTGTGGATATTGTTACCATTTATAATCGAGATTAGCTTCGAAACCTTTCCATACGGGCTCCTGCATTTCACTAACACTGTATTAACATTTTCTTTCTCCGATCTCCTATAACTAATTCTACTCTGTCTGGAATCAGAAGGCGTCTTATCGCTCCTACGAAACCCACATGTGGATGCCACACGTACTCGACTACCCTAGAAGCCACTTCCTGCGTGTAGTGCACTGGAGGTACCCTACAATCTCCATTCGATAGCAGAGTTCGAGAAATTAGTATCCAATACCGTCACAGAATCGTCTGATCCTCTCGTTAGACTTCCACTCTGCCCCAGGACAGAGGACTGCGTTCGGTTCCGGAAACGATATTGCAAAACGATAGCTCTGCTTTCACCCCACGGGCGAGACTGTCTTCATTAAATCAGAGAGCCACATTTAGCAACGAAGGATGGCCTCTGAAACCTGGCGGAAGGCATCATTCGTGTCTACACTGAAACTAGTGCGTTCATTCGCACTGATCACTCGATACCTGACTCTCTTCACCCTTCTTATATGCCCCACCAGGCTTAGAGCAACGCTAAATGCGAACAACCATAACGAACTCTGGTGACGTTCTACATGTCACATATTAGTGGAACTGTCTCTTGCCGCTCTTTTCTTTGGGTCATCAATCTTCCGATTGGTTTGATGCTGCCCACCACGAATTCTTCCCCTGCGCCAACCTCTTCATCTCAGAGTAGCACTTGCAACCTACGTCCTCAATTATTTCCTTGACGTATTACAATCTCTGTCTTCCTCTAATGTTTTTGCCCTCTACAGCTCCCTCTAGTACCATGGAAGTCATTCCCTCATGTCTTAGCAGATGTCCTATCATCCTGTCCATTCTCCTTATCAGTGTTTTCCGCACATTCCTTTCCTCTCCGATTCTGCGCAGAACCACCTCATTCCTTACCTTACAGTCCACCTGATTTTCAACATTAGTCTGTAGCACTAAATCTCACATCCTTCATTCTCTCCTGTTCCGGTTTTCCCACAGTCCATTTTTCACTACCATACAATGCTGTACTCCAGATGTACGTTCTCAGAAATTTCTTCCTCAAACTAAGGTCTATCTTTGATACTAGTAGACTTCTCTTTGCCACGAATTCCCTTTTTGGCATTGCTAATCTCCTTTTGATGTCTTTCTTGCTCCGTCCGTCATTGGTTCTTTTACTGCCTAGGTACCTGAATTCCTTGGCTTCATCTACTTCGTGACCATCAATCCTGATGTCAAGTTTGTCGCAGTTCTCATTTTTGCTACTTCTCGTTACTTTCGTCTATCTTCGATAATCTGTACTCATTAGATAGTTCATTCCGTTCAGCATTTCATGTAATTCTTCTTCACTTTCACTCAGGATAGCAGTGTCATCAGCGAATAGTTTCACTGATATCCTTTCACCTTGAATTTTAATCCCGCTCTTGAACCTTTTTTCTATTTCCATCATTGCTTCTTCGATGTACAGATTGAACACTCTTTAATCCGAGAACTTCGTTGTTGGTCGTCCACTATAATCATTCCCTCTTGTCTGTTGGCTGTACACAAAGTATATTACTCGTCTCTCCCTATAGCTTACTGCTATCTAAGAATTTCGAATATCTCGCACCATTTTACGTTGTCGAAGGCTTTTTCCAGGTCAACAAATCCTATGAACGTGCCTTGATTTTTCTTTAGTCTTGCTTCCATTGTCAACCGCAACATCAGAATTGCCTCTCTCGTGCCTTTGCCTTTCCTGCAGCCAAACTGATCGTCATCCAGCACATCATTTTATTTTCCATTCTTCTGTATATTACTCTTGTGAGCAACTTGGAGGCATGAGCTTTTAAGCTGATTGTGCAATAATTTCTCGCACTTGTCAGCTCTTATAGTCTTCGGAATTGTATGGATGATATTTTTCCGAAAGTCAGATGGTATGTCGCCAGACTCATACATTCTACACACCAATATACGTAACCGTTTTGTTCAATGTTTCCTATGCCTTCTGTCTTATTCAGTCTTAAATCCTCCAAAGCTCTTTTATATTAAGATTCAGATACTGGATCCCCTATCTCTTCTAAATCGACTCCTGTTTCCTCTTCTACCACATCATACAAATATTTCCCCCCATAGAGACCTTCAATGTATTCTGTCCCCTATCGCTCTTACTAAACAGAAAGGTCTTTCTGCCTTTTTTGTCTTCCTGTTTACAGCCGTATTCAGTGATGCTGTAACGGTCTTACAATTACTGATTCCATGGCGTATACGTGATACGTGTACCACGCTACGCTCACATACGACTGTCTTCTAGGTGCTTCTCCCCCCCCCCCCCCCGCTTTTTTTTTTAGTCGGGCAGTGTATTCCACAAACAAGTTATGTGCACAGTTCTGAAGCTGCTCGCAATACATGTCAGTGGAAATAGTATTTCACACGGGGATTTTGAACAGTAGGAACAGAATGAAACTTTAATCTAAAAAAGCACGGATAAAAGAGTTTTGCTGTACAACCACCGGCCCTCCATAACCGTTGGCATTCGCGAGAGAATTAAACGTCAGTTTGAGTGGACCGCACGCCCAAGTCGCCACTGACTCATTAGGAGCCACGCGGGCCGGTAATTGGATCGCCCGGCGAATCGGCAGGCGGCGCGATTGCGTCTAAGTTTGCGGCGGCGTTTAAATAATTTGGAGGCGCGTCGCCGGCAGGCAGAGGCGCCTAACTGAATTGTGTCCGCAGTAAACTGGACACAGGCGCTAATTGGAGCAGCCGGCCGCCGTAGTTGGACTCACGCGGCGTCCTCTGTAGCGAGCCAGGGGTTCCTAGAGGGCACGTACACTGTTCCTCTGCAGGGGGGAGCGGAGAGTGGTAATGACGAATACTTTGCGACAATAATGTATGAATCAACATGATAGTCGTGGTAAAAATGTGATATAAGGAAGGGAGGAGGAATGCGGGATAGGAGGGGGGTGATAGTGGTTGACGATATACTCTGAATACAGTAGTGATAGTGAGTGGATAGTTTGCAAGGAAATGTACAAAGAAACTTAAGAATCGTGCTGTAAGCTAAGAAAAGTATGAAGCAGAAAAGGGTAGTGAAAAGGAGCGGGCATTAATAGGGGTGTATGACGTTACCTCTGCCCCGTAGTGTGCGTTACAGAAGATTTAAATGGGATGATAATAAAGAAGGAAAGAAAATTGCTAAGTGCAGAGGAAACGATGAAAATATATTTGAAACAGGGGAAAAGAAAAATCAGAATTAAGATATTCTGTAACGAACTATGATAATGTTCTACGAAGTGAAAAACTGTGAAAGGTGTTCATTATAATCGGCCATGTTCCACATATTCCGTTTTTACGTAGCTTCGTCTCAAATGCAATCTTCGTTATTATACACGGTCCACGCACCTTAATGTGACAACCTGCCAGAAGCCTGAATAACCACCTTTCGCAGTTAGGAAATGCAGAAAAAGAGTCAGTGAAGTTCTGGCAGGTACCGACAGGGATGTGGAGCCATGACAATTCCAGTACCCGGCCACCTGCGCTAGGTTTGACAGACACATGGCGCGAACAGAACGTGAGGCGTAGCGCCTTCGCACCGCTCCTGTCACTTGTTAGGACGATATCGTTATAGGCATGAGTCACCGACAGATGTCACCAGCTGACATGGACCTGAGTTACAGAGCTGCACGTAGTTGTACTAGTAGGCGGCAGAGGTCAGCAGTTGACGGACAGTGCTAGCAGTCGTAGTCAAAACAATGTTGTAAAGTTTTGTTTGATTAATATTTAATGTATTTGCATAATTATAATTGTTTTATATGTGTAATAATTAGCAGTGTGAGTGTTGTATGAGTGAAGAAGAACAAAAGTAAATGAAAATTGTTTTGTTTATTAATGAAGTACCAGCTAAACTATACAGGGGATTTACTATAATTAAATGTGCAGTCAGTTTATGGTACTACTAAATCGTGAGTAGAACACAAATTAATCGGTAATGTCAGAAGGAGTAATTTTATATTTGATACTTTTCTAAATTTATTTATTTAGCAATTGCCATAGAAAGAAATGTTTTATTATGATGCGTCATTGAAGTAAAGCGCGGGTTAGCGCGGGATAATACTGCAACCTGATTTGCTGTTTGTGATATCAGCCAATCAGAAAAATGCAGGCTCGCGCCAATCTACGCTGGGAACAAAGCCTTTGGTATGATCTAGGGGGGCCGGGGCTGAGGGTTCGAACTAGTAACATCTCATTGAAAGCAGCTCCGACGAAAGTACTGTAAAATCGCGGAAAAATGCTAATTATGAGTTTGCGAAGTAGTACAAAGTGTATTTAAGTGAACGGTATAGTGGAAGTCGTTCAAAAATGGTTCAAATGGCTCTGAGCACTATGCGACTTAATTTCTGAGGTCATCAGTCGCCTAGAACTTAGAACTAATTAAACCTAACTAACCTAAGGGCATCACACACATCCATGCCTGGAAGTCGTGTGGAATTTCGGACGGAATATCAAAATTATTGCTTTTGCCTGTTAGTTAAAACCGCGTGGCGTGTTGTGCGATCTAAGACTGGAACAGGTTTTACGTGTAGAGCAGAGGGCACAACATTTGAGCGAGCATTTTCGTAACTAAACGATCGGGCGAACTCTATTAATTTCGGTAACGGGTGTAAATACCATAAACTGGCTACGTGTGTGATTGTGGTGTGCGTGTGAACTTTACATTCTGTTGCCACTTAGTACGGACTTGGCAGTATTAACTGTGATCTTTATCGTTAAAATACACCTGAAAATTTACATTGCCAAGTTAAAACTTTTATTTCAGTAGCTAGCCACATCCCGTTTACCGGACAATTCTATGTATGTTGCGACCTGCAATAGACAGTAGTGGTCTAGTATTTTCTACTACAGCTTTTAGCTAGACAAATGAACATTGCTGGACACTGGCAGGGTGGTAAAAAGTAACTTGCTGAGCTTAAATCCGGGCAGTTTAATGGCCAGGAGAGTACGACAAAATCATCCTGCGGCTGTTCGAACCATGCCCGTACACTGCGAGGCGTTTTACACGTTGTATTGTCCTGCTGGAAAATGCCATCGGGCCGCAGAGAAGCTAACTGTATGTAGCGGTGGACGTGATCGACAAAGATAGATGCGTATTTCCACTGATCCCTTGTGCCTTCCAGAATGACATCACACAGGGAATGCCACGAAAACATTCCCCAGACCGTAACGCTCCCTCCTAGGTTCTAGACCCTTCCGATGATTGTTGCAGGGCCGTACACGCCAACGGCCATCTGTCCGATGGAGCATAAGACATGATTCATCTGAAAAGGCCACCTGATGCCAATCAGTGGACATGCAGTTGCGGTATTGGCGTGAAAATTCCAGCCTCCGTGCAGTCAGCATAGATACATCAGGCAGGCGACTGCTGCGGAGCCCCACACACAGCAATGTTCGCTGGGCGGTCGTTGAGGAATAATGTTGGTAGCCCTTTGGTTCATCTGGATGGCCAGTTGCTCAACAGTTGCAAGTCTGTCCGACCGCACACACCTCCGCAGCCGTCATCTATGTCCACTGGCGCGCCATAGTTTACTTCGCGCCTGTTCGAACTGCACCATTTTGTCACGCACGGTATACTTTAACCACTGCGACACGCCAACAGTATACAAACTTAGCCGTTTCGTAAATGCTTCCACCATTGGCCCAAAAGCAATATAAGTTGCTTGGTTTCCATTACAATAACGACGGCATTGCTTCTCGCGTCCCCCCCCCCCCCCGACACTTTATATACCCTCCACTGCTAGTGCTGCCACCTGCGGTCTGTAAATGGGTATTGCACGTTGACGTCGAACATAGGCGGTGGTCGTATTAATGTGACTGGACTGTGTACCTGTGGCACTTTCATTGACTGCCGCATATTCTCAGCTGCATCGGCTACACTTGTTTCTCTGCCTGCAGTCTGCTGACATTGTCTAGTGAGGACGTGGTTGCCACATATGGCTTGCTGGTTAGGATGGAACACAAAGCATCCCGCTTCAGTCTATTCCGTTTGAGTTGCTCTGGAGTGAATGTGTGTTTTACTCGGGTAAGACGTGGTGTGCTTTTGACTGAGGTTTCATTTCGTTACACTGAGGAAGATGGAGAGTGATAACTCAAAGCAATTAGTTTATGGCTTGCACTTATGCAGTAATACTGAGAATCGAACATAATATTTGCCGGCCGAAGTGGCCGTGCGGTTAAAGGCGCTGCAGTCTGGAGCCGCAAGACCGCTACGGTCGCAGGTTCGAATCCTGCCTCGGGCATGGATGTTTGTGATGTCCTTAGGTTAGTTAGGTTTAACTAGTTCTAAGTTCTAGGGGACTAATAACCTCAGCAGTTGAGTCCCATAGTGCTCAGAGCCATTTGAACCATTTGAACATAATATTTTGTATACCCCGACTCCAGAACAGAAAGTAATCTGTTTCTTTACTTTACGTCTTGCCGAGCTACATTGGAACTGTGTGGTTGCTTAGTCAATGTTATTGGGTGAGTAGCAGAGTGACACTTACGATTATGGTAAATGTGACGCACAATCCGTTTTGTTTACGAGTCGACTGAATCGTCATCACTTTCAACAAGCCGATGTATGATTCGCAAACGGTGTCGCATTTTATATACACTCCTGGAAATTGAAATAAGAACACCGTGAATTCATTGTCCCAGGAAAGGGAAACTTTATTGACACATTCCTGGGGTCAGATACATCACATGATCACACTGACAGAACCACAGGCACATAGACACAGGCAACAGAGCATGCACAATTTCGGCACTAGTACAGTGTATATCCACCTTTCGCAGCAATGCAGGCTGCTATTCTCCCATGGAGACGATCGTAGAGATGCTGGATGTAGTCCTGTGGAACGGCTTGCCATGCCATTTCCATCTGGCGCCTCAGTTGGACCAGCGTTCGTGCTGGACGTGCAGACCGCGTGAGACGACGCTTCATCCAGTCCCAAACATGCTCAATGGGGGACAGATCCGGAGATCGTGCTGGCCAGGGTAGTTGACTTACACCTTCTAGAGCACGTTGGGTGGCACGGGATACATGCGGACGTGCATTGTCCTGTTGGAACAGCAAGTTCCCTTGCCGGTCTAGGAATGGTAGAACGATGGGTTCGATGACGGTTTGGATGTACCGTGCACTATTCAGTGTCCCCTCGACGATCACCAGTGGTGTACGGCCAGTGTAGGAGATTGCTCTCCACACCATGATGCCGGGTGTTGGCCCTGTGTGCCTCGGTCGTATGCAGTCCTGAGTGTGGCGCTCACCTGCACGGCGCCAAACACGCATACGACCATCATTGGCACCAAGGCAGAAGCGACTCTCATCGCTGAAGACGACACGTCTCCATTCGTCCCTCCATTCACGCCTGTCGCGACACCACTGGAGGCGGGCTGCACGATGTTGGGGCGTGAGCGGAAGACGGCCTAACGGTGTGCGGGACCGTAGCCCAGCTTCATGGAGACGGTTGCGAATGGTCCTCGCCGATACCCCAGGAACAACAGTGTCCCTAATTTGCTGGGAAGTGGCGGTGTGGTCCCCTACGGCACTGCGTAGGATCCTACGGTCTTGGCGTGCATCCGTGCGTCGCTGCGGTCCGGTCCCAGGTCGACGGGCACGTGCACCTTCCGCCGACCACTGGCGACAACATCGATGTACTGTGGAGACCTCACGCCCCACGTGTTGAGCAATTCGGCGGTACGTCCACCCGGCCTCCCGCATGCCCACTATACGCCCTCGCTCAAAGTCCGTCAACTGCACATACGGTTCACGTCCACGCTGTCGCGGCATGCTACCAGTGTTAAAGACTGCGATGGAGCTCCGTATTCCACGGCAAACTGGCTGACACTGACGGCGGCAGTGCACAAATGCTGCGCAGCTAGCGCCATTCGACGGCCAACACCGCGGTTCCTGGTGTGTCCGCTGTGCCGTGCGTGTGATCATTGCTTGTACAGCCCTCTCGCAGTGTCCGGAGCAAGTATGGTGGGTCTGACACACCGGTGTCAATATGTTCTCTTTTCCATTTCCAGGAGTGTACATACTTTTCTCAAAACGATATGGAGCAGGTCTTCGTATGTGCTGAGAGGACAACGTAGGTTGTAAATCACGTAACATTACTCTGAATGTTCTGTAGAATACTCGGGATCAAATAATAACCAAAAAATTTAAAAGATCAGTTCATAATTTTATTGCCATTTCGTTCCTTTCAGCAAATTAGTTTCAGTGAAGTGCGATTTTTGCGACATAATAGTATTTGTAACATGAGGCTTTCACTAATGCGTTATGTAGAGGTAATTCAGAAATATTCTCGTGCTTTATCGATTGGTCAATTGGCTCCACCTTTGCTCCGATCAGTTAATTCAAATATAAATCATTTCTTAACTTAGTAAATTATTTCCGAATCACGGAAGACAAGTTTACCTCTTGAGTTTCAGGATACCGGCTGTTTCGCCGTATCGCCATTATGTTCTACGAAAATTCAGAATAAAGGATGACAGCCAGAAACAGTTGCAGGATAGAATTTTTTTTTATTAAAACTCTTGACCACGGTTTCGGTACATATAAACATACCTTCATCAGAAGTAAAACTTCTAAAATTAATTTTAGAAGTTTTACTTCTGATGAAGGTATGTTTATATGTACCGAAACCGTGGTCAAGAGTTTTAATAAAAAAATTCTATCCTGCAACTGTTTCTGGCTGTCATCCTTTATTCTGAAGAATTTTAACAGTTGCTGCTGCAGCCATGTTTAAAATCTTGTTCTACGAAAATGTTATACTGCTAAGTCACCGTAATCCATAATAGATTGTTTAAGGTGATAGAGAATTTATGCAGCGTCACGCATGCGTTGTGATAAATACTCCTGACGATATATTAATATTATCTCCTTTGGGTTTTACTCATTTATAAAGAGGAGGAACTTTGATGTTCATTGCTGTTAGCGAAGTCACATCTCATGCCAGACAAGTAGACATTGCTCTCAACGAAACCTGCAGGTTGATCACAGGTTGCTTAAGACCTACCCCAACTGATAAGCTCTACTGCCTGGCTGGAATAGCGCCACCATAGATACGCAGAACAGTGGCTGCCAACAAGGAGAGACTGAAAGTGGAACAGGGCAGTGCCCATCCACTGCACGGACATAATCCACTACAGCAACGGCTCAGATCGCGAAAGAGCTTCCTAAGAACACCCGAGAAGCTCACCATTTCACCAGAGGAGGCAAGGCTGGAGTTATGGAAGAAGTCGACGCCTCACCTGCAGACGCCAGAAGCTGAAGAACTGCCACCTGGACACAACGAGAGCTGGCTGGTGTGGAAATCTTCAAACAGATTGCGATCAGGAGTTGGGCGATCCAGAGACAACCTGAAGAGGTGGGGCTTCATAAGAGAAGATAAGTCCTGTGATTGTGGACGAGAACAAACCACAAGCCACATGCTCCAGTGCCTTTTGTGCCCTACATCTTACACGAAGATTGATCTCCTGCAAGCTACTCCAAGCGCCTTGGAGGTTGCAAAGTACTGGGCACATGTAATATAAATACAATTTGTGTATATAAATGTACATATTGATGTGTATGGCTACTGTAAATTTGTATGTTTCTGATTCGAGAATAATAATAATAAAACATTGAAACATTAAAACCGGCTAAAAATACGTCAGAAAGACAATGAAGAATTAAAAACACAGAAGGTAATTGCTAATTCCAACGGAAGTGATGAAACAGTGAAGTGTTGATGAATAAAGAAATCACAAAGCACTAAACACTAAAAGCTGTAAATGAAGGAAGAAAGGTTAAGATTAACGTCCAGTGGATACATCGGCATCTCCAAGATGGAGCACAAAACTTGGTAAGGGCATGTTTGGGAAAGGAAGTAGACCGCGTTTTTTGAATTGAACCACCCATCGGTTGTTTCAATCAGTTCAATGAAACTATGAAAAACAGCTTTGTATATTTGCCCAGGTAAAATGGTGCAAGATGTTTGCAGTTCTCATAAAAACGGGTGTAACTATGCTTCAGGAAAAGGTGGAGACCTGTTGCGGTTCAGTAGGGCCTAAAGCAAGCATGCAATCTAATTTCTTCCCTTACTGTTCTGCCTGTACGTCGAAGAAGAAATCACAAAAACAAAAGAATAGTTAGGAGTAGAGCTGAAATTCATGGCAAAAGTATATCAATGATAGAATTCCCTGACTATATTGCTGTGAAGAAAAGACAGGATATAGGACCTGTTAAGAACTCCAAGAATAGCTTCAATGGTGCTACAGGGAGCCGTAACTGGTAAAAGTTGAGTGGAATGCGTGGATTGCTGTGAGTCGAGGGTACTGTAACCTACCTCCCGTTTTAGTTTTGCCTAGTCTTGGTCGAAATTGTTTTCTTTGCAGCGATTGGACATGCATAAGGGATGGTAACAGAGAGAAACCTGACCGTTGTGCCCAAATAAAACGTGTTTTTTTCCTTTACGTATGTTAATGTCATCAGTTCTTCGGAGCAAGTGAAAACGTTGCCTTGGAACGAGACCAGTTCACAGCTTTTACTGATTTCGCAAGAGTAGCTGTATCCAACCATGGTCACACGTAAGAATGGCTAGACCCAGCCATGATCATAAGGGGCCACTAAGGGTGACGATTTCCGCAGCTCGTGGTCTCGCGGTAGCGTTCTCGCTGCCCGAGCACGGGGTCCCGGGTTCGATTCCCGGCGGGGTCAGGGATTTTCACCTGCCTCGAGATGACTGGGTGTTGTTGTGTCGTCCTCATCATCATCATTCATCCCCATTACGGTCGGAGGAAGGCAATGGCAAATCACCTCCGCTAAGACCTTGCCTAGTACGGTGGTGCGGTTCTCCCGCATCGTCCCCTACGCTCTGTCAAGGAGTATGGGACCTCATCATCATCAAGAGTGACGATATTGATTGGTCCACTGGCTTCATGTGTAATAAAGCGCACCCTCAGCAAATAACCCGATTAATCAGTCGATTTGCCCGACCATTCGACGACAAATTTTCAGTGTTTTTTTTTTTCAATATCTGTAAACTGTCCATTATGTCTAAAACGTGTTTTTTTCCTTTACGTATGTTAATTTAATCAGTTCTTCGAAGCAAGTGAAAACGTTGCTTTGGAACGAGACCAGTTCATAGCTTTTACTGATTTGGCAAGAGTGGCTATATCCAATCATGGTCATATGTAAGAATGGCTAGACCCGATCATGATCCTAACAACAATTTCAGTTTCACTTTCAGTCTGAAGTTTGATTTTGCTATATTGCCTTTCCAAATTAAACTACAAAACTTCTCCTTTGCCTAATTTATTGTTCATGTATTACATGTGCCACTAAGAGTGACGATATTGATTGGTTCACTGGCTTCAAGCGTAATAAAGCGCACCCTCCTCAAATACCCCGATTAATCAGTCTATTTGCCCTACCATTCGGCGACAAATTTTCAGTGTTTTTTTCAATATGTGTAAACTGTCCATAATTATTGTTGAGAACGCAGCTACGTACGACCACCGTATACAAGACCTATAGAACAAAGTCTCCTCGCGTAAAGACATGCGAACGGTAACGCAATATTCGAAACGGCAATATAATGGTTCCTGCCGGAAAAGGTACACGTTCGCAGTTGCCAGTAGCACTCCTTACAACATTTGGTGTAAGTATTTCGCTGAGAAGAAAGTTTAGCTGGGAAAATGGAGTCGTGACTGGCCACATCAAACCAGTTACAAGACTCAATACCAAAAAGACACTGGGCTACCGGACGGTCAACGGCATCCACACACTCATCCGGTCCACTTATCATCGCCGTTCGTACTGTTCCGGGCGGCATTTAGATGATTCGTTTTTGTGAAGTCCCTCCAGCCATTGTACACGTGGACCTTATCTGCTTGGAACACTTTTCCACTGTCCTCAGATCACGTCAGTTGTCACCTCAAAATTTTGACTCAGTTTCAGATTGTCTCCAAGTATCAGAATGAATTTTATCTCATCGTCCACAGTCTTAGACAAGCCCCTCCCTCTCCCTCTCCCTCTCCCTCTCCCTCTCCCTCTCCCTCACCCTCTCCCTCTCCCTCTCCCTCTCCCTCTCCATCTCACCCTCTCCCCCACTCCCCCTTTCTTCCTCTCTCCCTCTCTCCCTCTTCCCCTCACTCCCTCTCTCCCTTTCCCTCTCTCTCTCTCTCCCTCTCTCCCTCTCTCCCTCTCTCCCTCTCTCCCTCTGTCCCTCTGTCCCTCTCTCCCTCTCTCCCTCTCTCCCTCTCTCCCTCTCTCCCTCTCTCCCTCTCTCCCTCTCTCCATCTCTCTCCCTCTCCCTCTCTCTCTCTCTCTCATTTTTCTCTTTCTCATTCCTACACTCCTGTACAGGGATCTTGAATCGACGGTACGAGCCGGCCACAGTGGTCTAGCGGTTCTAGGCGCTTCAGTCCGGAACCGCGCGACTGCTACGGTCGCAGGTTCGAATACTGCCTCGGGCATGGATGTGTGTGATGTCCTTAGGTTAGTTAGGTTTTAAGTAGTTCTAAGTTCTAGGGGACTGATGACCACAGATGTTAAGTCCCATAGTGCTCAGAGCCATTTGAGCCATACGACGGTACGTCTTGCAAGTGGACGGTAGTAAAGTATTTGATTCCTCATCTCTCGTGAAATCCACACTCGTCTCCACTCTTCTCGGCAGTTCCTCTTTATTCCGACGACTACCAAAGTGCTAATGAAGGTTTTTCTTATGTATATAAACAGTTCCACTTCGCTGAGGCATCTATGGCGGCGTCTATGAGGGTCACTCAGTCCCTATTTACTTCGCGTCCCGTCTCTTTTTGCTTGCAAAACCATATTTTTTGCCTCTATTGTACCTTGGAAGCTCTGTATCAAGAGTACTCACCCATTAACGGAAAGGGAGTGGGAAGTATTAGTGGTATATGTAGTGCTCTCAGCCTCACACCGCAGTGTGTGTTCCAGAACACCAGTCAAGACATAAAAGTGAAAAATTTCAAATAGGAAAGGCAGTACCTGAAGTACAGCAGGAACGATGAAAAAAATATTGTAAATGGGGAAAAACGAAGAGGAGAATTAAGAAATTATGTAAATAATCATGATAGTAAATATTGTAGGTCGTGAAAAAACAACGACGCACTTGCTACGTTGTCTTCAGTTCATTCGCATATCTGTTCTGATATTCTTGTGTGTATGTATGTGCAGAATGGATAAATGGCACTGGATAGGAAAATATTTCATGCACCTTAATAATGGCAATCCAGTTTAAAATTAGTCACCATGGATGCGGATGATGTAAGTTCGGTTGCCATCTTAAGGTGCATGAGATATTTTCCTGCCATGCTTCATTTTGCCCATACTGTAGTTTGTTTGCTAGGTGACAATGCGTAAATTTATCGAAGGTTATCTCGATGCCTAGAAACTCAACATCGGCCTAAGATCCGCTATTTACTACATTCTAGATCCAATGAAGGAACTTCTCGTAGGATTACTGGAACAGTTTTGCCTTGCCAGACTTTTCTTCCAGCACTGAGATTTTCATTTTTTATTTGAGGATTATTCAATTGATCAGCCGCATTTGAAGGTCTTGGTTCACTTGCTATCGATTTTGTCGCTGTGTACCACCATCTTCAGGCCGCTCTAAGATAGAGCGTGTAATGACGCAGAAAACCAGCTAACTATCATAATACACCCCACCACAGGCCACACCCATATCCAAGTCAGATACGATGAATACCTTCCTTCCTGTTTATGGTACTGGATAGTTCCAGCACATCAACAGGTATCCTCATGATTACCCGTTTTAACACAGAGACGCCTGAAGATGCTGCCCTATATAGCAGAAATACATTACAAATAAAGCAAAACGCTTAAATACAGCTGAAGAAGTCATTTATACACCGGAAAATGTACATAGTGTTCAGCAGGTGCCCACAAGCCTGTCCAAACATGGGCATACTAGTAATTTCCGTTTCACGTTTAAGTTTAATGGAAGATACAGAATTAACGTATACATTGCACACTGACTAGGATAGGCTAAATTAATTTCTTGATTGACTACCTCTTACGTAGTAACTTATTTGAACCATTTATACAAGGTGTCCCAAGTAGAAACGGTCAACATTCTAATACTGGATTCCCCATCTCTTCCCTATTGTCTGTTGTTCCTTGTTTTGTCACGTTATCAGGCAAGACCTCCCCCTGATGGACGTCTTCATTGCACTCTTTCCACCTATCCGCTTTCTCCTCTGCTTTTAACATTTGGCCGCGCGGAGTGGCCGACGGTTTGAGGCGCCATGTCACGGATTGCGCGGCCCCTCCCGCCGGAGGTTCGCGTCCTCCCTAGGGCATGGGTGTGTGTGTTGTTGTTAGCATAAGTTAGTTTAAGTTAGTTTAAGTTAGTTTAAGTAATGTGTAAGAGTAGGGACCGATGACCTCGACACTTTGGTCCCTTAGGAATTCACAAACATTTGAACATTTTTTAATAGTTGATTACCATTGCTCTCAATGCTACACCCTTACTTTTAATTTTATCGTAGGTTGGTTTGACATTTCTGTATGCTGAGTCAGTCCTTACGACAGTTATTTCTTTTTCGATTTCTTCATAATTTTTCTGTAGCCATTTCGCCTTTAGCTTCCCCACACTAACTATTTATTTCATTCCTAAGTGACTTGTATTTCTTCATTCCTGAATTTCCCTGTACATTTTTGTATTTACGAGTACTTCTCGTGTCACCCAAGTTTGCTCTGCAGTTATCTATCCCATACTTTGGAATTTTATTTTCTGTGTTTTCATCAGTTGAGTTTGAATCATATTCCCATCTGTTATAACTGTAATCTATGATGCCGACGTTCACTCGTCCGTGCCGCAACGTTGGCTAGGTTAGAGGTCAGAGTCGGCGGCTGCTGGGATTCGGCCAATTTCCGCGGTCGCAGCCGGGCGAGGGCACAGGCCGTGAATTTCCGTCGCGTCTATGAGGAGAGCCGCTCCACGCACTCTGGCCGACTTCCAGCTGATCCTTCCAGGCTGCCCACTCGCTCGGAACACGGTGATAATTTTTTCCTCAGCTTCGGATCAGAATTTATAGCAACATCTTCGCCTCTCTTCTTTAAGTGATTAAATGCCTTGCTTCAGTGGTGACGGATTTATGTAGGATCATGAAAACTCTTTTTCAACGGCCCTTTCGCCATTTTCTAACCAGGTCGTGACCGTAAGTCGATGAGTGTCTGTAGGGTGTTAAACGAAAAACTGCCACTATCCATCAAAGTGCTCTTTAGCTTCCTGAGTGACGTGCCTTTCACTGGTTAAGCGCTGAAAATGCCACAGTCTGATATAAGAGGCGGCCGTGTCATTTCCCCTTGATAGAGTGCTCATTCACTGTACATACAATGATCATCACCATTTTTTAACTTAGCTCGTAACATATTAATTACCCACTTATTTATTTGCATTTCGTCGCCAAGAAGGAATGCAGTATAATGTTTTTCTTTGGAATAAAAGGTGGTTCAGAAAGGAAGTTAAAAATTTGGAATGATACCGAAATTTATTGAGATAAGTAAAGAATTGGTAGGTGTGTCACTTAGTACCAAACAACCTCAAATTCGATTCACGTGGAGCAGCAGGACCACATTCCGCCACTAGTAGCACACTGAAAGTATACGACCTTTCTTCTTCATGGTGAAAACTTTCAATAGTGTTGTGTATCTGGATATGCTTGAAAACATTTTAATTTCACAGATAAATGAAGATGACAGATATTGGATGCTTTATTACCAACAAGACGGTGCACCACCTCATTTTCTCACGGAATTTCAGAGTTTGCTAGATAACACCAGAAAAAAGAAAGACTTACACTATCCTTTACTCAACCTATCTTTGGCACAGAAAGGGGTAAAATATGCTGCTATAAAATTTTCGACAAATGACCAGATGAAATAAAATGTCTGACAGACAGCAGTAATAGCTTCAAAAATAAATTGAAATCATATCTCCTTGACAACTTCTATACCATAGATGAATTCTTGAATAGGAATAAATAAATCTATAAATATAGTATATGCATTTTGTACCATTTAAGGGAATGGAGTGAATAATAGAAATATTAATCTTTAACTCTGTATTGTAATATACATATATTAACAAATCTTGTTTCATATGTGTATTTCTTGTGCACTTGATACGTTCCACATCGTAACGGCTACCGTACCGTGCAACTGATCAATGGAACTCACAACCAACTAACTTACTAACTAATCGCTTCGCAAATCGGTGAATTGGCCATGAAGGGCCAATCGCCTGACAGCCTCGCGTCCCAGACTTGACACTACTAGATTTCGTTCTCTGGCGTTTCATTAAAGGCCGTTTGAATGCTCCTCCCCTGCCACACAATTTAGCCGCCCTGCAAAATGGACTCTACCATGTCACTGCAGAAGTTACGCCAGATTTCCTGCAGTGACCGTGAGAAGCAATTGATTATGTGTGGGATATTTGCCGCATCACGAATGGTGGTCATATCGAACCAAAATGTGAAGCCTGAGATTGTTTGCTACAAAATAACAGATCTACCGTCTTCAGTGCAGATGCACAAGTACATCTTTCGGGAGTCTCTGAGAGCGAATATGGAGGAAATGGACAGGTACTGCAGATGGGTGGCGCTCGATGGGAGTGTGGATAGGCCGTGAGGCTTGCCGAGATAGTCTGCGCGGTTGTGGTCACGCTGTGTCCCGGATGGCGCAGTGGTTACCGCACCTGCCCAGTAAGCAGGAGATCCCGGGTTCGATTCTCGGTCCACTACACATTTTCACTCGTCCCACCGATTCCGCGTAATGTCCCAGTGCAGCTGACAGCAGTGATCCCTCCCCTTTCCATTCCCTTCTTGCCCTCTTCGCCTTCAATTTACATATAAGGATAATCCACGTTGGACGAACTCGCATCAGGTTTTCCTGGTTACTGTAAGCCGTCGCATTAACAGCTAGCCTCCAGGCTTCATTCAGATGTTCAGTGTTTCCGACGATACAATCTGTGTGGACGCGAAAAGCTTGAAATCGTGCTTCTAGTCACGGTCTGGAACGAATTTTTATTAGTCACAAAGTATTGATGTTGAACGAAGCAGGTGTGTATCATTGCTCCGTGACACCTGCTCCGTTCACATCCACTGCCTACCATCATGGTATAAAGTCTCTGAGGAAGGTCACATTCTGACCGAAACCTGTCACCACTTAAAACAGATATTTTATTGCGGTTAAGACTGTTTGTGATCCATTTTAATGAATGTGGTTGTAGGTGATGGAGGCCATCACCCCCGATACCTATTACGTCACTGCGAATAGGAAGTGGTTCTGACTCTCAATAAATGTTAGTAATCTTCGGTATAACTTCCAAAAAGCAGGTCAAAAGCTAAAACTTGAATTACATGGTGAGGGCTGTTAGAGGAAACATAAGTGAAATCACTTTTATAAAAAGAGAGGGACACTTCAAAGGAACTTTATCTTCTAGCTGAAAGCATCTGTTACATTGTATAGGAATCCACTTATTTTACATGAAAATTTGGCATTTGTGTGGTATCTAATCATCAATAGAAAGCGTCAGCCGGATTTGACTTACACACATATTCAGACTGACAAAAGTACTCAATATTCAACAGAATTATATTACTATCAACGTAAAAATCAGTTGTTTCTGCATTTTACTTTGCACACCTCTCAATAAATAACACATAATATTACATAGTTAATTCATTGTGTAAAATAAACAGTTATCATTCTTCTGATATGCCTATACCTCAAAACGATTTAATCCACCTTTAGTTGCGAACTATTGACTGTCATATAACGCGTTTTCTAGATGTCCGAAATTTTGGGTGCAATTTTGAGATGTCTTTCTCGTATATAATCTTCGGAGGAAGTGCAGGCATTTCCTAACCACCGACGATGGAGGGTGAAGACATATATTCACCAACTTAGGATAAATTTACGTTTGTGATACACAGTCAAATATAGATGTCATTATGGTACCCCTATCCACTTCATCGGTGTCAACGAAACGAGCAAAAAATTTGCTTTTCTTAAAAAGTCACAAAAGAAAAATATTCACAAGTCAACACTGGGTTACACTACCGTGCAGTATGTACCAACACAATTGGAAAATTTGTAAGATATCAACATTATGTTTGTGTAAGATATCAACATTATGTTTGTATAAGATATCAACATTATGTTTGTGTAACATATCAACATTATGTTTGTGTAAGATATCAACATTATGTATGTGTGCCAAAATATTTTTGGCCCTGTCCTAATGTAGTGAGGAACGGATAGCATCGGCAATTTACTGATAATGACAAAAGAATAACACAATTTGTTTCTTTTATTTTCAGATTCTGCAGCTCCAAATGAACGACTTCCGATACCACTATATGTTCACCACATTCGTAAGTATGCGTCCTAAAACCACAACAGTTTCTTTTACGTTTGATTCAAGTTATGATGTCTGCAAATGTGACATTTGCCGGCCGAAGTGGCCGTGCGGTTAAAGGCACTGCAGTCTGGAACTGCAAGACCGCTACGGTCGCAGGTTCGAATCCTGCCTCGGGCATGGATGTTTGTGATGTCCTTAGGTTAGTTAGGTTTAACTAGTTCTAAGTTCTAGGGGACTAATGACCTCAGCAGTTGAGTCCCATAGTGCTCACACACACACACACACACACACACACACACACACACACACATACATATATATATATATATATATATATATATATATATATATATACAAACCTACGTTTTTTAAATGGAGCCACGTTAGCACATCTGAACATATAAACAAATACGTAATCAGTGCCGTTTGTTGCATTGTAAAATGTTAATTACATCCGGAGATATTGTAACCTAAAGTTGACGCTTGAAACCTCCGACGTTCAGTTGCGTGTTGTAACAAACACGGGCCACGGTCGGCGAGCAGCATCTGCAGGGACATGTTTACGATGACGACCGTGTTTACGAGTGTGGCTGTAGTGCACTGTTGTGGTTTGGTCTAGCTGTCGCAGTGTCCGCATGTAGCGCTTGCTGCTATTGTTATTCTGCATTCGTCTCCGCACGCAGACCAACTGTAGTACACCTTGTTACCAGACGTCTGTGATAGTGTAGTGTTTTAGGAACTGTGACCATGGTGTATTCGAACACTGAAAAGGCGGAGATGGTACTCATCTATGGCGAGTGTCGACGAATTACAGCTGAAGCCTGCAGGGTGTATGCAGAACGGTACCCGGACACAGAGCATCCAACGTGCCGCACATTGCAAAACATCTACCGCCAACTGTATGCAACAGGTATGGTCGTAGCACGCAAACGGGTCCGTAACAGGCCCGTCACAGGAGAAGCGGGTGCAGTTGGTGTGTTAGCTGCTGTTGCCATGAAACCACACATGACAGGACATTACGAGAGCCGGTGGACTGAGTCAAAGTAGTGTCATGCGCATACTGCATCGTCACCGCATTCACCCATTTCATGTGTCGCTACATCAGCAATTACATGGTGATGACTTTAATCATCGAGTGCATTTCTCTCAATGGGCATTAACAGAGAATGCGTTGCATTTCTACCTGTTTACCGATGAAGCGGGTTTCACAAACCACGGGGCAGTGAATCTACGGAACATGCATTACTGGTCCGTGGACAATCCTCGCTGGCTCAGACAAGTAGAGCGACAGCGACCGTGGACTGTAAATGTATGGGGCGGAATCATTGGCGACCACCTCATTGGTCCTCACTTCATTGCAGGGGCCCAAACAGCTGCAACATACATCGCGTTCCTACAGAATGATCTGCCAACGTTGCTCGAAAATGTCCCACTGGAAACGCGTCGACGTATGTGGTATCAGCATGATGGTGCACCTGCACATTCCGCAATTAACACTAGGCTGACCCTTGATAGGATGTTCGACGGGCATTTCATAGGACGTGGAGGACGCATAAATTGGCCAGCCCGTTCTCCTGATTTTACCCCTCTGGACTTCTTTCTGTAGGGTACGTTAAAGGAGAATGTGTACCGTGATGTGCCCACAACCCCAGAAGATATGAAACAACGTATTGTGGCAGCCTGCGGCGACATTGCACCAGATGTACTGCGGCGTGTACGACATTCATTACCCCAGAGATTGCAATTGTGTGCAGCAAATGATGGCCACCACATTGAACATCTATTGGCCTGACATGTCGGGACACATTCTATTCCACTCCGTAATTGAAAACGGAAACCACGTGTGTACGTGTACCTCACACCTCATGGTAATGTACATGTGCGTCAGTGAAAAAGACCAATAAAAAGGTGTTAGCATGTGGACGTAATGTGCTGTTCCAGTCTCTTCTGAACCTAAGGTCCATCACCGTTCCCTTTGGATCCCTACGTAATTCGGTGCTCTCCGATACACACGATCGAACAGCGGAGGAGTGGTACTCAACCGTCAACTTTAGGTTACAATATCTCCGGATGTAATTAACATTTTAGAATGCAACAAACGGCACTGATTACGTATTTGTTTATATGTTCAGATGTGCTAACAAAACTAACGTGGTTCCATTTAAAAAAACGTAGGTTTGTGTTAAAAAACATACTTCCGTGCATTTTTTTATGGTTTGTATTAAAAAATTACACTAGCCCCTCTCCTCACGTTCGGTCTGTGGAATCGGTTCGTCAGTATTTGATGTGGTTTACGAAATATATCCAACGGTAACGTTAGGTGACTCACCCTGTATATAGTGGAGGAGAACTTAAGAATTATTGAAAAAGTTCTTTATTTCGGCCTTGAAACACAAATCACAATACGCTAAGAATGATTTGAATTATAGTCACCATATTCAGACCCCTGTGCTGAAGTATGCTAGCGTAACTGCACATTAAAAAAATTCTACTGTAGTAGCGTAGTCACTCGGTACAGGAACAGTCATTAATGTAATACTGCGAGCTATATGAGACGTTTTGTGGGACCAAGTACAAGTGTATATCAATATCGTGGCACTACTGTGATAGTAAGCTTTCACTTGTCTTACAAGACATTTTATAAAGTAAGATGGACGTATGATGGGTGTACTCGATAAATAATTGTAACTACCTTCTTTGTGCAATGAATACCTATTAAATAACAGAGGAGTTACTCCACAATATTATCATCAGTGACTGAATATATGCAAAATAAGTTAACCTCCTGCCTTCGGTAAGCCAAAAGTTGATAATTATTCTTATTACAAAAGTGAGCGATCGTAAGCCTTTTAGCAGCTCTGCTATTCTGTTTTTCAGTTCAGTGTATACAGTTCAGTATGTATAACTAAGAACTTACATTTTTGACAGTCCGAAACTTGTTGAGCTGTGTTTCTTCAAGGTTTAAAGTTACGCAATTGCTGCAAAATTAGTTAATAACCTTACAAAGAAAAATTTGTTCAATCTGAGATGCAGAACAGTAAAACAAACTTTGACAAGCAAAACGAAAAAGACTACAAAGCTCTATAAAACAACTTCTATTAATAAGCGAGTGTCCCAGAACCCAAGTCCAGTTTCAGCTTGCTTATTTAACGATTTCTATAGGAAACAAAAATTTTATTTTCAATATTTCGCTTCACAACTAAACGAATTTAAAAATTTAAAATTCTATCTTAATCTACTCATTAAGAGGTACATTCTTATGTTAAAAGGTTAACAAGTACTATAGTTCAAACGGTGTGTGTTTGTTTTGAGGCAGTGTAGCTGACAACTCACAAATAATCGACATTTTTCATCTGTTAACTGAGGATGGGAGCCCTTAGCGACCTCCAACAAACCTTATACATAGTTTAAAACCTTTATGAAACGTTTCCTCTCCAACTTCCCCTCCTCCCCGCCCCCCCACCCACACACACGCACACGAACTGAAAGCAAAAAAAAGAAACATTTATCGCTTAGTACAGTTTCGCTGTTCGTGCAGTAAAACTTCAACATGAGACATGGCGTTTTAATTTATTACTTCGATTCGATTAATTCTATTCGCAACATAATTTCCAAGCAGTATCTGCAGATGCCGCGGAATGAATCTGCCAAGTGATATTACTGTACGACACATAGTTCACGAGATATGACGTCATAAACATTGACATGCGTGATAAACTAGCTTTTGCTTACATTACTCAGACCATATTCATCCAGTGTTTATATTCATCCAGTGTTTAGCAATGGAACACTTAGCGACTTCCAACAAACCTTAAGCGTAATTTCAAAACCTCTTAAAATCGTTTTGTCACTTACATTCTACCGCCATACATTTACTCATTACCTTACTTGTTAAGTAATCTGATTCTGAAGCTCTTGTATACATGATATTTCTATTCTTGGAAGTATCAACGGTTACTGGTAGGTTACTAAATTGTTGCGATTGTCGGTCACTTACGAAATGAGGTGGTTCGAGACTGAATTCTACTCGAATGTCAATTTGTTGGGTTATTAAGGGATGTTCTAATGAAGATTAAAGGATCACAGCATAGAGAATGAAATAAACACCTACACAGTAGATGAATTCGAATAAATACACAAAGTTGAAATGATAATCTGACCCACATGTTGTCCTGTTGTCTGTTAAAAGCTTGGAAATTGCGACAAGGGAGACTCCAGAAGATACAGGAGGCGACGAGAAGCGCAGCTGTAATAAAGACAGGTTCCAGAATGAACAGGATGATGATGACGATGATGTTGCTACAGTTTGAAGTACACATTAAAGAAATTATACAGAAATCTGACTTACTCCATTCTTATAAGGCCAGAATAGTGTGATATGGAACCAAATGAGAGCGACAGAACGTTCAGGCAACGCAAGCTGTGGAGTCACCGGCCCACACGCAGGACGTTGCCCTGAGGCAGTATAATGTCACCTGGCGCACCACCGCAACCAGTTTACACCAAGGGGCGCAGCTGACGCACGCCCGCAACACATGCAACTGCTTGTCCTGGGGCACTACCGTGCCTCTTCAACCGCCTGGATGCGCTTGCGTTGCTCGCACGTAGGGGGTCGTCATGCAGCATTTGCCGTAAATAAGTGTAACTACTCAAAATCAACGCGATACGCAAAGTCCGATTATAGCAGTTAGCTGTACTACATCCGCATCCAATGTCATAATGGAAATGGTACGGGCATTGACAGCTCTCACTTTGTTTTAACTTCCATTGCCTAACAGTTCTCAAATATGAAACTTTCCCAGACGCCTGTACCTACCTCACTTCGAGAAAGAACCGTGACTCGAACTTTAATTACAAATAAAAACACATTTTTTTGACATTTATCGAGATGTATTGAATTTCAGACTTGTTATGTGTTTTTTTTCTTTTTCTTAAGAGAGAAAAAATATAACATTTCACACTTGTTACGAGTTAAATACTGACAAAATGTCAAGAAACTCCCTTTCCGAAGCTTGCAAGTGATAAACTCAAAAAAATATGAAACTTAGGAAAGATCCATTCGGAAGAGGAGTATTTTACCAGCAAAAAAAATGAGTTTTTAAGAGTTCAATAGTTTCGAGAGGTTGCGTTATATGTTTCAAGATTTTCTAGAACCGGAAAGTTTCATGTGCTCTAGAAACATTCACGTAACTTAATTATTTATTTATGTCGTAGGATAGACCTCTGATATTCGCAGAGAGCCTGTAGATATCTACACCGTATTTTTATTATTTATATATTTATTCTACCTCACGCCCGTGTGGACTTGATAGTCTCCCATCGGGCGCCTCCCCAGGTGGCGGATAGGGGAATGCTCTCCAGGTATGGAGGGTACCGGGGAAATAAAATACCCGGGATGGACCAAAACTATAAACCGAAATCCACTAACGTCTGCCTCGTATCCAGCGGTTAGGGGTCAGCATCTGTTCGCCTAGATGGTGCGGCTGCAGCAACCTTCTTGATCTCAACAATCAAGTCGTATTCCTCGTGATCTTTTCTCGGAAGGACCACCACCAAGTTAGTTTTCAACTTGAAAACCAAACATGATGATAACACACGGAATGAATCCACTACCCCGGGCACAAGTCTCAAGGCTGGCTTTACCCGGTCATCGGATTCTGGGGGACCAGGAGCATCATGTTACGCCTAAGGTTGAGAACCAGACGACGTCCAAATTATTACACACAAAACAAAGACACTTCATCGGTACACTTAATACTAATACTCTTTTCAAACTGGGCAAGGTCAAACAACTTACAGACGTGCTGCAAAAATTCCAGATCAAAATCCTTGCAATCCAGGAAACACGTTTTACGGACGAAAACCATTTTGATACAGACAACTACAGGATCTACAAAGGAAAACCAGCAGTTAAAACTAATGAGAAAGGACTCAAACTGTTTGGAACAGCATCTGCAGTCCGCAAATCTATCAGCGACTCTGTCATTGACTTCCAGTCTGCCTCAGAACGTATATCAACGCTCTCCGTCAAATTGACCAACAAAGCATATACCTTGATCAACGCACACGCTCCCACAAATACCAATAACAAGAAGAACTGCCATAAAGTGGATGACTTCTGGAATGACCTTGAAGAGACGACAAACAAAATTGCCAAACACCATGTAATAATCTTGTTAGGCGACTTTAACGCACAATTAGGTAAAGAGAAAAAATACAGGAAAATCACTGGAATCCATACAGCTCACAAGTGAACTAACAAGAATGGGGAAAGATTGATAAGCTTTTGCGAAAATTTCGGCCTCGTAATTATGTCAACACAATTCAAAAAACCCAACAAGAAACTGTATACTTGGAAGTCGCCGAACACAATGTTGGGTGAATTCCAGATAGACCATGTGGCCATCTCCAAGAGTAAAACTGCAGAAATTCTGAATGTGAAAACGAGAAGAGGATTTTTTGACTCAGACCACCATCTTCTACAGACAAAGACCAAATTACAACCCTACAGAAAAAAGCCAAAACTAAACAAAGTGCTGAGACCAGACCCCGAATACATAAAACTCAACAAGGAAAACATCTTACAGGAAATTAGTCAGACAAACACCACAAACTGGACAGAACTTGTGGACGTCCCAAATCCACGATGAAATTGGGTCAACCCCCGAGAAGGAGAAAACACAGTTGGTGGAATACAATATGTGACCAGCCAATAGAAGAAAGGACCAATGCCTGGAAAAACTTCAATAGTCACAAAACATCAGAAAAATGGCAACAATTTCTAGTAATCCGAAAACAAACATCGAAAACTATTCGGAGGGAAAAAAGAAATTATGACAAACGGCGACTAGATGAGATAGAACAAGATTTTAAGAAGAACAACACCAGGAATTTTTATAAGACGTTTAAAGAACATATTGCAGGATACCAGCCACCCAATCTTTGTTTCAAGAAACCGGATGGTTCACTAGAACCTAACACGAAGAATAACTGCCAAATCCTCGCAGACTATTTCAACAAACTTCTCAACTGCGAAAGACCTACAGAGGATATTCACTACGAGACGTCTACACCAAATCCTGACGCTAAACCGCCAACCATCAACGAAATAGTAGAAATTATCAAGACACTGAAAAACAATAGAGACCTAGGAAAAGATGGAATTATTGCAGAACTATGGAAACTAAATGATGAAAGATTAACAGGAAAAATTCACAAAATCATATTAAACATTTGGGAAACAGAACAGACCCTTCTGAATGGAAATGCGCACTCATCCATCCACTCCACAAAAAAGGGGACAAAGCTGAACCAAATAATTACAGGGGTATCTCACTTGTACCGGTCACATATAAAATCCTATCAAAAGTTCTCATGAATAGATTAGAAGAACAAGCTAACCCACAAATAGGAGAATACCAGGCTGGTTTTCGCAAGGGACGATCATGCATAGAGCAGATCTTGAATCTGAAAATGATTCTCCAGATGAGAAACACCCGAAACACAGTGGTTACTTTTGTAGATTTTCAAAAGGCCTACGACTCAATAGACAGAGTAGCGCTCTGCAAGATGCTGGAAGAATTCAGCATTGACAGAAAGACAAGAGCAATCATTCGGGAAACATTAACTGACACAGTCTCCAAGATTAAATTTATGAGGGATATCTCGGAACCATTTGAAATCCAAACTGGAGTGCGACAGGGTGACGGACTTTCACCATTACTCTTTAATATCATTCTTGAAAAAATTATCAGGACAAGGGAAAAAGAAGTCAAAGGAATCCAAATTGGCATTAGAAAAGATAATAGATTCAATGTGAAGTGTTTAGCTTTTGCGGATGACCTTGCAATCCTCACAAATAATAGAAAAGAAGCCACTAACACCATAGAGAAGTTACAAGAAATTGCACAAAGAACTGGCCTGCAAATCTCATATGAGCAAACCCAGTACATAGAAAAAGTGCCACAAGACAAATTGCCTATTGTGACAGCCCATGGGAAAATCGTACAAGTACCACATTTTAAGTACCTGGGAGAAATCATCCTGCCATCAGGGATCAACCTAAAGGCCAATGAGGAAAGAATAAAAAAACTACAGAAAGCATATAAACTCACGTGGAACTATTATAACAAAAATTCCATATCCATTAACGCAAAATTGAGGCACTACAACACTGCCGTACTTCCGGAGGCACTGTATTCATCTGAAACAACACAAATAGGTGGGCAAACTAAAATCAAAGAAATAGAGAAACAAGAAAGGAAAATTCTCAGGAAAATTTTTGGCCCAATACAAGAACAAGGAATCTGGAAGAAGAGACCAACATCAGAATTATATAAATACACAGACAAGATTACGGATACAATAAGGAAAAGAAGAATGCAGTTCTACGGACATATCCACAGGATGAATGAAAACAGAATTTCAAAGCGAATTCTTGAAGTCATGAACTCAGGCAGGGGAAAAACAAAATGGATAAAAGAAGTTGAAGAGGACCTCAGACAAGCACACATAACAGTAAACGATGCAGAAAATTGAACTGAATTCAGGAACATCATCAAAAAACATAAATTTGACACGACAACACAGAAGAGACCAGGATGAAAATGGACAGCGGAGCGAAAGAAAGAAGACAGTGAACACATGAAGAAAATTTGGGCTCAGAAAAAACATAAACAATCATCATAAAGGAATTCAATCGCTCTCTTAAATGGGAATAATCGAAAATAATAATAATAAATTCTACCTCACGTTCATCAGGACAATGAATCGTTGCATACAAAATAATATTTGTGTGAATCTTTATGACTATCTATTTCTTTTTTTTTTCTAGTCTGAATACTGAACTAAGTTTACAGTGCATATCATACTATTTTTCCGTATCTGTATTTGTTGCTGTTACTACATCATTAATAATGAGATGGCTACCCATACGCTGCTCAACCTGTAGTTATTACCCTCTGGCATCTTCTTCCACTCTCAGCGGGTGTTCCTTTGACAGAAAAAAAGGCCATAAGTTCTCTTTATTTCGATCTACTTTGACTAAATTTATTCTTTTACTACCACAGCAACTACCCAAACAAAATTTAATGTTACCAACACCACCTCTAGTACTTTTGCCACAATTACTTATAATGTTAGAGTCGCTGATCTTCTACGCCTTAAATTCTTCTCTTCCGTATAGTCTTAGATCGACACACACAAACAATTTGCTGCAAGCGGAATCTATCTAGTTTCTCTGTACGTTCCGCACCAGTTTGACCACGCTGTTGGGTCCAGAAATATCTTGCTTCTTAGACATATGAGAAAGCATCAATTATCTTTCACTGCAAAGGTTATTCTTCTGCAAAGGTTCAACGGTCGCAGAAAAATTTAAAAATTTTCACCATGTGCAAATTCAGATATTTTCCTTGATGTCTGTAAGTGATACTGTTTGCAGAGTTTTTCTATAGCCGTGGACAGACGAGCGCTGTTGCGGCTGCCTGTAGACAGCACTTGTCCTAACCTTTGACCTTATACGTCGGATGTCATGTTATTTGAATCCGAGTATTAGTACCATTATGAAACCCAAAGACAGCATTCACATTAGCAATAACTACTAAATCTCGGATCCAACAATATCGAAACGCAAACGCTTGCCTAATTTTCGGTAACTGTTAAATATTCCATCACAATGCTCTTTTTTGCTTGTGAAAGTGATTGTCTGATTAATTCTGCTTGTACCCCAAAATGGACGTTCTTGATTTTTAAAAGCCTACGCACATAAGGCCTCTGTTTATGAACCAGGGTGATAATCATGAATTTCGGCCTGTATCGCGTTCGGCTATATTTGTATATTACCCTCCAAATGAATTATAATTAGCGAATATGGAAAATAATTTATGTTATCGAATATGGCCAATAAATGAGTTCAGCAATGTTGCACACAACGGATAACTTGGTCTTTAAGAAAGCTTGTAATGTTAAGTGACGTTGTGGATGTTGCCTTGGCGTTCATTTCGTTAACCATTCTCTAATGTGACCTTATTCTATTTTCAGGACACAGATACATTCAACTTACCTGATTCTTTGGAATAGGCACATGGGAGAAGGTGGAAATCAGAGTTACATGGTAGAAAACAAACATTCAAGGAGAAGAATAGGTTGTTTGATCAAAAGTGATGATAGTTTAGTCTGATGGACATGGTATTGCAGCAGACTTACATTCTGAAACACGTTCACAATACACGGCATAAATAGTATAAACGGAGAGACGTAATTTAACATTCGGTTTCATCTCGTGATGGTTTATTAAATGGAGGGTCTCTTAATACATATCGGAATGGGATACAGGGGAAATATTGTAAGTGGCTCCAGCTCCGTGTTCAAACACAGCGAAGCAAGACTAAGGATGGGACAAAGCTCAGTTACTCCACACGCACACATCTCCAAAAATCGAAGAGCATCTGCATTATATTTCCATGAGAACAGTCAGAGAACAAACAGAGGCAACAGGGATAAATTTTGGATCTGGGACACGTGGTTGCAGAAGTCCCATTAAAAGTGGAAAAATATGGATCAAAAGAAAATTTTCTGTGCATTAGGTATTCACTGAATTCACAGTTTTGTGTTCCACAATGTGCATAGCAGTATTAAAAGATAGGTATTGAACCGAGAACACGTGGCATGGTTCACACTCACTGGGCCCGACTAATTACAGATAAATTATCAGTTTCTCCAGGTCAACAAATCTTCCGGTCTCTATCAAAGACACCATGAATGGGCGAGGGATAGTTGTTGAAAGCGCTTGCACTCAACACTTGAGCGTTTCGTGCTCAGTTCGGTTCCACTTGGTCAATACACGGTAATCACATGAACAAAAATTGTAACATCTGACACAGTGCTTATCTGGTTTAGAGAAAAATAAACTCAACACGCTGTTTACCACATGGTCGCCGAAAGAATACGCAATCCAACTAGTACATGGGCAGCTCATGATATCCTATCACTTCAGCCGAAGGTAACACGTGGCGGTAGTTTCGGAAGGAACAAGTGAAGTCAAAATCGAAATGCAAAATTTAGTAAAATGAAACAAAATAGGACCGTGAATCACTTCCCTAACGTTGTTGTTATTGCGGTCTTCAGTCCAGAGATTGGTTGGTGCAGCTCTCCATGCTACTCTATCCTGTGCAAGCTTCTTCATCTCCCAGTACATACTGCGACCTACATCCTTCTGAATCTTTTTAGTGTATTCATCTCTTGGTCTCCCTCTACGATTTTTACCCTCCACGCTGCCCTCCAGTACTAAATTGGTGATCCCTTGATGCCTCAGAACATCTCCTACCAAACGATCCTTTCTTTTAGTCAAGTTGTGCCACCAATTTCTCTTCTCCCCAATTCTATTCAATACAGCCTCATTAGTTATGTGATCTACCCATCTAATCTTCAGCATTCTTCTGTAGCACCACATTTCAAAAGCTTCCATTCTCTTTTTCTCTAAACTATTTATCGTCCACGTTTCACTTCCGTACACTCCATACAAATACTTTCAGAAACGACTTCCTGACACTTAAATCTATACTCGATGTTATCAAATTCCTCTTCTTCAGAAACGTTTTCCTTGCCATTGCCAGTTTACATTATATATCCTCTCTACTTCGACCATCATCCGTTATTTTGCTCCCCAAATAGCAAAACGCATTTACTACTTTAAGCGTCTCATTTCCTAAACTAATTCCCACAGCATCACCCGATTTAATTCGACTACATGCCACTATCCTCGTTTTGCTTTTGTTGATGTTCATCTTATATCCTCCTTTCAAGACCCTGTCCATTCCGTTCAGCTGCTCTTCCATGTCCTTTGATGTCTCTGACAGAATTACAAAATCATCGGCGAACCTCGAAGTTCTTATTTCTTCTTCATGGATTTTAATTCCTACTCCCAATTTTTCTTTTGTTTACTCTACAGCTTTCTCAATATACAGATTGAATAACATCGGGGAGAGGCTACAACCCTGTCTCACTCCCTTCCCAACCGCCGCTTCCCTTTCATACCCCTCGACTCTTATAACTGTCATCTGGTTTCTGTACAAATTGTAAATGCCTTTCGCTCCCTGTATTTTACCCCTGCCACATTCATAATTTGAAAGAGAGTATTCCAGTCAACATCGTCAGAAGCTTTCTCTAAGTTTACAAATGCTAGAAACGTAGGTTTGCCTTTCCTTAATCTATTTTCCCTAAAGCAACGTAGCCGAAATAAATCGGCACCAAGCGTAGACCAAATCTGGCATAAATTCAGAGAAATAGTATTGACAGCAGTTGAGGTATTTACACCAAATAAATGAAAAAACAGATGGAATTTATCTCCTATGGTACACAGAAAAAATGTCAGGACACTGTCGCAGGTGAAACGAAAAATTCTGCCAATTTTAAATGAACCAAAAGCAACAGGATTGGCAAAGTCTTATAGAAGCTCTAAATTTAGAGCGAACTTCAATCCGAGATGCTTTTAACAGTTTCCACAACGAAACTCTGTCTCCAAATCTGGCAGAAAATCCGAAGAGATACTTGTTGTATGTAAAGTACATCGGCGGCATGACACAATCAACACCGTTACTGAACAACTGCGATGGTGATGGTGAGTACTCCTCTGGAATCGTCCGAGTCAAGGCGTCGTTCTCTGGCAACGTTTCAATAAGTTTTCTAATTGTCTTCTTCAAGCGAAGACTTCGCCTGAAGACGACAAGTAGAAAACTAGTCGAAATGTTGCCGCAGAACACCTTGACTTGATTGATAATCTGAAAAGACTTCGTCATCGAGATTCGCCGAGAAAGTCTAAATTCACATATTGTGATTGTGATGTTACCGACAACAGTACCGATAAAGCGGAATTACTAAGTACGATGTCCGGGAATCCCTTCACCAAATAAGACGAAGTAAATTCCAGATTCGAATCAGAACTTCAGAGAACACGAGTAAATTAAACATAGATATCCACGTTGTTATGAAGCAATTTAAATCACCCAACAAAAGCAAGACTTACGGTCCTGATCCCATCCCAATTAGGTTCCTTTCAGACTATGCTAATGTAATAGCTCCATATTTAGCGATCATATACAGTCGCTCGCTCGAAGAAAGATCTGCACCTAAGGACTGGAAAATTAAACAGGTCATTCCAACACTCATGAATGGAAATAGGAGTAATCCACTGAATTACAGACCCATGTCACTGACGTCGATTTGCAGTTGGACTTTGGTACATATATTGTGCTCCAACATTATGAATTACCTCGAAGAAAGCGATCTGTTGACATATAGTCAGAAAGGATACGGAAAATATCGTTCTTGTGAAACACTACTATCTCATTATTCTCATGAAGAAATGAATGCTATCGAGAGGGGATGCCAAATTGATTTCATATTTCTACACTTCCAATAGGCTTTTGATACATACGTAGTATGGCCTCAGTTGTGCTACTGGATCAGCGATTTTTTGTCAGAAGGTCACACTTCGTAGTAATAGCCGGAAAGTCGTAGAACGAAAGACAAGTGATAGGTAAGCCTCTGCTGTTCCTAATTTGTTATTTACATCTACATCTATCTACATCTACATGGATACTCTGCAAATCACATTCAAGTGCCTGGCAGAGGGTTCTATTATTCCAATCTCATATAGGCCGCGGAAAGAATGAACACCTATATTTTTCCTTACGAGCTCTGATTTCCTTATTTTATCTTTGTGATCGTTCCTCTCTATGTAAGTCGATGTCAACAAAATATTTTCGCATTCGGAGAAGAAAGTTGGTGATTGGAATTTCGTGAGAAGATTCCGTCGCAACGAAACACGCCTTTCTTTGTATGATGTCCATCCCAAATCCTGTATCATTTCTGTGATACTCTCTCCCACATTTCGCGATAATACAAAATGTGCTGCCTTCCTTTAAACTTTTTCGGTGTCCTATCTGGTAAGGATCCCACACCGCGCAGCAGTATTCTAAAAGAGGACGGACAAGCGTAGTGTAGGCAGCCTCCTTAGTAGGTCCGTTACATTTTCTAAGTATCCTACCAATGAAACGCAGTCTTTGATTAGCCTTCATCACAACATTTTCCATATGTACATTCCAATTTAAATTGTTCGTAATGGTAATACCTAGGTATTTAGTTGAATTTACGGCTTTTAGATTAGGCTGATTTATCGTGTAACCGAAGTTTAACGCGTTCCTTTTAGCACTCATGTGGATGACCTCACACTTATCGTTATTTAAGGTCAACTGCCACTTTTCGCACCATTCCGATATTTCTTCTAAATCGTTTTGCAGCTTTTTTTATCTTCTGATGACAATCTGATCACCATCTTCGATTGCTTGACATAATGCTGCCATTTACACGACCATAAAATCAGGAGAAATCAAAAAAAATTATAGAATAATACGACAAAATATGTGTCTGCGGGTAAGAGTGATAATTGATCCGAAATAATGAAAAGTTTGTAGCCATGCACTTGAATAGTAAAAGGAATGCGCAAAATTTCTGTTAAACAATAAATTCCACAAAGCCTGCCATTTCAAATCAGTACCTGATGATGACACTGACGAAAAACATGGGGCGGTCACATCGATTAAATTGCGGGCTAGGCGAATCGAAAATGGTGTTTGTCGGCAGAACACTTAGAAGATGCAACATGTCTACTAAAGAGACTGCCTACACAACGCTTGTCCATTCTCTGCTAGAGTGCTGTTGTGCAGTATGGGATTCTTACCAAATAATATTGATGGAGGGCATAGAAAACGGTCAAAGGAGGGCAGTTATGTAATGTAACAAAACAGGGCAGAGAGTGTCACGGATATGACACGCGAGTTGGGATGGCAATCATTAAAAAAGGCGTTGTTTGTTACAGCGAGATGTTTTTACAAAATTTCAATATCCAACTTTCTCTCCCGAATGTGAAAATATTTCGTTGATGTCCACCTACATAGGGAAAAATGATCGTTACAATAATATAAGAGGAATCAGAGCTCGCATAGAAAGATTTAAGTTAGTTTTACATCGTGCTGTTCGGGAATGGAATAGAAGAATAACGGCGTGAAAGTGATTCTGTGAAACCCAGGCACTTAAGTGTCAGTTGCAGGTTAGTCGTGTAAATGCAAATGTAGATGTTTTACAAGTTAAAAGTATTTCATTCCAGTTATTTCGTATTGACGTCGAATGTAGGCCGTGTTCACATTAACGTGCCTGGACCATATGAATAAACAGGTTGGCACCTCCTTCCTCGAGAGGCTCATTATTAGCTTGACTGTATTTGTGTTTGGTTGGTAGGTTTGCGGAGGTACGGCATTAGATGTCTACGCACGCAGGTCTTGTAATTCGCGCAAATTGTGGGTCGTTGATTTGCGTTCGTGGTGATGGCGCTCGATAGCGACCCTGATATGTTCCACAGGATTTACATCAGGCAAATTTGGTCGCCGAGACATCAACGTGAGTTTACTGGAATTTTCCTCAAGCTACCGTGCATGGTTCTGGCTCCGAGACATGGAAAATTATACTGCTGAAAGACGACATCGCCGTCGAGGAAGGTATCAGGCACGAAGGGATGCAGTGGCTTCGCAACTGTCAGCGTCACGTCTTCGATTACTACCACAGGTCCAATGCAAGCGCATGAGAATATCTCCCATAGCATAATACTGCTCCCATCAGCCTGCATCCGTGGTGCGCTGTTAGTTTCGAGCCGTCGTTCTCCTGGATGAAATTGTTTGTGGAGACAAACACCTCCCTAGTGTAGCAAAAGTGTGATTCAGCCGAAGAGCCGACACGTTTTCATTGATCGACGGTCGAATCCCAATGGTCCGTTGCCCACTGCAATAGCAGTTGGCGATGTCGTTGGATCAACATGTGAACACACAGGGGTGGCCTGCTGCAGAGCTCCATGTTTAACAATGTACGATGAACAGTGTGCTCCGAAACACAGTAGATGACATCGTCAGTTACGGTTCCGATGGGTGTCAGATAAATTAAGTTTCTCCTTACACCAGTTCGATAGCTGTGAGCTGGCGGACGTCTGCTCGAAACATGTAGTGTACCACAAGCGAATGCCGGTTGGGTTGGAATTATGTTATGGGGGCAGGGGGTGGGGGATGGGGGGCAATCATCTATTTCTACGAGATTAGTGGTGGAGTGGTGGCAATATAAGGCACCTTGACAACAGTTAGCCCAATCAATGAAGATCACAACAGGGCAAATAGGGGAAAAAATCCATGTAGTCGCAAAGTTTCGTACAATAGTAGAGTAGAGTGTCGTGAACAACGTATAAAGCTAGCCTGAATGTTATACGTCACTCTTCCACAACAACCCAACCTTTAGTCCTGTCACGGGAAAAGCCACGTATAACGCTAACTTACCATGTACGATGGACAAACGTACCGTGAAACAAGCTAACGTTACCCTCAGAGAGGATTTCGAATTTTGACCGCGCGTATATCTAATGGACAAAGGTATCGGATCATAATTTTGAATATGGTAAAATTAACAGAAAAACTAAATGGACTTTAATCTCGGGAGTTAATGAAAGTGGTAAAATCATATTGAATGAAAAAAATGAACGGCCGCCAACCCAATTAGGCATATTAATTTGGAAATCTATGTTTAATAAAATTGAACATTGGTTATTAAAGCCACTTTCGTTGATATTCCCCTTTGAAATCCGCACAGGATACAAACTGACACAGGGCACTCTGAGCTCTATGTATCAGCAGTTATCAACAACGCACACACCAGTAATTATGGACAGCAAATTTGCACCATGCTCGTACTAATAACAGCTATACTCAAGATCATTACTCAAACCAATACTAAAATGGTGTTGCATGAAGTGCAGAACTAAACTTGGACATGAGGGGCATCTGTATTAACTGACATGAAATGAAATAAAAAAAATAAAGATAAATAATATCAAAAGTACACTGTTTAAACTCCTCTACATATATCAGTTTTCCTTAGCAGCAGTAACAGTCCAATTATCTTTCTAATATGTGGAGGATATGATGTGGACCCATAAACTAGTACAGTGCCACTAGTTAAGCTTTATGATTATCTCAGTAGAAAATATTAATTCAAACAAAGCTAATATTTCACTTCACTTGGAGTAGTTCATAATTCACTTTGCAAGACAAAAAAATTAACACTGAGCTTAATTAACTTCGAAAAAGGAGCAATTCATGTTAGAAATTAAGACCACACTATGTTTAAAATGAGCTTAACTTATTTACCTTTTTTATTACCTGTGAAGCAAGTATTTTAGACAGTAATATTTACACAATCTAGCACTGTATTCTTGCAAAACTATACTTTGCAGTAAACTGAGAGTACTTTAGCCAAATCGTATCTAACTTCACTTTTGTGTTTTTGACTTTAACTCTTGCCATTCCTTTTATATTTGACAAAAAAAGACTTTAAAACACTTGACTGCAAGAACTGTTCATTTAAAACAGGGTACTCGGTTTTAATAGCACTTAGGAGACGACTCTCCATAGGTTCGTGATCAGCATGGAAGGTACGGTTCCGGACACATATTTATAGTATTTGGATTATTATTAAAACCACACACACAACTTAACTGGTCCATGCCCATATACACAGCTGGATGTACGAAGTTAGTAAAGCAGTGGTGAAATTTTGGTGGCTAGCGACATGGTGGCTAACTGTACTCCTGTACTCATGGCTCTTGATGTTCGAATGCTCTATAAAATTTCTTCTTGGCGCCGAATTTTCAACATATCAGAGCCATTCCTTTCTGCTGAGAATACCAAATAATAGGCAGATCCACATACGAGGCAAAAATCCTTTGCAAAACAGATTCCAATTGCCTCTCGTAGCACTGTCGAAGTTTACTGTGCTACAGCTAGCCACATACTGCATACCAAGGAGTCGCTCAGTTCGACCACCAAAACCACCTTTTACATCACGCCATGGCACTACCGTTGCGGAGGGACTTCTCTACGTCTTTTATGTATTACAAATACAAGTGTCCTAAGCATGAACCAGGTTTCAACAAACATTGTCTCTTTTACATTCATACACATACTATAGAAATTTATCCTTTTAACAATTCATTTGGCTTTTTGCATATATACATTACACAACTCTAAATTTCCTGTCACAAATCAATGACTTTAACTAACCCAGAATACACACTCCATAATTGCAGATACACAGTTACATAATATAAACCTACTTCTAATCAATATAAGTGTTACACCTGCCCCATGTTTCATTGAGGTTTCCCGACAGGGATACATCAATGAAACATCAATAACAATTCCAAAGAGTGTTGGGCGATTGAAAAGAATTTTTGCAAATACTTTACACAACAAACACTTCACATAACTGTTCATATAAAACACTGTTTCATAAAGTATTAAAACAAAAAAAAATAGGAACTTCTGTTGCATTCAGAAAATACATACTATTCTATACATGAGTCCATCTTGTAAAAAAATATACATATAGGAATTTACATATTGCTGACATACACAGCTTTCATTACACATGGATAATCTAAACGTATTTGTCACTGTATGATCATCAAAGAAATTATGTTTTGTCTGATTCAAACATTCATGCAGTTCATTAAGAAATCACAATACTCAGTATGTTTCACCCTTTGTCTGCCTATAGACATTTGGCAGTCCTCCATTATTTTCAACATCAACATTTGGCTGCCTGTTGACACATTTTACAGTCCTTCTGATCGTGCTGCAATATTCAATCGATGCAGTCCTTATCTATGTCATAACCTGGAGTTTACATGTACTTTGTATATCCAATTATTTTATACCGATTCTGAAACTTATAGGCATGTAGCAGTAGTCTGATAACAAAAAAGTTTTTTCCAACATAACAACACTTGACAATTAAACATCATGAACAAGAACATACAGAGTATAATACTGTTTGATTAAATATATATACACTTTTTCAGTTTGCCCCTTATTACTCATTTCTGTGTATGTAAGGTTTTAAATCTACAATGTTATGAACACCTCAGGGCTCCTTGGACTTGGGATAAACAAGATAATAGGTGTTAGTGTGCGGAGTCCCTTGTACTTCAAAGGGACCATAATAAATAGATTTGAATTAAGAAATTTCTTGGTTTATTTCATTAGATTGTTCGTGGTTTTTTACGAGAACAAAATCCCCAGTTTTGAATTTCATTTTAAGGCCCTTATCGTGCCTCTTAGATCTGGCTTCCACTTTTTTTCATTCTTTTTCTTAGTAAGTCTTTTTTCTCCCTCAGATCTAGTTATTCGTAGGGTGGAAATGGTAAGATTTCTTCAACTATTCTTTTGCTCTTATGACGAAGTAGAATTTCTTCGGGTGTAAATCCTATACTTTCATGATGGAGATTATTCATTGCAATTTCGAAGTCTGCAATAAACCTGCCCCATGCCTTATGATTGTGGTGGCAATAAGTTCGACACGATCTATCCAGTTCATGCATATAGTGCTTCATGATATGTTATTCACTGCCCAATTATACTCGTATATATCTGGGGGGCTTTTTCGGTTTCCTGATTTCTATGTCTTTCACTACTCTTGTCAACTCTTGCCACCGTATCGTATCGCCTGGTGGCTTTTTCTTTTTCAGTTCGGTATTTACTGCCGGATTTTTTTTGGAAGAGACTTCATTTTGCTTTTCAGATACATCTTCCATTATACTTTGTTCCCTTTCCTCCATGTCTACATATTCCTTATCTGAACTATCACTTATTTCGTGTTCACTGTCTGATTCTAACATGCACGCAAGCTCCTCTTTTGACCTTTTGTCAGTTTTCTTATTTTCAAAATTTCGAATCTTTCCTAAAATGTATATTTAAATTCCAGTCGCAGGCTTTCCTTCAATGTCACTTTTGATGATGGCCACTCTAATTTCATATTTAGTATAATCGTCTTGAATTTCAGTGGTTCACATATATTCATCTGAATCGATATTCTTATGACTATCAAAAATATTTAATTGTACGAATCCTTCATCAGCTGGAATCGGTTCATCCACACTATCAAGGATTTCATCCTACTCCAGGATCCTATTTATAATGACCATTTTTTGTTTTTAGCACCAATTTCTTTAACATCAGAAGCTCGCGTGCTTTGCGTGGTGCCTTCCTTTCCCTTACCAACAACTCCCTCTGACATCGCTGCTCGCACACCTTACATAACGCTGAATACTTTCATCTCTTCTTCATTTTCGGTCAACACCGTCTTTTCGACGTTTCCACTTTATTTTCTCCTTTTTATTAATTCTCTGGTCATATAATCCTTTTCAAAGATTTCCCACTCATATTGCTTTAAACTGTAAAACAAACCATCATGCCATTCTGCGATCTCTGAAGACTCCTTTTCGCACAAACTGTCTGTCTTTTCGCTTTTACTTAACAACGTGTCCTATTCCTTTTTCATTTCGGTCATATTTCCCACCAAAACAAGTACACTAAATTCCCTTATGACGTCATATCTTCCTACTGCCACTACCGCAGCCGCACTATGGATAGCTGATCGCTCCATGAAGTTCAGTCCACACAGTTGCTTAGTTTGCACACTATTGCCTTCAGCATTTTCTGTTGCCCGTGACTCATTCATTCTCCCACCTGTAGTTCTGTGTGCCCCATCCGGTGGCGCAGTTCTGCCACTTACGTGTCTCCTAAATTCACTTTGCTTTAGCAGGTATGATTTTTTTAGGTTGGGCCGGTAATATTTGTCTGTGCGAATCTGGCTCGTAAAACACATGGACCTTACTTTTCCGTGTCATTTCGATTTTGATAGTTTCGCGATGCAAATCCTCTACTGCAAAATGACAATATGTTGCACTCTACTACTTTGGCCGGCCGCTGTGGCCGAGCGGGTCTAGGCGCTTCAGTCCAGAACCGCGATGCTGCTACGGTCGCAGGTTCGAATCCTGGCTTCGGCATGGATGTATGTGATGTCCCTAGGTTAGTTAGGTTTCAGTAGTTCTAAGTCTAGGGGACTGGTGACCTCAGATGTTAAGTTCCATAGTGCGTAAAGCAATTTGAACAATTCTACGACTTTGCATCATTTTTACGCGGTAACGCTTGTTCTCATTTTGTTCATTATCCTCATGATTATCCCTACTCCAGTTTTTTTTATTTTTTTTATTTTGACGATAATCACGGTTCCCTCTCCTGTGGTCCTCGTCTTCTACTCTTTCCAAAATTGGCGAGAAGCTTTTGTGATTACATCCGATGTAACGTTTTGAATCTTTAGAAGCTTTTTCCACAGTTCCCACACTGTTTCGGATTCCATTTGTCTGTTTCGTAAGTGTATCATTTTCTGATACCACATTTCGCAAAAGTCTTTGATTGAGCTTCTGCCTCTATTGCCATATAACCTGGCCATGATAAATTCCCGTCATAGGTAGTCCTGTTTTTGCTCCCACCATTATTCCTCTATAAATTTCTGTTTAAATTCGCCAAATGACATTTGTTCTGTATCCGAATTTAGGCCCCATCTTTTCGCATCGCCAGCTAATGCGCTAATAACCACATTGATCTTTTCCCGGTCCATTACATAATCAGGAAAATTCCTTTCACAGTTTTTCAAAAAACCTAATGGGTGCCACCCATTATGCTTCTTTGCCAGATCGAATCATTCTTCACCCTCTAGCAATTTACTACATATTATTCTGTCAGTGACGTAATTCGGTTTTTCTCTCATTTTCCGTTCAAGGTCGCTCACTTAATCTTGGATCTGGGAAGTGTTCTCCTCAAATTTCTTTTCGCATGTTGCCACTTGTTTACTCAGTTCCTTTTCTCAATTGAGAACTTTCGCTTTTACATTTGCTTACTAATTCGGTTTTGAGGCAAAAAACACTTTTTCATCAACTTTTGTTACAACCAAAGGTTCTACTGTGTTTTGAAGTTTCATTATTTCGGCAGGAGATTATACAGTAATGCCCGACGTCCCGTGACCTTTTGGAAGATGGATGTACTGAGGCTCTGTTAAAGCTGTTGAATGCTACCAATTATTGCACAGCGCGGATCTAAATTTCGTTTCATGTCTCTAACAGCCCGCAGAACACTTCGAATTGGAAACGCGGGAACGTAATTGACTAATTTGTGGTAGAAACTTTGCAACGGCTACCGATGCCGGCCGCAGTTACTTCGTTTTGCTTATTCGGTGCGCCTCGGCAGAAGTTGTAGCGACCGAATCTGTACACACTCTCCTTCTCGCTCAGATGAAACGGCAGATCACCAAGATGTAAGTTAAACAGATAGCGCCGGCAGGGCGAAGTGCAGACAGCTTCCTCGGCCGGCCTCAGCTAAAAACGCGGCCGCAGCGAAACGCGGGGCCCGGCACGGCGCAGAGGCGGGAATTCTGCAGCGGCACGCGCCATTACCCGCCTAATGGCCCAACTTGGCGCGCCGCATACGAGGTGCAGGCGGCGGCGGAGGCGCGTTCTTCGGATTGCGGCGTGCGCCTCCGCTCCCTCGCGATACGCCGCGCAGAAACCGCGTTTCCTGCCCGTAAACAGCCTGCGAGCCGAGTTCAAACGCAGACCAGCGTCTCCCGTGCCCGCCTTGTATGCAAGCAGGCCGCTAAATGCGCTGCCGATACAAGTTGATTCCGTGGTCTGCCAGTATCGAAACTGCAGGCGCGCGGCCAGTTTCCCACATCTGCCTCTTCCATCCACTTTGAACCTCTGAACGGGAGCAGAGGTAAGGAGTTGTTTGTGCTGTTTGTAGAGCTCCCAGTTAAACTTCTTGCACTTGACTAAGTAATCAATGAATGACTGTGACAATGATGCACATTGGGCACCTTTCGTAACGTAATGAGGTACACAGTGTACACTCGAGTGCAGCAGGAACAGTTAAAATAAAAAGAAGAACTCGTGATTATTTCATCACTTTTTGAGTGTGCATCCATGATAGCAATAGTCCTTTTTCCCTTACTTTGGATAGTAACCACACAATCACGGTCAAGGTACTCCGATGTCTGGGTTAAAACCACATGATGCAATGATATCACAGTCTAATAAATACACTGTCTGATCCAGACAACTGTTACTGGTCATTATCGGGGGTCTCCACACTTCGCCTTCATGATGGCTTGAACTGTGCTAAGGACCGTTTCAATCAGGTATCTTGAACGTCTATGGAAGACTGGCAGCTCACACTTCCTCAAGTCCCGAAACTTACGAAGGTGGTGATGTTGGACACAGGGGTTTAGAGTGAAGCTGACATTTTAACACTTTCTAAAGGTGTTCAGTTTAAGATCGGAACTCTGGGCTCACCAGTGCGTTTCATCTACATCTACGTGATTACTCTGTCTTTCACAATAAAGTGCCTGGCAGAGAGCTCAATGAATCACCTTCAAGCTGTCTCTCGACCGTTCCACTGTCGAAAGGCACGCGGGAAAAACGAGCACTTAAATTTTTCTGTGCGAGCCCTGATTTCTCTTATTTTATCATGATGATCATTTCAGGATGGTCATTTCAGGAATGTAATCGTCCACAGTCCATTGCCTCACGGATGTTGCTTTATGGCAGTGTGCATTGTCATGCTGTTACAATCAAACCCAAATTGTCCCAATATTGTATGCAGTAAATACTTTTATGAAATGTATTCATATCCTTACGTATTTAGCTGTTTCCTAAGCGTAATCATGACACCAGACTCTAACCATGGAGAACACCCGCATCCTGTAACACCTCTTTTTCCATACTTCACTGTTGACACTAAACATGATGGCAGGTAACTTTCTCCAGGCATTCACCAAACCCAGTCTCTTCATCAGATTCCAATGGGATACAGCGTGGATCATCATTATACATCACTTGTTTCCAGTAATCCACTCATCCAGAGGCGTCATTCTTTACACCACCTCAAGTACCGCTTAGCATTTAGTACAGAAATGAGTGGTTCATGAGCAGCCGTGGACATTTGTATCCCATCCTTCCTACCTCACCACGCACGTTCATTGTACTAGCTGGATTTCTGCAAGCACTTTGGAGCTGAACACCTATTTCTTCTGCTAATTTCAAGTGATATTAGCGTCCCCAGTGCCCAATTGTCCCTGTCCACCAGGTCTGTCTGGTCTTGGTCTAGTTGCGGTTGCTCCTTCGCGTTTCCGCTTCACACTCCACCCCTAACAGTCCACTTCAGCAGCTTTAGAAAGGTCGAAATGTCCCTAGTGGATTTGTTACTCTCTCTCTCTCTCTCTCTCTCTGTGTGTGTGTGTGTGTGTGTGTGTGTGTGTGTGTGTGTGTGTGTGTGTGAATTCCTAAGGGACCAAACTGCAGAGGACATTGGCCCCTAGACTTACACAAGGCTTAGACTAAATTAAAGTAACTTATGCTAAGAACAACACACACAGCCATGCCCGAAGGAGGACTCGAACCTCCGGCGGGTGGAGCCGCGCAATCCGTGACATGCCGAGCGACGGATTTGTTACTCAGGTGACATCCAACGACTACTCCACATCCGAAGTAACTCAGCCTTTCTCAACGACCCATTCTGCTGACAACACAGTATCACATCTCTCCTTTTACTCTGGCGCGTTCGCCCTTCGTGACATCTACTGATCAACTCCGCATTACATAATACTATCTCGACATTTCTGATCTGTCAGTGTACAGTCGTCCATTTTTGTGATACAGTACACAGCGACGGCAGACGGTAAGCTATAATCTTGAATAGTGTCGTTTATATTGGTTACACTGATTTCTAACACTAATGGTGCGTTCCCGGGTGTTCCACAAACGAGTCGTTCCCATTTTAATGCACGATATTTCGACCAGTGGAGCAAACGTCTTCTTCAGGTGCTGCGTGTTTTGCTGTATTGTGCAATGGCTGCCTGGACCCGAACTGGTTGGAAACAATAAATACAGAGAACACCTGGAAGTACAATATTAGCCGCGCCGAGAAAACCTGAGAGATTTGTGACATGATTTTTACAAAAGAGATCCTACTTAGAGCAATAAATTGGAGCAATGCCAGGAAGAAGACACCAAATTTGTCACTGTACGTGTTTCCTTATAACCTACAGAGCCGGCCATTGTGATCGAGCGGTTCTAGGCGCTTCAGTCTGGAACAGCGCAGCTGCTACGGTCGCAGGTTCGAATCCTGCCTCGGGCATGGATGTGTGTGGTGTCCTTAGGTTAGTTAGGTTTAAGCAGTTCTAAGTCTAGGGGGCTGATGACCTCAGATGTTAAGTTCCATAGCGCTTAGAGCCATTTGAACCATTTCTAACCTACAGACTTTTACAGAATAACAACGTTTACTTTTAAGGACATGAAATAGATCGTAAACAGCAGAGGACGTACTGAATTTTAGAAAGATAACGTATATCTGTACAATATCGTGAAGTTTCGTTCACTGCATTCGGAAACAACTGCTTTAGAATACAGAACCTACATTTTTTAACATACGAGATAAGGCACTGTAACCGTAGCTCAAGAGAAAACTACAACATTGGCATCATAATAAAACGCAAAAATATTAAAACTTTTTCCCGACTCGAAGGAAACAATTTCCGAAATTGTTGGTACGTCAAAACCATAAAAGTCAGAATGTTTCCATACACTGTCTTTTGAAGAAGAGGTAATTATGCGTGTATTAAACAAATATTTATGAAGTGGAAAGTCGAGTGATGTGCTCCAATGAGCAAATCGTTAAACTCTGCGCAAAACTGTTGCGTATCGGAGAAATTGCCACTCATAAGATAAGTGAGCAAGATAAACACCTGCTTCTTGTGGATGAAAAACTTTTTTTATTCTCTTGCCTTTAGTGGGATACGTTGCTGTTATATCCAATTTGGAGAGTAGTTCTTCATGAAGACGTCTCATTTCACTCACCATTTACATTCATTTTAAGATTATTCACGTCTTTTGATATTTTACTAACGCTTTTGATGCAAAATTATAACAATTACTTCATAAACTAAACAGAAAAATAATGAAAAACAAACAATCTTTTGGTACATGCATCACCCTTTAGACACTGCAACAGTTTAACAGGACATAGAGGGTGATCCATTGAACAATTTGACGCAGGGAACCTGGGCCGGAGAAGCCAGCTTAGGGAGATAACAGGAATAAAATCACAGTACTTTATACTTTTTTATTTACATTAGTTACAGTTAACTGCAAATATCATCGTTGAAAAAATGGATGCTCCATTTATACTCTATCTTGCAAAATGTGCTGAAACTGACACCAATCAACCTCAATGCAAGCATGCAAACGGCGAACAAGATTCTGACGCACCCTGACAAATATCCGAGTGTGTTTCGATTCACATCACAGGCAGCTACAACTCTGACAACTACACTATGTGATAAAAAGTATCCGGACACCTGGCTGAAAATGACTTCACAACGGTCGCAGGTTCGAATCCTGCCTCGGGCATGGATGTGTGTCATGTCATTAGGTTAGTTAGATTTAAGTAGTTTTAAGTTCTAGGGGACTGATGAGCTCAGAAGTTAAGTGCCATAGTGTTCAGAGCCATTTGAACCATTTGAAAATGACTTACAAGTGCGTGGCGCCCTCCATCGGTAATGCTGGAATTCCCTATGGTCTTGGTCCACACTTAGCTTTGATGACAGATTCCACTCTCGCAGGCATACGTTCAGTCAGGTGATGGAACGTTTCTTATGGAACGGTAGCCCATTCTTAACAGAGTGCTGCACTGAGGAGAGGTATCGATGGCGGTCGGTGAGGCCTGGCACGAAGTCGGCGTTCCAAAACATCCCAGAGGTGTTCTGTAAGGTTCAGGTCAGGACTCTGTGCAAGCCAGTCCATTACAGGGATGTTATTGTCGTGTAACCACTCCGACACAGGCCGTGCATTATGAACAGGTGCTCGATCGTGTTGAAAGATGCAATCGCCATCCCCGAACTGCAATTCAACTGTGGGAAGCAAGAAGATGCTTAAAATATCAATGTAGGCCTGTGCTGCGATAGTGCCACGCAAAACAGCAAGGGGTGCAAGCCCCCTCCATGATAAACACGACCACACCTAACACCACAGTCTCAGAATTTTACTGTTGGCACTAAACACGCTGGCACATGACGTTCACCGAGCATTCGCCTTACCCACACCCTCCCATCGTATCGCCACATTGTGTACCGTGATTCGTTACTCCACACATTTTTCCAGTGTTAAATCGCACAATGTTTACGCTCCTTACACCAAGCGAGGCCTCGTTGGACATTTACCGGCGTGATGTGTGGCTTATGAGCAGCCGCTCGATCATGAGATCCCAGTTTTTTCACCTCCCACCTAACTGTCATAGTAATTGCAGTGGATCCTGAAGCAATTTGGAATTCCTGTGTGATGGTCTGGGTAGATGACTGCCTATTACACATTACGACCCTATTCAACTGTCAGCGGACTCTGTCAGTCAACAGACGAGGTCGGCCTGTACGCTTATGTGCTGTACATGTCCCTCCACGTTTCGACTTCACAAACACATCGGAAACACTGGATCTAGGGATTTTTAGGAGTGTGGAAATCTCGCGTACAGACGTATGATGGAAGTGACACCCAATCACCGTTCCACGTTGGAAGACCGTGAATTCCGCGAAGCGCCCCATTCTGCTCTCACGATGTCTAATGACTACTGAAGTCGCTGATATGGAGTACCTGGAAGTAGGTGGCAGCACAATGCGCCTAATATGAAAAACGTATTTTTCTGGGGCTGTCCGGATACTTTTGATCACATAGTGTAATTCCATCTCTGTATCCAATGAGGTCTCATACGCAAATGACCTTAGATATCCCTGTAGGAAATAATCACAAAGATTCAGGTCAGGTGACCTCGCAGGCCTCGGAGTAGGAGATCCCCTTTGAATCCAACGACCAGGAAATACTTTCTAGCAATCAGACTCGAACTCCTTGTTTCCTTGCAGTAAATAAAGAATGTACTGGTAAATAAACAGCACAATAGATGTAAACTTGTATGCATGTTAGTTATAAAGAAACCGGAAAACAGTAATGCTAGACAAAGTGGTAGACAAGTGTACTTCCATGCCTCGCTTCTCCGACTGGTAGTTCCCTATCTCAAATTGTTCTGTGGAGCATGCTCTACGATCTGTTACATTTTTGCACGCTCTTACGGAAACACCCGGTTTAATGTTAAGTGACGTATGGTTTTCGTTCCGCTATGGGTTCTAGCGTGTCTTCAACTATCAGACGGCAACAAATTTTACAACAGAAGGTGTTTCCACTGTATATTATCGTAGACAGTGAATGTACTGTGGAGTAAATTCACTTGTTTCAGAGGTAAGACAGGCAGCACAATAGTAATCGTGTACGTACAGGAAGACGAGTCGGCGCAATAGACTGTACGCTGCTTTGAAGCCGGCGCAGCCATGTTAGATGCCCTAAAACAGGAGCAGAGTACTGTTGACGATTTTTCTTGTTCTTTATTTCTGACGTGTGCGTGAAACAGTAGCGTTAATGTTACAGTGCTTTCGAGAATAACACAGGGTCAGGGAAGTATTTTTAGACGTTTTTCTGGTCTCAAATGTTTGACCCAGAAATACGATGCATTTCGCCTCGTTAATGTAACATTCTTTCTGTTATACGTCTTTAACAATCAATAATTGAAGTACGTCGTATGACAAGGCTGCTTCTTTAATCCATCATTTTCCTTAGTACGAGTTGACGAAACTGACGTTCGGGCTACCTCCTATTCCCGAAAATGCTGAGATGTTGTTCTGTTTGCTCGGTCTCCGTCTCTTCTTACAGCGTTTACCTAGAGAGCTTTTAGAGTTGGACCAGTAGGAAATCTGAAGTCAAACGACAGAAGTAAAACCACTATAGTAAAAGTAAACAGCGCAACAAAAATTGATATATAAAAGGAAATATGGCTTCAATGAGTCCACTGACGAATAAACAGTGATTCCTTTACACTTTAGATCATAATCAGAATGATTAGTACATCCGTAAAGGATCAAATACTTCCAGCAGAGGCTACTGTTTGTGAAAACTGACGCGACGGACGTCGGTTTCAAGTGTGTTACGTCATGACAACTGCTCTTATTATACGCCCATGAGAGCATCACTCATAGATAAAAGTTTATGCGTCTAAGAATACAACACAGCAACCGCTGTGTGAGTAAATCCACACTTACGACGAATTTATTTATTTATTTATTAGCTCTTGGAACCTACGCTAACCTGTGTCCTCAGTTATTTGCTGCATGTATTTCCATCACTGTCTGCATCTGCAGTTTTTACCCTCTACAGCTACCTCTAGTACCATGGAAGTTATTCGGTAATGTCTTAAAGGATGTCTGACCGTCTTGTACCTTCTTCTTGTCGGTGTTTTCCATACATCCCTTTCCTCGCCGTTTCTCCGAAGAGCCTTCTCATTCCTATCGTCCACCTATGTTCAACATTCTTCTGTAGAACCCCATCTCAAAAGCTTCCATTTTCTTCTGCTCCAGTTTTCCACACTCTGTTTCATTACCGTATGCTACAAACACACATTCTTTGATATCAGTATATTTCTCTTGGCCAGGAATGCCCCCTTTCCCAGTGCTCGTCTGCTTTTTATGTACTCCTTGCTCCGTAAGTCATTGGTTATTTTCCTGCGTAGGTAGAAGAATGCCTTAACTTCATTTACCTCGTGATCGTCAGGCCTGATTTTTTCTCACTGTTCTCATTTCTGCTACTTTTCATTGCTGTCGTCTTTCTTAGATTTACTCTCAATCCATATTTTGTTCTCACTAGACTGTTGATCCCATTTAGCAAATACTTTAATTCTTCACTTTCACTGACGATAGCAATGCCATCAGTCAATCTTATCAGCGATATCCTTTCACCTTGAATTTTAATTCCACTCTTGGCCCTTTTATTTCTTCATTGCTACTTGGATGTACAGACAATAGTAGGGGCGAAAGACTGCATCCCTGTCTAACAAAATTCATAATCCGAGCACTTATTTCTTGGTCTTCCACTCTTATTGTTCTCTCGTTGTATAAAATTTGTATTATCAGTCTTTCGCTATAGCTTATCCTTACTTTTCCCAGAATTTCTAATATCTTGCGCATTTGACATTGTCGAACGTTTTTTTGCTGGTCGACAAACTCTCTGAACTTGTCTTGATTTTTCTTGAGTCTTGCTTCCATTTCAACCTCATCGTCAGAATTGCCTCTCTGGTGACTTTACCTTTTCTAAAGCCAAATTGGTCGTCATCTAACATGTCCTTAATTATTCTCCCGTTGTTCAGTATATTATTGTTGTCAGCAACTTGGATGCATGAGCTGTTAAGCAGATTGGGCGATAATTCTCGTAATTATCAGCTCTTGCAATCTTCGAAATTGTGTGAATGATGTTTTTCCGAAAGTCAGATGGTATATCACCAGACTCATACATTCTACACACCAACGTACGTAGTCGTTTTGTTGAATGTTATCTATGCCTCCTGGCTTATTCAGTCTTAAGTCCTCCAAAGCTCTTTCACTCGTAAATTTTGATTCAATTACTGGATCCATTATCAGTTCACTATCGACTCTTGTTTCTTCTTAGTGGTTGCAATGAGAGAACGATTAAGGCCTAGAAGTAAGCGGCGAGGCAACACCCGTGATGACGCAGCTGGTATGAACATCAACATCGAATGTTCTTCCAACACATTCGATCGAAAGTGGTTGTAGAGAGGCTCGTAGAATAGGCGTGTGATCGATAACGCCCTCGTCACATGTGAAGTTAAGCAAGTAAAGATTTGGAAATTATTGGATACAGTTAGAATTTTTATTTTCGTGTTCAGTCCTAATCAACAGTGCAGTACACTACATTTAGGAGAACCAGAAAGAAGAGACTGAAACAGAGTAAATTGTCATCGTAATTAAACTTCACAGAGACGGTTTCTCTGGGTACTTGAAATCTATCCGGGTCTGAGAATTTAAAATCCCCAGTGCTGTATTACTAGGACCGACGGTTAGTGATGTCACCGGCAGATGTCTGAATAGCATCGAAATGGGTAATCTGATGATTATCGAGCTTTCATTAAGAGAAATAGCTTAAGGATCTGTCAGCAGCATAAGCGTCTACCGTACTGTCTCAAACAAAACTCGAAGAAAAGAATGTGATATAACATGATTCCCCTGTTATTTGAAGTGAATGTGCAAATTGAAGTCCCACCAGTGTCCAGTAGATCTCTGCCCTGGTATCTCCAAGGTGTTTAAAGCATTCTCGGATAATCTTAGACGATAAGTCAAACACTGAGGATCATGATATGTACGTTTCAGAAAGTGTGAAAGAAAAGACTTATAGACATCGTTGTTTGTCTTTCAAATCAGATAAGAAAATTTTAGAACAAAAACACACGTGTGAGGGGACACTCACCAGTGTTAGCACAATCTACGTAACATATCTGGTGGAACCCAAGGAAGACTTAAGGGAAATGCTGAACTAAACTGAAAACCTACTTCGTTCACAATTCAAGTGAACGATTAATAACACAATGATGGAATACAGCTGACAGAAAAGCATTTAAATGCCCAATATTACATTTTCAAACGCCATTGTGCAAGATTTGAATGCAGTCTGCCGCCTAGTGAACAAGATTACCCGAGGTTATTGAAGCAAAGAGGACATTAGATGCGAGTTGGTAGGGTCCAGGTAAGTCGTATTTCACAAAATAAAATTATTGATATCAAAAATCGACAAAGAAGTAAGGAAGAAACTGTACTGCCCGTTCTAAGTACAAAACTGTACGGAATTTAGACAAATGCATTTAGAAAACATAGGAAGAAGAAACTGGAAATGTTTGAATTTTGATGCTACATAAGAAGCTGATCCCAGAAATAGAGACCGGTTGCTGGAAAGTTTGCTATGGAATTCAGGCCTGTTTTTACTTGAAAATGGAAGAAGAGGAAGACTTACTAAGGGCTTTGGCAGTAGAATCTAGAGGAAGATGAGAATATCGGTACAAGGTAGTAGGAAGTCAAACCAATCAATGGCCTGGTCACTTCTAAAAATAAGGGTGGACAAATGTTGTGTACAAATGATCTTGTGTTGTAACCATTTTAATTGTGAAGTATGTTGAAGATTTTACGGCAGCAATAAAAATGCCAGAAGCTCTAGGCATGATACAGAAAAATGGCTCTGAGCACTATGGGACTCAACTGCGGAGGTCATGAGTCCCCTAGAACTTAGAACTAGTTAAACCTAACTAACCTAAGGACATCACAAACATCCATGCCCGAGGCAGGATTCGAACCTGCAACCGTAGCGGTCTTGCGGTTCCAGACTGCAACGCCTTTAACCGCACGACCACTTCGGCCGGCATGATACAGAATTCCGCATTCTTTATTGAATTACGTGTCCCACAAATTATTGTCTTTATTTCACGTACATCACTTCTTCATTTTTATCAACTTCTAAGAAAACCACCTTTTCTGTGACATTTTTGCCTGCACAGATGCTACGGTCAAGTCTTTAATTCCAGTTAAAATGTATTTAGAAGATGCTTTACTGCCATGCCTTACAAAGAAAAAAGTTCCTTAACGCCTTTAATGGACAGTATTTGTGTTTGCCAGTGGTGTAACTTGGTTTTTAAACAAACTCTGTAATCAGTATCTTTCGTAATTTTCATAAATGTTTCAGCGTGCACTTCGAGCCACGGCCAAACCTTAAACTTCGTTTGTGAAGAATTTTGGATCATCTGCAAAGTATGTGTAGCATGCTACCAGTCTCTTTAGAGAAGAATGAAATATTTTACGCCTTTTAGAGATGAATATACCGTCAAGTCCATTACTCTACGACAGCAGGAGCGCATTATGAAATTCCGTTCTTGTCCTACTGCTCTAAGAATTCTTATCTGACGCATAATGTCGGGCTAGCTGCGCTGCAGTTCTTTCCAAGATAGATTGCCCCTAAATTCATATATTGCACAGAAGAATATCTAGTTGTACTTTTTGGGTTCGCTAACATGAATACGCATGAATTTGCGCTTCCACTTTTATACTCGTTTAAAGAACCATAAACAAAAAGTTAAGGTGTAAACTTCCTGCAACTTATTCCAGTTTTCGTAAGTAGTATGTCTCCAGTTACACCCTGCATGACTTTGTTTACGTTATACATGGGTGTATATCTTTATAGTACAGACTATATATTCCCGTCCTGGAACAACAGCAAATTGATAGTCAAGTTCGCACAACATTTAACTTTATTTATTCAAGTTAGCACCTATTCCGCTTGATACACAGCTATACACGAGTTTTTAATGTTTTCATTGCCTTATAAAGGTCTTCTACCAATATTATTCTGATAAGAAGTCTTCTACCGCTATTAATCTGAATTTGTAGATCGCAACTTTCTGTATCTACTGAGCTTAGTTACTCATTAAACTCTTTAGACGCCGGCCGGAGTGGCCGTGCGGTTCTACGCGCTACATTCTGGAACCGAGCAACCGCTACGGTCGCAGGTTCGAATCCTGCCTCGGGCATGGATGTGTGTGATGTCCTTAGGTTAGTTAGGTTTAATTAATTCTAAGTTCTAGGCGACTAACGACCTCAGAAGTTAAGTCCCATAGTGCTCAGAGCCATTTGAACCATTTTTGAACTCTTTAGACGTATTTTCACTATTTGGATAGAGGTGACAAACACAGCGATTAAAGTGGGTGGAGCAACAATGAGATTTGCTTTTCAGAGACATACGGTGACTGATTGTTGCAGAATCTTAATATATAGCGACGTGAACCAGAAAAAATCATGAAATGAGAACCAGGCGAACTCTTCAGATTGGAAATTGGATTCAGTGTTCTGCTTGGAAATTCGAAGTCTTTGCGACCAAAAATTATATATGAAGTTCGGCGACATTAGACAAAGATTCTTGACAATGAATATTTTTATGATTGAGCGGAAATCATTAATGTAGTTTTGCCACGTTCCATATTATGCCCACAGCTGATTTGGCTACGAGGTGATGGCGCCCAATAGCGACCCAGATGGAAGCCGCCGTTCACCTCGGAGACGGCGTTTGTGGAGGCGACCAGTAAATGACATTTAATACAGTCAAGCATAATTTTAAGAATTCTTCTTACTTTCTGCTAATGAGATAACCTCAATACACATAATACACTTATATGCAGCTGTTTAAGAAGTTTGGCTCTTTATTTGCAGCACCACACTACACTGAATTTTCTCAATATGAGAGTGCTGAAGGGCGATCTGTTTTAACTGTTCAAAACTATTCAAAAACCAAGATCAAACAAAATATATTTTATTCAAAACAACATGCTTCAATAGACTTTGCTGTCATCTTCAGGCCTGAAACATCTGTTTGTAGTAAAAAAAAAAAAGTTCATTTTACGCTGAACCTCATGCACAAGACGTCAGGTGGATAAATCTCAGCACATTACAAACGTTTGCCATCGCTAAAATATTTAAAAACACAAAGCACCTATCGAAAAGGCCATATTGCTCACAGCTGCTTGTTACATGATACAAATACGGTACAGAATAGCACATTTTTTTCTCCACAGTACATACCTGTTGACTCACAACATTTTGTGTAAACAGTACATTCAAACTCTGAATGATAATGATGTTGATTAATACATTAAAAATGGCTCTGAGCACTATGGGACTTAACATCTGAGGTCATCAGTCCCCTAGAACTTTGAACTACTTAAACCTAGCTAACCTAAGGACATAACACACATCCATGCCCGAGGCAGAATTCCAACCTGCGACCGTAGCAGTCGCGCGGTTCCAGAGTGAAGCGCCTAGAACCGCGTGGCCACCGCGGTCGGCGATTAATACATTATTAGAAGAATTAATCACCTTCATTAGTGCCTCAGATGTGGTTGCATAATGTTACCATGATCTTTTATCAATATTCTAATAAAGTTAAATGCCTGACTACTATACCATATTTGAAAGTACACTGTAAAAATTCTTTCTGAGTAACTCCTGTTCCATAGAGAAGTTTTTAACATCAGAGTTGTACCTTTTCTGGTGCACAAGAATTACATACACACTAAGATGAAAAAAAGTAGCACCATGAAGAAATTATCTGAATGGGACAGAAATCAATAGATGTGATCTACATGTTCATGCAAACAAGTGATTACAATTTCAGAAAAATCTCCAGAGATGTCTTCAGTCTGGAATCTCATTGACTGGAGTGGAATTGTCTTCAGTGATGAGTCCCGCTTCGAACTGAGTCCCAATGAACATCAAAGACATGCCTGGAGACGCCTGACCATGGCAAGAGGGTACGCTGATTGTCTTTGTGCTTGCCATTTCCTACCTTGGCCAGCAAAGTCGCCGGCTTTTTCCCAACTGAGAACTATGGAGCATTATGGGCAGTGGCCCTTAACCAGCATGGAATTTCGCTGTGTATCGCGCCAGTTGGATAGAACTTGTGACGATATCCCACGTGAGGAGATCCAACAAGTCTATCAATCAATGCCAAGCCGAATACCTCTTGCATAAGAGCCAGGGGTGGCACAACACGTTATTGACTTCCTCAAACTGTAAAACTTTCTGTTGAACTGAAAAAAGGCACAGATGAGTGCGCCATTTTTCATATTCTCATTCCCTTAAAAGAACCTTGAGAGCATTAAATCGAGAGGTTAAGCAAACTGTTATGTTACTAGAGTGAGTAGTCAATCAGTTTGCAACCATTTTCTCCTTCTTATTCTTTTATCCTTCAATTCAATAACCTTCTTACAACTTCTTATGACAATTGTAGTTCAGCTTTTAGCTGCAACGAGGTGGCACGTAGCAGAGCAGACTTTGCCAGGGCTGAGTGAGGAAGCAGGTTCCAAACGGGGCAACCAGAAGTGGCAAGCCCTCAACTTCCATATACACTGATGAGCCAAAACGTTGTTACCACATGCTTAATAGCTTGTTTGTCCGTCTTTAACGAAATACATCACTGATTCGGCGTACGCGTGATCCGAGGTCTGCGCACAGGTCATATAATTTGCGTAAATAACGGGCCGTTGATTTGGCTACGAGGTGATGGCGCCCAATAGCGACCCGGATGGAAGCCGCCGTTCACCTCGGTGACGGCGTTTGTGGAGACGACCATCGACCTAGTGCAGCAAAAATGTGATTCACGCAAAGAGTCGACACGTTTCCATTCATCGACGGTCGAATCCCGATGGTCACTTGCCGACTGCAGTCGTAAATGGTCAATGTTGTGTGGGTCAACATGAGAACACGTAGAGTTAGTCAGCTGCTGAGCTGCATATTCAACAATGTACGACGAACGGTGTGCTCTGAAACACTTGTGCGTGCACCACGATTGTGCTCTTTCGGCAGAGATGCCGCAGATCACCTTTCATCCTACTTTGCAGAGCAGACAAGCCTCCGAACCCCACGTTCTGTCAAGAGTCGTGGACATCCAATCATTTTGCGCCCAGTGGTAGTTTCACTATCCTCCTACCTCTTTCCATAGATCTTAACAACGGTAGCACGTAAACATTAGACGAGCTTTGTCGTTTCCGTGATATTCGTTGAAGGCTCTGCACAATTATAATCTGCCCATTGTCAAAATCCCTTATCTCGATGAATTTCCCCATTTGCAGCCCATATTTTTGCCAGATCCTCTGTCTGTATCTGCCCCGTTTACATACAGGGTGTTTCAAAAATGACCGGTATATTTGAAACGGCAATAAAAACTAGACGAGCAGCGATAGAAATACACCGTTTGTTGCAATATGCTTGGGACAACAGTACATTTTCAGGCGGACAAACTTTCGAAATTACAGTAGTTACAATTTTCAACAACAGATGGCGCTGCGGTCTGGGAAACTCTATAGTACGATATTTTCCACATATCCACCATGCGTAGCAATAATATGGCATAGTCTCTGAATGAAATTACCCGAAACCTTTGACAACGTGTCTGGCGGAATGGCTTCACATGCAGATGAGATGTACTGCTTCAGCTGTTCAATTGTTTCTGGATTCTGGCGGTACACCTGGTCTTTCAAGTGTCCCCACAGAAAGAAGTCACAGGGGTTCATGTCTGGCGAATAGGGAGGCCAATCCACGCCGCCTCCTGTATGTTTCGGATAGCCCAAAGCAATCACACGATCATCGAAATATTCATTCAGGAAATTAAAGACGTCGGCCGTGCGATGTGGCCGGGCACCATCTTGCATAAACCACGAGGTGTTCGCAGTGTCGTCTAAGGCAGTTTGTACCGCCACAAATTCACGAATAATGTCCAGATAGCGTGATGCAGTAATCGTTTCGGATCTGAAAAATGGGCCAATGATTCCTTTGGAAGAAATGGCGGCCCAGACCAGTACTTTATGAGGATGCAGGGACAATGGGACTGCAACATGGGGCTTTTCGGTTCCCCATATGCGCCAGTTCTGTTTATTGACGAAGCCGTCCAGGTAAAAATAAGCTTCGTCAGTAAACCAAATGCTGCCCACATGCATATCGCCGTCATCAATCCTGTGCACTATATCGTTAGCGAATGTCTCTCGTGCAGCAATGGTAGCGGCGCTGAGGGGTTGCCGCGTTTGAATTTTGTATGGATAGAGGTTTAAACTCTGGCGCATGAGACGATACGTGGACGTTGGCGTCATTTGGACCGCGGCTGCAACACGGCGAACGGAAACCCGAGGCCGCTGTTGGATCACCTGCTGCACTAGCTGCGCGTTGCCCTCTGTGGTTGCCGTACGCGGTCGCCCTACCTTTCCAGCACGTTCATCCGTCACGTTCCCAGTCCGTTGAAATTTTTCAAACAGATCCTTTATTGTATCGCTTTTCGGTCCTTTGGTTACATTAAACCTCCGTTGAAAACTTCGTCTTGTTGCAACAACACTGTGTTCTAGGCGGTGGAATTCCAACACCAGAAAAATCCTCTGTTCTAAGGAATAAACCATGTTGTCTACAGCACACTTGCACGTTGTGAACAGCACACGCTTACAGCAGAAAGACGACGTACAGAATGGCGCACCCACAGACTGCGTTGTCTTCTATATCTTTCACATCACTTGCAGCGCCATCTGTTGTTGAAAATTCTAACTACTGTAATTTCGAAAGTTTGTCCGCCTGAAAATGTACTGTTGTCCCAAGCATATTGCAACAAACGGTGTATTTCTATCGCTGCTCGTTTAGTTTTTATTGCCGTTTCAAATATACCGGTCATTTTTGAAACACCCTGTACTTTCATTACTGCTTCTCAGTCGCGTAACGCCATCAAGTGGCATTCAACGTTAACAGTGGTCATAATCTTTTAACTTATCAGTGCATATGCATTTATAACGCCGGCGAGAAGAGACCGCAGCTAGTGTGGCACCACCCACTGGGACAAACACTTGCTTTTGTAAAGGTCCACAGCCCGTTGGCGGCAGCACGTAGAAGGTAGTTTTTGCCTCTAAAGTATACAGTAGGCTTCAGGTTTCGCGAAACCTCAGAACAGGTTTTCTCGTCGCCGTTTCCCTACACTGCAGGGGAAAAGAGCGCTATGGAGACAGTTCTCTTTGAAGTCAAAATCTTAATAATTTTGGCAGTGGGACGGTGGAGTTCCTCACCTGAACACTGGTGTTTGGTTTTGCGCTTTTTGAAGAAATTCCGAACCGACCGTAGGAACACTAACTTTAGTAACATGTAGAAAGAAAACATCTGATTGGGGTTAAATGCCATGATGTCAGAGGGGTGGTAGGTGACGCTTCCCTGCCTAGCATAATATGACACACTACACGGGATTGGGCAGAATTTCTTTTTCTTTTTTTTTTCCCCTTTTATGATACTGACTGTCTGCACTGTGCTCTGTCCTGTGATTGGGAGAGGCATTTCATATGTGACAGTCTGTCGTCATTCTTTCTTCTTTTGAATCAGGAGTCCTTTCTGAGATTAACAGGCATCTCTATGACCGGCTGCCCTGGCTGAGCGAGGTGGCGCAGTGGTTAGCACACTGGACTCGCATTCTGGAAGACGACGGTTCAAACCCGCATCCCGACATCCTGATTTTCGTTTTCCGTGACTTCCCTAAATCAGTTCAGGCATCTGCCGGAATGGTTCGTTTTAAAGGGCACGGCCGATTTCCTTCCCCATCCTTCCCTAATCCGATGGGACCGATGACCTCACTGTTTGGTCCCCTCCACCAAACCAATCAATCAACCAACCTGGCAACGGACGGGACGTACTACTGCTTGGTAATTATCAAGTGCAGACTGCGTATCTGCCTTAGAACGATTGTGTTAATAACCGGTAAATTTTCTATTTCCGTGTAATAACGAAAAATTCGGAGTAGGTATTAAAATTCATGGAGAAGAAGTAAAAACTTTGAGGTTCGCCGATGACATTGTAATTCTGTCAGAGACAGCAAAGGACTTGGAAGAGCAGTTGAACGGAATGGACAGTGTCTTGAAAGGAGGATATAAGATGAACATGAACAAAAGCAAAACGAGGATAATGGAATGTAGTCAAATTAAATCAGGTGATGCTGAGGGAATTAGATTAGGAAATGAGACACTTAAAGTAGTAAAGGAGTTTTGCTATTTGGGGAGCAAAATAACTGATGATGGTCGAAGTAGAGAAGATATAAAGTGTAGACTGGCAATGGCAAGGAAAGCGTTTCTGAAGAAGGGAAATTTGTTAACATCGAGTATAGATTTAAGTGTCAGGAAGTCGTTTCTGAAAGTATTTGTATGGAGTGTAGCCATGTATGGAAGTGAAACATGGACGATAACTAGTTTGGACAAGAAGAGAATAGAAGCTTTCGAAATGTGGTGCTACAGAAGAATGCTGAAGATAAGGTGGGTAGATCACGTAACTAATGAGGAGGTATTGAATAGAATTGGGGAGAAGAGAAGTTTGTGGCACAACTTGACTAGAAGAAGGGATCGGTTGGTAGGACATGTTTTGAGGCATCAAGGGATCACAAATTTAGCATTGGAGGGCAGCGTGGAGGGTAAAAATCGTAGAGGGAGACCAAGAGATGAATACACTAAGCAGATTCAGAAGGATGTAGGTTGCAGTAGGTACTGGGAGATGAAGAAGCTTGCACAGGATAGAGTAGCATGGAGAGCTGCATCAAACCAGTCTCAGGACTGAAGACCACAACAACAACAACAACGAAGTGTAAGTGGTCAGTGAAATCTGTAACTAATTAAACTTAATTAACTAATTACCTTCTCATTACTTAAAACATCAACCAAATTTAGTCATTGTTAACAAAATGTTGACGAATTAAATCAGGCAACGCTGAGAGGATTGTTTTAGAAAATTAGACACTTTAAGAATCAGATGAGTTTTGATATTGAGCAGAAAGAAACTGACTGTGGCCGATGTGGAGAGGACAGAAAATGAAAACTGTCAATAGAAAGAAAAGTATTTCCGAGAAAAAGATATTTGTTTCTGTCGAATACAAATTTTCTGAAGGGATTTGGAGTGTGGCCGTGTACGAAAGTGAAACACCCACTATAAACAGTTCATCCAAGAAGTGAACAGAAGCTTTTGAAATACGATGCTAAAGAAGAAAACAGGAGACTACATCGATCGAGTCGAATTAAGGAGCAATGAAATTACCGGATAAAATCTGACTGTGGATCGGTTGATAGGACACATGCTGAGAAATTAAAGGATCATCAGTTTGAGAGGAGAGTGCCCTTTCTGGCTAGTCACATCTCACCCAGAAGTAGAGATGGAACGAAGTAATATGCTAATGTCTTGACAGTGTGACAACCGCACTTACAAGGGAACCTCCCCATCGCACCCCCCTCAGATTTAGTTATAACTTGGCACAGTGGATAGGCCTTGATAAACTGAACACAGATCAATTGAGAAAACTGGAAGAAGTTCTGTGGAACTGTGAAAAAATGAGCAAAATATACAAACTGAGTAGTCCATGGTCCACATAAGCAACATCAAGGAGAACGTGAGCTCAGGAGCGCCGTGGTTCCGTGGTAGCGTGAGCAGCTCCAGAAAGAAAAATCCAAGGTCCTGCTCATTGGTGAGGGCTTGCCGGACAGATGCGCTGCCCCCCTTAGTGTCGCCGCCACCATACGGTGTCTTGGACTTGATTTCACAGCAGACCTGCGCCGCTCAGCGACTATCAATGGTAGACGCTTGCTACAGACAATCAGAGCAAATCTCGCAGATCACCGGCTACGAGCTCTCGACGTTATCCAACGCGCGCAATACGTGAACGTGTATCATGCTTCCCGTAAACCACACGTGGCTCAAGTACTACCAGTCCCAAATCTCCTGGCGCGACGATTGTTGATGGCTTTCGGCTCCTTCGTCAGCTCGGGGATGTTATTCAAGGTGCAGTATGAATCCCTTGCACTGCCACGAGATCGTGGCGGGGTGGGACTCATCCACGTGCCGACTCGTGTCAAGGCACTATACGTCAGCTCCCAACTAAAACTTTGGCATCGTTGCCCACAGAGCCTTACTAGCCTCCTGCTTCACAACTTTGCACCGGCCTCCTTGTCCGCCCCAGTGCTGGTATCGACCATTCCAACCCCCTTTTATTACATCCAACGATTTTTCCTGGAGTTCAGTTATATCTACCGGTCCTTACCACTTACACGTTTGTACCACACGAAAACAGTCTCCGAATTGTTACAACAGTGCCGCCCGTCCAACCCCATCGAACATAAGTATCCACAGTACGTGTGGCGACACATATGGAAGGCGATCCACGCGCGTTTTCTCGAATCAGACATTCAATCAACGTGGTACATCACCGTGAATGGCAAACAAGTTAACCGAGATCGTCTGCACCGCATCCATCTCGCCGATTCATCCCTCTGCACCCACTGTGAAGTGGATGACACGGATGTCCACCGGTTCCACTGTGGCACAGCGCTAGACGTCTGGACACTTGCGCGGCGAATTTTGGCGTTTCTTACTCGCCAGACACCGGCTCAGATCGACGTCCACATGCTTTTGTACCCCGATAAGACTTTCTACCCCTCCGCCAAAACTAACTCTGTGAATTGGATCTGTGGCCACACGATCCGCTATCTTTTTACTTCTGGCGACAAATCTACGCTAGGATATTGGACTTATCTCAACGAACGACACTGCGTCCTGATTCGCAACCCACGCTATAAACAATATTTTTCCAATTTCTTACGGAGCACTTTCGATGAGCCACCTAGTAGCTGGAACGTCCAAGCCCTGAGAAGCTGAAAACTGTATCAAACGAACCGACCTGAATAGATCTGCTACCCAGAACCCACGCCTACGCCCGGAGAAGACACGTTTGGACGAGCTGGCATGCTGTAGGCGGATACACTACAAGAGCTCCTGTAAGAACTGGACTTTAACTACAAGTCGCACGATGACTTAAAAAGCTTTTCCTTATTTATTCCTCATAGTTTGTTCTTGAAGGAAAAAGAAATTTGATTTTAGCTTTGAGAAACTTTTTTTGTTCCAAAATATTGCTTCTTCGCCAACAAGACGGAGGAGACTCATTTTTGTTTACTGGAAGGAAAAACCAGTATAATTGGCGTCTTTGTTTTCTTTTGAAAAAAAAAAAAAAAAAAAAAAAAAGGTGTTGGGCTGCGAAGGGCAAGGTTACGAGTTCAAACCTAAGGTTACGAGTTCAAACCTTGTGCGGTGCTTTATATTTTCTTTATCTAAAAACAATATTGGAGTGCCATACTTCACGATTTTTATTCGTTTGAATGAAATTTCTAGTGCTTTGCCTCTTCGTTAATTTTTTCGCTGCTGCAGACACGTGCTCCCCGCATTCCACGCTGTGCGCGATTTTGTCATCACTGCACTTCTCGCCTGTGCAGACACATGGTGTTCCCACTGCTTTGACACACTTATCATTCGATTTCACAAAAACTATTTGGCCAAAAAAATTTGATTTTTACACGTCTTCTTGACTGATACCTTCCCCCCATAAATGACTTAATTTTGTTTTGATGTGTAGCATTAAATGTAGTTTAAAAAAATAAATAAATAAAAAAAACAAAAAAAAAAGAAAGAGAGGTCCTTGGTTCAAGTCTTCACACGAGTGAAAATTTTACTTTCTTTATTTTTGCATAGTTATTATCTGTCCGTTCGTTCATTGACGTCTCTGTTCACTGTAATAATTTTAGTGACTGTGTTTTGCGACCGCATCACAAAACCGTGCGATTAGTAGACGAAAGGACGTGCCTCTCCAATCGGAACCGAAAACATTTGATCGCAAGGTCATAGGTCAACCGATTCCTCCACAGGAAAACACATCTGATATATTCTATACGACACTGGTGACGGCATGTGCGTCACATGACAAGAGTATGTTGTCGACCCCCTAACTTGTACACTTGGCGAATGGGTAAAAAGATTCTTCTACCTTGCCCGATCTAGCTTTTCTTGTGGATGTGATAATCACTCCCAAAAAAGTGATGAAAACATAAGAGTTTGTCACATAAACTGAAAATAAAAAATTAAAGTTTGCACTCGATGGAAGATTTGAACCAAGGACCTTTCGTTCCGGAGCTGCTCACGTTACCACGAGACCACGGCGCTCCTGCGGTCCCAGTGTCCTTGATGTTGCCTATCTTCCCATGAACTACTCAGTTTGTGTATTTTGTTTATTTTTTCACAGTTCCATACAACTTCTTCCTGCTTTCTCAATTGATCTGTGTTCAGTTTTTCAAGGCCTATCCAGTGTGCCAACTTATAACTAAATCTGAGGGGGGTGCGATGGGGAGGTTCCCTTGTTAGAATCGTAAGAACAGGTATCGTAATGGATTGCAGGGGCAGTAGAAACTTTCTGTGATTTTTCTTTCTCTGTTTGGCTTTCGTATTACAGGGTGTAGTGGTGAACACTGTGCTGCCTGGGACAGTCAAGAAGAGGGACGCAAGGGATCACTACAGTGCTCGTTCCCTTGGGACGCTGGCGGGGGTGTTCTTTTATAGGAGGAGCAGTGAATTCACGGCAAGGAGAAAGTGGTAGAAACGGGCTTTATGCGAGTGAATGGGCAGACACTGGTCCAGACCGTCCAGCCTAGGACAATGAAGCAGGACGCAGCTGCGGTGCTAAAAGTGCACCACCACCCCCCCCCCCCCACTGCTTTTTCCATTCCAGCGTGCGGACGGTATAACTCGTCCGCAGATGGACGCCAAAAACTCGCTGGCGGTTTGAACGAGTTCAGAGGAACGTTATTCTAGGCGTGCAGAAGTGTGGGGTCCGGTCACAGATAACATCTTTAGACAGTGTGCCAATAGAAACATCACCGACCTTGAGTTTATTTCATGGCTGGTAGCCCTCCAAGGCGACACAGTAGTACGTATTTTTTCTTTTTTGTTTTCCCACGGTGCACGGTGGCGAATTCAGGCAGGCAGCAAAAGCACGCTCTGCCATCGGGGCAGAGAAGGGAGTTATACACGTTGATTGCGTGTTTTATGCAGCTTCTAGAGGGATTATGAAAGACATTACAAAATTATATCATTGGCTAATGTTGGCGGCAAACCAGGAGATTGGCTAGGAAATTTCAGGTACCCAAAAAACTGTCACCAGTGAAATAGAAAACTTCGATGGTTCACTCTAGTACTTTCGAGTAAGGACATTTCGGCTTCGGTTGTGGAATAGGAAAGATTCAGATTCGAATTGTGGCATACGGGGCATATGTTGGAACTGAGACTTAGAGTCGGACGGACTTAGAAAAAATGGTTCAAATGGCTCTTAGCACTATGGGACTTAACTACTGTGGTCATCAGTCCCCTAGAACTTAGAACTACTTAAACCTAACTAACCTAAGGACATCACACACATCCATGCCCGAGGCAGGATTCGAACCTGCGACCGTAGCGGTCACACGGTTCCAGACTGTAGCGCCTATAACCGCACGGCCACTCCGGCCGGCGACGGACTTAGAGGTGTGCGTGTCTGACCAGTAGTGACGGAGGACCCCCCTCAAGTTCTACAGTTCGAAGCCGACTATCGGATCTAATTACATTGCATTACCAGCATGGTAAGGACCAATAGGCATACTAACTTGTTGATTCGGATGGAGCAGTTATCTCTCTAGGATTCGCTCTGCCACAGTAGGATATTTGTCTTCATTCGCTGTCAGCTTCATTCCTTGCGATCTCTACCTACCTGCCATATGACACAATGATTCTACAGTCATGACAGTGAATCGTCAGAAATAACACATTTTCGATCCTAGCCCACAATTAGGCAGTCACTAATGCCATCAGCCACGTACTTTTGTAAATGAGATTATGAGTAATGAATGCCGAATCCTCGCAAATTGTAATATGCTGCTTGTAAAATAAATTCTGAATCTATTATACTCTGTGACCTTAACTCTCATGTCATAGAAAGACATCAGATCACGCTAGTTAAGTTCCGTTGCGTAACATTATTAATCAGTTCTGGCTCATGAGGAGTGATCTGCCGCCGTAATTACGCCGGCGAGATCAGGCAGGTTTAAAGCCTAGTTACGGGAGAGACGGGGGGGGGGGGGGGGGGGGCGGAGGGGAGTCTCGAAAATTTCGTAATACAGGGGGTTGGAGGAGGGTTAAAAATTGCAATGGAAAACAACGATCGATTATTGATCTTCTGACTGGTTTGATGCGGCCCATCATGACTGTACCAGTACCAACCTCAGAGCAGCGCTTAAACACAACGTCCTCAAGTATTTGTTGGATACTTTCCATTTCTGACTTCCTCTATTCTTTCTACCCTCTATAGTTCTCACTAATACCATAGAAGTTATTCCCTGATGTCTTAACAAATATCGTATCATTCTGTTCCTTCTTTGTCGTTCTCCTCCATGTGTTCATTTTCTCTCAAATTCTGCGAAGAACTTTCTCATTCCTTATATTATCCGTATGCCTAACTTTCAACTTCCTTCTTTGGCGCCACATCAAAAACGCTTCGATTGCCTTCTTTTCTGGTTTTTCTACAGTCTAAGATACACATCCATATAATGCTTTGTTAAAGATTGACTTAGGTTTGTCATATTAAGGTCGATGACCGATACTTCTTTTGACAGGGATGCCCTGTTAATCAGAGCTAGTAAGCTTTTCGTGTCTTCCTTGCGATCCGTCATGCGTTATTTTGCTTCCAAGGTAGCACAATTGCTTCACATCATCGAAATCATGGTCAACAATTATGACCGCTAATCTAATTTCTCCTGCTCGATGATTTCGTTTTTCTGTGAATCCTGTACACACTGGACATTCCGTTAACTAATTCCTCATATCCACTGTGGATAGCCACGTCATCAGCCAATGTAATCAGTGATATCCTTTCACCTTTAATTTTAATCCCATTCCTGAAACTTTCTCCTATTTCCTTTATTGCTTTTTCGATCTATAGATTCGACAGTAAGGGCGAAAGATTGCATCCTTATCTTACATCCGAACACATGGTTACTGGTTTTCTATTCTTATTGTTTCACGTGGTTTTTGTACGTATTATTTATTATCCGTCTTTCCCTACAGTTTACATCTGTCTTCATGAGAATTTCGAACATTTTTCACGATTTTATGTAGTCACATCCCATGAACGTGTCTTGATTTTCTTTAAGTTTTGCTTCATTGTCAAGTGCAACATCAGAACTGTATCCTTTCATAAATCCAAAATGACCGTCTTCTAAGAGATCCGCAATGCTCTCTTCCTTCTCCTAAGATTGTTGTTGACAGCAACTTTGGTACATGAGCTGCTAATCTGAATCTATGATAGTTTTAGTCTTATCTGTAATGAATTACATTTTATTGTGGACATTAATACGCAATTGGTGCTGTACTGGGCGCTAAACTGAAGTGATCTGGAATTCAATGAACTAAATTGATTTATGATAAATTAATGCGCTAATAAATTCATAATGAAAAAAATTTACTTGTGACGAAACACGACCCTCCTAGAATATTAATCTAATTATAAATTACCGTGTTCATGTAATAAAAGAGGAGGAACAATGACATCTCATTTGCGTTAGGTTCGGAGGTAACTGAAACCAACAATAATTACCTTTTCCCGGGGTTAATTGAATATTACATCCACACAGATTGAAATAACTACTAATTTTTATCGTACACATGATAGAGACTCGGAAAATCACAAAATGACGAGTACTGGCATTTGCATCAAGGCAAATCAAAAATTTCGCCCCACCAAAGTACTTTACCAACGGGAACATACTTGCTATTCGAGATTGGCTGCTGCCTGATAGCTTACTGATGGCTCATGTTCACCGCGCGTGTTTTGCCAACATATGGCAATAATATACACGAAACAAGGCAACTTGCATATGCGGAAAGTAACACCAGCTAACAACGCATATATACATATACAGGCAATAAATGTGAAAAAATAAAGGTTGATAGATTTAGTATCATTAATAATAATAGAAATAATAATAATAATTTGCAATAAAGAGGGTATCTTCGGAAGATAATAGGCTTGGAAAAAATGATATCTGCAGTAGAAACTTAATTAATAAACGAAAAAGGTGGAGTCAAACTTTTTATGGGGAATTCAGTTACGAGAAATTCGGTGACAATGAGAGAACAATACAACCTGAGCATCGATTATGATTATATTAAAAAATGTTTCCCAATAATATTTCACGAAGTTTGAGCTTTTTTAACATTTGTAAACTCTCTACTTAGCAGTTGCTATCGTTGTGTCTCTGTCGCCGGGATTGTTGATCAATAATTCCAGAGTGTGCAGTCCAGTAGTTACCGTCGACGTCCTAAGCCTCTTCCTAGCTGCGGGAACGCGCGAAACTATAGAAACCTCTCGATTAGCATATCCACATAACAAGGGCCTCGTTCAATTAACACGTCACATATCCTGAGATCATAACGTTTATTAGCCGCTTACAGTCAACGGTTTTAAATTTACCTTTTCCCATTCGTTCGAGAACTTTTCGGGGTAGCATTGTCCGCAATAAGACAGTACATTAATGTATTTGTAACTCAGTTTAACAATTCGCGTTACGTGCCAGAAATCCAGCCCTGTTCACAATATACAGAGGGGTCCAAAAACTGTATCCACTGTTTAAAAGTCCATAAGTGGAAAACTAATTGACGGAGTTGTCTCATCTTTGGTAGTGTAGTAGTTTGTAATTTCGGCAATCGCCACACAAGCTTTGTATTGCGTTGTTTTGTTTTGTCAGATGACAGTCGCCAGATAGTGAGTGTTATGTTCTTAGTTGCACCTAGTTACTCGAGTAAACATGCCTGGCGCAAGGCTTACATTCTATGAAAGGAAGTCAGTTTTGAAGTGGTATTTTAAGTATGAAAACATTAATGAGGTTCAACGGCAATGGCGAAATGAGTAGCAAACAGAGCCACCGACACTTTTAACGATTCGTCGCATTCGAGACAAATTTGAAGGCGAAGGCTGTGTTAAAGATGTACACAAACAACGATCTGGACGACCTGTAACAGTAACAAGTCCAGCTAACTCCCGTTGTGTGTTACAACAATTCACTCGCTCACCACAGAAGTCTGTAAGACAGTGTGCCCCTGAAACTGCAGTATGTCGCTCTAAGTGTTCGGCGAATTTTGAAGACAGCAAAGTGGAAATGCTACATCCCACGATTGTCACACGCAATGAACGAGGACGACCCAGATTGTAGATTGGAGTACTGCGAGTGGTTTACTGACATGGTACGCAACGATGAAGAGTTTGCAGAGATTATTGTGTGGTCTGATGAGGCACAGTTCAAACTCAATGGTAGACAAAGCTGTGAATTTACCAGGAGTAAATGTGTGGTGTGGGTTGTCTTACCGGGGCTTGATTGGGCCATTCTTCTTTGACGCCACAGTTACCGGTGAGGTGTAGCTTCAGAAGCTTCAGACATCCATTTTACCTGCCATCCGAGAATTGTATGGAGACGGAAGAGTTTACTTTCAACAAGATGGTGCACCAGACCACTACCAAAATCGTGTTAGGGCGTATCTCGACGAAAATCTACCAGGAAGATGGATAGGCCGTAGAGGTGCTGTGGAGTATCCACCACGTTCCCCAGACCTAACTCCTGTGGACTTTTACCTGTGGGGAACACTAAAGGACGTCTTTTATCGACAAAAGCCACGCACATTGGATGAACTTCGAGAATCCATCGTACATTCACGTGCAAATATCCAACTGAACACATTGCAGTTCGTGCTGCAGTTCGGCGGCATTGTTTCTGTGTGGATGTTAATGGTGACCATTTCAAACACCTACAGTCATATCTTTAAGTTGGACTTTAAGCTACACTTTCACTAAAAATGAGACAACTCCGACAATTAGTTTGCAAGTTACAGACTTTTAAACAGTCGATACAATTTTTTGGACCCCTCTGTATACTGTACACTCACACCAATCATGCTGCGGTCAATACATGGAACATTCAAGATTTATATTCTGAATATGAGTTCGTGACAAGAAAACGTATTACATTAAATTTATTCGCAACTGCGAAATTGGACAACCATCAGCTGTAAAATGGAACGACGACAATGAAACTTTGTACCGGACTGAAACTCGAACCCAGATTTCCCTCATATCGCGAGCGGTCGCCTTACAGTTTAGCTATCCGTACACGACTCACGTCCAGACCCAAACTTCCATATATCTTCAACCTTGTGTCGACATCCTGTTCTCGTACATCCTTTATATATATGCCCGCAAAGGCGAGACATTTTGCTTGAAGTTCGCTTGCCCGGTGTCGACGGATAAATACGATATTGCAGTGGCTGTGTTATTCCGAATACGAAGCAATGTTACTTTGGACATGCATTGCATTCGGAATAACACAGGCACTGTAATATCGTAGAAAATATATGGCAGTATTTCTAATTTAATTTCGAGGTCCCCTTAGCAGCACATAGTCGGTGTCGTTTACACTAGGTAACGTACACAAATAGGATTCGGGCGGCTTGGCGAACTGCAGCTTAATATTCTGAATGTCAGTTGTCTAAACGACTCAGCAACGGTAAAAGATGGGAAGGAGTGAAGGGGGAGGGACATTTCATCACTCGGCGGCGTATGTTTTATACACTACTGGCCATTAAAATTGCTACACGAAGAAGAAAAGCAAATGATAAGCGGGTATTCAAAAAAATGGTTCAAATGGCTCTGAGCACTATGGGACTCAACTGCTGTGGTCATAAGTCCCCTAGAACTTAGATCCACTTAAACCTAACTAACCTAAGGACAGCACACAACACCCAGCCATCACGAGGCAGAGAAAATCCCTGACCCCGCCGGGAATCGAACCCGGGAACCCGGGCGTGGGAAGCGAGAACGCTACCGCACGACCACGAGATGCGGGCTAAACGGGTATTCGTTGGACAAATATATTATACTAGAACTGATATGTGATTACATTTTCACGCAATTTGGGTGCATAGATCCTGAGAAATCAGTACCCAGAACAACCACCTCTGGCCGTAATAACGGCCTTGATACGTCTGGGCATTGAATCAAACAGAGCTTGGATGGCGTGTACAGCTACAGCTGCCCATGCAGCCTGTAATGGTACTTGAATTACGTAACCATTATGGTACCTCACCTGAACCTCTCGACACCAGTAATATTCTACTGTATTTCTGATAACTACTTAACATATTTCTGAGACAACATTCAGATTTCATTTCACTTTTGATACATCGATATATTTATATTGCAATGATATTATTCTTATGTGTATTCTTTCTTTTGTCACTATGATCTTTGACGTACTTGTAACTCGGATTTTTGGGCGCATAAGCGATAGTTAGTTGGTTGTGGAGTTGTTAGAGAGTCGGACCTTGAAAAGGTCAAGTCTTGGACGTCATGTTGGAAAGATGCATATTGTAGTTGGCTTATAAAATGTGAGGACGATGTTTTCAAGTATGTTTTGTATTGTGGAGTGATGTTTTGTGTGTTACGTGATATTGCAATAAAAGCAATTAAAAGGAAGTGTAACTTAATTTCGGAGTGCTGATTATTCTTTACATCACCATTGTCCTGCTAAGGTGTAATCTTCAAGAATGGTTTGTGAAGCGCATCTACAAAACTTTTGAATATAGCAGAATAAAACCTAGGCCTCTTTGCATCCGAGCTTGGAATCATAACCACCTAGATTTTCAACGATTGAGCCATGATTTTACGACGAGACCTGTGTGGGAAACACAAAAAGATGAGTGCCTAGTTTTTTCATTATTACATGAAATGACTATTAACTGTGCTCTGATGACACCTGCCACATAATATGACTGTTGTTGCCCGATAATGCAGTATTTAGCAGCGTTATTAAAATTTTGATCTTTGTTGTGGTAGGGTTGTTAGAAGCTTCAACACGATACCACAGTTCATCAAGAGTAGTGACGGGCGTATTGTGACAAGCCAGTTGCTCTGCCACCATTGACCAGACGTTTTCAGTTGGTGGGAGATCTGGAGAATGTGCTGGCCAGGGCAGCAATCGAACAGGACCTGCAACATGCGGTCGTGCATTATCCTGCTGATATGTAGGGTTTCGCAGGGAACGAATGAAGCGTAGAGCCACGGGTCGTAACACATCTGAAACGTAACGTCCACTGTTCAAAGTGCCGTCAATGCGAACAAGAGGTGACCGAGACTAGTAACCAATGGCACCCCGTACCATCACGCCAGGTGATACACCAGTATGGCGATGACGAATACACGCTTCCAATGTGCGTTCACCGCGATGTTGCCAAACACGGATGCGACCATCATGATGCTGTAAACAGATCCTGGATTCATCCGAGAAAACGACGTTTTGCCATTCGTGCACCCAGGTTCGTCGTTGAGTACACCATCGCGGGCGCTCCTGTCTGTGATGCAGCGTCAAGGATAACCGCATCCATGGTCTCCGAGCTGATAGTCCATGCTGCAGCAAACGTCGACGAACTGTTCGTGCAGATGGTTGTTGTCTTGCAAACGTCCCCATCCGTTGACTCGGGGATCGAGACGTGGCTGCACGATCCGTTACAGCCATGCAGATAAGATGCCTGTCATCTCGACTGCTAGTGATACGAGGCCGCTGGGATCCAGCACGGCGTTCCGTATTACCCTCCTGAACCCACCGATTCCATATTCTGCTAACGGTCATTGCATCTCGACCAACGCGAGTAGCAATGTCGCGATACGATAAACCGCAATCGCGATAGGCTACAATCCGACCTTTATCATAGTCGGAAACGTGATGGTACGCATTTCTCCTCCTTACACGAGGCGTCACAACAACGTTTCACCAGGCAACGCTGGTCAACTGCTGTTTGTGTATGAGAAATCGGTTGGAAACTTTCCTCATGCCAGCACGTTGTAGGTGTCGCCACCGGCGCCAACCTTGTGTGAATGATCTGAAAAGCTAATCATTTGCAAACCACAGCATCTTCTTCCTGTCGGTTAAATTTCGCGTCCGTGGCACGTCATCTTCGAGGTATAGCAAATTTTATGGCCAGTAGTGTACGAAGCCACGTGCTGCTGACGTGATAGCGCGACATGTCTATCACATCTCCTCGTGTGAGTCGCTGTAGATTGATAGCCAGCAGTTTTAGTCTTTCATCTTCTGCGACTCTGAGACTTCAAGTGAGGCCAATTCAGTTCCTTTATTCTGCTGTCTGACGGCGAGCCCTGAACCCTTCAGGCAGAGTACGGTCGCGGAGGCTTATTCTCTGCACTGTGTGCTCGGTCCCATCGTCTTTTGTCTGTGGTGATTATCTCGCAGGGGCGGCAATATTGAGAAGCTGAGGTCAGACAAGGAAATGCAATCAGCACACACGCTTAGAACAACCGAGAAAATCCACCATTGCAGAACAGCGTATTCTCACCGGTAATCCTATATAATTTAACATCATCAGTCCTCACGTCCAGCCAGCTGGACGTCAATTCTCTATTTTACTTTAAGGGCAATTACAGTTTCTTATAGATTGCAGCTGTCTGTTCAGCATGCTGGACGTTTTAGCTGCCTCCGGAATTTTTTTCTCAGTGATATTTGGTTTGTGCTGTTGGCTACACTGAGATGTTCCCCTCACGGCGCTATGGCAGCACAGAAGTGGCCTGTAAGAGTCTTCTTCCATCTTCTTGACGTGGCGATTGTCAACTCGTGGGTTGAGTACAGATTGGATCAGCAGGCACCAGATGCTGGCAAGAAATCAGTCATGGACCTAGTGGATTTTAAGGTTTATATTGGTGAATCCCAGAGTTGAGCTGAAACTGCAGCATAACAGGGCATTTACTCTTCCGACTCTAAATCTGAATCTCATTGATTAACATGAAGTAGCTCTTAGGAAATGCACAAATACCGGGTGATCAAAAAGTCAGTATAAATTTGAAAACTGAATAAATCATGGAATAACGTAGACAGAGAGGTACAAATTTACACACGTGCTTGGAATCATATGGGGTTTTATTAGAACCAAAAAATACAAACGTTCAAAAAATGTCCGACAGGTGGCGCTTCATCTGATCAGAATAGCAATAATTAGCATAACAAAGTAAGACAAAGCAAAGATGATGTTCTTTACAGGAAATGCTCAATATGTCCACCATCATTCCTCAACAATAGCTGTAGTCGAGGAATAACGTTGTGAACAACACTGTAAAGCATGTCCGGAGTTATGGTGAGGCATTGGCGTCGGATGTTGTCTTTCAGCATCCCTAGAGATGTCGGTCGATCACGATACACGTGCGACTTCAGGTAACCCCCAAAGCCAATAATCGCACGGACTGAGGTCTGGGGACCTGGGAGGCCAAGCATGACGAAAGTGGCGGCTGAGCAAACGATCATTACGAAACGACGCATGCAAGAGATCTTTCACGGGTCTAGCAACATAGAGTGGAGCGCCATCCTGCATAAACATCGTACGTTCCAGCAGGTTTTTATCAGCCAGGCTGGGGATGATGCGATTCTGTAACATATCGGCGTACCTCTCACCCGTCACGGTAGCAGTTTTGCTGTCCAGCGCCATCTGTTGGACATTTTTTGAACGTTTGTATTTTTTTGGTTCCAATAAAACCCCATGTCATTCCAAGCATGTGTGTCAATTTTTACCTCTCTATCTACATTATGCCGTGGTTTATTAAGTTTTCAAATTTATACTGACTTTTTGATCACCCTGTATAATCCAAGGTCCAAACAGAGATGTTAGGAAAAGTGACGGTAGACGTTTGCCTCTCTCCCTAATTACAGACAAAAATGAATGGATGAGATGCCGAAACATGGGCTGTGGAGCTAAAGCCAAGTTCATATGTTCCGCTTGCAAAGTATATCTGTGTATCACTAATGGGAGAAAATGTTTCTTTACCGTACACAACTGAAAAGTAATTGCAATGTTCTACCAGAATTTCAGAAATAGTTTTCTTGCCTCATACTTCTGTAATACTCTGTAAGTACCGTATCTAAATATTAAATAAATATTTTAAAAATTGTCTTAAACTTTCATGACCATCTGTCATGAATAGTCCCTTTGAGTCCCAGTGTCCAGCCAGCTGGACATAGGAACATCTCTTTCTGGATGAGCAATGAGCAGTAACAAAAAATTACCATTACAATGTTTATTTATGACATCCATACGCCACACTCTAGCTAAAATGTAATTGTATAATAGGGATATTTTGCTTGGCTGTGAAAAGTGTAACAACACGGAGATTCTGGCATGTACTTCTAGCTATTGGGATAGAGTTATTAAGGAAGCGGATGAATATTATGGAAATTGCTCTCTCACAGGTCAAAGAAACTGTTATTTATTAATTTCACTATCGATAACTTCTGACGACGGTAAATCATGTTTCTTTTTATGGCGCTAGCGTGTGTGTGTGTGTGTGTGTGTGTGTGTGTGTGTGTGTGTGTGCTAACAACTTTACGGGAGTGAAAAACAAGGTTTTAAGTTCACTTGCACAGCTGTTACTTGCTGCAGTTTTGCCTTGAAAATGGCAGGGTGTGCTCCTGTAAACATATCGGCGTTTGTCGATGACGTCACCCGGCTGCATTCCCGTAAGTTACCCGAACATTGTATACACAGGGAGAAACTCAGGTCTCACGTGGTTTACCTCTACGCGGACGAAATGTATCGTTGCTTGTGGAGGTTGGAGTAAGATTGTTATGTGACTAGTCGTTTTTGCTGAAGTGTCGTGATCAAAATATTGTTCCAATATTTGCAAAGTTGTGCATCATATTAATTCTCCTGCCACCAATTGCATCAGGCAACGCTCTGAACTGGCGTATGGCATATGGATCCATTACACTCATCGATAGTTGTATTCTGTTTCCAAGGAATTGATTCGGCTTCATTTAATGATGGCGCCAAAAATTTCAGCTATTGCTTGGGATTGGTTGGACGGCGCTTCATGGTCGCAGTCTGACTGGGATTTTCATTCTGTAACTGCCCAGATACTGTGCCACTACCGGTTTCGTGGCGTTAAAGCCACATTTTCAGGTGACAAATGATTAACACATTAGAGCGGAAAAGCTCGGAATCTTTTTCCCAACATTAGTTTTCCGTCAATACAAAACAACGGTAAAAGACGGTATGTCATGGATTAAAAACTGCCACATTCCAATATAGTGGATGGATCCAAAACAAATCGTATCATAGTGATCGCTTCTCCGATCTACAGGGGACGCGGCCGCGTGCTCTGTCATACTGCATGACAGAGCGCCTAACGAAAAGTGCCACAATTGTTGAGTCTTGTACTTGTGCAGTCATGCACATAGAAAAATACGGCTGGTGTAATGTGCAACTGAAACCATAGCCGTTGTATTGCGATTCACCTGTCATTCGTAGCTGACCCCATTTACGGTGAAACTCCTATAGCGCCATCTATTGGTAAAAGTCATTCCACGATGTTCCCCCCTGCGTCAATAATATACTGTTGATATTTAACGTTATCCGAGCAGTGCTTCTCTTTCTACTGCATTCTAAAACTGGACTTTAATTAATTATAGCTTCCTTGTATTTCTAGGGTTACTCAAGGTTTCTTCGGAATTACTTTTCCTGTCGGTATATTTGTCTGTGATTGCTCTATTTAGAAATGTTCATTAGCTTTCCTTCCTCTTCGACTGAACTCCTGTAAGTGGTATTCATTACCGCAATATCTATAGTACTTTAAAAGCAACTCATAATTCCTCAATAGTTAAGTATTCAATTTTTTACAGACAATTCTCTTAAACTGCAGCCTGCTCTTTATCATTAATAAATTGTGATCTGAATCTACGTCTGCTCCAGGGTACACCATACAAACTAATATCCGATTTCGGAATTTCCGTTCACCAAGGTGTAATCGAACTGGAATTTTTCCGTGTTTCGAGGCAATTTCCAAGTATACCTATTCTTTTTAGTTTCGAACAGAACATTCGAAATTACTAGCTGAAATGTTCCGCAGAATTCAATTAGGCTTTCTCTTTTCCCATTTGCGATACTTATCACATATTCTCCTGTCTCTCTGTCTTCCATTCTCTCCGCTACAACAGAGTTCCAGTTTACCATTATTATTAGATTTTCATTTCCCTTTACTGAATTATATGTTCACAGTCCTGGTGTACTTCTTACATCGCTTCAGTAAGGAGCTTCAAGTCCGCCCCCGTTAGCTGACTGGTCAGTGCGGCAGAATGCCACGCGAAGGGGCTCGGGTTCGATTCCCATCTGGGGAAGGAGATTTTCTCCGCTCAGGGACTCGGTGTTGTGTTGTCTTCATCATCATTTCATCCCCGTCTCCGAGGCGTCAGTCGCCCAATGTGGCGTCAATTGCAATAAGTACTTGCCCTCGGCGGCTGAACTTCCCCGAATGGGCGACTCCCGGCCCACAATGCCGTAACCTCATTTCAATTTCAAGAGCTTCAAATAGATGTTTGTTGCAGTAATTACGCAGAGTTTAAGAAGCACGCACCGGGTACAGCTGCATGAAGCCAGTCTTCGGTCCTGAGACCACAACAACAACACGGAATCAACAAGTGTATTACCTGTCAATGCAAAATGGTTATCTGGTTGGAGTGGCAGCACCATCGTGTTTATACCTGAGAAGCAGCAAGGGTAGGCACCCACAGCGTACCTCCAGTACCCTTTCAAGAGGATCGCTATCACACACTACACATCTGAACGCGCCTCTGAATGAAGTACCTACATAGGACAAAAATAGAAGCATTATGTAGAGAATAGCCCAACTTGCTTCTTACGACGCTTCGATGGCGGTGTCTATAAAACTACCTTTCCCAGTGATGTCGCTATTTTCCGCAGCCGTTTCTATTGTTTCGTCGTATGCCGTTTCAGTAGTAGGCAGTGTCTACCCTTCGTTAGAATGTATTATATTTTCAGTTTCCTCATCTGTCAAAGTACCCATCCTCCGGTGGTCATCATACACATTTTAGCGTGATGCGCGGTCTTTATAGTCGTCTAATGTCATTGCAATGAAAACTTATTTGATTCCTGGTGACCAATTCAGATTTTTCTCTGGTGGAAAGGTCTGGAAGGAGGTACACTTTGTCTGGTGAGGTCAACCAAATAGCAATTTGAATAAAAAGGCCACGAGATTTATGTTCAAGTCGCTAGAGTAGCGTTACGTCGAAAGGCTTGCTTAAGGGTAGCTGACACATGTTCATTTCATATGTAAGAGGGTTGGAATTTTAGTAGTTGCAACTATTTACTTATTGCTCGTACAAAATAGATACGTGTTTGAAAGTTTTACTGACCTTAAAGCAGTCACCAGCATTGTGTATAACCCGTTTCCAGCGATGTGGAAGTCGTAGGATTCTCTTAGCAGTGCCAATTGTATTGACAGTTCATTTTTGGAACACAACCTCCGAGTAGCTTAGAGACAGAAGTGATGAAACTTTCTGCAGGACCTGACAATCATTTTGCAGGACAATGCTCAGGCACGTACAGTGCAAGCTGTTACTGATTTGTTTGACTGATGGGGCTGCTAAGTGCTATACCACCTACTGCACTCTCCTGCCTTAAGCCATTGTGAGTTCAAGTCGATTTGTAAACTGAAGGAAACACTTTATGGCATTCGCTTGAGAACTGCTGCAAATTCGTCGGGCAATATACCGCGCCACTCGTACTGTCAACACAATTGCCACTGCTAAGAGTATCCTAAGACTTCCACATCGCTGGCAACGGGCAATACACAACGCTGGTGACTACTTTGAAGGTCAGTAAAACTTGGAAACACGTATTTATTTTTTACGAGCTGTAAATAATAGATGCCATTACTAAATTTCCGACCCTCGCACATTAGCAGCAAAATATTCAGCCGTTATTATTACGGGCTACAGAGCGAGATTCTTGACGTATAACGACTACGGATTTTGTTCCTTGAAAGATTTCAGACCACTTCTATGCTTTTGAGGTCTGCACCTTGTTTCCCAATCTGGGGGTTATTACCACCTGAGGGGTAAAATGAAGTTTACTGAGGGGTAGAAACAAAAGGATTCGGTTGAGGTTGGGTCACGTAGCTAAATTCTTTTTAAAAGATCTTGTCACTATTTCGTAATACATATTACATAATTCACCAATTCTTTTTTTTTTTTTTAATACCGGCGTTAATGTGTGACAGTGCGGTGGAGGTTACAGCTTGTGAAGCGAATGCACACTGCTGACCATCCAAAATGCAACACCAAGAAGGACCGAAGATATCACAGACAAATTGATTTGGGAGAAATTTGTAGAAAGTTGACATAACTGAAAATACAGCACTGTGTGAAGTGAGGAATACGGTAAAACCAGTATTGAGTGTTGCCTCCATTGCTGGCTATAAAAGCAGCTACACGCCTCGGTATTAAGTCAGAGAGGCTCTGGATGTGTTATTGGGGTATACCAGTCCAAGCTGCTTCCACATAGCGCCAAAGTTGATCCGGAGTAGAGCGGGTGTTCTATCCCGGGCCAGTGGTTCCGCAATCATCGACCAGGTGTTTATAAAATGAGACCAGGAGAATGATGTGGTCAAAGCAGCAATGCAATCCGCTGGGCGACGAAGAAGTCTTGAACAGTGCCTGCTACGTGTGGTCGTGCATTACCTTGTTGCAATTTGCCCGTAGGCAAGCTCCGAAGAAATGATAAGACAGACACCAACTCTTCGGGGACGTAACGCTAGCTGGTTAGGGTACCGGCAATGCGTGCTAGGTGGCCTAAGGGGGGGTGGGGGGGTGGAGGGGTGGTGTGAGAGGGAGGCGCGGTGCAGAAAGGAATCCAACACCATCCCAAACAATAATGCTGGATGCAGGACCAGTATGGCGATGCATAAGGCAACATTTCAATATTCTCTCATCACGTTGTCTCCAGACTCTAATCCGACCATCGTGGTGGTGCAGGCAGAATCGGGATTTGTCGGTAAAAACAGTGTCGTTCCATTCGGTTGTCCATGTATGCCGTCCATCATTGCCGACGCAAAAGCAACAATGAGCGCTTTGCGGACAGTCGACTAGGCTACAAACGACGTCGAATGGTACACTCGGACACTGCTTGTTGCGCAACAGACAGATTTAATTGTAGTGTGGCTCGTGATGTGGCAGGGCGATCCAGCAGTACCATGTGCACAGTGCGCTCGTCGTCACGTGTAGTGGTGCAACGAGGTTGGCGCAAGCGGTCCCGTCGGTCCGTCGTTCCCTCCTGTGTCCAGCGATAACAGATGACCATCACGATTTCTTGGTTCCGTCCGACACGACCACCGTCTATCTGAAGCATAATCCGCAAGCTGCTTACGCAAACAACGGCACGAAGGAATAATCTCAGTACGTCCAAAAAGGCCTTCCGTTTCCCGTTTATACTCGTATAGCGTGACCACCTTGTGCTACTGGCGCCCGTGATGTGCGCCTGCGCTGAAATGTTAATCATGTAGATCTCTCGACGACGCAAACGCATGCTACAAATTTCACTTCATCTACATGCTTACTGTCCGCCACTCGTGGTCTCGTGGTAGCGTTCTCGCTTCCCGAGCACGGGGTCCCGGGTTATATTCCCGGCGGGGTCAGGGATTTACAACTGCCCCAAGATGACTGGGTGTTGTTGCGTCGTCTTCATCATCATCATTCATCCCCATTACGGTCGGAGGAAGGCAACGGCAAACCACTTCCATTAGGACCTTGCCTAGTACGGCGGTGCGGGTCTCCGACATCGTTCCCCTAGGCTTTAGGCTTTGTCAAGAAGCATACGACTTCATTTCCATTTCACGGAGTGTTGCTTGCCTATTATCCCTGACAACTCCATGCAAAAGCCACTGTTCTCGGCTGTTAAATGTTCAAATGTGTGTGAAATCTTATGGGACTTAACTGCCGAGGTCATCAGTCCCTAAGCTTACACACTACTTAACCTAAATTATCCTAAGGACAAACACACACACCCATGCCCGAGGGAGGACTCGAACCCCCGTCGGGACCAGCCGCACAGTCCATGACTGCAGCGCCCAGACCGCTCGGCTAATCCCGCGCGGCCCTCGGCTGTTAAGTGAAGGCCATGGATCACTGTGTTGTCGTGATGAGAGGCAATACCTGAAATGTGGTATTCTCGGTACACTCTTGCCATTGCCGATCTCGGAACATTGAAGTCCCTAACAATTTCGGAAACGGATTGTCCCATGCATCTAGCTCCAGCTATCATTCGTCTTTCAAATTGTGTTAGTTCCCGCCGTGTGTTCATAATCACGTCGGAAACCTTTTCATGTGAATCACCTAGCTCTGCCAATGCACTGCCATTTTATACCTCTTGTACAAGATACATCCGCCATGTCCATATGGCTGTCGAATGACTTATGTCGCCTCAGTGCATATCAATTAGCAAATTGAAAATTTGTGTCTGACAGGGATTCGTACCCGTGTCTCCAGTCTCCTGGGCAGATGCGCTGACCACTACGCCATGTAGACACAGTGATTTTATATATATAACACACTTCTAAGCCGGCCGGAGTGGCCGAGCGGTTCTAGGCGCTACAGTCTCGAACCGCGCGACCGCCTCGGGCATGGCTGTGTGTGATGTCCTTAGGTTAGTTAGGTTTAAGTAGTTCTAAGTTCTACGGGACTGATGACCTCAGCAGTTAAGTCCCATAGTGCTAAGAGCCATTTGAACCAAGGCACACTTCTAAATTAGTGCCTCGCCCTAAGACAAGGCCACACATGGTGAATGTCGCGTCAGAGTCAAATGACGACTCATCAACAAGGGCTCCATTCCGCAAATAGCCAAGCTTTACAGCGTCACGTGATAGATTGGCAAGTGTCCGCATTAAACCTCACCGCCCGTCACGATTTTATTGCCTGCCTCTCCCACCCTCCGTCCTCCAAGAATAAAGGAATCACAGCCCGGCTAACACTGTTCCAAACCGGACGCAGTTTGCTGCTTCGCAGTAAAAACCGCGAGTATTATTCGCGGAACTGCTGCTAAGTGCAAACAGCCGGCAGATCGGGGGGTTCTGAGCCGCAGGGTGTAATGCAATCGCGCGCGGTCGAGCCCGTGCGCACACGCACACGCTCGTACACACACTCACGGACAACTGCACACGCGCGCACTCGGCACTAGTCGCGATATTTACATGTGTAAAGGGCGGCAGCGGCGCGGCATCCGTAATCAGCGATTAGCACTTCACAGCGCGGGCCGGGCGCGAGGCGTTAGCCGGTGCGTGAAGCACGCGCTCGCGCGCCAGGACGCGCCGATTGCATCGATTCGCCAGCCACACACACGCACAAACACACACACACACACACACACACACACACACACACACACACAAACACACACACACACACACACACACACACACACACACAAGCGTGCGCTCACACAGGCGGGGTGCGTATTCGCCGGCGCGTTTACCGAGCGGCCGCTCCGGTGCTCCCGCTGCGCCTCTGTGCAGTTATCGCTCTATCGGCAACCCACAGCCTCCGTTCTCTACTCACACTAGCTGGAGTACTCCCGCGGCTCTCGCTTCTACTAGTTTCCGGCCACAATGTTTACCATCCAAACTGCAGCACCAAGAAGGATAGCAAATAGCGAAATTTTACTTATAGAGTGTAAACTGCACAGTTGGAACATTATCAAATTTGCAGGCAATTTAGGGTCCCGCACGAACCAATGCATCTTGCCGAGATGGAGTGGCTTGGCTTGCGTACGTCTGGTGTACACATAGTTGTACCGTGTATGCAGCTGCATCTTAACATGATGGCCGGCGGGTAAACATGCAAATGGTCAGTGTTTTTCGTTATACGCTGGCGATCCAAAGAGACTGGTACACCTGTCTAAGACCGTGTAGAGACCCCGCGAGCACGCAGAAGCGCCGCAATACGACGTCGCATCACCTCGACTAATTCCTCAAGTATATCTGGAGGGAACTGACACCATGACTCCTGCACGGCTGGCCATAATTCCGTGAGAGTATGGGGGAGGGGAGGGGGCTGGAGATCTCTCCTGAACATCACGTTGCAGGGCATCCCAGATATGCTCAATAATGTTCATGTCTGGGGAGTTTGGTGACCAGCGGAAGTGTTTAAACTCGGAAGAGTGTTTCTGGAGCTACTCTGTAGCAATTCTGGACGTATGGGGTGTCGTATTGTCTTGCTGGAATTGCCCAAGTCCGTCGGAAAGCACAGTGGATATGAATGGGTGCAGGTGATCAGACAGGAAGCTTACGTACGTGTCACCTGTCGCAGTCGTAACAGGGGTCCCATATCACTCCGACTGCACACGCCCACACCATTACAGAGCCTCCACCAGCTTGAACAGCCCCCTCTTGACTTGCAAGAACCATAGATTCATGAGGTTGTCTGCATACCCGTACATATCCATCAGCTCTATTCTACTTGAAACGAGACTTGTCGGACGCGGCAACATATTTCCAGCCATCAATAGTCCAATGCCGATCTTCAAGGGCTCAGGCGAGGCTTCAAGCTTCGTGTCGTGCAGTAATCAAGGCTACACAATATCAGGCAGGTGCACCAGTTTCTTTGGCTCTTCAGTGCAATATCCCTATTGGAAACAGCACTATTTGCAGTTCACAGGCGACTTTTATGGGAAGTTCCAAGTAAAGTGGTCTAACGCCCTGATTTCAAATCACCAAAAGTTAACTTCTCGCCTTAAAAGTCGAAAATAATCTCGCCACTTACTACCTGGTTTTGTCAGCATTACGGGCGGCACACAGTTACTTCTGTGAAATCCAAGCGATCTAGGACGGTGTATAGTTCTCGCGATTTCACTTCCTACTTTTAGCGGTAACGCCTTCAAGTCTGTTCAGCTCTGGCGTCATCCGAGGCATTAGGCACACAGGCGTTTGACTGAGCCGGACAGATTGATGTCTCGGTGCTGTCTCTTCCAATTGCTTCTCCGACTGTATTTATTGATGGGCGCAGTGGACCGCCATGTAGAACATCTGCTACTAACCACCTTAGGCACGGCTAGCAACATCTAAATGGTCCCTTTCTCAGACACGTAGTAATTAATATCTCTGTATCCATCGTTATTTACAGCACATTCTTGAAACTTAGTACTTCTGTTTTATTGTTTATAACACAACCGCGGAATGTTAAATGCCTAATATGACATAAATCTATAGTATACCGTTACCCTCTGGGAGGAATTTTGAAATTGACCGTGTGTTAACCTAATGGACAGAGGGTATCGAACATAAATTTCGTACTATGCCAATTAGTACAAAGCAGACAGACTATAATTTAGAAAATAATTAAATTAGAGAAAGTTTTTGCAATTGAAAAAAAAGCGGTCGCCAGCCTAATTAGGCATAATAATGTGAAAACGTTATTCTAGGCGGATTTAAATATACTCTTGCAAAAGGGAGTTTCGTAATTTCTCTCTTAGTAAAGTGCAATGAACACACACAACTACCAGGCGAACTGCACAGTAGATATCAGTAGCTATTAATTGGCATAGACTAACAATCACAGAAATATAAAAGAGACTTCACTTCTGTTAACTATAATTACTACCTCAACCATTAATTAATTCAGCACAAAATTGTTCTCAATGACATCACGAGATTAAGTGGCACATGACAAGAGTTCAAGTTTGACTAACACGTACTCATCACAAGTGCAATAAATTAACACCATACTAACACATTTCATATTCACTCTACTGTGGAAACGTTTAAGATTTCATTAGCAAGAATCATATTCAGTTTGACTTTATCCTACTAGCAAAGATTAAAGTGGGGCCCTTAAACTGTCCCTTCCTTTACAAGCAACTATGCACACATTTCAGAAAAAATTTTCATCACATTAGTACTGACTTCCATCCCTTCTTGACATTATTTATCTTTCAATGCTTTACAGCAATAGACACTGACAATACACTTAATTAACTTCAGAAATAAGTTCAAGGTAAAGTAAAGTTTCAAAAAGGTTCAGCAATATGTGCCTTTTTCATTACTTGAGAAGCACGTGAGTTTACTATCAACATTTATACTCTTTAGCACTAAACGTTGGCACAATCAACGTAGCAGCTATTCAAAGTAAAATAAAGCTCTTTACGAAGTTCCAAATAATGTGCCTCTCTCTTTATCTGAGATTTAACTGGCAACTTTTATATGCTTAAAATCTGAAACATGTTGTTGTTGTTGTGGTCTTCAGTCCTGAGACTGGTTTGATGCAGCTCTCCATGCTACTCTATCCTGTGCAAGCTTCTTCATCTCCCAGTACCTACTGCAACCTACATCCTTCTGAATCTGCTTAGTGTATTCATCTCTTGGTCTCCCTCTACGATTTTTACCCTCCACGCTGCCCTCCAATGCTAAATTTGTGATCCCTTGATGCCTCAAAACATGACCTACCAACCGATCCCTTCTTCTAGTCAAGTTGTGCCACAAACTTCTCTTCTCCCCAATCCTATTCAATACCTCCTCATTAGTTACGTGATCTACCCACCTTATCTTCAGCATTCTTCTGTAGCACCACATTTCGAAAGCTTCTATTCTCTTCTTGTCCAAACTGGTTATCGTCCATGTTTCACTTCCATACATGGCTACACTCCATACAAATACTTTCAGAAATGACTTCCTGACACTTAAAACTATACTCGATGTTAACAAATTTCTCTTCTTCAGAAATGAATTCCTTGTCATTGCCAGTTTACATTTTATATCCTCTCTACTTCGACCATCATCAGTTATTTTACTCCCTAAATAGCAAAACTCCTTTACTACTTTAAGTGTCTCATTTCCTAATCTAATCCCCTCAGCATCACCCGATTTAATTTGACTACATTCCATTATCCTCGTTTTGCTTTTGTTGATGTTCATCTTATATCCTCCTTTCAAGACACTGTCCATTCCGTTCAACTGCTCTTCCAAGTCCTTTGCTGTCTCTGACAGAATTACAATGTCACCGGCGAACCTCAAAGTTTTTACTTCTTCTCCATGAATTTTAATACCTACTCCGAATTTTTCTTTTGTTTCCTTTACTGCTTGCTCAATATACAGATTGAATAACATCGGGGAGAGGCTACAACCCTGTCTCACTCCTTTCCCAACCACTGTTTCCCTTTCATGCCCCTCGACTCTTATAACTGCCATCTGGTTTCTGTACAAATTGTAAATAGCCTTTCGCTCCCTGTATTTTACCCCTGCCACATTCAGAATTTGAAAGAGAGTATTCCAGTTAACGTTGTCAAAAGCTTTCTCTAAGTCTACAAATGCTAGAAACGTAGGTTTGCCTTTTCTTAATCTTTCTTCTAAGATAAGTCGTAAGGTTAGCATTGCCTCACGTGTTCCAACATTTCTACGGAATCCATTCGTCTGTAAAGAATTCGCGTTAGTATTTTGCAGCTGTGACTTATTAAACTGGTAGTTCGGTAATTTTCACATCTGTCAACACCTGCTTTCTTTGGGATTGGAATTATTATATTCTTCTTGAAGTCTGTGGGTATTTCGCCTGTCTCATACATCTTGCTCACCAGATGGTAGAGTTTTGTCATGGCTGGCTCTCCCAAGGCCATCAGTAATTCTAATGGAATGTTGTCTACTCCCGGGGCCTTGTTTCGACACAGTTCTTTCAGTGTTCTGTCAAACTCTTCACGCAGTATCTTATCTCCCATTTCATCTTCATCTACATCCTCTTCCATTTCCATAATATTGTCCTCAAGTACATCGCCCTTGTATAAACCCTCTATATACTCCTTCCACCTTTCTGCCTTCCCTTCTTTGCTTAGAACTGGGTTGCCATCTGAGCTCTTGATATTCATGCAAGTGGTTCTCTTCTCTCCAAAGGTCTCTTTAATTTTCCTGTAGGCAATATTTATCTTACCCCTAGTGAGACAAGCCTCTACATCCTTACATTTGTCCTGTAGCCATCCCTGCTTAGCCACTTTGCACTTCCTGTCGATCTCATTTTTGAGACGTTTGTATTCCTTTTTGCCTGCTTCATTTACTGCATTTTTATATTTTCTCCTTTCATCAATAAAATTCAATATTTCTTCTGTTACCCAAGGATTTCTATTAGCCCTCGTCTTTTTACCTACTTGATCCTCTGCTGCCTTCACTACTTCATCCCTCAGAGCTACCCATTTTTCTTCTACTGTATTTCTTTCCCCCATTCCTGTTAATTGTTCCCTTATGCTCTCCCTGAAACTCTCTACAACCTCTGGTTCTTTCAGTTTATCCAGGTACCATCTCCTTAAATTCCCACCTTTTTGCAGTTTCTTCACTTTCAATCTGCAGTTCATAACCAATAGATTGTGGTCAGAATCTACATCTGCCCCTGGAAATGTCTTACAATTTAAAACCTGGTTCCTAAATCACTGTCTTACCATTATATAATCTATCTGATACCTTTTAGTATCTCCAGGATTCTTCCAGGTATACAACCTTCTTTTATGATTCTTGAACCAAGTGTTAGCTATGATTAAGTTATGCTCTGTGCAAAATTCTACAAGGCTGCTTCCTCTTTCATTTCTTCCCCCAAATCCATATTCACCTACTATGTTTCCTTCTCTCCCTTTTCCTACCGACGAATTCCAGTCACCCATGACTATTAAATTTTCGTCTCCCTTCACTACCTGAATAATTTCTTTTATCTCGTCATACATTTCATCAATTTCTTCATCATCTGCAGAGCTAGTTGGCATATAAACTTGTACTGCTGTAGTAGGCATGGGTTTTGTGTCTATCTTGACCACAATAATGCGTTCACTATGCTGTTTGTAGTAGCTAACCCGCACTCCTATTTTTTTATTCATTATTAAACCTACTCCTGCATTACCCCTATTTGATTTTGTATTTATAACCCTGTAATCACCTGACCAAAAGTCTTGTTCCTCCTGCCACAGAACTTCACTAATTCCCACTATATCTAACTTTAGCCTATCCATTTCCCTTTTTAAATTTTCTAACCTACCTGCCCGATTAAGGGATCTGACATTCCACGCTCCGATCCGTAGAATGCCAGTTTTCTTTCTCCTGATAACGACGTCCTCTTGAGTAGTCCCCGCCCGGAGATCCGAATGGGGGACTATTTTACCTCCGGAATATTTTACCCAAGAGGACGCCATCATCATTTAATCATACAGTAAAGCTGCATGTCCTTGGGAAAAATTACGGCTGTAGTTTCCCCTTGCTTTCAGCCGTTCGCAGTACCAGCACAGCAAGGCCGTTTTGGTTAATGTTACAAGGCCAGATCAGTCAATCATCCAGACTGTTGCCCCTGCAAGTACTGAAAAGGCTGCTGCCCCTCTTCAGGAACCACATGTTTGTCTGGCCTCTCAACAGATACCCCTCCGTTGTGGTTGCATGGGGGCTTAATTATTAAAAAATGCAAATACCGTTTAATTTTTAGTCGTTGTACTGTCCGATTACGAAGTCTCGTAAACGGTTGGCCCTGACTAGTATTATTACACAATCTGACTGCATAGAACAACAACAAAGAATGAAATAAAAATTTTAGTTAACACAATTAAATAATTAATTAAGTCCCCAGCAACTATAAAACCTACGAAACCAACAAAGCACAAGTATATCTGTTCTGTATGTGGAAGTGTGATTCAACGTACACATCTGGCACGGTTCTTCTTCAACAAGACAAGAATTTTTAAATACCAATTATACCGACGTGATAAAAGAAAACTAGAAATACTATTATTGCGCAAAAAAACCCAGAATTACACTCTAATACAAGAACACAGGCCAGATGCTTTGTTGACTGAACCTGTAATGAAGCATTATTTACGACATTAAATAATGTAAAATAAATCAAGTTTCGTTACCTTCATATATTGATGAAAAGCACTCAAATCATTACAATATCTCCATTGGAACAACATCTGCTGTCTATCCATCAAACAACTACCTAAAACATGGAACAAACACGCTTCACTACGACATCTCAGCGAGCACTGCGCTCCGCTACCTCTCAATAATCACAGCCTACCACGAGTTCTGAACAAGCACTGACTACTACGAGTTCTCAACAAGCACTGCCAGTGGAGGCGGCGGAACAATACTCTCTAGCGTGATCTCTGGCGCTGTGGCTCAGTGTAGCCACCTTTCATATGCCCTTCCTCCATGGGCTAGAATTTGATGGTATTTTTGCCAGCATTGGTGGTGAAAATACCACCAAATTCGTCAAAAAAATACAGACAAAAATAAAAGATAATATTAATGCGTAAATATCATATAACTAGATAAAATTTTGGCTTTGCACTGACCTTTCGATAACCTAATATATAAAATACAGTAAGCAATACAAATTCTTTCATACATGTGACTTTACATAATAGTTTACACAAGTATTATGTGGTTAAACAGTTCAATCAATAGCGTCAGCAATGACGAATATGTGCAGGTAAGAGTCTCATAACTTTTCACAGACAGTAATACACAAAAAATCAGTTTATACAAATATTCACATAAACTCTTTCCATAGCCCAAGAAACAAGTAGTTGACAGTTCCAGCAGTAGCACCCAGCAATGGTCAACAGGTGCAAAAACCAACAAGTGACATTTTTGTAAGAGTCTCATAACTTTTCACAGACAGTAATACACAAAAAATCAGTTTATACAAATATTCACATAAACTCTTTCCATAGCCCAAGAAACAAGTAGTTGACAGTTCCAGCAGTAGCACCCAGCAATGGTCAACAGGTGCAAAAACCAACAAGTGACATTTTTGTAAGAGTCTCATAACTTTTCACAGACAGTAATACACAAAAAATCAGTTTATACAAATATTCACATAAACGCTTTCCATAGCCCAAGAAACAAGTAGTTGACAGTTCCAGCAGTAGCACCCAGCAATGGTCAACAGGTGCAAAAACCAATTAGTGACATTTTTTCAGTAGAAACAGTCCATTAGTGGCACCCAGTAATGTTGAATAGGTGCAGACACCAACAAGTAACACCATTTCAGTATAAGCAGTTCCATTAGTGGCACCAGCAATGTTGAAATGGTGCAGACACCAACAAGTAACACCATTTCAGTATAAGCAGTTCCATTAGTGGCACCAACAATGTTGAACAGGTGCAGACACCAACAAGTAACACCATTTCAGTATAAGCAGTTCCATTAGTGGCACCAGCAATGTTGAACAGGTGCAGATATCAACAGGTGACATCTTTTCAGTAGAAGCAATCCATCAGTGGCACCCAGCAATGTTGAGCAGGTGCAGACATCAACATGTGACATCTTTTCAGTAGAAGCAGTTCCAACAGTGGCACCCAGCAATGTTGAGCAAGTGCAGGTACCAACAGGTGACATCATTTCAATAGAAGCAGTCCATCAGTGGCACCCAGTAATGTTGAGCAGGTACACACAGCAACAAGTCACATTATTTCAGTAAAAAAAGTCCATCAGTGGCACCCAGCAATGTTGAGCAGGTGCAGACACCAACAAGTGACATCATTTCAGTAGAAGCAGTCCATCAGTGGCACCCAGCAATGTTGAGCAGGTGCAGACACCAACAAGTGACATCATTTCAGTAGAAGCAGTCCATCAGTGGCACCCAGCAATGTTGAGCAAGTGCAGACATCAACAAGTGACATCATTTCAGTAGAAGCAGTCCATCAGTGGCACCCAGCAATGTTGGGCAGGTGCAGACAGCAACAAGTGACATTATCTCAGTAGAAGCAGTCCATCAGTGGCACCAGCAATGTTGAGCAAGTGCAGACACCAACACGTGACATTATTTCAGTAGAAACAGTCCATCAGTAGCACCCAGTAATGTTGAATAGGTGCAGACACCAACAAGTAACACCATTTCAGTATAAGCAGTTCCATTAGTGGCACCAGCAATGTTGAACAGGTGCAGGTGACAGTCCATAATATTCACTATCACTAATTAGACAGTTCATCATACAAATAATAATAAACACACAAATGATATCAGATAATTGTCATATTAACTATTACAATACACAAATAGCAGTAAACCTATAATATTTATGGGTGTCAGTGCAAGCCACAACAAACAAGTAAAATAATATTTAGGAGATAGGTTGGGATCACTTCTCTGGGATTATAAAAGGAAAACACACAAAACACACTCACTCATCTTTCATCCACATTAGTGCTACTGTGTAATTGAATAGTGTTAACTGTGTAAATGCAATTCTGTCAAAATTTTATGTTCATCATGTGTATGAAGTAGTAGTGGCAGCAATGTATAACAGTCAATAATAGTTAGTTAACGTCATAGTTATCATGTCAAGACCAATGTTTGCCAAGCCAGCTCAAAATGTACGGTTGCTGAACAACTGTCAGTGAGCCAAGATATGCAATTACTTCCTCTCTCCAAAAAAAAAGTTTATACTGCTTAGTGATTTAACAAAGTGTGTGTAGACAATCTTCCTTCTACTTGAGTGTTCTAGTCTGCCATCTTCATCCTCCTTGTTCCATATAAACCAACAAAGAAAATATGCTCCTCACTTACTTTACCTCTTATCCACCAAAACTCCAATAATCATCATCATCACTTAATCTTAATACTTCAATAATACCTCTTACGTCGATACATATAAACCTTATCATCAATATCATCAGTAATACCTCTTCAATACGTCGATACATATAAACCTTATCATCAATATCATTTACCTTACCTCTTGTCCACCAAAACTCCAATAATCATCAACTTCACATAATCTCAATACCTCAATAATACCTCTTCAATACGTCGATACATATAAACCTTATCATCAATATCATCAATAATACCTCTTCAATACGTCGATACATATAAACCTCAGCACCAATATAATTTCACTTTCATAAGAACTCTTTCCTCTAGTCAGTCTCCTCGAACAAGTACAGACAAAATCCTAGTGCAAACCTCAATTCATCATCTCATGCAATCCGAAGACACAGTGTCCACACACAACCTCTGTGTAATCCACCTGATCCAAATATTCTACTCATTATGAATCATAAAATACATTTTGGTTTCCTTGTTCATCATTAAATAAAAGAAATGCATACATGACCTCTAACAGACTTTAGTTCGAATAACTCTCAGTAATTAAGTACGATTACGGAGTGTGAATGATCACAATATTTCACAGTGTGTACACCACTTCAAGAATCATGGCAGAAGCAAACATGTGGAGTATTTTTTGTGTCAAGTGTCACTTCCTATTTCAATTACTCACGAAAAAGGCAGTGTAATAACTGTCAATGGTCTAACCTAGTGTTGATATGTCATTTCGTTAGCTTCCTTCCTATTAGCATAAATTTATACAGCTTCCATAAAACCTCCAGCTCATGTGGCTTCTATGAAGTTTCTCGTACTAATGTCGTTCGTCGAATTATAGCAGTTCATTTTCTTATCTTAAAAATATCAGGCACTGAGCGTAAGCAAAACATGCAATAGCGAGTAAATATACCAGTAGAGAACAGAATGTCAACAAGTGGATGCAGCACAAGTCCTATAACGAGTCTCTGCCAAGCGAACAATCTATAATTAATACCATAGTGTGACCTAAACTCCATGTTCGCACACAGTATATCAGCATTTCTATACACCAAATTAAAGAGTACTTATGACAACAAACAGAAATGTGTAAATATGCAATCCATACGCAAAGCAGCAAATATGTATCTTACATAATAAACAGGTCATTATCATCATATCAGCATAAGCAAATAAATGTTCACACGTAATCTTAATAAGTAAACATGAAGGCGCAAGCAGATAAATCACAAAGTGTAACCTACATACCTAACCACAGTCAGCACAATTAATCAGTTGACAATTACAATTTAAATAAATAAGCACAGCAGGCACATAATAAAAAAATATGACATCAGTGAAAAGGCATAGCAGCCAAGCGATGCATAATATACATAAGTAACAACACTGTTCATTAATCAATAATTGTCAAAATCAGCAAATGTACACAAGCACGTCGCTTCACAAGTAAATTCATAGAACATGAAATTAGCACAAAGTATGAATCACGTAATCGCGAGCAGCAAATTACGTCTAAAGTACGTACCTAAGTGGAAATATGTTACCTGAAAAATAAACTCAATTAACAGTTACCTTTTTTTAGTTTATTACTTTTTTCTTCGAAATTACATTCTTCCTGAAATTTTCTCGATAGCAAGTCGTCTTAACGTCGGACACGCACAGAATTTACCTGAAGTTCTTAAATATTTTATACAACCATATCCTGAAAAATACTGAACGTTAATAACATAATTCATCAAGTCACTATCGCTTTATACTGAATTTAATCGGAGAAATTAGACTGTGTATTTGTTTACGTCTGTCAGTGCATTCGCACTGAGCGCTCGATCAGCTGTAGACGCGTGACGTAGAAGGTGATTGTTTGCGGTCAACGACAGCCTTGTGCGGCGCGCAGACTTCACTGTTGCTTTGAGTACGCGCCGCCGCCAGAACACAGCGCGGTATCCTTGCATTCTCCGCATGTTTACGTATAACTGTTGGTTTCTCAAAAGTATGTCATTCCACAAAAATTTTAACGTTAGATATGTGATGTATTCCCTTAGAGCGCCGAGATTTAAGAGTTTCTACTTCAACAGTGTTATCATGAATAATTTTGCGAATTCTATATGGACCGTTATAAAGCAGAAAAAATTTGCGACATAAGCCTTTTCCTTTATGAGACAAACGATGAAACTTAATTAACACCTTTTGACCAACTGACAAGATTTTTAAACGACCAGGACGTTTAGCTGATTTCTCTCTTCTTGCAGCCGCAGACGCAATATTTCGTAGAGCCAGGTTGACAACTTCAGAATGCCGCAGTTTCCGTGAAGGCGGAAAAGGAACGATTTCAGAAATGCGATTTGTTGGTACTTTATTTTTTAATATCAATAGAGGCGGTAAAGAAGTTGAGTCATTAGGAAGTTCATTCAGAATGTTTTGAAAAATATGAAGATACTGATCCCAAGTTCTGTGATTCTGATGACAATAAAGACGGCACAATTTATTGATTTCCTTCATACATCTTTCTGAAGCGTTAGACTGAGGGTGAAAAAGTGAAATAAAAATTGGTTTAATCTTCCGACGCCGTAGAGTACGAAGCCAAATTTTAGAGCGAAACTGTGATCCATTATCTGATATAACCTTATCAACATGACCAACTTCTTTAAGAAAATGTTTGATGAAAGCATTAGATACTGAACGAGCCGTTGCTTTGCGTAAAGGTGTAAAACACACATATTTTGATGTCAATTCCACTGCTACGAAAATGTACGCAAAACCATAAGTAGAACGAACCACTGGACCGAACAAATCGACTGCAGCCATGTCCTTTAATTTCGCTGGAATGATAGGAAACAACGGTGCTCTGTGAGAAACAGTTGGCGGCTTAGCCTGTTGACATAATTTGCATTTGGCAAGAACAGAACGAATACGTTTTTCCATATTACTGAAGTAGCAATTTTCTCGTAATTTATGAAAGCATTTTCTGGGACCAAAATGTGCATAACTGAAATGTGTAAACGAGATGTGGCCAAATCATCCAATCTAACAAAGCGTCTAAGAAAATTACAGACACCAAGTAAACTACGAACATCACGTTTTGTAGTAGGAACAGCATAATTACGAATAGCGTCTAGCTTCTCTGGATCGGGAAGAATACCTTCTGTAGAAATAATGTGACCGAGAATTTTCACCTGAGATCGACCAAATTCAGATTTTTCTAAGTTCACTGTAATGCCAGCTCTTGCAAAAATACGTAATAATGAATCCAAAATTTTGTTATGCTCACTCCAGGAACGTTTAGCAATAAGAATGTCGTCAACATATGAAGTAATATTGTCACGAAGATAAACAGGTAAAATTTCATTTAAACTACGAATAAATGCTGCAGAAAATATAGTAAATCCAAACGGTAATTTCCAAAGTCACTTTTGGGTAAAACAGTCAAATCCGGTAATTCTTTATCTACTGTCTAGATAGATGGATAGTAGAAGAGTTGTTTTTTATAGATGCAAAGAATAGTGAAAGAGTAGGCAGCGGTGCAGAAAACTAAAAGGGAAATAGCACCACTACAGCTCGGGGCCCTGTGAACGCTACGACACATATTCACTTAGTGTAGTGAATCCCCTGAGGACTTTAATAGCTGCACATAAATTTCAGTTTGTGACTTAGTGGCCAATTTGGTGGAAGTGCGTACATAAATTGATCTAACCATGCACATGGATATATGTCATTCTTAGAATTACGAAAGATCTTAAATTTCCGAACAGTCAAAAAATGTTTATAGTCAAAGTTTTCGTCTCGTGGCGACAAAGACCTACCGCGTCTGTCCCAGTCCGAATGTCGATTATTGTCAAGTTCGCGCGCCTGGCGCTTTCTTGTTGCATCTCGTAAATGAAATAAATTACTTTCTTCAAACCCCTCTGGTATCTGTGATTCTAAATGTCTTTTTCCTACGATTTCGCCTTCAATTTGTTTGACTTGCTTTTGTAGTGCCTCAAATTCCCTATTAACGCGATCATTAAATTTTTCCTGATTTTCAACATGCTTATTTATGTTCTGGTACTCTTCGGTTTCTGCAAATGGTAATGGAGCTGTATCATCCGAATCTCTGTCCCCATGTAAACTAAGACTTGTCAATTTATCTGAAATCTCCTCATCTCTTTCCAATAAGTTTACGTCTTCCGTAAGTGTCGCGACTCGGGTTTCGGTATTGTCACATTTAGTAGTTAACTGTTCACACTGTTGCGTTAAATTATTTATTCTGTCATTTGGTACGGATTCCTCGATTCTCTCAATTATTTCTTCCTTATCGTGTGCACGTTGTAAATTTAATTCTGAAAATTTTTGTACTATCAAGCGATCTTTTTCTTCCCGTTCTCTGTCCTGTTCCTCTTGTCTGATTTCTGTTGAAATTAAACTATTATTGTGAGAATTCAAAATCGGTTGTACTTCTTCTCTAATTTCTTTCTTTAATTCATCTTTCATATTTTTGAAACATGTCCCTATTCGTGAATCTAACCGTGTTTCCAAAGTTCCCATCTCTGTTTTTAATTCAGATCCAAACCGTGTTTCCATTGTTCCCATATCAGATTTTAATTCAGATCGTAAAGTTCCCATCTCTGTTTTAATTGTTCCTATCTCTGTTTTAAATTCAGATCGTAACTGTGATCCCATTGTTCCCATCTCAGTTTTTAATTCAGATCCTTGTGAGTCTAACCGAGATCCCAAGTTTAATACTGCACTCATCAACTGCTGCATGTTAACTGTTTCAAAATTCTTTTCGCCCCTAACATTTCCCGCAAAACCAGTTTCCTTCGTCATAGCTGTAAAGCTATCTGTGTTCGATACTACTCCACAATCTTCTGTCATTAATCTCGTATTCTGAAAATTTTTTGATTCCGAGAAATTTTGAAATGGTTCCGGACTACTTTCCCGACTTATTACATTGTTTTCCACTTCATTATTCATGATACTATTTTCCTCTGTTCGCGAGTTCGCCATGTTAACAATTTCGTCATTCTCACTATCCATCATTTTCGCCTTTTTCATTGATCGCGTAATCATTTACAAAACATACAAAACTCGTCACTATATAAAAATTACACACAATGACACTATATCTCCAACAATACCATTCACACGAAATGTTTCCCTCAAACACGATTAACGAACAATTGAAATAATTGCATTAAATTGTCAAACGCGTATACAAGACAACAAAATTAAATTAAAAAAAAATACCATTAGAAGAATGACAATTACCAAATCTACACATGCAAAATAGACTACAATTACTAAACTACAAATTACTACAACAATACTACTGTCTCCTATTTTTACAATCAGAAGAATTCCAAGGGACGATCCGAAGCAGCGGTCGCCACGTGCATGGGGGCTTAATTTTTAGTCGTTGTACTGTCCGATTACGAAGTCTCGTAAACGGTTGGCCCTGAGTAGTATTATTACGCAATCTGACTGCATAGAACAACAACAAAGAATGAAATAAAAATTTTAGTTAACACAATTAATTAATTAATTAAGTCCCCAGCAACTATAAAACCTACGAAACCAACAAAGCACAAGTATATCTGTTCTGTATGTGGAAGTGTGATTCAACGTACGCATCTGGCACGGTTCTTCTTCAACAAGACAAGAATTTTTAAATACCAATTATACCGACGTGATAAAAGAAAACTAGAAATACTATTATTGGGCAAAAAAACCCAGAATTACACTCTAATACAAGAACACAGGCCAGATGCTTTGTTGACTGAACCTGTAATGAAGCATTATTTACGACATTAAATAATGTAAAATAAATCGTTTCGTTACCTTCATATATTGATGAAAAGCACTCAAATCATTACAATATCTCCATTGGAACAACATCTGCTGTCTATCCATCAAACAACTACCTAAAACATGGAACAAACACGCTTCACTGCGACATCTCAGCGAGCACTGCGCTCCGCTACCTCTCAATAATCACAGCCTACCACGAGTTCTGAACAAGCACTGACTACTACGAGTTCTCAACAAGCACTGCCAGTGGAGGCGGCGGAACAATACTCTCTAGCGCGAATTCTGGCGCTGTGGCTCAGTGTAGCCACCTTTCATGGTTGCACCTACGGTACGGCCATCTGTATCGCTGAGGCACGCAAGCCTCCCCACCAACGGCAAGGTCCAAGGATCATGGGGGAAGATCTGAAACATAGGCACATTTAAATAGAAACAAGTAAGTGTTCTTTCATAAACAGGAAAGTCGGTCTTAAACACGTTTAGGGAAGAACCCTGCTTGGTATCAAGAAGAGGACAGTTTCATAGTTCAAACAAGAATTTTGCAACAAATTCGGTTTCTGAATGCCTCACTTGGCACCTGCGGTGTTGACTGCACAACTGCTGGCCACTGACTTAACTCCCTCTCTTGCCGCTAAGATTGACCGCCACTTCCACCTTTTCTCGCGCACCAAGTTTCTTCCGTAGCGGAGGGGTTTCCCAACGGCTTTTAAGTTACATCATATAATTTCCCTAAGTATGAATCAGTTTTTTACATACATAGCACACTGTTAAATTAAAACAAAATATACATCACAAATTTCCATTTCCCTTCAACAATTCAAAGAACTTTACGCGTAAAGAATAAACGCTCCATAGTTATATACACTTAATTACACTGTACTAATCACTCATAATCCGTAATGGTGTTACATATTGTAATCGAGTGCTGTAATTACAGCTTTCGATTGCAAATACAAATGACACTTACTCTGTTATGAATAAGGGAAAACACTCCATAGTTATATACACTTAATTACACTGTACTAACCACTCACAATCGATAATGGTGTTACGTGATGTAATCGAGTGCTGTAATTAGAACTTCCGATTACAAATACAAATGATACCTAATCTATTATGAATAAGGGTATTTTTGTTCTGGATTTGGTTTTTCGTAAATAACTGAAAACTGACAACGGTAGCTTATTGGTGTCACATATATAAGGTTTTTATTCCAAACTGAGGCTACATACGAATTTTCGTCTCCCGAGTTTCATATTTAGCGCCATAATTTTTTCGTAAAAACGCCGACTTTGGCCCAAATATTGCTGTGATCATTCTGAGACTTAACAGTTGTAACATTAACATACTTCAGGAAACACTGACGAAGTTTGGAAGAGTTGTTTTAATTTTTAATTTCGCTCTTACATTATGGTGCAAGCCTTCGAATGTTAACCGCAGGCCATTATGGTAACGTGGCGCTGGTAGTACTGAACTGGGTTAAGCCCCGGCACACTCACTCGCCTCTGTACCTCTTACAACGGTACAGCGCCTGTTTATCCTCGAGCGATATCTGTGTAGACAGCAGAAAAAACTGAATAAATAACTCCACTGAGGTGAAAGAAGTCTTGGGATACCTCTTAATATCTCATCAGTCCTCCTTTTGTCCGGCATAATGCAGCAGTTCGACGTGGCATGGACTCATAAAGTCACTGTGCTGTGTCGTCCGAACGACGAGCTAGTATCACTGCCATAGAGACTCGCACTTGCGCGAGTTCCACCAGCGCCACGGGCAGCGCTGATAATCAAGATATCGACTTCGTCTCGGGTAATTGCCGGCCGAATACAATCCGCCAGTGACCGGATGACAACTAACAGGAGCTTACACGGAAGATACGAGGGCAGTTCAATAAGTAATGCAACACATTTTTTTCTGAAACAGGGGTTGTTTTATTCAGCATTGAAATACACCAGGTTATTCCCCAATCTTTTAGCTACACAACACTATTTTTCAACGTAATCTCCATTCAATGCTACGGCCTTACGCCACCTTGAAATGAGGGCCTGTATGCCTGCACGGTACCATTCCACTGGTCGATGTCGGAGCCAACGTCGTACTGCATCAATAACTTCTTCATCATCCGCGTAGTGCCTCCCACAGATTGCGTCCTTCATTGGGCCAAACATATGGAAATCCGACGGTGCGAGATCGGGGCTGTAGGGTGCATGAGGAAGAACAGTCCACTGAAGTTTTGTGAGCTCCTCTCGGGTGCGAAGACTTGTGTGAGGTCTTGCGTTGTCATGAAGAAGGAGAAGTTCGTTCAGATTTTTGTGCCCACGAACACGCTGAAGTCTTTTCTTCAATTTCTGAAGAGTAGCACAATACACTTCAGAGTTGATCGTTTGACCATGGGGAAGGACATCGAACAGAATAACCCCTTCAGCGTCCCAGAAGACTGTAACCATGACTTTACCGGCTGAGGGTATGGCTTTAAACTTTTTCTTGGTAGGGGAGTGGGTGTGGCGCCACTCCATTGATTGCCGTTTTGTTTCAGGTTCGCAGTGATGAACCCATGTTTCATCGCCTGTAACAATCTTTGACAAGAAATTGTCACCCTCATCCACATGACGAGCAAGCAATTCCGCACAGATGGTTCTCCTTTGCTCTTTATGGTGTTCGGTTAGACAACGAGGGACCCAGCGGGAACAAACCTTTGAATATCCCAACTGGTGAACAATTGTGACAGCACTACCAACAGAGATGTCAAGTTGAGCACTGAGTTGTTTGATGGTGATCCGTCGATCATCTCGAACGAGTGTGTTCGCACGCTCCGCCATTGCAGGAGTCACAGCTGTGCACGGCCGGCCCGCACGCGGGAGATCAGACAGTCTTGCTTGACCTTGCGGCGATGATGACACACGCTTTGCCCAACGACTCACCGTGCTTTTGTCCACTGCCAGATCACTGTAGACATTCTGCAAGCGCCTATGAATATCTGAGATGCCCTGGTTTTCCGCCAAAAGAAACTCGATCACTGCCCGTTGTTTGCAACGCACATCCGTTACAGACGCCATTTTAACAGCTCCGTACAGCGCTGCCACCTGTCGGAAGTCAATGAAACTATACGAGACGAAGCGGGAATGTTTGAAAATATTCCACAAGAAATTTCCGGTTTTTTCAACCAAAATTGGCCGAGAAAAAAAATGTGTTGCATTACTTATTGAACTGCCCTCGTAGAAGAGGAGCTCTCGCGCACTTGGTTATAAATTATCGTCCAGGGCTGATTTAGACACGGAACGTCGTTTAGCGAACTCCTATAAGTGAACAGACAGTTGTAAACTGCATTTACTATGTACCGTGAAGTTTACCTACGATTATTTGCACTTAGCCATTGAGGGCCTTTTTTGTGTTATATTAAAAGCAGTTTTGCAGACTTCAGTATTCAATTAGTCACAAAGATAAGTAAACCTCTCAACGCATTTGTGTGACTTTGTTACTTATTTGTTGGAGTCATGGAGAAGCTTCGTTCTCCTATCCAGTTGCCTGACCCTGGGGCATATCTGTGTAAGAGTGGCAGGGGGACATTGTCTTAGCGGTGTACTGCGCCAGAAGCCGTTTCACGAACTTACAATCTCGACCTCCAGAGCAATAGCGACGAGGCCTTTACAAAACTGGCGACAAGTGTTTGCAAAACTAGCGGCGAGGGTTTACAAAACATTGGAAGTTCACTACATGAATATTGAGCTATATGCCTCAATAGGTATCCATAACTGCGAAATGGTTTCCGGTGCAGGATTTTGCGCACGGAGTGACCTTTAGATTATTTCCCATAAATGTGCGATGAGACGCATGTCAGACAATCCGAACTGTCAAGTAATTCGCTCAAATTGTTCAAATGGTTCAAATGGCTCTGAGCACTATGGGACTTAACAGCTATGGTCATCAGTCCCCTAGAACTTACAACTGCTTAAACCTAACTAACCTATGGACATCACACAACACCCAGTGATCTCAAATTGTTCAGAATGTTCTTCAAACCAGTCGTCAACAATTGTCACGCGTTGACATGGAGTATAGCCATCCATAATAATGCCGTCGTTGTTTGGAAACATGAAGTCCATGAATGGCTCCAAATGGTCAATGACCAGTTCAGTTGAACCAGGGGACCCAGTTCATGCCATGTAAACACAGCCCATATCATTATCGAACCACTTCCAGCTTCCAGAGTACCTTGTGTACAATTTGGAGCCATGGCATCGTGCGGCCTGCGCCACACTAGAAACGTGCCATCACTTTAAATCGGGACTAGTCTGACACCGCCATGGTTTTCCAGTTGTCTAGAGGTCAACCGATATGCAGGCGATTTCTTGCTGTTACCAAACACACTTGCGTCGTTCGTCTGCGGCCATAGTCCATTAACGTCAAATTTCGCCGCACTGTCCTAGCGAATACGTTCATAGTACCACTCACATGGATTTCCGCGGGTATTTCACTCAGTGTTTCTAGTCTGTTACCACTGACAAGTCTACGCAAACGCCGCTGCTCTCAGTCGTTAAGTGAAGGCCGTTGGCCACTGCATTGTGGGCGGTGAGGACTAATGCCTAAAATTTGGTATTCTTGGTATACTCTTGACACTGTGGATCTCGTAATATTGAATTCCCCAACGATTTCCGAAATGGAATGTCCCACGCTTCTAGTTCCAACTGCCATTCCACGTTCAAAGTGTGTTTATTCCCGCCGTGCGGTCATGGTCAGTCGGACACATTTTCACATGAATCACCTGAGTACAAATGACCAATGAATTGCCCTTTATACGTTATGTACGCGGTACTACCACCATCTGGATATGGGCATATTACTACAAGATTATTGTCACCTTAGTGCAGTTTCCACCGTTTTCGCTCTTCTTCAGATCAGAGAATAGAAAGCCATGACTAAAAAAGAGGACACTTGTCAGCTGGCTGTTAACAATGCAATGGAGTCAACAGCCATTTGATAAAAAAAAATCCTCTTATATTTTTCCTACTTTTATCTCAAGATGTGCAGAGAATGGCGAAACCTCCATTTTCCTATATGCGACCTTGGCTAATAAAGATTCTGCAAAAACATATATACATTCATTGAAATAAAATATCACTGCTTCTACACTGATAAAATAAGGTAACTAAACTGAAGAGGGGCAGCTGTCTACACAGTATCGCCAAGGTCAACGGTCTGGATGAATGACCTTGTCTTGTGACATTAGCTAATATGGCACTGCGATGTTGGTACCAAAAACATTTGAAATCAAGTGGAAACTAAAGCCGTTATTTTTCCTGAGAGCATGGAGTTCTTCGGTATGGCTTAAACCTGACACAGCCATATGTACATTTGTGTCCGACGATGAGTTATCAGAAAACCAATGAGAATTTGCGGGGCTTATTGCCGTGTATCGGTGTCCAACCAGCGGAAAGGGAAGCCTGTTAATGTTTTGCCGATTTCTTATAATTACAGACTGCACCTGTAAATTGTGCTGTCATCAACTTTAATTGTTAAGCTGCTACTCGATACCTCACATTTTGGCCGGCGGAGGTGGCCGAGCGGTTCTAGGCGCTTCAGTCCGGAACCGCGCGACTCCTACGGTCGCAGGTTCGAATCCTGCATCGGGCATGGATGTGTGTGATGTCCTTAGGTTAGTTAGGCACTGATGAGCTCAGATGTTAGGTCCCATAGTGCTCAGAGCCATTTGAACCATTTTGAACCTCACATTTTGCTTTCTTTACTTTCAGTGTTTTGTTTTTATTTGAGTTCATTGAAACTATTTAATTTTTACCTAAATCTTTTAGTTGCCAGGGATGTACACATTGGGGACCATCTAACAACTGATGGTGAAACAAAAAGGAGCGTAGGATGTGATAAGAGAAAGAAGGAATCTAGAACTAAGACCGTATGTATCATACGTCAAATTGCTTTGTGTAAAAACTGTTTCACACTGTCAGAAATACTACACCGCACAACCACCAATATTAGGAAGACGATCCTTAGCGACACATTTTAGGATTCAGGCTTCCATCATCTGGCTGTCTAAGTTATTCCTACATAAACATGCACCTAAAATGCGAGTCAAAATAAAATACAAATAAAATCGTTTGATATGAAGCTGCCATCGTATCTTAAAAAAATCCAACACCAGATTCTCTGCCCGCTTATCCATGTGCACTCTCATCCGCCAAATCATTCCTTGCTTACCGTGGCAAACACCGGTAACATCAGCTGCCTCTCCGCTATTTGCTGTACATGTTTGCGGCTCTGGAAGACTTCATTGAGCAAGAGGCCGTTCCATAGCGTTCCAAAGACGTTACGAATGCCGTGAGGAGACGCCCTACCAATGGTTACCTATGCAAAATCGTTCACATTTATCGTACTAACGCCAAACTTAAAAAGACCCAAAAGCCACTGAAGAAGGCATTACCGTTCTCGCTGGTGTGTATACTAAGTGCATTGTCAGATTTAAGCCAGTGGATTTCTATTTCTAGTGCCTCAAGCACGTCAAGTTTCCTTCGTTTCTTTTCTACATGTACCACCTGTAAAACCTATTCTTTCCCCTCCGGGGGGTGACTAATAAAATGCACAGCGTAATTCAGCTGCTCCTACAGATAGTTTTTATGTAACCCGCAATGCCTTCAAAAACCACATGCAGGATTTTCTATTCTCCCACTCGCTACATGCAAACTATTAGATCAATATACAAAATGAACCGAACCTTTCTAGGAAATTTAATGTAGTTAAATTTTGTACTGGGATACGTTTTCGCTGGAGGCCACAGTTTTGATGCCACTCAAGTAAAATTTCAATTTTGTACGTTTCTCTTAAATAACTAAAAAGTAGCCTCTAGCCAAAAGTACACCACTACAAAATTTAACTACAATAAATTTCATAAAAAAAGGTCCTGTTCATTTTTTGTGGGACTATTTGCTTGTGCGTAGTGATCGAGAAAACATGAAAACCTTGAGTGTGGTATTCGAAGACACTGGGGACAGCTGAATCACCCTATATATATATATATATACTGAAGGGATAAAAGTCGCAGTACCAAGCAGGACTTGTGCGACATAAACGGAAGTTGGTAGACGTGTTTCTACATCTGAAATATGATCTCTACTCAAATTTTACACTAGTCACATATGAGTGACTCTAGTAGCTCCACTATGAGAATGCAAACCAGATTTGCTTTAAATACAGGCTTTAACGGCCTTGAGCGTTAGTTACCTTTGAGATTGTACGTTCAGAGTTGATGTTAGTCATGAATGCCTTTAAGGCGACAAAGATGCCTTTATTAACACCTCACTGAGTTTTAACAGGGTCGGGTAATTGGGCTACGAGAAGCTGGACGTCCCTTCACCGATACTGCAGAAAGACTTGGTGCAAATGCAGCTACTTGTACATGATTATTGCCAGCAGTGGTGGTGATGATGGCGTACGGTCACAAGAAGAGAGGGCTCCGGCCGGCATGTGGCACTACCAGGAGAGAAAACCACTGTGTTTAGCGTCCGGCTCTGGCGTATTGCATTGGATCTGCAGCAACAATGTGCGCAGCAGTTTGCACCTCAGTGACACAACGAACTGTTATAAATCGACTGCTTAAATGACAGCTCCGGGTCAGACGCCCTGTAGCATGCATTCCACTGACCCCAAACCACCGGCATTTGCGGTATCAGTGGTATCATCTAAGGGATGGGTGGACATCTGTTGCATTTTATGATGAAAGGCGGTTCTGTCTCGGTGCCAGTTATGGCCATGTGTTGGTTAGGAGGAGGCCAACAAACAACCTGTCTGCGTGCTAGACACATTGGAGCTAAACCTGGAGTTGCGGGAGTACTCTCGTTGTTATTCCACGCACCTTTCTGCGAATTTGTACGTCACTATGGTGATTCGTCCTGTCGTACTGTCATTCATGAACGGCATTTCAGGGAGAGTTTTCAAACAGCCAGTCCATGGAGTGTTTTCCAACAGGATAACGCTCGCCCAAATACCGCTATTGTAACCCAACATGCTCTGCAGAGTTTTGGCACGTTGCCTTGGCCTGCTCAACCACCAGATCCGTCTCCAATGGAGCACATATCATGGACGACAGCTCTTGAATCGTCCATATTAACCGTTCCTGTATTGACCGACCAAGTGCAACAGGCATGGAACTCTATCCCAAAAACTGACATCCGGCACCTCAACAACACAATTCATACACGCCTACATGTCTGCATTCAACATTTGGCCGCTGCACCGGTTAAAAATGTACCAGAATTACACATTTTCAAAGGCTCGCGCTGACATTAAGCTGCGATATTGAAAAGTTAATCACTTAAATATATTACTTAGACAAACATACTGCCAATGATCAATTACTCTACTTAAATTATTTTTGGTGTTCCGTTTTTTACGTCGGTGAATTTGGCACAACCGATCTACCGTACTTGCCCATTCTGAAAATGTCTGCATGCTCCTTGTATCTTGCACAATATTTCCTGATCGTTTGTCCTGTACATTTTGCTTCACACGATGCACATCGTATTTTAGGCTGTTCCCAGCTTCATGCTTTACACTGTATCTCATTAAATTCTTTGCTGTGAAAGACTGCTTCTCACAAAATATGGTTTAGTGAAAATCTTCTTATTCCTTGCTACTTCCTCTTTCGGTTTCTTCTTGCCCCTGTGCATATGACGATCTACTATCTTCACATCGTATCTGCTACTTACTGTTAATTGTTTAATAATGTTTTACTCGTTTAACATGTCTGCTGCACTCATTGGAACGTAACTGGCTCCGTTCAATAAATTACAAAAGCTTCTTCTTTTTAAATTTGCGGGTGGCAAGACGGGTTGGGAATCACAACATACTTTGAGTTCGCTTTCTGATGGATGGTCGGTAATGTGCATAAGCAGAGCAGAAGATACGCTGTTGCCATTTTTATAGTAAGACGAGGACTTTATTCCCCATTATTTTATTTGTTTTTTATATTTTAACCAGATTTGCTTTTGAAATGCGTGTTTATGTAGGATTACCAGAGACAGCCAGATGTTGGGAGCTTGACTCCCGAAACGTCTTGCTGAGGATTATTTTCCTGATATGAGTGGTGGCGTATGCTTATTTATAACGAGTGTCTTAACAACCACTACCTCCAGACCTTACAAATCGATAACATTAAAATATTCCACACCATGTCACAAGTAATGGAATCGACGTGACTGTCTCATGAGACACTCGTTTCCATGTAATGAGAAACAGATAAACATTTGGAATAACGTACCGACATATCAGATATTGGTAATCATTAATACGATCCAAGGGCTTCTCTGAAACCATTTATGGTAAATGAAAATACAGTATGATCATTAATTGATTACCACTGGCACATACAGATCCCGAGTCAAAATACCAGTGGGATATTTGCATTCTGTGCCGGCGTTACTTCCCTTAGTCGGGTATATATATTAGAGTATTTAAAAATAGAACTGGATAGGTTGAATTTAGATACAGCAGGAACTAGCGAAGTGAGTGAGGTGTTATAAACACAGAACCAAAGAGTACGTCTAATAATGAATAAGAAAATAGGAATACGAGAAAGCTAGCATGAACAACAAAGTGAACAGTGAACCCATTACTGTGGCCAAAACACACACGAAGAGTGACACAGCACTACAAGAACGATTTTATTTTTATCTTTCTTCCGTTCTGTAATATGACATCACATCTTTACGTTTATTATATCTTTGTAGATACCTCACAACAGAACACAAGTCGAAATTGCAATAATGCAATAAAAACCGTTACAGCAAAAAGCGGAATTGACATCATTTAAAGAATTTCTACAGGCTGTGGACCTGTATTATAAGAAGTTAAAAACAGAAACTTTTGAAATGTAATGCTAAAGAGCAATGTTAAAAATAGATGGGTGGATCGAATAACTAATGAAGAGGTATGAAACGAACTGTTGAAAAAAGAAATTTATGACGCTACTTGAGTATAAGAAGGGATCGTTTGATAGGATACAACCTGAAATATAAAGGAAATGTTAATTTCCTAGTGGAAGGAAGTGTGGGAGACATACGGGAAGCAGATCCAAGTGGAAGTAGGTAAGGGTAATTGCACAGAGTTGGAGAGGCTTGCATAAAATAGACTTGCGTGTGGAGCTGCAACAAACCGGCCTTCGGACTCTTCACCACAACAACAACATGTGATTTTGGACATTGCGAAAATTAGTACACACGGCTAGTAGAAATAACGGAATTAACCTGGTTGGCCATGGAGTCAAACTGAGTTTGGATAATATGCTGCCGGGCGGAGTGGCCAAGCGGTTCTAGGCGCTACAGTCTGAAACCGCGCGACCGCTACGATCGCAGGTTCGAATCCTGCCTCGGGTATGAGTGTGTGTGATGTCCTTAGATTAGTTAGATTTAAGTAGTTCTAAGTTCTAGAGGACTGATGACCACAGCAGTTAAGTCCCATAGTGCTCAGAGCCAGGTGAACCATTTTGGTGATATGCTGCTTCAACTCTATGCCAGATTTCTACATCTACATCTACATCTACTTCGCAATCCACCTTACGGCGCGTGACAGAGGGCACCCTGTACCACTACTATTCATATACTTCCCTGTTAACTTGCCAACAGAATAAGGGAAAAACGACAGACTATATGCCTCCGAATGAGCCCCAATTCCTCGTATCTTACCTTAATGGCCCTCACTCGCAATGTATGTTGGAGGCAACAGGATCGTCCTGCAATCAGCTTCAGATGCCGTTCTCTAAATTTTTTCAATAGCGTTCCTCGAAAAGAATGTCGTCTTCCACCAAGGGATTCCCATTTGAGTTCCCGAAGCAATACGATAACACTTGAGTGTTGTTCGAACCTAAAAGTGACAAATGTTGCAGCCCGACTCTGAATTTCTACGATTCTTCTTTGAATCCGACCCACAACCCATAATCAACTTCCATGCAGTACTCTGCTCCAAATGTACACTGTTAGATATTTCTTCCCGAACTAAAGACCTATGTTTGATACCAGTATGCTTCTTTTGGTCAGGAATACCTTCTTTGCCTGCGCAAGACTTCCTTTTGTCTCCTCCTTGCTTCATACGTCACATGTTAATTTTAGTCCAATGTAGCACAAGTCTTTAATTTCGCCCACTTCGTAGGTACATATTTCGGTGTTTTTCCGTTACTTTCATCTCTGCTACTCTTCATTACTTCTAAATTTTTCTATCCATACGCTGTGCTCCGTTATGATGTCCTATGATTTGCCGCAGCTTTCACTAAAGATAGCAATGTCATCAGTGAATGTTATGATTGACATCGTTTCACCCTGAATTTTAATTCCAAAGATGAAGGTTTATCTTATCTTTTCTGCAATGTAGGGATGAAAACTTTGGAATCAAGACTACATGCCAGTGTTGCAAGTTTTCAATGCAAGCACTTCGTTATTGGTCTTCCGTTCTTATCATTCCATCTTCGTCTTATACGTATTGTACACTCCTGGAAATTGAAATAAGAACACCGTGAATTCATTGTCCCAGGAAGGGGAAACTTTATTGACACATTCCTGGGGTCAGATACATCACATGATCACACTGACAGAACCACAGGCACATAGACACAGGCAACAGAGCATGCACAATGTCGGCACTAGTACAGTGTATATCCACCTTTCGCAGCAATGCAGGCTGCTACTCTCCCATGGAAACGATCGTAGAGATGCTGGATGTAGTCCTGTGGAACGGCTTGCCATGCCATTTCCACCTGGCGCCTCAGTTGGACCAGCGTTCGTGCTGGACGTGCAGACCGCGTGAGACGACGCTTCATCCAGTCCCAAACATGCTCAATGGGGGACAGATCCGGAGATCTTGCTGGCCAGGGTAGTTGACTTACACCTTCTAGAGCACGTTGGGTGGCACGGGATACATGCGGACGTGCATTGTCCTGTTGGAACAGCAAGTTCCCTTGCCGGTCTAGGAATGGTAAAACGATGGGTTCGATGACGGTTTGGATGTACCGTGCACTATTCAGTGTCCCCTCGACGATCACCAGTGGTGTACGGCCAGTGTAGGAGATCGCTCCCCACACCATGATGCCGGGTGTTGGCCCTGTATGCCTCGGTCGTATGCAGTCCTGATTGTGGCGCTCACCTGCACGGCGCCAAACACGCATACGACCATCATTGGCACCAAGGCAGAAGCGACTCTCATCGCTGAAGACGACACGTCTCCATTCGTCCCTCCATTCACGCCTGTCGCGACACCACTGGAGGCGGGCTGCACGATGTTGGGGCGTGAGCGGAAGACGGCCTAACGGTGTGCGGGACCGTAGCCCAGCTTCATGGAGACGGTTGCGAATGGTCCTCGCCGATACCCCAGGAGCAACAGTGTCCCTAATTTGCTGGGAAGTGGCGGTGCGGTCCCCTACGGCACTGCGTAGGATCCTACGGTCTTGGCGTGCATCTGTGCGTCGCTGCGGTCCGGTCCCAGGTCGACGGGCACGTGCACCTTCCGCCGACCACTGGCGACAACATGATGTACTGTGGAGACCTCACGCCCCACGTGTTGAGCAATTCGGCGGTACGTCCACCCGGCCTCCCGCATGCCCACTATACGCCCTCGCTCAAAGTCCGTCAACTGCACATACGGTTCACGTCCACGCTGTCGCGGCATGCTACCAGTGTTAAAGACTGCGATGGAGCTCCGTATGCCACGGCAAACTGGCTGACACTGACGGCGGCGGTGCACAAATGCTGCGCAGCTAGCGCCATTCGACGGCCAACACCGCGGTTCCTGGTGTGTCCGCTGTGCCGTGCGTGTGATCATTGCTTGTACAGCCCTCTCGCAGTGTCCGGAGCAAGTATGGTGGGTCTGACACACCGGTGTCAATGTGTTCTTTTTTCCATTTCCAGGAGTGTATATAATCTGTTGAAACTTCTAAATATAAATTTTTACTTGAACTTAAATAACTGAGAAGGTGAAACTTCTACGTTTTTACATAAATTGATTAACGCAACTGAACCTTCTAAAACTGCTCAGTGAAACTGACGTACTGTCACTTTGCTACTTTTTATCATATCATTTTTGACCTACAGAATTTTCCCTTACAAATAAAGTTCATACTTATTCTATTCATTTATGACCCACAATATACCAGGGTAACGCAATCTGACTATTAATTAACACAAAAGAATGGCCCTGATTAGAAGACATCCTAATAATTACCCAAATACTTCGTAAGTCACTTACCTCACAGAAAATCTTAAGGAGACGAACTACAGCAAATACAGCAAGTATACAGCCAGCTAAATAAAAAGATTGTAACTACTGTAGACTCTAACAACTAACAGACATGTGGTTAGCAAAGGAAAACATTTTGTTGCAGAGCAAACTATGTATTTAGCAGATTTTACGTTAATCATGTAATATCCAGTTCCAAAAATCATATAATCGTCAATAATTCTATTACCCACATTTTACAATCCTTGTCCAACCAATATTAAATCTCCATGACGGAAACACGTCCAGACCGCCCGCTCGTGCCAACACTGCAAACCTCCGTCATTGCTACCTATTAACTTCTAACCGCGAGCCCTGCCAACGACAGAGTCTCTTAAAGAGGGCGCACAGCACTGTCAATGACATTAATGCAGTCTATAGCGCTGCCAACATACAAACATATAAACAGGCTACTTACACTATCTATCCCTATCGCCTACCTGATGTATCACAAAAGATTACAGTATTAAATAAGACTCAATAAAAAGCTGTGTAAAAATATCCTCTCAGTTCAGCGCAGACACTTGTCATCAGTCCAGCGAGCGGTGAAATTAACAACCAGCTGTTTTGGTAATATAGATTGCATAATCCGTTTCAAGGCAACAGCACACTCAAAATTTATCTCAAACATGTCACGATTACTAGGATTAGCAACACTGAAGTTGCAAACGCAAGTCTTTGGAGTAGCGTAGTGGTTGAAGATGTGGATTACAGAGTCAAAGGGAGTAGGTCAACGTGCTGCTGTCTGCTACCATATTTTTTTATCTTAGTTTTTTAGCACTTTATCGGACTTTCTTATGAATATGATACAAGTATGTCCTGCAATATTCTACGTTATTTATCTGTAAGAGCACGATCTCTCAGGAATTAGTTTCTTGGTTTTTGTGACTTTTGTCTAATTATAAAATGAAGGATGAAGTTGGTGCGAATGAAACGACCAGCAGTGACATTTTTATTCTTGCTTAGCACAAGTATTTGGCCTTTTTCTCAAAATAAGTCGCGATTTTTGAGTTTGTAATTAGGCAGAAATCTAAGACTACAGCTCAATTGTTACGAGTGAAAACAGTAACAATGAGAATTATAATCCTTACTTGTCACCAATATTCGTCTAATTATTTCCGATTACGTCGCTGTTGCCGAGGGCGTGGGTCAGTAGGAACCCAAAAAGACAGCTTATAATGCCGTGAGTGAAATATGAGGCGTATTCTGGAAGTCGGGTCCCTTTAGGTGCGAAATGGAAACCACTGTGAAAATCCGATGGAACTTTGCTCGGGTATGTTGGGCAGTTTCTTTAGTGTGCCTGTTGATCTCTTCACGAGCTTATTCTGTAGCTCTTTTCAGTCCAGAGCGCAAAGTGATCACGTAGAAATGCCGGAAACAATAGTGTCTCCAACCAAGTATAGTGTTTGGTGAGAGATTTCGCCTGAAGTCATGCAGCCCACATAATATAAATGTTATGCGTTTCTTTCTTCAAGACAATTTTCAGCTGCAATGGAGACGCTCCTGCAGCGTTTTCCATGGGAAGTGTTTGCTCGCCCACAATACAGCCCTTAATTTGCTCCCTCCGTTGTTCATCTCTGCTCACATGAACCGGTGGCTACGAAGACATTTTGGCGCAAACAACGAAACGCACACAAGCGTAGAGAAGTGGCGGAAAGTGCAGGCGGCTGCTGTCTGTAACAAGGGTCCTCGAAAATTTGTAAAATACCATGACAAATGTCTAAGTCGGAGCGGCAACTATTTAGAGAGGTAGCTGGAAGGTGTGGCTAACTGTTGCGGATAAAAAAAAATTATTTTCATTGTAGTTTTCATTTCGAGACCGATGGGACGTTATTTTCCGAACAGCCCTCGTATTGAGCTTTTGTTTCTGCGATTTACGAACATCCACTTACTCATAGGAGAATCTGGCTTCACTGCCACGGTCGGCTTATTCAAAATGTGTTACTGGACATGTGCGATTACACACCATTTTGATGTCACTTCTGAGTAAGCACAGTGTGTGAATAGCTTCTCTCCAGCCCAGACACGTTTACGTCTGCTGGCTGCCGAGCGTACACCACCTGCTGAGTGGCGCTAGCTGTCAGACCATCTATTTTCGTGGCACCACCTCGCAGGCTCTCGGGAGACGAAGGTTGTGCTTCAGTCTCTACGGTACATTAGTGTAACCTGCGTACAAGTTGTCTAAGACTAACGTTGAAAGCCCCATTGGCTGGTTGTGAATGGTGCTACTGTCTATACCAGTCTCAACCAGGACGTTATCACCTCCAGAGGTGCCTTCTGACTTCTCTAGCAGGATTTTGAATGAAAAAAAAAGGTGGGAGGGGAGCGTTCACACAAAAGGTCGCTGGTGAGCTAAGGGGATAGGCATTCTAGTTTCGCTCTGATGATCGCTCATTTACTTACCGACAGACAAAAATTTCAATAGCCTAGCTTAAAATGATATTTCTATTACCACATTTCACCAGTAACCTCTGGCCTCTAACTCTTTACAGAAACGATTTGTCACGTGTAAAACAATAGTAAAGAAGTAATAAATTAACGTCATGCCCCATGCTGAAATTTTATTGCATGAACAGCGAAAATGTAGTCGTCTTCTTTTGCTTACGCCTTTGTCCTGCAGTTTTCGCAGGGTCGGCGTGGTTACAATCGGATGTGGCAAGGTTAATTTTGAAGGGGTGGCTGTGTGGAGCGGCGGGTGGAAATTGATGTTGTTTAAATGTTTTGTAGACGCAGAAACATTTCCCGGCCGATGCACCAATTGTGGGGCGGCAGGCGGAGTAATTTTTATATATAATAATGTAGAATTGTAATGTAGAAAAGATGCATTTCCCTGCCGATTAGCCGGCCGAAGTGGCCGTGCGGTTAAAGGCGCTGCAGTCTGGAACCGCAAGACCGCTACGGTCGCAGGTTCGAATCCTGCCTCGGGCATGGATGTTTGTGATGTCTTTAGGTTAGTTAGGTTTAACTAGTTCTAAGTTCTAGGGGACTAATGACCTCAGCAGTTGAGTCCCATAGTGCTCAGAGCCATTTTGAACCTGCCGATTAACCATATGTGGAGTGGCAGGTGGAATTAATTGTTATATAAATTTTTGGTTTGTATTATTTATGCTGTCTTTTGCCGTTCTCAACACTGGCTCTCTAACTACAATATTGGCAACCAGAAAGTGATTAGCAAAACGTGAAGCCTGTAATTAGAATTCCTAGTGCCCACTTCATCTGAGAAACACACTTATAGCTACAGCTTATAGCTCTGAGGAATTAGGAGATTGTCTGGGATTCATAATCAAAAATGATCCTGTCAAAACGCTCGCTATATTCTGAAAGTCACAGATCAAAAAAAAAAAAAAAAAAAGAATCCACACAATTCAAGTACCAGAGCAGTTCAGAGTCTAATGCGCTGATGCAACTATAACTGTCCAAATTAAATGTTTAAGTGGATGCTCGCCATAATTTGGTAATAATGTTCATCAAACGCCACGCTAAATAATGGTAGAATGTCTGTCCCGCAGCGGCACGTGAAAATACGACATACGCGTCGCGACTCCCGACACAGCGTCTGGAGAGAACTGGGGCCTTTTTCCTTGCACAGCGTTCTTATATATAAAGCCGCGGTGCGGGCAGCTAAGGGAACGCCTGATCAAATCGGCTCTCCCAACTAGCCGCTCGGCTAGTAATGCACCACTTTAAGTTATTGAATAAATCATCGCTTCCTTTGCCGATGGCCGATGAAGCTCTCAATTTAAATGTGCATTCAGCACACAGGTAAGTAATCATAATAAAAGTCTGACGTGGCTAAGTCAAATATTTTGGGCGAGAGAATTAATTTAATTACACTACACGTAGTAGACGAGCTCTGAACTTGCCCTTTGGAGATACGCTATCGCTATAGTTTTATAATTATTCAGTTTAAACTTCTCACATCTTTATGATTATAGTGGATCTCCCTTCTACTTAAATTTAAACATCCTAGCCTTATTTATTCGCCTACTTAATCTATCTTGCTTCCTTAATTTCTAAGACAAAAATCTGAAAATTATGAATTTCAACTAAAAATTTAATTTGTGAGATCCAAAATACTGTTTCTACTAAATTATTATGAGAAAGGAATCTAAATATAAATTTTTAAGTTTCTAGCTCTTTTCTGTTGCTCCAATGATTTTTACAGAAAAACATCCAAATTTTGAAAATGGTTAAAGTTATTGAACTAATATTTAACACATATTGATTTAGTATTACTCCTGACATGCTAGAACCGTTTCAGGTTATTTACTTGATTTTTAAAGTATTGCGCAACATTTATGACGTCAGAGCTAGTTACAGCAGACTAGGCTGGCACACAATGGAAAGACTGATGTGAATTTTATACAGCGTGAGTACGCTGCTTCCCTACAGCTGGATACCCTTCATGCCACCACCCCATACCCCCTGCGATGGAATCAGTGTACCCCAGCTGTCTGTGTGTAGTGTAAATCATGAAATAGTGTGAACAAGTTTCAAATATCTGCGAGTCGTGTAACTGAGGTGGGACGTGGGGACCACCCCGGTATTCATCTAGTGGGATGTGGAAAACCGCCTGAAAACCACATCCAGGCTAGCCAGCACACCGGCCATCGTCGTTAATCCGCTGGGTGGATTCGATCCGAGGCTGGCGCGCCTACCTGAGTCCAGAAAGCAGAGAATTAGCACTCTCGGCTAACCTGGTGGGTAAACAGCGAAAATGTAGTGAGAGATGAATTCTCTTCCTTTCATTTCTTTTTGAGACAGTTCTGCGATAAAAAGTTTCAAAAATGATTGAAATTACTTGTGAAGTTTCGTTGCAACTTGTGAAGTGCTCTCAAATATCGGTTGACAAAACAATGATGTTCTACTATTTAGTCACATTTCACCATCATATGCACAGATATCCTAGCTGTAGGCAGACAGGTTCAGAGATTTGCATCCCCTCTGTCTTCTCTTGCCCTGTCAACGATACCGTCCGTCATATCTCTCCTTGACCTTAATGCTCTTATATGAGGAATATGGCAGAAACACTCGTTCCCATCAGAGGGAACTCCTTTCTGTCCCACTTCATCGTACAGCCACATTCTCAAAGTCCTTCTCAGCAGCAGGAACCCAACTCTGGAATAACTACCCACATTATGTTATAGAACAGAATAACATCTCCAACTTCAGAAGACAGTTAACGACATATCTGATAAAGCAACAATGAGGATTATTATTGTCCCTGTAAGCACTCTTTACCCTTGTACATCCTTCTTTCCCGATTATTCTTAGCTGTCGCATTCTCGTTAAATTTCCTTTCCCCAGAATTAGCTGTACCAGAAAACATCTTGTACACCTACAAATAGAGTGTCAATCATTATTGTTAGTATTGTCACTACTATTGTCATTTTTGTTGTTGTTACTATTATCAATATTAATTTCAGCACTTGCAGTAGTATAATTACTTCCAATATTAAATTCATCAGTTCATAGTCAATATTATTTATTCAAATTGGTACAAGTCATTTCAGTACAAATTGTCAAATTAAAATTGTTATTTCTTAAGAAACTACACTGATGGGAAAAAATCGCAACGCCAAAAATTAGTACTATAGAGCAATGAAATTTCGGAAATGCATTTGTCTAGGTAACATACTCCAGTGATTAACATTGCAAGATCACAGGTTAATGTAAGAGCGAGATAAGCCATTCGAACTGTGAAATGCTGGTATGTTATTAAACAGTGCAGCTGCCAATGTGTTGAATGCGTGTATGAATTGTGTTGTACAGGTGCCGGATGTCAGTTTGTGGGATGCACTTCCATGCCTGTTGCACTTGGTCGGTCATTACAAGGATAGTTAATGCTGTTTGTGAATGACACTGGAGTTGTCCGATGATGTCCCATATGTGCTCAATTGCAGACAGATCTGGTGATCGACCAGGCCAAGGCAACATGTCGACATTTTGTGGAGCGTGTTGGGTTACAACAGCGGTATCTGAGTGTTATCCTGTTGAAAAACACCCCCTGGAATGCTGTTCGTGAATAACAGGCACCAGATGGACGTACCAATTTGCATTCCGAGTGGGTAGACCCACTGTCATATCAAATTACACGCCATACCATGGCTTAAGAAGTAGGTCCAGTGTGTCTAGCACAGAGACAGGTTGGTTGCAGGCTCGCAACTGGCCTCTTTCTATCTTACAAAAGCTCACCACTGACACCGAGGTAGAGCCAGCTTTCGACAGAAAACACAACAAACTCCCACCCTGCCCTCCAATGAGTTCTCGTTTAACGCCACCTAAGTCACAGATACCGGTGGTTTGAGATCAGTGGATCACACACTACAGGGCATCTGGCTCGGAGCTGCCCTTGAAGTAAACGATTTGTAGCTGTGGTGCCAACTGCTGCCCAAATTGTTGCTGCAGATGCAATATGATGCGCCCTCTCGGTAGTGCATGTGGCCCTCCAGAGCCCAGTCTTATTGCTACCGTATATTTTCATGACCACCGCTGCCAACATGTACAGTGGGTACATTCCTGCCAAGTCTTTTTGCAGTATCGCAGAAGTAACATCTAGCTAGGTGTCTTTGCCCCCTTAAAAGCGTTCTTGACTAACATGTATATCAAAGTGACTATCTTGTACTCGTGTCTAGAATGATGGCATGTCAGTATTACACCGTTAAGCTGTATAATTTTTGTAAACACATAACGTTATAAGAGCATAACATTCAAACTACTGTCAGACCATCATTAACGTATTATTTTCAATATATTTATGTCATTTACCATGTAATCAAAACACTGATAGTTATAACACAGTACACTAACGCAATAATAGGACATCACATTGTTCTACACGTGAGTACAACTAATCACTTTAATCTAAATGACATTCACATTTATACACATTCTTGCGAAAGTAGTATTCGCAGCTACTCGACAACGGCAATAAATGCCGAAACAGTCTGTCGTTAATAAAGATTAATTATTATAAGCAGCTATTCTGGTTCATCTTTGTACTAATTTAATAATAGAATTTTAAGTTGCAATTACGAACTGAACAAATAAATTTGAAATATCAGACAGCTGAGTTTTTCCCCACTCTGTTGGTTCTGTGTGAAGACAGATTGAGTAAAGCGCAGTATAAACGAAAACAGAGAGAAAAAACAGTTCAGTTAACAACTGTTCTGTAATAATAAATTTAACATGCATGAACATCTATTTATCCGATCAGAACAGGCATATGAGCCAAAATATAAATACACTGCGAAACACATGGGTACGATAAAATGAAATTAAATTTAAATATCAACGCCCAACTGACTTCAGTCATAAGCAGAAAAAATTAACGATGAGTACCAAAGCCAGTACATACATTATCGATAAATTATAAATAAGCTTGAACCCGACAAACAGGAATATCTCTAATACTGACAGATAAAAACAATTAGCAACGTACATAGCCTGATTTTAAACTGAGATCACTGAGATTAGTTCTATAAAAGAGTGTAGGGCATAATTTTAATGTATTGGAGGGCAGCGTGGAGGGTAAAAATCGTAGAGGGAGACCAAGACATGAATACACTAACCAGATTTAGAAGGATGTGGGCTGCAGTGGGTACTGGGAGATGAAGCAGCTTCCACAGGATAGGGTAGCATGGAGAGCTGCATCAAACCAGTCTCAGGACTGAAGACCACAATAACAACAACTTTTATGTTGTAAATTCATGCACTGCCATGTTTCATGACCTTGGAGAGTTGCTCCTCAATTTCGCCCTACGAAACTAGTCGTGCAAAATAAAAATTAAAAAGATGACCTGTTTCCATCATCACATGATCATCTTCGGACCTTCAGCCATACTGATGAACAATGACTATGCATCGAGCAGGAACCTTTGAATGACGATAGTCAGCAGTTGACTATCGTCACTTGGCAGATCTTACTCCATGCACAGCCAGTGCCCATTAATACGGTTGAAGGTCTGAAGATGATCATGTGATGGTCGAAACCGGTCATCTTTTAATAATGGGCCTTAAGAACTCGACTGCTTGATAATTAACTTCAATCTTCTTAACGAGACAGGCCGCCTAGGGTCACTGTAGCTGCGGCTCTCACGCCTGTGTGTAACTAGAATGTTATTTATTAATCGCCTTACTGCAGTTTTCTAGCAGTGAAGGTGAGGCGCATTATTGCTGGCTGATGTCATGAGAAGGGCGAAGTAAGAAAATATTTTATCAGACTGTTGAACTGTCGAATCTGTGGTCATACCACCACTTGGGACAAGCGACGCGATCTTTGTGAAAGTATCTACTACAGGAAGGAAAAAAATATATATATTGCCACTCTGAGGGCGAGGATGTGGTCCTAAACAGCTCACAATTAATGTGGCCATCGGCCTCTGTTCCCGGCCTCTCATATGACGAGAATTTGGATTGGGCTTGGTAGACGGACATTCCTGACATTGCTACACCAATTCCATAACGTCTGATTTAAGGAATGGCCATATAAGATGCTGTTTAATCTCAGTAGTGGTCTTAAAATTATCCAAATTACCTCCACACAGAGGCAGATGGAAATTTTTAAATACAGCTGTGACTAACTCCTTGAAGACACAACTCCTTAATCCGTCACTGCGGATACAAAATCAAAGGAGACCTTAGATATGATATTACCCAACTACATCGAAATAAGTGTCCAAGGAATAGAAAAGCAACTGGAATCACTCAACAGAGGAAAGTCCACTGGACCTGACGGGATACCAATTCGATTCTACACAGAGTACGCGAAAGAACTTGCCCCCCTTCCAACAGCCGTGTACCGCAAGTCTCTAGGGGAACGGAAGGTTCCAAATGATTGGAAAAGAGCACAGGTAGTCCCAGTCTTCAAGAAGGGTCGTCGAGCAGATGCGCAAAACTATAGACCTATATCTCTGACGTCGATCTGTTGTAGAATTTTAGAGCATGTTTTTTGCTCGAGGATCATGTCGTTTTTGGAAAGCCAGAATCTACTATGTAGGAATCAACATGGATTCCGGAAACAGCGATCGTGTGAGACCCAACTCGCTTTATTTGTTCATGAGACCCAGAAAATATTAGATACAGGCTCACAGGTAGATGCTATTTTTCTTGACTTCCGGAAGGCGTTCGATACAGTTCCGCACTGTCGCCTGATAAACAAAGTAAGAGCCTACGGAATATCAGACCAGCTGTGTGGCTGGATTGAAGAGTTTTTAGCAAACAGAACACAGCATGTTGTTATCAATGAAGAGACGTCTACAGACGTTAAAGTAACCTCTGGCGTGCCACAGAGGAGTGTTAAGGGACCATTGCTTTTCACAATATATATAAATGACCTAGTAGATAGTGTCGGAAGTTCCATGCGGCTTTTCGCGGATGATGCTGTAGTATACAGAGAAGTTGCAGCATTAGAAAATTGTAGCGAAATGCAGGAAGATCTGCAGCGGATAGGCACTTGGTGCAGGGAGTGGCAACTGACCCTTAACATAGACAAATGTAACGTACTGCGAATACATAGAAAGAAGGATCCTTTATTGTATGATTATATGATAGCGAAACAAACACTGGTAGCAGTTACTTCTGTAAAATATCTGGGAGTATGTGTGCGGAACGATTTGAAGTGGAATGATCATATAAAATTAATTGTTGGTAAGGCGGGTACCAGGTTGAGATTCATTGGGAGAGTCCTTAGAAAATGTAGTCCATCAACAAAGGAGGGGGCTTACAAAACACTTGTTCGACCTATACTTGAGTATTGCTCATCAGTGTGGGATCCGTACCAGATCGGGTTGACGGAGGAGATAGAGAAGATCCAAAGAAGAGCGGCGCGTTTCGTCACAGGGTTATTTGGTAACCGTGATTGCGTTACGGAGATGTTTAACAAACTCAAGTGGCAGACTCCGCAAGAGAGGCGCTCTGCATCGCGGTGTAGCTTGCTCGCCAGGTTTCGACAGGGTGCGTTTCTGGATGAGGTACCGAATATATTGCTTCCCCCTACTTACACCTCCCGAGGAGATCACGAATGTAAAATTAGAGAGATTAGAGCGCGCACGGAGGCTTTCAGACAGTCGTTCTTCCCGCGAACCATACGCGACTGGAACAGGAAAGGGAGGTAATGACAGTGGCACGTAAAGTGCCCTCCGCCACACACCGTTGGGTGGCTTGCGGAGTTTAAATGTAGATGTAGATGTAGATGTACATGCTTCCCAGTAAGGAACTGATCCTTAAGATAAGTGACTGCTTGATCACGTTCCTGCTGCTCCTCCAAATTCCTAAAGAGTGATGGAATCTCATATAGTGCAGCCGCACTATATTGATGGTCGTCATCCGTCTACATGATCTCAAGGATTTCTTGCTCCCCACTAAACATACGGCTGAGTGCATCGGCCATCTGATTGTCAGAAAACTTTATATCCTTTATAACAAATCGAAAACCTGAAATTCTAACTTCCCAGCCTGACTAGTACCCGTCGTACTTTCTGAATGTCAGTTTCTAATTAGATATACCTATCTTGTATAGCTCCCACGTGCTGGGGATAGTAGCATAGCAACTCATTTTAGACTGTGATGCAAAAGGAGACAGCCAGAGTTGCAACTAAAACGGACGTTTATTTAGTAGGTGATCGGTTTCGAGCTACGCCCATCCTCAAACAAACATATGCGCAGATGCCAAAATTACAAAGTATCCAAAAAATGTGTACATTAAATACGAGTGTAAATCATAAACTGACAGCAAATCGCAACTAGTATATACCAATGATTTTCAGGTAAAATGTCCATCAAAGATAGCAGTAAGTAAAGTGGGTATATATGTGTATAGTCCAAACTAATGTTCGTTAAAGAATGATACTGGTCGAGCTGGAGGAAACTTGATTCTTTTAGTCGCAGAAGGTTGTTTCCATAGCTACTTACACCTTAAAAACAAGCAGTGCAAAAAACTATTACTTAACATAATTGGCACATACATATGTTTTGTAAGTGTCATCAAACAAATAAAATGCAATGCAATACTAAGGTCTAACTTATAGACCCAAAGATGGTTAGATATAAACGTTGCAATGCCTGAATATGTCAATACATCATCATAGAATTACAGTGCAGCGTTGCTACATTGTATCCTACAATGCTTTACCATTTCGTAGCACAATTGTGGCAGACAGGAAACATGAGTATAAAGCGCTAACAGAATGTTAAAAAGTTTTACTTGGCAAACATTGGTATTTTCTGGTTGCGATCTACCGTCCTTTTATACTTTGTACTCACATTTAATGTAAGCATATGTTTGTATATATTGTAATTTTGACTTTGGTACGTAGTTTCCTTTGAGAATGGACGTAGCCCGAAGCCTGTCACCGACTACACAAGCATCGATTTCAGTTGCAACTTTGGCTGCCTTTTTTTGCATCAGAAATATCTATGTTTCGAACAAAACTTAAATTTCTCCACTCTAAATAAAAGTTCCAAGACTTCCAAATCGTATACGTGTCATTTAACCTCCGCTGCCAAGAGAGATCCTTATGCATATGCGACCGTATTACGATCTCTGTTACAGTCTTCTAACTCCGTCACTCGGCTCTGGCCTGGTGCAGCAGCAGTAGTTCCGCGATCCTAATAAAAGACTGTCTCTGTTGCAGTATTTATGTTTAATAACGTGCTTCACAGTCTTAGTGCATTATCAGATTAAGGACAAAACTGACAAAGTAATTATTACATAAAGTATTAATTCGTGAACTTCATGAAGTGCAGAATAAGCTAATGGTACTAGGATGAAAACATACCTTGAAAAGGCAGTGGAGGCGTTATTAATCAAAGTTAAAAACTATAGTGGCAACGACCTTAGTTGATATTAAAACCATGGAAGAAATGGTTGAATGAGGAAAATGTAATCGTCAAACACAAGATAAAGATCCTGAAACGATAAAAAAGTGATCATGCAGAAAAGAAAAGACATGGAATACACGCAAAGCCGAGTATTCAGGATAAGGGCAGCAAATGAACTCACCAAGCATCACTAGCAAACGATGAAAATAGACCGTTGTTGACAGGCATGTCGCTCACTAGTAAAGAAATACTGTAGCCGATGACGTGTGTTCTACGGCGTGAAGGACGTGGAGTCAAGTGAGGTAAAAGCCGAAGTGGATGGGAAGGGCTGAGTAGCGGCACTAGTAGTGTAAACAAGATGAATTAAAGGAATTATGTAAGCTGATGAATAAAAGTAATAAAACAGACAGTAGGAAGTGATATTAAATCGAGAAGAGGTGAGTCCATGATAAAGGTTCCTTCACGTAAGCAAAAAATGAAAAATAATAGGAATTATAAAATGTATGTGACAGTGAGAACAATAATTGGTAAGATACAAAAACAATGAAATGACAATTAATATGGTCATCAGCGAAACAGTAATCAAATATGTAGCAAAATGGTAATGAAATATGGAAATATTTAAGTAAATTAATAAAGTGGAATACAAGAAAACCATAGAAGCTATAATAATTAAATAAGTATGGGGAAGGTAAAAAAGGGGTAGGAAGGTAGAGGGGTCGAGAGGGAGGGCAAAGGGAAAGTAAGAGGGGAAAGAAGGGAGGGGACAGACGGGTGGCTGTATGACGTACGTAAGGGGGAAAGGTGTGACGGGAAAACAATAGGAAATCGTTTACGGTAAAAAAGAAGTTTAAGATACAAACTTAAGTGAACACGGAAACACGATGGTGAGGGCCAAGAGGCACAAAAGTAAACATAGAATATATCTGAAACTAAATCAAGCAAATTTTAGAAAAACTGACAACATGGTATCATGGCAGACGTGAGAATTTTTTGTACCAACATACCCATTGAAGCAACTGAGACTATCATTACTGATAATCTGACCAATATATATAACAACATTCAAGATGCTGCATACTCACTGCAAATACATGTTACCCAAACACTTCGAAAACGTGTCGTTCTTGAACATGAGACATACACTACACTCACACTTATTGGGTACAAAAATTCTTTCCCAGGCGAGTGGTGACGTTAGGAAGGGCACCCGACAATCTAATGCTACTAAAACTGCCTAAATCGAAATAATGATGCCTATCCGGTACCGAAATAGGAGTGGGTGAAAGGGGGGGGGGGGGAAATTAATGTGTTCCATGGTTTGATGGTGAGTGGTGGGGGACTGGAGGAGGGAAGGGGAAATGGATGTAGTTGGTTATGGCTGCCGATTTCAACAGCGTATATGTACAATGGTTTAACTCAGTGCACTTGCTTCCAATAAACTCAAAATTGGAATATGCGATTTAAGTACATTAATAGATGGTGTGAATCGAGGAATAATTTCTACGATACCACAAGACAAGAACTGTAGGCGAATACACGTGGCTTGGTATTCTTTTGTCTTTGTAAATTAACATCTTTGCGTATTAACATCCATGTGCCTGGAATATTTACCTGTACGTGAGTGTGCACGCGCGCGCGCACACGAGCGCGCGCGTGTGTGCGTGTGTGTGTGTGTGTGTGTGTAGTGCTGTATGCTGTATCTTCGAAGCTCAGGAGAGCCTTGTTGCTTACTACTACCTGGTGAAGTATGAAATCCTTCAAAAGCAATCAACAGTGTTATAAAAAGATTTCTTGTTCTATGTGAAACAAAACTAACACATCTCCTGTTTTAGAAGGTTGTTTACGTTGTTTGATCTCACTGCTCCAATTAGATGAAAAGTAGTCCTTGTCTTAAAAAGTTTTCAGCCGTAGTGCTTACAGCCATCCCAAGTAACTTCCGCTACGATGAAAAACATCTCACGTTGAATGTACACCACAAGTGAAACGTCATTTTTTGAAGTAAACAACTCTCTGGCGATCGGCCTTTCGGCCTATCGAAATCGGCAAAGGCGTCATTTCTTATTAAGAAATAAGATTATTATTAAAAAATCACGAACAGTGTCCGGGTGGTGTTTACACTTATTGTAAGCCACTCCTCATCCCATGCCCTCCTCCACCCCACCTCCCCTTTCCCATCACCCATGACACTTGGATCTGTACATCACACAATGGCATTAAGTAATATGCTTTATGCCACTGAATATTGTTATACGTCTGGTCCACTTACTCTAATGCTTACGGCCGATTGTCTTTGTATATATTTTTCGCCGCCACAACTCTTGATTAACCATATCTGAAGTTGAAAATTAATTGATCGAAACCAGTTATCATTTGTGGCAATGAGCAAATGAGACTATTGAAACAGATATTTAAAAAGAAGTATAAAATTACAGCATTCGCATGGCAACACGTTATCTGTTTTTAGCTGTGCAATACAAACAATGGAAAGCAGCAGAAAAGGGGTCAAAATATAGATACACTGCATCTGATCTGTTGATGATCGAAGGAGATCCTGAAAAGGACGTGAACTATAAGTTAAAAATTTTGTCTGGTGCTGTGGGCAACCACAACCTGAAAATAAACACAAGTAATAAAATAATGCTAATAGTCAAATCGAACAGACAAGTAAGAGCAAACATTAACAGAGCAAATAAAACTCTGATGCAAGTAAATGAATTTGGTTGCTTGTTAAGTACGACAACAGAGAACAACAGATGACCACAGAAGTACAATGGATATTATAAAGAGAGTTCCGGTGACTGAACAGGCCTTCAGAAATAAGTGTAATTTAGTAACAAGCAACCGCCTTAATACAGAAACAAGAAAGAAATTCATCAAAACCTTTGTTTGAAATATTTTATGCTGCGGTCGTGAATGGTGGACTCCAGCCATTTAAGAAAAGAAGAAGCAAAACCATTAGATGTGTGTATATGGAGAAGAGCCACAATAAAATACTGAACTGAAAGAAAAATACTAAAAGAAATTAATCTGAAATGGACATGGATACAGAGAAGAAAAACTAAATTAATTAGATATCTATTTGATATAACAGCTTCGTAACAAGCTGGGGTAAAACCAAAAGCAAATTCCAGAACATACATATTATGCTATTGCTGATACTTGTTTTAGGGGAATTACACCGTCGTTCATGGCATGATTCTCCGCCTATAATTTCGTCATCCAATGCATACAATGCATACACTAGCCAGAACATAATGACCACCTACCTCATAGCCGGTATGGCTAACTTTCACATGTTTAACAGTGGCGACTCATCATGGCATGGAAGCAATGCGGTCTTGGTAGATCACTGGAGGGAGCTGGCACAACATCTGCACATATAAGTCATCTAATTCCCATAAATTGCGCGGAGGGGGCCATGTGTTCTGACGCCACATCCAATCACATTCCAGATGTGTTTGATCTGGTTCAGATCTGGGGAGTTGGGTGCCAACACCTCAGGGGAACATGGCACTGTGTTCCTCGAACCGCTCCACCACACTCCTAGTCTTTTGACATGGCGTATCATCTTGCTGAATAAGGCCACTGCCATCATGAAGGAACGTACCTGGTTTGCAACCAGTTTACGATACTTCTTGGCTGTCATGGTCCCTTGCACGACCTCCACTGGACCCCTAGATGCCCACGTGAATGATCCCCAGAGCAAAACGCAGCCGCCGATAGCTTGTCTCCGTCCCAAAGTACCGGGTGATCAAAAAGTGAGTATAAATTTGACCACATTTGCGGTGTGGGCGTTTCAAAAGAAGGCGGAAGATGACGATTGGTTGAGTAACGTGTTGTAGACCGACGAAGCTCATTTCACGCTCCGAGGGTCTGTCAACGCCCACAACTGCAGAATTTGGGCTACCGAAAATCCTAGAACTGTCGTGGAAACTCCATTGCACGACGAGAAAGTCAAGGTATGGGTTGGATTTACCACATATGCCGTTATCGGGTCTTTTTCTTCGAGGAAATGGGTAATTCTGGTTTTGTAACTGCTACCGTGACGGATGAGAGGTACCCCAATATGTTATAGATTCGCATCATCCCCAGCCTGGCTGATAAACACCTGCTGGAACGTACGATGTTTATGCAGGATGGCGCTCTACCCCATATTGTGAAAGATCTCTTGGTGATGATCTTGTGCTCAGCCGCCACTTTCGTCATGCTTGGCATCCCAGGTCCCCAGACCTCAGTCCGTGCGATTATTGGCTTTGATGTTACCTGAAGTCGCAAGTGTATCGTGATCGACCGATATCTCTAGGGATGCTGAAAGACAACATCCGTCGCCAGTGCCTCACCATAACTCCGGACATGCTTTACAGTGCTGTTCACAGCATTATTCCTCGACTACAGCTATTGTTAAGGAATGATGGTGGACATATTGAGCATTTCCTGTAAAGAACATCATCTTCGCTTTGTCTTACTTTGTTATTATAATTATTGCTATTCTGAACTTTTGTATTTTTTTGGTTATAATAAAAACCCACGTCATTCCAAGCATGTGAGTCAATTTGTACCTCTCTATCTACATTATTCCGTGATTTATTCAGTTTTCAAATTTATACTGACTTTTTGATCACCCGGTACAGGTGTCAAGGAGACTGCGACCGAACCCTCACGATTTTAAATTTAATCTTTAATTGACCGAACGCGGCAATCTAAAGGTCAGTCTGGTCAGCATATTAAATTTGGGCAATTACTTAAAACCGTTCCCCTTATCGTTTGCGTAATAGCTGGCACTTCTCTTTGCAACACTTTAGAATATGTTCCTTCGTTAAATAACTTTGTTTTGTACTCTACGTCTAGCGCGAGACCCCACTAATAGCGTTTCTGCTCCGCGCTGCACATCAGGTCGTCCCGTAACTCGACCCCCGACGCACACACACAAAAACGTGCGACGCTGCGCCGACCGCCCCTAGCGGCCTCCGGCTGCTACCACTTTGACTGCTCTCTAGCTCTAGTTTAAAACTGTGTCTTGACACAGACAAAACCACTGTTCCCTTATCTTACTCACTGGAGTATAATGTCTACTCAGTTTACAAGCTATTACACCTATAAAATATTAAATCGTTGACTTTTGTGTGAACCTGGTATTACCTATTATCTCAAATGAGTACTCGTTTATTCTTTACCCAAGCAATGACTGGATATAGAGGGTTCGATACTCTGACGAACACTCCTTCTTACAGTTCACTTTTCACAGCTATCACTGGCTACCTTGGATGGTACCCATCCATCAAATAGCAAACTATGTCTCAAATGGAAGTTCTGTGATAAAACTACCTTAATTATCCATCTGAAATAAAGCTTATCGGCTATTTTTTGTGGTCGCCAAGCTCTAAATGAGCTAATTACTTTAATTGCTTTACTGAAACATTACCTGCTCTGTAGCAATTAATTTTGAATTACTTATTACACGTACTTTTCACTAGCCATTTTGAAAAAAAAAAATGTGGCGAAGATCTCACAACCATCTTAAGAACGTTATGAAACTTTACTGAAATTTCACTTTTTCTTAATATTTAAATTTGGTAAAAATAGAATTTAAATTTACCTGAATATAATGAAAATTGAAAGTTACTTGGAAAATTACGCTTATATCCAAACCGACCAATGCATTTAAATAGAGTTTAACATTTACAGTACATTATTACAATTGGTTCAAATGGCTCTGAACACTATGGGGCTTAACATCTGAGGTCATCCCTCCTCTAGAACTTAGAGCTACTTAAACCTAACTAACCTAAGGACATCACACACGTCCATGCCCGAGGCAGGATCCAAACCTGCGACCGTAGCGGTCACGCGGTTGCAGATTGAAGCGCCTATAACCGCTCGGCCACATCGGCCGGCACATTATTACAACACTGACATTTGCAAAGACGCCAATGTTTTCTTTAACTTCTGTTTTTATCTTTAGATTTGTGCTTTCTTGTTACTTTATAGAACTTTGAAATTAGGAATTACTCATGGAGTAGGTAAATAAATAAATGATTGGTTGAAATTCACTATATTAAAAGTTCACAAAGAAAACATATAAATGCACTACTCCATTACAAATGACTTTACACAAAATTAAGTGCAAAGCCTTTCCTGTTGTTGTGGAGTGCTATTCATTCTTAGACATTCAGTGTGGTTAAATCCAGTGTAGCACAGGGCCTTCGGGTCTCCCTGCATGTATATGGCGTGCTTCCAAAATACGCCACATATTACACCATTGCCGTTGCGGCATCCATTACAACCGTAGCCAAAATCAGTCGTTTAGTCGGAAAATTCTTGCATCCACGACCTCATACTTCACGAGACAACTTTTCACTGTGCACATAAACGATACCACACACCTTAGAGTGAATTAGAGCACTTATTGCACAATATTAATGTTCGCCTCCGCAGCCATGAGCAACAAGTGCTCTCAGGTCAACGCTCAGACTACCTCTGCCTTTCTGACAGGGTTGCACACGTCAAAAATTGGACGCCACTCTTTTCGTCCAATCATAACTTTCCCTCAGCTTCTCTAGAGTTTTTGTTATAATTCTGTTAATTTTTAAAACCTTTGAGTAGCTCATCGGCCATTACATTCAATAACAACATAAAATACTCTCTTACTGTACAAAATATTGTCTCTTTACCATTTATGATTCAAACTTCTCACACACGACTCGAAAGTAGTGAAGACAAATCCAAACTGGCTCGCTACTACCGATCTTTCTCATAAACTAATACTCGCAAATATTTATGCAAAATTATACCAGCATCACAAGTACATAGTGGTTCCGTTATAAGATGTTCTGATGGAAGACGACAGCTTCGTGCCCTCCTATCTCTGTGATAAAGAAGGTATCGGGGTTCATCAGATAACGCAACGCTCTGCCGATGCGCCAACGTCCAGCGCCGATGGTCACATGCCCATTTCAGTAGTAGTTCCCGATGTCGTGGTGTTAACGGTGGCACATACAGGGTGTTTCAAAAATGACCGGTATATTTGAAACGGCAATAGAAACTAAACGAGCAGCGATAGAAATACACCGTTTGATGCAATATGCTTGGGACAACAGTACATTTTCAGGCAGTCAACTTTCGAAATTACAGTAGTTACAATTTTCAACAACAGATGGCGCTGCGGTCTGGGAAACTCTATAGTACGATATTTTCCACATATCCACCATGCGTAGCAATAATATGGCGTAGTCTCTGAATGAAATTACCCGAAACCTTTGACAACGTGTCTGGCGGAATGGCTTCACATGTAGATGAGATGTACTGCTTCAGCTGTTCAATTGTTTCTGGATTCTGGCGGTACACCTGGTCTTTCAAGTGTCCCCACAGAAAGATGCCACAGGGGTTCATGTCTGGCGAATAGGGAGGCCAATCAACGCCGCCTCCTGTATGTTTCGGATAGCCCAAAGCAATCACACGATCATCGAAATATTCATTCAGGAAATTAAAGACGTCGGCCGTGCGATGTGGCCGGGCACCATCTTGCATAAACCACGAGGTGTTCGCAGTGTCGTCTAAGGCAGTTTGTACCGCCACAAATTCATGAAGAATGTCCAGATAGCGTGATGCAGTAATCGTTTCGGATCTGAAAAATGGGCCAATGATTCCTTTGGAAGAAATGGCGGCCCAGACCAGTACTTTTTGAGGATGCAGGGACGATGGGACTGCAACATGGGGCTTTTCGGTTCTCCATATGCGCCAGTTCTGTTTATTGACGAAGTCGTCGAGGTAAAAATAAGCTTCGTCAGTAAACCAAATGCTGCCCACATACATATCGCCGTCATCAATCCTGTGCACTATATCGTTAGCGAATGTCTCTCGTGCAGCAATGGTAGCGGCGCTGAGGGGTTGCCGCGTTTGAATTTTGTATGGATAGAGGTGTAAACTCTGGCGCATGAGACGATACGTGGACGTTGGCGTCATTTGGACCGCAGCTGCAACACGGCGAACGGAAACCCGAGGCCGCTGTTGGATCACCTGCTGCACTAGCTGCGCGTTGCCCTCTGTGGTTGCCGTACGCGGTCGCCCTACCTTTGCAGCACGTTCATCCGTCACGTTCCCAGTCCATTGAAATTTTTCAAACAGATCCTTTATTGTATCGCTTTTCGGTCCTTTGGTTACATTAAACCTCCGTTGAAAACTTTGTCTTGTTGCAACAACACTGTGTTCTAGGCGGTGGAATTCCAACACCAGAAAAATCCTCTGTTCTAAGGAATAAACCATGTTGGCTACAGCACACTTGCACGTTGTGAACAGCACACGCTTACAGCAGAAAGACGACGTACAGAATCGCGCACCCACAGACTGCGTTGTCTTCTATATCTTTCACATCACTTGCAGCGCCATCTGTTGTTGAAAATTGTAACTACTGTAATTTCGAAAGTTTGTCCGCCTGAAAATGTACTGTTGTCCCAAGCATATTGCAACAAATGGTGTATTTCTATCGCTGCTCGTTTAGTTTTTATTGCCGTTTCAAATATACCGGTCATTTTTGAAACACCCTGTACATAGGTCGTCGGCTGCGGAGGCCAATCGCTAGGAGTGTTCGTCGCACTCTGCTTTCAGACACACTTCTACTCCGTCCAGCATTAAAGTTTGATGTTAGTTCCGCCTCAGTTCGTCGCTTGCCCTGTTTTACCAGTCTGCCTAGCCTACGACGTCCGACATCAGTAATGAGGGGTGACCGCCCAATCCCGCGACGTGTGGACGTGGTTTTTACCTTGGTTTTGCCATGTGTTGAAGACACTCATCACAGTACTCCCTGAACGCCAGACAACATGTGCAGTTTCCGAAATTCTCCTGTCGAGCATCGAGCGAGGTGGCGCAGTGGTTAGCACACTAGTCTTGCATTCGGGAGGACGACGGTTCAATCCCGCGTCCGGCCAACCTGATTTAGGTTTTCCGTGGTTTCCCTAAATCGCTTAGAGCGAATGCCGCGGTGGTTCCTTTAAAAGGGCACGGCCGACTTCCTTCCCCATCCTTCCTTCATCAGATGAGACCGATGACCTCGCTAGTTGGCCTCTTCCAAAAAATCAACTGAACTCAACTCCTGCCGAGCCTCCGGACCATCACAATCTGCCCTTGGTGAAACTCAGATAGATCGCGCGCCTTGCCCAGCCTACATACGGACAGCAATCCTACTGATACTACACGCACCGTGTGTGTGGGGCAGGTGACGCTCCCATCGCCTGGATGAGTTTACATCGACAGTAGGTCGGTGGCCAATATGTTCTAGCTGATCAGTGTATAAAGCAATAATGCAAATACCGGTCCTGAAAGCCTGCGTTCTATGATCAATATCACAGTTATCAATTTAATTAACTGCAGCAACTGCAGCCGAATAGTAAAGATTGTAGCACCTGAAATATCGAGAACTTCCTTTGAATCACAGAATCAATTAAGTGGCGAAAGTCAAAGGAAGTTGCTGATCTAATTTAAGTGTTAATACGTCAGTCTACTCTGAAACTGGCCTAAAAATGAATTGCAACAAAACTAAGACCAAGGCGAGCGAGTTGACAGGGGAGGGAAATGCGTCTCCTGGAAGTACGCAGCTGCAAAGCGTCACAGAATATGACTATCTGGATCAACTGCTAAATATGAAACGAGACCTAAAACCAGAAATATTTAGACATATGAAAATATGCTGGCAAGCTTATGGAAGATAGTCTTCAATTTTGAAATCCAAGATGTCGACCGATCTGAAGAAAACAGATTTTGGCTAACGTATACTGCCAGTAATAACTTTGGCTCTGAGACATTTGTATTAAATGAGGTCATTGTTAGAAAACAAATGGTAGCCCGAAGAGGAATGGAAGATCAACATTGGTCTACACAAAGAAAGAGAGAAAGAAAGCACTTGATATCTTGCAGACAACAAAGGTAAATGACGTAATGTATCGCGAAGAAAAGATGGCAGGTGGTCAAAAGAAGTAGTAGACTGGAGCCTGATCTACCAAAAAAGACTAAGGGGAAGACCATCGGACAGATGAGACAGACACCTGAGGAAGATAGCCAGATTACTCTTGAACCTCAAGATCAGCAGAAAGGCAAGAACCTGCAGGAATCTTATGTTGCACGCCGACTCAAAGCCGCCATTTCAGGAAATGATGGAATTAGTCGATGATGATGATGACGATGATGATGATGATGACGATGATCATGATGATGATGACGTTAATTAGTTTAGATCCAATTAAAGTTTTGTTCACTTGGGTTGGATCTTCGGTGTACCTAATGTTTCGATCAATTGGATAGAATTAGTAGTTAATTCATTAAGTAAAATCCACATTACATGAGATGCAACCATTGTTCGCTAAAGTCGCTGCTCAAAAATGGTTCAAATGGCTCTGAGCACTATGGGACTCAACTGCTGAGGTCATAAGTCCCCTAGAACTTAGAACTATTTAAACCTAACTAACCTAAGGACATCACACACATCCATGCCCGACGCAGGATTCGAACCTGCGACCGCAGTGGTCACGCAGTTCCAGACTGTAGCGCCTAGAACCGCTCGGCCATCCCGGCCGGCAGAGTTTATGCATTCTTCTGCTTTCGGAACATTAATTTTAACAATCGTGTCGCGATTTTATTTGTGTTTCACCGCTGCCGCAACGTGACATACAGCTGCGTCCTTTGCTCCACAGATCGCGGTCTAACAAGATAAAGAACTACTCGTAATGACGGGAGGGCTGTTGTTCATGTGTGATCCTCACAAAGCCTACCTTTGCTCCTTCCAACCACTTACAGAGATTTCGTTCTTTGTCCGTTGGACTTGTCAGTGTTTTCAAGTATTCTCGTGCCAGAGATACGATATGGTCAGGAACTATGAATGTTGGGGTCATTGTTTTCTCAATAAGTCTCACTACTTATTAAGTCTATTTGTAAAATTCGTTGTTCTTGTGCTCCATTTCATTCTGCCGTGCATTCATCCCCGCCCAGGTCAAAAAATGGTTCAAATGGCTCTGAGCACTATGGGACATAACTGCTGAGGTCATCAGTCCCCTAGAACTTAGAACTACTTAAACCTAACTAACCTAAGGACATCACACACATCCATACCCCAGGCAGGATTCCAACCTGCGACCGTAGCTGCCCAGGTCATTTATGATATGACATTGCCATTCCCGTGAGGAAGTGATGGGCCTAGTTGTCAAATGCCAGCCGTTTTAACAACTAGTAACTTTGTTTCGTATTGAAGAGTTCTAGCCAGCGAGGATTAACGAACACATACAGGGTGAACAAAATTCCACCGACAAACTTTCAGAGATGATGTCTTGTACCAAAACAAGGCAAAAATGTCTAGTAAACATTGGTTCTGAAACCAATACCTGAAGAGCCATCAGTACTTGTTTATCTTCATTACTGAGAGACCATGTCTTCCACTGAAAGCTCCGTCCGTATTTTGAGAGGTAGTTACATGGACCAAAACAACGAGAAAGGTGTCCGTCAAACATGGGCTCTAAAGTGGGTACCTAACGAGCCATTGGCGTTTGGTCATCTGCGCTACTGTCAACTACAGTTCGCGTACAGAAAGAGTCCATATTTACTGGACACATTTTTCCTGTTTTGGTCCGTCTACCTCCAAAAAAAAAAATGGCTCTGAGCATATGGGACTCAACTGCTGTGGTCATAAGTCCCCTAGAACTTAGAACTACTTAAGCCTAACTAACCTAAGGACAGCACACAACACCCAGCCATCACGAGGCAGAGAAAATCCCTGACGCCGCCGGGAATCGAACCCGGGAACCCGGGCGTGGGAAGCGAGAACGCTACCGCACGACCACGAGATGCGGGCCGTCTACCTCCACCCGAAGTATGGAAGCAAAGACCTTGTAAAAGAAGAGGTGTGTTTCACAGTATCGAAGATGAATATGTGCTCATTGCTCTTATGTTAAGCATTTTAGGGCGCGTGTTTATTGGGTATTTTTTCTTGTTTTGGTCCATACGACCACCTCTAAAAGTTTGTCTTTGAAGTTCACCTCGTGTAGGGGGAAGAATATGTCAGGCCTTGACGGCGAAAGAGATTACCTGCTCCAATGCACTGACCCACAAAGAAGCACCCGTCTCCCCCGAGGAGGTACGGTCGTTGCCCTTACCGCAAACAGGAATACAGAACCAATAAGTATAAGGTGATGAGGGGCTGAGACAGATTCCTACGTCAACAAGGCTTCGCCTGAGTCTGACGTTTAGTTTTACACAGGCACAAAGTCGTCAGTTTTCGACACATCATTTTTTTTCCATTTCTTTGTACAATGCACCTAACCAAACAAAAACTGAAATACTGAGGAATGAAGGAGGGTACGAAATGAAACTTCTCTCGCTTATAGAAAATGTGAGGTCGTTATAGTATCGACGGCTTTGTAGCAGTGCTAACATAGGTTACCATCAAATCGTCGAGGTTAAGGGCTGTCGGGTTGGGCTAGCGCTTGGATGGGTGACCATCCGGTCTGCTCAGCACTGCTGGCAAGCAGGGTGCACTCAGCCCTTGTGAGGCAAACTGAGGAGCTACTTGACTGAGAAGCAGTGGCTCCGGTCTCGTAAACTTACATTGTCCCTCCAGCTCCACATCCATTGACGGCTGTGGGCTGAGGATGACACGGAGGCCAGAAGATACCGTTGGGTCTCCAGGCATATTTGGGCGGAGATTAGTTTTTTGGTTACAGTATAGAATCAAATTTAGAATTAACTTGGCAGTATGAGTCCACTTGGCAGTATGACGTTGCACCCCATTTCGCCTGTAGTCATGCACAGCTTCGTCTGGAAAAGGTGTCCCCTAAAGCTGTAGCTGAGGTAAGGTGGCCCACAGTCCTTGATAATCGGGATACCGTCACTGGTATGGAATTGAGATCCTAGCCGGTCCCACACATGTTCTATCGGGAAAAGATCTAGAGATCCTGATAGCCACGGGAGTACTTTGACATCACCCAGGCAGTTCATAGTGACACACACTATGTGTCAAAAAGCGTTCTCCTGTTGAAAAATGGCAGCACGATACTGTCACATGAGAGATAACACATTAGTATGGAAGATATTCCGTAGTGCTCAAATCCCTACCAGCCATGACCTGAAGCCATACACGATGGCTCCCCACACCATGGCATCAGAAGTAACACCATTGTGCCCGTCCAGAACATTGGAAGAATGGAACTTCTTCCCAGGTCGCCGCCATATTCTTAACGATGCTGATCTGCAGTAGTGCAGAACCACGATTTCTTGCTGAACACAGTACAATGCCCTTTCTCATCACACCATGCTTCCCAAGTATGGCATCACTCAAAACGCAGCCGTTTGTGTTTATGGTATCGATGGCAGCCTATGCAAGGGACAGTAATTCTGGCTGTTGCTAATCTCTGACCAATGGACGGGAAGGCACTGAATGTTGCAGGGAGTCCATTACATGTTCTTGGATGGGAGGCGCAGATGTGCAGCGGTTACGACGTGAGTGGTCCACAAACAGCGATCGTCCCTCGTGGTGATCAGATGTCTTGACCGGAATCTAGATAAGGTGTATGCCTACTTTGCTAGTTTTCACACATTTCAGCGTCAGGTCACTGTTACATCCGAATGATCACATCTGAACGGCCAACAAATCTGGATATTGCACTATCCGTCTGTCCGGCCAAATGGAGACGTCTTCAACCTGACGTGTGCTGTGCCACACGAGTATGCAGCATCTCCATGTCCCTCACAATGACCACTCAACATCTGACGACGTTCACGTCCCTCATACACCCCAGCAGGGCTGGTAAACACACTGAACGTGAAAAACACTAATAATTTACTTACGATGCATGTGCTACATGTCGCAGAGAATTGCAAGTTTACCATTTACTTACCTGTAAATGGTCTGTAGGTGTACAAAAGGTACATTTACTTCTGAAATGTTCTACATCCTGGAGGACCTCCTCACTATTGGTCTATTGTAATGAAAGTAAATCTAATCTAATCTAATCACATCTGCCCAAGTATTCTGGAAGCATTACTTTTCTTTGAAAGCTTCCAACATTCAACTGTAAGTAAAACATTAATAAAAATGGCAAAGGTAATGTTAATCAGAACACTGGGATGAGTTGTGATCTAGATTTATACATTCTTAACATCACAAGACAAAAGCAAATGGCTAAAGAAACGGCACACAGACATTTTTTTTTATCGGACAAACACTTTCAATGATATGCAGTCGATGGTGAACAAAGTGATAAGTTGGGGATCAATACAAGACACTAACAAGAACTAATCGCTTTACCTGACTTCATACACATGAATCCGTGGTATGGCCTAAAAACTACGCTACAGTCAAGCATCTATACTCTACTATTCCATAAAGAAAAATTTGGTTCCAAAGCACAGGGTTCTGAGAAGCATATATTGGAGCCCTACGCCGTGCTCTCAGCACTACGGGACCCAAAAGCTGAAGTCATCAGTCCCCTAGAATTTAGAACTACTTAAACCTAACTAACCTAAGGACATCACACACATCCATGCCCGAGGCAGGATTCGAGCCTGCGACCGTAGTGGTCGCGCGGTTCCAGACTGAAGCGCCATGATTATGCGTGACGGAATGTGTCAAATGTTTAGACGGCCGACTCAAAACAAATAATTACACCCACGCATCACTTGTTGTGTGTTTGATGCTAGAAGCAGTACCTCTGACGGTTCAGATGGTGACTGACACAGGCTCTAAGTGTCACACTAGCAAAGGACACGAGTCTCACCGATTACGTAATGACCTGCAGTTCTATACTAGCGAACTGCCAGTATAACAAAAAAAATGTTCAAATGTGTGTGAAATCTTACAGGACTTAACTGCTAAGGTCATCAGTCCCTAAGCTTGCACACTACTTAACCCAAATTATCCTAAGGACAAACACACACACCCATGCCCGAGGGAGGACTCGAACCTCCGCCGGGACGAGCCTCACAGTCCACGACTGCAGCGCCCTAGACCGCTCGGCTTATCCCGCGCGGCGCCAGTATAGCAGTCTTCTTCTCTTTCTCTCAGCTTTTTTTGCCAGCTCGGTAGCCAAGCACATTTACATCTTAGACTACTCCCACTTTAGCACAAGCCAATCACGAGCCGGAGCGCAGTATTCGAAGCTGTGAGACCGCCCCTTGCTCTGCATACACAGATTTGACCAACCAGCGACTTTGAAAATTATTTGGGAAAAAAAGATTCAGCTTTGGGGGCCTCTTTCGCACGCGTTTATGTCATGTCTTTACTAAAAGCATGACCAGGGTGGAACCATAGACCTCCATAAAATGATGGTTATCTCCCCTGTTGCGTCCATTTCGAACTTTCCAAAGAATGGCCATAAACTCGCTATATATATATATATATATATATATATATATATATATATATATATATATATATATATATATATATATATCGTGAAAAACAATGGTCCTATAACATTCCACTGGGACACTCCTGAAGTTGGTTCTACGTCTGGTTCAGTCCATTCAGAGTAACATGCTGTGTTCTGTTTGCTAGAAACTCTTCAGTCCAGGCACACAGTTGGTCTGATTTTACATACACCCTTATTTTCTTCATTAGGCAGCAGTGTGAAATTTTGTCAAATGCCTTTCGGAAGCATCGACTGCTATGTACGGCTCGAGGACTAACAGAGCGAGCTGGTCTTCACACAAACACTGTTTTCGGAATCAATGATGATTCCTACAGAGGAGATTTTCGGTCTCTAGAAATGTCAGGACAGGCGAGCTTAAAACATGTCCCCAAATTCTGCAACAGACCGGCGTCAGATATACAGGTCTATAACCTTTTGCGTATGTTCGATGATCCTTCTGAAAAAATGGAATGATCTGTGCATTTGTCCAATCATCAGGCACACTTCGCTCCTCCATAGACGTACGGTACACTTATGCTATAGGATGGGCAATTTCTTTCGTATACTGTGTACAATCGAACTTTCCTCTGTTGAGCGATTTCTGTTGATTTTCTATCCCTCGATCAGTTACTTTGTGTTCGTGCGACATTTTAAAGGAGGCGATATTACAACCGTGGTTGTAATATCGCCGTCTTTGTATACAAACTTCCCTGTGATGAAACTTCTTACTGTGTGAGTGGTGCTTTAGATTATGTGCGTACATATACACTTAAAAAAAAAAGAACCACACCGCTTTCACTGCTGCAAGATCGGATGAATGCTGCACTGGAACTGATGGCGCGGATTTTTCTTCATAAGTAACCGAAACATCTTCCCTTCAATAATTTGTTTACATCACTTAAAATCGTTTTGAGGCACAATTACTGTGAAAAAGGCATTGTCTCACATATCGTTTTGGGTGTAGGGCACCACCACCCCAAGAAAATTTCATCACCTGAGAAAAAAAAAGCGAAAGCTTATGTAAAATTTATCTTAACGTGAAGGAGCCGTCTGAAGATGAACCTGTCAGTTTGAAACCAGTAACGACGGTATTTAAATAAATAAGCAGGATTGTAAAAAGAGGCTGGTTGCTGTTATCTTCTATGTAAGATAAACCTATAACTAACATTCCGCGTGCCATTATGCAACAACGATCTTTCCACACTGAAACTCTGAAGTGAAACAACGCGGCGCAAAAACTCATATACCAGTAGGGAGAAATGATCATTACGATAAAATAAGAGAAATCAGGGCTCGCACAGAAAAATTCAAGTGCTCGTTTTTCCCGCTCACCATTCGGGAATGGAACGGTAGAAAGACAGCTTGAAGGTGTTTCATTGAACCGTCTGCCAAGCACTTTACTGCAAATAGCAGGTTAATCACGTAGATGTAGATGTAGATGCAGATGTAGACTTGGTGCATCAGCCGCACAGTGCCGGCCGCGTCAGATTCTCAACCCAACCGAGCGGCTGACACAACAGAGCTCCGCCTAAGAACGTACTTTGAATTATGTCAAAGCAGTTGTGCATACAATGTGAAGTCGTTCCGTGTGTCTTGGTGAAATAATGCGATAAAAAGTCACGATAATCTGACCGAAGCGTGCACACTCTTATTCTGTGGTCGACTTATACAGGGAGTCCCAAAAAGAATGACCCGAATTTAAATAGAATTATTTATTAGGAAGAAGGGCCTAACACCAACAAATTGCATACTAAATTACTCAGAAAAGACAGAAGTTTATAAAAATCCATCATAAATGTTCAATATGTCCTCCGTTGGCTGCATGGACGACATCTAGCCGATAGCCGAATTCATCCCAAACTGAGAGTAAGGTGATTTCTTTCACTGAATCTACAGCAGCTGATATTCTGGTTTTTAGTTCATCAATGTCACGAGGTAAGGGAGGAACGTAAACACATTGTTTAACATACCCCCACACGAAGAAATCACATGGTATTAAGTCAGGGGTCCTAGGATGCCAAGAGTGTAAAGCCTGGTCTCGCGGTCCTGTACGCCCTATCCAACGTTGAGGCACGTTGGCATTGAGGAAACTGCGCACGTTGTTGTGCCAGTGTGGTAGTGCTCCATCTTGTTGACAGATGAAATTGTCAGACTCAAGTTGTTGGAATAACCAGTTCCGCAGCATTGCAAGATATGATTGTCCTATTACGGCTTCTTCCTAAAAAAAATGTAGGGTCCATAAACCTTGCTTTGCGAAACAGCGCAAAAAAAAAACATTCACTTTTGGTGAATCACGTTCGTGATCAACTGTTTCGTGAGGATTTTCGAGCCCCCATATACGTACATTATGACGGTCAACCTTACCGCTAATATGGAAAGTTGCCTCATCGCTGAATATCAACCGTGACATAAAAGTGTCATCTTCCATGTCCACTAGAATAGCATTGCTGAAGTCCACTCGCTTCACTTTGTCAGTATCTCGCAGAGCTTGTGCCAGTCGTGATCGTATGTTTTGAGGGCTAAACGACGCCGTAACTGACGCCACACTGTTATGCGCGGTAACGCCTAGTTCTCGGCTAGCACGACGCGTAGACTTGCGGGGGCTCCGCTCAAATCCTCGTCGGATTTGTTCCACTGTTTGTTCAGGAATGCGTGGCCGTCCAGGACTTTTGCCTTTACAGAGGCACCCTGTTTCTTCAAACTGTTTATACCACCGTCGAATGTTCTTTCGTGATGGTAGTTTAGCACGAAATCGAATACGAAACGCCTGCTCAACTGCGATCACTGATTGAGTATGCCGCGAGGGAATAGCCGAGCGGTCTAGCCACTGCAGTCATGGACTGTGCGGCTTGTCCCGGCGGAGGTTCGAGTCCTCCATCGGGCATGGGTGTGTGTGTGTGTGTGTGTGTGTGTTACTCCTTAGAATAATTTAGGTTAAGTAGTGTGTAAGCTTAGGGACTGATGACCTTAGCACTTAAGTCCCATAAGATTTCACACACATTTTGAACATTTGATTACGACTAAATTCAATAACACAATACGCCCTCTGTTGTGCGGACGCCATATTCGCCAGACTGGCTGCACGCCCCAGGTCAGCGCTCGTAGCGACATCTGGCAGATTTTCTCTGAAACTCTAGGCCATGCCGATTACTTCTAGCGCGGTTTCAGTTACCTAGTGACATTTATCTCAATATTATTACAAGTTAAAATCGGGTCATTCTTTTTGGGACAGCATGAATTGCTACTTGCTCACAACAATCACACTTTATTCGTAAAATTTTCTAGCAGGCAGCGGTTGCTACAAGATTGTATCACTGCTAAACCAGAGGTAGCAGCAACATATTCACTGTGATTAGGCAGATCGATAAACCCTCCCCGGTTCTATAAAGCCCTCCAAATCCTCGAACGCCATGCACTCCGCCTCGCCTTCCGCATCCGCCTTCCGTCCCCCACGCGCGTCCTCTACGACCTCATCCCCTTCCTCCACCTTCTCCTTTTCCTTGAACACATCCGCACACTATATATTGTCCACCACGTTGATCCCCCTCACCCCCTGGTGTCTCCATTCCTCTCCACCCCCAACCAGTTGCCGCGCCTTTACTGTTGTGTCCCACCCTCTATCCATCTCCACACCCTCCATCTCCTTTCCCAATGCAACTTCCACCATGTACCCCTCCCAGATGATGAGCTTCGCCCTGACATCTACCCTTCCTACCAACTCTAACCCCATCTTCCTGCCTCCTCCTCAGGGTTCCCTCTCCTCCCCCTCCCTCCTCCTGAGCGGCTTCCCCCTCCTACTCCCCCTCCTTCTCTTGTGCCCCCTTTCAGTGTCTCTGCACTCCCTCCTGCCTTTTCTTCCCTCTTCATCTCCTGCCCTCCCCTGCTGCCCCTTGCTCTCCCCTCCTTTTCCATCCTCTCTGACCTTTGCCTCGGCAGGTCCCACCTGGCAGTTTTATTCTTCATTGTGTGTTCTCCAAGTGGGTTTTAAGTGTGTTGTTCCGGAGTGTTTTTAATACTGTGGCCGACTTTTAACCTGTGCATGTGCATTCAGTGTCTTCTCTGTGTTTTAAGAATCACCAACTGTGTTTTTGTTTTGTAACTTTCTGGTGACTTTTTCAACTGTCCCCCATCAACGTCTCCATTTCAGTGTATTTTTACCTCCATTTTCTCCCCTTACTCTATTTTATGTTCCCCTTTTTTATCGCCTTATGTATGGAACAATTTATTCTTGTTTTAGTTGTCTTGTCACTCGGGTGAAGAGCGGCGGATTGTGCCGCTGACAGCCCTCCAAATATAATCACAATAAGGAAAATAAAAAGATCGACAAATTGACTCTCAGGTTTTATAAATAATAGCAAAGATATAAATATGTGACGAAATAGCATTCTTACCCAGAGGATTCACGCAGATCTAGATTTAGGATATTGAGTGTGCGATATTTGTCCCACGCGAGCTGAGGAGAGCCCCCCGACGCTGCCGGCAGGACATGGAGACGTTCGACCTGGAGGACTTCAAGTACAACTCGGTGAACATCACGGCGTTCCGGCTGGTGGCGGTGGAGGACGAGCGCGTGCGCGCGGCGCTGGAGCAGATGTCGCGCTTCGCGCCCGTCGGGCCGTCCATCCTGCACCGCACGGGCGTTCTGCAGGCGGAGCCGGCGCTGCTGCACGACGCCGTGCACGTGTTCGCCCGCGGGCTGGCCGCGCTCGACCGCAGCCACCAGCTGCGGCCCGCCAACCTCTCCTGCGAGCTCGAGCGCCCCTGGGACGACGGCCTCTCGCTCTACAACTACATCAGCTCGGTGAGCAGCGCGCGCGCGCGCCTTGTCAGAGCCACTCAATTACACCTGTTGCTGTTGTGTTTTTATGATCCGTCAAGTCTCTTCGACTCTTGTTTACATGATAAACCATGTCCCTCCGTGCAATACTAAACGTCGTATTCGGCATCAGCTCTTCCAGGATAGTTTGGTGTTTTTTCTGAAACTGTAAGGCGACCATATCTTTGGAAACCTCAGGTATCACCTCACATATTTGTTATTGAGCAGAGTAAATCCTTCGGGAGGAACATCAGCAACTGAGCATTAAACCAGAGGTTGAAAATCCCACTTCAGTTGAAGGTTCTTTTTATTTAAAACGCGACCAGTATTCGTCCACCGCGGTGCTCGGGTCACAGCACAAACTTGTAACACCTCATGATGGGGATGTAACAACCCGAAATCGATAGAGTTTTAAATAAAAAGAACCTTAAAACTGAAGTGGTATTTTCTGCAATGAACAGAGGATTAAAATTCTTTACATGCGAATACATATCTAAATTTCCCTACGAAGACCGTTTCATATGCTGTTTGATTATAAAAGTACTGTCTCTCCCTCTAGTCAGCAGCCGTGAGGCTCCCCATTCTTCTCGCTCGTTCGCCTTCCGTTTCAGCTCGTAGTATGAAAAACAATTCATGTCTTCAATTACCTCCTTAATATACTCCAGTCTAGGTCTTTCTCTGTAATTTCTGTCTTCTTCTGCTCCCTCGATTACTCTTTTCAACATACCTACAAGGCCTGTTAGCTGAGCCCTTCTTCTCTTTAGATGCTTCACGAGGCATCAACAAATACCGTAAGGAAACCAAACTGTCCAGAACAGTATTAAGCAGCCCGTACACGTTTCGGCTTATTTGTCAAATTCACTCTTTCCATCCACTGGTTTGTCAAACAAGTCCGTCCACATAGCAACGAAGCTTGTCAACTTAACTTCACTTTTCAATCAGACGCTGTTTGCGTCGTCATGTATTGTTCGACATGTATTTTGACACTGCTGGGAAAGGCTACGAATGCAGACAAAGCGTTTCTTGCATTTATTTTAACACTGTGTATGACAAAGAAAAAGAAAAAAAAATGCTGGAGCAAGGAATGTTAGAACCTCAGAGAGAAATATACACATCAAACTCTGCAAAATAAATTTACACTTAGAACCTGATGATTACTCCAGTTGGGTAGTCAAACTTTTAACAACTGACTTCATTCACCCTCACATTGAAAATACACATATCAAAAAAGGTTTTGCATCATCTCGGTTCCGAGAGTTCCAAAACCTGTACAGAAACTTGGAATGGAGATCAACATAAACATCATTTCCGCCCTTTTTATTGTTCATGAAAAACCACACATTGCATGTTGTACCACCATACAGCGAGACCCTCAGAGGTGGTGGTCAAGATTGCTGTACACACCGGTACGTCTAATACCCAGTAGCACGTCCTCTTGGATCGATGCATGCCTGTATTCGTCGTGGCATACTATCCACAAGTTCATCAAGGCTCTGTTGGTCCATATTGTCCCACTCCTCAACGGCGATTCGGCGTAGATCCCTCAGAGTGGTTGTGGGTCACATCGTCCATAAACAGCCCTTTTCAATCCATCTCAGGCATGTTCGATAGGGTTCATGTCTGGAGAACACGCTGGCCACTCTAGTCGAGCGATGTCGTTATCCTGAAGGAAGTCATTCACAAGATATTCACGATAGTGACGCGAATTGTCGGCCATGAAGACGAATGCCTAGACAGTAAGCTGCCGATATGATTGCACTATCGGTCAGAGGATGGCATTCACGTATCGTACAGCCGTTACGGCGCCTTCCAAGACCACCAGCCGTGTACGGCGGCCCCACATAATGCCACCCAAAACAACATGGAACCTCCACCTAGGTGCACTCGCTGGACAGTGTGTCTAAGGCGATCAGCCTGACCAGGTTGCCTCCAAACACGTCTCCGACGTTTGTTGGTTGAAGGCATATGCGATACTCATCGGTGAATAGAACATGATGCCCATCTTGAGAGGGCCATTCGGAATGTTGTTCGGCCCATCTGTACCGCGCTGCATGGCGTCGTGGTTGTAAAGATGCACCTTGCCATGGGCGTCGGGAGAGAAGCTGCGCATCATGCAGCGTATTGCGCACAGTTTGAATCGTAACACGACGTCCTGTGGCTGCAGGAAAAGCATTATTCAACATGGTGGCGTTTCTGTCAGGGTTCCTCCGAACAATAATCCGTAGGCAGCAGTCACCCACTGCAATAGTAGCCATTGGGCGGCCTGAGCGAGGCACGTCATCGACAGTTCCTGTCTCTCTGTATCTCCTCCACTTCCGAACAACATCGCTTTGGTTCACTCTGAGGTGACTGGAGACTTCCTTTGTTGAGAAGCCTTCCTAGCACGAAGGAACACCGTAGACGCGATCGAACCGTGTATTGGCCGCCTAGGCGTTGTTGAACTACAGACAATACGAGCCGTGTACCTCCTTACTGGTGGAATGGCTGAAAGTGATCTGCTGTTAAACCCCTCCGTCTAACAGGCGCTGCTCATGCATGGTTGTTTACATCTTTGAGCGGGTTTTGTGACGTACCTTAACAGTCAAAAGGACTGTGTCTGTGATACAATATCCACAGTCAACATCTATCTTCAGGAGTTCTGGCAACCGAGGTGATGCAAAATTTTTTGGTGTGTGTATATTACCGTCTTTCCATATAGCTCACCCCTATTTTCCTGAGAATTTCGAACATCTTTCAACACTTTATACGATCGATCGCTTTTCCAGGTCTACACATCCTACGCATGTGTCTTGATTTTTCTTTCATCTTACTTCCACTGTCAAACACAACGTCATAATTGCCTGTCTGGTGCGTGTACCTTTCATAAAACCAAACTGACCGTCGTATAACACATCCACAATTTTCTTTTACACTTTTATGTTTACTATTCTTGTCAGCAACTTCGCGTGCATGAGTTGTTAAGCCGATCGTACGATAATGCTGGTACTTGTGTGTCCTTGCAATCTTCAGAATTGCGTGAATGATATTCTTCCGAAAGTCAAATGGTATATCGAGAGACTCACACCTTCTGTATACCAACGTGAAGAGTCGTTTTGTTGCCACTTCTGCTAATGATTTAGAAATTCTAATGGAATGTTATCTATCCCTTCTGACTTATTCTGTCGAAAGTCTTCCAAATATCTTTTAAATTCTGATTCTAATACTGGATCTCCTGTTTCTTCCATATCGACTCCTGTTTCTTCTCCTATCACGTCCTGAGACATGTCTTCCCCTCACAGAGGCATTCAATGTACTCTGTCCATCCACCCGCTCTCTCCTCTGCATTGAACAGTGGAATTGTCATTACATTACCACATTGTTTTTAATTGCACAGAAAGAGAAAAAGTATTCCCTTCTACATAGTCCTCCAGCTACAGTTAATTAAGTTACCACAACATAGGAGCGCATACATCGTCTGTAGAAGAACCAGACAGGTTCTACATTTTTTTATGTTTTTGCGCTCCCGCTTGTGTGCGTAAAATATTTTTCTTAGCCGCTTCCTGCGTAATATATGTCTGAAGACGGAACGCCTCTACCATTCTGGTAACTGTCAGACCTATTTTGTTTTTACCACTGACTTCATTTTCCATCGTTTTGAAAACCCATGAAGTAGTCAAAAAAGTTGTGGTAAAACTCGTTTCCGTTTAAACATGAACGGCAGAACTTAAACGCAAACAACGTGCGCCATCTTGTCAGCTCTGCCATCAATCAAAATTTCCTTCAAACACGTGAAACGCACTCTATAATTGACAAACACGTTAACAAAGCTGTAGACGATCTAATGTTTTACAAACCTAGTAAAATATGACAAGTTATTTGATCCTGCACGTGGTGCTCTTCACTCCTCTGACGATCACGTGAAAGGCGCTTGTTGTGCTCGTTTGTTTCTGGCACCCCTGTGCGCAGTTAAGGTGATTACGTCGTGCTACACAGCTGGACGCACCCGAGGGAAGCGACGCCATCTCAGTGCGTGGGTCGCACAGTAGCAGTGAACGGATCGACCATGGATGACGTCGTAGTGTGCCGAGAAACACTCATAAAACTAACATTTGTGATAGAATATCGAGGGTGCAAGAAAGATGCAATTACTGCAAGTAAAATAGTCACACAATTACATTTAACAAAGTGCCTGACATGGAAAGTCCCTGTAGTGAGGTCAGCATTAATTTTACATCTTAACATTAGATGCAACGAATAAAACGAAAAATAATAATTTACAACTCAATAACTGTAGGTATCTTCTTTCATTTCGTCATTTACTCACAAAACGACACCACTCAAGGAGCGAACCCCCAACCATTGCTCGCCACTCTCATTGGGGTTAAACAGAGCACGTTGTTGTCACGCGCCAGAAACCATCTTCGCAGGTGTAGAAGACAGATCATGATACACTTTTAACATTAAGACCGTGGGAGCCAGTGATCAGATATAGTTGTCGCGTATAATAAACTCGTTTAATAAAACATCTCCCTTTACAACAAGATTAGATGATACTAATTTAAAACCATTGCGCAAATAAAATTGAAAATTTGACGTTTGCAGGTAAACATCAACCGATAGTCCTTATACGACAGAACAAACATTCAAAATTGGTGCAATTGCATCATTATCGTGGAATACATGCATAATAGCATATACACTGAAGCGCCAAAGAAACTGGTGTGGGTATGCATATCCAATAGAGAGATATGTAAACAGGCAGAATACGGTGCTGCAGTAGGCAGTGCCTATATAAGACAAGTGTCTGCCATCACTTAAAATTTAGATCGGTTACTGCTGCTACAATGGCAGGTTATCGAGATTTAAGTGAGTTTGACCGTGATCTTACAGTCGGCGCGATGGGACACAGCATCTCCGAGGTAGAGATGAAGTGGGGATTTTCCCGTACGACCATTTCACGAGTGTATCGTGAATACCAGGAATCCGGTGAAACATCAAATCTCCGACAACGCTGCGTCCGGAAAAAGATCTTGCAAGAACGGGAACAACGACGACCGAAGAGAATCGTTCAACGCGACAGAGTGCAACCCTTCCGCAAATTGCTGCAGATTTCAGTGCTGGGCCAGAAAAAAGTGTCACCGTGTGAACTATTCAACGAAACATCATCGATATGGGCTTTCGGAGCCGAAGGGCCACCCGTGTGCCTGGGCCCGTCAACAGTGACATTGGACTGTTGATGACTGGAAACGTGTTGCCTGGTCGGACGAGTCTCGTTTCAAATTGCATCGAGTGGATGGTCGCGTACGGGTATGGAGACAATTGCATGAATCCATGGATCCTGCATGTCAGCAAGGGACTGTTCAAGTTGGTGGAGGCTCTTTAGTGGTGTGGGGCATGTGCAGTTGGAGTGATATGGGACCCGTGATACGTCTAGCTAAGACTCTCATGGGCGACAATTACGTGAGCATCCTGTCTGATCACTTGCATCCATTTATGCCCACTGTGTATTCCGATAGACTTGAGCAATTCCAGCAGGACAATGCGACACCTCACACACCTAGAATTGCTACATATTAGCTCCAGGAACACTCTTCTGAGTTTAAACACTTTCGCTGGCCACCAAACTTTCCAAACATGAACATTATTGAGCATGTCTGAGATGCCTTGCAACGTGCTGTACAAAAGAGATCTCCACTCCCCTAGTATTCTCACGGATTTATGGACAGCCCTGCAGGATTCATGGTGTCAGTTCCCTCCAACACCACTTCAGACATTAATCGAGTCCATGCCACGTCTTGTTACGGTACTTCTGCGTGCTCTCGGGGGCCTTACACGATATGGGACAGGTGTACTAGTATTTTTGGCTCTTTAGTGTATATCATTGTGTCAGCCAACAAAGCAGCAGTTCTATTACAATGTTCTCTTTTCCTTTGTTTAAAGGTTACACTCTTCCAAAGCAGGAATCACATGCTGTACTAGCTCTCGGTAACGTGCAGATATCACAGTGTACCTGAACGGCCGTTTGGGTGTATTTTCTGCAGCTGAAAAAGATGGACAGCGTATTTGGAGATCATCTTCAGTTTCTGGAAGTACAATTTGATAGTCAATAGATGAAATAGTGTTCAACCCTGTCACCTCATGGTGTAATATTTTCCTAGGTATTGTTCGAGGGTTGGAACTTTAATAGGGGCAACTATCTATTTACAGCTCGTACAAAATAGATACGTGTTTACTGACCTTCAAAGTAGTCACCAGCATTGTGTATAAGCCGTTGCCAGCGATGTGGAAGTCGTAGGATACTCCTAGCAATGCCACTTGTGTTGATAGTTGGAGCGGCGCGGTCTATTGCCCGAAGAATTTGTAGCAGTTCTGAAGCGAATACCGTGAAGTGTTTCCTTCAGTTTAGAAATCTGGTTGAACTCACGGGGGCTTAAGTCAGGGGAATGCAGTAGGTTGTATAGCACTTAGCAGCCCCATCAATCAAACAAATCAGTAACAGCTTGCACTGTACGTGCTCGAGCATTGTCCTGCAAAATAATGGTCTGGTCCTGCAGAAAGTGTCATCACTTCTGTCTCTATGCTGTTTATTTTTGGAACACAACCTACGACCAGCTTAGAGACAGAATTGATGGCACTTTCTGCAGGACCTGATCATCGTTTTGCAGGACAATGCTCGAGAACATACACTGCAAGCTGCTACTGATTTGTTTGACTGATGGGGTTGCTAAGTGCTATACAACCTACTGCATTCCCCTGACTTAAGCCCCCGTGAGTTCAACCAGATTTCTAAACTGAAGGAAACACTTCACGGCATTCGCTTCAGAACTGGTACAAATTCGTCGGGCAAAAGACCGCGCCGCTCGAACTGTCAACACAACTGTCACTGCTAAGAGTATCGTACGACTTCCACATCGCTGGCAACGGGTTATACACAGTGCTGGTGACTACTTTAAAGGTTAGTAAAACTTTGAAACACGTATCTATTTTGTACGAGCTGTAAATAAATAGCTGCCACTATTAAAGTTCCAACCCTCGTACAAGTTCCCATGATAAACTTTCATGAACTGCTCAGTTACCACCAGTGCCCTAAGATTGCTTCTACAAATGGTATCTTCATACTAATATTAACTGCAAGATCTAGACAGAATTTTTTTTAATACATTATAAAATTCAAGTACATCGACATTAAAGGATAAAAAGTACAAAAAATTGATAAAAATATGGACACTTGGCCATTCGTTTCTGCCTATCTGTATATGGACCATAAACGAGAAACGAACGCTTTCTCCATTGTAAATCTTGTCCTTATTTGCGGGTCGCTACGATGTAGAGATCGTAATCTACAGCACGCCTATTCTGAGCGTTATCCCTCGTATCAGCAGCATATGGCAGTGGCGCAACGTTGCTTCAAGTGCACATAAAACTCGCAGTATGAAAATCAATTTGTATTCAGCCGAGATCGTAAAGTAAGAGGCCTGTGATGAGCAGTTTCGGCTACGAAAAGTTTTCATAGAAAGCGCCTTGTGCCACGAAAATGTAACTTCTCCTTTATAAGCCGCAAGTAATCACAGAAAGTTTGGCTAGTGCAATCTCTATAAGCGCTGAGTGCTTTTAAGACTTCCGGCAGCGTCGTAGTTCCTGTGTACAACGCCGGAATGCGGCCTGAGATCCGATCGTGTGTACTTGTTACCACCAACACCGACAAGTAACGAAATTATATAACTTCGTGGCCCTCAAAAAACATCGGTTGCTTACCCGCAACCTTTGCCAAGGACACTACAGAATTGTGGAAGTAAAAGCGTCGAATATCAGAGACGGGACAATGTTTTCATTACCAGAAGGTGATCAGGACGCTGAAGTTAGGCGGTAAGGGATGATTATCCGACTGTGACACCTGTCAGAGAGGGCGTGTGACTATTTAGCGATAACTCCCTGTCGATAAATTCTTCTGGCAAGCACATTTCGGCGCCTGTATATACATCTATCCATATATACCCCTAGGGTTTCAGTAGACGGCAGCGTAAAAAGCACCAGACATACAGGAAAGAAAACATCAGGGAACATCGCATCCCTCCAAGTTTCCATCCGTAGTACGCGCCGTCGCTAAGCTGAATTAGGGAGCAGGCGTGTCGGAACATGTAGACAAAAACATCCGGCCAGTATTCCCACATTAAATTAGTTCGCGGGTCCCAGTCACTATGTGTCAGCCGTATCAATCAACTGCAAGCGCGTACCGATGTCTGCTGCATCGCAAACGGTGTATAACACTTACCGCCCGCTACTGTTATACTATAATCTCAAAGCTGGAGGCAGTTCGTATAGTGAAATTATTTTTATTAAAGCAATTACAGTATAAAGAAGCGGAGCAGTGTTACCCTCTGAAAGAAATTTTGTTGTGTTGACCGTGATGTACCTAACGAAGGTGGCTTATCGGAAATGAAAGTCAGAATTACGTAAATAATTAAACAGTAATAAACAATATTTAACCTATCGACATTGTTCGAAAAATAAAGAAAACGGTCGCCAGACTAAATAGGCATAAGAATAAGTAACAGTTTTTTTATTCAAGAAACTAATTGTGAGTAACTTAAATGGACAGATACAGCCTATATCACACGAGAGTGCAATGAACTCTGTCACTAACATATGTTGACCTTAAAGTTGGAGCTGACAGTTAGAGCAGAACAAACTATTTGCATAAATATAATAGATAACGATACACACTATTACCTTCAGGGCTTAGTCAACTGAATGGCTATTAATATTCACGGTATAATCATAATTTGGACATAGGTTCAGTATTACTTTTCAAACATTTTCCTATCTGACAAAAAAATTGTAAATGAAGTTCACTGCAAAACAGTAATTTGGGCATAGGTTTAGTCTCTCTTTTACCAATTACTTTTCTATCTGATATGTGAATAAAAAAATTCACTAACAAACTATTTCTCACTGTCCTCTGAATAAAAGAAGTTATTGTTTTCATAGATAGTGGTCTTTCTGTTAATTGTTATCTATCATGAGCACAATCGAAAAACTGTGGATCCCGTTACACTATTAATATGCACTTTCAGTACACAATAGAAACAACCACTTAGCAAGCTTGAGTACATAACTTTCCACAATTGCAGTTCTCAACTTTTACTGCAGTGAGACACAAAATTGACGTATTTGTAAAATACTGACTCACCTTTTGCCATTTACAACGGGCAGCACTAAGATCATTAACTAAGCAAAACTTTATAAGGCTCAGTTTTAAGAATTTTTAATTTTTAAAGTTAGCAGCAACTGTTTTAATACCTGTTTGTGCTACTTTATTACTTTAGATTCTATTTTTCACTTTCGTTTTTTAGCAAGCCCACAAACTTTTAATAAGCAGTTTCAATTGCAAAATTACCTTCAGCAAACATTATTTACTTTAACACACTCTTTTGCCACGTTAACTTCAACTTTCTTTTTACTACGTTCAAGAGGCATTAATTAGTAAAACACAGGACTTTAATTTTCGTTCAATAAGGGCACTCAGTAATCACTTCAGCATGGTAAGGATCATAAGTGGATATGTGGAAACAAATATATCATCCACATGAGCTGATCCTTCATTGTACACTTCTAAAATTCCTTGGTTCCCTTACAGTGACTGCACAACGTGGTGGCGAGTGCATGTTGGTGGGTGGATTTGCAGGCGGAATTGCTGGACTCTGTCATTTCTTGGTGACGATGATAGATGTCAACTCCAACATAATTCCAGTTAGTCACCGCATCCATCCGAAGCTTTGGCACATTGGAAAACGGCACAAAAAGCCGCTCTCGGTACCAGCACAATTCACAACCTTTTTGTGAGCTGTTAGTGGTTCAGTAGCTCATCCCCGACTGAATCTTAATCCACCTCTTCTACCCATGCCAACTACAATTTGCGCGCGCTACTAAGTTCTGTTCTGGAGGGGAACCACTAAAAGCCCTTAGTGAGGATCAGTCGTTACATAACAGCAAGTAGTTACTTTAAACAAAACATATCGTTTGCTCATATTGATATTTCTATAAAAATTGTTTAAACAAAATTACTATTATATACATTAAGTTTTGTTCCCTCCAAATGAGACAAAGCATTTAAATGATAGATACACTACTTTGCATAGAATCAAACCATGACATCAAAGTTTTTCAAAGGAAAAAAGCGAACACTTTTGCGCCATCAATGCAATCAATCAATATTTCAATATCTTAATGATAGAAGATAGAACAGACAGAAAAGAAAAAATTATGTCACAAGAGTTATGGAGCTCTGGTGTTACAGGTGTCCATGTTGACCAGCTGTAATGCGAGCTACAAACTTGGTGAAGGGCTCTAGACATTTATGTTGTTCTATTTTCTTCGTATCTTGTAGTGTTTGTGCAGTAGTCTTCTGAAACCCTGTACGTGCTTGCGATAACTCTGTACATTGGAGACTCAGAGACCCCACTTTATTGTCGGTGTTCACTAAGAAACGTAAAATTCCGGATTCCTCATAACTGAAAAATTCGCGTTTCTCTTTTCTCACTTATCAACACACATTTAGTGTTTCTCTGACACGTTGTACTGTGGAGGTTCTTCAATTTAAATAATCAGAGTCTATTTTCCAATTCTCGAAATGTGTTCTCCTAGTATAAGTCGTTGTTGTCAAGTGGTAGAAACTGTCATTTTGCAGGAACTCCAGTGCAGAGATTAGTTTAGCATATTATTCTTCTATGGAGGTACAATTTAAACGATAATAGTCCGATATCAACAATTGCAAAAGTGAACAGTACACTGTTTTCTGGAACACTTTGGAAAGCTCAATAAATCTTCTATCAATTTGCCGTCTGTGAACAAATTCCATTTCACATACACGTCAAAATAACACTAGTTCATTGCAATATCTGCAATGCGTGTGCTACAAAAAAAAAATCATTTTGATCACTGATGTCGGCCGTTGTGGCCGAGCGGTTCTAGGCGTTTGTCTGGAACAACGCGACCGCTACGGTCGCAGGTTCAAATCCTGCCTCGGGCATGGATGTGTGTCATGTCCTTAGGTTAGTTAGGTTTAAGTAGTTCTAAGTCTAGAGGACAGATGACCTCAGATGTTAAGTCCCGTAGTGCTCAGAGCCATTTGAACCATTTTGATCACTGACCTGGTAGCTGAAAAAGTGGAATATTCATCCTTATATTCCTGTCAATACACACAGGCACAGGCATAAATACACGTACAAGAATTGCAGTACTTTTCTTTAGAATATTGGTGTATGCATTGTGGTGGAATGTGGTAGCCGTAATGAAATACTAAGTGAATTACTGCACGAGGTCATGGCAGAAAATATAATTTCTGTGCAAATATGCTTTCTAGAAACACCATTGACAAGTGCACTAATGAGCAGAGCTGAAAGAATGGTTATTATTGGCTATTGCTCTTTAAATAATTACTTACAATGAAACATATGAGAATATAACAGTGCGGCACAGTAAGTTATTGATAGAAATAGTAATGACAAAACCATTTATATACAGTTCTCCAGACTACTGACGTTCACAACTCTGTTTCCGTCTATGACCACTCAACTCCTTAACTGTCTAACTGCGACATCACACTTGCTTCCCACTCTACAGCACATAGGTTGGAAATGACAAGTGATGGTCTGAATATTGACAAATAGAAAAAGACAGTACGAATCTTCTTTGTAATCAGATATTTATACTTTAACAGAAGTGAACCGGTAGGAAGCTGACTGGGCAGCGGTAAGATACTGGGATTACAAAATTAAGTGCACTTACAGAACAGTTTATTATCAAAACAATTACACTCTTTACAGTTAGAAACTACACATCAAAGACACTAGTGATTAGTGAATAAATCAGTTAAGCCAATGTTCAATAAATACATTTCTTGAAATGCACGAATGCAAGGCAATAATAGTAATAATAATAATAATAGACCCCGTGGAGGCCCGGGAAAGGAATAGGCCTCCGGTATGTTCTGCCAGTCGTAAAAGGCGACGAAAAGAACAAACCACTAATAAGGCTAACCCCCCTTTTAGTGTGATTAGTTGGTTCAGGACAGAACTAAAGAAGCCTCGGACAAGCGCCGTCATGGTCGGGGACGACGCTTGAACCCTACGCCCGCCCACAATGGTAACGACACTGCTAGCCAACTGGAAAATGATGTAAATCCAAATAGAGGTGTTTTGCAGGATATGCATCAATTAAACAATCAGAGGAAAACGAAATCTTAAGACAGCCACCAGAACAAGCACAAATAGAACACAAAGTGACACACATGTTAGATATAGAAGAAAAAATTCAGCTGACATATATAGAATACAAAGACACAAATACAGACATTAGACCATTCTTGCATAGACCGCCAAATAACCCACAAGTCGAAACAACAATAAAAACTATCAACACAATCATACACAACAAAATAAATGAAAACACAACTATGGAAGAGTTACAACTACTGGTTTATATGGGAGCACTCACTACACTAAATATACACACTAGGCAGAGATCAGAACCAACCAACACACAGAAGAAACCCACAACACCAGCATGGCAACACAGGCTACACATCAGAATAGAAAAACTGAGAAAAGACATCGGACAGCTAACACAATTTATAAGAAATGAAATGTCAGAAAAAAACGAAAAAGGTTAGGTAAAATCTCACAACAAGAAGCGATAGAGCAATTAGATGAAAAGAAGCAGAAATTACAAGCATTGGCCAAACGACTTAGAAGATACAAAAAAAGTGAAAACAGAAGGAGACAAAACCAAACATTCAACACATACCAAAAGAAATTTTACCAGACAATAGATAACACACACATTAAAATAGACAATCCACCAAACATAACAGACATGCAACACTTCTGGATCAACATATGGTCAAACCCAGTACAACATAACAGACATGCACGGTGGATACAAGCAGAAACAGACACATACAAGATGATACCACAAATGCCTGAATTGATAATTTTGCAACATGAAGTCACCCAAGCAATTAATTCTACTCACAATTGGAAAGCCCCTGGAAAAGATAAAATAGCAAATTTCTGGCTAAAGAAGTTCACCTCAACACATTCACATCTAACTAAATTATTTAACAGTTACATTGCAGACCCATACACATTCCCTGATACCCTTACACATGGAATAACTTATCTGAAACCTAAAGATCAAGCAGACACAGCAAACCCAGCTAAATATCGCCCCATAACATACCTACCAACAATATACAAAATATTAACTTCAGTCATTACACAGAAATTAATGACACATACAACACAGAACAAAATTATAAATGAAGAACAAAAAGGCTCTTGCAAAGGAGCACGAGGATGTAAAGAGCAACTGATAATAGATGCAGAGGTGACATATCAAACTAAAACTAAACAAAGGTTGCTACACTACGCATACATTGATTACCAAAAAGCTTTTGATAGTGTAACCCACTCATGGTAACTACAAATATTGGAAATACATAAAGTAGATCCTAAATTGATACAGTTCCTAAACATAGTAATGAAAAACTGGAAAACCACACTTAATATCCAAACAAATTCAAATAATATCACATCACAGCCAATACAGATTAAGAGTGGAATATACCAAGGAGACTCATTAAGTCCTTTCTGGTTCTGCCTTGCTCTGAACCCACTATCCAACATGCTAAATAATACAAATTATGGATACAATATTACTGGAACATACCCACACAAAATCACACATCTGCTATACATGGATGATTTAAAACTACTGGCAGCAACAAATCAACAACTCAACCAATTACTAAAGATAACAGAAGTATTCAGCAATGATATAAATATGGCTTTTGGAACAGACAAATGTAAGAAAAATAGCATAGTCAAGGGAAATCACACTAAACAAGAAGATTACATATTGGATAACCACAGCGACTGCATAGAAGCGATGGAAAAAACAGATGCCTATAAATATCTAGGATACAGAAAAAAATAGGAATAGATAATACAAATATTAAAGAAGAACTAAAAGAAAAATATAGACAAAGACTAACAAAAATACTGAAAACAGAATTGACAGCAAGAAACAAGACAAAAGCTATAAATACTTATGCTATACCAATATTGACCTACTCATTTGGAGTAGTGAAATGGAGTAACACAGACCTAGAAGCACTCAATACACTTACACGATCACAATGCCACAAATATAGAATACATCACATATATTCAGCAACAGAAAGATTCACATTAAGCAGAAAGGAAGGAGGTAGGGGATTTATCGACATAAAAAACCTACATTATGGACAGGTAGACAATTTAAGAAAATTCTTTATAGAACGAGCAGAAACTAGCAAAATACACAAAGCAATCACTCATATAAATACATCGGCTACACCACTACAATTTCATAACCACCTCTACAACCCTTTAGACCACATAACATCAACAGATACGAAGAAAGTAAATTGGAAAAAGAAAACAGTACATGGCAAGCACCCGTATCATCTAACACAGCCACACATCGATCAAGACGCATCCAACACATGGCTAACAAAAGGCAATATATACAGTGAGATGGAAGGATTCATGATTGCAATACAGGATCAAACAATAAACACCAGATATTACAGCAAGCATATTATTAAAGATCCCAATACCACAACAGATAAATGCAGACTTTGCAAACAACAAATAGAAACATTAGATCACATCACAAATGGATGTACAATACTAGCAAATACAGAATACCCCAGAAGACATGACAATGTAGCAAAAATAATATATCGACAACATAAACTTATAAAACACGTTCCCACATACAAGTATGCACCACAAAATGTACTGGAGAATGATGAATACAAATTATACTAGAACAGAACCATTATAACAGATAAAACACCACATAACAAACCTGACATCATACTCACCAATAAAAAGAACTTTACACAACTAATCGAAATATCCATACCCAATACAACAAATATACAGAAGAAAACAGGAGAAAAAATTGAAAAATACATCCAACTGCCTGAGGAAGTCAAGGACATGTGGCACCAGGATAAAGTTGACATTATACCAATTATACTATCAACTACAGGAGTCATACCACACAATATCCACCAGTACATCAATGCAATACAGCTACATCCAAACTTATATATACAACTACAGAAATCTGTAATTATTGATACATGTTCAATTACCCGAAAGTTCCTAAATGCAATATAACATATACCATACAGTTGAAAGGAAGTCACGCTTGATCAAGGTCCGCGTCACATTCCATTTTTGACCAGACATAACGTCTGAGAAAAGAAAGAAATAATAATAATAATAATAATTCATCGCTAATCAGTCACCATGCTTTTCCAAGAACCTCTTCATTCTTTGCTAAAATACATTTTTCCTTACATTTAAATTTGAGAACGATTTAGTGAAATTCTCTCAGCATTTGGTCATCTCTTTATTTCAGACACTCTATTTTCAGTGCTCTTCAGCTTATAATTGATTGATCTACCAGAAGATACCTTGATGAGCTGCAAAAGGCACATCTAAAACATTCCTCTTTCCCATTCTGATTCGCTGAAAACCGAAACGAATGTGCCCTGCAGTATGGCAATAAAATTGTAACTATTATCTATTGAACAAGGTGGGTCAACAACAAAACACTTGAATAAGTGAAATGACACAATTTCAGAGACTTATAGACTGAAGCGGTCCGCAGGTCGTGGTCTTGCGGTAGCGTTCTCGCTTCCCGCGCACGGAGTCCCGGGTTCGATTACCAGCAGGGTCAGGGACTTTCCCTGCCTCGAGATGACTGGGTGCTGTTGTGTCGTCTTCATCATTCATCCCCATTACGGTCGGAGGAAGGCAATGGCAAACCATCTCCGATAGGATCTTGCTTAGTCAGCGGTGCGGGTCTCCCGCATCGTCCCCTTCGCTCCTCGGAGTGTGGGACCTCATCATCATCAGACTGAAGCGGCGAGTGAAAATTTGTGCCAAGGCTGGGAATCGAACCTGGGTCTCTTGCTTACTAGGCACGTGTGTTAGCCAGTGACCCAACTTGGCACTGCACTTCGTGGAGCTGGACAGATTGTACTGGCACTCTTCCTTCCTCGATCCAAATTCTCGCTATCGCCCCAGTCTACTATAAATCCCCCCTTACACACGAACAGAATTGCCGAGGCTCTCCAAGTTCTGGAATAGTATCTCAGCATCGAATGTAAATCGGGGATCCAGCCTGAAGCCCAGGTGGTGGTACTTATACAAATGAAATGACACAGTCTCAGAGACTTTGGAGGTAAAGGTGGATAAATGGGCCCCCCACTTTGTTTTTTTATATAACACCTTTTATTTTTAGTATAATCACCTGACATTAACATAAAGCATTTCTCGAGTATGTCCTGCAAATAGTTACGACATTTTTGGCTCAACTTTTTAATAGTTAAAACAAAATTTTATTATTACTGATAGGCTGCATTTTGTTGCGTCAAGAATTTGTGCTGGTAATATGGGCCCCAACGTAGTTTGAATTAAAAAGAAACAAAAATTTTAAAAAATAATTTTATTTAATTTTTGTGTATAATGAAAGAAAGATTCACTCTGAACATTGTTAATTTATCTACTGGTGGGATAATTTTCACAGCCTACGCCTAGTCTATTCACAATAGTCACACACATAAGCATCTTTTTGCACGTTACAAGTGATCCTCTTTCAGCTGCAGATAATGCACCAACTTGCCTTTTTCCCCTCAGGCCGATGACACGAGAAATTTTTCTTTGAACGACACTAAGACCTGACTCGTCTGCCGGCTGGGGTGGTCGACCGGTTCTAGGCGCTACAGCCTGGAACCGCGCGACCGCTACGGTCGCAGGTTCGAATCCTGCCTCGGGCTTGGATGTGTGTGATGTCCTTAGGTTAGTTAGGTTTAAGTAGTTCTAAGTTCTAGGGGACTAATGACCTCAGCAGTTAAGACCCATAGTGCTCAGAGCCATTTTTTGATTCGTCTCCATTAAAAACTGTCTGCAGGATATTTATAGTTACTGAACGCAGCTTCAAGTAAACTGAAGAAATTGTAGACAGCTTGTTTATTAAACTCATTAGCACGTGAAATCTAAGTTGCGGATGCCGTGACATAAAATGGTCAAACCAAGTTCGACCAGAAACTTCGCCCTTTACAAATGTATGAGGGATTTTACTTCTTGTGCAAAGCTGGTAGGCCATGCGCCTGATGTCATTTCTGGTAAGGCTGTAGAATTTGGATTCCATAATGAGAGGATATTTAACCAGTTCGTCCTAAAGTCCCTGCAGTAAAACCGGTGGACGGCCCAGTTTAATATTAACTATTTCTTCGACCGGATTATCGATTCGTGAAAGCCTTTGGAGCGTAGAACGAGGGACAGAGTACATTTTAACCGCTTTTTTCAACCTCATTTTTTTCTCTTTAATAGCTACATAGCATTTGACATATTTGCTTTGTCCCACGATTGCCGTTTCGATTTTTTTTTGGTGGTACAAGATGTCTTCGAGGCATCTGAAACATAAAGAGTAGCAATATTTGAAAATGGTCCCATAAAATCTGATTGATTTTACGGGGCCCATAATACCATCAGCAAAAGGGGCCCATATAACCACCCTCGACATCTTGGGAAAAACGATTTTGCCTACGGTTAGTTTGGTTCGCAACCGACGTTAATTAATGTAAAACGGCATCCCACAACAAGCCAAATACGTACCTTACCTTAGTTTTAGTAATAACATGTTAGAAATTTGAGTTTTATTCAAATAAACACTAACCTTTCAAACTTTTGATGACAGCGAAAAAATTCACAGCACAACTACTCACAAACCTTGACAGCTACTACGTCTGCACACTCCACAGTGAAGTTTGGCAACTAGCTCTAGTAGCTCATGTGCTCTCCGCTAGAATTCATGGCCTGTACTTCCAAATATGTAGGGGGGCCCATAATACCAGCAGGGGCCCATTTTTCCACCTTTGCCTCTACTGGTCTCATACAGATATGATTTTATTTAATAGAAGACTGGGGCAGCAGTGAGGATTTGGATCGAGGAGGGAGGCGAGCCAGAATAATCCGTGCAGTTGTGTGAACTGCTGTGCCAAAATGGATTAGTGATTAACACACCTGTCTAGTAAGCAGGAGTCACAGGTTCGATTCCCAGCCTTGGTACAAATTTTCACTAGCCACTTCAGTCTGTATACATAAAATAATATCTGTATGATATCAGTAAAGTCTCTGAAATTGTGTCATTTCGTTTGCATAAGTACTCACACCTGGGTCTCAGGCTGAATGCCACATTTCCGTTCGATGAGAGCCTCGGTAATTCTGTTTATGTGTAAGGGGGAATTTAAAGTAGATCGTGGTGGCAAATGAGAATTTGCATCGAGGACGGCGGCCAGCCAGGGTAGTCCATACAATTCTGTGAACCGCTGTGTCCAGGTGGCTTAGTAGCTAACGCACCTGTCTGGGTAGCAGGAGACCCGGGTTTGATTCCGGCCTTGATACAAATGCATCAATCTATACACATGAAAAACATTTGAATAACTCCGTAGCCAGTTTCAGAACTGTAAGAACTAATTTTTATGTTTTGCATTTTAGAAAAGAGTACACAAATATATTTGTATCTTTTAGTATTCCGTATTTGAAATAAAAGACCCAAGAAACGCAATCCTATTTCTTTATTAAGGAAAATAGAACATAAAAAGAGTCTTCCTGTAGCACAGGAAAATAACAAACAAAGAGATATAACAGAAATGTGAGATTAATAAGGAAATGGGAACTTAACGAAGTTCACATTCTCTAAAAAACGCAAAAGTATTCGTGACAAATCAATCGCTCTGTTGCTGCAACAACAGCGCAGACAACAATAATGTAATGGCGGCTTAGAGCGAAAGGTTTCGCCTGTGTGCGGTAGGCATCAGGACGTAGGACTGTGAATGTCGGACCAATTTCATCTTTGTACAACTGTTCCATTATCATCTCCCTTATTTTTTGTATTATTGTATCACCTTTTACGTTATTTTTTTCTGGTTAAGTTAAATATTTCGTTTTCTCCTGATTATTGATAAAAAAATACCACTAAACGTGAATAAATAAAGTAGGTTCACATAAGTCACGTAGTCTGTAATTGAAACACGCATGAAGTTTTCGATAAGATAAATAAAAACAGTATATTATTTAAGAAATCTCATATTTACGTAGACGAAATTTGTGGATTTTTTATCTTTGCAACTGGCTCTCATTTTGTGCCAATCACGACTATACCTTAGAATAGATTTGACAAGCCCCGACAAACATTCAAAAACTGGTACAGAAAATGACGGACGAACTACAATATTGTTCAGTAAAACTTTCCAGTGTCCTTACTTTGTTATAAATTGAAGTTTTATTCATGGGTGCCAATCAACAGCTGTGAAGCACGTCTTAAGAACAGAAATAAACAGTTCTCAGGTGCACAGTTTTTTTATTAAATTAACTTCTTGACTAGTTTCGGCAAATTAATTTGCCATCTTTGGAAGATCATACAATTATGCTTACCTGGAAAGCAATAGTCAAGTAAACTATGTGCGATGGACTCCTTCGTCAAAAATGCTTACATATAACTGTCAAGCAGTTAAAAAGTAACGTAAAAATTGCGAGGATGCAGCGACCAAAAAACTTCCCATCGTAAATAAAACATTAAAACACCGTGAGACAGACTGTCAGTGCTAAGCAACATATGTCTGACGACTGATTATTACTTATCTCAAAAAATAAATTAAATAAGTAGTGTAGCGTATACCTTAAATACAAGCTGTTACAATTCTTTGCCGGCCATAGTGGCCGAGCGGTTCTAGGCGCTTCAGTCTGGAACCGCGCGACCGCTACGGTCGCAGGTTCGAATCCTGCCTCGGGCATGGATGTGTGTGATGCCCTTAGGTTAGTTAGGTTTAAGTAGTTCTAAGTCTAGAGGACAGATGACCTCAGATGTTAAGTCCCGTAGTGCTCAGAGCCATTTGAACCATTTTGAACAATTCTTTAAGATTTAGATCTGCTTCAATTCAAAACAGTAATTTACTGAAGCCACAAAAAAGTAGAGTCCAGGTAATAACTTAATCAAGAAAAACATCCCCCAGAAGAAAATGCTCCTCTTCAGCTGTTGCTAGGGGCTGACAGACATGCCTCAGGCCCCTGAAAATTGAGTTATGAGCCCACACGTTGGTCAGTTACTATAAAATGGCCGTGTCCTTAACGCGGTGGCTCTTCCAACGCTATCCTGCAGCGAGTTAGCTGTAAATGTTTACAAGGCACATGCGAAATAGAGTGCCCAGCGCTTGGTTTCAATTTGTCCGCCAACATCCTCTCCTTAACCCCACATGGACATCCTATACCTTTGTAGCGCAGCGATATGCACAGGCGATTCTTGTTGCGCTGCTAGATTGTATTGGGGGCTGAATGCAACATGTATGTCATGTGCCGAAAAGCGGTCCCTTTGTCTTTCTTGAGCCTCTTTCATACTCCGCGCTATGTGCAAGTCACTTGCCGCCTCACAGAAATCATTCATAAACCGTCCTAGCAGTACGTCTTTGCCGAGCAGGAAGGAGCGGGAATCTCAGTAGTAACGCTGGACTTTTTGACCCGTGCCGGTCAATCAGTGCTTTGGAAGCGCATAGCTCGGTTGGTTGCCACGTGCAGAAGCACAAAAGCATTTTCCGTCTCGTGTTTCGTTCTGTGCAGCCTTCTGTACAGAAGTAGTTCAGACATTGTCCCATGTATTTGATCTGGTTGCATTCGACCAGTGACTTTCAGCAGAATGCCGAGACTGCGGCAAGCTGCGAACATTCGGGTTATGTTCACGTGCTTAAAAACCCTGACAGTTTTGAAATTTCAGAAAGTCGTGTCTTTTCGAGTTGCATTGTATATTTAGACTAGGAGTGGATAATTTTGTGCCTTTGTTCGTGTTGTAAATTGCTTCAGGAAACATGCTGATCGGCATCCGTCTCTCAGTTAAATATCTCTAAATTCAGATGACTTAGAAGATGTTTCTGTTAGTTGCAAATCTTTTTCTACACAGTTTGTAAAATTATTCCGTTTTATTTTGTACCGTGAAATTTGGAAGGGATATGAGATATTCTAACTCAATGTGAAACATCCCCTTAGAAAAATTTATGAATTACTGTGCTGATAAACCTCTTACATTATTTGATTTTCAAACAGCTGAGCAGAACTGAACGTACTCAGACATTTCGCTCTTTACCTATTCCGATCAACTCTAAACTGACACACAATATTTTTAGCGCAACGCAATCTGACTTTCAATTATATCTACAAAAGAATGGACCTGACTAACAATAACCTATACCTTTCATGAATCACTGGCCTCACAGAAATCTTCGTTAACCGAACTACTGCAAGCGAGCGCCAATACTGCCACTAAATAAAAGACTAACTACTGAAGGCACTAACTACTGCTAGGCATACTTAGCAAATGAAAGATTTTGATAGAGCACAAACAATGTATTTACCTTAATAGTGTTCAAAAGTCATAATATATATATATATCAGTTCATGACATCCAGTCTTACAAATTTACTGTCTCTGATGGACACACGTCCAGATCATCCGCTCTCAAAACTCCGCCATCTCTCTCCTCACATCCACCACTGCTGGCGGCTCACCTCCAACTGCGCAACGCTACATGCTGTTCACATCCAACTGCCCAACACTACAATAGCGAATATTGCAACAATGCTAACCAGCCACAAAAAAAAAATGGTTCAAATGGCTCTGAGCACCACGGGACTTAACTTCTGAGGACATCAGTCCCCTAGAACTTAGAACTACTTAAACCTAACTAACCTAAGGACATCATACACATCCATGCCCGAGGCAGGATTCGAACCTGCGACCGCAGCAGTCGCACTGTTCCAGACTGTAGCGCCTAGAACCTCTTGGCCACTCCGACCGGCCAACCAGCCACAGACTGCACACAGTACAGCAGTGATTTTCATACAGAGCGCTACGTGGCGTTACCAACATAAAAACCTAAACGGCCTACTTACAAATGTTTGTCCTTAACCAGAATAGATAACTCTGTGTACCAGATGTTCGCTCGTATTATATTGAATTTTTCGAACAGTTGGTCTTCGCGAATTCATTATCTTATAATTGCCTTAAATTCAACCCCATATGCCTTACCTCCATGTTTGAATACGTAACTCATATGTCGTGTAGAACGTGCTACATTCACTTCCATAGAAATTTTCTCAGCGACAAAACTGCATGTGTTTGCAATGCTTGCGTTTATTTTCCGTAAGAAACTTTCAGCATTCAAGGTAAGGCATCGGTAACCCAGTTCGAGTCATACGATGGTGGAGATGACATCAGCGCAAATGATTGCTTTCATCTGTTATTTTCGCTGTTTTCAGGTTATTGGCTAGTGTAGGTAACAGACGACAAAAATACTTGTCCTAGCACAAATCGAGCCCATGAGGTACGATTTTAACCCACCTGAGATCGTGTGATAGGAGGTTTGCAGTTAATGTTCCAATTTAGTACTCAGTTTTGTTACATCCGAGTAACCCGTCTTTTTCGTTGTCCTTTTTATAAGCTCTGCCATTTCCTGACTAAATTTTCTGATTCAAATCGTGTTACTAACGAGTCAAAAAATGGTTCAAATGGCTCTGAGCACTATGGGACTCAACTGCTGAGGTCATTAGTCCCCTAGAACTTAGAACTAGTTAAACCTACCTAACCTAAGGACATCACAAACATCCATGCCCGAGGCAGGATTCGAACCTGCGACCGTAGCGGTCTTGCGGTTCCAGACTGCAGCGCCTTTAACCGCACGGCCACTTCGGCCGGCACTAACGAGTCATATTTAATGTGTGGGATGTATTTCAGACCATAGTTAGGGTTCATAACATTCTTTGAACATTTAGTTGTAGCTGCAAAAGGAGTGAACAATATTGTGTAATCGAGCAGATATACAGTACGAAATGCTTATTCTAGACAACTTAGATATTCCACAAACACAATATTCACTTCTGTTCTTAAGTAAAGATGATGCTGTATTGAATATGTTTGCAAAGTATCGCAACTGCAAAGTCTTACGTTTGATTAAATGAAATACGGAGTTGAGATTTGGTCAAGGAAGGAAAGTACCGCGTTATCCGAGAAAATCTACGAAGCCGACTAGTTACAAAAATGGTTCAAATGGCTCTGAACACTATGGGACTTAACATCTGAGGTCATCAGTCCCCTAGAACTTAGAGCTACTTAAACCTAACTAACCTAAGGACATCACACACATCCATGCCCGAGGCAGGATTCGAACCTGCGACCGTAGCGGTCACGCGGTTCCAGACTGAAGCGCCTAGAACCGCACGGCCACACCGGCCGGCGACTAGTTACAGTATGCTCCACTCAATCAGAAAGGGAAAACATCTGCAAACTCTGTAAGTGGAATAGATTTTCGAGATTTCATTGCAAGAGTTCCGGATACAGATTTAGCAACATGAGGACGTTTTGTCCGGTGCTCTAGTAAAAGGGTTACTCAAATGGAAACGAAACAGATGAGTAAAAGTACGGAAACTGTTTATTAGTTCTAAAGTAATAGTCATAACTGTTCGTATATTTAGTTTACTGTGAGACAAGGCGGTCAATGCATTCATGGAAAAATGTCCGTGGTTGCCAAAGGAATCATGATTGTGCCCAGGCGTGCACGTCTTCGCCCGAAGCAAATCGACGGCCATGATTGCCTTTCTCGAGGGCTTACCAGCACAATTTCTGCAGCATAGTCGAAACAACTACTCGTCCAATTGTTGCCAAGATTGTCTCGAGTACGCTGTAGATGTTTCGCTGGGAAGCCCTTACACATCCTCTCTACATTCCCAATCTCTCCTCACGCGATTTCCATATTTTTGGAGTCCTTTTTTCTTAAGTGGTAATCCGGCACCGATATTTAACCAGCCACTTATTTTAAGCAAAGGACTTACTTTACGTTCGCAGATACAAAAGTTTAAGCAGACTTGATTAAAATTCTTGCTTAACGCATGTCGGGCTAAAGTCTTTGAAAGATGGTATTTTTGGTAACATGCTAGGCCAACGTTTACAAATTTCCAATTTTAATTTCTTTGTCGCAAGCGATTTTCGATTTATCGTAGATTCACGCATTTAAAGTTAGCGCCTGCTTCCATCGAAAACTACTTTAGTGCTTTGTTGTACATAATACACTATTGGCCACTAAAATTGCTACACCACGAAGATAACGTGCTGTAGACGCGAAACTTAACTGACAGGAAGAAGATACTGTGATACGCAAATGATAAGCTTTTCAGAGCATTCACACAAGGTTGGCGCCGGTGGCAACACCTACAACGTGCTGACATGAGGAAAGTTTCCAACCGATTTCTCATACTCAAACAGCAGTTGACCGGCGTTGTCTGGTGAAATGTTGTTGTGATGCCACGTCTAAGGAGAAGAAATGCGTACCATCACGTTTCCAACTTTGAAAAGGTGGGATTGTACCCTATCGCGATTGCGGTTTATCGTATCGCGACATTGCTGCTCGCGTTGGTCGAGATCCAATGACTGTTAGCAGAATATGGAATCGGTTGGTTCAGGAGGGTAATATGGAACGCCGTGCTGGATCCCAACGGCCTCGTATCACTGGCAGTCGAGATGACAGGCATCTTATCCGCATGGCTCTAACGGATCGTGCAACCACGTCTCGATCCTTGAGTCAGCGGATGGGGAGGTTTGCAAGACAACAACCATCTGCACGAACAGTTCGACGACGTTTGCAGGAGCATGGACTATTAGCTCGGAGACCATGGCTGCAGTTACTCTTGACGCTGCATCACAGACAGGAGCACCAGCAATGGTGTACTCAACGACGAACCTGGTTGCACGAATGGCAAAACGCACATTGGAAGCGTGTATTCGTCATCGCCATACTGGCGTATCACCCGGCGTGATGGTATGGGGTGCCATTGGTTACACGTCTCGATCACCTCTTGTTCGCATTGACGGCACTTTGAACAGTGGACGTTATATTTCAGATGTGTTACGACCCGTGGCTCTACCCTTCATTCAGTCCCTGCGAAACCCTACATTTCAGCAGGATAATGCACGACCGTATCGTGCAGATCCTGTACGGGCGTTTCTGGATACAGAAAATGTTCGACTGCTGCCCTGGCCACCACATGCTCCAGATCTCTCACCACTTGAAAACATTTGGTCAATAGTGGCCGAGCAACTGGCTCGTCACAATACGCCAGTTACTACTCTTGATGAACTGTGGTATCGTGTTGAAGCTGCATGGGCAGCTGTACCTGTACACTCCATCCAAGCTCTGTTTGACTCAATGCCCAGGCGAATCAAGACCGTTATTACGGCCAAAGGTGGTTGTTCTCGGTACTGATTTCTCATGATCTATGCGTCCAAATTGCGTGAAAATGTAATCACATGTCAGTTCTAGTATAATGTATTTGTCCAATGAATACCCGTTTATCATCTGCAGTGCTTCTTGGTGTAGCAATTTTAATGGCCAGTAGTGGACCTTTGCCGTCAGGAATCCACTCACGGCAAGTCAGCATATTAACAATAACACACCGAGTATATTAATTAGAACATATCGGGCCAGTCACAGCTGGTAGCATATGATGCAGGAAGCAGCAACATGGGTATAGGTTGACTCTTACACAGAAGGTTACAGCAACCAGCCACTGTTTTACAATGATCTTTATTTATTTGAACAACGCTATTACCGGTTTGTGTTATAATTGTGCATTTGTTGGAAGCAGCCGCCGTTGACTTCCTTGTCTGTGTATAAAAATATTAATCGCTAAGAAAACGTAATGGATACTTAGACAGGAGTGCACCTGTTCCTAACGAATAGGGAATAGTGTTATACAGATCAAATGTTCTTGCAGGTTTACTTAACCAGAGTCAGCCCAGAAGAAATGCACTTTTTTTCCAAAATATAGCTTTTGTTCTAAATCTTTATTAATCACGGAGGTTACAGAAACATTATTCCTGCTTGTATTCATATTTAATTCAACAAGTATCCGCAAGAACGCTGTTGTAGCATTCCGTCAAGTTCACTGCTGCACTTGGTGTTGGTGTGAAACACCGTGCTTTTATAGGAATCTTGTATTTTGAAAACGAGACAGCGCAAAAAACTGACAAGAGATTGGAGAAGTTGTACGGAGCTAATGTTGTTGATCACGCTATAGCTAGTCGTTGGGCAAAGAGATTAGCTGCTGCAAGTGTCCAAGCCAAAAACAGGGGTCCGCTCGTGCAGCGTCAGACCAAGCTCTGTGCTGACACTGTGCAGCGTTTTCCACTTTTATTTTGGCTGACAAACGCACATCGGGGAAGGAATTATCCATCCGAATACTAGGTGGAGGAGGGGGGGGGGGGAAGGAGGAGAAGCGAGTGTGTGCAGAATAGTGACACAATTGAAGTTGATAAGGTTTGTGCGACGTTGGTTACGAGAATGTTGACAGACGCGCACAAAGAAACACGGAAGACAGTGCGCAGCGAACTTTTGGAACAGTACGAGAATTCTTGAGATGACTTCCTTGCAAGAGTTGTGATGTCAAATGATACCTGGTTGCATCACTATGAACTGGAGACAATAAGGCAGTCAATGAAAAGGCATCATGCAAACTCCCCAAAGAAGAAGAAATTCAAACTGCATCTACAGACAGAAAAGTGATTGCTACTGTATTCTTTGAGTCAGATGGAATGTGACAACACTTAAAAAGTTCATGCTCGAGTGAGTCGCGTTTGATTGGTTTTGATTTGTTTTATGGCTCAAGAACAACTAATGTCATACGCGCCCATGTCAGAAACGTAGAGCACTAATACGAAAAAGGAATTAAAAACGACTACAAGTTAAGCCCAATCGATAGGAGGAAAGGTACTGAGTCTCCTCCCGGCGGAGGTCGATTCCTCCCTCAGGCATTGGTGTGTGTGTTTGTCTGTAGGATAATTTAGGTTAAGTAGTGTGTAAGCTTAGGGACTGATGACCTTAGCAGTTAAGTCCCATAAGATTTCACACACATTTGAGCATTTTTTGAAAGGTACTGAAGATTAAATGTCCTTCGCCATATTGCTTCGACGGAGGAAAAGTAAAACGTGTCGTTCGCTAAAACAGTAGATAACTCAGACTGGAAACGTACAATAAAATGTAAGTGGTTAAAAAGAGGGCATTCGGTCAGGAAATGGCGAACTATCAAAGGTTGATGACAATGAGCCCAAAGTCGTGGGTGGTCATCACTTAAGGGGAGCCGGAGGTGGTCAAATCCAAAAAATTACGATTTTTTTTTTGCTGCCGAAAGTTAATTGGAACATTCCTCTTTAATGTAAACTTTGAATTATTGTTCTACTCGCCCTAGAAGTGGAGTTATTACCATTTTCCCCCACGCCTGCAGAGGAAATGGGCGGCCGCTGAATGCATCTAACACCCTCTCGTGACATCCTGGCGAACTGCTTGGGATTTTCTCGGCCTGTTATGCATGCAGCGAGTGTGCAAGGGTTGGCTACATTGTTTTCTGTGACAAATATTACCCGTATTTCCTTACAGCTTACTCCTATTTTCCTCAGAATTTCGAACATCTTGCTCCATTTACTATTGTCGTATACTTTTGTTCTGGTTACGATGCCACGTTTTAGTAACCGTGTATATAAGAAGAGGAAGAACGTAGGGAAAAGAAAATTAACACTAATACCAAGTTGCGAAACTACAATGAATAAGAGCGCGGAACATCTTCTCTTTGCTGTTTACCGTTTCGAATTAGTTCAGTGTCGCGTCTGCTGTTGGTAGTATTATACTTCTTGTGTATAGCGGGTAATATGCAGTATGTACAAGAATCAGGAGGGAACAATAAAACCAATTTTTCATGACTTAGCACAGCCAGAATTGTTACACAAATGTCTACACGGAAAGACGCAGAATCCTAATGAGAGCGTAAACAATTTGATTTCGAAAGTGATTCCTAAAAGGGTGTTTGTAAGCATAAAAACACTGCACTTTGGCATTTATGATGCAATAGCAACCTACAACCAAGGGAACAGTGTGAAGTGCGAAGTTCTGAAGGCATTAGGATTTACAGCTGGGGTGAACACTGTACGAGCACTAAGAAATAGTGACAGAGAAAGGATAAGAGGAGCAGAAAGAAAAGAAAGGCATATGAAGTATGATGGAACAACAGGCCAGAAAAGAAGACAGAAGAGGAAGCTTTTGGAGGATGAAGAAGAAGACCCTGCTAATCCATCCTAGAGTGCAGGAATGTATTGAGAAACTTTGATAGCCATTTCCCGTAAATTAGAATTTTTCGAATATAAGGAACATTTTCTCAAAATCCACTCAAGCTAGAGAGATGAAATTTTCATACAGCGCTCCTAGTGGTCAAACTTACATTGTAACACAGCCATTTGGCAATATGTTCAGTAGTTTCATTTCAGTTTAACTATAAAGCAATTATTTGTAAAAAAAAATTGGGTCATAAATAAAAAAAATAATTGGTAGGAAACTAGAAAAGATTCTCCAAAATCCCTCTGTCATAACTGCAATACTAAACCAGTCTATATGTAAAAAAAAATTCAAATTTTTCTATTTGGTAGTTTATTCATAAATGTTCCTCAAACTTAGTGATTTTAACATGGGCAGCATAGGCACCTCTGGCTCCCCTTAACAAATGACGATGGCTAAATGACAGGGCCCAATATGCAAGAAAACCTCTCCTTGCGGTGAGATGGCCGATAGGGGGCCGGCCAAGCCACTGGAAATGGTTTAATCCCCGGAAGTTATTCCCACGAAGGGAAGACCAGTGGTTACGCAAAAGTGACACCACCTGCTGACAGGTTGAAACACGAAGAACATCGGAAGGAATGGAAGAACTAGAGGGCCGAGGTGGGAGGACTGCAGCCTTGGCAGCCCGCCGCGGTGGTCTCGCGGTTCTAGGTGCGCAGTCCGGAACCGAGCGACTGCTACGGTCGCAGGTTCGAATCCTGCCTCGGGCATGGATGTGTGTGATATCCTTAGGTTAGTTAGGTTTAAGTAGTTCTAAGTTCTAGGGGACTAATGATCACAGCAGTTGAGTCCCATAGTGCTCAGAGCCATTTTTGAGCCAGCCTTGGCAGCAGCGTCAGCAGCCTCGTCTCCCGTCAGACTGGCGTGACCAGGAACCCACACAAACACAGTGGCTCCCTCAAGGGCGAGTAAGTAGAAACTTTCTTGGACATCTTGCACTAAGAGATTGACTGTGTACAGCTAGCAGAGGCTCTGAAGGGTACTGAATAAGTCGGAGCAGATGATGCAATTGAAAAGCCTGTGTCGCCGGATGCACTGCGTAGTCTGGTACAGGGCGAAGAGCTCTGCTGTAAATACTGGTGTTCCGGAATCCGATACCGAAAATCGTCGGTTTCAATTACGAAGGCATACCCGACACCACAGTCAGTCCGAGAGCTTAAAAGGTACTATCGCTAATTTCTGCGTGACGGTCGAGAAACTTACAGCGATAGATCGAATCCGGAGTAGTTTCATTAGGAAGTGAATTAAGTCCAAAGTGAACCCTAGCCGCCACCGCACGAAGCCAAGGTGGTGAAGGGTTCGCACCCATCGGGAAAGTTGCGTGTAGCGTGAAGTTTAGCTGCCGGGGCAATAGCCGAATACGAACTCCAGGAAGTAACAGAAAAGAGAGACGCACCCAATACTGGCGGTCAAAGGAGTCATCGAAGGCGGAGCTTTGGATGGGTGGCAGAGTCGCTTTTGATGACATCAGCTGTTGCATAATAACGTCCGGCGACGATACTGAAAAATACTGAAAAACCCATCCCATAGCTCTGATCTGGCTCCGTGTTACCACCTCTTCGCCAACTGAAGGTATCCCTTTGCTGAACGAAATTACTACACAATGACTCCGTTGTGAAAGCTACTGAACAGTGGCTCTAAAGTACTTCTTCTGGCTTTTATCGTGCACTTATACAGTTCTTAGTACCACGATTTCGAAAGGCAGCTGATAGGTGGTAGATAATATGTGTGAAAATTACATTTCGTTTCTCATTAATGTCATCACACTGTAGAAATGTCAAATTTATGAAAAATAAATTTGATTATTTAAAATACTGCATTTTTCTTGAAGTGAAGCTCATAGTTGTGCCACTTATATACACTGCTGGAGTAATAGCACAGCTGCACAAAGTAGACAGGAGGAATACCATGTACATCCTCTATTTGAGGATTTATCCTTCAAAGCCCGCAGCTGACTGTTGGTTGTTTGAGAGAAGATTGTGTTCTGCATCACGTAAGATGGATAAACTTCTACCAGCAAGTGTTCTAATTCGTCAGCGTCAGGAGACTGCGGTTTATCGCTCATCGTTTATCGGGGTCGCACAACTTTCGTGCGAATATGGAACCCACGGGTTCAGGGGCATCAGACTCAGCGCCATGCTGGAATTCAGTGGCCCCACTCAACTAGAGCTAAAGAGGATACACCTCATTGCTGATAGCTTTGGTCGAGATCCCACGACTGTCGTGCGAATATGGAATCAGTAAGTTCAGTAGGACTTTAAAAGACACCGTACGGATCTAAAGGACTAGGGCCGACTATCGCCCGACGGGACAGATCTACTGTTCGCTTAGGATCGAACAAATAAGTATCCACAAAGACAGAGACAAAGCAGGTAACGAAAGTGTGCCGACTGTGATCTGACAACAATACAGGCAACAAGAGTGCACCTTGCAGTCATCTTTCCTGATGGTTCTGATTCTGTCTACAGCTTCGTGATGGACGTATCCGTCTGTGGAGGAGACAACGCATTTTCCTTTTGCTATAGTCTTGCAGTCTCAGCACCTGGCTTGATGGTGCCTTTCAACAAGATAACGCAATACCTCATCTGGTTCATGCTGTCCAGACATATCTTGATACTGGGGATATTAAGTTGTTTCTATGGCCACCACATTCCCCAGATGTTTCTCCCAATGAAAATACGTAAAGAGGTGCCAAGAGAGAACATGCCATCACTCACCAGTTCTGCTATTGATGAACTCTATTATACAGTTGAAACACCATTTGACAAATCTGTACTCAGTTCTGGCCATGTTAGAGCCATTACAACCAGCAGTGGCAATTATGTGTAATAAATCTCATACTCTGTCTACCCCCAAATTATTTCCAAATCTAATCACATATTCTCCGCACATGGGGCGATCAAAGAGTTTCATTTGAGGGCGTTACTTCAGCGCATATGCAACACAGTGCGACTCAGATGCGAGTATATATGCACCAGAATGTAGGCAAGAGCTTGGTGGGGCATTTGTGTCTTTCTCACGTGTGTGTAGTAAATGCGGAAACGTGAACTATGGCAACGTTGTCACCAAATGCGACCAAATAGGAGCAAAGTACTGTTATCCTTTTGTAGGCTGCTGAAACACAAATATCATTAGACATTCATCGGAGAATGAAGAATATGTATGGGGCAGCACGTCTGTCAAAAATCGCTGTTGTGGAATGGTGCATTAAGTTCCGTGCTGGTCGCGATCTGACACAGGACGATGGTCGATCTAGAAAGCCAGTCTCAACCATTACGGACATATGAAGTGCGAGGCACTCCAGTACCCGAACTGTGGTCTTGATATCTCCCCATGCGATTATCATACCTCCAGTCCCTTAGAACAGACCTTGAAACGTTCACGATTCCTGTCGGAAGAGGATGTGCTGCAGGAAGTTACGGACTTCTTCACACAGCAGGACATGGTACACTACTGGCCATTAAAATTGCTACACCAAGAAGAAATGCAGATGATAAACGGGTATTCATTGGACAAATATATTATACTAGAACTGACATGTGAGTACATTTTCACGCAATTTGGACGCATAGATCCTGAGAAATCAGTACCGAGAACAACCACCTCTGGCCATAATAACGGCCTTTATACGCCTGGGCATTGAGTCAAACAGAGCTTGGATGGCGTGTACAGGTACAGCTGCCCATGCAACTTCAACACGATACCACAGTTCATCAAGAGTAGTGACTGGGTTATTGTGGCGAGCCAGTTGCTCGGCCATCACTGACCAGACGTTTTCAATTGGTGAGAGATCTGGAGAATGTGCTGGCCAGGGCATCAGTCGAACATTTTCTGTATCCAGAAAGGCCCGTACAGGACCTGCAACATGCGGTCGTGCATTATCCTGCTGAAATGTAGGGTTTCGCAGGGATCGAATGAAGGGTAGACCCACTGGTCGTAACACATCTGAAAGGTAACGTCCACTGTTCAAAGTGCCGTCAATGCGAACAAGAGGTGACCGAGACGTGTAACCAATGGCACCCCATACCATCACGCCGGGTGATACGTCAGTATGGCGATGACGAATACACGCTTCCAATGTGCGTTCACCGCGATGTCGCCAAACACGGATGCGACCATAATGGTGCTGTAAACAGAACCTGGATTCACCCGAAAAAATGACGTTTTGCCTTTCGTGCACCCAGGTACGTCGTTGAGTACATCATCGCAGGCTCTCCTGTCTGTGATGCAGCGTCAAACCAGCCATGGTCTCCGAGCTGATAGTCCATGCTGCTGCAAACATCGTCGAACTGTTCGTGCAGATGGTTGTTGTCTTGCGATAAACCGCAATCGCGATAGGCTACAATCCGTCCTTTATCAAAGTCGGAATCTTGATGGTACCCATTTCTTCTCCTTACACGGGGCATCACAACAACGTTTGACCAGGCAACGCTGGTCAACTGCTGTTTGTGTATGAGAAATCGGTTGGAAACTTTCATCATGTCAGCACGTTGTAGGTGTCGCCACTGACGCCAACCTTGCATGAATGCTCTGAAAAGCTAATCATTTGCATATGACACCATCTTCTTCCTGTCGATTAAATTTCGCGTCTGTAGCACTTCATCTTCGTGGTGTAGCAATTTTAATGGCCAGTAGTGTAATTCATTAGGCGTGACCCAGTACGTAACTTGTTTTACAGTTCCACTCATTAATAGACGAAGAATTTGCTCGTGTACTCCTTGACAGCTTCTCTTCAGCATGATGCAGTACGACCTCTTCCAGTTCGAGTGTGCGGCGTCTCTGTGGAGCACCATAATCATGCCTGCTGACTGTGAAGGCATTCTTCAAATCAAATGGCTCTGAGCACTATGGGACTTAACATCTGAGGTCATCAGTCCCCTAGAACTTAGAACTACTTAAACCTAACTAACCTAAGGACATCACACACATCCATGCCCGAGGCAGGATTCGAACCTGCGACCGTAGCGGTCGCGCGATTCCAGACTGAAGCGCCTAGAACCACTCGGCCACACCGGCCGGCGAAGGTATTCTTCCTCGAAGCCGTTGCGTAATTGTGGAGAAAAGAGTATCTGACGGGAATCGGACGTCGTGGAGAACGATCTTGATAAAGGTGACGAGCAGCACTTCCATTACTGCGAGCTTCGCCATTCAGAAGGATCTTTGTCGGTGTATTCTGCAAACGTATGGTCATTGTTGCTCCAATACTCACACACACGTGAATGAGGCTCGAACCAGGTCACAGGGGTAGAATAGACATCAAACACATCAGCAGATCCGACGTAGCCACCCCCTACCATCACTACACTGTTGCATACCTACCTAGCAAACGTGTTTCCAAATGGTTATGGCACCGAAACTGTACGTTTCCGGACATGGGTTCCTGTTCAAAATATTATATACTCACTCGCCTCTGCAGGTCCTAGAAGTCTGTAACGAGCATTTGCGAACACTCTCTATACACTACACATGTAACAGGTACTGTCAGTGGGAAACACCCGTTGATGCGATGACTGTCCATCTTTCTGTTTGTCCACTGTCAGGAGTGACCTCGTGAGGCGAACATTGAAATAGTGCAGTGCTTGACCTGTGCTGTGAATCCGGTCTAAATTTTTACATGGGTTCCTAAATCAGTTGCGGTTATTCGTCTGCTCGTGCTTAATAGTTGAAATAAATATTTTCTCCCTTTCTTTTTTTTACGGGACACACAGTGCCTACGTTATGTGTTGACGGCGGCAGCATGCTTGATTGAAGACCAGCGCATTCCTGCAGACCTTATGTGAGAAACGACCTGCTCCTCCTGGCACCGCATTCCCTGGCCTCCGTCCAGCAACCCTACGTTCCCCCACCCCCTCTCCCCCACCCAGCTCCAGCTCCACGGCGACTGCAAACAACAAAATGCAGAGGCAGAGCAAAGTTATTTCCTGGCAATGAAGAAATCGTAGATATAACTGCGTCCTGTAGCCGAAATATGAGGTCGCTTTCGTTTTTGGCCCGTGAAGCGCCCTTTTCCTTCACCTCCACATTTTATTGCCCCAGCTTACACCATAGTTAACCAACTCAACTTTGGCATATCAGCAATTTCAGATTGCTTTCTTCGCCGTTTGTTCCAGCGATTTTAGAAGGCCTTGGCTAGCCTTTGTTTTCGGAAATGTCACCCAGACAGTGCAAGAAAATCTCACAACATTAGTCACGCACGAGTTCCATCAAGAAATCATTTTCGCTGAATCTCTAAGACAGTAAGAGAAAATGTAGTTTTATCCATTTAGAATATGGTTGACCTCAGTGACTCTCACTCTGTTGATGGAGAACGCAACCGGCCACAGAAACTTTTGAAAAGCTTATATTATTGTTGAATAAGAAGGAGCGTTGAAACTATTTAAAATCTTTATTCAAAGACACGACCTATTTCGCAAATTATATCTGCATCATCAGGAAAAAGCATATTATTGAGCCTCTCAAACAATTAAGTTTTTGCTACTTTTGCTCTTCGTTCCATTGCTGATCTTGAAAACAAACGTATCATCCCCCTGAAGTATTTTGTATATTTGCATTCGGTTATGTTGTAAGGAAAAATTTTCTGGGCTATCTCATCACTTGGTACTGACAGCAAAAATGTGAGCAGTAAGGATAACATGTAGTGTTCATACATGGACGTCATGCAAGTACCTCTTCCAGGAGACAGGCGTTTTAACTGCGCCGTCAAAATACGTATTTTCGCTAATGAAATTCGTCATAAATAGTCCACCACAATTTGAGGAGAATAGTGAAATGCATACCCACAACATTAGAGGAGAGTATTTCAACAAGCAATAGGAAAAATTTTGCATCATTTGCCCAGTACCACAAAATGTCCTCTGGTAGTGAAGCAAGTTTTAAATCTAATTTAAAATCATTTCCCCTGTTCAACTCCTTGTACTCCAATACACAAATTTCTACTTAAAAACTGGCAGACAGCTAGAAAAAAGACCAACAAGTAGTTGCATGAGTAGGAATAAAATGATAATGCCTTCATTAATGTTAACACAAGTCATGAATACATATTCTGACTGATTCCACATCATTTCGATAAAGGAACCTTTCAAATAATCTATGCGACATGCACCTAACAAACTTAGGTATTTACCTGTGTACAAATGTATAAAACAGCTTATTAGAATTTTGACAATGGCAACTAATGGAAAATAAAAGCAGTTAAGACTGTGTAAACGTACAGTCAATCCATAAAAGCGAAGTGTTTAAATGTCGGAAAAAGCAGATTCCCCAATAGTCTCATCAGAGTATTTAAAATTTCTGACTCGCAAATGTGCGAACGTCCATAAAAAAATGGGGGCTAAGGCCATCCCGAAGTCTCAAAAATAACCCATCAAAAACGTCAACATCATGAACGTAATGGACATCAAATTAATAATTTACGAAGATATTCTGCAAAAGAACCGCTTTGAAATGGTGAAGGGGAAACGGCTGTTAGAATAATGTCACATTTGACCTCCACTGTAGATATCCTGAGGAGGAAGCGTTAGATTATATTAGATTAAATTCATTTTTTGTTCCGTAGACCTAAAAATGAGATTATTCTCGCGGGTGTGGAACAAGTTAGAAAGTATACCATAAAAAACTTAAAAGATTTCAATATAATACACATCACCCTGATCATTTGTCAAGAGTGTGTCAAAATATGTGAAAACATTTTAGTAAACTGGAACTGCTAATATTTACAAAATCAGTACACTGTCAGGATAAAACATAGTTACGCACTTTTAATAAATTTACCATACACAGAATACCTAATCTTGACTGTTGTGACCAATTGCTGTCAAAACTGAAATCTAACAAACTATTTTGCTTAAGCTCATCTAACAGTCCCTGTTGAGATATTCATCTATAAAGTTGCCTATCAAAAAGTGTTTCAAGCTCAACTAAACTGTGGTTTATCTGAAACCAAGTTTATAATGGTTGCTGGCAATTTATTGAAAATATGTGCTCTTTAGTATTGGACCCGTTTCTGGACCAAGGCAAGTGATTTTAGGCCTTTATGTCGATTTTTCTCATTCCTAGTATTGATACTATGTATTGAGCTATTGGCTGGAAATAGAGACATAGTACTTGCAACAATTTTTATTAAGGAATAAATATACTGAAAAGCAGCGGTTAGAATAACAAGTCCCTTGAACAGGTTTCTACATGATGTTCTTAAATTTACATCACAAATGAGTCTTATTACATGCTTTTGAGCGCTAAAAATTTTTGCTCGGTTTGACAAGTTACCCCAGAATACGATCCCATATGACATAATAGAATGAAAGTAAGCAAAGTAAGCAAGTTTTTTTATATTTAGATCTCCAACATCTCACCTCATTCTCACTGCAAATACAGAGTTGTTTAGGCGCTTCGGTAGTTTTGTGGTATGTCCTTGCCAACTTAATTTATTATCGAGTTGTAATCCCAGAAACTGAACACTGTCAACCTCTTCTATCTGCATGTCTTCATATGTTATACACATAATGGAAGGAAAACTCTTACAGGTTCTGAACTGCATTAGCGGATCTTTCCAAAGTTTAATGAGATCTGTTAATGTCAGTGAAAATTTGATCAGCAGCATTTCTAAATCTGTAATTGACTTGCTATTTATTGGAATGTTCGTACCATCTACAAACAAAACAAACTTTGCACTAGAATTACCAGTATGTTTCGCTAAATCTTATTTGAAAGCTTCTTCCTATTTGGCCAATCTATTTTGAAGGACAGCTGTCGCAAGATATGCTTTACATATCTGGGGACTCGATAATTCACTTTTTGTTTCACCCATATATCTAAATTTACGGCCATTATTTTTAGAGATAAAATAGATTAGTGTTACATTGTATGCAGTCAACAGTTTACCTATTTTTTGGACATATTCGCACATCAAGTGGTAGTTCATAGTATTAGCAGCGTTTACTGCGTAGTACGATCAATGTAGTATAATCATCATGTGATTTGTGTTATTGCATTTGTGGCAAAATTATTTTTCTTTTTTATATCACTACTATTGTTATTATGGACGACATCTGCATTATAGCCATTGGAATTAGCTATATACTTAATTACGCGAAACTCGCGCTCGAAAGATACGATAGACAGTGGAAAATAATGTAAGTTACGCAGCATGGAACGAAACGAGGCCATCTTATGTTGCTAGGTGTGATTCAAAAACCTGTGAATTACTATGACTGGATCTGATGGTTTCCAACAAATATCATAGCCAAAAGATCTCCCCCTATATGGAAATGGACAAATCTAAAAATGGTAATTTTCCGTTTACACTGTGTTTCTTGTTGTCATTTTGCTTGTTAAGTTCCTGAAGAAAATTTTTACAATCTTGGTACGAAACATTATGTAGTCAGAAGATTTCTGCTACATAACGATACCTCTCTCTTGCTGCTCAGCAAACATCTACATGAAAGACCTGGAAGACCATACAATTTAAGCATTGTCTCAGCAAGGTCATTTTTATACATGGGTATACAGATAAATACCTGATGGTGTAAATACAGTTTCAGAAACCAGTCGTGTCTTTGAATAAAGATTTGAAGCAGTCGCAGCAGTCCTTCTCATTCAGTATGGAATATTTCGAGTATGGGTGCCCTACATACGAAGTGATGTGTTCTTTATGTTACTTTCATGACATGTTTTAGGTTATCATAAACATCCAAGGGGAGCCATACCCTAGCTCGCAGGGAAAGGAAAAAATATAGTTTATTCAGGTGTTTTTGTATGAAGGAAATGATTTAGAAAGCGGTAATACGCGGATTTTTAACAGGACTGGAACTTGAACTTTTTATGGCTACTTGCAAGTCGTCATTTGCCTTCCAAAATATTAAAAATACTCCACACATCCAGGTCTACCCCATCCAGGTCTACCCGCGTCCACCAACAAACTATCTTATAGGCGTCCTTGTACACATCTTCAAATGACTACACTTGTCTAATTACAGCATTACATTCAGCAGTAGGAAATCGTCCGCTCCTACACTGCATAAGAATATCTGAGTAGTTAGCGCTACTTTACATGATTTGTTCATTGAATAATACAGAAAAAATATGCTAATGTGCATGCAGTTGGTAACATATAAAGCGAGTGAGTTACACGTATTCCCACTTTTTTTGTAATGAACGGTTTTTCGTATCGTTTTGGTCCGCATGCACTTCTGGAACGACACACTGTTTCACCATAAACAGGACACACATACTGCGCAAACAACTATCGTCACTCAGACGTCAAAATATTACTGAATGCCGTTGCACACTTACAATGTGCCTTACCTGTAAGGTTTTTGTTTTCAATGCAAAGTTTTGTGTGCAGTCTACACTATTACAAATGTTGCCTTTTGGGTCCCATCCCGCACAGACTTTATGTTGTGCACGACTTGGTACACAAAGGTAAGGAGAGGTGGGCTGCAAAATGGTGTGGCAACTGCCGTGGTAGGAAAACTGGATAGGAGCAGAAATGATTAGCGAACAAGTAAATCACAGGGAACGGAAGATTTACTAAACTTTTATTTCTCCAAACAAACGAAGACGTATTATAAATAATGCAGCAGGGAACGGCGTCTAGCTACCACAATGTGTACAAGGAAGAGGTTCTCTGAAGTAAACGAAGGGGCTCCAAGTTCGTGTGGCCTGTGAGTCTGCCACCGGCGGTTCGCTTGAGGCATGGCTCAGCAGACACGCAACATAGTGTCTGCCAGGTCCTGCATGACCGCTATCGGCATGATGCGTGGCACCAGACTTCACAAGCTGTTATAGATGATGACATATGTAAAACCATGATTACTATGCAGAGTGTTAAACAATAACTGCTTACATCATACGAAAATTGTGTAGGGTAAGTCTGTACGAACGATTTGATGCAGAACACGTGCGTTCTGTCAAAAAGGGAAACAAACCTCAAACTGAGCTACATGAGCCACGTGCTTGCGGCGCGAGATCTTCAGCACTTCCACGCTCTCTTATCCCAACGGTTTATTGGGCTATGGCGTTAACATCTTTAATTTAAAATTTCATGTGAAGACAATTAAATGAAAGTACTTTTGTAACCCATACACAAAAAGTAATTGCAGTTGGATACAAACTTAACCTTTAAAAGCACTGTAGTTTCGTAATAAGGCCATACAAAAAAAAAAGAAAAAAAAGAAAAAAAAATTGTTTTCAGTATGAAGCTCAGACAAACAAAATTATTTACTTGTTAATTTTATACTGGAAAAATTCACGATATCTTAAAGGAAAATGTACCTACCGAGCAAGGTGGCGCATTGATTAGCACACTGGACTCGCATTCGGGAGGACGACTGTGCAATCCCGCGTCCAGCCATCCTGATTTAGGTTTTCCGTGATTTCCCCAAATCGTTCCAGGCAAATGCCGGGATGATTCCTTCGCAAGGGCACGGCCGAGTTCCTTCCCCGTCCTTCTCTAACCCGATGAGACCGATGACCTCGCTGTTTGGTCTCTTCCCCCAAACAACCCAACCCAAAATCTACATGAAAGGAAATTAACGAACAAATGGTTTTAACAGTCAAGGACTACTTTAGTGAGACAAAAATGAATTCGAACGGAATTGTACCTACCGAGCAAGGTGGTGCATTGATTAGCACACTGGACTCGCATTCGGGAGGACGACTGTTCAATCCCGCGTCCAGCCATGCGCTGTAGTTTAGCTAGCTAATTTGTGGCCAATCTCAAGCTTTTCCCCGGCTTGATAGACCAAAAGTGTCCTGGATTAGTTTGTTCATCTCGACTTCCGCTACACCACTGTGGTACTTTGTCAATTGGCTATCTTTTACCCCTATATATTCGGTTTCTAACCTTTTCAACAAGTCGATCACTCAAATTAGGATTTAACCAGCATTTTAAACACGACGAAATGTCTGCTATGAGCTTTACGACCATATTCATTCTTACAAAAATTATAATCAATGCTGATAGGTCGCAAATAGCAGTCACAAGATGACGGTTGAACTTCTTCATTGCTTTATGCCCGTCACAAGATGATCTGGCAGAACATGACAATATGGGATGTACAAATGATACTTACCAAAATACAAAGCTGATGCAAAATTTTTAGACGCAAACAGTGCACACATAAAAACCCACAGTGATAAGACAGCAGTGCCAAGTGATCGACATCAACGTCGGTAACAAGTAAAGAAAGTAACCAATTCAAAATTAAGATTAACATTACACACACCAAGGGACATGCAAAGTAGTGGCTCTACATTATGCCCGCGAAACAAATTTTTCACACTTCATTACTACAAAGACGCCATTATTATTACCAAAGAAAGAAAGGAAAAATATACACAAAAAATTAAAAGCATAAAACAAATAACCAAGACTTCCAGCATAATAATGTTCCCTCATCCCGCCAACGGGATGTCAAAGGAGGCGGAGAAGCGGGCAGACGTTCAGGGCACATCATTACCCTTGGGGTGGGAAAAAGCCCGTAAAGGCGAAAGAAGCAGCAATGATCATCGGCACAAGGATGCAGAAGGCAGTGGAAGTAACTGAATCAAAGAAACGTAATGCGTATCCGCAAGGCATGTGGCCTGTAACTCAAGAATGTCGTGATTATATGTCCATCGGCAAAAAATTTCGAACTAGTCCCCCATTCCGATCTCAGGGAGGGGACCACCAAGGGTGAAGTGGACAGGAGAAAACGATCAAATAACTAACTAACGAATAACGTTCTACGACTCGGGGCGTGGAATGTCAGAAGTTTCAACATGATAGGAAATCTCGAAAATCTGAAAAGTTCAAAGGCGTAGCAGAAACTGATATAACGTGAATAGGATTTGTTATGAATAGAAAGGTAGGACAGAGTGAGTACGATACTGATACAGTTGTTCGCATCAGAATCGACAACAAACCAACACCGACAATAACAGTTCAGGTATACATGCCAACGTCGCAAGCAGAAAATGAAGAAATAAAGAAAGAATATGAGGATACAGAACGTGTAATTCGGTATGCAAATGGAGATGAAAACGTAATAGTCATAGGAGACAGTAATGTGGCTGTAGGGGAAGAAGTAGAAGAAAGAGTTATGGCAGACTATGGGCTTGATAGCAGGAGTGAGAGCGGAGAACGACTAAATGAGGTCTGCAATAAATTTCAGTTAGTAATAGCGAATACTCTGTCGAAGACTCTGTTCAAGAGTCACGACAGGAGAAGGTACCACTGGAAAAAGCTGACAGATAAGAGAAGATTTCAATTAGATTACGTTATGATGAGGCAGAAGTTCTGAAATCAGATTCATAATTTAGTGATGATGAAGGGTAGGCTAAAGTTTGAGACTAGTCAGAAAGAAACAATGCGCAATGAAGTGAGATACGGAAATACTAAGGAATGAAGATAATCGCTTAAAGTTATCTGGGGATATAGACACTGCAATAAAGAATAACTCTGCGGGCAGTTCGATTGAAGAGGAATAGACATCTCTAAAACGGACAATCACAGAAGTCGAAAGGAAAACTGTACAAGGAAGATAACTGCGAGGAGACTATAGGTCAGGCAAGAAATACTTCAGCTGATCGACGAAAGAAGGAAGCACAAAAATTTTCAGGGAAATTCTGGAATATAGAGATACAAATCACTTAGGAATGAAATAAATAGGAAGTAATGCGAAGCTAAGGCGAAATGGCTGCATGAAAAACGCGAACAAATCGAAAAAGAAATGATTGTCAGAAGGTCTAACTCAGCATATATGAAAGTCAAAACAAGTTTAGGTGAAATTAAAAGCATGGGTGGTAACATTAAGGGTGCAACGGAAATTCGACTGTTGAACACAGAGGAGAGAGAGTACAGGTGGAAACAGTACCTTGACTGGCTCTATGGGAGGGAGGAGATAGCTGGCAATGTGACAGAAGAAGAAACAGGAGTCGATACCGAAGAGACAGGGAATCCAGTATTAGAGTCAGAATCAAAAAGAGCTTACGAGGTCTTAAGATCAAATAAAGTAGAAGGGATGGATAACATTCCATCGGAGTTTCTGAAATCATTAGGGGAAGTGGCAACAAAACGACTATCACTTTGCTGTGCAGAATGTTTGACACTGGCGATACACCATCCGACTTTCGGAAAAATATGATCCATACAATTCTGAAGATAGCAAGATTCAACAAGTGCGAGATTTATTGCACATTCAGCTTAACATCTCGTGTATCCAAGTTCCTGACAAGAATAACGTACAGAAGAATGGAAAAGGGAATTGAGGATGTGTTAGATGACGATCATTTTGGCTTTAGGGAAGGTCCAGGCATCAGAGGGGCAGTTATGATGTCGCGGTTGATAATGGAAGCAAGGGTGAAGAAAAACCAAGGAACATTCATAGGATTTGTCCACCTGTAAAACGCATTCTGCAGTATAAAATGGTGCGATATATTAACAGAATCTTCCGTCGGTTCTTGGTAGAACATTATCGTGCGATATGTTTGAAATTCTGAGGAAAGTGGGGATAAGATGAAGGGAAAGACGGGTAATATGTAATATGTACAGGAACGAAGAGAGATGATGATGATGATGATGATGATGATGATGACGTTTGGTTTGTGGAGCGCTCAACTGCGCGGTTATCAGCGCCCATACATATTCCCACCCCTCACTCAGTCCAATCCCGCCACTTTCATGAATGATGATGAAATGATCAGGACAACACAAACACCCAATCATCTCGAGACAGGTGAAAATCTATGAACCCGCCGGTAATCGATCCCGGAACACCGTGCTCGGGAAGCAAGAACGCGACCGCGATACCACGAGCTTCGTACAGAACCAAGAGGGAACAATAAAAGTTTGAGACCAAGAACGAAGTGATCGGACTAAAAATTGTTGAAGACAGGGATGTGGTCTTTCGCCTTCTATTTAACCTATACGTCGAAGAATCAATGACATAAATAAAAGAAAGATTCAAGTGCGGAATTAAATCGAAGGTGAAAGGATATCAATGATAATATTCACTAATGGCATTGCTATCCTCATTGAAAGTGAAGAAGAATTACAGGATATGCTGGATGAGATGAACAATGTAATGGGTACAGAATATGGGTTGAGAATAAATCTAAGAATAACGAAGGGATTGAGAAGCAGTAGAAATGAGAACAGCGGCGAACTTTACACCAGGATTATTGCCCACGAAGTGGATGAAGTTAAGGAGTTCTGCTACGTAGGCAGTACAATATCCCATGACGGTCGGTGCAAGAGGGACATACGAAGCAGACTATCCCTGACAAAAAGGGCTTTCCTGGCTGAGAAAAATTTACTAATATCAAATATCGGCCTTAATATCAGGAAGAAATTTCTGAAAATGTATGTGTGGAACACAACATTGTGTGGTAGTGAAATATGGACTGTGGGAAAATGGGGAACAGAAGAGAATAGAAGCTTGTGAAAGGTGGTACTACGGAAGAATTTTGAAAATTAGGTGGACATAAGATAAAGAAAGAGGAGGTTCTCGGTAGAATCGGCGAGGAAAGGAATATATGGAGAACACTGACAGCGGGGACAGGATGATATGACACCTGTTAAGACATCAGGGTTAGCTTCCATGCTGCTAGAGGGAACTGTAGAGGGTAAAAGTTTTGTGGGCAGATAGAGATTGGAATACATCCAGAAAATAATTGAGGATGTAGGTTGCATTTGCTACTCTGAGACGAAAAGCTAGCACGGTAGAGGAATTCGTGACGGGCTGCGTCAAACCAGTCAGGAGACTGTCGACTCAAAACAAAAGAAACGCTGAGTAACGGTTAAAGTACTTTTATACAGGCCTTAGGCAGATGGCGGGGAAACCTACTACTTTCAAAGCATAAAATGTGAATATGTTTTACATAAAAAGCCATGCAAAGCAATAAAGCGGAGAATACAACATAGCCATGTATTGGTTTCCCATATGCGCAGGGATGTGTTGGAGCCTACCAACTGAGACTACAGTATATGCTTGCCTTCATTTTATGTTTCAATGAATTCATATTGTTTTCTCTGCTTTATTAGTTTTTATTGGCTCTGAGCACTATGGGACTCAACTGCTGAGGTCATTAGTCCCCTGGAACTTAGAACTACTTAAACCTAACTTACCTAAGGACATCACAAACATCCATGCCCAAGGCAGGATTCGAACCTGCGACCGTAGCGGTCTTGCGGTTCCAGACTGCAGCGCCTTTAACCGCACGGCCACTTCGGCCGGCTAGTTTTTATTACTTCTTATATAAAACTTGTTCGTATTTTATGTTGTGAAGGTAGTTTTCCCCTCCACCTGGCGATGGCCTAGAAAACAGCGATTTAACCCTTATTCAGAAACTTTCCTTTTTTATTTGTTTCATGCTACTGATCCTTTGTATGTACATATTCTAGGATTTTTAGTAATAATTATGGAATATTTGTAACAATAAAATGTAAAAAATTTCTTTCGCTGCCATAGCGTGGAGGCACAAGTTTGAACGTAACATGGTGTATGTAACGTTAATCTTAATTTTGGACAGATCACTTCCTTTACTTCTGTTTCGGCGTTAATGTTGATCACTTGGCATTCCTATTTTAACACCGTGGAGTTTTATGACATTGTTTGCGTGTAAAAATTTTCATCACCTTTGTATTTTGGTATGTATCATTAGTACATGCCATATATCCACGCGTTGGTGATGGATAGGTTACTGATGCAACAAAATAGACCAATAGAGTGGTACCACGCGGGCATACAGGCTCTCCCAGTAAGAGGGCGTAAGGCCTTTACCTTAAACGGAGATTGTGTTTAAAAATAGGGTTTTATAGCCAAAAGAAAGAGGAATAATATGGTGTATTGGAATCCTGAATAAAAGCAAAATGCTTTCAGGAGAAACATGGTTTGCATTAGTTATTGAACGCCACTCTTACTCTGGTAGATCTATTTATTTCACAACCATGATTTGAGTACATGTGCCCTTTTCAATACACAGCTAAAAAGCCTAGCGCGTCACGACATACTCTTTGCTTTTGAGCCGACATCGTACACGCGTCCTCCACATCATGATAATTCCTATCGAAATTAACGTAAATACTGCGTGTTTTTACCTTTGTAAATATACGAGGTATGTCTCTCCACACGTGAACTGGACAATGCGGCTTGCGCTCAGTTTTTAGAAGGGTCATTTCACGCTTAGACCGCGTGCGCTTGCGAGTTTTTAGTTCTAGAAAGCAAACAAGTAGTAAATCTGCTCCAAATTTGGACCACTGTTGATGTTTTCTACCAATAAAAGGAGACACATGGGATGACACACATATGACTTTCTTGTAGTTGCACGAACAGATTTTAATTTGTTTAAATAATTTTAAAATAACTATGGACGCTGTGGCAGCATGAATGAAAAAAAAGTTTCGCAATGTTACAGCTTCAGATACGCTTATCGATTCTTCAAAAAAATTCGCTTCGGAAATTCAAGTTGTGACTAACTCAGAATCTTACATTTGCTGATGTGCTCAAGTACTGGCAGCTGAGACAAGGCGACTAGTTGATCGTATTTCCAGTTTAGTGACACAGATATGAGCTTGTAACTCCCTTAAGAAACTTGTTTAGTATACCCTTCATACGTTGTAATTCTTGCAGCTCGGGGTTCCCAAGTTGCACGACGAGAAAGTGAAATGACTGCCAAGAATCGCGAGTGTCCACTTACAAAGGTCTCGTTGCAGATTATTATGAGACATATTTGTTCGCCAAGATGGAGCTGAGCAGTCGGACAGTTCCGCCGGGTGTGTGCCACTGCAATATTGTATCGCGACATGGTTTTCCTTTGAGTCTGCTGCGCCGCAATATCGCAGCGAAAGGGGAGAAGGCCAGCTCGGAGGCATTTGGCGGCGTCGAGATTACACAAAGGCGCGGCTCCACTTGGTGTCCGCAGGCTGTGCGCCGCCTGCAAGTGGTTCGTCCGGCAATCCGACTCGCTGAAGCGAAGTAATACGTCCGCACTTCGATGGCGATCTCGTTCTAAGGAGATCCCAGCGGCGTAATAATCAGGGTTATCACCAGGGCCGGGTTAAGATCGCGCGGGAGTCGTAATACTGAAAAAATATGCGGCTCCTATTCAGCAGTAAGTGCGAATATTTTCTTACACATGCGAGGCGCGTTTTCAAAGGAAGTACCGTTTAGTAATAATGCCGGTGTATCTCTGCGATCGCCGTGCTGTGCAAGCTCGCAAACTAGGAGGGGCTTTCAATAAGTAATGCATCACATTTTTTTCTGAAAACAGGGTGGTTTTATTCAGATTTCCAATACACCATATTAATCTCCACTCTTTTGGCTGCAAAACAATTTTTTTTTCAAATAGAGGTTGTCTCGGTTCAGTGCGACGGCCTTACGCCAACTTAATGGGGAGGACTGTACGCCGGGGTACCAATTTACTGATCGACGTCGGAGCCAAGCTCTTCCTGCATCCGAAACCTCACAATCATCTACGTATTGCTTCCCGTGAAGTGCATCATTCATTGGGCCAAACAGATGAAACTAGGAAGGTGCGACACCCGGTCTGTAAGACGGATGAGAAAGGGCAGTCTAATGAAGTTTTACGAGCTGGTCTCGCGTTCGCAGACTTGTATGAGGTCTTGCGTTTATAACACTAGCCTGTCGTGACAAAAACTAATGTTAGCCTCTGAGAGGATTTATAATTTTGACCGTGGGTGTATGTGTAACGGATAAAGGTATCGGACAGTAATATTGAACATGGTGAATTTAACAGCAAAACTATAAACAGGCTTTCAATTTGGGCTTTAATGAAAGTAATAAATTTCGTGTACGAATGAAGAAATGAACGGCCGCCAGCCCAATAAGGCACACGAATTTGGAAATATATATTTAAGAGAATTAAATATTTGTTATTGAAGTTACCTTCATTAATATTTCCCTTTGAATAGTACAGGGTACAAACGGACACAGGGCACTATGAGCTGTGTGTAGCAGTAGTTACCAGTTATGCACACACTAGTATCACAGAAAGTAAAATCGTATCAAACTCAAACTAATAAGAGCTACACTCAATATTGTTACTTAGATCAATGCTGAAATGTTTCTGTAAGAGGTGCAGAACTAAAATTGGCCAGGAGTGACTTCCGACTTAAAAGACAAATAAATACCACAATTAAAATCAAAAATGCCACAAACACACTTTTTATAGTCCCATTTATAGAAATATATCAGATTTCCTTAGTAGTAATAAAAGTCCATTTATCTATCTAATATGAGAAGAATACTGTGGTACCCATAAACTGATATTGCATCACTATTCAAACTCTATGATTATGTCAGTAGCAAAATTCAATTCAGCTGAATTTAAATCTTAGCTTCACTTGAAATAGTTTTTTTTTTTTTTCAAGAGAAATTAAGAGAAATTATTCAACACTGAGCACAATTAACTTCAAAAAAATCGTTCATGATAATAATCAAGGCTCAATTATGTTTCAAATAAGTTTACTTTATGTGCCTTTTTCATCACCTGTGAAGCAGGTGTTTTAGACAGTACATTTACACAGTCTTGCACTGAATTTTTGCAAAACGATACTTTGCAACAAACTGAGATCACCTTAGCAACATTCTAACTTCAACTCTTGTTAATCCTTGCACATTTAAAAAACATAAATAAATCATTATTCATTTTAAACAGGATACTTGGTTTTCTGAACATTTAGGAGAGGATCCTACATAGGTTCATGATTAGGATAAAAGTTAGGGTGCTAAACAGAGGTTTATAGCACTTGAATCATTATTAAATCACTCACACAAATTATCTGGCCCATGCTTTGATGCATATCTGTATGCATGAAGTTGGTGGAGCAGTGGCCAAGTAGTTGTGGCAAGCGACGTGGTGGCTGACTATACTCATGGCTCTTGATGTTTGAATGCTGTATACAATTTCTTCTTGGTGACGGATTTTTAATGTGTTAGAGCCATTCCTTATTGCCCAGAGTACCAAATCCTCATTCGAGGCAAACTTCCTTGAAAAACGGCTTTCAATTGCCTCCCTTGGCACCATCGATGTGTCCCGTGCAACGGAACTTCCGTTGCGGAGGGACTACCCTACGTCTTTCACATATTACAAACACAAATGTCCTAAACATGAACCAGCTTCCAATATACAGAGTTTATCTTCTAAATATAGAAGTATTATAAAATTATATTATTTTAAACATCATTTAGCTTTTCCTATATATGCATCACAGAATTATAAATTTCCTGCCACAAATCATTGACCTTAACAAACAAAGAACACACACTTCATAATTACAGTTACACAGTTACCTAATATAAACCCGCCACTAATCGATGTAAGTGTTCCACATTGTCTTGCAGAAGGAGAAGTTCGTTTAGTGGTGGTGGTGGTTAGTGGTTAACGTCCCGTCGACAACGAGGTCATTAGAGACGGAGCGCAAGCTCGGGTTAGGGAAGGACTGGGAAGGAAATCGGCCGTGCCCTTTCAAAGGAACCATCCCGGCATTTGCCTGAAACGATTTAGGGAAATCACGGAAAACCTAAATCAGGATGGCCGGAGACGGGATTGAACCGTCGTCCTCCCGAATGCGAGTCCAGTGTGCTAACCACTGCGCCACCTCGCTCGGTCGAAGTTCGTTTAAATTTGTGGCTACGACGACGAGTCATTTCTTCAGTTTCCTGAGGGTAGCACAATAAACTTCTGAGTTGATCGCTGCTCGATGAAGGAGGAGTACCAGAAGCCCGTCGCTATGACTTCACTGGCTGAGGGTGTGGCTTTGAACTTTTTCTTCGGAGGAGACGTGGTGTGGCACCACACCACGGTTCTCCGTTTTGTTTCCGGTTCGAACTGATGAATCCATGTTTCGTCGCCTGTGGCAGATGTCGCACAAACAAATTGTCACGATCAGCCTCGTAACGCGCAAGCACTTCCACACAGATAGTCCTTCGTTGTTGTTTATCGTCTTCTGGTGGGCGGCGAGGAATCCAGCAGCCACACGCCTTTTAGTACCGCTACTGGTGGACCAGTGTGTCAGCACTGCCAGCACAGACGTCCAGTTGTGCAGCGAGGTGTTTGAGTGTGATCCGTCGATCTTCTTGAATGAGAGGGTCCGCACTTTCCAACAATGCAGGAGTAACAGCTGCGTGGGGCCGGCCAGTACGCGGGAAATCACACAGGTTTGCGCGATCTTGTTGCGATGATGACAGACACCTCGCCCAACGACTCACTGTGCTTTTGTTCACTGACAGGTCTCGGTAAACACTCTGCAAGCGCCTATGAATACCTGTGATGCCCTGGTTTCAATGATGACAGACGCCTCGCCCAACGACTCACTGTGCTTTTGTTCACTGACAGGTCTCGGTAAACACTCTGCAAGCGCCTATGAATACCTATGATGCCCTGGTTTCAATGATGACAGACGCCTCGCCCAACGACTCACTGTGCTTTTGTTCACTGACAGGTCTCGGTAAACACTCTGCAAGCGCCTATGAATACCTATGATGCCCTGGTTTCAATGATGACAGACGCCTCGCCCAACGACTCACTGTGCTTTTGTTCACTGACAGGTCTCGGTAAACACTCTGCAAGCGCCTATGAATACCTGTGATGCCCTGGTTTCCCACCAAAAGAAACTCATTAGTAACTATCTGCTTGGAGAGAGAGATGCCATTTTGAAGGGTATGTATAGCCCCGCTGGGAACATTGTGTAACTAATGGGGCTGAAACAGGAATGTTCCACCTCCCACAGCAAGTTCCGAATTTTTTTCAATCGAAACTGAGCGATAAAAAACGTTTTGCATTACTTATTGAACGCCACTCTTTAATTATTGGCTAATTACACCGGTAGGAACAAGAATGCTGCACCCTAAAGGATTGTCTTCAGTAGCACCAGGGTATAACATGTACATTTTGAGAGGTCTTAGTGATCGTGATTCATTCGTCACGGACATTGGTGACAAGGTGGCTCTCTCCTACTGTCTGTGCTCCGTTTATTTTGACTACGCTGGCAGTAACTGGTCGATTTCGAGGTGAACAGTGTTTGCAACATTTATGATAGGGTACAACCATGCCCCACCGGCAAGTAGGTCGTTTAATGAACAATATGAGCCATTTGAACAGGATAGAACTGGGGGCCTGCAGGAAAATGGATAGAGGTATCGACGAATTCCTGGATATGTTGGGCACCATGTGTCGGTGGTGTATCGCTGCTTGCAACAGCGGTCTGTGGAACATTCCCACATCCATAGGCGACGTTCTGGAGGTCCACGTAATACTGACGCATGTAAAGATCGACAGATTGTGATAACAGTAGTGGACGACCGAAAATCCTCCATGGAATAAATCCTGGCACACGTTGCGCCTGATATGCCACCAATAACTATTGGGACACGTCTGCTTGCAGCAGAGCTAACATCGTATGTGCCTCTAGCCAGGTTACCGCTTCACCACAACACCACCAAGCATGGCTACTGTGGTGCTGTGATAGAGTCGACAGGAGAGTGGAATGGCATTCCTTTGTCTTCGGTGATGAGAGTTTGTTCTGTAAGCGAGTGACCTCATGAGCTGCCACAATACATTCGGCCATGACATGGTTCATAATATAGAGGACTAACAGTTACAGCTCACGGTCACGGTCACGGTAACATTTGGTATTTCTGCAGGGTAAAGGTATCAGTCTCCTCTGCATTGCATAGACTGTTATCCCTGTGCTACTGCCATTTCTTTGACAAGAAGGTGATGTGCTTCTTCAGCAGGACAATGTACGTCCATATACTGCTTCTATGACGTACAGGGGTGACTCACTACGAATAAAATTCGCAGGTATTATAAATTCATCAATTTATTAACACACATTGGTTTCGTTTAAGCCGCGCGGGATTAGCCGTGCGGTCTAAGACGCTGCAGTCGTGGACTGTTCGGCTGGTCCCGGCGGAGGTTCGAGTCCTTCCTCGGGCATGGGTGTGTGTGTTTGTCTTTGCGATAATTTAGGTTAAGTAGTGTGTACGCTTAGGGACTGATGACCTTAGCAGTTAAGTCCAATAAGATTTCACACACATTTGAACATTTGTTTCGTTTAAACATTGTCAAGTAATTCAGCCGGCCAGAGTGGCCAAGCTGCTGTAGACGCTTCAGTCTGGAACCGCGCGACCGCTACGGTCGCAGGTTCGAATCCTGCCTCGGGGATGGATGTGTGTGTTTTCATTAGGTTAGTTAGGTTTAAGTAGTTCTAAGTTCAAGGGACTGATGACCTCAGATGTTAAGTCCCATAGTGCTCAGAGCCATTTAAACCAAGTAATTCGGTAAAAGTTACTTCAGATGTAACAACAACAATAATAAAAGCAACTTCCTGGCAGATTAAAACTGTGTGCCGGACCGAGACTCAAACTCGGGACCTTTGCCTTTCGCGGGCAAGTGCTCTACCAACTTTTTTTTTTAAATCTCATTTTGTTCGCTTTTGTTCGTTGCATCTGCTTGGGGCGGACATCGTAAGACACCCATTGAAGTTCGTCATTGATCGGTTAATTCAGTTTTTTATTACAGAGGACAGCTAACCCTCTAACCGAACACGCTGAGCTACTGTGCCGCCAGCCAACTGAGCTACCCAAGCATGACTCACGCCCCGTCCTCACAGCTTTACTTCTGCCAGTATCTCGTGTCCTACCTTCCAAACTTTGCAGAAGCTCTCCTGCTAACCTTGCAGAACTAGCACTCCTGAAAGAAAGGATATTGCCGAATCATGGCTTAGCCGCAGCCTGGGGGATGTTTCCAAAATGAGATTTTCACTCTGCAGCGGAGTGTGCGCTGATATGAAACTTCCTGGCAGATTTAATTCTGTAAACAATAATAATAAACCAAAAAATTAGAAATGAAGTGGCTTATGGTTGGCAAAGATTCAGGAGGGGGGCACATAATGTCAAGTTCAGCTATCTAACATACTAAATTTTAACTTAACTAAATCTCCGGCTCAACAACTGGGATTCCTTTTCATGGAATATCTTTATAGCTGTTGTGCAACTGTTTCACCCCAAGTTGGCAGGTAGAACCTAATCGTGATATTATTCAGGGTTACTTAATTCGTCGCGATCTGTGCAACCAGTGCCAGTCCTGCTTGTAAATCTCTCTGTTGTTGGTCTGAGAGGTAAGTGGGTATGTTGAGTAGTTGACATGTTTTTTTATTCATACATTTTTTACTAATTAATTACTTTATATTGTTGTGTTGTGGTCGTCAGTCCAAAGACTGGTCTGATGCAGTTCTCCGTGCTACTCTATCGTGTCCACGCTTCTTCATCTCCAAGTAACTACTGCAACCTACATCCTTGTGAATCCACATACTGTATTCATCTCTTCGTCTCCCTATACGAGTTTTACCCCCCCCCCCCCCCCCGCACTTCCCTCCAGTACTAAACTGGTGATCCCTTGATGCCTTGGAATGTGTCATACCAACCGAACCTTCCTCGAGTCGGGTTGTACCACAAATTTCACTTATCCTCAGTTCTATTCAGTACCTCCTCATTAGTTATGTGAGCTACCCATCAAATCTTCAGCATTCTTCTGAAGCACCACATTCCAAATTCTTCTAGTCTCTTGTTTAAATTCTTACTCATCCATCATACAGTGTAGGCTTTCACGGCCGGTGTTGTCTTCAGTTACAGCTTCCGGGCTGAGAGGCCGTGGTCGATGTATAAAATTTCCACCTGACGTTTCGTCTCCCGCAGATGGAGACGAAACGTCAGGTGGAAATTTTATACATCGACCACCTCTCAGCCCGGAAATTTTAACTGAAGAGCTTACTCAACCATGTTCCATCTTTGGCTACGTTCTATAGAAAATATTTTCAGAAAGGACTTCCTGGCACTTAACTCTGTACTCAATGTTAACAAATAATATAAATAATTTGTAAAAAAAAAGTGTGTGCATAAAAAAGATGCCAACTCCACTCAATGTACCCACTTACTACTTATATACCTAAATCCACATCAGTTTTATTTTAATTTTATTACTATTTAAATTTTTTTAAAAATCTTTTTCAGTTGACGATTATCTCGTGGGGGCCCAACATCCTCTATGACATTTGATACACAAAAATGAATAAGATCAATTTTTGTATCATTTAATAATAATTTTGCATCTCAGATTAACTACAAGTGGTCTTGTTTGGTGCAACCTTATCGTTTTCAAGCTCCCACAAACTAAATAAATTAACACAGAAAATATTTATACCAATATCTGAAAAATTTCAAAGCAAAAATTTTTGATCATGTAATTCATCATTACTATTTTAAGTTTTTTCATTCCTTTATATCTCAGTTTAACAGTCCCAACCATTAATTAATTCCAAATACCCGTTTTATAGAACGAAAATCACTCCACTTTACTTTGAGCAACCCAGTTTCAACTACTTTCTGAAAAAAATTAAATTTTAAGAGTTTTTATGTACTACAATAATAATTTTTCATCTCTAATTCTAACTACTTTTACACAAATCTAGTTTAAAATAAAATGAGCACTGCCAATAGAATATATTCTATAACAGAGCTAATGGGAAATAAAAAAACACCCGACAAAAGATTTGGGTTATAGTTGCTTACAGAAAATTTAAATAATAATAATGTTATTACAAATATAGGAGATATTATCTACAAACAAGGACAAAAAATTAGAAGAATTTATATCAATTACAGAACTTTTCTGGGACAATATTACGGTCTTTAAAATAACACATTTTATAGACTGTAAAGGAGAAGTGAAAAATGGAAAATGTCTTGTAAAAAAGAAAAAAAAGATTGTGAAAGTTTTAACAGGTTTTTAAAATGTAGATTTTTCTAAATGTAATTTATCTAAACATGGAGTTAAAGCAAAAACTCCATATTTATTAAATTCCAATGCTTAAATAATTGAAGTTATTAAACAAATTATTAACACAGATACAAAAATCATAAAGCAAAAATATAATAATCCTTTTGCTATTGCTCACAAAAGAGAATTAACTGATGTTAAAGTAATTACACTTTTAAGAGAGTCTCCAGAAATTTTAGAAGAACTTAAAAAGGAACACTATTACATATTACATTTAGACATGACACAATATTTTGCCAGTACACCCACATTCAGAAAAAGAAACAGAACACCTTGAACGTCTAGAGATAGGACGTTCATACTCACAGGACATTTACATTAGTATGTTCTGCAAAAATGATTAGCATTTCAGTCAGCTCGGTTCCGCATGTGTCCTGTTGCCTTGGAGGCACATGGTCCGCCATAGCCCCTGATAACTTGTTCCATGCGTGACGGCATCGACGCGTATAAAGCGTGAGTGGCGTCCTGTGGTTTAGCCATCCATGCTGCATTCACCTGGTTGCAAAGTTCATCTGTGCTGCTTGACATTGGGTCACAGCACCGCACCTGTCATTTCACCATATCCTCCCACATTTTCAATTGGCGACAAGTCTGTCGGTGGACCAGGAAAAAAGGCTGACATCCTGAAACAGCAAGAAGGCACGTTTTAGTGCAACAGCAAGTGGTCGTGCATTCTCTTGTTGAAAAATGGCGTCCGAAAACACTACCATTACTGTTCCCAGTGATTTCGTTCCATACACCTTTGGCGTCTAGCATGGTTCTGCACATTCATCAAAGGTGGGCGCAAAGTGGGCGACGCGCACTTAACCCATGCCGTAATAAACGGCGATGGACTGTCAAGCCTGATAGTGTACGATGTGTTACACTGCTCCACTGTTGTGCGACAGCCGGAGAGGACGCATATTTTTCCTGCAATGCGTTTCGGATGAGTGTCGATCTTGTTGGGGGGTGGTGTGGGTGGTGCGATCTCATCCATGTTGTCGTATTCTACTGCCTTCCGTGAACCATTCTGCACACAACCGTTGCACTGCCGATACACTTCGTCCCACTCGAACAGCAAATTTCCCGATGGATGCATCATATTCTCTCATGCCAATAATGCGCCATCTTTCAAATTCATTGATTTGACGATGAGGTTCGCGCATATGTCTGTGAGGCATCCTGCACGTCTGTTCAAGACACACTGATCCATTACCTTCGGTTTATAGCGACAATGAGAGCCATAGACACATTTTAGTGGTAGGATGTGTTGCGCCGCGATATCGATGCTGACCTTGAACCCTCGAGCCGACATAGTTCAAATGCTAATCAATCCTGCAGAACGTAATGATGTACATGTCCTGTGAGTGTGAACGTCCTATCTCTAGTCGTTCAAGGTGTTCCGCTTTTTCTGAACATGATTGCATGTTTCTTAAAGAAGAAATGTCTCAATATTTAACATATAATTATAGTTTTCGAATGCCAGGACAATACAAAAAAGAACGTCATGTAGTAGTTACAACAATAACAATATTGTGGGAAGTGATTGCTTGGCATGAATAAATTCTAATGCCAGAGTAAAAATTGACAGTAAATTTGGTTATCAATTAAAAAAAACTTGATAACCATATTATAGATTTTTTAAAAGTTGTCCGAACAGAAGATAAAATGAAACATTTGCTTTTAAATTATCTAAAAAGATGGAATTAGGAAATTAGAAGCAACAATTTACTCCAAAAATAACAAGAATTTCATCCATTAACAGATTGTTTTCAGTTAGTAAAAAGTAATAGCAAATATTTCGAAAAAGCTCCATTTCATTCTGTTCCATTATCTAAAATGTGGAAAAATTAAAAGACAATCTACAAAACAGTTGTCGTATTTACAACACTCTTGCAATAAGTTTATTGGGGCAACAAACACGAAAAAATTAACTGGAATACAAATAAAAATTAAAACATATAATAAAGAATAAAGAGAAAAATTTTCAGGTGTTACACACCTGACAATTATCATAAACAAAATTAATTAAAAATTAAAATAAAATTAATATAATTAATTTGTGTGAAAATAGAACCTTTTTAATTAAATTATGAGAAAAGGATGAGCAATAAAAACATACCGGCTGCCTCTAAACGTACCCACTTAGTATTGGCTGGGCCGCAGGAGGCGCCGAATGGTCACTACGTGCTTCTGTGTGTGCACCACTGCTTCATCGCCCTCCGACAATGTCTGAACCTGAAGTTGCTGGGCCAAGTCCCCACCTGAAGCATCGTGACCGAAGAGTGCCATGATACAACATTCTTATCCATCGTCTATCAGAGATCATTGGAACAGGTTATAGCAATCTATAAAAAGAGGAGAAAGTCGGATGCACATAATTACCGGCCAATTTCACTGACATCGATCTGTTGTAGAATCACGAAACATTTTGTGTTCAGACATAACGACCTTTCTAGACTCTGAGAAGCTCATCTGCAGAAACAAGCACGGTTTTAGGAAACAGCGGTCAGCGATACACAGCTAGCCCTCTTTGTGCATGATAGACAACAGGCTCTAGATAATGGCTCCCAGGCTAATGCCATATTTCTCGACTTTCGAAAGGCATTTGACTCAGTTCTGCACTGTCGCTTGCTCCAAAAAGGGCGCGCTTACGGTCTATCCGATGACGTATGCGGTTGGACAGAAAGTTTTCTAACAGACAGAGAGCAGTATGTCGTCCTGAACGGGGTGACTTCAACAGAAACAAGCGTAACTTCAGGTGTTCCCCAGGGCAGCGTGATAGGTCCACTGCTTTCTACGATTTACATAAACGATCAGGTTGATGGTACTGACAGCGGCATTTTACTGTTTGCCGATGATGCCGTAGTCTACAGGAAAATAGTATCACACAAAATTTGTGAACGAATCAATGAGGACTTGCAGAAAATAAAAGCGTGGTGTAATGACTGGCAGTTATCTCTCAATATTAGTAAGTGTAACCTACTGCGTATAACAAGGCGAAAATCCCCATTAATGTACGAGTACAAAATAAATGCCCAGTCTTTGGAAACGGTAACATCCGTCAAGTGTCTGGGTGTGACTATTAGAAATGATCTCAGATGGAATGATCAGATTACACAAGTAACGGGCAAGGCGACCTCTAGATTGCGGTTTATTGGTAGAATCCTGAAGCGATGCAGTCCTTCAACAAATGAAATTGCTTACAATACGTTAGTTCGTCCAGTATTACAGTATTGTTCGTCTGTATGGGACCCTTGCCAGTTGGGTCTGATTCAAGAGATTGAGAAGGCCAAAGGAAGAGCGGCAAGATTCGTGACTGATACATTTAGCCATCGCGGGAGCGTTACAAACCTCTTAGAAAGTTTGAAGTGGGACACACTTGCAAATAGACGACGCGCTAAACGGAAGGGGCTGCTCACTAAATTCCGAAATCACGTTTTTCTCTTGTGCCATCCGCGAATGGAACGGAGGGGGGAAAACATGATTTTGTGGCGAATGGTGCCCTCCGCCACACACCGCTTGGTGGCTGGCAGAGTATATATGTAGATGTAGAGTGTCCCAGGTGCACGCAAAACCCGAAATGTCTCTAAAAACGCGAAGTGACTCTGATGCAAACACAGGCGGTGTGACCTCTCTCCAAGCAGAGCCTGAAGTCCCTCTCCTCAGAACAGAATCCCAAGTGTAGACAAAACGCTGAACACATCAGTTTACGGACGATTCACACACCTAAAGAGGCGTATACCAATCAGGAAAGTAACACTTTTCCCACCAATGAAAATATGAAGCAGACACTGCTGTAGTCCCACTGAAGTAGGAAAAATGCGGCCCTCCCAATCAAGTGTAATTTAGCTCCACTTGCGGAAACTTTCGTCAGAAAATTTTATGTAACAGTACTCCAGCCAATCCAGATGACTTATTTCTGGCGCCCTGGGAGCATAAACAGAAAAAGGAAAAGAAAGAAATGTGGGGCTAGACGCCGAACAGGTGACCAAAGCGTGGGACAGGCGTTTCCAGGGACTGTTAGTGTCTTGTGGATAGAGATCGTTAACTCCCCTAGAAACTTTTCTGTTAAGAACGCCACAAGAAACTGGCCATGGTGTTACAGAATCATTCTACCACCATAGAAGCATTCTTAATATGTCTATAGCAGCAAAAATTTGAGCCGAGTCCGGCTGTCCAACAATGTTTCTCCAGAAACTGGACGACACAAAGGACAGCTTTCTCTCCTAGAAAACACCTTTCAAGGGAGCCTGGACCCCATGCTCTCTATTTTTTTCTAATATTTTGAAATACAATATCACAAAACCTTAATAGAATTTGCAATTAGTAAATTTTGACATGCATCTGAGTAAAATTTAAATCGTGTTTAATTCATAAACGACTAAAAATTGATTTTCATCTTACATGCTGAATTGCTTGTAATTTCTATTTTAGGTGCATTCTACGTCAATAATTTAAGAACATGTGTCACGCTCCAGCTAAAACATGAATTACAGTGCTGAATAATCTGAATCACTATGTAGGCAAGCACTGTATTATTATTAATGCAAAATTTTGTTTTTGCAGCTCTAATATACGAAGAGAAAAAGGTATCTAAGTATGCGAAAACATTGTTTACGTGAAATTTGAACTAAAGGTTTGCACGTAATTTGTTTCTTAATGATAACATGTCAGAGCATTCTAGTTCCATAATCTTGAGCGTCCTTTTCAACTTCTTTAGTTTTATTTCCTTTCTTTGTTATTCTGGCCTTCGTCATGCCTTCAGCAGCTTTTTCAGCTTGAGCGACACGTTGCCTTTCCTTTGGTAGAATTTGTTCTACTTTCGATGCCTAGTCTCTTCATGGTTTTGAATCTGCTTGTTACTGCACCATTAAAACACATTATGATGTCCATAACATCAATCTCAAAAGTGACATATCAACAAAAACAATTTCTGGTTTCCGCTCTCAAATGTAACTATTGAAATTTTCATTTGGGTCCTGCGTTTTGCCATATGAACGTTTTTGAAGGAGTTTAGAATCTGAAAGACATCTGTATACTGACTCAAGTTCTACCATAATAGTTTATATCATGGGGTGTGCATGAGTGTAATTTTTTTTTTTTTGTATTTGCTTCACTGCTATTCTACTTCCACTATGAAATATTTATTTTCGGTAACTGACCATGCTGTGGATGCTCGTAAATGGTTATTCTGTGAAACAGAATTACCCATCTAGCTTTCTCATCTCTTTTTCAGATGCAAAACAGTTGAATTACGTCTAAATCTGTCACAATAACAAATTTACAACCCGAACGCGCTTAAAAAATACAAGTAACCTTAAGTAACCTGCTTGTATCGACACACTGATCGATTGTAATAAATCCCTGTTCGCAGTAGAGGCGATATGTTCCTCTAGGGTACAAACAAACAAGCTGCTACAGAAATATCCGCAAAAAAGTAAATAACGAGACATTTTAGGAAAGGTTTTGTGTGAGAGTAGGAGCATAAAATAACACCCGCTGCACTGCTTTAAAGAGGAAGTGTAGCACGAAAATTGTCAGGTAATTAACTACATTCTGTTCAAGAGCCACAAGAGGAGGAGGTATACTTGGAAAAGGCCGGGTAATACGGGAAGCTTTCAGTTAGATTACATCATGGTCACACAAAGATTCCGAAATCAGTTACTGGATTGTAAGGCGTACCCGGCAGCAGAGCCGGCCGGTGTGGCCGAGCGGTTCTAAGCGCTTCAGTCTGGAACCGCGCGACCGCTACGGTCGCAGGTTCGAATCCTGCCTCGGGCATGGATGTGTGTGTTGTCCTTAGGTTAGTTAGGTTTAAGTAGTTCTAAGTTCTAGGAGACTGATGACCTCAGATGTTAAGTCCCATAGTGCTCAGAGCCAATTGAACCAGCAGCAGATATCGACTCAGATCAAAATGTAGTAGTGATGAAGAGTAGCGTGAAGTTCAACAGATTATTCAGCAATAACCAATGGGCAAAGAAGTGCGATACAAAAGTACTAAGGAATGACGAGAATCGCTTGAAGTTCTCTAAGGCTATAGATCAGCAATAAGCAACAGCTCAGTAAGCAGTACAGTTGAAGAGGAATGGACATCTCTTATAAGGGCAATCATAGAAGATGGAAAGAAAAACGTAGGTACAAAGAAGGTATCAGCGAAGAAACGAAGGGGATACTGAAGAAATAGTTAAGTTCATCGATGAAAGATGGAAGTACAAAAATATTAAGGGAAATTCGAGAATATTGAAATACGAGTCACTGATGAATGAAATAAATAGGAAGTGCGGGTAAGGTAAGACGACATGGCTGCCTGAAAAATGGGAAGAAATCGAAAAATATATAATTGTCGAAAGGACTGACCCAGCATGTAGGAAAGTCAAAAAAAAAAAAAAACCTTCGCTGAAATTAAAAGTAAGGATGGTAACATTAAGAGTGCAACGGGAATTCCGATGTTCAAAGCAGAGGAGAGACCTGATAGGTGGGAAGAGTACATTCAAGGCCTCTATCAGGGGGAAGATTTGTCTGATGTGATAGAAGAAGAAACAAGAGTCGATTTAGAAGAGATCACGGATCCAGTATTAGAAACAGAATTTAAAAGAGCTTTGGTGGACCTAAGATCAAATAAGGCAGAAGGGACAGATGACCTTCCATCAGAATTTCTAAAATGATTAGGGAAGTGGCAACAAAACGACTATGCACACAATTCGGAAGACAGCAAGAGCTGATAAATGAGAGAATCATCGCACAATCAAGTTAACAGCTAATGCAGTTGCTGACAAGAATATTATACAGATGAATGGAAAAGAAAATTGAGGATGCGTTACATGACGATCAGCTTGGCTTTAGGAAAGATAAAAGCACCAGAGAAGCAATTCTGACGTTGCGGTTGATAATGGAAGCAAGTATACGAGGTGCGGCTAGAAAAAAACCGGACTGATGCTGGAAAAAACATTTATTTACAATTATTTACAATTTCATGTTATCTCCTTCAATGTACTCTCCTCCTCGGTCTCTACACCGCTCCATACGAATTTTCCACTGTTCATAGCAATGCTGCAGATCATTTTCGGTAAGTCCATACATTACTTCCGTCGCTTTTTCTTTTACTGCTTCAACAGTCTCAAATCTAGTTCCTTTCAAAGCTGACTTGACTTTAGGGAAAAGAAAAAAGTCACAGGGGGCCAAATCAGGTGAGTAGGGTGGATGATCTAAGATGGGAATGTTGTGTTTTGCCAAAAACGTCTTCACTGACAACGCACTGTGAGCTGGGGCATTGTCTTGGTGAAGGATCCATGACTTTTTTCTCCACAAATCGTTCCGTTTTCTCCGTACTCGCTCACGTAGGGTAGCCAGGACGCTAATGTAGTAATGCTGATTCACTGTTTGTCCCTCTGGTACCCAATCAATGTGCACAATCCCTTTGATGTCAAAAAAACAATCATCATTGCCTTGAATTTCGATTTTGACATTCGTGCTTTTTTTTGTCGTGGAGAACCAGGAGTTTTCCAATGCATCGATTGGCGTTTAGTTTCGGGATCGTAAGTAAAAAACCACGATTCATCGCAAGTAATAACATTTTGTAAGAAGGTGGGATCACTTTCAATGTTTTCCAGGATGTCAGAACAAATCATTCTTCGGCGTTCCTTCTGTTCAATTGTGAGACACTTTGGAACCATTTTTGAACACACTTTGTTCATGTTGAAACTTTCATGAAGAATCTGCCTAACACTTTCCTTGTCAACTCCTGTTAACTCAGACACTGCTCTGATTGTTAAACGGCGATCTTGTCGAACAAGTTTATCGATTTTTTCAATGTTTGCATCAGTTTTTGCTGACAATGGTCTGCCAGTGCGAGTGTCATCACTGGTGTCTTCGCGGCCATCTTTAAATCGTTTAAACCACTCAAACACTTGTGTTCGCGATAAACAATCATCGCCGTACACTTGTTGTAACATTACAAACGTTTCACTTGCAGATTTTCCTAGTTTGAAACAAAATTTGATGTTAACACGCTGTTCTTTCTGTACACTCAACATTTTCCGACGCACAGACAAAACGTCAACTACTTAAAACAGACGCCACTGGCAGACTGAGTGCAGGAGGCAGATGAAACTCGAGCAGTAGGCGGAGCGAGAGTCACGTGACAGGCCACGCGACTTTCAAATGGCTCTGCGCACTATGGGACTTAACATCTGAGGTCATCAGTCACGCGACTTTCAGCCTTATAGCATTCGTTTTATTGTTTCACCAGTACTAGTCCGGTTTTTTTCCAGCCACACCTCGTAAAGAAAATAAAAACACGTTCATAGGATCTGTCGACCTGTAAAAAGCGTGAGACTCTATAAAATGGTGCAAGATATTCTAAATTATGAGAAAAGTAGGGGTAAGCTTTAAGGAGAGCCGGACAACATAAAATATGTGCAACAGCGAAGGGGGAATAATATGAGTGGACGACCATGAACGAAATGCTCTGCTTGAAAGGGGTGTAAGCGATGTAGTATTTCAGCCCTACTGTTTAATCTGTATATCGAAGAAGTAATGGTGGGAAAAGAAAAAAGGTTCAAGAGTGGCATTACGGTTCAAAGTGAAAAGATGTCAGTGACACGATACGCTGATGACATTGGCATCCTGAGTGAAAGTGATGAATAATTACAGGATCTGCTGAAGGGAATGAACAATGAGTACAGAATATGGATTGAGAGTAAATAGAAGAAAGATGCAAGTAATGAGAAGTAGTAGAAATGAGAACAGTGGCAAACTTAACATCACGATTGATGGTCATGAAATAGATGTTAAGGAATTCTGCAACCTAGGCAGCGAACGAAGCAAGGAGGACATCAAAAGCAGACTAGCACTGACAAAATGGGCATTCCTGGCCAGGATAAGTTTACTAGTTTCAAACATAGGCCTTAATTTCAGCCGGCCAGAGTGGCCCAGCGGTTCTACGCGCTTCAGTCTGGAGCCGCGCGATCTCTACGGTCGCAGGTTCGAATCCTGCCTCGGGCATGGATGTGTGTGATGTTCTTAGGTTAGTTAGGTTTAAGTAGTTCTAAGTTCTAGGGGACTGATGATCTCAGAAGTTAAGTCCCATAGTGCTCAGAGCCATTTGAACCATCTGAACCTTAATTTCAGGAAGAAATTTCCGAGAATGTACGTTGGAGCACAGCATTGTATAGAACTGATATATGGACTGTGGCAAAATCGGGAACGGAAAATAAATGTGGTGCTACAGAGGAATGTTGAAAATTAGGTGGACTGATGAGGTAAAGAATGAGGAGGTTCTGCGCAGAATCGGAAAGGAAAAGAGTTTGTGGAAAACACTGTCAAGAAGTATATATGACGGTAGTATCTGTTCCCGAAAGAACAGTTACCGTGGATGACCATGCAGCTTTACTAGAAATGAAATGATAATTAAATGGACACCCTAGCTGCAAACAGGCGTTGTTGTACTTCATTGGGGACATGTTGAAAATGTGTGCCCCGACCGGGACTCGAACCCGGGATCTCCTGCTTACATGGCAGACGCTCTATCCATCTTTTTTTTTTTTTTTTTTTTTTTAAGAGTGTTCAGTTATGAGTAGGTGGAGACAAGGCGGGCAGGGGTCGAAACCCGAGGCCTGGCCGCGATGTCTTCCCCCCTCCCGTCCCTGAAGCACTCCCGCAAAGTAGCTTTTTGATTTATTTTTGTTTTATTTTAATTTATAATTTTTTTTTCACCAGGAAAAGGGTAAATGAAAAAAAGATCTTTATTGGTACAAACTTAAATACAACAGAAATGCCATCCTTCCGGCGAAAATAACACAAGACAATATACTCGTACAAGGCGAGGAATTTTTTTTTTATGAATAAGGTGTGGGGAAAAAAGAATAATAATTCTGATGTAATCTAAGAGGTGTGAAGCAATATACAGTGGAGTGAGGGAAAGACCAGTGTTTTCTGGGGTAGTGCATTGAAGAAAGGAGGCGCGTGTCCATGCGCCTACTCCACTGTGGGTTACAAATGTAGAAAGTAGCGCGGGGAGTCTCACATGTCAGCAGGGGGCGCGGGAGTGCTGTCGGCGTGTGGCACCATCCAACTGAGCGGGGGTGAAGTAAAGATCGCATGTAGGTAGTTGGCGAAGAAGGCGCGGTAGCACGGTCGCTGTTCAACTTCACTGTGGGCGGTTTGTAAGTACTGCCAGAAATCAAGGCGTGATTTGTCGCCACCATTATACATGTAGGTGATCGTCCACCCCTTGACCCATACAATCGCATGATTTTTGGAGGCGGGGAAATAAGAATTCTCAGGATGGATAAAAGTCCGTGGGTCAACCGAGTCCGGCGGAACGCGGAGGTAACAGGCAACAAACTGTCGGGCAAGTTTCCAGACATCACTGGTGGCAGCACAAGTCAGTTGGTGGACATCGTCATCCACGAGGTGGCAAAGGGAACAAAGTGGAGAGTCCTGTAGTCCGATGGCGTGAAGGCGATGATTTGTGGCGAATTTTTCATTTGCGACTTGGTACCATGTTGCCCGGACGTTGGAGGGAAGAAAAGGCTGGTGGATGTGACGCCAAACCGTTGGCCACCGCGTGGACGGATGTCTCAGTTCGATATTGTTGCTGGATATGGAACGAAGGAGTGGGGTGTAAAAATCTTTAGGTCGAGGAGAACGCGTGGTCGGTAAGTGCGTATGAGCATAACTGAAGTCGACGATGAAATCAGAAATGTGGGTCAAATGGTGCTTGATGTGTCCGACTGGTACTGGTGGTGTTATGGTCGCGGGCACAAGAATTTCCAGCAAGCTGCGCGTAAGGGAGGTGCCCCCGTGCCACTGCTTGTGCATGGTGGACATGTACAAGGACGCCGCTCGGAGTCGCACATTGACAAGGCCGAGGCCTCCTGCTCGCGGGGGAAGGGTGAGCGTGTCGTAGCAGACCTTAAAGATCGTACCGGCCGTAAGGAAGTATCCGAGGGCAGCCTGGAGGCTGCGTCCAATAGTTGATGGCAGCGGGAGGACCTGTGCGATGTGGACCATTCTGGCCGCCACATGTTGATTGAGGTATTGGACACGTTGTAAAGAATCGAGTCGTCGGAGAAGATGTTGTCGCACCGTCGTGCGGATAGTTTGGAGTGCACGCCGAAAATTGATGGCAGCGGAGCGGCGCACGGTGGAGGTGAAAATGATACCAAGATATCGTAGTTGTTGTACACACGGGAGAGGTGCTAAGTCGTCGTGTGAGAGGCCGCGTCCAATGGGCATCGCCGCGGATTTAGCCACATTCATGTTACTGCCCGCTGCAGTGCCGTACGTTGATATCAAATCAAGTACCGTGTGCGTTTCACTCCGTGAGCGGATCAAGATGAGGAGGTCGTCCGCATACGCACGACATCGAAAACTGTGCTGTCGCAAAGTGAGACCAGAAAGGTGGCTCGTCAGACTCCCGATGAGTGGCTCCAGGCTTATGGCATACAGTAGGGTCGAAAGTGGGCAGCCTTGCCGTACGGAACGCCGGATCGCCACTGGTCCCGCCACACGGCCGTTAACCTGAATCAGAGATTCGGCGGTGCCGTACAGGCGCCGGATCACGTCGATAAAGGTTGGTGGAAAACCCATGCGGTTCATCACTGAGAACAGAAAAAGATGCCGCAATTTGTCGAATGCGCTGTCAAAATCAATGGCAACCACTGCTGCGCGGAGTCTGCACGCCGCTGCCAGTGCAATTAAATCGCGACATTCTCCTGTGGCCGTTTGTATATTAACTGAGCCGCCCGGAGTTGTCTGTTCCGGGGATAGAATGCTAGGCAGGATCTTGCGGCATCGCGTTGCCAGTAGGCGTGTAAAAATTTTACAGTCTGCGTTAAGCAGAGTCAGGGGACGGTAATGTGCTGTCGTCACACCTGGTGTCGGTTTGTGGATGGGTATAATAATTCCCGTGACGAAGGACGGCGGTACGGCGTTCCCCATCGTCAGCAGTTCATTAAACATCGTTGTCCACCGTGACGCCATTAGTGTGAAGAAAGCGCGATAAAATTCTATCGGCAATCCGTCGACACCAGGTGACTTATTCAGAGCACCTTTTTTGATTGCAACGTGGATTTCGTCACGCATAATGGGCTCCATCAGCTCGTCCGCTTCGTCGCTGGTGAGGGTGCGAGTTACGTGTGGTAACACAGACTCCTCAGGGTGGTTGTTGGTAGTCTCCTCCTGGCACATTGTACGGTAGTGGTCGACAAAGGCACTGACGATTTCGGCCTGGCAAGTGACGTGCTGGCCGCGACAGGTGGTGATCTCGGTGATGAGTTGTCGTCGTCGGTGTTTCCTATCGGAGGCGATATGATGCATGGTCGGATGTTCTTGTTCCGCCGAATCTTGACGTCGGGTTCGCACCATAGCCCCCTGCAGTCTACGGCGTGTCAAAGTTACAATTTGCGCCTTAATCCTGCTGCGTTCCCTCTGGGTGTCGGGGGTGGGCGGTTGGGCGTCCAGGTCGCGGAGAACGGCGTAGAAATAGTCGGTAGTGTGCCGGCGCCACATAGCAACTTCCTTTCCATACTGAATCAAAGTACGTCGAATGGCAGGTTTGGCACATTCTAGCCACCAGGTCAAGGTCGTGCCGTATTTAGGTAAGCGACGTTCACAGGTGGCCCATGTCTCGGTAACACGTTGAAGACATTCGGGATCATGAAGATGGGAGGTGTTTAGCTTCCACGGTGCACGACTACGCCAGACCACTTGCTTGGGGAAGAGAATGTTGCAGATGTAGGCACAGTGGTCCGAAAAGGCCAGGGGCCAAAGTTCTGCACCTTGGACTGCAGGCGTGAGTTCCCGAGAGACGTAAATTCTATCAAGGCGGCTCGCGGAGTGACTCGTCTGGTAAGTATGTCCAGGCGCGTCGCCGTGCCGAACTTCCCAAGTGTCGCGGAGCAACAGATCTCGGACGACAAGACGCAGTTCTTGACAGGTGTTGTAGTGGGGCACTTGATCTTTAGGGTGCAAGACACAATTAAAATCACCCCCAAGCAAGTAATGGTCGCAGCGTCCAAGAAACAAAGGAGCGATGTCTTCTGAATAGAAGAGTGCCCTGTCGCGTCTGCGGGTGGAGCCTGACGGAGCGTAAATGTTGATGATACGGGTCCCCATGACGGTAACGGCCATGCCTCTGGCAGATGGAAGGTATGTGATATCGGCCACGGGAATGCCTTCTCTGGCGTAGATGGCTACGCCGCGTCCCAGGTGGTCACCAGGAGAAGGATAAGTGTTGTATCCCGCGACGTCTGGAAGTGTGGCCAGGTGTACTTCCTGTAGTAGTGCGATATCGACGTCCGACGCCCATATCATCTCTCGCAGCAGTTGAAGTTTCACGGGTGAGCTAATGGTGTTAGTGTTGATCGTCGCTATTCGGTAGGTTTGGAGCCGTACCCCGCCGTGGAGGGGAACTCCACCGGCGGAGGATGAAGAGGGACGAGGCAACGGTGAGTTGTGCCGTACGCCACCCGACGGCGTTATCAGCGGCGTAACGATGCTTCCGTCTGGGGTAACTCTGTCCCCAGCGTGTGGTCGTACGTTCCACTTCGGTCGTAGGGGCAGAGGACGTCTCGGCGACAGTCGCATCTGTGGAGTCCATTGGTTCAGGAGCACCTGAGCGAGCCAGTAGTGTAGGCATCGACGTATCCACAGTCGGCGTCATGTTGTCGTCATTCGTATCGTCGTGTAGGTTCTCCGAGGCCTCGTCGGGTCGAACGGCCTCTGGAGCATCGGGGGGTGGTGATCCGTCTCGTTCCGAGACCGTACGGCGCCTCCTCTTGCGCCTCTTAGGTGAACGTTGTTTGCGGGTTCGCCCCTCCGTGTCGGAAGACGGGAGGGAGTCGCGTCGCTCTGAGAGGAAGGCCGCCGCGGGAACGTCAAATGAAGGGACGTCCATATGTTCAGGCGGGTGGGTGTCGGAAGTCGTCGCTGTTGGTAGTGGCGCCGGAGTAGCGTCAGGCTTTGAGCGCGACGCGTCGGCCCCAGCGGTATCCGTAGCAGCTGGAAGGGTCACCGGTGCATGGTCCGATGGGCGGCGGCCGGTGGGAGGAGAAGAGAGCGCCGAGGCGTAGGTGATCGGTAAAACCGTCGTCGGAGCCGGAGGTGCCACGGTAGCGGCTGGCAATTGGGTGATTCGTCGCTGAAGACACTCAGATCTGAGGTGGCCTTCTTTGCCGCACCCGGAACAGGTCTTGGGTTGGCCGTCGTATATGACAACCGCGCGGCACCCGCTAATTTGCAGGTAAGATGGCACGTGGCGATGGAGGTCGATGGTGATCTGCCGTACACCGTTAAGAACGGGGTACGTTTGGAATTGCGCCCAGCGTTCGGCAGTGTGGCCATGTACAGTGCCATAGGGGCGGAAAGCCGCGATAACGTCTTCCGCTGGAAGCTCGAACGGGAGTTCGAAAACTCGTATGGTGCGCATTCCTAAGCCGGCATGGTCGACAGTGACCGCTCCGACATTGCCGTCGGCATGGCAAAAGCGTAATCCATGGTTGGTGTCACGAAGTATTCTTTCACATACCGCGTCATTGACGACTTTGACGTACACAGTACTGCTTAATATGGACAAATGGATGCCCAAGATGTCAGAAGCTGGGATCTTAGCAACGTCGCGTAGGAAGCGTTCCACTTCCAAGGCCTTTGGTCGTGCGTAGTCGTTGCAGAAGTTGAAACGTAAAGTTGATTTTCGAAAACGGTTGGCCATGATTCTAGTGCACGTAAGCGACACGTAAGTGACGGCCGCTGAAATGTAAACAACAGCGAGCGCGCGCGCTCCGCAGGCGGAAATAACAACACGTCCGTACTGCACGGCGGCGAAAGCCGGACTTGTCGAACCCGGGATCTCCTGCTTACATGGCAGACGCTCTATCCATCTGAGCCACCGCGGGCACAGAGGATAGTGCGTCTGCAGTGACTTATCCCATGCACGCCCCCCGTGAGATCCACGTTCCCAACATGTCCACACCACTACATTCGTAGTGCGCCTAATAGATGTTTGCCCATCATACTCATTACTCGTGGCAGATTAATCTACCAAGTCCCGTACGAGTTCGGGCATAGCGTGTGCGTTCGCACAAGAAGGTCAATGGCCGGGAAGCCATATTTTAACTATATATGACGGTAGTATCTGTTGCCGAAAGAACAGTTACCGTGGATGACCATGCAGCTTTACTAGAAATTAAATGATAATTAAATGGACACCCTAGCTGCAAACAGGCGTTGATGTACTGTCAAGAAGAAGGGACAGGATGATAGGACATCTATTAAGACATCAGGGAATGACTTCCATGGTACTAGAGGGAGCTGTAGAGGGCAAAAACTGTAGAAGAAGACAGATATTGCAATACACCCGGCAAATAATTGAAGGTTGGAAGTGTTACTGTGAGACGAAGAGTTTGGCACAGGAGAGGAATTCGTGGCGGGCCGCATCAAACCATTCAGAAGAGTGATGACTCAGAAAACAAACACTGATCAGCCAGAAATTGTAGCCACTGACCCACTATCGATATAAACCCGTCTAGTCCATACCAGCACCACCTGGCGTGCAATGACTGCTAATCGGACGGACGCACGGAGCGTATAGTATCAGGGAGGGTGCTGTCCGAGTGTAGATTGGGGAATTGGGGAAGGCGTGCGATCTATCTGAGTTTGACCTTGTGTAGATTCTGACGGATGGAGGCTCGGCACGAGCATTTCGGAAACTGCACCACTTGTCGTGTGTTCCAGGAGTGCTGTGGCGAGAGGCCTCAACATGTGGCGAAACCAAGCCAAACCATTCGACCCCTCATTACAAATATTTAATGTCGTAGGCTCGGCAGATTGCAAAAATCGAGGGGCGGCGAGCTGTGGCGGAACTAACATCAAACTTTAATGCTGGGCAGAGTAAAAGTGTGTCTGAGCACACAGTGCACCGAACACTCGTGACGATGGGCCTCCGCAGCTGACGACCCATGCGTGTGAGAATGTTAACACCGCGACATCGGCAATTACGACTGAAGTGCGCACGTGACCATCGCCACTGGCCGTTGGCGCAGTGAAAGAGCGTAGTATGGTCTCGTGACTTTTCCATCATGCGGATGGGAGTGAGCAAACCATTGTCTTCGAGGGGAACAACTGCTTGACACCTGTACATTGGGACGGAGAAAAGACGTTGGTGGCTCCATTATGCTGTGGGGAACATTCACGTGGGTCCAAGGCACTATGACGACCAATAATAACGGTACATTGGTTGCAGACAACGTACACCCATTCAAGACAGTCATTTTTACCGACGGTAGTGGCATTTTTCAACAAGATAATGCGCAATCTCCCAAGGCCAGGAGTGTGATTAAGCGGTTCGAGAAGCGCATTGGCGAGTTCCAATTGACGTGCTGGCCCCAAAAACGCCAGACCTGAAACCGATTCAATACCTCTGGGATGTTTTTCAACGTGGCCTCAGAGCACATCGCCATCTTCCCGGTATGTAAGGCAATTAGGTGAGTTTGTGCAGATGTGATGCTAACTCCCTCCGGCGACCTACCACGGCCTCATTGCATCCACGCCACGACGCGTCGCCGCTGTTATCTGTGCCAAAGGCGCACATACCAGCTATTAGGTAGGTGGTCATGATGTTCTTGCTCATCAGTGTACCTAAAGCATACGATCACAGAATCTGGAAACTCTCAGAATGATATTCAATAAAAACGAAATTTCCATTTTTGAGCCCTCATGACGTCCAGATGGCCCCTGACTGGCTCAAAAAACCGATCGTGTCATTTAAAAAGTCCTCCTTCCACCTCTTGAACATTTTGAAGATGTTCACAGCACCAAAAATGCAACAGAAGTCACACAATGGCCGGCCGGTAGCCCATGGTCCGTCCCGCTTGCCTCAGTCCAGCACCCGCGGCCGGCGCTTTCCCTGCCTCCTAAACTAGCGGCGTGTTGGGGAAGTTCTCCTGTTCAGCTGCCCTGTTTGCGCTACGCCTGGCACAGCTCACATAAAGCTTCTTAGACGGTTCCCAGTATACATGCAAGAGATACCATCAAGTGCCGAGGTGAAAAAGTGGAAGAAATCACCTACAATCACTGTTGTTGTACTGCAGTTTGAAACAAACATACATTTCCGCAGTGTCCCCCATTTCTACTGGATTTAACTGAAATGTAATTAATTTGTGTATGAAACTGGTTCTAATTTGCATATACAACTGCGGCTAGTTTGCATAATGACGTATCGTGTAATGAAAAGATACGAGGCTATTCAAATTGCCCAAGTCAAAAAAAAAAGTTCAAATGTGTGTGAAATCTTATGGGACTTAACTGCTAAGGTCATCAGTCCCTAAGCTTACACACTACTTAACCTAAATTATCCTAAGGACAAACACACACACCCATGACCCATGCCCGAGGGAGGACTCGAACCTCCACCGGGACCAGAGCCCTGGTCAGCAAGATCAACAGATCTCTCACCAGTGGACCACGCATGGGACGTAAATAAGCGGGAGATTACTCGTTCTTCAGGGACTGCAAGAATCACTGTTGGATTGCAACAAAAGGTGCAAGTACTTTAGACAGTCCATCGCAGTATGCCATTCGGTATCTTTATGGCATTTGCACCCGAAAATACACAACAGCATTTACGCTAGAGATGGGTAGACTTACTGTGACGTGCGTGTTTCATTCGGCCTGAATTTAATATCATATACATGATAAACTACCCCTTTTATATCCTTTGTGAATAAAATGACCTTGTATTTAAGGATGTTGCACTTTTTTTCTGGCAGCGTACAAACGCCATTATGTTAGCTTTTAGCTTGCACCGAGGTTTACTTACACGTTTCAATAAAAGCTCAGACTATTGAAAACGCTGGCGACTGTGAAACAATCACTGTCAGTGGTGCATTCACTCATCGCCAGGTTAATGAAGTGTATAGAGAAAACGATATGAGTGCTATAACTGTCAGTCTGTTGTTGAAAGTATGCCACTACTTTATACACTAATCCGTGAGTTCAAAAGAGACCCCGGTTTTCAATGTCCTGCAACAGTTCCGATTATGTGATATCTGATCCATAATAGAACAAACGCTGTCTATCTTTGTTTCAGATTTCGTAGCGACAAGGAACTTAGCACAACGAAATAATTAAATGGGGATTTAACATGCTCTAAAACAAAACAAAACTGAAATTACAATCATTGGAAGCGATCTTATGGAGCTACCCGATTTGTGTCTTATTGGTGTAATTCGTCAAATGCATACATGTTTGCACTCTGTATGCTACAAAATTCAAGCCGGCCGGAGTGACCGAGCGGTTCTAGGCGCTTCAGTCTGGAATCGCGCGACCGCTACGGTCGCAGGTTCGAATCCTGCCTCGGGCTTGGATGTGTGTGATGTCCTTAGGTTGGTTAGGTTTAAGTAGTTCTAAGTTCTAGGGGACTGATGACCTCCGTTGTTAAGTCTCATAGTGCTCAGAGCCATTTGAACCATTTTACAACATTCAACAAACTGGAAAGATCTGAGCAAGTGTGATATCAAAATATCGGAGTCTTCGTCGTTGTAACTACGTTCCTTGAAGTTTTACTGCAAAACGAACTTACCTGGCTATCTAACAACTTCATTTAAAAATAAGGAAGTGCCGTATTTGCTGAAAGCAGTTAATTCCCTATCAGCTTGAAGTATGACGATAGAGAAAGTTAGTTGTTAATTCAATACGAGCGAAACTTTGAATAAAGGTAAGAGGAGTCAAAAACAATTTCATAAGAATCTCACATAAATACCTAATATTTAGGAGGTGTGTTGTATTTTAAATATTATGTGTAGAGAGGAAGAAAAGACTTTCTTTCCAAGGAAAATTAATATTATAAGGAAATAAAATAATTTTGCAGTTGTCCTCAAAGTCGGATTTCACACTCCTTGCTGTATTTTCACACGTTGCGTAGCAGGTATTATAGCTGGCGTTAAATGAATATTACCATTTCGAAGTTTTCCACTTCCCTGGAGGTCGTAGTTTTTTCCGTTCTCTAAACAGTAATTTTATGCCGTTTTCAATCCTAATGGAAGGCGATCGGACGTTTCAGTTGTGGTTTCTTCTCTTCCGTAGCTGGTTAATATTTACATACTGGTTTAAAGTAGCTCTCAATAATGTTTCAACTACCCTCAGGTATATTTAAGTAAAATGTACAAATTTCATCAGAAATTATTCAGACAAGCACTACTTAACGTGTGGTTCATACAAGAACACAAAACAGACGACAGAAGATACAAATCGAAAATGTTCTGTTTAAATTAAGAGTCCTTTAAACGCTATAGAGACGATATACCTTAATCTTTCTGTATATCTTTATATAACGGAATTACAGATTGTCAATTTGAATTTTTTTTGTATTATTCCTTGTATCATTTGTCACTAAAAAATTTCACTACTTTTTTCCGGTGCATACGTTGCATCAAAGATGGACAAAAATATGGAAACATCACAAACACATTACCAAGCCTAATGTGGTACAGGAAAACCGTTGGCATTCAAAACAGCTTCCAATCCTCCCGAAGCACCTAAACACAGGTCCTGGACGGTTATCAAGGATATTTTATACCATACTTCCTGCCAAATGGTGGCAACACCAAGTAACTATGGAGGTGAATAGCGATTACGTACCATTCTCACCAATGTAGACATATGGTGACTGTGGCGGCCAGGGGAGATTCGATAATCTACATTTACATCTACGTAGAAACTCCGCAAGTCAACGTACGGTGAGCGGTGGAGGGTACCTTGTACCACTACTTGTCCTTTTCTTTCCTGTTCCACTTGTAAATAGAGCGAGAGAAATAACACTTTCTATATGCCTCCGTATGAGCCATAACTTCCCTTATTTTCGTGGTCCTTAAGCGCAACGTATGTTGGCGGCAGTAGAATCGTTCGACAGTTAGATTCAAATGTCGGTTCCCTAAATTTTCTTAATAGTATTTCTCTAAAAGAACGTCGCCTTCTTTCCACGGATTCCCATTTGAGTTCCCGAAGTATCTCCGTAACACTTACGTGTTGTTAGAACCTACCGGTAACAAATCTAGCAGTCCGCTTCTAAATCGTTTCGATGTTTCCCTTCAATCCGATCCGGTACGGATCCCAAACACTCGTGCAGTGTTCAAGAATAGGTCTCACTCGCGGCCTATATGCGGTCTTCCTTACTGGTGACCCACTCTTTCCTAAAATAATCCCAATAAATCGATGTCGACCATTCGCCTTCTGTACATAGTTCTCACATTTAGAAATCATAGAGCGCAGCATGAAGGCTTTCACGACCGGGTGACATGGCTGTTGATATACTTTCCGGGATGTGAGGTCGTGGTCCAAGAACGTTTCTGCTCCTTACGTTTCGTCCAGAACTGCGCTGGACTTCCTCAGAGGCGCTGCTCCGCTGAGTCTTGCCGACTGACGGTCGGGTGTCTGAGAGCGACTTATATATTGTGGCTCTACAAAATTGCTAACAATTTTTATCTTTGACAAGGTGGTAATCGATAGTCAACCTTATCTTTGCTATGGATTATCACTGCTCATCACGTGTCACCTGAACCACCCCCTTTCTCGCAATATATAAGTCGCTCTCAGACACCCGACCAGTCAGTCGGCAAGACTCAGCGGAGCAGCGCCTCTGAGGAAGTCCAGCGCAGTTCTGGACGAAACGTAAGGAGCAGAAAAGTTCTTGGGCCACGACCTCAGATCCCGGAAAGTATATCAACAGCCATAGAGCGCAGCAACCAGTCGTTCTTTTTTTTTTTTTTTTTTTTTTGCAGGTTTTATTTGGCAGATACAGATTTCGGCTAGTGCCTAGCCATTATCAGTGCACTATTTTCTAATCTCGCTACATGTCAGTTCCCTATTACTTGGGCGTCAGTTGAACAACAGCGAAATAAAACCTGCAAGAAAAAGAACGACTGGATGCTGCGCTCTATAATTTATAAATCTTATCACAGTCGCTGAGTGCACCCACTTCCCTAATGCAAGGTAACCTGATAGTTCCCACATGCTCATTCCATCTCACATTGCAGCGTTACGCCCACATATTTAACCGATTTTATTTGTCAAGCATTACAAAAGTAATACTGTATGCAAACATTACGCGTCTGATCTTCGTACTCATCCGCACTAATTAACATTTTTAGACATTTAGGGCTAGCTGCAAACCATCACCCTAACTGGAAATTTTTTTCTAAGTCTTCTTGTATCTTCCTATTGTCATTCAACTTCGACGCCTTACCGTGCACCACAGCATCATAAGTAAACAACCGCAGACTGCTTCGCATCCTGTCCGCTAAATCATGTATGTATGTAGAGAACAAGGGCGGTCTATCACACTTCCCTGAGCATTCCTCACGATATCCTTGTCACTGATGAATACTCGCCGTCGAGGACAACATACCGGGTTCCAATACGTAAGAAGTCTTCGAGCCGCTCACATATCTGTTAGCCGGCCGGTGTGGCCGTGCGGTTCTAGGCGCTTCAGTTTGGAACCGCGTGACGGCTACGGTCGCAGGTTCGAATCCTGCCTCGGGCATGGATGTGTGTGATGTCCTTAGGTTAGTTAGGTTTAAGTAGTTCTAAGTTCTAGGGGACTGATGACCACAGATGTTAAGTCCCATGGTGCTCAGAGCCATTTGAACCATTTGAACATATCTGTTAACTTATTCCATATGCTCGTACCTTCGTTAACAGACCGCAGTGTGGCACCGTATCAAATGCTTTCCGGTAGTCTACAAATATGGAATCTGCCTGTTGTCCTTCATCCACTGTTCGCAGTATATCACGCGAGAAAAGGGAAAACTGAGTTTCGCACGAGCGATGCTTTCTGAAACCATGTTGATTCGTGGATATAAGCTACTCAGCCCGAAGAAAGTTTATTATATTCGAACTGAGAATATGTTCAAGAATTCCGCAAGAGACAGAAGTTAGGGATATTGGTTTATAATTTTTCGAGTCCGTGCTTTTACCCTTCTTAAATAGTGGATACACCTGCGCTTCTTTCCAGTAGCTTGGGACTCATCCTCACGCTCACAAAACCAGTTATGGATGGTGTGAGCTGTATGAATAGGACCCCAGTCGTGTTGGAACACAGCATCTCGACTGGGGAACAAACATTGTACAATGATATCGACCTGAGCAGCCATATTATCACATAATTCTCGTCTTTAATGCGACCTTGCAGAGAAAACACGTGTCTCATGAAATACTACGGTATGGCTGCCCAAATCATCACCGAACCTTCCCCGTGTTTAACTTTCAGGATATAAACTCGGCCAGAAGACGTGACACAAGATTCGTGCGACCACATGACTCTCTTCCATTGCTCCACAGTACAGGTTTTATGGCTCTGGTACCGTATTTTACAGTTACAGGGATCTGCAAGACTGACAAATGGTTCTGGAATACCAGCCAGCTCGCGCTGCAATTCCCTGCTTCTGGAGCCCCCTTCGTGTTGTTTCGATACTGACCGGGTACGTGAGTTAGACATTCAGCCCTGCAATGATTTTTGCAGCTGTCGTAGTCTTATTTTTCGTCAGTATCCTATTCAATGACTTTTATTAAAAATTAAACTCCTCCAGCTCAACTTAAGATTTCATATTTAGTTTGCTACTAGTTTCGACGTTGCATCAACGCCATCTTCAGGCTCGTACACTTTGATGATATCAATTGTGTGTGGCTGAGTACTAGAAGTCCGCGGTGAGACCAATACGTGCTCCACATGGATGGCGGGCAGTAACTAGTGGAGCACGTATTGTTCTCACCACGGACTTCTAGTACTCAGCCACACACAATCGATATCATCAAAGTGTACGGGTCTAGAGATGGTAATGATGCAACGTCGAAACTAGTAGCAAAATAAATATGAAATCTGAAGTACAGCTGGAGGAGTTTCATTCTTAATAAAAATTATAACAGCTGAAGTCCCACCATCATCCAGTTTAAATATGGATGTACGAAGATTATTCAATGACTGTCTCTCGCGATCACTCAATACACCCTTTTATTCACGTTGCGACACAGGTGTGTGTGTGTGTGTGTGTGTGTGTGTGTGTGTGTGTGTGTGTGTGTGTGTGTGAGCCGAGCCGTAAATGCTGGAGTTTTAATTTACAAACGAAAGTGACAAATTTCTTACAGACTTCAACTCTGCAGGTTTGTAAAGTAGATTATGTTTTTCCATTTTGTAGAATGTGTATACGGCCACTATTTGGCTGAAAACGGTGACGATTCTTATGTTTTAAATGCGTCAGTCTTCAATGAAAATTAGTGTATGAGACGTCAATTAGTCTTCTCCATAGGCAGAGAATGTGCTACCTACCAGTTCTTGAGCGTACTCCGTAAAATCTCGGTCCACAGCATTGTCTCTACCTCATGTTCCAAGTTTCTATTTTCAAAATGAAACCAATCTTTTTGTGGCACTCAGTACAATTCGAGTGTCGACGTCTTGTGTTTGTTGCCACTTGTTGAGTTTTACGATACTCGTTGTGAACAAATATTATGAAGCACTCACATCTTACGCTTATCTATCGCTTGTGGTCCTCCTGACACACCACTCGTAAATGGAACAGGACGTGGGGAAGATTACAAAAAAAATTATTCAAATGGCTCTTAGCACTATGGAACTTAACATCTGAGGTCATCAGTCCCCCAGAACTTAGAACTACTTAAACCTAAGGGCATCACACACATCTATGCCCGAGGCAGGATCGAACCCGCGACCGTAGCGGTCACGCTGTTCCAGACTGACGTGCCTAGAACCACTCGCCGCTCCAGCCGGCCGGAAGATTACAGAGTTAATAGAATTATCCTCTACTTGCGATCGTGTGAGACCCAACTCGCTTTATTTGTTCATGAGAACCAGAAAATATTAGACACAGGCTCCCAGGTAGATGCCATTTTCCTTGACTTCCGGAAGGCGTTCGATACAGTTCCACACGGTTGCCTGATAAACAAAGTAAGAGCCTACGGAATATCAGACCAGCTGTGTGCCTGGATTGAATAGTTTTTAGCAAACAGAACACAGCATGTTGTTCTCAATGGAGAGACGTCTGCAGACGTTAAAGTAACCTCTGGCGTGCCACAGTGGAGTGTTATGGGACCATTGCTTTTCACAATATATATAAATGACCTAGTAGATAGTGTCGGAAGTTCCATGCGGCTTTTCGCGGATGATGCTGTAGTATACAGAGAAGTTGCAGCATTAGAAAATTGCAGCGAAATGCAGGAAGATCTGCAGCGGATAGGCACTTGGTGCAGGGAATGGCAACTGACCCTTAACATAGACAAATGCAATGTATTGCGAATATATAGAAAGAAGTATCCTTTATTGTATGATTATATGATAGCGGAACAAACACTGGTAGTAGTTACTTCTGTAAAATATCTGGGATTACGCGTGCGGAACGATTTGAAGTGGAATGATCATATAAAATTAATTGTTGGTAAGGCGGGTGCCAGGTTGAGATTCATTGGGAGAGTCCTTAGAAAATGTAGTCTATCAACAAAGGAGGTGGCTTACAAACACTCGTTCGACCTGTACTTGAGTGTTGCTCATCAGTGTGGGATCCGTACCAGATCGGGTTGATGGATGAAGTAGAGAAGATCCAAAGAAGAGCGGCGCGTTTCGTCACATGGTTATTTGGTAAGCGTGATAGCGTTACGGAGATGTTTAGCAAACTCAAGTGGCAGACTCTGCAAGAGAGGCGCTCTGCATCGCGGTGTAGCTTGCTGTCCAGGTTTCGAGAGGGTGCTTCCCCCTACTTATAGGTCCCTAGGAGATCACAAATGTAAAATTAGAGAGATTCGAGCGCGCACGGAGGCTTTCCGGCAGTCGTTCTTCCCATGAACCATAAGAGACTGGAACAGGAAAGGGAGGTAATGACAGTGGCACGTAAAGTGCCCTCCGCCACACACCGTTAGGTGGCTTGCGGAGTATAAATGTAGATGTAGATGTAGAATATACACTGATAAGCCTAGTGGCGTTGCGAGCACGTGACGCAGTAACTAAAGTACGTAAGAGGAGCGGACAAGGACATGCGATCACCCTAGCCAAGTTACGGGCAGCAAATGTGGAAATCCATTGAGATAAGAAACTTTGACAAAGGGCAGATTATCATTACGCAGATCCTATGAACGAATATCTCGAAAACGGAGAGGCTGGTCGAACGTTCATTTGCTACTGACGTGAGCATCTACGGAAAGAGGTAAAAGACAGTGAAGATACCACTAGGTGCTAAATGGTTGGACGTCCACGAATCTTCATAGAACGTGGTGTTCAGAGGCTTGTCTGCTGTGCAAAGTAGGATAGATGACGATCAGTGGCATCACTGCCGAAAGAGCACAGTCCTGGAGCACACACAAATGTTTCGGAGCACACCGTCCATCGAATGTTGTTGTACATGTAGATCCGCAGCAGACCACCCCTACGTGTTCACATGTTGACCCAACGACATCGTCCAATATGATTGCAGTAGGCACGGGACCATCGGGATCAATGGAAACGTGTCGGCTCTTCGGGTGAATCACATTTTTGATACACTAGGCCAATGGTCGTCTCCACAAACGCCGTCATCGAGGTGATCGGCGGCTCGAAACGTGAAGCGCGTTACGGACGCAGGCTGGTGAGAGCAGTATTATGCTATAGGAGGCATTCTCCTCCTCTTGCTTGGGACCTTTGTTAGTAATCGAAGGCACGCTGACAGCTGCGAACCACATGAATCCCTTCATGCTTGCTGCCTTCCCCGACGGCGATGTCGTCTTTCAGCAGTACAACTGTCCGTGTGTCGGAGCAAGAACCGTGCTATAATGGTTTGAGGAGCATTACAGTGAACTCAAGTTGACGTCGCGGCGACCAAATTCGCATGATGTAAGTCCTGTGGAACCCATCTGGGTCGCTATCTGGTCCCATCACCGCGTACGCAAATCAGCGGCCCATTATTTACGCGAATTATATGACCTTTGCGTGCTCAAATGGTTCAAATGGCTCTGAGCACTATGGGACTCAACTGCTGTGGTCATTAGTCCCCTAGAACTTAGAACTACTTAAACCTAACTAACCTAAGGACATCACACACATCCATGCCCGAGGCAGGATTCGAACCTACGACCGTAGCAGTCGCATGGTTCCGGACTGCGCGCCTAGAACCGCGAGACCACCGCGGCCGGCTTTGCGTGCTCATCTAGAGCCACAAACCTACCAACAAAAAGTCTGATCCCTGGCACCGAGAATCGGCGTCGTATTTCGTTCCAAAGACGGACAAACAAGTTCTTACGCTGGCGGTCATAATGTTTCGGTGCATCAGTGTATTCGTGCCGGCCTCTGTGGCCGAGCGGTTCTAGGCGCTTCAGTCCGGAACTCCGCGACTGCTACGGTCGCAGGTTCGAATCCTGCCTCGGGCATGGATGTGTGTGATGTCCTTCGGTTAGTTAGGTTTAAGTAGTTCTAAGTTCTAGGGGACTCATGGCCTCAGATGTTGAGTCCCATAGTGTTCAGAGTCATTTGAACCAGTGTAAGCGTACAGAGCAGGGAAAGCGGTTACCGCTGAAACAATACCTTTTCGGTTATATCGATTTTTTTGTCTCCGATTCTTCATGTCAATCGGGCAAAATAACCGGATTCTTAATTGTTCTTTTAGTTTTTTATTGCTGTTACCTCCAGTTATAAACGTAGTCTCCAGCAAAGAATGCGAATGTGAAGTAGACGGGCTTGGCGACAACGAGAGCAAAAGGTCACAATTTGATGAATTCCCTGGATCGCCACTTTTGGATGGTATCAGTTTTTCACCCTAAAGCAACCATAATATTAAGGCTTCTCTTATTATCCCAAGTTTATAGCATGTCTTAAAAAATACTGGTATATTAAACAAATTTACCTTCTCTTCCAAGGAACATTGAGGATATTGTCTCCTTACATGCCGCCGCAAGTTCCTCGTGCCCCCTCCCGTTTTGAATCTTTTAAAGCAAATGGAACAATGCACTTCATCGCTACACCACTTCGCAAAATACTTTCAAGCAACGTGTGACACCATTCTGCAATACAGCCTATGTCCGAGGACGACAGTGAGGAAGTACAGTACTGACCAACTGTACCGTCTGAGAGACCACACCGCTCACAAACAGCTGTATTACTTTTTCAGCACTGCTGCGTCGATTCTTACGTCATATGCTTGTTGGTTGTTTCTAACTGTTGCCATTGTTATTAAAACAGCACTGATAGCTTTTTTCTGTTTTCTACAATAATAATCCAATATTTCAAGGCAAACGAAATTTTACGAATAAACATTACACTTTTTTAAAAAAAGTTTTATTTAAAGAAACAAAAATTTTAGCATTCCTGCTATGAAAAATGGATATGCCAGGTTTTTACTAGTAATAAATGAAAAAACATGTTATAACCGAGACCAGACTTCATATTCACTGTCAATGTACCAACTGAACAATAAATGGGCCTGCTGACAGTGACAGAGTGCCAGATGAAGAGGGCAGATTAGCTGGGATGTGGAAATTCGGGGAGAAGTGGGCTGTTGAAACCATTTATGAGGTTATTAAAGATTTCTGGGAGAAAAAGGAATACCGGACGGCTGTAAACAAGCCATAATCCATCCGCTACATAAGAAGGGTGACAGGACAGGCACCAACAAATAAGCGGGCGCATCTCTACTTCCAGTCACCTACTAAATTATGTCCAAAGCTCTACCGAATAGAACAGAAGATAAAGCACAACACACAATTGGCGAGTACCAAGCAGGGTTCAGAAAAAATAGATCGTGCCCATAGCAAATTTTTAACTTGAAAACTATCCTCAGGATCAGAAAAATGTCTGATCTTAACATAGTCGCTAGGGTCATTGATTTCAAAAAAGCCTACGATTCTGTAGACGGACAGACAATATTCCTAGTACTGAAAGAAGCAGATATCGACAAAATAATCAGGCAATTACTCGAAGAGATACTCACAGACACAATTTCAAAAATTAAATTTCTAGGAGAAGTGTCTGAACCCTTCGGAATTAACACAAGTGTTCGGCAGGGCGATGGCCTCTCACCGACTCCTCTTCCATGTGTTCTCGGACAAGGTCGTGTTGGATAAAGAACCACAAGGGAAAATATCGAATGAATCCATCTAGCACAAGGAAAAGGAAGAGGCAGACTTGAAGTGAAATATCACGCTTTTGCTGACGATATTGCGGTTATTTTTAATGACAAAACACTGCAAAGATAATGATAGAAACACTTGACAAAACTTCAGCTAAAACCAGATTACTAATATCATATGAGAAAAAGCAACACATTAAACATAAACACAGCAGAGAAAAATATATACAAACGCAACAGGGAAACATCAAAAGAATTGATACGTTTAAATATTTTGGATAATGGATACAGTCAAATGCTTAGATAAAACCACAAGTAAGGAAAGACCGAAGAAAACGGAACTAGCGTACAAACTCAGCCAAAACCGACATGATAAAAGCTCTGTATCATTTCAGGCAAAAATTAAGAGCTACAGAACAGTAATTAAATCGGAAGCATTTTACGGATCCGAATGCCTCAAACTGAATAAAAGAGGTGAACCAGAAGGACTGGAGAAGAAAGAAAGGAAAAGACTCAGAAAAAATTTGAGACCACAAAAGAACAAAGACAGCAAGTGGACGAAGAGGAGAAATGAATATCTGTATAGAAAGACAGAAGCCAACAGCCTTGCCGCAGTGGTAACACCTGTTCCCGTCAGATCACCGAATTTAGGCGCTGTCGGGCCGGGTTAGCATTTGGACGGGTGACCATCCGGTCTGCCGAGCACTGTTGACAAACGGGGTGCATCAGCCCTTGTGAGGCAAACTGAGGAGCTACTTGATTGAGAACTATCGGCTCCAGTCTCGGAAACTGACATATGGCCGGGAGAGTGGTGTGCTGACCACATGCCCCTCCATAACGCACCCAGTGACGCCTGTGGGGCCCGCATCTCGTGGTCGTGCGGTAGCGTTCTCGCTTCCCACGCCCGGGTTCCCGGGTTCGATTCCCGGCGGGGTCAGGGATTTTCTCTGCCTCGTGATGGCTGGGTGTTGTGTGCTGTCCTTAGGTTAGTTAGGTTTAAGTAGTTCTAAGTTCTAGGGGACTTTTGACCACAGCAGTTGAGTCCCATAGTGCTCAGAACCATTTGAACCATTTTTTTGACGCCTGTGGCCTGAAGATGACATGGCGGCCGGTCGGTACCGTTGGGCCTTAATGGTCTGTTCGGTAGAAGTTCAGCAGTAGTTTTAGTTTTTTATAGAAAGATAGAAACGATCACATACACAACAGAAAGAGGACATTAAAATTTTACGGTCATCTGTACAGAATGAATGACAACAGGGTGACAAAGAAAATTTTTAACTTCATTTCCAAATTAGAAAACACAACGGGATGGCTGGAAGACGCAAGAAAGGACTTGAGAATAATTAACGTCGCAGGAAACACCGAACACAACGGGCAAAGTTTCAGGCTACCGACCAATACTGCAAAATTTCCTGTCCAACATCGAAATTCAAAACCTAGGAAGCCGATGTCAAATGAACAGAGGCAGGCCATCAGCCAAAGCGTGAAGAAGTTCTGGGAAGATAAGAAGAAAAAGATTGTACGTTTGTCTTAGGTTCTAAGCGTTCTATAACTGGCCAAATTCTGAAATAAAAAAAAAAACAAAGAAATACCAAAAATGTCTGTTATTCAGAACTAAAACATAGGTATCGGTTTCAACCGACAGGTTTTCCCCACCTTAGTAAAGGGTCACTCACAAGTACCTCTGGGTTTTCAGAAGACGTCTGCGAGAAAACTACGTAGAGAAACATTGTATGTCAGTGTATAGAGCATGTCTTCAAGTTTTTAACTCACATCCAAATTGTTCAATATGGAGCCTTTTCGTCACGTGGCAAACGTCAATATGCGCGTGCAGTTCATTGAAATTGACAGGGAAGGCGCAACGACTTGTAGCGACCCTTTTTTCTATCCCGACTTCTGTATCTTGCATGAAAGTAGGAATGTTAATTTATCCACACATTGATTGGTATAGAGGGGTTTTGTATTATCCCGGCTAGTTCTTAAATTAACCCCAGTGAGTCACTACACATATGGTCTTCCCAGTTCTGAAGGAAAAAAACCTAAGTAAATTAATACTAGTGTTTTCAATAGATTCTCGTTCACTTGTTTAAGTTACTAGTCTGCAGTTTATTCTTGGTGAAAAACACGTAACCTAATTATTTATGAACCTAAATCGAAGTAAAGTTCAAGACGAACAGTCAGTTTCTAATTAAATTCTCTTTTTCTTATTATTGTTTTGTGATGTTTTGAATCGTGATGAAAGTCTTTGTGTGTTGAATGCAGCTTGCCGCTAACTTCGTGTAATGTTTGTCTGTACAGAAGTGTATCTGTCGTCTTTATCGCACCTTCACGCTCATACCTGAATCAGTACAGTAAAGTCAGGGCTTCGTGTCTTATGATTGGCTGATCCGTAAAAGGACAGACAAACAATTATACTACTGGAGGATTGTAAGTAATTTCTAGAATTACATTCACTCTCTCTCTCTCTCTTTTTTCTCTATAATTTATCTGTGTACAATGAAAATATATTACTTGAGATCAGCCTCGTCGAATCTCTGGTAGAGCCCCTCGTCTTAATATTCAGCGGCAGTTTTGCTAGAAAAGATCTTTACGTTTGTTATTATTATTAAGCGCTGCATTCAGTTGGGAAAATCGGTCGTTTGAACAATTCGTTCAATTTACGACAGATCTAATATTTCAGATGTGGACGAAGCCTTTTTGGACGATTTGTAAAACTCATAGATTGCAGGTTCTCTTCGTCACAGCTGAAACTTCCCAATTAATTACAGGCCCAGACAATCATCAATGATTCATACAGAGAACTCATTCTTCATTCACTCTGTAATAAAATGTTCACAAACCTGATTTCAGATGAACGGTTTATATTAAATCCTTTTGTTGTACAGATTCCGTTTCCGGGTATCTCAGGAGATTTATTTTTACAGGTTTATCAGTTCTTTATCTCTCCCACTAGCGGCACAAATTTTCCTTGTTCGCTTTAGTGCGAAGAAGAGTACCTAAAACTTTTTTAACAATCCGATTTTGGAAAAAGTTCCGTTCTCTCTCTCTCTCTATCCCAACTATAATAACCATGGAGCATACATATCTCTCCCTCTGTTGTTCCAGAGAATAAACGTACTAGAAAAATACCTTGGCGTCGACGAGCTGTCGGCGCATATCTTACTAGAAAATCTGATCAGATACTTTTCAAACGTAAATAAATATGGATGATTTGATTAATCATTATTAATTAGTGCGTGGTAGAGGGTAATTTTCCGTGGGGATATTACAATGCCCCTCGCAGCGAGCGAAGTTTGTGAGCTCAATTTTTGATTCACCGAACACACTTCGCGAGCTATCTATTATCGTGGATAACCCGGAAGTGATGATTGTCAGTCCTCCGACTGAAAAAGAATATTCTGTTTGAGACAGACGAAGAAAAGAAATGTGGAAAACAGAAGAAATGAAGAGACAGGTACCGCGACTGTATTGCTTTTACGTGCATCTCGGTGTTATGTTTGCTGTGCACAACCAAGGAAGATGATCTTTCATGAACTGTTGTCAGGGTCTACCCATTCGGGAACTTTCTTAAGCAGGGAAACCTTGGAAAACCTCTTAAGCTTAGACCCCCAGCCTACGGTACATAGAAGATAGGAAAGCCTATAGAAGAACAAAAATAATTTTGAAATTTATCTCTAAAGAAAAGATAGGGATCAATTTGTATCCCGATTTGGAAAAGAGTAGTTTGTGCCTCTAGCAAAAAAAAACTTTTTACAATAAATAACGTGAATTTGCGTTTTACAATCTTGCTCCTAGTACAATATCTTGCGGTGCTAAACTCCCCCGGGTCTTGCATGTCCCCGACGTCCACATTTGTAGTCGTTCTTCTACGCGGCCCCCTTTGTAGTAGATCTTCTACGCGGCCCACAATGGGAAGAGTAGAAGGAACCGGGATACTCGAATTGACATGCAACATTCATTCCCAAAAGAATTAGCAGTGAACAAAAAGGAAACTCTTCCTGTAAGAGAACTGATTAGGTTGCACCGTCCAAGATTCTCCTTTTTGAAAGCAAAATCCTTATGGCTTCATGGATCCTTTTTGTTACGACGTACTTCAATGAATTTAACTCTTAATTAATGATGTTGCCAAAAGCATCATACGATTTACTTTCGTTTGAATACTCCTTTTGACTTTGCCTCCCCACTGGTACTTATAAGTCCAAACGCTTTAACAGATTTTCTATGACTGATTTGTCCTTCGTAATTTAAAGGATTCATGTAACTTACTATAGATTTTGGATTCAAATCATCGAATAATGGAAAGTGTAGTTCATTTTATACCAGACATCATCCATATTCCCTTAATAAGTCATATAATTTAGCTATCCTCAAAACTTTTTATTCTAAACACATATATTTCTTCGCTTTAGTGCTGTTTTGTAAAATTTATTAGCATTGAGGAATGCGGATTCGCTTCTTTCATTTTCTCTCTGATTCATACTGCGTTCATCCATGCGCATCTATGGAACTGGATTTTTCAAACAGAATTCCCAAACGAACACAAACCATTTAACAACTATTAATTCTATAAATATTAATAATTTTTAAAAACTCTTAACTCCTAATTGTGACACTTATTCCTTTTAAAGTTCAACCTGAATGAGTTTATTCTCGCGCTTGGTGCGAGTCTCTTATAAAGCATATCTGTGTCGTCTCTATCGATTTTAATTCTCGCGCCGACGTCAACTGTTTTGCGCGGGAAATTGTCTTTGCGGCGTTAACCGTCACTCACGATTCACTACCACAACACATCCCTTCACACGTTTATACATCTAAGCGTTCACATGAGATTATATATGAATATTCACTTTAAACCTTTTTTTTTTTTTTATTCAGCGTCATTTGCGGGAAACATTTCATTCTTCTCGCAGGTCAGTCAGATACTTTATACATCTTGATCACATTAGCAAAGCTAAAGTCCTATGTTCACTCAAACCACAGGTGAAGCCTATCTCCACTATCCTTTTTACAACATCCAATAATAATAATTAGTCACTATTTCTATATTCTATGTCATTGATTAACTACTTCACTTTAAAGGTTTTTAACACTACACACACACAGTTCATTGTTATATTTTTTTTACTAGCGTTCATCTCTGTCACTCGGAACACCATTCCTCCCTATCTTCTAATCTTCATTATATCTTTTTAAGTCATTGTGAGGAAATAACCCTTTTATTCTGTTCGATCCCGTGTATGCTTTTGGCACGACCAACAATAGTGAGCAGTAGGGGTTGTGGAGGGTTCGATCAAACCCCATTTCAACATGCGATCTATTTCTTTTTGAACTTGAGCCTTTAACCTCCAGGTAACAGGATAGAATGTTCGACAATATGTTTCGTGCGGCTTAACGTAGAGATGGCATATGTATCCTTTAATCACTCCTGGCCTTTCATCAAACACGTTGTCATACACTAATAATAATTCTTTGAGCTGCTTCTTCTGATCTTCAGTGATGCAGTCGGATTGATTTAACTTCTCATACACTAATTGACCGAAATCTCCTTTGGCTTGGAACTCATTATTTACGTGCCGTTTAGAATTCTGTGCAGTCCTGATTACTTGCACACTGATCCCACTATTATATTTTCTGGTAAGGCTTTCCTTTTTCAACAAGTCCAACTCAATTTCTTGTTTATTTATATTTAACCGAATTTTTCCTGTTTTAAAATCTATTCTGCATCCGTATTGACGTAGGCTGTCGACTCCGATACTGCAGTCTACCACCAAATTTTTCACAACAAGGAATGTGCTTAATATTGCTACATTTCCTACTTCTACACTAAGTAGTGACTGCACTTTTACATTCGCCGATCGAGCCCCAACGGCGCCTATTATTCTACAATTTTGAACTGGAAAAATTGGTACTCGTCTTATATTTCTGATCTTGTTGAATAGAGCCTCCGAAATAACATTCGTGGTTGCAGCTGTGTCTAAAACCGCCGTTATAGGTACAGTCTCCAAAATGACTTGCACTTCGGCTACTGCCACCTGTTCCTTATCCTCATCTTGGGGTTCTAAGTCTTCGGTCAATTCATCTGCCAGTAATCTTCCATCATTATACGTCAGCATGGGTACACATATCCTGTTGCCCCTCAACCTATTGTTGACCGCTCCTCCGGGGCACGAGTGGGTCCTTACAAGTTTGTTGGATTTTGATTCGCCTGGTGGTTGACATCGTCCGTCACTTCGGTAATTACCGGTTGATTCGTAGATGTCCGTCCCCACTGATGTTGGTTATTTGAGTTTATTCCCCCCGGTTGGTTCCACTTTCTATTACCGTTATTGTTCCATGCTTGGGGTCTGAAATTCCTTTCATTTCCCCATACGGGATTGTATCTTTTCCCATTCCTGTTATTCCTTGGATAGCCCCTCGCAAGACTATTGCCGGTATTATTGTTGAGATTTTGATGAGTTTCTCCATTATTTATCGATCTCTGTGCGTTCCCTTGCCTACCATTAGCCGGAGGTTCTATCTCCCTATATTGGAATCTGCTATTACGTGCTTTCTGGCTGTTCTCTTCTATAATGTCTATATGATCTAACGTCGTGAGGAACGACTCCAAGTCTTTATCGTTGCCGTAAATTAATTGATTCCGGATGCTAGTTGGTAATCTTGCCTTAAGTATGTTTATTATGTCTGGCAAAGGCATAGGTCTGTCCCAATATCTTGTTTTATTTATATATTTTTCAAAATATTTCCTAAGGCTTCCCTTCGAAAAAGAGAAAGGCTCGGGGTAGAGCACCTCCTGCCTTAGGCGTTCCTGTACTCCTTCTGACCAGAATTTCGCTAAAAACGCTGAAACACGTATGTTGTGCGGCAGCGATGCTGAGACATTGTAGAATCTCTGACCAGAGCAGTTGCGCTCGACTCGCAGTAGCGAGCAGTCAGTCAGTCTGCAGTAGTCAGTCCTCAGTAGTGCTTGGAGTCGGTTGCTAGCAGTAGCAGTCGGCGGGCGTCGGCATCGCTATGGTCGAGATTCAGGACGAGGTATAATTTATTTAAATAAATAATCATGCAGCTTTGCGCTCATCAGATAATGTAACGAACAGTCATTGTAATTTAACTTTCAAAAATCGCCCCCAATAATAATTTTGATTTAAAAGCAATTTTAGAGACAATCATTCAAATTTCCTTCCATTTCCTTTTAACAAAAATTTTTAAAAGGTACTTCCAATGCTTTTCATGCAAGCGCCAGAGAACAATAAGAGCAGAATTTTGACATGCAGTTTCACTAAGGTAAGAAATTTATTCTCGTTTCGCACAGGGCAAACACCGACTTTTCGGTTGAATTGAGTTTAGGTTATCATTACAGTTTCATTATCATGGGATTAGCGTTCATTATTTAATGGGAACTTGTACTTGAGTCAGATAGCGAGCTTTCATTTAACTGTCTTTGCCATTTATATTCTTGTGGCGAGTTTATACTTAGCTGTGGCACCATTTCTAATAAATATTGTTTTTAAAGTTTCTGTGGGAAGGTCACACTTAGCTGTGGCTCCATTACTAATAAATATAGTCTTTTTAAAATTTCTGTGGGGAGGTTACACTTGGCGACCCTGCCAGGATCGTATTTCGTAGAGAATCTTTTGAAAAACAGTCAGATATCTGCTCTTATTTGCTTAAATATAATTATAATTTGGCGCAACGCTTTTACTAATTTGTGACCTTCTCTCCTTAGATCATCGGCAATTTGTTGCTCTGTTGTATTTTGTTTGTTGCTTTTGCATTGTGTTTATTTGTTTTGTGATTTATTGTAACTATTGTGAAAATGCCGCGAAAGACTGTGAATAGTGTATCGCGAGGTATTATGAACGAAACAACCGAATTAAATGACTTCATCAATAGTACCAGTGACACGCAGTGTAAGGATGATAATCCTGCGTTCACTAACAGTCAGTGCGTTTTAACCACTTGTCTTACTGCTGAACATATAGCATTCTTGCAACAAATGTTTAATCAACTTAATGAAAGTTTCAAAAAGACGAGTGAAACATACGACAAACTTAATGAAAGTTTTAAACAGACGAATGAAACGTACGACAGACTTAATGAAAGTTTCGACAACCACTTCAAACAACTTAGCGAAACAATTAATGAAAGTTTCAATCTGGCGAACGAAAAACAAGACAACCTTAACGAACGGAACAAACAAGTTAGTGAACAGAGTACAGCTGTTACCGTGCAATGTCAGGACATTAAAGAACCATTACGTGTGAATACTAAGGCTTGTGCTAAAAACAGTAATAAAGAAGTTGGCACTGTTGCACAAGAATTAAGTAGTACACGTGTAGGCACAACAGATTCACATAAAGACGCCATCAATGCAGTCACTGAACAATGCCCTAAAAACGCAGTACAGATACGCGACGAGTTTAATTTAGAGTCAGTGGAAGTTTCACACACTCTGAATACGGAAGTCAATAATAAAAGTGAACGTCAGAACAACCAAATTGACGAAAGTATTAAAGTAACAGAATTAACAACTATTTCAGTCACCAATACGTCACAGAATCCGCCACGTTGCGAGCATTTGTCAGAGTTGCGGAGCGCTTATAATGTGAGCAATTTACAGAGACTACGCGACTTAAAATCCGAAAAGCTACGCGACTTAAAACCTGAAAAGATACGCAATTTGAAATCCGAAATGACACAGACAAACAGATTCACACACAAAACTGAACGTGCTCTCAAATTCAGTGGCGAGAACGTAGATTACGAGCAATTTTTATCCGTAAGAAAGTGTAAGGAATTTAATAATGACAGAGCACAGATACACGATTTGCACCGTATAGGACAACTTATTTTTGTACTTTCACCATTATTACCTGTAATGCAGAAACGAGCTTTGAACCTGTTACGACAATTTGCTATTGTACTTTCATCAGTATTGCCTATAATGCAGAAATTGGAATTAGCAAGAATACAGCAGTTTGTGTTTGGAATTTTACCGACATTGCCTGTAACACGAAAGCTGAAATTTATTTGCAGTGCGTAATTGACCTCAGGGGATTCATTATGCTTTAATGAATATGTGCCGTAGCGAGCATAGGGCCCCGAGCTGTAGTAGTGCTGTTTCATCTTTAGTTTTCTGCACTGCTGCCTTCTCTTCTACTATCCTTTATATCTATCAAAACAGCTCTTTAACTATTGCTCTATCTAGTATTAAGAAATAGGTAAAGAAAACCCGATAAGACAAAATTTTACCGAATGTGACAATTTTCAGTAGGCACTCCCGTAATGACAACTAACAACGTAATTTTAATAACAGATAAAATAGTAATCATCAGTATGTGTAAAATTAGCAGTAACAGCAACCACATTTTTGGTAACAATAGACGTTTTTCACCGTAACAGCATGAAAGTCAGTCGCTTAGCATACGTAACCAACAATGTAGTCTACAAGGTCAACCAAGCTCTGATGTTTCGCCGCGTGCACGTATAGTCCCAGCTACAACAAATGGTAGCGTACAGCAGCAGGAATAACTACGTACAGAAACACACTATTTCAATTCCTATCGCAATGCGCCGTATAGAAGTGACTATTATGACAGACGTAAAATTAACGAGCACAATTTTCAGCGTACATTTAATAACAGTCGATCTTTACAGCAGCAACAACATCAGCAACAACATATTATCATGAATCAACCAGACAATAGGTGTCATCCATAGCGTAAGACGTCAGTAAGAAATAACAGAGCAGTTTAAATAGTCAAAATACCATAACATCGTCCCGTAAATAACAGCACGTATGACAGAATTTGACCAGACACAGTACAGGTAGCCTATTCCAGTAACGTAAGCAATACTTATTGACACGCAGAATTTTGTTCACGAGAATGTTATTTGAAATATGCTTTGTTGAATGCTCCACTTTTATCGCACCCAGATCTTACCAGAAATTTTTCCATTGCCACCGACAGTACCAGCACAGCTTTAGGCTTACATATTTTTCAGGAAATTGAAGAAGATGGCTCAATAGTAATTAAGAACATCGCATTTGCAAACCGCATTTTGTCACCTGCTGAGCGAAATTATTCCGTTACTGAACTAGAAACATTATGTGTTGTATGGGCTTTTACGAGATTTCGGCACTTTCTTTATGGCAGACATACCACCGTTTACACAGATCACAGAGCTATACAATTTTTACTTTCAGCTAAATTTACTCACGACAGATTAAGCAGATGGAAACTGTATTTACAGGAATTTAATTTTACGATTGTTCACATTCCCGGTACACAAAATGTTATAGCAGACGCACTTTCTCGTTCTCTCAGCAACAATCAGCAAGACGTAGCAACCAACTTCTGCAAAGCAAATTTCAGCGTCATGTACATTCAACAAGTTGCATTTGAAAATTTTATTTCATCATCATTACAGGACATAGCACGAGAGCAAAGCAAAGACAATGTGTGGAAAGAAATTAAACACCTTTGGCAAGATAAGAATAATGCTACGATTAGAAACCACTACACTGTACGCAATGACATTCTGTTTCGCCGCTCTCATCCAGACAGTAACAATTGGTTATTATGCATTCCTGACGAACTGGTTAACAAATTAATCTGGTACACTCATTTAAGCTACGCACATTACGGAGCAAGAAAATGTTTTCTTATATTGAGACAGAACTGTTATTTTACAAACATGGAAAAACGTATACGACGAGTTTTAGCGTCATGTAAAATTTGCCAGAAAGCTAAGTCTGACACCACTTCACATATTCCTCCATTATATCCCATTGTACCTGTTAAATTAAGACATATGGCCGCAGTAGACATTTTTGGTCCAATTCCGAGAACTAATAGAGGTTTTTGCTACATCTTTGTCGCTGTTGAACTCACTTCAAAATTTCTTACTTTCACTCCGTTACGCAAAGCTACTGCTAAAACTGTTTCGAAAGCATTTGTAAAGCATTTCTTATTTCATGTAGGGCATGTGATGAAAGTAATTTCTGACAATGGATCACAATTTCGTTCTGCTATATGGACACGCATGTTACGAGCTAGAAACATTTCTCCGATTTATATATCCAAGTACCACGCCTCTTCGAACCCTTGTGAACGACTAATGAAAGAAATTGGTAAACTGTGTAGAATATACTGCCACAAAAGACATGTTAATTGGGACACACACGTACACTCATTTCAAGATGTAATTAATTCCATTCCAAATGAATCCACTATGCTACCTCCGTCTGTTATACTGAAAAACGTTGAACCACCAAACAAAATCAAAGAGTTAGTAAATTTTCCTACATCTCGTCGATTACGACACCACGAAATAATTGACATTGCGCTGAACAACATCAAACGTGCCGCAGAGCGCCGGAGAAGACAGCAAAAACAGATTTGTAGACACCGAGACTTTCACGTTGGACAGAAGATATTAGTACGTACACACTATTTATCCAGCAAATTAAAAGGTAAGTGCAGTAAATTTGAACTTCTATACGCAGGTCCATATCGGATTCGCAGCATTCCTCACCCCAATGTTGTACACGTCGAAACTCTGAGAACCAGAAAATCGAAAGGCAACCATCATGTGTCAAACATTAAACCCTTTATCGAATGAAACCACTTTACGATGTAACATGCTATGAGGCCGTTTACACATTTTATGACCACTTATGCAATTATATTCACATGACTAATTATTGATGATTATCGTATTTTTTCTTGGCAAGTGCCCGGCAAGGTAAGGTTAGCAGGTCGCTTTTCTTGTCGTTACACATCAGACCGTGCATATTTTCCAGATGAACTTACACATTTTGTGACCACTTATGCAATTACATTTATGTGACTACCTATTGATGATTATCGTATTTTTTTCTTGGCAAGTGCCCGGCAAGGTAAGGTTAGCAGGTCGCTTTTCTTGTCGTTACACATCAGACCGTGCATATTTTTCAGATGAACTTACGCATTTTATGAATAATTATGCAATTCTCTATAATGACGCATTAATTTTATCAAATTCTCTCTCCATTGAAGTCTTTAATTATCGCATCTATTAACTACACTACATATAAGCTGAACACAACGAATGTCACATTTTGTCTTTCTTATGTATGTACGATTGTTTTCATGTTTTGTTTGTATGCACAGTGAACTAGTTAAGGTATAACACACACCATTTGACTTTGACATTTTGCCTTGTGACATCTCAACATCGTGACTGTTTTACATTTTCCTCTTTTGCTGCTGCATTACCATATTCTCTGTACACTTTTTGCCTTTAAACACTGTCTGTGCTTTGAGATATTACGTTTTCTGTCATGTTATGTTGTATGCTTAATTGAGTCACCATTAACCAGTCACTATTTAATGGGTATATGATTTAAATGCAAGACATTAATCTTTGTTCATCAATTTCAGAAATAAATGATGCGTACAGGAAATGAATTAAACAGAAGTGGGAATTTCACCTATGGAATAAACGAAAGAAGATGCAATAAGCTAATGAGGACGAGTAAATGGATCAGAATTAACAAGCATTAACCAGAATATATTATACACATCGCAGAATAGCAGTCTTAACTAATTTTTTCTTTCAGAATACAAAGCGATTGATGCAAGCTGTCAGACAGAACTACACATTTTAGTTTTAAGTGATGAAATATGCTAGGGATTAGGAATAGTTGTGTGATGAATAATGAAATGATTTTTGCAGATGATAATGAATGCTGATAATGAACAATGATGAAGAATATGGTACTATGAATAATGAAGTTTTTGTTTACAGGTGATGATAATGATGGAGTTATGATGATATGAATAATGAAGTTTTTCTTTACAGATGAGGATAATGTTGAAGTTATGTATTTATGCTATGTAGTTATTTAAGTATTTGTTGCAGTTTAGTTTGACAGCAGGTGTTATATTGCGTAGTAGGATGACTGAAGGTTTTGGAAAGGACAGCTATGGAACACATTTTTTATACACATTTCACTACCTGTTAATTCGAAGTTCACTACTTTTCAGCATAGTCTGCGTTTCTTCTTTCAGCTCAATAATCCATTTTGTATTTTTCTTTCAGGAGAAGCTTTTTATGATACTTACTAAACTTGTTACTTATTATACCTGTTCTAGTACTTGCATTTTTCTTACCCACTTGTGTCTATCATTTATAAATGTGATAACCTTGCTACAGCTGACTCATGACGAATGACGTTACACAATCTTTTCATTTATAGGAACAACCTAGAAGCAATTTTTTCTCTTATTTCTTCTTGCTTTCCCTTATAATTACCCAAAGCAATGCATTGCTAGCAGAAAAAACAAAATGTATTAACAGTCCCAGATAATGTCACTAGTTTATGATAATTCTGAATAACACTGATCAGCTCTGAATAGTATGTCACTTGAATAATGACTTCTTAATGATACCAAAACATAATTGCCACTATCTATTGTAATGAGAGTACTTATTATGCCCATGCTTATTAATGCTACTAATGTTTTGTACTATTCAATACTTGCTGGCCACTGAGTGCCCATAATTAATGTAACTTATAATGCCCATGCTTATTAATGCTACTAATGTTTTGTACTATTCAATACTTGCTGGCCACTGAGTGCCCATAATTAATGTAACTTATAATGCCCATGCTTATTAATGCTATGACTGTAATTAACTGATTTTTCTAATAATGATTTCTTAATGATATGAAGAATACTGAATGATGAATAATGTTTTATACTATTCAATACTTGCTGGCCACTGAGTGCCAATAATTAATGTAACTTAACGTTTTGTTAGTGTTTTCAATGATGACTTCCCATATTAATACTGAATGATGATAAATATTTTGTACTAATCGAAAGTTGCTAGGCCACTGAGTGTTAATAGTTACTTGTAAATATGTCATTTGAATGAGGAAAAATGTTTTGTAATACTCAATACTTGATGACGATTGATTACCACTCTTGTCTTTAAATTAATTAATGAACATTTTTCTGTAATACTACATTCATGGTACAGAAATGTTCAATGACTAGAGTATGGATACCGCAAACTACTTATGTAATCACTAATCAAGACTTGTGTGTTAGTTAATGTCCTTCACCTTCTGACCTAACTACCTGAAATTATTGTAACATCCGTTTGTCTTGTCCATCCTCATTATCATGGAGCACTATATTTGGTTTTTGCACTAATTCTACGTTGGTGTGCCGCCTCTTAAAAGCGTGGTGTTGACACGACATGCTGTCCACCACTGTAGGCGAAGAAACTACTTATGTAATCACTAATCAAGACTTTGTTATGGAGCACTGTGTGCCGCCTCTTAAGAGCGTGGTGTTGACACGACATGCTGTCCACCACCGTAACCGATGAAGACGTTATTCTGGTCCCACTGTTTGGTGTACCTGGTATACTGCCAAATGATAGTATGGAATACTACTACGACGTTTCACTGTCTTGATAAGCTGATAAATACTTCTGGGAACGGAACTGCAGATTGTATCACTTAGTTGTGATTCTGTGGAAAGATATGGACTTTCAGTGCAGCTATGTGCGAACTAAAGTGCTACAACCATGATGCAATCCTTCCTTTCCTATCCTAATAGTGAAAATCATTTTTTTACTAACACCGTTTATGTTCATGGCATATACATTTTTTCTCGATTTGTTGAACTCTAGTGCGAGTACACTTGTGTCACTTGTCGACATGATTTTTGCCATTTGTTGTCAAAATACTAAAGACATTTTCGATTTGTTTTGAAGTGCAGTATGTGTGCACTCTTGTCATCTATATTGTATATACTTTTTGTGATTTGATGATTTTTTCTACTCTTGCGTTTATTTGTTATAAAAATGTTCAAAAGTTTTCAGTGCATGTGCACTTATGTGAATATGTTTTCAACTGAACTACAGTGCCTGTGCACTCTTCTCAATTTTCGATATGATTTGTGTTCATTCTGTATACCTTTTATGATTTATGTCATTTGTTACTCTTGTATATACATTTCGTCTTTTACTGATATGTTCTCCACTGCAGTGCATGTGCACTCATGACACTTGTCAACATGATTTTTTTTGCCTGTTATGAAACTGCTAAAGAAATTTTCAGTGTGTGTACACTTTGTTATCTGTCAAATAATTTGTATATACATTTTTCCTGATTTGTTTTGTACTTATATTTTGTCTTGTCTGTAATGTTTTTTAATCGGTGCATGCGCACAACATTTAATTCATGTGATACATCTAAATATTTTGTAAATGTTAATTAATTAAAAGAAAAATTTGTTACGATGGCAAGTCCAAATGACTCACCATCGCTGCCAAATTTTTGCCCCCCCAGTGGAGGGTTATGAAACACGTATGTTGTGCGGCAGCGATGCTGAGACATTGTAGAATCTCTGACCAGAGCAGTTGCGCTCGACTCGCAGTAGCGAGCAGTCAGTCAGTCTGCAGTAGTCAGTCCTCAGTAGTGCTTGGAGTCGGTTGCTAGCAGTAGCAGTCGGCGGGCGTCGGCATCGCTATGGTCGAGATTCAGGACGAGGTATAATTTATTTAAATAAATAATCATGCAGCTTTGCGCTCATCAGATAATGTAACGAACAGTCATTGTAATTTAACTTTCAAAAATCGCCCCCAATAATAATTTTGATTTAAAAGCAATTTTAGAGACAATCATTCAAATTTCCTTCCATTTCCTTTTAACAAAAATTTTTAAAAGGTACTTCCAATGCTTTTCATGCAAGCGCCAGAGAACAATAAGAGCAGAATTTTGACATGCAGTTTCACTAAGGTAAGAAATTTATTCTCGTTTCGCACAGGGCAAACACCGACTTTTCGGTTGAATTGAGTTTAGGTTATCATTACAGTTTCATTATCATGGGATTAGCGTTCATTATTTAATGGGAACTTGTACTTGAGTCAGATAGCGAGCTTTCATTTAACTGTCTTTGCCATTTATATTCTTGTGGCGAGTTTATACTTAGCTGTGGCACCATTTCTAATAAATATTGTTTTTAAAGTTTCTGTGGGAAGGTCACACTTAGCTGTGGCTCCATTACTAATAAATATAGTCTTTTTAAAATTTCTGTGGGGAGGTTACAACGCTTTTTCAAAATCTTCATACGTCGAGCAAACAGAAGTCATGTCCGAGGCCCAGATCGCCCCCGAACCTTGTATATACCCAGTAACGAAACTGATCTTCTGCCACTCCGACCAATTTCTGGGTAGCACTCCTCTAAAACTTCGAATAAAAACAATCGGATGGACCCCCCTTTTGTCCGTGTTAAAAATCTGAAATTGCCGATGCTTTATCATTTTTTCTTCGGCATGACAAAGGCTTTCGTAATCTCCATCCGCTAGGACATCACGCGAACAACTAGCTCGTGGCAATTTGATATTCGAGTTACTTACACATGTCGGTATTGTGTGCGAATGTGCAGTAACTGGGTCTATAGTCGCTGACAACTTCTGCTGTCGACCTGTATTCATTTGTTCTGAGCCTTGTTGTGAAACGCGTATCGATTCTTCGATCGTTTGTTTCCAATGCTCGAGATCATCACCTAACTGCTGTCGCACTTCCTCAAGTCCTTTCGCAAACAAATTCTCTTCGTGTTTGGCGCGTAGACTCTGGAATGCTGCTTTAGCATTTTGCTCAACGTTTTCACACATTAGCCTTTTGTTTTCTAATGTGATTTCGGATAATTTACCCGTTAATACATTAATCTGGTGGTCAATAACGTCTTGACGTTCTGTCAGATGTTCCACACTTTCCTTTAGGTTCGTCTGCGTACGTGCCAATTCAGGAAGTTGCGCAATTGCACATGACATGGCATCTTGCTTTTGTACTAACTGCGGAACCATTTCCACCTGTTCGCGTACGGTATCTATCTTAATGGCCACATACTCCTTCATTTCTACACGTACACGTTGAGTAGATTCCTCACATTGAGCTTTAACCAATTCTATTTGTGCAGTTAATTTTCGTTCCGTCTCTTCGGCCTGATCTTTTAGTTCCTTTGTCTTTTCCTCTATCCGCTGCTCTAATTCGGAAAAACTGGCCTGTAAGTGCTGCTTAATCTCAGCTTTCAAATTTTCCTGCCCTTCAGTGACTGAAGCTAATTTTGTATTCAAATGGTTTTGCCCTTCAGTAACTGAGGCTAACTTCGCATTAATGTCGGTTTGCAAATTTTCCTGCCCTTCAGTAACTGAGGCTAATTTTGTATTAATGTCGGTTTTCAAATTTTCCTGCCCTTCAGTAACTGAGGCTAATTTTGTATTCAATTGGTTTTGCCCTTCAGTAACTGAGGCTAATCTCGCGTTAATATCGGTTTTCATATTATTCATACTCTCGGTTATCATTTGCATCTGTCTCATTATAATTACTAATGGATCTAATCCATGTTGCATCCCTGCTGTTACATCTCCAGCCGTGTCTACCGGGCGTTCTATTGCGCTATCTGTAGCAATCGGTTCTACAACACTTCTTACTACCTCATTATCGTCGGTGCTCACAGCTGAAGGCAGTTGCGTGTTGCTCTGCTCTGCTTGACTCATCTTAAACATTGCCCTAGTTAAAACCATATAAATGTTCTACAGTCAAGATTTATATATATCTCCCTCCACACAATAACAGTTTCATATATTACTTATATATTTAAATGCAACTAGGGCAGGTCAAACTACGTCTGGTATGAACACAATTAGTCAGCGTTCAAATCTACGTCTACTTCCAGCATACTGCGCCCTGCATGCTGTTTATTCGTAGACCCCACTAATTCAGCTGCGAGTATTTCTTCTCTTTTTTCCAAGTTAGGTTGTCTCGTCGTCGTTCACATGAAACAAAGAACAAAATTATTTTAACAACGTCCAAAAACGTGTCCTGTCACGGTCGCCATTCTAATTAAATTCTCTTTTTCTTATTATTGTTTTGTGATGTTTTGAATCGTGATGAAAGTCTTTGTGTGTTGAATGCAGCTTGCCGCTAACTTCGTGTAATGTTTGTCTGTACAGAAGTGTATCTGTCGTCTTTATCGCACCTTCACGCTCATACCTGAATCAGTACAGTAAAGTCAGGGCTTCGTGTCTTATGATTGGCTGATCCGTAAAAGGACAGACAAACAATTATACTACTGGAGGATTGTAAGTAATTTCTAGAATTACATTCACTCTCTCTCTCTCTCTTTTTTCTCTATAATTTATCTGTGTACAATGAAAATATATTACTTGAGATCAGCCTCGTCGAATCTCTGGTAGAGCCCCTCGTCTTAATATTCAGCGGCAGTTTTGCTAGAAAAGATCTTTACGTTTGTTATTATTATTAAGCGCTGCATTCAGTTGGGAAAATCGGTCGTTTGAACAATTCGTTCAATTTACGACAGATCTAATATTTCAGATGTGGACGAAGCCTTTTTGGACGATTTGTAAAACTCATAGATTGCAGGTTCTCTTCGTCACAGCTGAAACTTCCCAATTAATTACAGGCCCAGACAATCATCAATGATTCATACAGAGAACTCATTCTTCATTCACTCTGTAATAAAATGTTCACAAACCTGATTTCAGATGAACGGTTTATATTAAATCCTTTTGTTGTACAGATTCCGTTTCCGGGTATTTTAAATCTCAGGAGATTTATTTTTACAGGTTTATCAGTTCTTTATCTCTCCCACTAGCGGCACAAATTTTCCTTGTTCGCTTTAGTGCGAAGAAGAGTACCTAAAACTTCTTTAACAATCCGATTTTGGAAAAAGTTCCGTTCTCTCTCTCTCTCTATCCCAACTATAATAACCATGGAGCATACATATCTCTCCCTCTGTTGTTCCAGAGAATAAACGTACTAGAAAAATACCTTGGCGTCGACGAGCTGTCGGCGCATATCTTACTAGAAAATCTGATCAGATACTTTTCAAACGTAAATAAATATGGATGATTTGATTAATCATTATTAATTAGTGCGTGGTAGAGGGTAATTTTCCGTGGGGATATTACAAGTTTCAAATTAACAGGTTATTTTATTTAACAATAATTATTAATAAATCAGTTAATTCACACGATCGCATTCAAAGGGGTTCTTTGAATAAGTATCTAATCTGGAATCCCGTCAATATCAGAGATACTAAACAACGTTCTGTCACTTTCGATAAAAAGATTGTTCCCGTTTAATATCCATAAACTGTCACGAACTATGATTACTAGTCGCGTGAAGTAAAGCTTTTCCACTATCGCAATACAAAGTCCGAATCTGTCCAAAAATCGTTAATTCCGTAAAATATTTAAATCTTCACACGAAGTGACGTTAAAGTCAGAGAGATTATTGATCACCTCCCAGTTCCTCTAATATGACTAAAGTTCTAATTCTGATCTGAAATTAGTGTTTCCCAAAAAACAATCTCGTCGCGATTTATCCTTGCACCCTGGTTTAATAAAGCTCCTATTGTTGCTTCCTACAGCTGTACGTCCTAATTGACTTCGAACAGACTAGAGGATAGAGACTGGAGTATCATAATTGCATTGTATGTCTATTTATACTTTAGTAAGCGCTATCTTTGGTGTTCAAGGCCTACGTTCTGTGACTATAATATTGATTTTCTCGTATATAAGAATAACTAATAATTTAATCATTTCTATCGTTTTTCCCCCCTCCCATGCTTCCAAAATTTATGATTAAAATTCTTTTCTTTTTCTATTATTTTTCTAATATAGATCTCCCTCTATTTGTCTCTTATTTCTATTTCGTAAATTACTACTTGTGGAGGGGCTTGGGACATTTTCTGAATTAATATTTCGAGGGCTTGGGAGCTAATTTGGGAGCTATTTTGGTTTTTTAACACCGAGAGGCGTTGTAGGTGTTACAGACGGCAGCGGGCATTGAAAATTTGCAGGCGCGAACTAACTCGATGAGACAATACGGAGTGGATAATTTGTCTACGTAATCTGACACGCTTGCATCACATGGTTCACTCTTTAATTATGGCAGGGCGCATATTACGAATCGAAAACTTGGACAGATGCTCCGTTATGTACCATTTTTCTGTATATGTCGCAGTTCTCACGCAGTTGTCCTCTGAAAACACGGAGGTAATTACGAGAAATCCTGTAGATTCGAGGCAACTGCCGGCCAATTTCCGTCCGTTTATTTCATCGGAGCGTTCTCTCTCCGTGACGCAAGTGGCAGCTGGGCTTTCAGAAAGAGCTTAGCCGCCGCACACATATGGCGACCGACGGACGGTTGTTGAACAAAACGCCGCGCCCGGCGGGAAAGAAGCGCTCAATTAGGTGGGCCCGTGTGATGAATGGCGCGCGCAACCCGATCGCACCGTTTGACGTTACCGGCGGGGCCGCCGTGATTGATTGGCGCCGGGGAGCTCAGGAAGGCAGGGAACGACGCCGACGCCGAAGCAGACGCCGGCGCCGCGATCCAGCGTCGCTGCCCTATTGGCCTAGCCGACGGCCACCAACACTCTGCGTGCCACGCTACAGCCGTTTGCGGAATCCTATCCTGCTTCACAAACACGTCTAGTCTGCGTGTAGCCCTGTCAAGCGCAAGCGCATTCATTTACACCACCACTCCGCAAGCCACCGTACGGTGTATGGCGGAGCGTATATCTACACTACTGGCCATTAAAATTGCTACATCACGAAGATGACGTGCTACAGACGCGAAATTTAACCGACAGCAAGAACATGCTGTCATATGCAAATGATTAGCTTTTCAGAGCATTCACACAACGCTGGCGCCGGTGGCGACACCTACAACGTGCTGACATGAGGGAAGTTTCCAACCGATTTCTCATACACAAACAGCAGTTGACCGGCGTTCCCTGGTGAAACGTTGTTGTGATGCCTCGTGTAACGAGGAGAAATGCGTACCATCAGGTTTCCGACTTTGATAAAGGTCGGATTGTAGCCTATCGCATTTGCGGTTTATCGTATCGCGACATTGCTGTTCGCGTTGGTCGAGATCCAATGACTGTTAGCAAAATATGGAATCGGTGGGTTCAGGAGGGTAATACGGTACGCCGTGCTGAATCCCAACGGCCTCGTATCACTAGCAGTCGAGATGACAGGCATCTTATCCGCATGGCCGTAACGGATCGTGCAGCCTCGTCTCGATCCCTGAGTCAACAGATGGGGACGTTCGCAAGACAACAACCATCTGCTCGGAGACCATGGCTGCGGTTACCCTTGACGCTTCCATCACAGACAGGAGCGCCTGCGATGGTGTACTCAACGACGAACCTGGTTGCACGAATGGCAAAACGTCATTTTTTCGGATGAATCCCGGTTCTGTTTACAGCATCATGATGGTCACATCCGTGTTTTGCGACATCGCGGTGAACGCTGATTCGAAGCGTGTATTCGTCTTCGCCATACTGGCGTATCACCCGGCGTGATGGTATGGGTTGCCATTGGTTACACGTCTCGGTCACCTCTTGTTCGCATTGACGGCACTTTGCACAGTGCACGTTACATTTCAGATGTGTTACGACCCGTGGCTCTACCCTTCATTCGATCCTTGCGAAACCCTACATTTCAGCAGGTAATTCACGACCGTATGTTACAGGCCCTGTACGGTCCTTTCTGGATACATAAAATGTGCTGCCCTGGCCAGCACATTTTTCAGATCTCTCACCAATTGAAAACATCTGGTCAATGGTGACCGATCAACTGGCTCGTCACAATACGCCAATCACTACTCTTGATGAACTGTGTGGTATCGTGTTGAAGCTGCATGGGCAGCTGTACCTGTACACGCCATCCAAGCTCTGTTTGACTCAATGCCCAGTCGTATCAAGGCCGTTATTACGGCCAGAGCTGGTTGTTCTGGGTACTGATTTCTCAGGATCTATGCACCCAAATTGCGTGAAAATGGAATCACAAGTCAGTTCTAGTATAATATATTTGTCCAAAGAATACCCGTTTATCATCTGCATTTCTTCTTGGTGTAGCAATTTTAATGGCCAGTAGTGTATTACCCCTATCTTTACCTCCACCTTTCTCTCTTCCATTCACGAAGATCAATGTCGGTAATGCTATGGTGACCTAATTTCTCTGATTTCCTCTTAGTGATTACTTCGCGTGACACATGTGAGAGGATGAAATATGACGCCGGACTCTTCTTACAGCGTGCGCTGTCGAAATTTCAACAGTAAATGTCTCCGTCATGCACAACGCTTCTCTCGTAGCATCTTATTATACTTAAAATGTTTACCCGTTCTATTGTTTTTTCATCAGCTTCTGTCTTAGTTATCACTTAAAACATCCCACTAAATGTCATTGACATGGAATTGCTTGAAAATATTTTCTTATTATATTCTACACATATTTTATTTACTTCACAGATTCCTCTCCGGAAATCGTCTTCTCTTGAAAAAAAAAATTCAATGTAAGGTCATCAGCATATAGGAGTGATTTTAGCTTTACCAAATTGCTTGGTCGTACCCCAGAGTTTATGCTATAATTTCATCTGCGAATTGCATCGACAGCGTACACAATGAGCTAGTCTCGTTGGATGACGTTTCCCGACATGGGTTCCTATTCAAAATACGATGTACTCACTCCCCTCTGCAAGTCTTACAAGTCTGTAACGGCAATTTCCGACCACCCTGTATATCTATATTATATTGCTTATTTCCAGTTTAGCGGAAGACCGTTTTCTTCCAGCACAATCTTAAGTTCGTTAACACTTTTATCGCTCCTATAATCATCCCCGTTAATATCACCAATGACATTACAGAATGCACCAAAGTCACTAGTTCACAACTGCCCGCAAATACGGTGACGTAAAAAAATCGCAACACCAGGAGGAAGTTGGGCGACATAAACTAAAGTTGGTAGGCGTGTTTCTGCATCTGAAAGACGATGTACATTCAAATTTCGCACCAGTCGCGAAAGAGTGGTACTAGTAGCGCCACTATGAGGATGAAAATCACGTTTACTTCAAATACTCGCTGCTTTTGAGATTGTACGTGGTGAGTTGATGTTAGTCTAGAATGCCCGTATCGCGACAAAGACTCCATCATCGACCCCTCACCGAGTTTGAAGGAGGTTGTGTAACAGGGCTACGAGAAGCTGGATGTTCCTTCTGCGACACTGAAAAAAGACTTGGCAGGAAGGTAGCCACTGTCAGTGACTGCTGGCAGCGGTGATCGCGAGAATGTACGGTCGTAAAAAGACCGGGGTTCTGGACGACCACGTGGCACTACCGAGAGGTAAGACATTGTGTCCGGCGTGTGGCTCTGGCGCATCGTACTGCATCTGCAGCAGTAATTTGAGCAGCAGCTGGCACCACAATGACATAACAAACTGTTACAAATAGGTTACTTCAAGGATAGCTCTGAGCCAAACGCCCCGTATCGTAAATCCCACTGTGCCCAAACAACTGCCATTTTCAACTTCAGAGATGTTAAATTCCATACCATTCGTGTGTGCCATAATTTGGCATTACTCCACGAAATGCTGTATGCTGAGAACGTTGACAGTGCCCACCTTCAGAGGGTGCATGTTGCACCCTCTTGTGCTCCCCATGACTTTACGGCACACGTCTCCCATGCTTCCCCTACTGGTAGTGGCGTGGCGATCCTCTACAGTGACGGTATATTTGCTGATGTAGTTGTCTATCCTCCCGGATGCTCGAAGTATGGCTCTTATATTTGGTGGCGTCAGGTTCGTCAACGTCTATGCCCCATCTGGTTCGGGTCGCAGCCGCGAACATCCAGTTTCTTCTCTGAGACGATAACGCCTTAATCAAGGGAGGCGATTACAACTCTACCCAGGCGCCTAACAACCAACTGCCGCATCACACTCCACATGTGACGCTAGCGGCAATTGTCCAGCATCTCAACTTTGTGGTCTCCTGGATCATGTATGAGTCTGTGGGTTTATTTTGTCAAGTTGCACAATGGATTGATCTAACAAGTACCCTTTGGCTCCTGCAAGAAACAAGTTCCACCTCACACTGCTACAGAAGTCAGACAGATGCTCCTAATGTACCAACAAGAACTGCTTGAAAAACATTCAGCAACAAATATCTTCTGGAGTCGTCCGCTGTAAGGAAAAGACACAAAAATATTTTATATTCTCACGTAACTATTGGAATACTTGGGTACTGGAGTATTGCTAGTTACTGTAAGAAAAACATTAAACGAACGAAAAATATTATTTATTGCAAAAAATTCTGAGAAATCAAGTGAAACTTTTTCTTAAAAAATAATAAATTTCAGGTTTCTTTTTGGAACAGTAGATTGCCTCTTATGGATAGGAATGCTATTATTTTACAAAGTATGGAAAGGTTCTTTTCTCCCTTTTCTTTAAGAACGTTATTTACTCGGCAGAATGGCTGAGAGCCGCGCCTACACAACTTGAATAACTTTTCTAGGTATGGTCAAGGCTGTCGTGTGAGAAATGTAATGGAATGTACTGTTATGGAGGACAGATGGGGCTCGCATATGCTGTAGCACACAATACCGTGAGCTGCGATGACTGCTGCCGGCACCGCTTGCTGCTGACAAATAATGCAACCATCTCTTGCTATCTGGATTGACCTTCGCCAATCAAACTCTCCCTACTCCTTGATGAAGTTGAAGTCAAGGACTCCTATTCGCCCCTAGTCTAACTATTGGCGTGGTACACCAGTCAGATAATCAGTCCACCGCGATGCCACTCAATATTCGCTCGCAGGCGTTTAACTAGTACTTTGTCCATGTTCAAACTGCAAAATATGTGTGGCGGCCAAGACAGTGAACAATGCTTAATCGCGAGCGACTCAATATAGAGTATCACTCCGATTTACTAACGACAGAGGTGCTCTCCCAGTGAAGTACTGAGGAGAGACTTTGTTCCTCGCACTTTGCGTACATGTACGAGCGCACTCGCTCTCGTTACGTGTTCCTGCTCCAAGAGCGACAACAGAACAGCCCCTTTATCTGGAAAAATTGCAAGGGTATATCATTCGCTGTCTTCCCCCACTCCTCTGGCTCTTTTCATCAGAAATATGCCGCCGATCAGCTTTGCTCTTTTAAACGGGAGAGTGACGTTTCGTTTAAGTCGACCAATGCGGAAATATGTAGCATCTCTGTTAGGTGTATACTGTCCACCTGTGAGAACTCCGTAACAATGCTGTCGGTCCGTCAAAAAATGTGTCTTCAGGGCGCTCCCACACAATGTAGCGGAATTTGCTTTTAAGCCAAACACGCGGGTCGTTCTCCCTTCTCTCTGGCAAAAGCTGTCCTCTCTCTGGGAGGTCGCTCCGACCGAAGTAGGTGTGTGTTGGTTGACTCACCCCTCTGAAGGGACAGGACTCCCAGCAGGCTGGTTGCCTCTTCAGAATGAAAATTCCTGTGGCCGTCATGTTGTGTACACCAGCCTCGACTTTTTCAACCTCGGTGCACACTTGTGATTTACTTGATTTGCATATCGCTTACATGAATTCATACAAAATTGACTCTACCTCATTGAGTTTGGGTTCGAATGAAGCGTTTTGATGTGCAGAATACGATTGTGAGGACGGAATATGTAAGAAATGAAGGTCAGGAGAACACGCCACCTTACACATGTTCTCGGTGATTGTTCAGGGTTGTTTACGTATTTCACTAGCCATTCTTCCAGTCGCCTCGATCGTGTTTATATCTCCCATGATCTTGTCTGTAGGGTGCAGGCTGCTGAACTCTGGCCCGTTGCATTCTCAGACCATGACTCACATACCTGTGCCATCAGTATCGGCCGCCAAAGGGTGTTGCGCAGCCAGGGACTATTGAACACGATCCATCTTACTTCACCCAATTGCTGGAAACTCATCGAAACCATTTGGACAGCTTGTCATCGACGCCGTGGTGCATATCATACTGCCCTGTTATGGTGGGTCCTCTGTGTAAAGCCTGTCCCCTGTAAGGTGTTGATCAGTTACGAAATGGAGACTGCGGCGTGGCGGCGACGAACTCAGGATTTCTATTTGACCATTCTCCAGGAATGCGCTGTGCTGCCATATGCGTCAGAGCATCAGACGATAGAGAACTGTGCCAAGGAATACTGCCCTCTCTCAGTCATCTTGAAGGAGCTATGGTCAGGCCGCACACACAGGACAAGCTAGCAGAGGAGCGTCTGTCGACACAACAGGTGATAGCAGAATGACACCATCAGAGGACTTTGATTAATATTCTTACGACTGATGATGGGTGGCGCTTAGCTACTCATTGCGATACACGGGCTGACCTCCACGCACATCATGCTTTGTTGTATTCTGCACAACGTCACGACCCTGTCAACCTTATGGGAGTCTCCCGACTCTCCTTTGGCTCGGTGCCTGGGGATACAACAATGAAACTGTTTGCCGACATCATGAAGGACGGACAAGTCGCTGGCCCTGATGGCCTGCCACTAGAGTCTTATCGGGCATTTCGTCCCCTACCTACAATGTTGCGGTCAGCAGTTTGTCGTATCCTTATGTGTTCTAGGGTGCAGATCCCGTATTCCTCGATGGTCTCCTCATTTCCATCCACAAGCCTCTGGGTGCATCACAGATGTGCGATTATTGCCTCTTGACGTTGCTCACCAGTGAAACAAAGACCTTTACCCAACTGTTGGCTGCAGGGCGTAAACGGACGACCCGGCATGTAGTTTCCCCTGATCAAACCTGTCTAGGAGGTGCCAGTAACACCTGCAGTGCCCTCTTCCGCTATAGAGACATAATCGCTCTTGCTCACTCTCGTCGTGTGCGTGGACTTGAGGCAGCTCTTGACTTTAGCCAGGCATTCTATCGGGTCGAGCACGACTACCTGGAACGGGTGCTCGGCTATATGGGATATGGTCGACGCAGGTTATCACCCAAGGCAAAACTTATGGCAGCTGCCTTAACGTTCGGAAATCGAGAGATATGGCTGCAGGTGCAGGGCTTCCTGTCGACAGTGCTGCTTCATTGTGCGTAGCTGCTGTCCAAATTACTATCTGGTCTAGAACATAGTTTATGAACCCTCGGTCTTCAGCAATGAACAAAATCGGTTGATTTATATTTGGCATCACATATCTCCCACGTGGCACAGACACTCCCCATTCCACCATCCATGGCCCCCTGAGTGCTAGCAGCATTGCGTTCATATGTTTTCCACGGCTTGCTATCCAAGATACAGTATGAGACCCTCACCATCCCGCGGTACAGCGGTGGTTTAGGACTGTATCATGCCCCTGGCAGAACGATAGCCCTATTCGTCAGTTCTAAAATGGTGCTGTGACATGTCTGTCCCACATGCCTTACCAGCCTATTGCTGAAGGTCCTTGCACCACGCTGTCTCTCAGCCTCTATGTAGCATCTCGTCCGGCAGCATCTCTTTTACTTTCGCCAGTTTTTCCTCGAAATGGCACCTCTTTTACTTTCGCCAGTTTTTCCTCGAAATGAGTTATGTCCTTACTGTGATACTGCCAACGCACTTGATATCTTCGAAGGTCATCTATGGAAGAATCCCCACCTTGACTGGCGTGCCGACTGGCGATCAGTGTGCGCTGCTTATCTTGCCACTGACGTCCAGTCTGCATGGTACCTTATGGTCACTAGGAAGCCACGCCTTCAATGGATTCACCTTGCAGAAAGCTCGATGTGTGTCGGGTGTGGTGCTCTGGAGACAGACAAGCATCACATGGAGTGCTAATCGGCGACAGTTGTTTGGTTCTCTCTGCGAAAGATGCTGGCCTTAATTACATGTACGACTCCTTATCAGATACCTCCTCATATGCTCTTCTTCCGGACCCAGCATACTTCGCACAAACGAAGACGTACTCTGTGCAGTAGATTTGTGGACACGCAGTCACTTCGTTTTTTGCTGATGGCGAGAAAGATGTCCTTGATATTTGGTACTTCCTTAATGAACGACATTGTGCAGTTGTCCGCAATCCTAAATAAAGGCAATTTTTCTCTAATTTTGTTTCTAGCGTCTTTCTTAACCCACTGTGGAGTTTGGGTGCTACTGCAATGAAAAGCTGATCAACGCGTTTTTCACTCTGGTCACTGGACTGTTCTTCTCCGAATAACTATGGGTCGATAGTTCCACCGAGCGTGACGAATTCCTTGGCTTATTGATGTGCTTTGTACCACTACTCCAAGGTCCCAAGGTCCCTACACTTTCCTTGTTTCCTGGGGCAGGAAAAGCGATACGGCGGCAAGGTCTCGAGTTGCGAGTCTGCCCATTGGGCCCCTCCCCTCCCTTTGGGCTCCAGGTAAGTTCATTTGAAAAAAGAATGCTATCTTAATAGATGATTTCCTGGTTTAAAAAAAGAAAGGGACCTGGATTTGATTTCTGGCCGGGTCTGAGATTTTTGTCCTCTCGGGGACTGGGTTTTGTGTTGTCCCTACGTTCGTATCGTCATAGTGGATGTTATACGATTAAGATGGAATGGGCACGTCCCGAAAGCCAATAAATTAAAAAAAAAAAAGATTCATCCAAAAGAAAACAGTCCATAAGTGTGAGACCTGTTGTCCTTAATGACTAGCGAACAGTCTTCGTAGCTATTTCTCATCAAATGTTACTTCCAGGCGGTGTCCGATCACAGTACTAGAGTATACTCTTGTAAGAAATGGAAACTAGTAACGATTACTCATTACGTAAGGGTTAGCATTTCTGTTTCACAGGTTTTTACTGCTTTCACGTTTTGATCTCTAGCAAGGGAAAAGAATGACTAGCAGTTTCCAGCTCACATTTGTACAAATTACTTCCTTAGAGTCCTCCATCATTCCTCTAAGATCGTGAAAAACATTTTAGGCCCCTTTAATTGGAACCACTACTTTCATCGAGAAACATCCATTCCTAAAATACAGGATACTTCGAGGACACCTGCCATGGTCAGACTTAAACCTGCCGCTTACAGTTCCCACGTCATATGTCAAAGTTTGTAGGGCTCCAGCGGATGAGATTTCATTGCCTTAGTTTGCGTGAATTTCAGGCACCACCGCTTTTCTAACAACCACAGAGCAATCGGCAGTTCGCAAAGTTAGCGTACCAACACTATATCAGAGCAGGATCAAAGGCACGCAAATGAATAGGAGGAGCTGAATCTGCTTTCTGGTTACGCTTAATTTCACTTTACGGAACGTTATTATGGGAGATACAAACTGAAAAATCGTATTTCAGCTTGAGTAGCAGAGTTAAATTACAGTTACTCGCAGCTGGATTGATACATATGAATCACTGCCCATGACGTAGAATAAACAAACGCCTCAGCTGGCTGTAACGAAGACACTGCGCCAGACTTTCGTCTGTTGCACACATAGATATATTACGTATTTTAAAAAATTCAAATATAGTGTCTAGATTCACTGGAAGACATAAAATTTGTTCTTATCTTTCTCAGTCCTAAGCTTAGATTTTATACATGTAAAGTTTATATTAGCTGTCACAACATTTTAAAAATCTGTGTGATTTATCAAAATTTAATAACCTGTTAAAAATTTTTACTATAAACGTTAGAAAGTAGCTGGTACACGATACAATACCCAGAAAACCCTATATTAAACACCTAAACAATGTCACAGGAGTGTTTAAATATGGGTCGATGCCGAATTTAACTCCAATGCTGCACTGGAAAAAAATATCTTTCGTGTTGTTGTGATAAAATAAGTAATCACTTATTGATAATGTACGGTTACGGTACATTGGCGCATTACAGCATATTATAAACACATTCTAGACCAAAATTGCTAAAATTCAAACAGAAATTACGTTGATGTCTCGAAGACGTATAGATACTGCGATAAACTACTTCATTGAAGCATAAATTGCCACATACTGGGAACATGCATAAACAAAAACAAATGACGCACTGACAGTACTTTGTGCAAAATATATGCTAGAATCAGGCACAACGAGTTTAGATTATTCCCGGAGCTAGAAAGAAACGGTGTTACAAGAAGGTATGACAAAACTTTTAGGAAAAATTCTTCATGTTGTATGTACGTGGCTCCGGAAACGCTTTATTTCCATGTCACAGTTCATTTTCTGTTTCTGTTCATAATCACATAACTCATGGAAAACACACAGAAACATAACGTATCAGCTTTACACGAAACATTCTCTTACGTGAAATGCTCAGCATACGTCTTGGTTACAGAATAAAACTCTTTTCTAAATGAAATGTTGAAAATTCTCTCCCTAACAGGGATACATTCGCTGATATATTCCTGGAGAATTGCATTTTATTTCACAGCGTTCCACTATACGGGCACTAAAAATCTGTACATCTTTGTATCGGGGTCCCGTACACAAAAGATTCCAAGTGCTACCACAAATAAAAGTTTAATTGGTTTAGTTCCGGAGAAAGTGGAGGCGAAGGAAATGGTCCTTCTCTACCTATTCATCTGTGATGAAATCTGATATTTAGAAGCGCGGGATTAGCCGAGTGGTCATGGGCGCTGCAGTCATGGACTGTGCGGCTGGTCCCGTCGGATGTTCGAGTCCTCTCTCGGGCATGGATGTATGTGTTTGTCCTTAGGATAATTTAGGTTAAGTAGTGTGTAAGCTTAGGGACTGATGACCTTAGCAGTTAAGTCCCATAAGATTTCACATACATTTGAGCTTTTTTTTTATATTTAGAAGCCTATAAACTTTAGCGGTGAAATGAGGAGGAACTCTATAGTGCATGAAGTACATGTTTTGTCACACTCATAATGGTACATGTTCTAGCAGAAGACGTTTTCTCCAAGAAATCATGGAATTTTTCTGCATTGAGCCTTATTGGACGAACATGAGGCCCTAGTCGCCAACGATGCTGGCCCAAACGTTTACAGAAAATATTTTTTTTCTGACGTTATTCGCCATGGTGACATTGGCGCATCCAGGATACAGTACGACGGCGCGTTGATGCATTTGTATCTCTGCTAAGAAAGAGAATTTTGTACAATTCTTTTAGGAAAGTGTTTCGTACTATAACCAAGAGGGTATTTGAACGTTTCATGTAAGAAAACGTTTCATGTAATGTTTGTACGTTTTGTATCTGTGGGTCTCACATGAATAATGTGATTGTGAAGTCAAGTAAATAATAAGGTGTAGCATGTAAATAAAGCTTTTCCGGACCCATGTCCATAAACATTATTTTCTACCTCTACGTGTGAGGAATGTTTCCAGTAAGTCAGATCATATCTTTTTGTTACTTCCTGTGTATGCTCTGAAAGGACTAACAAGGTTATGGGGGCAATAACGAAACTGTGTGATATTATTTTGATTTGACTAGCCATCACATATTGGTTTGTATGCTCTTGTGGAACCTGAATACGCATACAATCACACGCAAGCACGAACACAATGATCTTATTAGTCTTTAGATATACTCGTAGAAGTGTCATTAGTGTTGATCATTACCGTTAGTGATCAATGTATTTACGTCCTCCTCGTCAGCTCGTCCTTCTTCTCTCCTCCTCTCGGGGTACGTTACCGTTGCAGTTGTAATAAACAGCGGGAGGGCAGGGAATAACGGCAACCGAAGCTCTTTATACTTCATTGGCTTTTCACATACTTAAGTATTGTGGTATGAGTGAAACAGTGCACAAATATTTTAATTTATATTTAACTGGAAGAATGCAAAAGGTTAAAATTAACAGTAAAGATAGTATGCAAAAATCAGCAGAGTCCACTAAATGGGAGGTATCAGAGTTCAGTCTTCCTGTTCTTAATATATAGTTATGACTTGCCATCGTATATCCATGAGGACGCAAAGCTAGTTCTTTTTGCTGATGGTACAAGTATAGTAATCACATACGAGAAACAAGAATCAGCTGAGGAAATAGTAAATTATGTCTTTCAGAAAATTATAAAGTGGTTCTCTGCAAATGGACTGTCACTAAATTTTGAGAAAACACAATTTGTACAATTCTGTACAGTAAATGGCATAACACTACTAATAAACATAAACTATGAACAGAAGTCTGTTGCTAAGGCAAAATGTTCAAAATTTCTAGGTGTGTGCATTGACACGAAACTGAACTGGAAGAAACACATCGATAATCTGCTGAAACGGTTAGGTTCAGCTACTTATGCTATTAGAGTTATTGCAAATTTTGGTGGTAAACATATCAGTAAATTAGCCTACTCTGCCTATTTCCATTCGCTGCTTTCAGATGGCATCATATTTTGGGGCAATTCGTCATAAAGAGAGACAGTATTCATTGCACAAAAGTGTGTAATCAGAATAATAGCTGGAGCCCACTCAAGATCATCTTGCAGACATTTATTTAAGGAAACTTCCTGGCAGATTAAAACTGTGTGCCGGACCGAGACTCGAGCTCGGGACCTTTGCCTTTTCTCATTCTGGATTTATTTAAGAAACTCGGGATATTCACAGTACCTGCTATTAATAATCCACCTCAATTCAAAAATAACAGCGAAGTGCATAGCTACAACACTAAAAGGATTATCTTTACTGTTCTGGATTAAATCACACATTGGCACAGAAAGGGGTGAATTATGCTTTCACAAAAATCTTTGGTCATTGGCCAAACAGCAGAAGTCTGACAGATAGCCAACCAAAATTTAAAAGCAAATTAAAAGAGTTTCTGAATGACAACTCCTTCTACTCAACAGATGAATTTTTAGATATGAAGTAGTAACTGTAAAAAAATTAATTAATTATTTTGTGTAAGGAAACTACTGTTAAAGTGACACGTTCCACATCATTAGGAAATGTGTTATTCATGATCTATGGAATAAGTATTAATGTATGTATTTATGTAAATGTATGAGGCGTCCGTGAAGGAGTCTTGACATCAGCGTGGAGCTGACTGCTGAGCTGTGTTGTTATTATGGCATGAGAGTGGGAAGAAGGTAGTCCTAAATTTATCGCGAAATCTTACCCAGTTATTTCGTGCTGCAGTTGCAAAACAAACAGATACGCGATTAACAACATTTCCCTCTTGCAAACAACACCGCTTAACTACAAATACCCGATAAACTGAAAACAACTGCGAGTGGTTTAGGTAATTGCAATTTGCTTTCAGAGATCTGTGTACTGGGCAGCGTTCCAAAAGCACTGTGTTTTCTTTTGGTGTTGTAACTAAAGTTATATGGATACGCAAAATGGGTAAGTGTTAAGCGCATTCTAATTATTGTCTCTGTCCACTCTAAGGAAGTAAGGATGATTATAAATTAGTGCCCCGTCGTCAGAAAGGTCATTAGTGACGAAGCACAAGCTCGGATTATGAAAACACAGTGAAGTAAATCGGCTGTGCCTTTTTCAAAGGATCCATCCAATCATCTGCCTAAAGCGATTTAGGGAAAACACCAGTCCATTCTAGTTCTGTATGCTCAGTAACTCCTAACATCACGATTTATGTGCTACAAAGACAACTTACCGTTAATTAGAAAAGCATAAACATTAATCTTGGTATTTTTTAAAGATTTCGCGATGCCTTCAGTTGTTGTGAAATAAAGAGAATGGGAAGTGAAGGCATCACGAAAGATTCATAGCAGCTGCAGACCTTATTGCAGTGAAAATTAATCTTTGTGGTTCTACAGAACAAATCACTGGTGGAACGTTTAGGTCTTCAGATTTGTTCCTGCATTTATCAGTCGGAAGACAACAATTTCCTGATGCCGGTGCTCTGCCAGACGGTGATATAACTGTATGTTTCGTTAGTCTAAGCGACTAGGCGATGAACCTTACCCGCTCTTACCGAATTAGTTGCAACTGATTAGATTCTGACAAATAATACTTTAATAGGTTAGGTTAGGTGATTTTGGTCAAATGTATTTGCTTATTTCACCGCTCTGTAATTGAAAGACGAAGTCAACATTCTGGCGGAAGTTCAAATCATAGTCAGTAGACTGGCCAACTTTTCATAAATTTAAGCAATTTTTTAAAAATAACATTTTCACCATTTTTGTTATTACATTGCAAATCCAGCCTAAAAATAACAGTTCTCAGTTTTTAAAACCCCTGAAAATCGTCATCTTAAATTTTTCTTCTTCTTCTTCTTCTTCTTCTTCTTCTTCTTCTTCCTGTTCCTTTTCCATGTCGTTGTTGTCCTCTTCATATATAAGATGGTCTTCACTGCAATCTAGAGCGTTACTTGTGCCGCTCTTGTTGAAAGATTCAACAGTAATGTCTTCTCTCACATTAGATCACGACTGATTTATCCACTGACACACTTGTATGATTGTAGGTCGTTTTAAAGCTCCCATCGGTGTGAATTCATGTTGGGTTTCATACATAATCCATTTGTTTCATTCCTCTCTCATATATACTTTAAATCGTTCACGTAGTAGTGGTTCCAAGGACAAGAAACCTGACAATGACCGGCTAGAGGTGTAGTGACCACATGCCTCTCTATGCCTCATCCGAAGATGACACGGCGAAAGGATGACACGGCGGTCGATCGTCTCCAGTTAGCCAGTCGGAGGGCCAGAACGTGGGATTTATTACAACTGTAACTATTATTGTGGTAATAATCTTAGTCAAATACACATTATTTCAATTTAAATGCAACATCATACAAAATTTGCCCAAAACAGACCTGATTATGATTCTAATTTTTTTAAATGCATCACGCTGGTCTGTTTAATACTTTTTTATCTGAGTTCAGTCAGAAATTGTTATGAAATTTGACTAACATTAAACTTTTTCATACCGATACTGAAAAGATGCTACGATACCGAAACAGGTAGCAATAAACGAGTGCTAATGCAGCTCATCGTCATGCATTAAAAAAATACATTTTTGCTGTTGGAAGCTCGCTAAAAAAATTTCCAATTATGGTGTGACAAATCCAGGTCTGACAAGTATTTCAGTAATCACACTCTCGACATTCATACTCGAGACTTGCGGAGGAAACTCTCGCATTGCTTACAGACGCTCTTTTCATTACTCAGTTACAAAGCGTGTCTCAGAGCGACGCTCCGATGTAAACATTTCTGTGAGACTAATCTATTCGCTGCTCGGCTGATGATATAATTCTAGTCGTTCATCGCAGCTCCACACGCATGCAGCGTTAAGCATGCTCTTAAGAAAACCATTTCATCTTTATACGTGGCAGCAACTTCGAAAAGTGAGCTTACATTAGGTTTCCACAAATTAACGGCAATGCAGAAGATTGGCTGAATACCTTGAAAGTTTGTTTTTGTATTAAGTACCTAAAAATAAGTCTTCCAATTCTGACTCATATTTAAAGTATTTATCATAAACGCGTACTGATCAAAAACATCTCTGCCGAAAGCAAAATAATTTAATTAGAGTCATTGTGAAAGTGACCGGTCTCGTAAACTGACATACGGCCGATAGAGCGTTATGCTGACCACATGCTCCTCCATACCCGCATCAGAGACGTCTGTGCGTTGAGGATGACACGGCGGCCGATCGGTACCGTTGGGCCTCCACGGCCTGTTCGGGCGGAGTTTAGTTGAACAGACTGAGCTTGAGTTTTTCTGAAAGTTTACGATCAGTCCTTTACCAAATCGTTAGTTGTGATTTGGACTTTAGAAAAGTACGTACCAGGTTGGTTCCTCGACGTTGTTGTTGTTGTTGTGGTCTTCAGTCCTGAGACTGGTTTGATGCAGCTCTCCATGCTACTCTATCCTGTGCAAGCTTCTTCATCTCCCGGTACCTACTGCAACCTACATCCTTCTGAATCTGCTTGGTGTATTCATCTCTTGGTCTCCCTCTACGTATAAACACACAAAAACGAATTAGAGGTGCACTGGATTTTCTCAGTTGGTACTAAGAGGGCAACGAACGTTGTAAACTGATGAAGAGACCTGGCTTTGGCCTAAAAATGTCCATAAATAAAGAGCCAGTCAATGTAACGACATCATTCACGATCCCCGTCAAAACCAAGAAAAGACAAGTCAATTCGAAACGCCAAATATGTCGAACCAGTCATGAACATCCTCTTTCAGTGCTTTGCGATCGAAAGTGTATCCTATTCACCAGCTTCATGCCTAAAGGAGAGACTAAAAATGCAGCAGCTTATTGTCAGACCCTTCACCGATTACGCGGCGCCGATCGAAACATACAGCGTGAGTTGTTCAGTGGCACAATGTGTTTCTTCACGAAAATGCTCGCCCGGGCGTTGGAAAGATATCGAACATCCACCTTAAATCTCGGACTTGGCCCCGAGTGATATTTTGAGTGTTAAGCACTGCGAATGACGAAGAAATGAAAGAGGAAGTTCGTGACTGGTTCAGCAACTTGGCCGGAACTGAGTACGCTGAAAGCATAGAAGAGTTTGAGGAGCGCTGCGACATATGTTTACATCTGAATGACGACTAAGATATCAAATTATGTTGCCAAATACGTTTTATTTCATTAACTTGAATAACAACGTCTGGAGGAAAAGAAGATTTTAACCGCTGGACCAAGGAAAAACGTTTTGGTAGCGGTGTACATGTTTAGAATGTTATGCGACTTGTAACCTAACAAGCAACTAAATCGCCATTACCCATGTGACGGAATTCTACACAGGGCGTGTACTGCCTATGTACTCAGAACCTGAACAGACGTGTTTGACAGATGCCGTGTGTGCCGGCAGCCACCAACGTCATTCCGACACGTAATCCAATCACAACTGTAAACACCTGCCGCCAGCGTAAACTGTACCGCAAACGGTTGGTTTGTTAGGACCGCAAAGTCGTACCAAACACCCAGATGGATTTGTTTTGTCCACTGCAGCGCGAGGGTCACTAGAAACTGGAATAGCCCATGCACTTTGCAAGAGTTTCCAACACGAACAGCTTAATTCAGTTTCAAAATGTACCAGTAATGCTGTTCAAAGAGAGTGACGAATGTTTTTCTTTCCATAATGTCCTGCTCCATATTTTGCATGGAACCCGGGCAGACGCTGAAATTATACAACCTCCCCCCCCCCCCCCCCCCCGTTATAGTTTACTGATTATGCTTACGTTAGCAGCTGAATACAGTTCAACTTTCACACGGAAGTTTGCCACTGCTGTATTGCTTTTCCGAAGTAAACTATTCTGCTACAAAAGTTCATGGTAGTATTAATCATTTTTCAAGTAATCATACAGCCTGCCAATTATACCGAGCTACTAAGAAAGACGGTACTGTTTTGTCTACTGGATTCAGGTGAACTACGCACACCCTCCGCGAATAACCTGATTAATCATTCATTGTTAACCTGTATTTTGAAGGAAAATTTCCAAACTCATTTTATCAGTATCGACAAAGTGTTAACATGTATTTTATTTTTGTTTTTTGTTTCTGTGCGACTCGAATACATATGTCAGTCCCATGCGAAACCTGAACTACTTTCGCCCTTCACATACACTAAACGACAAAAAAAGACGCACAACGAAGGCATTATCTGTAAGGGATGGAAATCGATACATGTGAAGTACAAGTACAGACAAACTAATCATTTCAATTTCAGAAAAGTTGGATGATTTATTCAGGAAGAAAAGCTTCACAAATTCAGCAAGTCTGCCTCTTACGCAAGCAGTTTTTCGGCTGGGAACTGATTGGGGGAATTTCTGGAGATCCTCCTGAGGAATATAGTGCCAAATTGTGTCCAATCTGCTCACTATATCGTCGAAGTCGAAGTTCTCCAAACGTTCTTAAGTGGGAAGAGATCCTGCGACCTTGATGGTCAAGGTAGGGTTTGGCTAGCACGAAGACAAACTCTCCGTGAGCGAGCGGGCATTATCTTGCTGAAATGTTAGGCCAGGATGGCTTTCCGTGAAGGGCAACCAAACGGGAGTAGAATATCGGCGACGTACCGTTGTGCTGAAATCGTGCCGCGGGTCATAACCAAAGGGGACCTGGTACGAAAAGAAATAGTAGCCCATACCATCATTCCTGGTTGCCGGACCGTATGGTGGGTGGTATCGCACCTCTCTGCAAGGTATCTCCAGACCCATCTTCGGCCTGGATCTCGCTGACTGGAGTATACACTATTGGCCATTAAAATTGCTACACCAAGAAGAAATGCAGATGATAAACGGGTATTCAGTAGACAAATATATTCTACTAGAACTGACATGTGATTACACTTTCACGCAATTTAGGGGGCATAGATACTGAGAAAACGGTACCCGGAACATCCACCTCTGGCCGTAATAACGGCCTTGATACGCCTGGGCATTGAGTCAAACAGAGCTTGGATGGCGTGTACAGGTACAATTGCCCATGCAGCTTCAACAAGATACCTGAGTTCATCAAGAATAGTGACTGGCGTATTGTGACGAGACAGTTGCTCGGCCACCATTGACCAGACGTTTTCAATTGGTGAGAGATCTGGAGGATGTGCTGGCCAGGACAGCAGTCGAACATTTTCTGTATCCAGAAAGGCCCGTACAGGACCTGCAACATTCGGTCGTGCATTATCCTGCTGAAACGTAGGGTTTCGCAGGTATCAAATGAAGGGTAGGGCCACGAGTCGTAACACATCTGAAATGTAACGTCTACTGTTCAAAGTGCAGTCAATGCTAACAAGAGGTGACCGACACGTGTAACCAATGGCTCCCCATACCATTACGCCGAGTGATACGCCAGTATGGCGATGACGAATACACGCTTCCAATGTGCGTTCTCTGTGATGTCACCAAACACGGATGCGACCATCATGATGCTGTAAACAGAACCTGGATTCATACGAAAAAATGACGTTTTGCCATTCGTGCGCCCAGGTTCTTCGTTGAGTACACCATCGCAGGCGCTCCTGTCTGTGATGCAGCGACAAGGGGAACCGCAGACATCGTCTCCTAGCTGATAGTCCATACTGCTGCAAACGTCTTCGAACTGTTCGTGCAGATGGTTGTTGTCTTGCAAACGTCCCCATCTGTTGACTCAGGGATCGAGACGTGGCTGCACGATCCGTTACAGCCATGCGGATAAGATGCCTGTCATCTCAACTGCTAGTGATACAAGGCCGCTGGGATCCAGCACGGAGTTCCGTACTGCCCTCCTGAACCCACCGATTCCATATCCTGCTAACAGTCATTGGTTCTCGACCAACGCGAGCAGCAATGTCGCGATATGATAAACCGCAATCGCGATAGGCTACAATCTGACCTTTATCAAAGTCGGAAACGTGATGGTACGCATTTCTGCTCCTTACACGAGGCATCACAACAACGTTTCACCAGGCAACGCTGGTCAACTGCTGTTTGTGTATGAGAAATCGGTTGGAAACTTTCCTCATGTCAGCACGTTGTAGGTGTCGCCACCGGCGCCAACCTTGTGTGAATGCTCTGAAAAGCTAATCATTTGCATATCACAGCATCTTCTTCCTGTCGGTTAAATTTCGCGTCTGTAGCACGTCATCTTCGTGGCGTAGCAATTTTAATGGCCTGTAGTGTAATTGTCTTCAAAGAGAGCCAATCTTCGGACTAATGGTTCAAATGGTTCAAATGGCTCTGAGCACTATGGGACTTAACATCTATGGTCATCAGTCCCCTAGAACTTAGAACTACTTAAACCTAACTAACCTAAGGACATCACACAACACCCAGCCATCACGAGGCAGAGAAAATCCCTGAGCCCGCCGGGAATGGAACCCGGGAACCCGGGCGTGGGAAGCGAGAACGCTACCGCACGACCACGAGATGCGGGCGCTTCGGACTGAGCCCCGAAGATTAGCCAAGGCGTGTCTGGAGATGCCCTGGACAGCGGTGAGTTACCAACGTGACTCGTCCACCATACGGTGTGACAATCACGAGTGAAGAACTGGGGTGCCATTTCTTTTCATAGTAGGACCCCTTTGGTTATCTGCCGTGCCATCCTTACACCACAGCGATACGTCGACGATATTCTAAGCCCCGTTTTGTTGCCCTTCATGGCAAGCCATCCTTGTTTTACGTTTCAGAAATATATTGCACGACCCACACGGCGAGGTTTCTAATGCTTGTCTCCGTGCTTGTTAAGCCCCACCTTGGCCAGAAAGGTACCGCGCCCTCTTCTCAATTCAGAACGTTTGGAGTATTATCTGCAGCCGGCCGCGGTGGTCTCGCGGTTCTAGGCGCGCAGTACGGAACCGCGCGACTGCTACGGTCGCAGGTTCGAATCCTGCCTCGGGCATGGATGTGTGTGATGTCCTTAGGTTAGTTAGGTTTAAGTAGTTCTAAGTTCTAGAGGACTGATGACCACAGATGGTAAGTCCCATAGTGCTCAGAGCCATTTGAACCATTTTTTATTATCTGCAGGGCAATCCAAAATGCTCGCGATTTTGACGATCTAATGCGTCAATTTGACAGAATTTGGTACCGCATCTCTCAGAAGTAAATCCAACAACTCTTATCTGTGAATGACAAGTCGGATAACTGCTTGCATAAGGGCCAGACGTGCTCAGTTTGTAAAACGTTTCCTCTTGAAAACATCATCCAGTTGTTCTGTAATTGTTATCAGAAGTACATTACATCTACCGATTTCGGAAAATTTCTTCAGAATGCGTCCTTTCCTCTTTTTTATGTAGGACCCTGAACGGGAGCGCTAGGACGTTGTTGAACCAATCAGTAATACAATGTTTTTAATGATTAATGAACACCGTCTCACCTGTGTTATTACACGTTTACTGCGTTACCTGCTGCCGTTAAACAAAACAAGAAAATCAGCTCACACTGCCAACACCGAGTCGGACTATAGTCATGATACAAATTGTGCGGCTGTCCTATGTAACTGAAATGGTACCGAGTTCGGATCTTGGAGTCGTATGGTGCTAGGCGTACAGCGAACAAACATCCCATACTTTCATTACTATTCTTTTTTTTATTTCCAGTTTTCTCAAATGTAGTAAATATTTAAGAAACTGCCCTAAGACATTCAAGCCTATTAACAATGACTTCAAAAACTTTTTTCTCTTGATTAACAATTTAGGAACAAAAAATTGAAGAAGTCGAATACATTTAAGAAAGTGCACACTTGAAAACAATTCTCCATAGAGCTGTAAGCACGTGCTTCTGATTTTTCAGAAGCACGTGCTTACAGTTTTCAAAGACAATTACAAGAAACTTTTAATACAGGCTTTCAATAACCACCACTGAAATTAAAAAACTTTTAGATTCCAAAAAATATTATTTAACACTGGCAGTTCTATAATTTCATTAAGAGAACAAATATTATCTTGTTGTAAAAGGTTTTAAATGATTAAATCACAACAAAGCAAACGTTTTAATGAACAGATTCACAGCGCATTTAAAAGATAGCTGAAATTTAATTAACCACTGCAATGTTACGGCTTCAGCTCAGGCCAGACATAGAACAGTCATTTGTTACCGCTCAGACTCTCAGAAATCCACAAGATACACATTAAGATTATATAACACATGGGAATTAACAAACCTGATGTGGACGCTTGCCCTCAAAACAAGGTAACTATGCCCGTTTAGCCTACAACTTAAAATAAAAATATTCTAAAACGATTTGAACACTTGATCGTTTAGAATAAAATGCAGAGATCGTTCAAAGACTATATGCACGAATGTTTCATATACAAAAGATGTTACGAGGTTTGAGGCCCTGAATGGTTAAAAGTAAGGCACCAGTAGAGATTTTAAATAAACAATCAATGTCTGTAATTAGTCAAGTAATAATTGAACTGCGGCCTTTTTACAACTGTCGTAAACATAGCTCGGGCATGTCCCGATTACCAAGGATACTGATCCACTTTTAAAACCCAGATCAAGTATCGGACACTAACGAAGGCTACACAACGCTATAGGCGTCAACCCAAAACAAGTCTCAATTGACAGGGCTTAACCAAACAGGGATTTGCGCAAATTGCATCCAGCATTTGATCACACGCAAATGAGGTCCACACCATTTAGTTCCAAGTTGGAACCTGGAGCCATGTGGACTGCTGGCCGGTCCACATGCGTCCACCAAGGCACCAGTAAGGAGAACTTGCCGACTCAGAAGACGCAACCCGCTTTCGCGGAGGCAAAGAGATGCAATGAAACTTTAATTGACGTCGGCACACACTACACGGTAAACAGCCGCCAACCGCAACACGGTGACCACACTTCCGCATTCGGCGTGAGCCCTCTCGGCGTGCTGAGCAGTCAGCAAGGGCAGACTGACAGAGATCCGCAAACACCGTTTAAAATCCCTCCAAGTCGTCTCAAAGGTGACCCCTAGACGCCAGGAAGGCCGCCGCTAAAAAAAGAAGAAAAAAAAACCGAAACAGTAATCACAGACATTTTGCATTTTGAAGAACATACGGCTAGCAGATACGGCATACTTCTTACAGTAGACAGGGCCGTTCCGCGAGAGAGGCAAACCTTTAAATATAGTACGTGGCCTTTGTCGATTGTGAGATCATAATCGTTAATACCAGTGACGAAGACTGATCTTAACGTGTAAAAAAGGACTAGACATTTACTAAGAACGATTGAAAAACAGATACAAACAAAGATTAACAAAACCAACTATGCACAGACAAGAGAACAGGTGACAGTGTTCACACAATAATGCATCGCCTTTCGACAGGCTTGACAGTAAGTTAAGAGTTACAATATACAGTTGCAAAGTAATTACGTAAAATGTATCAGAAACTGTAATTACGATCCCATAGATGAGTAAGATAGTTACAAAAGACACATTATCACTGAACATGTAAAACAATCAAACTGATGGTTTTCGTCGCATGTTGTTAATAAAATCATAAGGGAGCTGTGTTGGAACTTGCTTCAAATCTCTACACTAGGACAATATATGCCAATGCTTACACAAGGCTGCACCCACGTTAAACAGATAACACAGTGAGTAACTGATTGCACAAATGATAACGAAGAAATTGTACACAACATAGCGAAAAACAGTAAATGTGCTCACGCATTATGATAGTGAGCAATAAATAAAAGCGATTACAAAAAATGGTGTTGACATTGGACATGTAAAAATATCTAAGCTGGATAATTTCAGTTGTGCGTTGCCAATTAAAACATACAGTGACTCAGTTGATGTTTCTACTATTATGCACGACTGAAGTGGATATCTCAGTAGCTGCACAAAGCTATATCGTCGTTAAACAGATACGTTAGTGTGTGAGTGATTAAACAGATGACTTACAGTAAAACATTAACTGAGTGTTACATCAACATTACGTGGAGTAAAAGGACTTTAAAAACGACATATACATATGTAAAACAGAGATTTGCAAGATATAAACGTACGTGAACAAGAACATTGTACATTTAAAGTTTGCTGGTAGATAGCGTAAACGGAAAAAATAAGTGTACGCTAAAGTTAACAACAAACTGCATGACTAAACTACGTACTGAAAACCATCTAATACACTAGCTGCAGCGTCTCTACATTTGAGTGGAAGGCAATACATAGTTTATAACAGGAAGACCTACGCGTGACCGAAAATCAACAAGAGCACTTCAAGGACAACGAGTTCAGTTACCCACGTCGTGGGGTTGGACGGCCAACCCTCGTTACAGATGTTGGACGTCGTAGGCTGGGCAGGCTGGTAAAACAGGACAGGAGGCGAACTGTGGCAGAACTAACATCAGACTTTAATTCTGGGCTGAGTACAAGTGTGCTGGAGATACAGTGCAACGAACACTAATAACGATGGGCCTCCGGAGCCAACGATCCATGCATCTGCCAATGTTAATAGCACGAAACCGGCAACTACGACTGAAATGTGTGCGTGATCATCGGCACTGGCCGTTGGCGCCGTGGCAGAACTTTGCATGGTCTGATGACTCCCGATACCTTCTTCATTATACCGATGGGAGAGGGCGAATCTGTCGTCTTACACGGAACAGCTCCTTGACACTTGTAAGGACGGAGACAAGCTGGCGGCGGCTCCTTTAGGCTCTGGGGAACCTTTACGTGGGTATCCATGAGTCCAGTAGTGCTCCTGCAAGGCACCATGACGGCCAAGGAGTATCGTACACCGGTTGCAGACCACGCACACCCCTTCATGACGATCGTGTTTCCCGACGGCAGAGGCATTTTTCAGCAAGATAATGCGCCATGTCACATGGTCAGGAGTGTGATGAAGTGGTTAGAGAAACACAGTGGCGGGTTCCAATCGATGTGCTGGCCCCCCAAGTCGCCAGATCTGAACCCGATCGAGCACCGCTGAGAGGTGATTGATCGTGGCATCAGAGCTCACCGCCTTCCTCCTCGGAATTTATGGGAATTAGGTAACTTGTCTGTGCAGATGTGGTGCCAACTCCCTTCACGGACCTACCAAGGCTTCATTGCTTCCATACCACGACGCGTCGCTACTGTTTTCCGCGCTAAAGTATGAGATTTAACATACAAGGCACGACACTCTCTTTAAAATTAATGAGGCATCTCTCCAAAATTATCAGTGCACTACCTGTTGTATAATTGTTTGTCCATCTTACACATTTCCTTCATATGTCTCTAAAAGTATGTATATTTCCAGCTCTTCTAATATATTTACACATCCAGCTAGGCAATGCCCCGGCCGGAAAAATTGTGTTCGCCTCCGAATGTTTCAGAGAAGCAGAGAGACTTAATGGTACGATTCTCTACGTAGTACCACTATCGATAGTGGTATCCCTCACAAATGGTCCTTTTCAGTAACAAATATAGCCATTCTAATAAAAAATTCTGTTCACAAATGTCGGAAACAGTCTGGTAGTTATAAGTCAAACATTAACAAAGCCTAGGAGCGCTGCAATCATTGCAAAACTACACTGAAGAGCCAGAGAAACTGGTACATTTGCCCCATGAGCACGCAAAAGCGCCGTAACATGATGTGGCAGGGACTCAACTAATGCCTGAAGTAGTGCTGGAGGACACTGACACCGTCAATCCTGCAGGACTGTCCATAAATCCGTACCAGTACAAGGGGGTGGAGGTCTCTTCTGAACAGCATGTTCCAAGGCATCTCAGATATGCTCAATAATGTTCATTTTTGGGGAGTTTGGTGGCTAGCGGAAGTGTTTAAGCTCAGAAGAGTGTTCCTGGAGCCACTCTGTACCAATTCTGGACGTTTGGGGTGTCGCATCGTCCTGCCGGAATTGCCCAAGTCCGTCGGAATGCACAACGAACTTGAATGGATACAGGTGATCAGACAGGATGCTTACGTACGTGTCACCTGTCAGAGTCGTATCTAGACGTATCAGGGGTCCCATATCATTCCAACTTCACACGACCCACGCCGCTACAGAGCCTCCACCAGCTTGAACAGTCCCCTGCTCCATACCCATACATGTCCATCCGCTCGATACAACTTTCCAGTCATCAACAGTCCAAACTCGGTGTTGACGGGCCCAGGCGAGGCATAAAGCATTGTGACGTGCAGTCATCAAGCGTAAACGAGTGGGCCTTCGGCTCCGAGTGCCCATGACAATGATGTTTCTTTGAATGGCTCGCACGCTGACACTTGTTGATGGCCAAGCATTGAAATCTGCAGCAATTTACGGTTGGGTTGCACATCCGTCACGGTGAACTATTCTCTTCAGTCGTCGTTGGTCCCGTTCTTGCAGGATCTTTTTCCGGCCGCAGCTATGTCGAAGATTTGGTGTTTCACCGGATTCCTGATGTTCACAGTACACTCGTGAAATTGTCATACGGGGAAATCTCCACTTCATCGCTACCTCGGAGATACTGTGTCCCATCGCTCGTGAAACAACTGTAACACCACGTTCAGGTTCACTTAAATCTTGATAAGGTGCCATTGTAGCAGCAGTAACCGACCCTTGTTGTCTTATATAGGCGTTGCCGACCGCAGCGCCACATTCTGCCTGTTAACATATCTCTATGTTTGAATACGCATGCCTACACCAGTTTCTTAGGCGTTTCAGTGTACGTCAAATACACGGACGGTTCCGAAAGCTCAAGTACGAGGGTTGAGTGAAAAGTAATGCCTCCACCTTCGTTAACTGGGTTTGGATGGGTATATTTTAATAAATCAGACACAGAAATAATCCTTAGAATGTGATCTTTAATTACCAATATTCACCTTTCCACATAATCACCAGCCAATTGGATACATTTCTGCCGACGATGAACAAGTTTTCTGAAGCCGTCACGGAAGAAGTCGACACTCTGCTACCGCAACCACAGTCTCACAGTTCTTTCAGCGTCTTCAGTAGGAGCATAATGACGTCCCCGCAGACCGTCTTTCATTATCAGAAACAGATGGAAGTCAGACGGTGCTAAATCTGGACCGTATGGAGGGTGCCGTACGGTGGTGAGATTGAGTCTCTGCTGTGGTGGTATGTGAAGTGTGTAGTTTGGCATTGTCATGCTGCTGGAAAACATTTCCCTTTTCCTTTCGGACCCTTGTTAGCCGTCGTTTCAGAGTTCTCAGCGTTGTGATGCAACGCTCTGAATATATTGTTGTTCCACAAACAAGGAAATTAACGTGGATAACAACATCTGCGTACCAGAACACTGTGGCCATGATTTTTCCAGCTGAGGGCTGCGTCTTGATTTGCTTTTTCTGGGGCGAGTCTTTGCGTCGATATCGCATAGACTAACGTTCCGTCTCCGGGTCGTAGTGGTGTACCCACGTTTCGTCTCCTGTCACAGTTGAATGGAGAAAGGCGTTATCTTCATTCTCGTAACGCGAGAGGAGTTCCTGGCAAATTTCAAGTCTTTGGTTTCATTTCAGGAGACAGCATACGAGGTACATATCGTGCACAGATCTTCCGATAGCCAAGAAAAGCAATAATGTGACCCACACGTTCTTGAGAAATGCCGATTGAGCTTGCAGTTTCTCTCTGAGTGATACGACGATCGTCCTGAATCAAACTGCCAACATTTTGCTTGTGAAACTTGGTGGTTGCTGTCACAGGACGTCCAACTCTTTGTTTGTCACGCAGGTCAGATGTTCCCGACTCAAAATCTTTAAACGACGCATAGTACTCACGTCAATACAATCACCATTAACTGCTTTCATTCTCTGATGAATCTCCTTTGGGATGACACCTTCTGGTGCCAATAATTCAGTGAGTGCACGTTGCTAAAATCGCATTGACCTACCGTCTGCGCGGGGTCCCATACTTTACACGGTAACAACACAACCGTTCAATGCTAAGGCTTCCCGCCAACTGGAGCTGCAGAGAAGAGGCTACGGGACAAGCCAGTACCTGCCGCATACCAATGCTGCCTACTGTTGAAGGGTTACGAAGGTGGAAGCATTACTTTTCAGTTAACCCTCGTACTTACTGCTCTGCTAGAGTTTAAATTCTTGCGTTTTCTTTGTTCTTCAGTAGCATCGTCTCGAATAGCTAGAGACATACAGTATTTTATACGTACTCTTAAAGCATGTTGAAAAGTAACGCCTCCGAATTTTTTATGTGTAAGAGCTTAAGGCTTTCTAAATAAAACAAAGTCCTTTAACATTCTACATCTTGATTCTTCGTGTATACATATTTGCAGCGGCCTGCCCCCAGAGAGCTCCACATTGTAACGTGTAACGTGGCGATGTGTAACGCAACTATTTCGGTGAATGAGAAACAACATTTTGTAATCTATTTTCGAATGCGAAGAATTCGTCTACACATGAAGCACACTCTCCTTCAGCATTACAAAGCCAAACCACACACAAGCGCTGCGACATCTGCAACAATTCGACGCCTTGTGTTCGCTGTCGTCGGTTATGCTCCATACATTCCCGAATTGGCCGCATCCGATTTACATTCGTTTTCAAAACTTAAAGATCACCTTGGAGGACTTGACTTTGATAGTGATGATGTGGTGCAAGCAGAGTTGAGGTTGTGGCTCCGTCAACAGAATCAAACATTCTACAGAGATGGTATCAAGAAACAGATATCTCGTTGCGATCTCGCCGATCTGATTATGTAGAGAATTAGATAAGTAGACTTGAAGAATAAATATGTAGAATGTTAATAACTTTTGTTTTGTTTAAAAAACAGTAAGTTTTTTTACGTAAAAAGATCGGAAGCATACTTTTATCACGCGTTCGTACACAGGATAGGAGAGCTTACAGAGGTCACCGTTGGTATACAGCATTTACACAGAATTTGTACACTTAGCAGCGTATTTACTTTACCTTATGACGCGCTTCAGTCACAGACATCATCAAATTAAAATAAAACCTGTAGTATAGATATAATGTATTACGCCGACAACGGTATCGCGGAGCAAAGCACTTCTCAATGTACAGTACAGTACAGTGCAGCGCAGTACAATACAGTGTAATTGTGGGCGCACTAAATTGTATCTATGTAACACGTTTTATTTTAATCCTGCGATACCTATAGCCGAAACGCATCAATTGGAAATATAAACACATTGCAATGTGGACAAATTATGTGTTTCATCACTGTGTTCACTGAACAGCCAAACCATTATGACCACCCACCTAATAGGTAGCCGGCAGGTGTGGCCTAGCGGTTCTAGACGCTTCAGTCTGGAACCGCGAAACTGCTACGGTCGCAGGTTCGAACCCTGCCTCGGGCATGGATGTGTGTGATGTCCTTAGGTTAGTTAGGTTTAAGTAGTTCGAAGTTCTAGGGGACTGATGACCTCAGATGTTAAGTCCCATAGTGCTCAGAGCCATTTGAAACATTTTTTGATCCTAATAGGCGGTGTTTCCACCTTTGGCACGGATAACGGTGACGGCGCATCGTGGCATGCACGCAGTGAGTCTTTGGTAGGTCGATAGAGGGATCTGGCATGACACCTGCACACACAAGTCACCTAATTCCCCCTAACAGCTCTGGCGCCACCTTCGATTGCGTCCCGGATGTCTTCAGTTGGGTTCAGATCTGGCGAATTGGGAGACCAGAAAATCGATTGGAAATCGCCATTGTGTTCCTCGAACAACACCATCACGCTACTGGCCTTGAAATAGCGCATTGACTTGTTGAAAAATACCACTGATGTAGGGAAACATGATCATCATGAGGGAGGTGTACGTTGTCTGCAATCAGTGTACGCCACAGTTCGTCGCATTTCCTGTTTTACCAGTCTGCCGAGCCAACGACTTCCGACATATATAATGAAGGGTGCCCACCCAACCTCATGACGTCTGGAAGTGGTTTCGGCGCTTGTTGAAGACACTCACTACAGCGCTACACGAACACTCTACATGTCATTCTGTTTCCGAAATACTCGTTCCGAACCTCCGGGCCATCATAATGCTCAAAGTCAGATAGATTGCACGCCTTCCCCTTTCTATATGGACAGCACGCATACTGATACTACATGCACCGTGTTTGTGTCCAACAGTCATTCCTCGCCAAGTAACGCTGCTATCGCCTCGACGGTTTTACATCGATAGTAGGTCGGTGCTCATCTAGATCTACATTTATGCTCCGCAAGCCACCCAACGGAGTGTGGCGGAGGGCACTTTACGTGCCACTGTCATTACCTCCCTTTCCTGTTCGAGTCGCGTATGGTTCGCGGAAAGAACGACTGCCGGAAAGCCTCCGTGAGCGCTCGAATCTCTCTAATTATACATTCGTGATCTCCTCGGGGGGTATAAGTAGGGGAAAGCAATATATTCGATACCTCATCCAGAAAAGCACCCTCTCGAAACCTGGACAGCAAGCTACACCGCATTGCAGAGCGCCTCTCTTGCAGAGTCTGCCACTTGAGTTTGCTAAACATCTCCGTAACGCTATCACGCTTACCAAATAACCCTGTGACGAAACGCGCCGCTCTTCTTTGGATCTTCTATATCTCCTGTCAACCCGACCTGGTAAGGATCCCACACAGATGAGCAATAGTCAAGTATAGGTCGCACGAGTGTTTTGTAAGCCACCTCCTTTGTTGATAGACTACATTTTCTAAGGACTCCCCCAATGAATCTCAACCTGGCACCCACCTTACCAACAATTAATTTTATATGATCATTCCACTTCAAATCGTTCTGCACGCATACTCCCAGATATTTTACAGAAGTAACTGCTACCAGTGTTTGTTCCGCTATCATATAATCATACAATAAAGGATCCTTTTTTCTATGTATTCGCAATACATTACATTTGTCTATGTTAAGGGTCAGTTGCCACTCCCTGCACCAAGTGCCTATCCGCTGCAGATCTTCCTGCATTTCGGTGCAATTTTCTAATATTGCAACTTCTCTGTATACTGCAGCATCATCCGCGAAAAGCTGCATGGAACTTCCGACACTATCTAGTAGGTCATTTATATATATATTGTAAAAAGCAATGGTCCCATGGCCGGCCAGTGTGACCGTGCGGTTCTAGGCGCTACAGTCTCGAACCGCGTGACCGCTACGGTCGCAGGTTTGAATCCTGCCTCGGGCATGGATGTGTGTGATGTCCTTAGGTTAGTTAGATTTAAGTAATTCTAAGTTCTAGGGGACTGATGACCATAGATGTTAAGTCCCATAGTGCTCAGAGCCATTTGAACCAATGGTCCCATAACACTCCCCTGTGGCCAGAGGTAACTTTAACGTCTGTAGACACCTATCCATTGAGAACAACATGCTGTGTATTGTTTGCTAAAAACTCTCCAATCCAGCCACACAGCTGGTCTTATATTCAGTAGGCTCTTACTTTGTTTATCAGTTGACAGTGCGGAACTGTATAGAACGCCTTCCGGAAGTCAAGGAAAATGGCATCTACCTGGGAGCCTGTATCTAATATTTTCTGGGTCTCATGAACAAATAAAGCGAGTTGGGTCTCACACGATCGCTGTTTCCGGAATCCATGTTGATTCCTACAGAGTAGATTCTGGGTTTCCAGAAATGACATGATACGCGAGCAAAAAACATGTTCTAAAATTCTACAACAGATCGATGTCAGAGATAGAGGTCTATAGTTTTGCGCATCTACTCGACGACCCCTCTTGAAAACTGGAACTACCTGTGCTCTTTTCCAATCATTTGGAAGCTTCCGTTCCTCTAGAGACTTGCGGTACACGACTGTTAGAAGGGGGGCAAGTTCTACTCTGTGTAGAATCGAATTGGTATCCCGTCAGGTCCAGTGGACTTTCCTCTGTTGAGTGATTTCAGTTGCTTTTCTATTCCTTGGACACTTATTTCGATGTCAGTCATTTTTTCGTTCATGCGAGGATTTAGAGAAGGAACTGCAGTGCGGTCTTCCTCTGTGAAACAGCTTTGGAAAAAGTTGTTTAGTATTTCAGCTTTACGCGTGTCATCCTCTGTTTCAATGCCATTATCATCCCAGAGTGTCTGGATATGCTGTTTCGATCCACTTACTGATTTAACGTAAGACCACTACTTCCGAGGATTTTCTGTCAAGTCGGTAGATAGAATTTTACTTTCGAATTCACTGAAAGCTTCACGCGCAGCCCTACTTAGGCTAACTTTGACAACGTTTAGCTTCTGTTTGTCGGAGAGGTTTTGGCTGCGTTTAAATTTGCAGTGAAGCTATCTCTGCGTTCGCAGTAGTTTCCTAACTTTGTTGTTGAACCACGGTGGGTTTTTCCCGTCCCTCACAGTTTTACTCATAATGTTCTGGCTAATCACTGTATGACAAACAGGAGAGCAGAGCAGAATTTTACAGAAGAAACTGTATTCTTTCAACTCAACAGGAAAATGGCAGTTATTCGCAAGTAGTATTCGTTCATATTCCTTAACGATAATATTCGAAGAGATTATTCTCGGCTTCTCCGTAATCTTTATTCTCAGAAAAAAATATTCAGTTCCTGTCAAACACGACTATCATCATAAAGTATAAGACTTTTCATTGCCCTTTTATAGATAAACGGCGAAAATCTACGACACGGATACAAACATAATGGCTAAGAAATATTTTCACCTAAGAAGCGGTTCCATATCCGAATGGCTGAAACGCTGTTGAAAAACTTCTACAGCTTACAAAGTTGACTTTGGGAAACGGTTCCACTGAAGCCCTAATTAAGTATTTAATACTACCGGGCAGAGATCGAAGTCCTGTTCGTGATTCGGGTTACATCCTTAAAGTTTGCATTGCAAATCGGAAGGCAGGCTCGCCGGCGTACGACGCCAGTAGACCTTCCAAAGACGATCCTCTTGGCGAGATGGGAAGAGGATTCGGAATTCAAATGCTCTGTTTTCTCTTGTTGATTAGAACAGACGTACGAAAAGAAACCTTGCAAAGCGTCATTAATGAAACGTTACCTAGTGTAACTACCAAACGAGGTTGCAGTGGTTTCTGATACTTTTGGCTAATCGTACCAATGCATAAGCGTACCTCGTTAGGGATGGAAAGAAGGCACTGGACTAACGCAATGCAGGTGGTTGACGTAAACAGTGGCGTGATCACATCTGATGTAAAAGCCTGTGTGAGGACGGTCAGTGTTTGCTGATGGAAGGATACAGGTGATCAGCTCTAGCGAACCTAAGCAAGGAGGAGAGGCGGTTCGGTATCACTTATATTTGGAAGGTCGCTGGTTTAAATCCTTGTCCGACCATTCAGATTTGCTCTTAGTTTCCATAATTGGATTAATGCAAATGCCGAGATGGTTTCCCAGAAAAAGCCAAGTCTGCTTTCCTTCACCATGCCCCAAGCCGCGTCTGTGCTGCGTCCCTAATGACATAGCCGTCGACAGGACGTTGAACCCTACTCTTCCCTTCATTATTTCTCCTATAAACTCTTCCTGCTTGTAAGCGACATTGCATAAAATGTTTGTTATACGAAACAGTATCGATGGCGATGAAGACACATTGACTTCACGGAACAATAAATCATGGAAAAATGACCAATAAGCTGGGGTACACGAAAACTTTATATTTTTGGAACGAAAGTGAATCTTACAATCTCCTCCTGTTAGCGCGGAAATACCCGCATCGCGCAGCATTAGTTGGAGGCGAATTTAACCTACCGAGTATACAGTGAAGCGCCAAAGAAACTGGTATAGGCATGCGTTTTCAAATACAGAGATATGTAAACAGGCAGAATACGGTGCTGCGGTGGGCAACTCCTATATAAGTCGAGTATCTGCGACAGTTGTTAGATCGGTTACTGCTGCTACAACGGCACCTTATCAAGACTTAAGTGTGCCTGAACGTGGTGTTATAGTTGTTTCACGAGCGATGGGACACAGCATCTCCGAGATAGCGATGAAGTGGGGATTTTCCCGTACGACCATTTGACAAGCGAAGCTTGAATATCAGGAATCAGATAAAACATCAAATCTCCGAAATCGCTGCGGTTGGAAAAGAATGCTGCAAGAACGGGACCAACGGCGACTGAAGAGAAACGTTCAACGTGACAGAAGTGCAACCCTTCCGCAAATTGCTGCAGATTTCAATGCCGGGCTAACAACAAGTATCAGCGTGCCAACAATTCAACGAAACATCGATATGGGCTTTCGGAACCGAAGGCCCACTTGTGTACTCTTGATGACCTCTCGACACAAAGCTTTCCGTCTGGCCTGAGTTGTTATCGTTGAATCACCGTAGGAGAATACAGGATGGCTTAGAACAAATCTCTAATTGTTGTGACGAATGGCAGCTTGATGTAAATGTAGAAAAATGTAAGTTAACGCAGATCAGTAGTAAAAACAATATCTTAATGTTCGAATACAGCATTAGTTGTGTGCACCTTGCAAGAGTCACGTCGACTAAATATTTAGGCGTAACGTTGCAAAGCGATATGACATGGAACGACCATGTGAAGTTAGTGGTAAGGAAGGCGAATGGTCGACTTCGATTTATTGGGAGAATTTTAGGAAAGAGTGGTTCACCTGTAAAGAAGACCGTGTTTATAACGCTAGTTCGAGACTTTCTTCAATACTGCCCGAGTGTTTGGGATCCACACCAGGTCAGATTGACGGAAGACATCAGAGCACTTCACAGGCCGGCTGCTAAATTTATTACAGTGATGCTTTGGGAACTCAAATGGGTATCCCTGGAGGGGAGGTGACGTTCTCTTTGAGGAACACTATTAAGAAAATTTAGAGAAACTGACTGCAGAACGATTCTACTAAGACCACCGTCTATTTTGCCTAAGTACCACGAAGATGAGAGCAATTATGGGTCGTACGGAGGCCTGTAGACAGTATCTTTTCCCTCTCTCTCTCTCTCTTTCCAAGTGGAACAGGAAAGGATATGACTAGCAGTGGTATGTCTGTAGATTCAGATGTATATTTCGAAGGCCACGTGAGTTATGTGCGAGATTCAAGCAAAAAAACCTTTTGCTGAAAGTACTGGTTCGAATCTTTTTTGAGAGCTATTTAATGCTGTATTGAAGTACTACAACAAGTACAAAAACAGTGAGTAGCTATTTCACATATGTCATAACAGGTTTGGTAACAGCCAAAAACGTGAAGAACCGTTGTCTATGTTCGGGGCAAAATAAAAGTGCAGGTAATATTAGCAATGAGCTTAATACTCCAACGAGAAATACGTTCAGCTGTCAGTTTTCTTGAGTTGGAGCACTTTACACTATTACCACAGAAACCCTTCGCATAAATGTGAACGATAAAGTGGCGTAAGCTGCTCAAGGCTACGCCGGGAATTGAAGATAGCAAGACGCCTAGCGTCCTTTTTGAGAATAGTGATCCCAACGAACGAGAACGACCAGTTTGGTAACTTAAAGTACTGCGTGTGGTTTGAAGGTAAGATTCGCGAGAAAGACATGTTTCTCAGAAAATGTTTTTGATCTGATAAAAGAAAATTCAAACTCAACAATATCGTAAACCGACACAGTTCTAAGTACAGTAATTCTCGATACGCTTCCCCTGCCACCCTGGAGCTCTTTGTAAGACAACCAGCAAAATGGTGTTCCACTCAGAGATGTCAGGCTGTACCAAGACGACACTGTATCTGCCCAATGTGTAGGTCGTAAAAGTGATGGCGAATATCTAACATCATCTTCGATCAAACACTTCACGACTTATTTCCAATGAGACATAATCAATAATCCTCACAGCCCCCATTATATAAAGAATGACACTGACAATTATAAGACAGTTTCAATCGTCTGATTACTTTACAAATGAATTAGTGAGTCAAAAAGCAATAAGCTATTTTCCTTTTCTTTTTATTTTCATGGTGGGTCTACAAGCAAGGAAAAGTTGTTGTTGTTGTTGTCTTCAGTCCTGAGGCTGGTTTGATGCAGCTCTCCATGCTGCCCTATCCTGTGCAAGCTTCATCATCTCCCAGTACCTACTGCAACCTACATCCTTCTGAATCTGCGTAGTGTATTCATCTCTTGGTCTCCCGCTACGATTTTTACAGTCCACGCTGCCCTCCAATACTAAACTGGTGATCCCTTGATGCCTCAGAACATGTCCTAACAACCGATCCCTTCTTCTAGTCAAGTTGTGCCACAAACTCCTCTTCTCCCCAATTCTGTTCAATACCTCCTCATTAGTTTTGTGATCTACCATCTAATCTTTAGCATTCTTCTGTAGCACCACATTTCGAAAGCTTCTATTCTCTTCTTGTCCAAACTACTTATCGTCCTTGTTTCACTTCCATACATGGCTACACTCCATACACATACTTTCAGAAACGACTTCCTGACACTTAGATCTAGACTCAATGTTAACAAATTTCTCTTCATCAGAAACGCTTTCCTTGCCATTGCCAGTCTACATTTTATATCCTCTCTACTTCGACCATCATCAGTTATTTTGCTCCCCAAATAGCAAAACTCGTTTACTACTTTAAGTGTCTCATTTCCTAATCTAATTCCCTCAGTATCACCCGATTTAATTCTACTACATTCCATTATCTTCGTTTTGCTTTTGTTGATGTTCATCTTATATCCTCCTTTCAGGACACTGTCCATTCCGTTCAACTGCTCTTCCAAGTCCTTTTCTGTCTCTGACAGAATTACAATGTCACCGGCGAACCTCAAAGTTTTTATTTCTTCTCCATGGATTTTAATACCTACTCCGAATTTTTCTTTTGTTTCCTTTATTGCTTGCTCAGTATACAAATTGAATAACATCGGGGATAGGCTATAACGCTGACTCACTCCCTTCTCAACCACTGTTTCCCTTTCATGCCCCTCGACTCTTATATCTGCCATCTGGTTTCTGTACAAACTGTAAATAGCCTTTCGCTCCCTGTATTTTACCCCTGGGCACCTTCAGAATTTGAAAGAGAGTATTCCAGTCAACATTGTCAAAAGCTTTCTCTAAGTCTACAAATGCTAGAAACGTAGGTTTGCCTTTCCTTAATCTATCTTCTAAGATAGGTCGTAGGGTCATTGTTGCCTCACGTGTTCCAATATTTCTACGGAATCCAAACTGATCTTCCTCGAGGTCGGCTTTTACCAGTTTTTTCATTCGTCTGTAAAGAATTCGCATTATCATTTTGCAGCCGTGACTTATTAAACTGATAGTTTGGTAATTTTCACATCTGTCAACATCTCTTTTCTTTGGGATTGGAATTATTATATTCTTGAAGTCTGAGGGTATTTCGCCTGTCTCTTAGATCTTGCTCACCAGATGGTAGAGGTAAAGTATAGGAAATAGTTAAAAGGCTATTTAATGTTTGTTGGAAGTCGCTAAGTGATCTCGTTATCAAAACCTTTATGAGTATAGTCTGTGTGATTAACGTTCATATTTAAGAGAAAGCTCGCTTTTCACACATCTCAACTTTATGACGTCATAGCCCCTGCACTATGTGTTGTAGCTCGAGATAATTGTGCAGGTACATTCAGTGGTATGGGTGGATACTGTCCGCAAAACGTGTTGCGAGTAGAATTAGTAATAAAAAAGTGAAAAACACACGTCTTTAATTTTCTAATTATTGGTGTGATATTGGGTTGGTACATAAGTTCGTAGCGTGTTTCCATACGCTCAGTAAACACAACATATACATGTAACACATACTTGGGTCATCAATAATATATTCTCCTTCATAATTCACAGCATTCTGCCTACACTGGGTTAACTTTTCGATTCCACTACTGTAGAAATCATGTGGTTTCGTGGGAAAGAAGTCGTCGAGCCATGTTCGGAGGGCATTTTCGTACAGAAAGGAAGTTTTTTGAATGTTGTTCGATAGAAAGCGGGAAAGTTGATAATCTAAGAGCACAAGATTAGGTGAGTAAGACGGGCGTGGGATGAGTTTCCAACTCAGCTCCTGTATAGTCTTTTTGTCTGTCTTTGTACTAGAATTTGCTGCTTTGTTTGGGCTCAACCATTCATTTCTTTTCCTTACGTTAACTTAAAGACACCATTTATCGTCGTCAGTAACGGTGCAGGATAGGAATGGTCGGTGTTGTTCATGAGCCAGACTACGAGTAAAGAAAGATGCACATACGGTCACCCTCTGATTTTCGTGATTTTGGCTTAGAGCATGCGGTACCCATCAACACGATTTTTGAACCTTCGCCATTGCATGCAAATGTCGTACTATAGTGGAATGATCACAGTTCATCACACTGACGTGGATCATTGTGGATTACTGTGTTTAAACGATCTGTCTCGAAATCTGACAGAAAACACAAAGAGATTCTGGTCACATATAAAGCACACCAGAGGCAAGACGCAATCAATACCTTCACTGCGCTATAACAACGGTGAAGCCACTGATGACAGTGCCACTAAAGCAGAGTTATTAAGCACGGTTTTCCGAAACTCCTTCACCAAAGAAGATGAAGTAAATATTCCTAAATTCCAATCAAGAACAACTGCCAAGATGAGAAACATAGAAGTAGATATCCTCGGAGTAACAAAGCAGCTAAAATCACTTAATAAAGGCAAGGCCTCCGGTCCAGACTGTGTACCAGTCAGGTTCCTCTCAGAGTATGCTGATAAAATATCTCCATATTTAGCAATTATATACAACCACTCGCTCACAGAAAGATCCGTACCTAAACATTGGAAAATTGCTCAAGTAACACCAATACCTAAAAAGGGAAGTAGGAGTAATTCGTTGAATTAGAGGCCTATATCACTAGCCTCGATTTGCAGTAGGGTTTGAGAACATATACTGTATTCGAAGATAATGAAGTACCTCGAAGAAAAAGATTTATTGACACATAGTCAGCACGGATTCAGAAAATATCGTTCTTGTGAAACACAACTAGCTCTTTATACTCATGAAGTAATAAGTGCTATCGACAGGGCATGTCAAATTGATTCCATATTTTTATATTTCCAGAAGGCTTTCGACACCGATCCTCACAAGCGTCTTCTAACCAAACTGAGTGCCTGCAGAGTATCTCGTCAGTTGTGCGACTGGATTAGTGATTTCCTGTCATAAAGGTCACAGTTCGCAGTAACAGACGATAAGTCATCGAGTAAAATAGAAGTAATATCCGGCGTTCCCTAAAGGAAGCGTTATAGGCCCTCTATTGTTCCTGATCTATATTAACGACATAGGAGAATATCTGAGTAGCAGTCTTCGGTTGTTTGCAGATAATGCTGTTATTTACCGTCTTGTAAAGTCATCAGATGATCGAAACGACTTGCAAAATAATTTAGATAAGATGTCTGTATGGTGCGAAAAGTGGCAATTGACCCTGAATAAAGAAAAGTGTGAAGTTATTCACATGAGTACTAAAAGAAATCAGCTAAATTTCGATTACGCGATGAGTCACATAAATGTGAAGGCTGTAAATTCAGCTAAATACTTATGGATTACAATTACAAATAACCTAAATTGGAACGATCACATAGATAATTATGTGGGTAGAGCAAACCAAAGGCTGCGATTCATTGGCAGAACATTTAGAAGGTGCAACAGGTCTGCTGAAGATACTGCTTACACTACGCTTGTCCGCCCTATTCTGGAGTACTGCTGTGTGGTGTGGGATCCGCATCAGGTGGGACTGACGGATGACATCGAAAAAGTACAAAGAAGGGCAGCTCGCTTTGTATTATCGCGAAATAGGGGAGATAGTTTCACAGACCTGTTACGTGAATTGGAGTGGCAATCATTAAAACTAAGGCGTTTTTCGTTGCGACGGTATCTTCTCATGAAATTTCAATCACCAGTTTTCTCCTCCGATTGAGAAAACGTTCTTTTGGCACCCACCTACATAGGGAGAAATGATCATCACGATAAAATAAGAGAAATCAGGACTCGCACAGAAAAATTTAAGTGCTGTTTTTCCCGCGTGCTGTTCGAGAGTGGAACGGTAGAGAGACAGCTTTGAGGTGATTCATTGAACCCTCTTCCAGGCACTTTATTGTGAATAGCAGAGTAATCACGTAGATGTGGATCTTCGTCAAATCTCGAAGGTCTTCCTGAAAGTGGAGAGTCACTAACGTCAAAACGAGAAAATCATGTCGAAACGACCCTCCTTAAAAGAGAGAACCATTTTCTTGCCATGCCTTATCCAACGGCATTATTCCTATACATGGCACAAATGTTTCTGGCTGCCTTAGCTGCTGTCACCCATCCTCAGAACTTAACCAGAAGAATACGTCAGAAATGTCATAATTTCTCTTCTTGGCACTTCATTTTGTACCGCCCACAGCTCCGCTTATTATCTCCAAATGAAAAAATATAAACTCAGATAGCACCAGCGAACTACAAATAAAAAGTGACAATCGGCAAATAAACCCACAGCAGTCGGAATACCAACATGCAAAACAAAAACGCTAAAAAATTATGCACCAACCTTACATAAGACACACGATTTCAATAGCACTGGCAAACTGCCTGTTGGCTTCTGTCTCGAGTACTTCGGCGTTAGTTTGTTCGATGATTTTTCTAACCTTTCGCCAGCACGAGTGGCTGGTAGTATCAAACCTCCACCCTCAATTACTGGTGGTGGATTGCAGTCGAGCTCTCCGCTGCAGATCATATGCAACTGACGCGTCAACGTCCAAGGGCTTTTCCGTGGTCATTTCCGGTGCGGTCCTCTTACTACGTGCAAGGTTCGTTTGCTGTTCACCTTGAGACTTTCTTCTTCCTTGCTAAAGCCATTCTCATGTGTATTTCTATAGCTACTCTGAACAAGCGGATGTGATAGCCCTTCTCTACTGCCAGAACTTCGCGTGCTCTGCCAATGCCGATTTCTCCACTTGCCACCATTATTCTGTCCACCACAGCATTTTAGTAAGTAATATTCACAGTTGTCTTCATAATAATTCATAGATGTCTTCAACCCGTACCAGTGCAGTAACGATAAAAAAAAAAACAGACACACATTCGTAGGACTAGTTCGTTTATTTTCACATGTATAATCACCTCACGAATTATGTGACACTCCTCCTGAATTTCCCTGTATAAGGTCCGACGCGAAAGCCTCACAATATCATATACAGTCATCACGCAGCTCGTACTGATAGCAGTGGACTTCTATTAGTTCGTAGCTATCAACGTTTTCTTAGCAACCGAAGACGTTTACTTCGAGCATCTACTATGGCACAGGGGACATAACAACACATCGTTTTATTCCAAATACGAACTATCAATTAGTGGTAAATTGTTCAGTCTGCGTAATCCAGTTTTGCGCTTCAATATGTCGTGTGGTGTGTCACAAAATGAACTGAGTAGCATAGTAACAAAAATGCAGGACTCGAAGAAATTTTCATCATTATCATCAGTGTCACAGTCATCATTATCATCGTAGTCATCATTATCATCATCTGACATGCACTGCTAGTTAAAGGCCTTCTGCAGACACCGTCAGTACTGTCTTCAGCTGTACAAACTCATGTTAGAACCTGCACATTTTCTAACGTCATCAGCCCACTTTCCGCTAGGACGTTTGTTTTCTTGATCTTATCTTTTGAAATACAGCAAAAAACTCCTTTAATGTATTCTGCATCTGTTTAGCCTGGTTACTTGCCCTAACCATCACCATGTCATTCTCATTACAGATGAAATCACGTGTTCCACTCCAGCTTACACCTTACTCGTTTGCTGTTCTTCTCCCCTGTTTCCCCTTGTAACCTACAACTTGTCTCTCTGCGTTACTCCAATGAGCAACCCACAGTTTTACAGGATCCTTGCATTAGAAGTCCATACAAACTTCCATAAGTCACAACTCATTATACATGCTAACCGTAACCATTATTTTCAGACGCACAGGAAACTTGGTTTTCAAAATTTTGTTTACATCAGCAGAAGAAGTTCAGGCCATTAATATTCTTTCTGTTTATTTCTTTAACTGTCCATTCAGTCACTGACTTAACCGGCCTGTCAGACAGCGGTGTACTGCAGCTGATTACAAAACAAATTTCATATCCGTTTTCCATAACAAAAGTAATTAAGAGAAAAAGACCACGCATCTCTTTTCTGACGTTCAATTTTGCTCTCTTTGAAATATATTTTTGTAATTATGCATCCGTCACAAGTGGCAGATTGATCTGCATTTATATCTGAGTATCGAATTACAGTATTTTAACGTCTGTTATTCAAGACATCAGTGCCGATGTTTGGGATTTTTAGTTTGTGCTGTCGCTTTTGGACTTCAATTGAAACCCCACTCCAGAAGCCACTGATCGTGATGCGCTTTTCTATAAGGTGACATTACCGCAAACCCCACTTCGTTATGAAAATACTGATACGGATACAATAATTTCTACAGAGAAAGTAGACGAAATGTCATTGTCATTCATACCTCTACAAAGTGAAAGGAGAAACAAATAATTTTGAAACAGGAATTTAGGTGAGTAACCTTTCAATCGCAGTTTTCCATCCTCTGCTGAAAATGAGACTTTCCGTTAATCATTTAAATAGTTAACTGGCATGATATAACATTGTACACAACTATTTTCATTTGCCACAATTTAAGGAAAAACAACCTTCCTTATGCTTTATAACGTCTCATCACCTTTTTCCTTAGTACTGTAAGTGGTGTTACACCACATATATATCACCGTCATGAAATTCACTAGAAATCAGCATGTCTAACATAAAAGAAATAATAAATATATACATTATACTAATGCGCCGACTACGAGTGCTCACACATATCAGCAGCAACCGACTGTTGAGAATCGATGTAAACATTCTAACTGTTACATAGGCCTACCATACGGAAATAATGTGGTGTGACTTGATAATACCGACTTCTGTTGTACAAAAGAATGGATATATGGTTCTATGTAATTGTTTTATGTTAAATAAAATCAAAGCCAAGTCGGAGAACGCAATAATTTCGACACTATCTTTAAAAAAAACATTTTTTATAAAATAACATATTTAAAAAATTTGTACAAAACTAGAACACATTTGGTTTAGGTTCTTTATGTAAATGTAATAGTAACAGGCATGAATCTACAACTTTATTTTATCGAAGACTACATCGATATCTAAGGGTACAATTATACTGTATATGCCATAATTAAAATTAACACAGAATACATCTGATTTATTTTCACACAACAAACGGACAGAGTTTGCACTTACTGTAGTATCCTGTGTAATTTTACTATCGAAAATCAAACATGTTTTACCAAAATTTTTTATTACAACATGTCAACTGATGTCTAGCTGATTTCAGTACAAATCATATATCGATTTGAAAGGAGAACCATCATAATTTCCATCATGTACACACATTAAATTCATAATCTATGACGAATACTATTAATCAAAGTCTATATGGTGCGCTTATGTCATTATGAAAGTAATCTAACGTTCAGACACGTCTGAGTCATCTACCAATGTCTAGATGAAATCTAGTAGAAAAATTGTTTTAAACCGGTCACACAGTTAAAACTAAATGCATTTGGTTTAGGCTATCTACATATACATAATATAGAATAGTATGTAGCTGAACCCATTGTGGCGTCCCAGTCATATATAAATACTCCCTCCTTTTATACAAATGAATGACGGCATCAAGTACACGTAAAATAAAAAATACATAATTTTCTGAAAATTTATCTTCTCTCAAAGACAGTAACATATCAACCTCGTTATTAGTATCTGTTATAAAAACAAAGATGCTACTGAAACCATTATAAATACAATGGACCAATGTTAAAAATGGTGTCCTGTGATGAAGCCTCGTAGACGATTAGGTCTCAGTCTGATTTGCGTATGTATACTTGAAAGTCCATTCAAAGTATAAAAATATATTGTTACATTACGACTACGTCATTTGAAGACCCTCTTTTATTTTAGATAAAAAAGAAAGATAAATTTCATTCGGTGCTAGTGGGATCATTAAATACAGAAGCTTTTCATTTGGTTCACAATTATTTCAAAAATCATTTGTGTGTAGTTACAATTTACATATTACATCCTTTAGAACCAACGATCACTTACTTTTCTCGAAGTTCAATAAGAGTTCTGAGTGCAGTTATTTTGAAAGGAAACTTCTATTCTTTTCATGGTCAGTACCAAACAAATTGTTTCAAAACTGGTTCAAATGGCTCTGAGCACTATGGGACTTAACTTCTGAGGTCATCAGTCCCCTAGAACTTAGAACTACTTAAACTTAACTAACCTAAGGACATCACACACATCCATGCCCGAGGCAGGATTCGAACCGACGACCGTAGCTGTCGCGCGGTTCCAGACTGTAGCGCCTAGAACCGCTCAGACACTCCGGCCGGCCAAATTGTTTCTGAGTTAACTGCGTACCACAGTTATTTTGGCAGTTTTTAAATAAATGAAACTGAATGATATTATCATTATTATTATTATTACTATTATTGACTTTCACGAAATACATAATTTTGTCCCAGTTTTCTTACATGATTACCACCAAAGACTCGGTTCAAGTAAATAGTCTTACATAACATTTAATGTTCTTGATTGTCAGGTTCAGAACATAAAGTCAATTTCTCGTATCACAGGCGGTAACTATAAACTATTACTATCCTAGAATAGCTTCGAAATAAAAGTGTCCTCTCTTCTATGTCACGAGAGAGTTAACGCAAATTAAATATAACTTCTTTTTGTCACAGTCAAAGGGAAGAAATTACACTTTCTACAGTGCCTTATGTAATATCAGTATCAAGCAAAAGGATGATATACAGGGTGTTACAAAAAGGTACGGCCAAACTTTCAGGAAACATTACTCACACACAAAGAAAGAAAATATGTTATGTGGGCATGTGTCCAGAAACGCTTACTTTCCATGTTAGAGCTCATTTTATTACTTCTCTTCAAATCACATTAATCATGGAATGGAAACACACAACAACAGAACGTACCAGCGTGACTTCAAACACTTTGTTATAGGAAATGTTGAAAGTGTCCTCCGTTAGCGAGGATACATGCATCCACCCTCCGTCGCATGGAATCCCTGATGCGCTGATGCAGCCCAGGAGCATGGCGTATTGTATCACAGCCGTCCACAATTCGAGCACGAAGAGTCTCTACATTTGGTACCGGGGTTGCGTAGACAAAAGCTTTCAAATGCCCCCATAAATGAAAGTGGAGAGGGTTGAGGTCAGGAGAGCGTGGAGGCCATGAAATTGGCCCGCCTCTACCATTCCATCGGTCACCGAATCTGTTGTTGAGAAGCGTACGAACACTTCGACTGAAATTTGCAGGAGCTCCATCGTGCATGAACCACATGTTGTGTCGTACTTGTAAAGGCACATGTTCTAGCAGCACAGGTAGAGTATCCCGTATGAAATCATGATAACGTGCTCCATTGAGCGTAGGTGGAAGAACATGGGGCCCAATCAAGACATCACCAACAATGCCTGCCCAAACGTTCACAGAAAATCTGTGTTGATGACGTGATTGCACAATTGCGTGAGGATTCTCGTCAGCCCACTCATGTTGATTGTGAAAATTTACAATTTGATCACGTTGGAATGAAGCGTCATCCGTAAAGAGAACATTTGCACTGAAATGAGGATTGACACATTGTTGGATGAACCATTCGCAGAAGTGTACCCGTGGAGGCCAATCAGTTGCTGATAGTGCCTGCACACGCTGTACATGGTACGGAAACAACTGGTTCTCCCGTAGCACTCTCGTGGTCAATGTTACCTTGTACAGCAGCAACTTCTCTGACGCTGACATTAGGGTTATCGTCCATTGCAGATGTCCTCGTCGTTCTAGGTCTTCCCCAGTCGCGAGTCATAGGCTGGAATGTTCCGTGCTCCCTAAGACGCCGATCAATTGCTTCGAACGTCTTCCTGTCGGGACACCTTCGTTCTGGAAATCTGTCTCGATACAAACGTACCGCGCCACGGCTATTGCCCCGTGCTAATCCATACATCAAATGGGCATCTGCCAACTCCGCATTCGTAAACATTGCACTGACTGCAAAACCACGTTCGTGATGAACACTAATCTGTTGATGCTACGTACTGATGTGCTTGATGCTAGTAATGTAGAGCAATGAGTCGCATTTCAACACAAGCACCGAAGACAACATTACCTTCCTTCAATTGGGCCAACTGGCGGTGAATCAAGGAAGTACAGTACATATTGACGAAACTAAAATGAGCTATAACATGGAAATTAACCGTTTCCGGACACATGTCCACGTAATATCTTTTCTTTATTTGTGTGTGAGGAATGTTTCCTGAAAATTTGGCCGTACCTTTTTGTAACACCCCGTATTAATACACCGTAAAACATCACCTGATGTCTGGATGATTACTGTTTCGAATGCCAACGGTTTTCCTACACCATATTAGACACGATTAGGAGATTTTAGTGTTTCCATACTTTCTGCACCCACAGTACGTCTTTCGAGCAGCCGAAGTAGGCTCCATTACATCGCGACGGTTGCCCTCTGCTCGCAGGCGGGTCTGCACGGGCTGACGGGCCACATCGAGTTCACGGAGGGGAAGCGCAGCAACTTCAAGCTGGACCTGCTGAAGCTGAAGCGCGAGCAGCTGCGCTCCGTCGGCTTCTGGAGCCCCGCCGGCGGCGTCAACATCACCGACCCCAGCGCCTTCTACGAGACCAGCGTCAACAACATCACCCTCGTCGTCATGACCAGGGAGGTAAGCGCCTCCGCCCGCTACTTGCCACCTGCGTGACTGCATTAGGTACAGCTACTCGGGGAGAAAGATTCATAACGAGCTTGTTTACTTCGGTAGGCAAACATTTCGTGGCTGATAGAGATAAATTACGAGGGTCACTCCAAAAGAAATGCACACTATTTTTTTAATCCATCTTTTATTCTACATGTTTTAAAGTTTTACAGTATGTAGATACATCCTTTAGGAACAATATTTTCATTTCTCCACATAATTTCCATCCCTCTCAACTGCCTTACGTCATCTTGGAACCAACGCCTGTATACCCGCACGGTAAAATTCTGGTCCAACCTGTTGGAGCCACTGTTTGGCAGAGTGCGCAAGGGAGTCATCATCTTCAAACTTTGCTCCACGGAGAGAGTCTTTCAGTTTCCCGAAGAGATGATAGTCACATGGAGCCAGGTCAGGACTGTAAGGCGGGTGTTTCAGTGTTGTCCGTCCGAGTTTTGTGATCGCTTAAATGGCTTTTTAACTGATATTTGGCCGTGCATTGTCGTGCAACAGCAAAACATCCTGCTTTTGCCGATGTGGTCGAGCACGACTCAGTCGAGCTTGAAGTTTCTTCAGTGTCGTCACATATGCATTAGAATTTATCGTGGTTCCACTTGGCATGATTTCCACAAGCAAGAATCGAAAAACACCGTAGCCATAACTTTTCCAGCAGAAGGTGTGGTTCTGAATTTTTTTCTTCTGTTAATTTGCTTGATGCCACTCCATTGATTGCCTCTTCGTCTCTGGTGAAAAATGATGGAGCCATGTTTCATAGCAATTCTTCCAAGAAATTCATCTCCACCATTCTCGAACTGTTCCAAAAGTTCGCTGCATACAGATTTTCTTGTTTCATTGTAAGCCACTGTCAACATCCTGGGAACACACCTGGCACAAACCTTTTTTAACGCCAACACTTTCAGTATTCTGCAAACACTTCCTTCCTCTATCCCAACGTAGCGTGACAATTCGTTCACCGTGATGCGTCTGTCAGCAGTCACCAATTCGTTAACTCTCTGCACGTTGTCTGGAGTGTGTGCAGTACGAGGCCTGCCGCTGCAAGGGGAATCCTCATTATTGCCGTGCCCGGTTTCATCACGTAAACTTCTTGCCCACCGACTAACTGTACTGCGATCGACAGCAGCATCTCCATACACCTTTTTCAACCTCTTGCGGATGTTTCCCACTGTCTCGTTTTCACAGCACAGGAATTCTATGACAGCACGTTGCTTCTGACGAACGTCAAATGTAACAGCCATCTTGAAGACATGCTGTGACGGCGCCACTCACGGAAACAGGTTGAACTAATGTTTTAAACAAGGGGGAGGGATGTATCTACACACTGTAAAACTTTCACACATGCAGAATGAAAACTGTATTTTTACAAAAATAGCGTGCATATCTTTTGGAGTGACCCCCGTATTAACAGCAATAGCAGTGAACAGCGGGACAGAATTGACGGATACACACAAGACACATGAAATTAAGACGTGTGAAGCTTTTTATGTAAAACAGAAAGGGTATCCGTCAACGAAAAATAGAAAAAACAGCGCAAAATGGGTGCGAACCGAAACAGTTGATCACCAGAATCAGCAAATACTTTGGACACACCTCACTTTGCTAACAGTTCTCAGGACGGATAGAATGCGATGAACAACGCAATATTACAAACAATACACCCTACGGCGCTGCACACTCTGGTTGATTTTCACAGTAGCAATATCGAAGTGAAGAGATTAAACATTATTGAATGGGTGCGCGCAAGCATGTGTGGGGGGGGGACCCTCATGCACACAAATAAGGAAATTCAGTATTACACCAGGAGTGTGTTATAAGGCCGTTTCTGCTTACAAGAAACACGGTGAACAGTAATAACCCTGATGATAAGATCAGAGCATGATAGCGGACGCCGAATAGACCAAATTTTTCCAGAGAACAAGAAGTCGGAGATGAGGGGCTGTGGCCATAGTAAGACAAACAATCAGTAATGAAGTTGCGGAAGTTAGCCCGCTAAACGAACGTGTTTGGATATGTCTGCGGTGTGATTTTGTCCGGCTAAGCTGCTGCTGTGAATGGTAAATAATTGCTCCTATCGTCACTGTATAAAATTCATTTACCAAGTCGTTCTAATCGTGACTGTATTTCAACTGGTGTATCTCAATTTTACTTTACACAGCTTTTGATTAATCAGTTATAATTTTTCAAAATTTTAAATACTGCATCAGTCTACATGATATCGGATTATTTAAAAAATTTGTTCTTAGACTGTTCTTTGTTTTCTTCTATCGCATTCAGATTTTTCATAATAAATTACAGTTTCTTTAATTTTTAGTTTTAGTAATTTTATTAGAAAAGTACGCCTGGTACACAGAGATGCCCTGCTCTTTATCGACTGCAGTAGCCAAGCACAGCTAAGGCTCTGGAGTGCAAAATGTTTGGCAAACCGGAGATATTTTATACCTTAGACTCAAAACATCTTCCCTGAATAGCTTGTAGACAACAAAAACATATTGCTTCCATCTCTACATATAACACTGAGGTTGATGATGCAGATTGAAGTGTTTTCTTGCAAGGGTGAAGCCAGTTTTAAATACATTTCTTTGAAATTTCACTCCATCAGTTGAGAGAAACTGAAGCCTTGATTATCGTTGGTCCTCAGATTCATAAATTTATGAATGATTATGAATTCGAGAATACAGTGAATGCGCTGCCTTCAAGCCTGTTACTGAAAACTTTATACGGAGTGAAAAAATACCCAGAATACAACAGCAGTCTCAAAACATTTATGGAAAATTTCAACAATCTAGGTAATGGAAATGTCGTGTGACTAGGTCCTCCCATCGGGTAGACCTTTCGCCACTTCGGCGACTTGCGCGTCGAAAGAAGTTAGGTGACAGCATGAGTATAGAAGTCTGCTTTTTACCTTCAAATACAGACTATTCCCCAGAAATTCTGGGATATTATACAGAAGAGCAAAAAGTATGATTCCAACAGGATTCTAAGAACATGGGGAAAAGGTACCAAGAACCATGGAATGAGAGTACGATGCGTATGGCATGTCTGGCCAGCATCCCCTTCCAGGGAGTTCGGCCGCCTATGCAAGTCTTTCCAGGTGAGGCTACTTAGGTGAATTACGTGTCGCAGATGGCAGAATGATGATCGAGACAACACAAACACACACAGCCAGTCCCGAGCAGGAAAAATCTTCGAGCAGACCGGAAATCGAACCCGTGACCCCACGATTGAAAGTCGGCAACACTTCCCATAAGAGCACGATCATTGTTGGATGTTCAGGAGGAACAGCTACGATGAAGATTATGCCAGAATATAAAAGAAATAGAAAGACGAATATTAACTCTAACAGCGTACTCGTAACGCTGCTAACAAGAGTACTTCATCAACTTACCTCATATTTTAAGGAGAAAAAGCACACATACACGATATCAATCACAGAAATCTATACCGTTCGAAAATTGGGGACATGGGTCTGACAGCACACAGCTATGACGGTAGTGGTTGTTTGTCACTCTGGCCCACTGCAGCAGCTTAATGCCTGAGAACGAAGTGCTGTAAAATAGAATGTGTGAGTGAGAGGTTTACGAAAACCTGTTTTAACACTGGTAACACGTTTTGTTCATTGCGTCAAAGTGCGCGGTATCTAACCTGTAGCTGATGCCAGATACCCATTTTTTTATGAAATATTTTATTTTCAGAGCCTCAAATGCTGTGTGAATAAATGAATGAGTGTGTCATTAAAGAAGTAGCGTAGCGCTATTCAGTTTTTAACATCACTGTTGTGCGGTATTTTGTTTGGGCTTTAAAGCTGGCGCTATTAAAGTGAAGTACATTTGCTGGAGATGAGCTATTCTTCAACATGATTGGCATGTTGAAAATAACTTCATTTCATAATAATTCTTCATTTACTTAAGTTCATTCACTTTGATTTTGAGGTGTACATATAGCTGCAGAATATGAATACGAGAATACTGTTAATACAATATTGAACATGTCACTATTCATTTTTCGCGTAGAATTACGTGTTCTCGAACAATATTCCAGAATACCTATGACATCCCGCCGATAGGATGAATCAGTTTGCTGCTACTCTGTATTCTAATCCGCTTTGAGGCATTACACGGCTGCAGTAGGTCCTATGGAGTACTTTATAAGACAAGAAGACAAACAACCGAGGTGTGCGAAAGTTTAAACACTGTACTTTCACTTCAGAACTGCGCACTATCAGAATTATGCCCAAAATTTTCGATTCGTGGGTCTTGTTAGTGTTTTTTCCTAGTAAGAAAACTGTTGTTAGAATAACATGATAATAATAATAAAAAGTTAAAACACATCCTAATGTTCTGTAAAATTATATTTATTTGGTCATGAACTGTCTTTCGGCTGCTCAGCGCATCTTCATGTGACAACTGAATGTCACAAACACTGACAAACATGATGAGCGACTTTGTACGAATAATATGTAAGTCGCACTTCATGTTTACCTGTGTTTCCCGCAATAGTACGATCAAGCCCATCTTGACGCACTTTTGATATCAAATTGGTAAGCTAGTTAATTAAATGGATCAATTAAAATACCCCCTTAACGTACTTTTACGCTAATTGTTTTATGACCCCCTGGGGATGAGCCATCCTTCTGCAAAACCCCCAAACCCTCCCCCTCGTCCACCCGAACCACTCTGGGATAAACTGACACGTTTCTTGTCACCACGCCCTAATTCAGATCTCAGCCACTTCTCCCCCTCCTGGGAAATGCCCCCAGTCTTCCCATCACCTCCCCCACATCTGTACATTGTGGGAAAAAGATTCAATCTGTACCACACTGCTGGAGTGAAGGAATCTTACAACACAAAATTCAAATCAATGTCAATTGATATAATGTTATTCAACTCAATTTGCATATTCTTAATTTAATCAGTTTATGGGAGACAGGGCCCCTCCCCATCCCTACCCCACTTTCCCCTCCTATCTCAAACTTGGAAACTGGTGGGAAAGACTCATTCTGTGCTCAGCTGCTGAACTGGGAGGATCTCATGATACGAAATACGTAATAAATTCGAGCAATATATTACTTGTTTAAACTTTAATTAAAATGATTAATTAAATTGGTGGGAAATGCTGGGCTGTGGTTCTCTTTATTTGGGTGGGAAAAATAGCCTACGTTTAGGACGTCACAACTGCGATAGCAAAAACGAATGAAATGGTCCATTTGCACTACACTATCAAATTAATTGTTTAACAATTTACAGGAAACAAGACAGGGAAAATATCCAGAAGATGTAAGTCAAACAGATTCCTTAATGAACTCACAACCACTTTATGATGATTCTTCTTTATAATGAAACATACATTGAATGTTTGCACAAACACATTGTGCAAATCAAGTAATTAAATTTCAGTAACAACTAGATCAAAGCGCTAGATATATCTTAGGTCTTTTATGTACCAATATTTGAGAGCAGAAGAGCCCTCCTGCACCACAACATCTGACGAAAAAACACACACTCGCAAACGCGAAGCGCGCCATCTACCAACCACAGAAGTGCTGGGAGCTGCATCCGCACTGCCTAGGAGAAGGCTAGAGACTGCACCTGCATCGACCACACCGGCAGTTCTACGCTGGTATAGGCATGCATATAAATACAGAGATATGTAAACAGGCAGAACACGGCGCTGCGGTCAGCAACGCCTATATAAGACAACCAGAGTCTGGCATAGTTGTTAGATCGGTTACCGCTGCTACAATGGCAGGTTATCAAGATTTAACTGAGTCTGAACATGGTATTACAGTCGGCGCACGAGCGATGGGACACAGCATCTCTGACGTAGCGATGAAGTGGGGATTTTCCCGTACGACGAATCAACGAGTGTACCATGAATATCAGGAATACGGAGACACATCAAATTTCCGACATTGCTGCGGCCGAGCAAAGATCTGTCAAGAATGGGACCAACGACGGCTGAAGAAAATCGTTCAACGTGACAGAAGTGACACCCTTCCTCAAATTGCGGCACATTTCAATGCTGAGCCTCCAGAAAGTGTCAGCTTGCGAACCATTCAACGAAACCTCATCAGTATGGGCTTTCAGAGTCAAGAAGGTATACTCAGTGATAAATCAAAGCAGTAGGCTTTACCAGAAATATCGACCCTGAGACAATGTGTCTAATATTGTATTTTAAAGCCGGCCGGAGTGCCCGTGGGGTTCTAGGCTCTACAGTCTGGAGCCGAGCGGCCGCTACGGTCGCAGGTTCGAATCGTACCTCGGGCATGGATGTGTGTGTTGTCCTTAGCTTAGTTAGGTTTAATTAGTTCTAAGTTCTAGGCGACTGATGACCTCAGAAGTTAAGTCGCATAGTGCTCAGAGCCATTTGAACCATTTTTTTGTATTTTAAATACGACAGTATGACATCTTAGATAACACTTAAAACACTTGATAATGACACTTTGAAGCCGAAATCATGATCGTGTAAATGTAATACTGCAAATAAAAAACAGTCTAATGGCGGTACTGACTTTAAAGACATCTCAGAACGTTTAGATTTGCAGCTGGGAGAAGGGGAAGCATATTGTTGAACATGTTGGTATTCTTCCAGCGAAATTTAAGCGCCCTGTCCTTCTGGGAAGCATACGACAACTTTTGCGAGTCTGGAATCGTTCTCAGCAGGGCGGCACGGCGAGCAGTGGCCTGTTGGCTGGGAGCGGTACAGTCCTGGCATGCGGGCGGTGGTTCACGACTTGGTGGGGGCGGTGGCAGCTGTGCATGCAACCTGGAGGCAGCAGCGGGGATGGGGCAGAGGTGTTGCCGGCGTAGAGAAGAAAGCGAAACATCCTACTGCCCTCATACACTGACAGGCCTCAGCAGGATTAGTTTGGGAGGAGAATACCGAAATTCTAAGTGCCTTAATTCCACAGGCATGAGAAGACAACCAACAGAAAGAACATGTTTAGCTTTATTTATTTATTTATTTATGCATTTATTTTACCTGGCAAGATTAGGGCCTTCAGGCCCTCTCTTACACCTAACCAGGCATACTCAGATTCAACAAATTTCAGTTTCTACAGAACATTAAGGACATATTACATATTATACAGTATTAATGTTAAGAAAAAAAATAGAGATTATAAACGTAGTACAATGATAATTATAACAATCAAAAATTAATTATAACAATCAAGAATAATAATAATAGTAATAATAATAATAATGACTATGTATATGAAAGTAAACATATTTTTCTTTTATGAATGTCAGTCCTATTGCTAGTTGGGAATTTTCTCGTTATATTCTTGCAGCTTGTGAGTTATTCTCATCAAGCAGAGACATAAGACGATAGAATGGGGTGAAAGAGATATAGAAGAGGTAGATAGGTTAGAGGAAGAGAAATAGAATGGTAAAATTCGAAGCTATGATGGAGAGGAGAAAGAAAGAGATGAGAGGGGCCCAACAATGGTAGCTATACCGTCCCTGATATGTAAGTCTTGAGTTCACTCTTGAATGTTGAGTGGTTCCGGATAAGACGCAGATCACAGGGGAGCGCGTTCCATAGTCGTATGGCTGAGATGGAGAATGACATGGAGAAAGATTTTGTGTTATGTAAAGGTACAGCCAAGATGCTAGACGTATCCGATCTGGTATTGCGGTTGTGGAATGATGATAGGTGTTTAATGTGAGAAGATAAGTATTGGGGGCACCAGTGGCTAAGAAATCGATGAAGTAAGCACATCGTGTGGAGATCGCGTGCCTTATGTGGGCGTATCCAACCTAGCTGGGAGTATGAAGGACTGATATGATCATACAACCGTATATTGCATAAGTATCTAACGCAAGCGTTCATCACTAGCTCGAGGCGTCTCGAATTTTCACTATTTGTGCCGTGTTGAACTACATCACAGTAGTAAAGATTAGGCAAGACTAGTGTTTGGACTAATTTTTGTTTAACATGGGTTGGAAATATTTTTCTAAATTTCTGAATTGCATGTAGGGAGGAGAGCGATTTCCGGCAAACTGTAACTGTTTGTTCTTCCCAGTTTAGGTGTTCATCCAAGATTATTCCAAGGTCTTTTACTGTTTTTTGGTATGGTAGTTGGGTACCATTGAGGTGTATTTGAGGGACTGTTTCGTGAAAGTACCGACTGATTAACTTTGGATGAGATATAAGTATGACCTGGGATTTCTTGGGGTTTAGTTTCAGACCTAGGTTCTGTGCCCATCGAGAAACAGAGCAAAGATCTGCGTTCATACTCGCTACTGCGTCAGCAAAGTTCTTGGGGCTTGCACTTATGTACAGTTGGATGTCGTCGGCATATAGATGGTAGTTGCAGGAGTGAATCACTGAAGAAATATCATTAATGTACAGTGAGAAGAGTAATGGACCAAGGACGGAGCCTTGGGGAACTCCAGAGCGCACGTTTTTCCATGATGACTTTTCCGACCCACAAATGACTTGTTGACTTCTGTTTTTGAGGTAGCTGTCGAACCAGTGTATTGCGCTGTTTGAGAAATTCAGCTGCTTCATTTTAATTAGTAATACATCAAAGTCAACTGTATCAAAAGCCTTGCTAAAGTCAAGCAGTGTTAGGATGGTAGCTTCACGTCTGTCCATAGCATGTTTAATGTCATCAGTTACTTTGATTAATGCAGTTGCTGTACTATGGTGCTTTCGAAAGCCTGACTGATATTTGTCATGGATGTTATGAGTTTTGAGGTAATCCGTCAGCTGTTCATGGACGATGTATTCTAGGGCTTTAGATATTGCAGGTAGTATGCTGATCGGCCTGTAGTCACCTGTCGACTTAGGGTTGTCAGTCTTGGGTATAGGTTGAATTAAACTTTGCTTCCACTCAGTAGGATATGTACTACTGACAAGAGACAGGTTGAAGATGTCTGTGATAACTGGAGTAATAGTGTCTACGACGTTCTTGATCATGCCAATGCTCACTCCATCATTTCCTACTGCCTCGGAAGAGATTCTCGTAATTGCCTTGTGTACTGTGCCGGTAGTGACATGTTTTAGGAAAAACTTGTCTCTCGAGAGATTGATATCTTGGGGCTGGTAATTTGTCGCTGCGTGGCAGTTTACAGCTGTTGAGAAGAAATCGTTTAATTCTTCTGCAGACGCTTGATAAACAGCGTCAGATCTTCGCTTCCCTATACCGAAACTGCGCAGCTTTTTCCACAGTGCAGCAGGTTTTGATATGCCGCATACGACAGAGCGGGCATGTCTGATTTTGGCATTCCTCACGCTCTGCTTGGTTCTATTTCGGAGTTTCCTATAAGCTTCGTACGCCTCGGGAGTTGGGTTACGCTTGAAGGCCCTATGTGCAGCATCACGTTTATTCATTAACTGGCGTAATGCAGTGGTGAGCCACGGAGCGGGAGCTCTCTTTACCTTGACAGTGCGTTGAGGAGCATGTTTATCATACAGTGCAATGATTTTGCGACATAATTCCCGAATTTTTCCGTCTAAAGTCGGTTCATTGCTTATATCATACCAAGGGATGTCTGAGCAATCCTTTTGAAGAGCGTCATGGTTAACATTTTTTAGGTTTCTGTAGGTTACCAGGTGAGATTTTTCTTTGGTAGTATGCACTGAGTAATTTAAGAATATCACGTCATGAGCAGAGAGTCCTGGAGCGGATGTCTGATTGGCGCGAATTATTTTATCTGGTCGCTTTGTTGCCATTATATCTATGAGTGTATGGCTGTGTGGCGTGTGATGAGTTGGGTCCAGCGGTGTTAAACTCATATCATTGGAGTGGAACAGTCTCCTTAGTTTTTCTGCAGAGGGAGATTTTAACTGTAAGTCGATGTTTGTGTCGCCCATAATGATTATGTGTTCATACAGTGTCACGAGCGAGGACAGGGCAGACTGAAAGGAGGACATAGCACCGACGTTTGGAGGTTTATAGATTACTCCAATTAGCAGTTTCTGATTTGATGTATTTATTTCGAAAAACAAGAACTCTGCTTCTCCTTCGCACTTTGCATCCGATGTGCATAGTATAGTAGGTCTCAGATCAGAGCGAACATAGGCACCCACACCACCCCCGCGTCGTGTTTCACGATCTGCCCTTAGGAGAGTGTAACCAGTGAGTCGGATAGCGTCGGAAGAGATGTTTGGTTTCATCCAAGTTTCAGAGACGAGGATAATATGGAACAGCGATTGGCAGAACAGGTTACAGAACTCGTCGAAGTGAGCCGTTAGCGACTGAGCGTTCGCGTGGGCCACAAAGAGCCCGCCGCCGGAACCGGTCCGTCCCATTGTGGCCGCCTGTAGGACCGACCGCGCTCCGTTTACCTGCTGGCCGGAAGAGGGACAAAAGCTGGATTTCGCGGGGGAAGACATATTTACAGGTGTGTCCAAGGTCGTGACTGACTCAAGCGTCTGTGGGCTAAAGGTGAAAGACAAGCTGGAGGTATCGGAGAAGGGAGCGAAAAGAAAGATGGAAAGTGGCAGTGGTGCTTACGAAAAAGATAATAGTAGTAGTAGTGGTAGTGACGAGGATGAAAATAACAGATATAGAAAGGCGGTTTTAAGGAGATTCCTGTTAATGGTGAATGTTAATTCCCGTTTGACTGACAACTGTAGATATCGTCAGCTATTTGACTACAGTTACCACCCATTTTGGTATCAGAAGAAGTGACTACATAGGCTGTGGGAAGCCATCACAGTTTTGTTACCAGGAGAGTGTAAACCAGCTGCAGCAAAGGCCTTAGTGGTCATGCAGAGGGACTCTTATGATCAATTTAATTAATTAGTCAATCAATTTGATATCAACGATGTGCTGTGGGGCAGGTGGAAGTGAGAGCGAGAGTACCACAGATCTGATTTGCGAGCTGGAGCAGTAATAAGGCGTTTTTCGTTATGTCGAGATCTCTTCACGAAATTTCAACTCCTCCTCCTGCCTACAGCGGGAAAGATGCCCATCGTAGTAAAATCAGCTATATTACCGAATTCATAAACTGATACATAGCATTAACCTGAAATTTACAACTCTCTTAACTGCTATTTTCCCACCCTAACAGACGTCCTAAGCGACGAGGCAGCTTCGAAGAGAGTTCGAAAGTGAGGAGGCATCCTTTAACAGAGGTAGAGCATGCTGTTAGCACTCTTCCGTGAGCCAAAAACGAGTTTAATATTTTAGTCCTGTGATACAAGACAACAGACATTAAGCTGATAAGAACAGATTTTTTTACCTGATGAGAGAATGCTACATGATTTTCATAACACGTAACGACACTTTAGCAATATGAAAATGTGTGCATGCTCTAATATCTTCTGTCTTAGAAAAGAACTTGTATAAAAGGGAGGATCTACATTTCACATGAAAAATTCGAAGTGTATCAACAACGTCTGTCTCAAAATGGGTAAGGTGGGGAAAACTTATGTTGGGGTGGAACTGCACTTAGAACTATACTTCCAAGCCATGCCTGCTTGTCTCGTAGTGTGCTGCAGCCAGCAGCAGGGGCGGTCACGCGGACTTGGCCAACCAGAAGCCGTGGCTTAGTCCGTACGGACTTGTTAGCTACAAAGAACGGTACCGGTTGGTCAGCTCTTACTCACAGCTGCAAAGACAAGTCCCGATGGCGGCATTCACAGCGTCCTCTGGATGGCTGAATAGAGAACTAACCGACATGCTTGTTGAGTGGTGAGAGAAGTGGACGTGTGATTTGCGTGTATTCTCCAATTTTTATACAGAAATCAACGAAGACTCTCTTTGGCGAGTATTTGAACTGGAGGATTATTCCTCCCACGTAAATTGATTGAGTGACGGTTGGGCGGTCACAGTGACAGTCTCTCTGGCCTCTGAGCATCTGGCACAGGTGGCATGAGGATAGTAGGAGATGCGCACGTAACTAGCAGTGTGGCCGACGTGGACGCAAGTCTCTAGTCCTCTCTGGTCAGCGTGGCTGGAGCTTCCAGCACTCCTGCAGTCGGTAGATGGCGGGCACTTCGCGATCATGAGCGTGTTTCTCTTTTTTTTTTTTTTTTTTCTCGGCAGATATGTTTAGTGGAAATGTCGTGGTGGAGAGGGGTGCTTATTTTCTCAAACGTCAGATATATTTAGCGCTTTGATCTATTTGTGGGTGAAATTTAAATACTTTATTTGCAAAATGTATGTGTACGATTCTCGAACATTGAAAATGCGTTTTAATATGTAAAAGAATCATCACAAGATGGTGGTGAGGCCTACCTTTTACAAATGCCTTCAAATCCTTGAACGCCATGCTCTCCGCCTCGCGTATCGTATTTGTCTCCCCTCCCCCACGCGGATCCTGTACGATCTTATTCCGTTCCCCCACCTCCTCCTCTTCCTCGAACGGATATGGATCCTATACACTTCCTGTAAACTAGATCCCCCTCACCCGCTTGTCTCTCACATCCTCTCCCACCCCCGTCTGCTGCCGCGCCTGTATTTCCACGTCCCACCTGCTCTCCATCTCTCCACCCTCCTTACCCTCTCCCAAGGTGGCTTCTGCCAGAGCCCCCTACCTGATGATGCCCTCCTTCCCTCCATCTACCCCTCCTATCAACTTTGATCCTCCCCTCCCACTTCCTGTGTTTTTTCCTTAGGGCACCCTCTCTCCCTTCTCTCTCCTTTCCCTCCATCCTCCCTTCCTCCCCCCCTCCTCCCCCGGGCTTCCCCTACCCCCTCCTCCCTTCATTCCTCCCCCCATCACCCCCTGCCCCTGCCATTGGCATCCCTGCTCTCCCCTCTCCCACCCCCACCACCTTCCTTCCCGCTTGGCAGTTCCCCGCACACGCTCAGTGGACCTTCACGCACCGGAGATCATCGCCATTAGTTTATCATGTGTGTGCCATTGTGTTTGTCCTTTAGTGTTTTTCGCCATCATGCTCCTTCGTTCACCTGTACCGTCTAATTCATCAGTGTCTGTGTGCAGTGCCAACAGTTTCTTTCAGTGTCTTCGCGTGTGAACGGCTACATGTTTTTTGTTTATGTGTCTACTGTTTTTTGCCCCACAATTTTGTTCTGTCTATTGTGTGTCTACATTGTTTTTTTAATTGTTAAACTTGTGGCTGAAGAGCAGCGTAGTATGCTGCTGCCAGCCCACCTTATGAAAAGGTCTTTAAATGACAACAAAGGAAAAAAAATGGTAGTGAGTGTTTTAAGCGATCTGTTTCACATACAGCTTCTAGACGTTTTCTCCCTACCTTGTGTCCTGTAAATTGTGAAACAATCAATTTTTCATACAACAGTTGTGATGTCATAGAGTGGGCTACTTTTCCCACCCAAACGAAGAGAACCACAGCCCAGTATTTCCCATCAATTTAAGTAACCATTTTAACCAATGTTTAAATAAATGAACAATATAATTCTCTAATTTGCCGCTCATTTCGTGTCATGATAACTGTCCCGCCAATTTCCAGATGGGGAGGGGGCGTGGAAAGTCGCAGAGGGGAGGGGAGGATCTCTGCCTCTCACGAAGTGATAAAATAAAGAATATGCAAGTTGAATTGGACAATATATTATTAGGTCAACTTTCATGGGTTTCTATTTCATGTCATGAGATCCTTCTTCTCCAGCAGCTCAGCACGGATTGGGGCTTTTTCCATCTGTTTCCAGATGTGAGTGGGGAATGAGAAAGTGGAGGAGGGAAAGGAAGGGCTGGGGGATTCCCAAAAGTGGGGAGGGGGAAAGTTGCAGGGAGTGACAAAAAACGTGTCCCTTACCCCAGAGGGGTGTGGAAGAGCGAGTTGGACAGGTAGTGGGTTTCTTAAAAGGATGGATTATCCCCATGGTGTCATAAATAAACCCTCAGAAAGTGATAAATCAGTTAGCATAACAGTACCTTAAGGGGCTCCGGAAAGGATCAAAATCATGAAAAGTTCAATTTTTACTTTTTTGCGTTTTCTGAATCTGCAGACTATTACCTTTTAATACACTCCTGGAAATTGAAATAAGAACACCGTGAATTCATTGTCCCAGGAAGGGGAAACTTTATTGACACATTCCTGGGGTCAGATACATCACATGATCACACTGACAGAACCACAGGCACATAGACACAGGCAACAGAGCATGCACAATGTCGGCACTAGTACAGTGTATATCCACCTTTCGCAGCAATGCAGGCTGCTATTCTCCCATGGAGACGATCGTAGAGATGCTGGATGTAGTCCTGTGGAACGGCTTGCCATGCCATTTCCACCTGGCGCCTCAGTTGGACCAGCGCTCGTGCTGGACGTGCAGACCGCGTGAGACGACGCTTCATCCAGTCCCAAACATGCTCAATGGGGGACAGATCCGGAGATCTTGCTGGCCAGGGTAGTTGACTTACACCTTCTGGAGCACGTTGGGTGGCACGGGATACATGCGGACGTGCATTGTCCTGTTGGAACAGCAAGTTCCCTTGCCGGTCTAGGAATGGTAGAACGATGGGTTCGATGACGGTTTGGATGTACCGTGCACTATTCAGTGTCCCCTCGACGATCACCAGTGGTGTACGGCCAGTGTAGGAGATCGCTCCCCACACCATGATGCCGGGTGTTGGCCCTGTGTGCCTCGGTCGTATGCAGTCCTGATTGTGGCGCTCACCTGCACGGCGCCAAACACGCATACGACCATCATTGGCACCAAGGCAGAAGCGACTCTCATCGCTGAAGACGACGTCTCCATTCGTCCCTCCATTCACGCCTGTCGCGACACCACTGGAGGCGGGCTGCACGATGTTGGGGCGTGAGCGGAAGACGGCCTAACGGTGTGCGGGACCGTAGCCCAGCTTCATGGAGACGGTTGTGAATGGTCCTCGCCGATACCCCAGGAGCAACAGTGTCCCTAATTTGCTGGGAAGTGGCGGTGCGGTCCCCTACGGCACTGCGTAGGATCCTACGGTCTTGGCGTGCATCCGTGCGTCGCTGCGGTCCGGTCCCAGGTCGACGGGCACGTGCACCTTCCGCCGACCACTGGCGACAACATCGATGTACTGTGGAGACCTCACGCCCCACGTGGTGAGCAATTCGGCGGTACGTCCACCCGGCCTCCCGCATGCCCACTATACGCCCTCGCTCAAAGTCTGTCAACTGCACATACGGTTCACGTCCACGCTGTCGCGGCATGCTACCAGTGTTAAAGACTGCGATGGAGCTCCGTATGCCACGGCAAACTGGCTGACACTGACGGCGGCGGTGCACAAATGCTGCGCAGCTAGCGCCATTCGACGGCCAACACCGCGGTTCCTGGTGTGTCCGCTGTGCCGTGCGTGTGATCATTGCTTGTACAGCCCTCTCGCAGTGTCCGGAGCAAGTATGGTGGGTCTGACACACCGGTGTCAATGTGTTCTTTTTTCCATTTCCAGGAGTGTAGATATATAATTTATTCAATTCCGAAGACTACAACTATTTTTAAATTTTTTTTAAATGTGTTCTACATGGTCGTGACCCACTGTGGCGCTGTTAAACTGCTGTCAAATGGTGTTATTATTAACGTCCGTGTTCATCAGGTACATTTTAGTGATGTGAGATAAAGTATGTGTTGTGGCTAACCTGTGATGGTTCAATATATATCGCTGGTGTGATTGTCGATTGTTTCATGTTTATTTACTCTGTCGTTATCTCGAAAATATTCGTAATTAATTCTGTTTCTTGAGTCTCTGTTTTGTTGAAGTATAATAATGAGTAAAAGTAAAGTTATTAGAAATCCTCTGAAGGCTTTTAAGAAAGTGAGAAATGTTGGAAAGCCAAAGGTATGTGTTATTACTGTAAACAATAAAGACGATAACCAAGTGAGTGAACCTAACCTCTCAAGTACACCTGCCCATAGCAGTCAAAGTGGGAAAGAAAATACTTCACAGAAGAAGCTTGGTTCAATGAGTGAAAACTATGAATGTTTTATGGGCGAATCGGATGTGAATGAAATATTTGATATGTCGTTTCTCAAAGGAATTTTTTCAAACTGTGTAAGATGTATTCATTGTAGTGAAGTTGGTCTGGAACTCTCCATAATAAAGCACGTAGGACTTGCTAGTGAAATACAACTGAAATGTGATAAGTGTTCATACATGACCACCTTTTGGAACAGTGTTGCAGTAACTGCAACTGAAGAAAATGGTAGCAAAATCTACGAACACAACATTAGATTTGTTTATTCCTTGCGTTCAGTTGGTAAGGGTGCTACTGCAGGTGCAATTTTCTGTGGCATCATGAATCTTCCAAATCCCCCAACCAAGTTTACGACCTATAATAAATTAATAGGGTCTAAAGTAGAAGATGTCTGTATAGAATCTATGAAGAACGCTGTGGAAGAGGCAGTAATGGAAAATAATGGTAACAGAGATTTGACTGCAGCGTTCGATGGTACCTGGCATAAACGGGGACACACATCTCTTCATGGTGTAGTATCTGCCACCAGTATGTATACAGGGAAAGTTTTAGATGTAGCAGTAATATCAAAGTATTGTAGATGTCCACAAAAATATAAAGGTACACATGAAAATAATTGCAAAACTAACTATAGTGGCAGTAGTGGAGGAATGGAAGTGGCTGGTGTTGCCAGTATATTCCAGCGTTCTGAGGCGTGTGATAAAGTGCGATATGTTAATTACCTTGGTGACAGTGATTCTAAAAGTTTCAAACATGTTCAAGGACTGAAGCCCTATGGTGATGATGTTGTAGTGCAGAAATTTGAGTGTATTGGACACGTACAGAAGCGAATGGGAACAAGACTTCGGCGACTGAAAGCTTCGTACAAAAAACAAAAACTCAGTGACGGTAAAGGGTTGGATGGGAAGGGAAGGTTAACTGACAGTGTAATTGACAAAATACAGAACTATTATGGAATGGCTATTAGGCAAAATACACAAAGTGTCGACGAAATGAAGAAGGCTGTTTGGGCTCTTTTTTTCATACTTCTTCAACCGATGAAAATCCCCAACATAGCTTGTGTCCCAAAGAAGAAGACAGTTGGTGTAAATATAACAAAGGATTGCTAACTGGTGAAGTGTACACTCATAAGCATAGTCTGCCTCATGCAATAATGGAGGTGATAAAACCTATTTTCTGAGACTTAGCAGCACCTGAACTGTTGAAAAAGTGTATTCACGGAAAAACTCAAAACCCCAGTGAAAGTGTAAATAGTGTTATATGGTCGAGAATCCCCAAGACTGTATTTGTTGGAATAGAAACACTTCACTTTGGTGTGTATGATGCTGTTGCGACTTTCAATGATGGCAACATTGTAAGGTGCAAGGTATTTAGAAATATGGGAATGAAGATAGGTTCTAACATGGTACGAGTGATGCTTGCTTTAGACAAGGAACGCCTTCGGGCTGCAGACAGGGCTGTAAAGAGTCTAGAAATACAAGCAAGAGTAAACAGGAGGAGGAACAAGAGGAAGCTGGAGGAGGAGTTTGCAGAGGATGAAGATAATCCATCCTATGGACCTGGAATGCACTAAAAAGTTAATCCAATCTTTGTCGCTCGATTCCCAAAACTTTTATTTTCTCATACTAATTACATGTTTTCTAAGGATCTTCCAAACATATTTGTTTCAAACTTTCAGTAAATGTTACACAGCACCTTCTGCACAATTTAACACAGCCTTTTTCCAAAAAACTGTATATTTTTAAATATACAAATAAAAAATTGCAAAAAATGTTGTGAATTTTCATTACAATTGAAAAAAAATCATCTTTAATAACTGAACTAAAATTTTGTAAAATCCCTGTGTTAAGTTGTAGCCCATATTCCAATAAATAATCTGTAAAAAGTTCAACTTCCTACCTCAAATACTTTGTGAGGAAAGATGTAATTTATAAGCGTTATTTTAACATTGCAAGTATAGGGCGTTCCGGAGCCCCTTAAGGATGGTAGTTTAATTGGCCAATTTAATTGATCAGCATATTAATTTGCTATGAAAAGTGTGCCAGGATCGGCTTTATCCTACTACCTGCGATTATCTTTTCTCGCCTGAAGATAACCTGAGAAACCGAAAGCCGGTTCATGACCAAATACATATAATTTTCCAGAATATTACGAAATGTTTTGCTTTATATTAATTCTGCTTCAATAACTTAAACATTTAAAATATGAGGTGTTATTTTGTGAAAAACGCTAACTTGACAAAAAAATACACGTAATTTTCCAGAACTGGAATCACAGATTGATTCTAGAATACCTATTTTTGCGAAATTATGTGACAAAACCTTTAAAAATACTGACATTTTTATCTGTCTCTTTTATCTATTCAGATAGATATGAATGTCCACTTGTATTTATAGATTAGACGGCTATAATTAATCGCTCTACACTTGTAATCATTTCGAACATTTTGCGACTGAAACTTTTACTAAATCTTTCTAAATATGCAGCTCTGGCGTCTCTCATGAGAGTATGTAACCTGCTATTTTTTATTCTGTCAGAATATGTTAAGGACGAAAATGTTGTGGAACATTCTACCAGCCTGTCGTTTCTCCTGAAAGAGACAAAGCACGGTGTACAAGAAGCAGGTGCAGCCTGGCTTCCACGGCTCTCACGCACGCTCGCGCATCGCTGAACGGCGCCCCTGTGTCGGCAGGAGAAGCCGTACGTGATGGTGAAGGAGGACCACAACCTGACGGGCAACGCGCGCTACGAGGGCTTCTGCATCGACCTGCTCAAGTGGATCGCTGCCCAGGTCGGCTTCCACTACGCCATCAAGCTCGTCCCCGACCACATGTACGGCGTCTACGACCCGGACACGAGGGAGTGGAACGGCATCGTGCGCGAGCTCATGGAGAAGGTGAGCACCAAACAAGTGTCTGCCACCTAAAAACATCCAGTCCCAGCTTCCAGCAACAACAATAATTTGGTTTACAGTGCTTTCCATAAAATGATTGACCGAATTTAAACTGCCTTCATAATTTACTCACTAATGAGTACAATCTTACGTTAAAGGTTTAGCATTTTAAATCAAGAATTAAAGTTATGTAGGGAGCTCATGTGGGAGCGATCTAGGTGCTTGTAAAACAATAAGCCAAGATCGCAGGAATTCTTTTTATTCCATGATTACCGGTTTCGGCGAAACTAAAGCCGCCATCATCGGACCTAAGGAGGACAGAAAACACTATAAAAGTGGGCTTAGAGTCCACCTATATAACATGTATACATGTAAATTTAGTTACATACCTTAGGACACATACAGGTTACAACATCAAGGCAAACAATGGTGATACTAATAGTTCCCAGTGCTTCGGCAGCTCAGATGGTATAGCAATTGCCCGCAAGCCCAAGCTCCCGAGTTCGAGTCTCGGTCCGACACACAGTTTTAATCTGCCAGGAAGTTTCATATTAATAGTTGCCTATAACACTCAGGGCTTACCATATTGTAATAAGTAACACATAGGCGTCCAAAAGAGATGACATTATCAATGCTAAGTGTTTCCATCACATACAAGCGCAAGCTAGGTACTACAGCAGCTCCGGCTCTGTTCTTACACTACAGGCCGCGACGCGACACGGCGCTAGCAGAAGAGGCGCCAATGGATGTCACAGCTCGCCTCATAACAGGCTCTGCGTGTGTGGTAAGACTACGTCATTAGGGCTTGTACATAATGCTAGAGATTACTGTATCACGTAAACATATACAAAACTTATGAAAGCTGCAGACCTACACAATTGTACATCTCCCTAGTCACATATACAGAAAGCTAAAGCAGCAGTACTACAATGTAATATGTTGTTGTTGTTGTTGTTGTGGTCTTCAGTCCTGAGACTGGTTTGATGCAGCTCTCCATGCTATTCTATCCTGTGCAAGCTTCTTCATCTCCCAGTACCTACTGCAACCTACATCCTTCTGAATCTGCTTAGTGTATTCATCTCTTGGTCTCCCTCTACGATTTTTACCCTCCACGCTGCCCTCCAATACTAAATTTGTGATCCCTTGATGTCTCAAAACATGTCCTACCAGCCGATCCCTTCCTCTAGTCAAGTTGTGCCACAAACTTCTCTTCTCCCCAATCCTATTCAATACCTCCTCATTAGTTATGTGATCTACCCACCTTATCTTCAGCATTCTTCTGTAGCACCACATTTCGAAATCTTCTATTCTCTTCTTGCCCAAACTGGTTATCGTCCATGTTTCACTTCCATACATGGCTACACTCCATACAAATACTTTCAGAAACGACTTCCTGACACTTAAATCAATATTCGATGTTAACAAATTTATCTTCTTCAGAAACGATTTCCTTGCCATTGCCAGTCTACATTTTATATCCTCTCTACTTCGACCATCATCAGTTATTTTACTCCCTAAATAGCAAAACTCCTTTACTACTTTAAGTGTTTCATTTCCTAATCTAATCCCCTCAGGTTCACCCGATTTAATTTGACTATATTCCATTATCCTCGTTTTGCTTTTGTTGATGTTCATCTTATATCCTCCTTTCAAGACACTGTCCATTCCGTTCAACTGCTCTTCCAAGTCCTTTGCTGTCTCTGACAGAATTACAATGTCATCGGCGAACCTCAAAGTTTTTACTTCTTCTCCATGAATTTTAATACCTACTCCGAATTTTTCTTTTGTTTCCTTTACTGCTTGCTCAATATACAGATTGAATAACATCGGGGAGAGGCTACAACCCTGTCTCACTCCCTTCCCAACCACTGCTTCCCTTTCATGCCCCTCGACTCTTATAACTGCCATCTGGTTTCTGTACAAATTGTAAATAGCCTTTCGCTCCTTGTATTTTACCCCTGCCACCTTCAGAATTTGAAAGAGAGTATTCCAGTTAACGTTGTCAAAAGCTTTCTCTAAGTCTACAAATGCTAGAAACGTAGGTTTGCCTTTTCTTAATCTTTCTTCTAAGATAAGTCGTAAGGTTAGTATTGCCTCACGTGTTCCAACATTTCTACGGAATCCAAACTGATCTTCCCCGAGGTCCGCTTCTACCAGTTTTTCCATTCGTCTGTAAAGAATTCGCGTTAGTATTTTGCAGCTGTGACTTATTAAACTGATAGTTCGGTAATTCTCACATCTGTCAACACCTGATTTCTTTGGGATTGGAATTATTATATTCTTCTTGAAGTCTGTGGGTATTTCGCCTGTCTCATACATCTTGCTCACCAGATGGTAGAGTTTTGTCATGACTGGCTCTCCCAAGGCCATCAGTAGTTCTAATGGAATGTTGTCTACTCCCGGGGCCTTGTTTCAACTCAGGTCTTTCAGTGCTCTGTCAAACTCTTCACGCAGTATCTTATCTCCCATTTCATCTTCATCTACATCCTCTTCCATTTCCATAATATTGTGCTCAAGTACATCGCCCTTGTATAAACCCTCTATATACTCCTTCCACCTTTCTGCCTTCCCTTCTTTGCTTAGAACTGGGTTGCCATCTGAGCTCTTAATATTCATACAAGTGGTTCTCTTCTCTCCAAAGGTCTCTTTAATTTTCCTGTAGGCAGTATCTATCTTACCCCTAGCGAGACAAGCCTCTACATCCTTACATTTGTCCTCTAGCCATCCCTGCTTAGCCATTTTGCACTTCCTGTCGATCTCATTTTTGAGACGTTTGTATTCCCTTTGGCCTGCTTCATTTACTGCATTTTTATATTTTCTCCTTTCATCAATTAAATTCAATATTTCTTCTGTTACCCAAGGATTTCTATTAGCCCTCTTCTTTTTACCTACTTGATCCTCTGCTGCCTTCACTACTTCATCCCTCAGAGCTACCCATTCTTCTTCTACTGTATTTCTTTCCCCCAGTCCTGTCAATTGTTCCCTTATGCTCTCCCTGAAACTCTCTACAACCTCTGGTTCTTTCAGTTTATCCAGGTCCCATCTCCTTAAATTCCCACCTTTTTGCAGTTTCTTCAGTTTCAATCTGCAGTTCACAACCAATAGATTGTGGTCAGAATCCACATCTGTCCCTGGAAATGTCTTACAATTTAAAACTTGGTTCCTAAATCTCTGTCTTACCATTATATAATCTATCTGATACCTTTTAGTATCTCCAGGATTCTTCCAGGTATACAACCTTCTTTTATGATTCTTGAACCAAGTGTTAGCTATGATTAACTTATGCTCTGTGCAAAATTCTACAAGGCGGCTTCCTCTTTCATTTCTTCCCTCCAATTCATATTCACCTACTATGTTTCCTTCTCTCCCTTTTCCTACTCTTGAATTCCAGTCACCCATGACTATTAAATTTTCGTCTCCCTTCACTACCTGACTAATTTCTTTTATCTCGTCATACATTTCATCAATTTCTTCATCATCTGCAGAGCTAGTTGGCATATAAACTTGTACTATTGTAGTAGGCATGGGCTTTGTGTCTATCTTGGCCACAATAATGCGTTCACTATGCTGTTTGTAGTAGCTAACCCGCACTCCTATTTTCTTATTCATTATTAAACCTACTCCTGCATTACCCCTATTTGATTTTGTATTTATAACCCTGTAATCATCTGACCAAAAGTCTTGTTCCTCCTGCCACCGAACTTCACTAATTTCCACTATATCTAACTTTAACCTATCCATTTCCCTTTTTAAATTTTCTAACCTACCTGCCCGATTAAGGGATCTGACATTCCACGCTCCGATCCGTAGAATGCCAGTTTTCTTTCTCTTGATAACGACGTCCTCTTGAGTAGTCCCCGCCCGGAGATCCGAATGGGGGTCTATTTTACCTCCGTTATATTTTACCCAAGAGGACGCCATCATCATTTAATCATACAGTAAAGCTGCTACAGATATAATATACGAGGCAGAAAAAAATTTAGGCAGAAAAACACTTAAGAAGAACGGAGCTGCCTCGTCTGGCAACACAAAAAGAACCCACTCCGGGAGAATAAAAGTAACAAACACACGATGAAAAGCTAAAACAAAGCTCTGAAATGTGCTTTGTTCTGCATAGAGTGTTTTATAGGGCTCGAACGAGAATAATAATAATAATGATAAGTGTGTCTAAATATTATAGTATGATAATATTTAATTATGGCTCCGTAAACTTTCCCGGCGTGGTAATTGATTATATTCATATCGAGTCTTCAGCCGGAACATAACTTCATCTTAACACAATATTTCGGCGGTCTACCTGGCCTCATCTTCAGTCGAGTAAGCCGTCGCACTAAATACATGTGGGCAGTTTTCCATAGATAACTAATGCTACGCTATGAGATCAAAAGTATTCGGACACCCCAAAAACATACGTTTTTCATATAAGTTGCATTGTGCTGCCACCTACTGCCAGGTACTCCATATCAGCGATATCAGTAGTAATTAGACATCGTGAGAGAGCAGAATGGGGCGCTCCGCGGAACTCACGGACTTCGAACATGGACAGGTGGTTTGGTGTCACTTGTGTCACGTCTCTACGAGAGTGTTCCACACTCCTAAACGTTCCTAGGTCCACTGTTTCCGATTTGATAGTGAAACGTGAAGGGATACGTACAGCACAAAAGCGTACAGTCCGACCTCGTCTGTTGAGTGACAGAGACCGCCGACAGTCGAAGAGGGTCGTAATGTATAATATGCAGACATCTATCCAGACCATCACACAGGAATTCCAAACTCCATCAGGATCCACTACGATAGTTAGGTGGGAGGAGAGAAACCTTGGATTTTATGGCCGAGCGGCTGCTCATAAGCCACGCATCACACCGGTAAATGCCAAACGACGCCTCTCTTGGTGTAAGAAGCGTAAACACTGGACAATTGAACAGTGAAAAAACGTTGTGTGGAGTGACGAATTATGGCACACAATGTGGCGATCCGATGTAAGGGTCTGGGTATGGTGAATGCCCTGTGAACGTCATCTGCCAACGTGTGTAGTGCCAACAGTAAAATTCGGAGGCGGTGGTGTTATGGTATGGTCGTGTTTTTCATAAAAGGGGGCTTGCACCCCTTGTTGTTTTGCGTGGTACTATCACATCACAGACCTACATTAATGTTTTAAGCACCTTCTTGCTTCCCACTGTTGAAGAGCAATTCGGGGATGGCGATTGCATCTTTCAACACGATCGAGTACCTTTTCATAATGCACGGCCTGTGGCGGAGTGGTTACACGATAATATTATACCTGTAATGGACTGTCCTGCACAGAGCTCTGACCTGAATCCTATAGAACACCTTTGGGATGTTTTGGAACTCCGACTTCGTGCCAGGCCTAACCGACCGACATCGATACCTCTCCTCAGTGCAGCACTCCGTAAAGAATGGGCTACCAGTCAAGAAATCTTCCATCAACCGACGGAACGTATGCCTGCGAGAGTGGAAGCTGTCACCAAGGCTAAGGATGGGACAAAACCGTATTGAATTTCAGCATTACCGATGGAGGGTGCCACGAACTTGTAAGTCATTTTCAGCCAGGTGTCCGGATACTTATGATAACATAGTGTAAGTTTTGGAATATGTCACCCTATATCAAAAATTTAGTGGCCTTTTGTGGAGGGTTGCTGCTAAGACGATTCTCCCTGAATCAATTAACCATACAGGAGATAAGCGTTGGGTCTCGCAATGCCCTAGAGTGACACACATACTTTCCGGACACAACGACATAAAAACTGAAAATAGCAGTCACGGAGAAAAAAATTTGACCCATCAACTCATCTCTTAATACAGAAAATACGTATTGTTCTGTGTAGTTTGATGTTCCTTTTCAGAATAGAGATTTAGCCACATATACTCGCCTTTATCTAGTAAAATTAAATCTACGTTTCATGTGAAATACAATAAGCAGTAATTTATGAGGTATTGACCATTGGCCTCTATCTCAGGTTCCTCGACTGACGCTTGTGTAACGATTTTTCTGACGTTTCCCCAGAACGAGTGGCTGGCATTGTCAGAGGTTCGCAGAGTCCATAACAGTGACGGTGACGGGCCACACGCTACGACGCGTTGCCTTAGAACAGCTTACGTAATCAAAACAAACTGATTTATACACTATGACCAATATCCCACGTAGCGTACTACACAGATTAGCAACTTGGTTGGTTTTCTTGTGCTCCACTACCAATGATAACGTTTTTAATTTTTGCTACACTCATCTTTATTTTACACTTTTAGTGCGATATATACTATTATAAAATGTGATACTACGAGTCAAACGAAACTTCATTTCTATACTGTGTCCTCTTGCAGACACAGCAACAGTATCATCTGTGGACAATTTACACAAAGGGCGAGTACGCACACACATAGGTTTCTCAATAAAAAACACGAGAAATAGCGCCATCTGACTTTGGGTTACCGCAAATGTGCAGTACGCTGAAACGTCACTGGAATAGAGTTCGCGGCCCTACGTCATAATTATGTACCTGTCGTGCAAACATCTGAGGGCTTTTCTGTGGCTATATTATCTCTGTGATTATCTCCTCGCTACTTGCAACGGTCGTTGGCTGCAACACAGAAATACAGGATCCGGTTTATGTAGAGGCTTTACTCTTTCTTGAAGCTGTTGTCAAGTTTGTGGATTAATGTGGCTTTGTTGAACAAAAGTCGATGGTAGCTCTTCTCCACTGCGAAAACCTCTGTGTCTGCGAATTTTATTTTATGGTCAGTCACTGAGAGAGCATGATTCGCCACAGTTGATTTCCCCACCTGTCACCAACCTGCAGTTTCGTATGTGTTCGGTGATCCTGATGTTGATGGATCGCCCAGTAAATCCAGTATGGTTTTTTTTTAATTACTCGACATGCTGTGTATTCCAGGAGTCGTAAGTGGGTCCGTTTTGTCCTTTGACGAACAGAGGTACTCTTGGATCTTCTTTATAGGTTTGTAAATACTCTTTTCGCCATGTTTGCGCAACTTATGACCTATTATGTCTGTCACTATGGGGATGTACGGCAGAAAAGCCGTACCCGATATTTCTTCTTCGGAAGTGCCACTTCGTCGAGCAGTTTCTAACTAAATCCGGTTCCTAAAATTTCTTAATTTATCACGTTTCGGCCACTGCCATTATCAGATATCATGAAGCTTCGAAGTAACAAATGGTTTCTTGCCAGTACTGAAAACTATGCCTAACCTAAATCTAGGAATAGTTTTTAGTACTGACACAAAACTTTCTTTTACAGTTTCTAAGAGTTATGTTATCTGATGATGGCCGTGGGCGAAATGTTGTAATAGGTAAAGAAATTGTAGTACACGGTGTAGACGGTTTCATCGCAAAATACCCACAATGATCGCTGACTCACGCAGGAAATTCATTTCCGATATTACTATTAACATCGTGACTGTTAGGTTCCGTGACGTTTCTTAAACAGCTGATGGAGTACCCATTGCGCCTCAGACCGCATTGCAGCTCTTGCAACTCGCGTCCGAGGCTCTGCGGTTCATGTATTCGTCTTATGCGCGTCCTCTTTTCTTGGTCGGATATGATTTGGTAGAATGTACAGGTATCGGTCCATGTCTGCCGGTTTCCGATTCACACTAAGTCTCTTATTCCCACTATCCCTCGTAACCAGCACATATTGAAAGGGTGACTATTGGTGCTTTCCTACTTATGTAGTAAAATTTATGTTGCCACGGAGACTTTTCAGATGTCTTAGGAAGTCACCGAGCTGTTCCTCACCATGCCTTCACACGAAGTGGGTCTCATCGATGTACCTGTACCACACCTTAGGTTTATAGAGGTGTCTATTCAAGCGCCCGTCCTTCAGAATGCTCCAGGAAGTAATTTATAACCACTGGACTAACCAGGTTATCATCACGAAGTCTTTCAGCTGTTCGGAGAAATCGGCATTCCACATAAAGTGGTTCGTGCGAAGAAAAATTGGAAATTTGTGATAAGTCTTGTGGGACCAAACTGCTGAGGTTATCGGTCCCTAAGCTTACCCACTACTTAATCTAACTTAAACTAACTTATGGTAAGAACAACAAACACACACATGCCCGAGGGAGGACTCGAACAGCCGGCCGGGATGGCCGAGCGGTTCTGGGCGCTACAGTCTGGAACCGCGCGACCGCTACGGTCGCAGGTTCGAATCCTGCCTCGGGCATGGATGTGTGTGATGTCCTTAGGTTAGTTAGGTTTAAGTAGTTCTAAGTTCTAGGGGACTGATGACCACAGTAGTTAAGTCCCATAGTGCTCAGAGCCATTTGAACCATTTGAAGGAGTCGAACGTCCGACGGTGAGAGCCACGCGGACCGTGACAAGGCGCCTCAGCCCGCACGGCGACGTGGTAAGACATATGGATGAAAGTGGTTGGTGGTACCCTGGTGGTAAGACATGTATGAAAGAGGTTGGTGGTGTCCTGGAACCCATATGCTCCAGGGAGCAATCGAGTGGCACTTCGGCAAACGAAGAAACAACATCAAAGCTGATGTCATTATTTTTAAACGAACACACCGCCATTTAACTATATAGTTGTTTATTTAAGAACAATATTTAAGAAAAATATTGGCTCCCCACGAAGTGCCAGATGTGAAATCATCGTACCTGGAATTTCTTGAGGAGCCAACACTTTTCTTAATTTATGGACAATTTTGAGCCTGATGTTCTGCAATATATGTTAATGACATAAACTCAGTCACTTGAAAATGGCATAAAAGGCTGACACCTGGGTCGTAATTAAATAAACAACTATACAGTGAAGTGGCGGTGCGATCATTCAAAAATTATTGTATGACTGTTGCTGAGCAACATCGAAAACTTTTTACTGATGTCATTAGGCCCAAGCTTTAGTTTCTCCATCATTTGTTCATCCGTTATCAACTCGCATTTCTAGTTTTAGACCTAACGTCCAGTGGCTGCGTAAACATGCACAAAGTGTAGCACGATTTTGCACGACAAAGAGCGGGTAAACCAAACAGGTGCTGAGGAATGGGGACACTACTGCGAACAAACTTGTCGCCCGTTGTCGTGCAATGTCACGAGACCGTGCACAGGCTTCAAATCAATTTTAATTTGCCGAGCCAGTCGGGCGACACACTGAAGTTAATCAGCCTGCAACAAGCACGAAGATGCTAGTGGGATAAGAAGACGCCTTCGTATCACACTACGAATATTACTTACAAGTTTTGGGAGGAGGTAGCAACGGAATTAGACGAGACAGGTAATTTTCTTTCCTCACGTGTCTTTAGAGAACAGTGAGGATGGTATTATGAATGTGATTTTCCATAGTTTGACCCAGATTTTCGAAAGCATTTTCTGATATATTTAAAAAAAATCTTTACGCCAATAATTATTGTTGAGCTAAGCCCGAGCGAGGTAGCGTAGTGATTAGCACACTGGACTCACATTCGGGAGGACGACGGTTTAAACTCGAGTCCGGCCATCCTGATTCAGGTTTTCTGCGATTTCCCTAAATCACTTAATGCAAATGCCGAAACGGTTATCCATCCTTCCCTAATCCGACCTTGTGCTGCGTCTCTAACGACTTCGTTGTCGACCGGACGTTAAACAGTAATCTCCTCCTCCTCCTCCTGATGCTAAGGAGCAGATGTAATCTAATGGGGTCTCTTCCTCTTTTCTGTAAACTATACTAAGCAAAAATTAAGTAAAAATTGACTAAGGCGTACCTGTGACATGGTAGTGCCATACGCCTAAGCTGAAGACGAAGATGCGAGCGGAACTACACTGCCAAGCAGTTGCGAAACTACCTAAAGGTTACTGGTAGTGTAGTTGCACCGTTAAACAGCAGCCCATATGAGCAAACCAATTGTACCTTTACCTGTGGTTACTCGTACTTTAGGTACTTGGGCTATAAATTGCTCTGTTTAAAAAGAATAGCTCGATATAGTCATACGGCCGAGGTGTGCACCTCTGTTTTCATACCCTGCAGCTAATTCACAGCAAATAATAACCTGTAGCTGTGCTCCTTCAGTCAAATAGTCTGCGCATTGCCTAGAACTGTGAGTTAATAAAATACACACAAACACAAAGTAAAAGTTACATGACTAATTTAATATATATGGTTCGATCTAACGTCTGTAATTGATGTAGGCGACAGAGAATTATGTCGACTAATTTTTATTCAAAAAAGAACATCTCAGATAAATGGGAGTTGGCCTTATGATATTCATTTAAAATACAGACAGAAAATACCCTCACCAAATGGTCCGTAGCTCGTGGTCTCGCGGTTGCGTTCTCGCTTCGCGAGAACGGGGTTCCGGGTTTGATTCCCTGTGGGGTCAGGGATTTTCACCTACCTCGACTGGGTGTTTGTGTTGTCATCATCATTTCATCATCATCCAGGAAAGTGGAGAAATTTGGCTGAGCAAAGGTTGGGAAATTCTACGGGCGCTGATAACCGCGCAGTTGATCGCCCCACAAACCAAACATCATCATCATCACCCCTCATCAAATGCAGTGCTGCTACGTTGAGGGTGTTATGAGAATGGTACCAAACTCCCCAATCTAAACAGTCATCAAAGATACACGAAAACTAATTCCATTTCATAATCACAATTCAACAGCTCAAAACAGTTCAGAGTTCAACATGATGATCCACAAATTAAAAAATTGCTGCGCGAAGAACAGTAACTCATACTCTGTCTAATCTCAGTTCCGTAAGTTAAGAATTCTACTGTGGAGCACTTTCAGACCTCTCGAAATGTAACGTCACTTCAAATTTAGTGTATGTTCACCGCCCACAACCAATGACCTACACGACTCGCAGGTCTCACTCCTTCTAGCATCAATGTAAAAATGCCCAGAATCGCTCCCTTCAGCTCTTCAGTCGAGAAGTCCCAGTCTCCACTTGACTCCCGTAGTGTTGCGCCCCTGTATGCTTTTTCATCGGCTGAAAGCTGTCCCCACCAAAAATGTGTTTCTCTTACGTTCTACAGACATCATCTGACTGAACTTGACTACTTCCTGCAGCAAACTAATATACTACAACAACGTTTAAATAAACGAAATGTTATAAATATTCGGTCACACTCAGATTATTTACAACAGATATAAATAAAGGTTTGTTCATAAACAAATAATCCAGCATTCTTGCACAAGTGAGCTCATGATAAATGTCAACAATTGTCGTTGAATATTGTTCAAACAATTATTTAGGCTTGCTTGTCAGAAGCGCCTATGGTACTCTTTCAGAAAGCGTCTTTGGCACTCTTTTAAAAAGATAGTATCAGTTACAATACGCGACTGGCCAACTTATCAAATTTCCATTATTTTGTATCATCAGTTGTAACTAATATTAAAGTTACTGGCAGAATAGCTGACTATTCATTAAATAAATACACAAGTATGACAAAATATGTGGTATTCATGTTGCATTCACTTGCTATGTAATTTTGGAGGATTCAATTTTATGACAAACATTTGCATAGTGAAAAGCTATTAAAACAATAATAAATCAAGACATAAAATAGCTTTCAGAGATGACAGCTACAGTGCAATGCTGCCGTCTGAAACCTTGTATGTTGGAATTGCATGAAGTGTTTAACAGCTGTTAATTACGAAGTTCATTGCGAAAATGTTTGTTCACTGTGAAATATTAACTTCTGTAGTTTTGAAGATACTGAAAATATTGCTGTGGCACTGGATGGGCCTCATTTATCTGAAGTCACTGATGTAATCAGATTTCCGTTAATACTTGACTGTGAACTATTATCAAATCTCAAAGAGCTGTAACTTGGCCATCTCCCCGTTTCTCAGAGCATTGTCTGTTCTCTTAAGCGACCAAACGTTGTCAACATTCCCCGTCCCGAGAATTACCCACGTGCCGCCGCACTGCTTGTCTTTGTACCTGGCTCCCCTAGCCGGGCTGGTCACGTAGCCGGGCATGACGCGGCGCGCTCTGAGCCCTGCACCCACTAGTTTGAGGCAAACTGAAAATTCACGCCACCTCACACGACTTCCAGACGGCCAAATCGCTCGCCTACATTGGCGTAAAGTTACAGAGTTTCTAAGACCACTTGTAACTTAAAAGGTTTATGATTAATCCCATCTATTCCTAGCTCAAAAAATTCCAAAGGAGTATCTTTTAATTAAAAGACACGTTTGTTCGCTAATGGGCGAATTGACAGTCTTGCTAACGTTATCTGCTGTGTCCCATAACATGATTCCATTTACGCATGTACCCCGACATTAATAGGGGATATGATCACCATGCACACGTACACCGACCGCACAACGGGCTCGCATACTCTGGATCAGGTGGTCGAGCAGCTGCTTGGGTATAGCCTCCCATTCTTGCACCAGTACCTGTCGGAGCTCTTGAAGTGTCGTAGGGGTTTGAAGGCGTGCAGCAATACGGCGGCCGAGAGCATCCCAGACGTGCTTGATGAGGTTTAGGTCTGGAGAACATGCAGGCCACTCCATTCGCAGCTCGTGGGGGGGGAGGGGGGGGGGGTGCACTATCATCCATCAGGAGGTTCAAAATGGTTCAAATGGCTCTGAGCACTATTGGACTTAATATCTAAGGTCGTCAGTCCCCTAGAACTTAGAACTACTTAAACTTACCTAACCTAAGGACATCACACACATCCATGCCCAAGGCAGGATTCGAACCTGCGACCGCAGCGGTCGCGCGGTGCCGGACTGAAGCGCCTAGAACCGCTCGGCCACACCGGCCGGCTCCATCAGGAGGAAGGTGGGACCTACTGCACCCCTGAAAAGGCGGACATACTGGTGCAAAATGACATCCCGATACACCTGACCTGCTACACTTCCTCTGTCAAAGACATCCAGAGCTGCACGTGCACCAATCATAATCCCACCCCACACCATCAAACCACGACCTCCATACAGGTCTCTTTCACGGACATTAAGGGGCTGATATCTGGTTCCTGGTTCACGACAGATGAAAATCCATCGAGAATCACTGTTCAGACTATACCTGGACTAGTCCGTGAAAATAACCTGGGACCACTGCTCCAGTGACCATGTACTGTGTTCTTTACACCAGGCTTTGCGGGCTCTCCTGTGACCAGGGGTCAGTGGAATGCACCTTGCACACCTTGCAGGTCTCCGGGGGAATAAACCATGTCTGTTCAGTCGTCTTTAGACTGTGTATCTGGAGACAACTGTTGCAGTGGCTGCGGTAAGGTCCCGAGCAAGGCTACCTGCAGTACTCCGTGGCCGCCTGCGGGCACATATGGTGAGATACCGGTCGTCTTGTGGTGTTGTACACTCTAGACGTCCCGTACTGTAGCGTCTGGACACGTTTCCTGTCTGCTGGAATCATTGCCATAATCTTGAGATCACACTTTGTGGCGCACGGAGGGCCCGTGCTACGACCTGCTGTGTTTGACCAGCCTCCAGCCACCCTAGTATTCTACACCTCATAACGTCATCATTATGTGTTCTTTGAGCCATTTTCAACAGTCAGTCACCATTAGCACGTCTGAAAACATATGCACACTTGCTGCACCGTACTCTGACATGCACCAACACACCTCTGCGTATGTGGACTGCTGCCAGCGCCACCGTGCGACGACCGCAGGTCAAATGCACCGCATCGTCATGCCCCGGGGTGATTTAAACCCGCAAACCGCCCACCAAAGCGTTGTTGCACCATGTATCAGCATTACCCTTAATTTATGAGCATGAGTGTAATTCATTGCGTAAGATACCATTTACCTATGCTTGTTTCCACCTCTTGTTTCTTAGTCTAGAAATCCCTGGCGTGTCCAGTGTACCTATAAAAAATAAATCGGAGAAAGACATGCCAACCTCACTGCCCAAAAGGACGACTGCAATGGTCTGGTCGGATGACGTCGTGTGCAAAGGGCGCGGTGTTGTCGCTCGCTATCGTGACGATGTGCGACGGTCTGTCGCATATTTACACATCCAATGAACACCTAGCCTTACATTTCGGTTTCCCCAACATGAACACTGGCGGCTGTAGTTTCATATGACGTCTATATGCATGTCATTAGGCTACTATACTACTGCAGCTATAGTTTCATTGCAGGTCGCGGTGGCCGAGCGGTTCTAGGCGCTTCAGTCTGGAACCGCGCCACAGCTACGGTCGCAGGTTCGAATCCTGCCTCGGGCATGGATGTGTGTGATGTCCATAGGTTAGTTAGGTTTAAGTAGTTCTAAGTTCTAGGGGACTGATGACCTCAGCTGTTAAGTCCCATAGTGCTCAGAGCCATTTGAACCATATAGTTTCATTATTTCCTTTCATTATCGATTAAGTGTTTAGAAAAAGAGGAAAAATGGACATTAATATGAACAGAATTGATCATTTCGATACAAGTGCGTTTGCGAACAGCTTCACTCCAAACACATCGTCGGAGAATGAAGAAATAAATGAAGAAAGTAACTGAAACTTTGACTGACGGCTTACATTTTACATCTCAGGTTGGTGATACTGAATAGCTTAAAAATTTTGCTTCGTCATGTAGTGAGAACACATTTTTATTCAGCCGACCTATGGCGGACTACGGTGATAAAGTACTATTTTCAAATAAGCGCTTTCTAGGAACCCTACCGTTCCTTAATTTACCGAAGCTGTGATGCATACCCAAAACATATAAAAAATGAAAACGGTATCAAAACTGATACGTAGCAAAAGAAAGGTTGTGTTGCTTGAGGCTTTCCGGACGGACTAGTAGAAATGGTTACCGGGTGAGACTTTGGATGCCGTGAAATCCCCACAATATTTAATCTTTGCAACTAACAGACTTCTTCAGGTGCTACGAACACACGACTGAGCTGTGACTGAAGCCTCCTGCTTACGCCAGCGGTGCTTCCTCAAAAATAGGGAGTTTACTGAAGAAACAAAAAATGTGTCTTCCGTCAGAAAAATAAACACGGAGCTTTTCTAGTCTCAGTGATGGGAAGTCTTGATTCGAGAAGACCCGGTGTTCACATGATACCTTGCATATGCGAGTCATATATTGGGCACTGTGAAAGGCAGTTGCGTCGAACATCGACGACACACACGTCTAGACCACCCGGAGAAATCTGGAATGGCTGAGAATCGTCTCAGTACGGAACACAATATGAACTACAAATATTACCAAAAATCTCTTGTCGACGTCTTCGCACAGGGACAGCGTAATTAAAGAAGTTGTGGAAAGCCCCAGCTCGCAAAATCTTGCAAACAGAAACGCAAGGTTCCAGCTTACCACAGCAAGGGATTCAGCGCTGTTAACATTAAAATCACAGTGACCAGAAAGGCGAACTATTGGCCATACAAAAGACGACGCTTCGCGAACGAATTAAATATATATACGACAACGGCGAAGGGGGTCACAGGCCAGAACGGACGCTGAATCCTTTGTTCATCGTCCGACACGTGGAGTAGCTCTCCTTCCCGCTATTGACCAGGAGATCCTCGACAATGGCAACTGAATTCAGCGCCTTCATGCCTACGCTTTTCTACATAGATTGGTATAAACTGAAGTTCAGTAGTATAGTAGTATGTTGGTCCCATCTGAAGACGTAGTCAATTGCGCCAATGAAATATTGTCGGGATTTCGTAACTACACTACTGGCCATTAAAATTGCTACACCAAGAAGAAATGCAGATTATAAACGAGTATTCATTGGACAAATATATTACACTAGAACTGACATGTGATTCCATTTTCACGCAATTTGGGTGCATAGATCCTGAGAAATCAGTACCCAGAACAACCACCTCTGGCCGTAATAACGGCCTTGATACGCCTGGGCATTGAGTCAAACAGAGCTTGGATTGCGTGAACAGGTACAGCTGCTCATGCGGCTTCAACGCGATACCACAGTTCACCAAGAGTGGTGACTGGCGTATTGTGACGAGCCAGTTGCTCGGCCACCATTGACCAGACATTTTCAGTTGGTAAGAGATCTGGAGAATGTGCTGGCCAGGGCAGCAGTCGAACATTTTCTGTATCCAGAAAGGCCCGTACATGACCTGTAACATGGGGTCGTGCATTATCCTGCTGAAATCCAGGGTTTCACAGGGATCGAATGAAGGGTAGAGCCACGGTTCGTAATACATCTGAAATGTACCGTCAACTGTTCAAAGTGCCGTCAGTGCGAACAAGAGGTGTCCGAGACGTGCAACCAATGACACCCCATACCATCACGCCGGGTGATACGCCAGTATGGCGATGACGCATACACGCTTCCAATGTGCGTTCACTGCGATGTCGCCAAACATCATGATGCTGTAGACAGAACCTGGATTCATCCGAAAAAATGACGTTTTGCCGTTCGTGCACCCAGGCTCGTCGTTGAGTACACCGTCGCAGGCGCTCATGTCTGTGATGCAGCGTCAGGGGTAACCGCAGCCATGGTCGCCGAGCTGATAGTCCATGCTGCTGCAAACGTCGTCGAACTGTTTGTGCAGATGGTTGTTGTCGTGCAAACGTCCCCATCTGTTGACTCAGGGATCGAGACGTGGCTGCACGATCCGTTACAGCCATGCGAATAAGATGCTTGTCATCTCGACTGCTAGTGATACGAGGCCGATGGAATCCAGCACGGCGTTCCGTATTACCCTCCTGAACCCACCGATTCCATATTCTGCTAACAGTCATTGGATCTCGACCAGCGCAAGCAGCAACGTCGCGATACGATAAACCGCAATCGCGATAGGCTACAATCCGACCTTTATCAAATTCGGAAACGTGATGGTACGCATTTCTCCTCCTTACACGAGGCATCACAACAACGTTTCAACAGGCAACGCCGGTCAACTGCTGTTTGTGTATGAGAAATCGGTTGGAAACTTTCCTCATGTCAGCACGTTGTAGGTGTCGCCACCGGCGCCAACCTTGTGTGAATGCTCTGAAAAGCTAATCATTTGCATATCACAGCATCTTCTTCCTGTCGGTTAAATTTCGCGTCTGTAGCACGTCATCTTCGTGGTGTAGCAATTTTAATTGCCAGTAGTGTATATACGACGTCTCGCCCGAGAACCGTTTCTACAAGAGAAAGATTAATACAAGACACTTGGGAGGCCAAAATGCCTTATTCATCTAGCAAAGATATTCAGTGCGATGAGGTTAATACCAGGGTACGTTTACGCAGACACTCGGTACATTACAACTACTCCGACTACATTGGTAAGCACATAATAAAAACTTTTTGTGACTCTCAGGCTATGTTTTAAGTTCATAACGCAACTCTAAGAGTTCTGTGTTTACCGTAACATACACGATAGCCCAAATTAGCTGATAATGCTCCTTTAGCGATTTGAGAATTATAATAATTCACGTGCCTTAAGCACACATTCGAACTGAACTGTCTCTAAATTGGCAAAAGCTACCCTGCATTTTCAGTTACGAGGTGCGTTCTAAAAGTAACACAACTCGGGTTTTTTTTCATTTTTTATGCAATATTCGGGCTTGTAGCCGGGAAATCGGAATTTGTTGTGGGACATTATAGAATGTTCCCGCTTCGGCCCCTGTAGTTTCATGAAGTTACGATAGATGGCGGCGCTATACGCAGCCTTCAAAATGGCGTCTGTAAAGGAAGTGCGATCCAAGCAGAGACCTGTCATTGAGTTTCCTTTCACGGAAAACCCGAGCGACGTAGCTATTCATAGGCGCTTGCAGAATGGCAGTAAACAAAAGCACAGTGAATCGTTGGGCGAGGCGCGTGTCATTATTGCAACGAGGGAGCGCAAACCTGTCGGATCTCCCGCGTGCCGGCCGCCCGCACACAGCAGCAACTCTTCCAATGTTGGAATGTGCGAACTCTCTCATTCGGGTTGATCGACAGATCACAATCAAACACTCCGCTGCTCAGCTTGACTTCTCTGCTGGTAGTGCTGACACACTCGTCCTCCAAACGGGTACAAAAAGGTGTGTGCCCGCAGGATTCCTCGCCGCGTAACAGAAAACCATTAAGAGCAACGGAGGACCTTCTGCGTGGAATTGCTTGCGCGCTACGAGACTGGTCGTGACAATTTTTTGTCACATATCCTCACATCCAATGAAACATGTGTTCATCTTTTCGAACCGGAAACAAAATGGCGATTAACAGTGTGGCGCCACACCATGTCTCCTCCGAAGAAACAGTTCAAAGCCGCACCCTAAGCCGGTAAAATCATGGCGACCGCCTTCTGCGACTCTTAGGGGTTATTGTGTATGAGTGCTCTGTGCTGTCCACAGGAAATTGAAGAACCGATTACACTGCGCATCCTAGGGGAGCTCACAAAACTGTCGCACCTCCCGGTTCCCCTCTCTTCGCTCCTTTGAGAGATGCACTCTGCGGGACGCAGTTCGCTAGCTCCGATGTCGACCAATAGAGTGGTACTATGCGGGCATCCAGGCCCTCCTAATAGGATGGCGTAAGGCCGTCGTATTGAACGAAAATTATGTTGAAAACAGGGTTTTGTAGCCAAAATCGTGGGGAATAACATGGTGTATTCGAATCCCAAATAGGACCAACCAGCTTCCAGAAAAAAATGTGCTGCTCTTCTTACTGAACGCCCCTCATCCACACATAATGAGGTAATTTCCAAGAATGATGGCCTATCGAAGTTGCGGTGTGTAAACGATACATATCGAACGTGTGATCGTAAATCGATCATGCGACTCTGGTGGCGGGCGTTGTGACCAATTATTTGTGATCGTCATTTTTCTCTGTTTTCCGTCGTTCCCTTAGTTGCTCTAAATTACATACCTCCGCGAATTATTTGCGAGTTGCTAGGGCATCCCAGACGATTTATGTCGGTAGTGAGTGGGATGTCTGGTGTTCTTGACGTTTCTTCGGCTGATTCCCTCACATGGAAAAATCTAATTCCATGTTTATCCAGCGTAGAAAATTGTTCGACTTTTTGTCGCAAATGTGGAGTACCACCGGACGAGGAATGAAGGGACTATGTAGACTCTGGTGGTTCGAAGCGTGTAAAACTTCTTAAGAACAGTTTCGATGCTGTAATACCGTTTACAATTTCATTGCGGACAGTGCGGAAAACGCACTAGTATCAGGAAGAATACATGGTTCGACTCTTCCAAATTATCAATCCAGACCACAGTAATGGACTCTGACATGATGCCAACAGCGACGAAGAGTAAGGTAAGTCGTCTCCTTTGCAATTACAAGTATTTTTGTAACGCTCTTCTTTTGTCGTTTCTGTAGCGACAACCGTAAACATACTCATAACGCCCGCCACCAGAGTCGCATGATCGATTTACGATCGCACGTTCGATATGTATAGTTTGGACACCGCAACTTCGATAGGCAATTCTTGGAAATTGCCCGTAATGACATTCCCAACTCTGTAACATAAGCGCGGCTCAAATAAACTTATTTCAAGAAATTCTACGTAACTTTAACGGGGATGCGAAGCAGCGCATTACCTTGAACTGCCATGACTCTAACACCGAAATATTCAGTGCTGCTTCAATAGCACACGCCATATGAAATAACCGATACTCATTGACTTGTATGAGAGACGGAGGGAGGCTAAAGTATTCATAGGAATGCATTTCATCCGGCGAGCGACGCAACGGTCCAAAAGATAAAGAGCGGAGAAGCCCAACGCCGTCATAGCTGCATTGTCTTGCGTCGTAGCTCACTGCGGCACGGCGCTCTGTGTACCACCCTCCTGGCTCCGTACCAATTCTGAAATGCGGGCAGCCGAACCGCTGAATATTAACTTCTCTGTTTACGGCGTGCCATGCGCTCGGCGTAAATTCTTTGTTTCTGCGCAAAATGTTTACTGTAATACGAAATATGATGGTTGTCGTAATGAGATGGCTCCGATTGCATCACACATTTTTATGACTCTACGTAAAGAACCATTATACACTGAGAAGATATGGGATGGCGATATGTACATATACAGATCGCGGTAGTATGGCGTACACAATGAGTGAAAGGGGCAGTGCACTGGCGGAGATGTCATTTGTATACAGGTGATTCATGTGGAAAGGTTTCCGAAATGATTACGGTCGCAGGACGAGAATTAACAGACTTCAAACCCGGAATGGTAGTTGGAGCTACACGCATGGAGCATTTCCAGTTCGGAAATCGTTGTTGTTGTTGTTGTGGTCTTCACTCCAGAGACTGGTTTGATGCAGCTTTCCATGCTACTCTAACCTGAGCAAGCTTGTTCATTTCCCAGTACCTACTGCAACCTACATCCTTATGAGTCTCTTTAGTGTATTCATCTCTTGGTCTCCCTCTACGATTTTTACCCTCCGCGCTGCCATCCAATACTAAATTAGTGATCCCTTGATACCTCAGAACATGTCCTACCAACCGCTCCCTTCTTCTAGACAAGTTGTGCCACAAATTCCTCTTCTCCCCAATTCTATTCAATACCTCCTCATTAGTTATGTGATCCACCCATCTAATCTTCAGCATTCTTCTGTAGCACTACATTTCGAAATCTTCGATTCTCATCTAGTCTAAACTATTTATCGTCCAAGTTTCACTTCCATACATGGCTACACTCCTGACAAATCTATACTCGATGTTAACAAATTTCTCGTCTTCAGAAACATTTCCTTGCCATTGCCAGTCTACATTTTACATCCTCTCCACTTCTACAATCATCAGTTATTTTGCCCCCCAAACAGCAAAACTCCTTTACTACTTTAAGCGTCTCATTTCCTAATCTAATACCCTCAGCATCACCCCATTTAATTCGACTACATTCCATTATCTTCGTTTCTCCTTTCAAGACACTGTCCATTCCGTTCAACTGCTCTTCCAAGACCTTTGCTGTCTCTGACGGAATTACAATGTCATCGGCGAACCTCAAAGTTTTTATTTCTTCTCCATGGATTTTAATTCCTACTCCGAATTTCTCCTTTGGTTCCTTTACTGCTTGCTCAGTATTTTTCTTGGTCATCAGTCTACTGACTGGTTTGATGCGGCCCGCCACGAATTCCTTTCCTGTGCTAACCTCTTCATCTCAGAGTAGCACTTGCAACCTACGTCCTCAATTATTTGCTTGACGTATTCCAATCTCTGTCTTCCTCTACAGTTTTTGCCCTCTACAGCTCCCTCTAGTACCCTGGAAGTCATTCCCTCATGTCTTAGCAGATGTCCTATCATCCTGTCCCTTCTCCTTATCAGTGTTTTCCACATATTCCTTTCCTCTCCGATTCTGCGTAGAACCTACTCATTCCTTACCCTATCAGTCCACCTAATTTTCATCATTCGTCTGTAGCACCACATCTCAAATGCTTCGATTCTCTTCTGTTCCGGTTTTCCCACAGTCCATGTTTCACTACCATACAATACTGTACTCCAGACGTACATCCTCAGAAATTTCTACCTCAAATTAAGGTCGATATTTGATATTAGTAGACTTCTCTTGGCGAGAAATGCCTTTTTTGCCATAGCGAGTCTGCTTTTGATGTCCTCCTTGCTCCGTCCGTCATTGGTTATTTTACTGCCTAGGTAGTAAACAGATTGAATAACATCGGGGATAGGCTACAACCTTGTCTCACTCCCTTCCCAACCACTGCTTCCCTTTCGTGCCCCTCGACTCATAACTGCCATCTTCTTTCTGTACAAATTGTAAGTAGCCTTTCGCTCCCTGTATTTTACCCCTGCCACCTTTAGAATTTGAAAGAGAGTATTCCAGTCAACATTGTCAAAAGCTTTCTCTAAGTCTACAAATGCTAGAAACGTAGGTTTGCCTTTCCTTAATCTTTCTTCTAAGATAAGTCGTAAGGTCAGTATTGCCTGACGTGTTCCAACATTTCTACGGAATCCCAACTGATCTTCCCCGAGGTCGGCTTCTACCAGTTTTTTCATCCGTCTGTAGAGAATTCGTGTTAGTATTTTGCAGCCGTGGCTCATTAAACTGATAGTTCGGTAGTTTTGGGGAATTCAATATTTTGAGATCTACAGTGTCAAGTGTGTGCCAAAATTTAGGCGTTAACTCTCACCACGCACAACATAGTAGCCGACAGCCTTCACGTAACGACCGAGAGTAGCGGCTTTTGCGTAGAGTTGTCAGAGGTAACAGACGAGCAGCACTGCGTCAAATAACCGCAGAAATCAATGTTGGACGCAACACGAACGTATGCGTTAGGACAGTGCGGCGACGTTTGGCGTTAATGGTCTATGCCAGCAGATGATCGACGCGAGTGCCCCTGCTACAGCACACGACATCGCTTTCAGCACCTCTCCTGATCTCGTGACCATATCGGTCGCACCCTAGACGACTGGAAAACCGTGGCCTGGTGAGATGAGTTCCAATTCCAGTTGGTAAGAGCTGATGATAGGGTTCGAGTGTGGCGCTGACCTCACGAAGCCACAGACCCAAGTTGTCAACAAGGTATTGTGCAAGCTGGTCGTGGCTCCACTATGGTATGGACTGTGTTTACATGGAATGAGCTTAGTCCTCTGGTCCTACTGGACCGGTCATTGACTGGAAATGATTATGCTCGGATACTTGGAGACCATTTGCACCCATTAATGGACTTCATGTTTCCAAAAGAACGATTTCATGTCACAGTGTCATAATTGTTTGCAGTTGGTTTGAAGAACATTCTGGACAGTTCGAGCGAGTGATTTGGCCATCCAGATTGCCCGACATACTCGTAAATCTCGTGCAACATTTATGGGACATAATCGAGGGGTCAGTTCGTACATAACATCCTGTCCCGGCAACACTTTCGCAGTTATGGGTGGCAATAGAGACAGCAAGGCTCAATATTTCTGCAGGAGACTTACAACGACTTGTTGAGTCCATGTCACGTGAGGTTGCTGCACTACGCCGGGCAAAAGGCTGTCCGGCACGATATTAGGAGGAATCCCATGACTTTTTGTCATCTCTGTCTATTGCGAAAATGAATATAATTTCTTCATTCTAAGCGTACTGATTCTTCAGTGATCGCCGGCCGGTGTGGCCGAGCTGTTCTAGGCGCTACAGTCTGGAACCACGCGACCGCTACGGTCGCAGGTTCGAATCCTGCCTCGGGGATGGGTGTTTGTGATGCCCTTAGGTTACTTAGGTGTAAGTAGTTTTAAGTTCTAGGGGACTGATGACCTCAGAAGTTAAGTCCCATAGTGCTCAGAACCCATATCCAGAAACAAAGGAGTGCTAGTTCTTCAAGATTCGCGGGAGAGCTTCTGTAAAGTTTGGAAGGTAGGAGACGAGGTTGTGGCAGAAGTGAAGCTGTGAGGACGGGGCGTGAGTCGTGTTTGGGTATCTCAGTTGGTAGAGCACTTGCCCGCGAAAGACAAAGGTCGCGAATTCGAGTCTCGATCCAGCACACAGTTTTAATCTGCCAAGAAGTTTCATTCTCTTTTGTAGACTGGTAGCGTTTTACCAGTATTTCGTGTTGCTAAAATAAGGCAAAATCACAATTTTTCGTTCAGTTAACATGAACTCATTTACAACTGACTGTCTTGATAAAAAAAGCAGTAAAATTAAAGCTTATCGTTCTTTCGATATGGAAGATACACTGTCTACTCAAAAACATCCGGACAACCTCATGTCATATGGAGTTGACCACTAGACATGTCACGGGAGGCTGACCGCCAGTATTAAAAGCTGCGGGTAGTGTTGTGTTGTAAGTAAATAACAGCAGAATCTAACAGCAGAATAATTCGCTCAGTCGAGTCCAGAGAGTTTGGAAATAGGCTAGTCACTGTCTGTCATCCGAGTAACAAATGTATGAGGAAAATTTCCACCCTTTTAAACCTGCCAAAGTTGACTGTTGGTGATGTGATATTGGAGAAGAAACTCAAATCAACAACCACAGCTAAACCAAGACCAGGCAGGCTCCTTTTCCTCAAAGACACGGACCATCAATGACTGCGGTTGGTGGTTATCAAAAATAGACTGAAACTGGCGGAAGGAGTCACTCGTGAGTTCCAAAGTTTTGCTAGTAGTGCAGTCACCAAAATGACTGCTTCGGGAGTTAAAAAGAACGGAGTACGACGGGCGATCATTTCCTCATAAGCCACACATTTCTGTAGTCAGTGATAAGCAGAGCAACGCCACTGGGCAGTGGATGATTGTAAACGAGTGATTTCGAGTGATAAAGCACTCTATACCCTTCGCAATCAGATGAAAGTGCTTGGGTTTCGCGATTGCATGGGGGAATGCTATGTACCATCGCATGCAGTGCCAACAGTGAAGTGCTGAGGAGGTGGTGCTACATTATGGAGATGCGTTTAATAGGTGTGGTCCCCTTATTGCACTTAGGAAAACGCTAAATGCTGAAACATATGAATAAATTTGCAGCACTGTGTAGTGCGTACAGTAGAGGACCAATTCGGAGACGATTGTTGTTTGCATCAGCATGATAATGCACCCTGTCATAAAGCAGCACCTGTGAGACAATAGTTTAAGGACAGTAACTGACCTGAACTCAATGGAAGACCTTTGGGATGAGTTAGAACGTCAGCTTTGCATCAGACTCCAGTGCTCAAATCACTACCTTCCTTAGGCTAAATTTGCACTACCCGCGATGCGATGCGATGCGATGCCGAGGCGAGCGGAGCGATGAAGCGCTGAAATCGCGTGACAATGGGCAGCCTTGTTTTAACAGTGGCAACAGAGCGGTGCCCGTTTAGACTGCAGGCTGCGCCGAGCGATGTGATGCGGTGCGATGCGATGACTCCGCTGTAGTCGCAACCGAGTTTGCGTTTCGCGCGAGTGTTTGGAGCGATTACTTGTTTGTGCTTGCGTCTGGAGTAATTGCTTGCTTGCGATGGACGTCGAAAGACTAATTAACAATGTGCGTGAACGCCCCATGTTGTGGGACCAGAAAAATAAATATTACCACAATAGGGATATTGTTCGTCAAGCATGGAACAAAATAGGTGAAGATTGTGGAACAGACAGTAAGTACAAAAAAGTAAAATAAATAGCTACTAGACTCCAAGAAACAAGTAACACAAACAACTTCGTTTATTTTCTAATTTTAATTGTGTATAGATACTATTACAGAATTTTGATAATGAAATGACGTTCACAATAGTTACAGTATTTGATAATTTCGACATGAAATATGTTTGCATTAATGACTGTTGACATAGTTTTTGAAGGCCTCTCTGACACTCCTCGCTCTTCTTGAAGCACTACTGCTTGTCATTTTGGAAGCATGCTGCTAAAGCACTGTGTTCTGTTATGTCCTGGTCAATAGACAATTGAAGGGAAATGTCAGGCCCATCTTTATCGATTATTATATTGTGCAACACGCAGATGCAATGAATAATAATGTCTGCATGTTCTACAGAAGTTTCAATTTCCTTTCGGAGAAGACGCCATTTGCTGGCCATAACTCCGAAAGGGAAATGGATAGGTTAAAGTTAGCTATAGTGGGAATTAGTGAAGTTCGGTGGCAGGAGGAACAAGACTTCTGGTCAGGTGACTACAGGGTTATAAACACAAAGTCAAATAGGGGTAATGCAGGAGTAGGTTTAATAATGAATAGGAAAATAGGAACGCAGGTAAGCTACTACAAACAGCTTAGTGAACGCATTATTGTGGCCAAGATAGATACGAAGCCCACACCTACTACAGTAGTACAAGTTTATATGCCAACTAGCTGTGCAGATGACGAAGAAATTGAAGAAATGTATGATGAAATAAAAGAAATTATTCAGATAGTGAAGGGAGACGAAAATTTAATAGTCATGGGTGACTGGAATTCGAGTGTAGGAAAAGGGAGAGAAGGAAACGTAGTAGGTGAATATGGATTGGGGCTAAGAAATGAAAGAGGAAGCCGCCTGGTAGAATTTTGCACAGAGCACAACTTAATCATAGCTAACACTTGGTTTAAGAATCATGATAGAAGGTTGTATACATGGAAGATCCCTGGAGATACTAAAAGGTATCAGATAGATTATATAATGGTAAGACAGAGATTTAGGAACCAGGTTTTAAATTGTAAGACATTTCCAGGGGCAGATGTGGACTCTGACCACAATCTATTGGTTATGACCTGTAGATTAAAACTGAAGAAACTGCAAAAAGGTGGGAATTTAAGGAGATGGGACCTGGATAAACTGAAAGAACCAGAGGTTGTACAGAGTTTCAGGGAGAGCATAAGGGAACAATTGACAGGAATGGGGGAAAGAAATACAGTAGAAGAAGAATGGGTAGCTTTGAGGGATGAAGTAGTGAAGGCAGCAGAGGATCAAGTAGGTAAAAAGACGAGGGCTAGTAGAAATCCTTGGATAACAGAAGAAATATTGAATTTAATTGATGAAAGGAGACAATATAAAAATGCAGTAAATGAAGCAGGCAAAAAGGAATACAAACGCCTCAAAAATGAGATCGACAGGAAGTGCAAAATGGCTAAGCAGGGATGGCTAGAGAACAAATGTAAGGATGTAGAGGCTTATCTCACTAGGGGTAAGATAGATACTGCCTACAGGAAAATTAAAGAGACCTTTGGAGATAAGAGAACCACTTGTATGAACATCATGAGCTCAGATGGAAACCCAGTTCTAAGCAAAGAAGGGAAAGCAGAAAGGTGGAAGGAGTATATAGAGGGTCTATACAAGGGTGATGTACTTGAGGACAATATTATGGAAATGGAAGAGGATGTAGATGAAGATGAAATGGGAGATACGATACTGCGTGAAGAGTTTGACAGAGCACTGAAAGACCTGAGTCGAAACAAGGCCCCCGGAGTAGACAACATTCCATTGGAACTACTGACGGCCTTGGGAGAGCCAGTCCTGACAAAACTCTACCATCTGGTGAGCAAGATGTATGAAACAGGCGAAATACCCTCAGACTTCAAGAAGAATATAATAATTCCAATCCCAAAGAAAGCAGGTGTTGACAGATGTGAGAATTACAGAACAATCAGTTTAATAAGCCACAGCTGCAAAATACTAACACGAATTCTTTACAGACGAATGGAAAAACTAGTAGAAGCCGACCTCGGGGAAGATCAGTTTGGGTTCCGTAGAAATGTTGGAACACGTGAGGCAATACTAACCTTACGACTTATCTTAGAAGAAAGATTAAGAAAAGGCAAACCTACGTTTCTAGCATTTGTAGACTTAGAGAAAGCTTTTGACAATGTTGACTGGAATACTCTCTTTCAAATTCTAAAGGTGGAAGGGGTAAAATACAGGGAGCGAAAGGCTATTTACAATTTGTACAGAAACCAGATGGCAGTTATAAGAGTCGAGGGACATGAAAGGCAAGCAGTGGTTGGGAAGGGAGTAAGACAGGGTTGTAGCCTCTCCCCGATGTTATTCAATCTGTACATTGAGCAAGCAGTAAAGGAAACAAAAGAAAAATTCGGAGTAGGTATTAAAATCCATGGAGAAGAAATAAAAACTTTGAGGTTCGCCGATGACATTGTAATTCTGTCAGAGACAGCAAAGGACTTGGAAGAGCAGTTGAACGGAATGGATGGTGTCTTGAAGGGAGGATATAAGATGAACATCAACAAAAGCAAAACGAGGATAATGGAATGTAGTCGAATTAAGTCGGGTGATGTTGAGGGTATTAGATTAGGAAATGAGACACTTAAAGTAGTACAGGAGTTTTGCTATTTGGGGAGCAAAATAACTGATGATGGTCGAAGTAGAGAGGATATAAAATGTAGACTGGCAATGGCAAGGAAAGCGTTTCTGAAGAAGAGAAATTTGTTAACATCGAGTATAAATTTAAGTGTCAGGAAGTCGTTTCTGAAAGTATTTGTATGGAGTGTAGCCATGTATGGAAGTGAAACATGGTCGATAAATAGTTTGGACAAGAAGAGAATAGAAGCTTTCGAAATGTGGTGCTACAGAAGAATGCTGAAGATTAGATGGGTAGATCACATAACTAATGAGGAGGTACTGAATAGGATTGGGGAGAAGAGGAGTTTGTGGCACAACTTGACCAGAAGAAGGGATCGGTTGGTAGGACATGTTCTGAGGCATCAAGGGATCACCAAATTAGTATTGGAGGGCAGCGTGGAGGGTAAAAATCGTAGGGGGAGACCAAGAGATGCATACACTAAGCAGATTCAGAAGGATGTAGGTTGCAGTAGGTACTGGGAGATGAAGAAGCTTGCACAGGATAGAGTAGCATGGAGAGCTGCATCAAACCAGTCTCAGGACTGAAGACCACAACAACAACAACTCCGAAAGTGCGTTCCACCACCGTTCTAGCCCTCGACAGCCTCCTGTTAAATAACCTCTCTTCCTCAGTCAGTGACAGTCCAGGGAAAGGGCGCATTAAGTTTTCCAGTAGTGGAAAGACTTCATCTCCAGCCAACACTAATGGGGCTTTTACTGAAGTATCTGGTAGTTCTTTCGGTGGAGGCCAGTTTTCAGTTTCGTTCAAAATATTATTGTACCAGTTACTTGCTCTAAATGTGCCACCATCTGATTGCTTGCCATAGCCTCCAATGTCAACTGCTATTAATCTGCAGTTAGCATCGGCTACAGCTAGTAAACCAAGCGAAAAATATTTTTTGTAATTGTAATACATTGTCCCAGAATGAGGGGGACATTTAACCCGAACATGCTTTCCATCAATGGCCCCCAACCAATTCGGAAAATTCCAGTTTGCATACATGTGTTTTGCAGCGGTTTGAAGCAGTGGTATAGTACGAGAAGGCAGGTGTACAGAGCTCAGAATTTCACATATTGCGGCGCACGTTTCATGCACACATAGTGCGACTGTAGTTAGACCCATCCGAAATGACTGTGACAGTGCATGGAAAGACAAAAAATGTATTAAGTATACAGTGTACTTAATTATTTTGCGCATATTTTCACGTCTATATTTTCAGGCGAGGTACTGAAGAATAAATGGAAGAACCTACGTGACACTTTCCGCTCTGAACTCAAAAAAACTCGTGCTGAACGTTCAGGAGACGAAGGTGGCATGCCGCCTTTCCAAACCAATTGGCCGTGGTACGAGCTAATGACCTTCCAGACTGACATAATGACACCACGGAAGACGAAGACTAATGTTCATCACAGTAAAAGAACAGCCTCGCAACATGACGACGCACACGACGACGTACCATTTTCACCAGCTCTTACAGAGAGAGAGAGAGTGTTTCACCTGATGAAACCAACCAAGCCAGCTCTTCAAGACTGTCTGTAAATTCAGAGGGTAGCGTCTCGATGCCTCCTCCCTCACCCACCCTACACACAAACCAAAACAATAGATCCAAGAAATCGACAAACTCTGAGTTGCTAAATATAGAGAAGCAAAAGTTGAAGCTAATTGAGCAACAAATGTCGAAATCAGAAACGCAAGATGACAGCTATCATTTTGTAGTGAGTTTGCTGCCAGCAATGCGAAAACTATCACCAGCGGCTCAGTTGAGAGCCAGGATAAAAATTCAGCAGGTTCTTTTGGAAGAATTGGAACAATCAACCACTTCCACTTCACATTCGTTGATGTCACCCTATGCACCTGAAAATCCAGTTGAAATCGTAATTGCTGGAAATCCGCAAAATGAAATAGTCATTTCTGAAATTCAACCTGATGACATTGTTATTTCAAGCCACCAAGATTTTGAAAACTTTGATACTTTAGTGAGTGAACTGTGATGTATTTTACTTCTCATTGTCAACTACGTCAAAATTTATTAAAAGAAAGTTTTAATCTATCACAGTTTGTAAATTTTTCATAATAAAATGATTGCTGTAAACTTAATATTGTGTACTTACCTAATGGTGATCATAACTTTCTCTTCAGGGGTAATAGCCATTCTGAAATTCGTTTTGCTTCTGTAATCTGTTTGAAACAGACGACATTATATAATCAAATGTCTCTGTACTCATTCTGAAATAATTCCAATATTTATCCTCATCTTTTCTCAAGTCACTGTACAAATGATGAAATTCTTCTAAAGCCCTCCTCTCCTTGTTGATTTCACGCACCCATTCACGACTGCGTTGAATTCTCAGAGCACTGTTTTCTAATAAAAAATAATTTAACGGGTCGAGGAAAAACGACATCATGCCGAGACTGCTCAAATGCTGGCCAGATCGCGCGCGCGCGCTGTATCGTGTGCAAGGTGAACGCTCCATCGCATTGCATCGCTTTGGCCATTATGCGTCGCATCGCGTCGCGTCGCGTCGCATCGCATCACAGGCAGTGTAAAGGTACACTTAGTTTCGGCTCTTGAAGCAGAAGGCACTGTCTTCCCTCCACATACGAGGGTAATCCCAAAAGTAAGGTCTCCTATTTTTTTATAAGTACATAAATCTGTTTATTTCTACAATGGTTTACATCAGTTTACAGCTTGAACTTTTAGCTATTTTTCGACGTGATCACCATGTCTGTCGATGATTTTTGTGGACGCTGTGGCAGTTTTTGTATGCCAATGTCATACCAGCTTGCAGCCATGCTGTTCAGAAAGTTATGAACCTCTTCTTTCACCTTGTCGTCGGAGCAGAATAGCTTTCCGGCCAAATGTTCTTTTAACCTAGGGAACAGGTGATAGTCACTGGGCGCCAAGTCAGGACTATAGGGTGGGTGGGTGATTATGTTCCACTAAAACTGTTGAAGGAGAGCAACGGTTTGCCCAGCGATATGTGGTTCAAATGGTTCAAATGGCTCTGAGCACTATGGGACTTAACATCTATGGTCATCAGTCCCCTAGAACTTAGAACTACTGAATCCTAACTAACCTAAGGACATCACACAACACCCAGTCATCACGAGGCAGAGAAAATCCCTGACCCCACCGGGAATCGAACCCGGGAACCCGGGCGTGGGAAGCGAGAACGCTACCGCACGACCACGAGCTGCGGACAGCGATATGTGGGCGAGCGTTGTCATGAAGAATGTGTACTCCCTTGCTCAAAATTCCTCTTCTCCGGTTCTCAATTGCCCGTTTGAGTTTTTTCAGAGGCTCACAGTACCTGTCAGTTTTAGTTGTGGTTCCAGCGATTCAGCTCCGACGACGAGGTGAAAGAAGAGGTTCATAACTTTCTGAACCGCATGGCGGCGAGCTGGTATGACATGGACGTACAAAAACTGCCAGAGCCTCTACAAAAATGCATCGACAGAAATTTATGATTATGTCGAAAAATAGCTAAATGTTCAAGCTGTAAACTGATGTAAAACAGTGTAGAAATAAACAGGTCAATGTACTTATAAAAAAAAGGAGACCTTACTTTTGGAATTACCCTAGTACATTCTGAAGTCTCATTCATATTGGCTCCAGCAGAGTTCATGCTGTCATAATGGTGAACGGTGCACACACGCGACTAACTGGTTTCCGGAAATTTCGATCAGATAGAAGCTTTCGTAATGTGATGCTCCAGAAGAATGCTAAAGATTAGATGGGTAGATCACATAACTAATGAAGAGGTATTGAATAGATTTGGAGAGAAGAGAAATTTGTGGCACAACTTGACTAGGAGAAGGGATCGGTTGGTGCGGCGTATTCTGAGGCACCAAGGAATCACCAATTTAGTATTAGAGGGCAGCGTGGAGGGTAGAAATCGTAGAGGGAGACAAAGAGATGAATACACTAAACAGATTCAGAACGATGTAGGCTGCAGTAGATACTGGGAGATGAAGAAGCTTGCACAGGATAGAGTAGCATGGAGAGCTGCATCAAACCAGTCTCAGGACTGAAGACCACGACGACAGAAACTTTAGACTGCTACTGTTTCACCAGCAACAGCAAATAATAAAATGAGAAATACGAGAACCCTTATTAAAGCTGAAATGATGAAATTATGGTTGAGTAATTGAAGAACGTACAAATATGTGGAACTGATCGTTAGCCGCTGTAGATGTCACGTCACGTGGTTTAGTTACACATCTGGCTGCTGTCATTACGCTGGTCTGCTCGGCGGGACGTTGTACCTCTCTTTCCGGGAGCAGCAAGAGACGCTGAGAGAAAAAGCTGGATATTGGGGAGCAGTTAAGCCGCTCGCCGATACCTGCTGCTGTCCAAGCGGGATTATTGATTTCACTTAGAGGGGCCGCCATCTATCTCCGCCGTGCCCTGGCGAAGGAGCAGCCGTCCCGCAACCTGCCAAACTTTACAAAAAGCCCCGGCGTCTACGGCGCCCAGGTGGCCGGCGGCCACCACATCCGCTTCTGCTGCTAAGTGGCGGATCATTTCACTGCTCGAGTTCGTCCTGGCCCACAGCGGCTGTACCTAAAGATCAACGCACTAACGTATATTACTACATGACTAAAACAGTCACCCCGTTTCAATTGCAGATTGCCTATCCTAAAGGCTTCCAGGGACAACGAAAACTTTATTTTCACCACATCATATAAACACTAACCGAATTTAAAATTACAAAATGCTGTTATAATCTACTCATTCACAGGCATGATCTTACGTTAAAGCTATAACACATTAACCAAGTATTAAAATTAGAAACTATGCATATGTGTTGCTTATCACCCGTAAATATTCAATCAGTATTTGCGCTTAGACCTCGTAGCGGATTCCAAAAAATAGTTTAACATCTTTTCGAAACTTTTCTTCTCGCTGACACATTTCACTAAATAATGAAAGGGGAAAAAAGGTTTATCGCTTACTAGATTTTCGCTTTTCGTACAGCATAAACCATGACGTTTGAATTTATTAGTTCTTTACTTCTAACACTATTCGCATCTCATGTTGCAGACAGTATACACATAAACCACTGATTTACACGGAAAATTATGACTCTGTACCACATATACAAAATTGAAGGATCACTTTTTCGAAGCCATCTACTTGTCTCCCACTGCGACGCAGTAGTTTCAAATTAGGCTCAAAGGTTCCTAAAGCCTTTCTCTGTAATGGTGCAAAAGCGTGCGAGGTTGCGACGCTTCGAACAGCAAATTATCGACAGATCCGAAAAAAAAATGCCCCAGCTCGGAAGCTCATGTGACGTGTACATTCGGTTAATGAAATCACTCTGGCACCGAATTTCAACAAAATTCTGCCCATCGTCACCGTGCACGCGTCACACTATGGGAAGGTCGTCACACCCCCTCTCACTCATATTTCACTCCTTCTCTTGACGCCTCTGCGATGGAGGCCAGAACCGCAACGCCCAGTGTTGAAATCACGCGGTTTTCGCGCGGGAGGCAGAGGAAAACATTTCAAATGGACCGCCATTCAGAATCGACACGAAAAGGCCTCGCACGGTGGCATAAAGGGCGTCAGTGAAACCAAAAACCCTTCCCTTCGAGTGTTGATTCCCACACACTGCGCAGTTGAAAACAGGAATTCGCAGTGCAATGAGTAACAGGACAGCCGGCCGAAGTGGCCGTGCGATTCTGGGCGCTGCAGTCTGGAGCCGAGCGACCGCTACGGTCGCAGGTTGGAATCCTGCCTCGGGCATGGATGTGTGTGATGTCCATAGGTTAGTTAGGTTTAAGTAGTTCTAAGTTCTAGGCGACTGATGGCCTCAGAAGTTAAGTCGCATAGTGCTCAGAGCCATTTAAGTAACAGGACAACATTGTTGACAACCTTTCAAGCTGCTTAATGTCACCGAACGATTCAACGCTTCTCTAAGGGCACCGTGGGCCTGCAACGTCACTGAAGGTGATCACATCTCTTTGGAGTGTAGCACGACCGTAATTTTCGCTCTCAAGTACAGGGTGAAACCGTTCAAAATCATTCGAAGAAACTGGAACGTAATCCGAAGTAGCAAAGAGTGATTACGTTTCCTCAGCCTTCATGTTTCTCGTCGTCCTATAGCAAGACGACAGGGGTGCAACAGTGACACTTGCATGAATAAAATGGCAAAGGCTCCAACCAAGACACTCCACTGTGATTCGAAACCAACCACGCAACGCAGGCCGGTGTGGCCGAGCGGTGCTAGGCGCTTCAGTCTGGAACCGCGAGACCGCTACGGTCGCAGGTTCGAATCCTGCCTCGGGCATGGATGTGTGTGATGTCCTTAGGTTAGTTAGGTTTAAGTAGTTCTACGTTCTAGGGGACTGATGACCTCAGCAATTAAGTCCCATAGTGCTCAGAGCCATTTGAACCATTTGAACTACCCACGCACCTTTCCTGAGCTCTTTAAAAATGTACATGTGCAGAGAGAACCCTTGAAGAATTACTAGCTGCCTGAAAGCACGCAACACCTTCTGCACCACTCTGATTCCACATGCCTGCTAGAACAAGCTAGAGCAACAGCGCAGTGCCACTTTGGTGAAGGTTGTCAATGGGTTGCTGACCTACAGGCGGTTAGGAATCCGTCGTGGTTTTTCTCTGTACAGGCACGTATTTGAAGTGCACAATAGAAGTGTACAGGTGAAACTAAGAAAATGGCTTGTCTTAGAGGGCCCTTTGCCATTCCATTCCATTCAAGTATGTGTCAGTGTTTCCCTCACCCTCTGTCATCATGTCACAGGAGGACGCAAAATAGAAGGGCTTGAAAATTGTAAACACCCTTTGCAAGCCTCAGACCACGTTCAGTTTTCGTCGCATGGTTTTGAACACTCAGTAGTGGCTTCGTCCTGTACGAAAAAGAGAAAATTGTTATTGTGCAACATTCTAAATGGGTGCGACAAGGTTCACTGAGGTTGTAGGACTACGACATTCTTAGACAAGAGCTGAATCGTCTAGGACGTGTCACAAGTGTCAACGGTTGACAAGAACGTGGTCCTGTTGCTCATCGCACTCCGAAATGCCGTTTTCGACTGCGAAAGGTGCGGGAATCAACTCCCAAGCGGCAGGAGTGGTTTCATTGGCACTCTTTATGCCACCCCTGAGGCCATTTCCTGTCGATTCTGAGCCGCCACCCACAGCAAAACCGCGTGATTTCAAAGCTGGGCGTTGCCGTTCTGACCTCCATCGCAGAGGTGTCATAAGAAGGAGTGAAATGTGGATATGGGAAGATGTGACGACATTGCTGTCGAGTGACAAGTCCACGGTGGCGATGCGTAGAATTGTGGTTAAACTGGAGCCGATGTGACCTCATTAACCCACCTTATACCTCGCCTGAACTTCTGAGCTCTGGCCTTTACCTCGCAGTTGTCGACACGTTGCTGTTTGAAAAATCGCCGAGCCCGATACTGCAGGGCGACACGCTTTCGCATCGTACCGAGAAGAGGTTGTAGGCACCTTTGTGACAAACTTCAGACTTCTCCGTCGCATTGGGAGACCATTAGGGGGTTTCGGAAAAGTGACCCTCTAATTGTGTTACACAGTGTAGTATGACGTAATAAGGATTGAGATGCGTTAAACGTATGTTTTATACAAGGGAGTTCAATTGATTACAGGATCAGCGGTGATACTGGTACCTATACCTGTACTCGTACTGGTACAGGAACTGGTACTGGCAGTGTTCCTGATTCGTTAAATCAGGGTTACAGTCTCCTCAAGTTCATTAGTAGTGCAGCTAGTTCTTTTTTCGAGGGAGGGTGGCGGTGGCGCTCATGTGACTGGTTTAATGTGATTCGCCACGACGTTCTTCACTGTATACAGGGTGTTACAAGAAGGTACGGCCAAACCTTCAGGAAACATTCCTCACACACAAAGAAAGAAAATATGTTATGTGGACACGTGTCTGGAAACGCTTACTTTCCATGTTAGAGCTCATTTTATTACTTCTCTTCACATCACATTAATCATGGAGTGGAAACACACAGCAACAGAACGTACCAGCGTGACTTCAAACACTTTGTTACAGGAAATGTTCAAAATGTCCTCCGTTAGCGAGGATACATGCATCCACCCTCCGTCGCATGGAATCCCTGATGCGCTGATGCAGCCCTGGAGAATGGCGTATTGTATCACAGCCGTCCGCAATACGAGCACGAAGAGCCTCTACATTTGGTACCGTGGTTGCGTAGAAAAGAGCTTTTAAATGCCCCCATAAATGAAAGTCAAGAGGGTTGAGATCAGGAGAGTGTGGAGGCCATGGAATTGGTCCGCCTCTACCAATCCATCGGTCACCGAACCTGTTGTTGAGAAGCGTACGAACACTTCTACTGAAATGTGCAGGAGCTCCATCGTGCATGAACCACATTTTTTGTCGTACTTGTAAAGGCACATGTTCTAGCAGCACAGGTAGAGTATCCCGTATGAAATAATGATAACGTGCTCCATTGAGCGTAGGTGGAAGAAACTAAAATGAGCTCTCTAACATGGAAATTAAGCGTTTCCGGACACATGTCCACTTAACATCTTTTCTTTATTTGTGTGTGAGGAATGTTTCCTGAAAGTTTGGCCGTACCTTTTTGTAACACCCTGTATATACTAAGATGGTATCTGTTCTTTCGGACATGTCCTAAAGAACAGATACCATCGGTGACCATGCAGCTCGTTAGAATGAAATTACAATGAAATGACCACCCTTAGCTGCGTACAGGCGTTGACATACGTCAACGGGACAGATGAAAATGTGTGCCCCGACCGGGGCTCCAACTCGGGATCTCCTGCTTACATGGCAGACGCTCTATCCATCTGAGCCACCGAGGACACAGTGGATAGCGCGACTGCAGGGATTTATCTCTGGCACGCCTCCCGCGAAACCCCACATTCTCAACGTATTGTCCCGCACTACATTCGTAGTGCCCCCGCCCATTATAAATTCCTGCAGTCGCGCTATCCTCTGTGTCCTCGGTGGCTCAGATGGATAGAGCGTCTGCCATGTAAGCAGGTGATCCCGGGTTCGAGTCCCGATCGGGGCACACATCTTCATCTGTCCCCGTTGACGTATGTCAACGCCTATAAGCAGCTAAGCGTGTTCATTTCATTGTAAGTTCTTCACTGTGCCAAACTCTTGATCTCAGAGTAGCACTTGCATGCATCGTATGAGATTCTGTGTTAGATATATTCCAAAATATGTCTTGCCATACAGGTTTTACGCTCTACATCCCCCTCGAGTACCATGGAATTTATTCCTTGAAGTCTTAACACATTTCCTACCATTTTGTTACTTATTGTAGTCAGTGTTCTCACAAATTCCTTTCCTCGCCGATTGTATGGAGATCCGCCCCCTTTGTTATCTTATCAGCGCACAACACAGCGTCTCAGACGCTTTCTCTCCTTTTATGGTCTTCTCACGGTTCATGATTCACTTCCGTACGATGCAGTGCTCCAGACATACGTACTCGGATACTTCTTCGAACATTTAAGACTTACGTTTCATACAAGTAGAACACTGTTACCGAGGAATGGTGCTGACATTTCCTGTGCTAATCTGCTTTCTTTGTGAACCTTGCACGTCCCATCATCCGTTTTTTTTTTTCCAGTGTCGCAAAATTCATCCCCACAAACATGTTATGAATTTTTACGTCCAGTTTAACAATCATGCATTTATCCTGTATCTCAGCATCACTTTTTGTCCGTGTTTGGTTCCAGATATATAATTATGGAAACGTGGTCCTTCCTGTGACAAACACGAATTCTTCTTGTTTAGCATCCAAACATGTTTCGACGAAGTTCCACGTCATTAGTGAATTCATTTATTTTTCTGTCAGATAATGTGTACAGAAATTCTGAATGATGAGGTCGCATTTTGTATCTTGAACAACGAAATATCTCAAAGACTATTTTGCGATACCAATGTTGAGCCCCCCCCCCCCCCTTGCTCTAACCCCAGGTGATGAGTTGGGGAGCAACTTTGAAATCCTAAGTGAGAACATCCCATTTTTATTATGGATTCGGATTCTATGGAAAGTAATACGCATCTCTGGTATGTAACACTTCTGACGTTGCGCGATAGATGGCACTATAATCGACAAACAACACAGTTATGTTCCAAAACGGTATCAAATGGCTCTGAGCACTATGGGACTTAACTGCTGAGGTCACCAGTCCCCTAGAACTTAGAACTACTTAAACCTAACTAACCTAAGGACATCACACACATCCATGCCCGAGGCAGGATTCGAACCTGCGACCGTAGCGGTCGCGCGGTTCCAGACTGTAGGGCCTAGAACCGCTCGGCCACTCTGGCCGGCAAAACGGTATCATCTTGTGAAGAATGAATTGTATCAGTTACATAATAACAGATGTGTATGGCTAACGGCTCAGCGTTTTGCAGTTTTTTCTACGTAGCTGTTTGGAAACATTCATTCATCCATTGTTTGGTTTGATCTCGTTGCGTGCCCGTGACTGAACATATCACCAAGGCATCTCTGCAGATTCTACATCTACATACATACTCTGCAGGTCACGGTAGTCATATCCTTTTCTTATCCATTCGCGAACAAGGAAACACGACTGTCTCCCTGTATCCCTAATCTCTCTAATCTTATCTTCGTGGTCCTTACGCGCAATGTATGTTGAAGGCAACAGTGTCTTTCTGGAGTCATCTTCAACGCCTGTTCTCTAAATTTTCTCAATAGTGTCCCTCCAGTGATTACCATGAGAGTTCCCGAAGGATCTCTGTAATATTTTTGTGCTGTTCGAACCTACTGGTAACAAATCTAACAGCCCGCCTCTGAATTGCTTCGGTGTCTTCCTTTAATCAGACCTGGTGCCGATCCCAAACACTCGAACAGTACTCAACAATGGGTCCCACTAGTGTGCTATATGCCGTCTCCTTTATAGACGAACCACGCTTTCCTGAAATTCTCACAATAAACCGAAGTCGACCATTTGCCTTTCCAACTACAATCCTTACACGTTCATTCCGTTTCATATTGCTTTGCAGTGTTACCCCTATTTATTTAATCGACGTGACTGTCAAGCAGAACACTACCAATACTGTATTCGAACATCATGGGTTTCTTTTCCAACTCGCCTCCATTAACTTCAATTTTTCTGCTTTCGAAGCTAGCTACCATTCATCACGCCAACTTGAAATTTTGTCTGAGTCATCTTGTATTCTCCATCGGTTACTCATCGACGACACCTTCCCAAATACCACAGTATCGTCAGAAAGAAGCCGCATATTGCTGCTCACCCTGTCCACCAAGTCATTTATGTATATGGAAAGTAACAGCGGTCCTGTCACACTTCCCCGGGGCACTCCTGACGGTATCCATGTCCCTGATGAACAGTCGCCGTCGAGGTCAACTTATTGGGTTGTGTAACAGTATATCGAAAACAGTTGTCATTTGTATCGAGTCGTCCCATGTGCGAATACGTTTACCTCAAGCCGCCTTCAAATGAGTTTTGCGGATATTTTCCGGCGTGAACGGTGGTCAGAGCGGTGGGCACGCCACATACTTTTCAGCTCCACTCGCGAACAAGGAAACACGACTGTCTCCCTTTATCCCTAATGTCTCTAATCTTATCTTCGTGGTCCTCACGCGCAAGTGTGACAGTGGAAAGGGCTGTACTCTACTTATGATCAAGTCAATAAACCGATCACCGGCTCAGGCTGCAAACTTGACGTTCTATTTTCCTCCGTGTACTACTCGTGTCAGCAGCTTGGAGCAAAGCGCTGTTAACCTAATGATCTCGTTATTAGCAATTACAAACGAAATATTATTGTGATACAGGCATTTATCTGTGGGCAGAGCTGTCTTACAGAAGTCCTGGTTTACAATGCACGATTAGAAAGGAGCTTATAAGCATCAATGATGACATCTAATTTTTTTTATTTATTGTTGCAGCCATCTGATGACGACACCACAAACTATTTGTTGTAATTCTCATTTCCTCTAGTTTATCCCAATTATCTTTTTAAATATTACACCTATTCTATATTGATTTTTCCACTTGATTGGCTTATAATTCGATCCCGCTATACTGCTCTTTGATATTACGCCGACAGAAAGAGTTATTAATTTTGAATCCAATTCACAGATATCTTTGTCCACCTCACTGGGCACACAGGAATTGTCTAGCCCAAAACTCTTGCAGCATAAATCATATGAGAATATGCTTTAAAAGATGGGTTCCGAAGGAGTGAAGCTCGTCTATCCATCTGTTAATCCCTGGTTATGTTTTCCGTATTGTGCTAAAATTAAAACTGGCAGAACCTATTCCTTTTATCAGCCATCTTCGGCTGTAAAGACATTCACAGCAACGCACCTCAAACCTCAAACATTCCTTTCTTCCTGATGTGTTAGTAACTCGTATGCTAATTTCTCTGGACCAGTAATTTTTCTGTTTCTATTTGCAGGAGCAAAACCACACGAACTCAAAATTTGCAGCTTACGAGCACGAAAACTTTATTCTGTTTACTAGGAATCTTCAAATTAAAAATTGCAATATTTTGGTGATATGCCTGTTCCCAGCTTCACATCTAAATCTACATGACTACTCTGCAATTCACATTTAAGTGCTTGGCAGAGGGTTCGTCGAACCACAATCATACTATCTCTCTACCATTCCACTCCCGAACAGCGCGCGGGAAAAACGAACACCTAAGCCTTTCTGTTCGAGCTCTGATTTCTCTTATTTTCTTTTAATGATCATTCCTACCTATGAAGGTTGGGCTCAACAAAATATTTTCGCATTCGGAAGAGAAAGTTGGTGACTGAAATTTCGTAAATAGATCTCGCCGCGACGAAAAACGTCTTTGCTGTAATGACTTCCATCCCGATTCGCGTATCATATCTGCCACACTCTCTCCCCTATTACGTGATAATACAAAACGAGCTGCCCTTTTTTGCACCCTTTCGATGTCCTCCGTCAATCCCACCTGGTAAGAATCCCACACCGCGCAGCAATATTCTAACAGAGGACGAACGAGTGTAGTGTAAGCTGTCTCTTTAGTGGACTTGTTGCATCTTCTAAGTGTCCTGCCAATGAAACGCAACCTTTGGCTCACCTTCCCCACAATATTATCTATGTGGTCTTTCCAACTGAAGTTGTTCGTAATTTTAACACCCAGGTAATTAATTGACAGCCTTGAGAATTGTACTATTTATCGAGTAATCGAATTCCAACGGATTTATTTTGGAACTCATGTGGATCACCTCACACTTTTCGTTATTTAGCGTCAACTGCCACCTACCACACCATACAGCAATCTTTTCTAAATCGCTTTGCAACTGATACTGGTCTTCGGATGACCTTACTAGACGGTAAATTACAGCATCATCTGAGAACAACCAAAGAGAACTTCTCAGATTGTCACCCAGGTCATTTATATAGATCAGGAACAGCAGAGGTCCCAGAACGCTTCCCTGGGGAACACCTGATATCACTTCAGTTTTACTCGATGATTTGCCGTCTATTACTACGAACTGCGACCTTCCTGACAGGAAATCACGAATCCAGTCGCACGACTGAGACGATACCCCATAGGCCCGCAGCTTGAGTAGAAGTCGCTTGTGAGGAACGGTGTCATAAGCTTTCCGGAAATCTAGAAATACGGAATCAACTTGAGATCCCCTGTCGATAGCGGCCATTACTTCGTGCGAATAAAGAGCTAGCTGCGTTGCACAAGAACGATGTTTTCTGAAACCATGCTGATTACGTATCAATAGATCGTTCCCTTCGAGGTGATTCATAATGTTTGAATACAGTATATGCTCCAAAACCCTACTGCAAACCGACGTCAATGATATAGGTCTGTAGTTCGATGGATTACTCCTACTACCCTTCTTAAACACTGGTGCGACCTGCGCAATTTTCCAATCTGTAGGTACAGATCTATCGGTGAGCGAGCGGTTGTATATGAGTGCTAAGTAGGGAGCTATTGTATCAGCGTACTCTGAAAGGAACCTAATCGATATACAATCTGGACCTGAAGACTTGCCCGTATCAAGCGATTTGAGTTGCTTCGCAACCCCTAAGGTATCTACTTCTTAGAAACTCATGCTAGCAGCTGTTCGTGTTTCTCGTGTTTCAAATTCTGGAATATTCCATTCGTCTTCCCTGGTGAAGGAAATTCGGAAAACTGCGTTCAATAACTCCGCTTTAGAGGCACAGTCGCCGGTAACAGTACCATCGGCACTGCGCAGCGAAGGTATTGACTGCGTCCTGCCGCTTGTGTACTTTACATACGACCAGAATTTCTTTGGATTTTCTACCAAATTTCGAGACAATGTTTCGTTGTGGAACCTATTAAAGGCATCTCGCATTGAAGTCCGTGCCAAATTTCGCGCGTCTGTAAATTTTAGCCAATCTTCGGGATTTCGCGTTCTTCTGAACTTCGCAGGCTTTTTCCGTTGCCTCTGCAACAGCGTTCGGACCTGTTTTGTATAACACGGGATCAGTTCCATCTCTTACCAATTTATGAGGTATGAATCTCTCAATTGCTGTTGCTATTATATCTTTGAATTTGAGCCATATCTCGTCTACATTTGCATAGTCAGTTCGGAAGGAATGGAGATTGTCTCTTAGGAGGGCTTCTAGTGACACTTTATCCGCTTTTTTAAATAAAATTATTTTGCGTTTGTTTCTGGTGGATTTGGAAGAAACGGTATTGAGCCTAGCTACAACGACCTTGTGATCACTAATCCCTGTATCGGTCGTGATGCTCTCTATTAGCTCGGGATTGTTTGTGGCTAAGAGGTCAAGTGTGTTTTCGCAACATTTTACAATTTGCGTGGGTTCGTGGACTAACTGCTCGAAATAATTTTCGTAGAAGGCATTTGGAACAATCTCGGAAGATGTTTTCTGCCTACCACCGGTTTTGAACAAGTATTTTTGCCAACATATCGAGGGAAGGTTGAAGTCCCCACCAACTGTAACCGTATGAGTGGGGTATTTATTTGTTACGAGACTCAAATTTTCTCTGAACTGTTCAGCAACTATATTATCGGAGTCTGGGGGTCGGTAGAAGGAGCCAATTATTAACTTAGTTCGGCTGTTAAGTATAACCTCCACCCATACCAATTCGCACGGAGTATCTACTTCGACTTCACTACAAGATAAACCACTACTGACAGACACAAACACTCCACCACCAATTCTGCCTAATCTATCTTTCCTGAACACCGTCTGAGACTTCGTAAAAATTTCTGCAGAACTTATTTCAGGCTTTAGCCAGCTTTCTGTACCTATAACGATTTCAGCTTCTGTGCTTTCTATTAGCGCTTGAAGCTCAGGGGCTTTCCCAGCACAAATACAACAATTTACAACTACAATTCCGACTGTTCCTTGATCCAAGCACGTCCTGTATTTGCCATGCACCCTTTGAGATTGCAGCCCACCCCGTACTTTCCCGAGGCCTTCTAACCTAAAGAAACCGCCCAGTCCACGCCACACAGCCTCCGCTACCCGTGTAGCCGCCAGCTGAGTGTAGTGAACTCCTGACCTATTCAGCGGAACCCGAAACCCCACCACCCTATGGCGCAAGTCAAGGAATCTGCAGCCAACACGGTCGCAAAACCGTCTGAGCCTCTGATTCAGACCCTCCACCTGGCTCTGCACCAAAGGTCCGCAGTCGGTTCTGACAACGATGCTGCAGAGCTCTGCCTTCATCTCGTAAGCAAGACCGGCAGCCTTCACCAAATCAGATAGCCGCTGGAATCCAGAGAGAATTTCCTCAGATCCAAAGCGACACACCTCATTAGTGCCGACATGTGCCACCACCTGCAGTTGGCTGCACCCTGTGCTCTTCATGGCATCCGGAAGGACCCTTTCCACATCAGGAATGACTCCACCCGGAATGCACACGGAGTGCACACTGGATTTCTTCCCCTCCTTAGCCGCCATATCCCTAAGGGGCCCCATTACGCGCCTAACATTGGAGCTCCCAACTACCAATAAGCCCACCCTCTGTGATTGCCCGGACCTTGAAGACTGAGAATCATCCTCTGAAACAGGGCAGGCAGCTGCATCTGGCTCAGCCAGAGACAGTGCCTGAAACCTGTTTGTCAGACGCACCGGGGAGGCTTTCTGATCAGCCTCCGGGGACGTCTTTCGCTGCCTGTCACGCCTTGGAACGACCTCCCAATCAACCACAGGCGAGGGCTCGGCCCCACTGCGGGCAGCAACCGGGGCAACCACAGCGGCAGACCGATCTGGGGACAGACAGGACGAGGTTGACATCCCCGTGATACCCAAGTCCGGCTCCCCACAGTGGTGCCCATTGGCAACAGCCTCAAGCTGCGCGACCGAAGTCAGCGCCGCTTGCAGCTGTGAGCGAAGGGATGCCAACTCAGCCCTCATATTGTTTTGTAGTTGACAAATAGGTCCAAAGTTAATCTTTACAAGCACAGTAATTTCTTAGTCAAAACGCCTGACAAATACATTGCTGTAGCTGTTTATTTTTTGCTGTCAAAATCACAAAATGTTTCGGTAAAACATCAGTTTTGCTATTTGCTGGTATTCAACTAAGCCGGTGGCGTCAATGAAGACCAAAATAACGTCGAACGTGTGAAATTATTCATGCAGTCACAAATTTTTATACAGTGGTAGGAGGGCGTGCCATGAATAACAGACTAGAAATCCTGAGCGGTGACGGCTGATTGTGGGAGTGAGTGTGCGTTTGAAGTTCACTTCTGTACGTTTTCCTTGAAAAAATCGAAAATTACCGCCTCTAGCGAAAACTGCAAAATTTAACTAAATCAAAGTTCCCATAACATTATCCAGTTCATTTTTGCTGTAGGACTAATAGTTGGCGCGTAGCGAAGGAGAGAAAACGAAAATCTCGTCATGGTTTTTGAAGACCAGGAACAGAAGTGCGGCTAGCACGAAACGACGTTGGTAGTGGCAGCTGAGTCGCCCTGTATATTAAAAATATGCAGCGTATATCCGTGCTAATGTATAATCATAAACAGTATATATAGAACTATGTGGCCTATGTCTCTCCGAATGTTTATTATAGTAACGTGTAGGAATGTTAAAATAAATTGGGCAAGAAGTTTATGAGATTTTAGGTAACAACTTTAAACAACATCTCGTCCTTAAAAGGGTGCAACTAAATTCCCTTTACAGACTTTGAGGACTTGCAGTGGGTACCACGACGGTTAAAATAATCTTAGAAACTCATGTCCGGAAATATACGGTTTTAGTGCATCAAAATGGAGTTTAGTTACTTCCTGTATAGTAGTACAAATGTTAACAGATTTCTCTTTTTCAGAAATGCTGTTCTTTCTACTTCCAGCCTGCGTTTCATATCCTCTCACCTTCGATTAGTTTACTTCCCTAATTGCAAACCTCATCTATCACTTCCAATGTGTTACTACCTCATCTAGTTCCTTCAGCATCACCTCATTTAATTCCACTAAATTCTACACATTATCCTTATTTTACTTTTCTTGATCTAATGACCACTTCTCAAGACACTATTCACTCTGTTTAGCCGCTTTTTCAAGCCCTTTTCTGTCCGTGAGAGAATCACAAAAAAGACAGAGAAGCACAAAATCCAGTAATATAACACGAGTGAAGTGACGATAATACGTTAATTCCGATGCTAGCAGACGACACAAGTCTGTCTAAGCAGTGCCAAAGTCGAAGCTTTCTTCCCGTGAATATTTTATGTTGAAGTCCTATACCGTTTCGTTAGAATCCCTGACGCTGAAGCAACGTCCCACGTCTGTCAAGCCGGTTGCGGTGGTCTAGCGGTTCCAGGCGCTCAGTCCGGAACCGCGCGACTGCTTCGGTCGCAGGTTCGAATCCTGCCTTAGGTTAGTTAGGTTGAAGTAGTTCTAAGTTCTAGGGGACTGATGACCACAGATGTTAAGTCCCATAGTGCTCAGAGCCATTTGAACCATTTGAACGTCTGTCAACGAGCTCTGTGAATTCATTTCAAATGCGTGGTGGATCATTTTCACATTCCGTTCAGTTCCGTTACAGTCCTTGATTTTTAAGTCCCGTTCCGACTCGTTCCATCCCGTTTAGTAGACAATCTGTGTGAATGGCTCCATTTGAATATGTGGTTGAATGTTTTGTCGTTCTGTTCCGTTTCGTCAGAATCCTTGACACTGAAGTGTCATTCCGTCTCGTTCAGTTCCGTCGAAGATCTGCATGAATGGCGCTCTTTGTAATGCATGATTGAATATTTTGATGTTCCATTACTTTCGGAATCTTTGACGTTGAAGTCCGGTCCCCACGCGTTCTCTTCCGTTTTGTCGATGGCCTGTATCAATGCCGCCATTTGAAATTCATCATTGAATGTTTTCAGGTTCCGTTGAAATCCTTGACGCTGAATCTGATCCGTTTCGTTCATTTAGATTCCTTGACGGTGAATCCTTCACGTTGAATTCCATTTCCATTCTGTCGACAGTCTGTATGAATGCCGCCGTTTGAATCCATTGTTGAATGCTCTGACGTTCTGTTCCGTTGCGTTCGTTTGAATTGTTGGAGTTGAAGACCTGTTCCGACGCGATCTTTTACCACTCTGTCAACTACCTGTGTAAATGCTCCAATTTTCAATACGTGATGGAACGGTTTGAAGTCCCGTTCCGTTATGATGATATCCTTATTGCTGAAGTCCCGTTCCGATTCGTCCCGTTTCGTTCCGTCGAGGATTTGTATGAGTGTCGCCACTGGAATGCATCGGACAATTTTCTGATTTTCTCTTCCCTTTGGCGACGTTGCAGTCCTTATCGTTGAACTCTCGACCGGATTCGTTCTCTTTCGTTCCGTCGACGATCTGTACAAATTCCGCCATTTGAAATACACGGTGGAATGTTTTGAGGTCCCATTCATTTCCGTTATAATCCTTGATTTCAAAGACCGGTCCGTCCGTTTACGACGAACCTGCACCTTCCTGTGAACATTGTCTCAGCAGATCATCAGTAGGAAAGCCGAGTGAACAAGTATCACTACCAAGCCCGTGCTATTCTTAACACAGTCACTCACAATCCCTTTCACTCACGTTAGCAAGTTTATGGTGTTGCATTTCCCGAAAACGTAATAGCTACAAAAATACTAATTGTTTTTTATTGAGAACGCTCGCCAAATATTAAGTCTGTCGGTACCAAATGCAGTCACAGTTTTTAGCCACCGAGCTGCTCAATACGTCACGCGGAATATATGTCTTTTCTCGTCACAAAATTCACTGAAAAATTCCGAAATTTCTACACACACATCGTAATAATTATGCCGTCACTTTCCAACACTTTTGATGTATGAAACACTGCTAGATCCGGCAAATTATCGTTTCCATCGGAACTACTACTACACACGTCCGATCTGTTTCATGGCTAGGCTTCCACTCTTCCCTAGAACACTCCAAGTCTTCTCTACCAGCCGAGAAAAGCGCGCGAAGACTACTGCTTTACCATTGGTCAGTTTACTCAACAGCCAATAGCAAAACAACATTCTCCCGCGTCAGTCCGCACTTTTCATCAATAACCAATGGCAAAATAGTAAACCTAACGACTGCACCTTTTACCGACGTAATTATCTAATATGCTGAAGTTTCGTTCATGCATAAAGTTATTTACTATTGTTATTTATACCTGAATTAACTTTCCCTTTACCATAAACTTACTTTACAAATCTATTCTACAAAAGTCCCCTGTGTTCATATCCATACTTCGTCGAAATGTTCCCACACTAAATCCTAATACATAAATCGTTAAACAATTATCTTCATATTAAACTTAAACGACACTCACGCATCTTTCATGCTGCTAAACACATTTATAACATTTTACATACAAAAAAAAACATAATAACACTTTATGAAAATACTAGAACAGTTTATGAAAAACATTCTATTACTTTAGTGCACTCTAGTAGGCACAATCGAAACTAAAATCACAGTCCCCCTATCCAATATTGTCCTCTATCGGCTGATACATAAACTACGTGCGCGTCCAGTCTTGCGTCACCATCTGTCACTCTCCAGCTCTGAGACACATCTCTCACTTAACCGCCTCCAAGGCAGGATCGTTATATGGTGCTACGCCTCAAGTCTTTGACACTGAAATCCCGTTCCGACTCGTTTCGTTCCCTTCCTTCGACGAGCTGCATTAATTCCGGCATTTGAAAAGCATGGTTGATTTTTTTTACATTCCGTTCGTTAGAACCTTTTAATGCTGATTTGCACTTCCGTCTCGTTCCGACGATGATCTGCATGAATGCCGCCATTTGAAATGCATGGGGGAATTATTTGATGTTCGGTTCCGTGACTTCCTGCGTGAATCGACCTTGACAACTCCTCAGAACACGCCACGGGCAGACACTCTCTGCCCTGGGAGCGTACGCACTGCCAGGTTGGTGGCCTGTGCACATACGTCGCCCGCCACCGCGGCCGCGAACACAGCCGCCCCATAATTCACGAATATTGATTTGCGACCGTCGCTTTCCGGTGGGAGTGCACGAGCCAAAAAAAGAGAGAAAAAAGTAAAAAAGAAGAGACCAGGGGTCGGCCGAGAGGGCGGCCGCTCTCTGGCAAAGGTTTCTGGGAGCGCAGTGGGGCGTGCAGCCTTTCTGCGCAGCGCGCCTCGGGAGCACGCGAGGGCCGACCGGAGTAGCGGCGAGTAGCGGACGCTCCGGCGGGCCGTCACGCGACTGCTGTCAGCGGCTGCCTCCCTCCCTCCTTTTTATATCTCGCCGACCCCGGCCGGCGTTCCCTAAGCCGCGCTATATCCGCTCCATCTAACTCCATCTTCCTGGCGGCAACGTTACGAGATTCCTTCTAACGGCGAGCTGAATAAAGCATAAGCTGCCGGCAGTCCTTCTCTCAAAGACCGGAGCGTCGTTCTCCTCGGCTGACCGGTCAGGCAATGCGGAAGGCCGGCAGGTTATTGTGGTCAAACCGACAACACAGGGAACACAGGGTTTAGCTGAATTTGAACAGAATTAAATTCGCCGAAATATCAAAATTTTTCGAAACCGAAACAGGCGAAAGTCAAAAAGGATGGACTGTATTCATTATTACTGTACTGCGTTTTGGAGAAAATGGTACGAGAATGAAGATAAAGAATAGAAGAAGTCGGAATATATAAAATGAAAGTCGGAACAAAGAGATAGAACCCTGAAATCACGGCTTAGTTTCGGCCGGAACGCGCCTGAACCCGTTCCGGCACCTCCCAGAGACCTTTTTTTTTTTTCTTCTTTTCCTTAACACTTCAGCACCGGATATTTGAAATAGTACACGTGTATTAAATCACAGCGTTACTATAATCTGCCGTTGCGCCAGCACAAGTGAACGTGACAATGGGTCGACAACGTATTGTGACGGGCAGGAGGTACTCTGTGTGTGTGTGTGGGTGTTTTGTGTGTGTGTGTGTGTGTGTGTACGCACATACAGTATACCCAAGATAAGTTGAGTATCATTCCAAAGTTGTGATCGCGCCTTTTGTTTACGACTGCCTCAACGATGTAGTAACAGGGCGACGTCTCATGTTATGTGTGTCAATGAGAAATAACAGAGTAACATGATGTGGGGAGGAGAGGAGAGGAGGAAGATTACGGCAGCCTCAGGGTGAGGAGGGAGGAATATTTTATCTTTATCTTGCTTTGTTATCAACTCACGCTCGACGCAACAATCAGCTGCTATGGTATAAGATGCACACGGAATTAGCGTTTCGTGAAGACGTGAGAAGTCGGAATTGTACGAGACCCAGATGGAGCAGGAATACCTTCATCGTCATTAACCGCCAAATGCCTTGTTGATTAGTACTGAGGGCACGTTCATATAGCAGCTACAAAGCAACTGTTGGAACGTTGCGGCTGGCAGCATTTGAAAACATGGTGTCATAGTCACGAAGACTACCGACTTGTGCCAAAACGTATGAAGCAGAACTACGGAGCAAAGTGACACTGGTACGGCGACAGACGGTGGCAGCTATTGTTTATATTGGATCCTTGTGGTATTATGTTTTTGATTATAAGATATTATGGTTTAAAAACCTAAATTTCAGAACAGTATTTTCTAAAAACTGGTTTCTCATTGTAAGTCTTATCAGAAGCCTCTCTCTGTGGCCGGCGGGAGGGAGTGGGGAGTGGGGCAGAAGTGGTAGAAGGGGAAGTGTTCCGTCACCTAAAAGTTTAGAAATTAAGCAGCTTGAAATTCACTCCATAGCCTTGGCTGATGATTTAGCAACCTTAGCAGAGAACCTAAAACTTGCATCGAAACAGATAAACATTCTAAAACTGGTAGCAGAGAAAACTGGATTAAAAATTTCGTTTCGAGAAATCCTGTACGTGACCAGCGTTAAAAGTGCACCTAAATATATGCAATCAAAATAGGGAAAAACAAAGAGAGTTTCAGAATTTAAACACTGTGAATAAGCAATCCAGAAAAATGTTCTAGACAGAGCACCTAACATAAAAACAGCCGAAGAAAGGGAAATAGCATTCCGCTTACAAAATATACGTGCAATAAAAAGTCCTTATCTAGCAATACAAAACTGAAGAATTACAATATGGTAATTAAAAACGTGCATCAGAAGGCCTCCTCATAAGCACAACCAATGAGTTAAGTAATTGGAGAATAAAGAAAGAAGAATAATTCGGAAAATTTTGGGTCCAAAGTATGAAAATAGGATGTGGAAATTTAGAAGCAAAAAGGAGATGTATGAAAAAACTACCATTGCTGGATGTATCACAATCTCAGTCTCCCGCTGTACGTTTTACTCTCTATAGTTCCCTCTAGTACCATGCAAGCTATTCCCCATCATGTCTTAAGAGATGTCCTACCAACCTGTCCCTTCTTCTTGTCAGTGTTTTCCATATATCCTTTTCCTGTCGATTCTGCGGAGAACTACCTCATTCTTCACCTTATCAGTCCACCTAATTGTGAACATTCTTCTGCAGCACATCTCAGATCCTTCTATTCTTTTCTGTTCCGGTTTTCCCACAGTCCGTATCTCACAACCATTTCATGGCCACTTAAAGAGAATCGGTAGCAGGAAGCTTGCAAAAAATCCAGTTTCTGTGACAAAAACCAAAAGGTCGAATTTCATGGGTTATGGAAGTTTATAAAGGCTTACAGACGTGAAAGCAGTATCATTTGAAACTGACTGCAGAATGATTTTGTTCGTCCAAAGTACATTTCACCTAAGAACCACGAAGATAAGATACGAGAAATTAGCGCCCATGCGAAGGCAGATAAACTGTCGCTTTTCCCTCGTTCTATTTCCGAGTGAAACCGGGAAGAAAATGACTACTAGTGGTACGGCGCACTCTGCCACGCGCCATAAGGTGAATTGCGGAGTGTCGATGTAGGTGTATATGTAGAAATACAGACAGACATAGAAAACAGACGTGGATTCAGGGAAAAGATAGAAATTCAAAGGTTTGGAGTAGAAAACGCAAAATAAGATAGAAGGAACAAGTACAGAAGAATGTAAATAGAGAGCAAGAATCCAGAAGTGTTGGCAAGCCAAACAAAAGGTAAAAAAATGGTTCAAATGGCTCTGAGCACTATGGGACTTAACATCTGAGGTCATCAGTCCCCTAGAACTTAGAACTACTTAAACCTAACTAACCTAAGGACATCACACACAACCATGCCCGATGCAGGATTCGAACCTGCGACCGTAGCGCTCGCGCAGTTCCAGACTGAAGCGCCTAGAACCGTTCGGCCATCCCGGCCGGCAAAAGATAAAAGACATGATGTCATAAATCAACTGTTTCAAGTAATCTTCAGTTGGACAAATCTCATTTTAACTATTTTCTGTACAGATTTTTTGAAATTTTTATGGACTTTGCAATTAACCTATAGCTATCCACATAAAACAAAACAAAAACCAGTCAAGTATTAGACACGCTAAATCTGTACAACTGCGTTCGTAACGCCACTCATCACAAATACCAAAAACACCAGAAAATTCGAGCTATACATCAATGCTGTACAGCAACGAGACTAAGCTCTAACTGTCAGAATGTTTCAAAACTTTGCATACTTGGCTGCAACATGAAAGATTCATTCTGGTAACAACCTTCTAGGTTGTGAATGATCCATTTTTGCACGAGAGCTTCTTTGAAACTTGGAAAGTGAGAGAGAGGTAAAGGTGGGTCGTGTGTCGGGCAAGGCAAACTCAGTCGGTAAGAGACCTTTCCCCGAAAGACAAGGTTCCGCTTTCGAGTCTCGGCCCAGTTCATAACCTGCCAAGTAATTCCAAAACAGCGCCCAGACCGCTTCTGGGTGAAAGGTTTGCCGGCTTTAAGTGTTCTCCTACTTTATGGCGTGGTCCGGCTTCACTGAAACCACATCTTTTATAAGTGCGTGTATACCTCTCTTCTGGGTTATAATTGATTGTCTGGTTAACCATTCTCTGTTCCCCATCCTTTTGATATGCTGGTTTCATTTATTTTTACACACCCTTTTTCTTATTATTGTTAATTCTTATAATATTACTGTTTGTTTAATCTCTGACTGATGGTCACAGAAAAATTACGTTGTAATTCTATTGGAACATGCATTTCACAAAACGTAATTTGTGTGATGTCGTCTCTCGTCCCTACCGTTCAAGCTGCACATCGAGGAAGCAATGAAGGAAACGAGAGAATGGACCACGAGTGGGATCAAAATTCAGGGTGAAAAGATGTCAATGACAAGATTCGTTAATGTCATTGCTATCATCAATGAAAGTGAAGAAGAATTACAGGATTTGTTAAATGGAATGAACAATCTAATGAGTAGTGAATATGGACTGAGAGTAAACCACAGAAAAAAGAAAATTATGAGGAGTAATAGGAATCAGACTAGTGATAAACTTAACATCAAAATTAGTGGTCACGTACCAGACGAAGTTAAGAACTTCTTCCAAGCTAGAGGCGAGATAACATATGACGGACGAAGCAAAGAAGACATGAAAAGACGATTACGACAGGTAAAGAGGGCGTTCCTGGCCAAGACAAGTCTACTAGTACTAGCCTTATGCCTTAATCTGAGGAATAACTCTATGATAATTTACATTTGGAGCACAGCACTGTACGATAGTGAATCACGAGTAGCGAGAAAACCGGACAAGAAAAGAATCGGAGTTACTGAAATGCGGTGCTATTAAGAAGAAGGCTGAAAATTAGGTGAACAAATAACGAATGTAGAGGTTCTTTGGCAGTGGGAGATTTAGTGTTTAACGTCCCATTGACAACGAAGTAATTGGAGACGGAGCACAAGCTTGAATTACAGGAGGATGGGAAAGGATATCTGACGTACCCCTTCAGAGGAACCATCTTGGCATTTGCGTATAGGGATTTGGGGAAATCACGGAAAGCGTAAATCAGGATGGCCGGACGCGAGTTTAAACCGTCGTCTCCTCGAATGGCAGTCCAATGTGCGTTACTTCGTTCAGTGTAGTGGTTCTCCACATAACCGACGAAGAAAGGAATGCATGGGAACAACAAGAAGAATTGACAGTATGATAGGACATGTGTTAAGTGTCAGGGAATTACTTCCTTGGTATTAGACGGAGCTGTAGAGGGTAAAAACTGTGAGGGAACTGCTACTCTGAGATGAACAGGTTGGCACAAGAAGAATTTGTGGCGGGCCGCATTGCGCGAGTCATATTTCTCATGACTCGGAACAAAATTCAGTTTCGTAGCGTTACTTATTCTCAGAACCTTTTGAATATTTCGTGCGCTTCAGTCATAAATGACGGGTTTCAGAAATAAGGTCCTTAGTTTTTGAAACATCTGGTGTATGAAATCTACCACTTATCAAAGTTTGGAGGTGAAGTCCTAAATTCACTGTACGTAAAACATCATTAAGTTAGGAAACGCATAACAGTAAATAACTGATCTGCGTATGACGAACGACAGTAGAAAATACCTGTCCGTAAAATACATATAAATATGTCTTCCACACCCGTCATAATACGTCAGAATCCGTGACCGTATATTGGCTGAGCCATTATCCCGCAACAGCGCAAAAAAAAAAAAAGAAGTGGGCGGCCTAATTTAAAAATATTCCAATAGCGCCCCTTCCAGTAGCTGGGAAACAAAATGATTAATTCCAGTCCCAGGATCGCGGGCACGACGGCTTACCCCAAAAGAGAATGAATTTTAATAAGGCTCATTAAAATTGAAATGATATACAATATGGCCTAGCGCAGCCGGTGCCGCTCGCCCTATATTAATGGCCCAGGTTGACGGCATCATGCTGCCATATGGACTAAGTTTCGCACGAGACTCTCCCAGGGTACACTCGATATTTTTTTTTCCTTCCCTTCATTTTTTTAACACGAATGGCAGCATGCGTCCGACCACAGACTGGAAAAATCCAATTTCAAAAGCCTCCGTCCTTGCGTCCTACTTCTCTCGCTCTTTTTCTTCTTCCCCTTCGCTCCTAGCTTGCTTTCGGCTCCCTCTCTGTCTCTCTTTTCCCTCTCCCGTGCTTAGCATTCAATCGCGGGCCCGTTATTAAAAACGAGGAATACTGCAGAATCAGAAGAGCGTGCGTGGACCGGCCCAACCCGCTCCGCTCCGCTGATTAATTCTAGAGGGCTGTAATGAGACGTGGACAGCGTTGCGACCCTCCCCCCCCCCCCTTCACCACTCCCACGGGCCCTTCCCCCCCTCGCACGGGCCCTTCCCCCCATCAGACCCCTGGAACGTCTTGTTACGCATTTCGGCGTACACGTCCACGAGTGGCAGCCAACCCCCTAATTTTTCCGATCTATCGCTTCCATACATCGCAAGTCAAGTAAATAGTTCTCTCGCCTGCTTTCGTGGTTCTCGAACTGAAGTCAAGCGTTGCAGGCGAGGCCATGATGTGTGCTGTACAGCAGGGCCGGACGAGGCGTAGTAAACTTCATTGAGGGCCAAGCTCCTGCCTTTCTCTTATTTACTCGCTTCTTCCCGGAAGTACTCTGTACAGAGCGAAGTTTCATTTAGTATTGTGGGGTGCCACTTTGGGTCGGCATAGCTCTCCTCAGTTCCGCAGAATCATGGCGTTAGCGAAATAACCTTCGCTCTTTTTTCGTTGTATGAAAGACGTACACAAGTCCAGTGGCTGTTTGCACAAAAAGAGGCAATCTAGCTCCACATGCCTCTAAAAATGAATGAGAATGACAGAACAGATCTATGAAAATTCTCAACATACACTGAAGAGCGAAAGGAACTGGCACACCTGCCTAATATCGAATAGGGCCCTCGTGAGCACACGGAAGTGCCGCAATGGACTCGACTAATGTCTGAAGCAGTGGTGGAGGGAACTGACACCATTAATCCTGCAGGGCTGTCGATAGATCCGTAAGAGTACGACGGCGTGGAGATCTCTTCTGAACAGCACGTTGCAAGGGATCCCAGATCTGGTCAATAATGTTCATGTCTGGGGAATTTGGTGCCGGCGGAAGTGTTCAGTCACAGAAGAGTGTTCCTGCGGCCACTCTGCGGCAGTTCTGGACGTGTGGGCCGTCGCATTGTCCTGCTGGAATTGTCCAAGCCCGTCGGAATGCACTGTGTACATGAATGGGTGCAGGTGATCAGACAGGATTCTTACGTACGTGTCACCTGTCAGAGTGGTATCTAGATGTATCGGGGGTCCCATAGCACTCCAACTGCACACGCCCCTCGCCATTATATAGAGTCTCCACAAGCTTGAACAGTTCCGTGCTGACATGCAGAATCCATGGACTCATGAGATTATCTCCATACCCGTAAACGTCCATCCGCTCGACATGATTTGAAACGAGACTCGTCTGACCAGGCAACATGTTTCTAGTCATCAATAGTCCAATGTCAGTGTTAACGGATCCAGGCGAAGCGTAAAGCTTTGTGTCGTGCTGTCACAAAGGGTACACGAATGGGCATTCGCCTCCGAAAGCCCATATCGATGATGTTTCATGAATGGTTCGTACGCTGACACTTGTTAATAGCCCAGCATTGAAATCTGCAGCAATTTGCGGAAGGGTTGCACTTCTATCACGTTGAACGATCCTCTTTAGTTGTCGTTGGTCCCGTTGTTGCAGGATCTTTTTCCAGCAGCAGTGTCGGAGGTTTGATGTTTTACCGGAATCCTGATACTCACGGTACCACGTTCAAATATTGATAACCTGCCATTGTAGCAGCAGTAACCGATCTGACAACTGAGCCAGGCACTTGTTGTCTTATATAGGCGCTACCGACCGCAGCGCCGTATTTTGCCTGTTTACACATCTCTGTCTGCCTATACAAGTATCTTCGGGGCTTCGGTGTGTATTAAGCAGTCGTATGAGCAACAAATACAGCAAATTTGCTAGGAAACGATATTACAGTCCTATGCAGAATGAATTAAAAGATTTAGTTGGCAGTGAACCAAAAAAAAAAACCTAAAATGATCGACAGACAGGATTCATTGTTCTGTTCGTCAACAGGTACTTTTTGCTACATTTTCAGGTACGCAGCACGTGAAGAAATTGGTGGTATGAATAGTAAAATTTCTGAAGTCGCGCCGGCCGGGGTGGGTGGCCGAGCGGTTCTAGGCACTACAATCTGGAACCGCGCGACCACTACTGTCACAGGTTCGAATCCTGCCTTGGGCATGGATGTGTGTGATGCTCTTCGGTTAGTTAGGTTTAAGTAGTTCTAAGTTCTAGGGGACTGATGACCTCAGAAGTTAAGTCCCGTAGTGCTCAGAGCCATTTCTGAAGTCGCGCCAGTTATTCCATTGTTAATTGCTTTCAGTGGAATTGAACGAAAAGTATGCAGAGTTCATATATTAATGCAAAGAACGTCGGTGAAGTCAAACGGCCAACGTGGAACGATATTTCGATTTAAAACTCGTTATTTTTGAATTTATGAAGGAAGAAGGAGGGCAGGAATGAAAATTGGAACATCAGGACTGTATTGCGGACATTGCATTTTAAATAGACTTTACTGGACACTGCTCACACTAAGACAATGCAACGTGAGAAATAACTATTTCTGGTTTGATGGGGATGCATTTAAAAAGAAAATTGCGTTGCAGAAGGGACACATTTGGACAAACACAGTCCAGTTTCTGAGCTCACTGCTGTTAAAGAAAACACAAGGTTTGAAGAATTCAGTGTGGTCTTGAAAGAATTACAAAGATAGTTTCATAAACGTTTTGAGGTCACTGCCAATCTTACACCTATTTTCGAGCTGATTTAGAGACCGTTTGCCGTTTCAGTTGAAAGCGCCGCTGTGCATGTGCAGATGTAAGTTACCGACCTGACAGGTGACTCGTGTTTATATGACAAATTCTTTTACGTTAAAACTGTCCAGAATGTCGACATTGTTTCCCTCAGGTAGATTTTACACGTCTGCATAATGAGGCTGCAAAAGTGCTACAATATTTCGATCAACATATTTGTTTGATAAACATATTTTTGTGGTTTTTTCGACTATGAAACTAAGTAAGTCACGATTACACGGCAACCTGTGTGCAAAACTCTGTGAAATTGTCTGCTTCTGTCTGTATTCCAACTGTCTGTACCAGATAAAAGTTGCAGTACGTGCCAGAAATTGCTGAGAAGTGTGAAATATGAAACCAAGTCTTATGCAGAGCGACTGGATTGCCATTTGAATGCGGCGCGTTCACAGTTTTCCCCCTTCTCCCTCCTCTCGTACAGGCAGTGGGGAGTGGCGACGGGGAAAGTGTGAAATGATAATTGAATTAAGACCGTAAGCTGTGGACAGGCGTTGTTATACATCAACGGGGACAACTGAAAATGTGTGCCCCGACCGGGACTCGAACCCGGGATCTCCTGCTTACATGGCAGACGCTCTACCCATCTGAACCACCGAGGACACAGAGGAGAGTGCGACTGCAGGGACTATCTCGCGCACGCTTCCCGCGAGACCCACATTCTCACCTTGTATGTCCACATACTACATTCGTAGTGCCTCTACAGATTACACTCATTACTTACGGCAGACAATCTTACCGAGTCCCGTAAGACTTCGGGCAATGCGCGTGCATCCAGCACAGAAGAAGAAGGTCAATGGCGGGTTCATTTGCAAATGTCCGACAACAACAAGATGCGTGCGCAACAGATACCATCTTCACATAAGGGAAAGTGTGAAGCGAGGCGGAGCGCTATGCAGTCTTGCCAGGCACGACTTGCGAGCTGAATTCCTGGTGACCCGTGCTTTAGAGCAATTGAATTACAAAATGTTCCCTAGATGAAGAGAGAGATAGGGAGAGAGAGAGAGAGAGAGAGAGGAGTTAGCATTTATGTCTGAAAAGAATAGTTTGGCGTGTCACATGATTAGCATCTACTTGGATATACATTGCAGGACAAAAAAGCAGTCGAAATAGGAGACAAACGAAATGAAACTTCACTTGTTATCACAGTGATTTCAATATTGAGTCAAATATAGAAAAAAAATTTGTAGAGTGAGCCCAATTACCATTATGAATTTGCACATCTTTTGGTCGAGTTTCATGCACTGTTTCAGTTTGGATGACTGTCATAAAGACATCATGTGCTCTCCTCAGGCAATCAGTCCCACAACTGTTGTAGCTCTCCTCGATATCTTGGATACTGGCATGCGGACGGAGATAACGTCTAGTCCCATAAATGTTCTACAGGGGTCAGATGTGAGATCTTGATGGCCACGGGAGTACTTTGATATCATGCAGACATTTCATAAAGATATGTGCCACGTGTGGAATAGCATTGTCCTGTTGAAAAATGGCAGCACAATACTGTCCCAAGAGAGGAAACACATGAGGTTGCAGGATATCTTTACCATTGTGCCATAAGAGTTCCATCAGTCATCACCAGCCATGACCTGAAGTCATAACCGTTGGCTCCCCACATCATGACGCCCCAGAGTAACACCGCAGTGCATTTCCCCAGGTCGCCGCCATGATTGCCAATGATGATCATCCAGGGTAGTGCAGAACTGTGATTTATCGCCGAACACAATATGATGACATTCATCAGCACTTCGTATTCCCTTGCACTTCAAACGCAGCCGTTTGTGTTGTAGTGTTAACGGTAGTCTACGCATGGGATGTTAACTGCTGGTGTGGCTACTGCTAATGTCCGAATAATGTTGCAGCATCGCACAGACTGTCGCAGCAGTCCATTACTTCTCGTACGCCAGGCGCAGAAGTGAATGGGTAACGTCGGTGCTTGGTGCACAAAACGGCGATCCTCCCATGTCACGTGGTCATCCAGAACCTTTAAAAAAAGTATACCTTCCCTCATGTTCTCATGTTCTCGTGCAGTCCATCCGAATGCCTGACAGATATAGAAACTGGGCTTTTCGACCAGCCGGCCAAATGGATACCCACAATGCGGCCCTCTCCGTCAGGTACTGGTAATAGTGTCTCACAGGAGTACGCGGTGTCTCCATGTCCTTCATACTGATCACTCAGCATGCAACGCTGTTCACACATCTTATATACCATACCGGGCCTGGTAACAATATTAAGTACTGTGAGGGGACGGATAAGCAATTTAGCATACCCCTGAGATGCTGCAGATTACACGGCATGTGACCAAATGTGCTAGAAAACTCCCAGTAAGTTCACAAAAATTGAAAGGAAACAAGGTCGCACAACAATGAAATTACAAGGAATGGCCCAATTAAGCGTGAAAGTATGGGTACCACACCTCACATGGACGTACTGATAATGGGATCCATCAAACTACGAAAGGAAACTAAGGGTCTCTGTAACAATCTGATTCATTGCTAACACATATAAAAATGTTTTATCCAATGAATCAAGAATACAAGCAATTATTAAGCGAACAAAAGATTGAGAACATGTATTAAAGGCTTGCCACAGGGGGTGGATACATGATAGAAATGATATAAAACTGTGACGTGAATATAACCAATGATTGTGGAAACGGAAATGAGTTAAAGGAAGGTCGTGGAAAAGCTTAACAAATACCGGTACTTTCACCCAGTGGGTGCAGCTAGCTGGCTGCAAAAATTATATCAGCAGAATGAAATCCTAATGCAAGCTAAATGACTTCGCACTCACATCGTCTAGCACACTGCAGATACGGTCCTTGCTTTCCGTACGAACAATGTACGTGATCGGTTGACGGCTTTGGTGCTGGTTGAGAATTCTACATTCAGCCCCGGCATCTGAGTTCTGTTCTAAGTTGGACAGCTCACTCTGCATCTCTCTGCGGTGGCCTGTGTAGAAGTGTTCATCTACGATGCTCTGAGGAGAAGTGTCTTCTTCCTCCCCTCTACAAAACGTAGCTGGTTGTGCCAACTTTGAAATATCACTGGCCAGTTGCAACAGTTCTTGCGAGTTCCGACAAACGATAATTTAACAAACATGCTAACATATTCCTTACGCTTACAGATTTTTCTGTGGTTAACCAGTGAAGCATATTTCTCTCTTGTTACAGGGAAGAAAGCAGAAAATCTTGTCCACTACGTAACAGATTTCTGCTTATAGTCCATAAGAAGGCGTCCAGGTACACATGCGCAGGAAGCCTCCACTAAAGCCACTCACAGATTTCCTTCCAAAATTTTGCACAAACATTCCACCTTACCTCCTTCGGCCTAACAGCTTGTCCCATGCTTGTGGCATTATGTTCGCTCGAGTACTCTGTCTTTGCTAGAAGGGATTCTTTTCGCTTCACTCATGGAAATGGAAATGAAGTCCCATGCTTCTTGACAGAGCGTAGGGAGCGATGCGGGAGACCCGCACCGCCGTGAGGTGCAAATCGGCCAACTCTTCATCAGGAAACCTATCCACACTGCTGTGTATTCCTGTTAACGTACAACTATCATTGCCCTGAAGAAAAGGATCGTGCAGTACAGAAAGAAAGTTTGAGGGCGAAGGACAAAGTCGGTATTGCTGTTGTCAAAATGGTTCAAATGGCTCTGAGCACTATGGGACTTAACATCTATGGTCATCAGTCCCCTAGAACTTAGAACTACTTAAACCTAACTAACCTAAGGACATCACACAACACCCAGCCATCACGAGGCAGAGAAAATCCCTGACCCCGCCGGGAATCGAACCCGGGAACCCGGGCGTGGGAAGCGAGAACGCTACCGCACGACCACGAGAGGCGGGCTTGCTGTTGTCAACAGCAGGTATACATTCTCATGTCAGAAACACAAACAGTTGCACAGTTAACGTGCCATATAGTCTTTGACCAAAATATGGGCACTTCTTGTCCCTTTTTTCTCGGATGATGAAGGTCTTCTGCAATACAGGGGGCTGGACACAGTCGACAGTGAAGCATGTGCTGGACAGTCTGCACTCCTCCACAATCACACTTAATATTGTTCTCTGTATTGTAGCCCCATCTTGCCAGATTAAACTTTGATCTATCCTCCCGTGATCTCATCCTGCTCAAAGATTTCCAGGTCATCCATTCCTCGTCGTGTCCTGGAGGCACCGTTTCAGAAACTCTTTTCCAACCAGAGGGAAGGAAAATCTTATCCCTCCAAAGTTGCACCCTGGCATTTTCAGCAGTGGTAGTAAGTACCTTTTCTGTTTTAAGGAAATTCTTCCTTGACTTCAATCCCTATGAAAGCGGTTTATGTCCATGCAGGGGATGAGTTCGTTCTTGTTTCACTTTCTTTCGTTCCTTATTCGACGCATTTGTCTTCGAATGGGAGGTGGTGCTATTCCTACAAGGTGAGCTACGTCCACCTGTTTTGTGTGTAGTGAATTTTACCAAACAGGACAAGCGTACTCTGCTGCGAAATAGGCTACTGCAAGTACAGAGGTTCAGATGGTTTCAGGTTGACTGCCCCACTGTGATTTGTGGGTTGCCAATTTTCTTAACAGACTGTTCCTGGTGAAAACTTTCATCTTTCTAATCATGCACTCCTGGGTATTTTGGAGTATAGACATGTTGTAAATCTACTCCTGACCATATTATTATCAGCTTACCAGCAGCTTCCCTATTTCTCAAATGAAAAGCACACACTTGAGTCTTTGAAGGGTTTGGTTGAAGCTGATTTGTGCTATAGTATCTTGATAGATCTTCAAGAGCATCGGTGACGGTGTTCTCCACCGATCCAAAGCCTGAGCTCTGAGTGGCAATAGCAAGGTCATCGGCGTACAAGAAACTCCTGGTCTTGGGGGCTATAGTTTGGTCGTTTGTATACATGTTGAATAGGATTGGACCCGTTTTTTTGTAGTCTCCGTGGACTGCGCTCCCCTTGAAAGCAAACGTGCCCGCATCTCGTGGTCGTGCGGTAGCGTTCTCGCTTCCCACGCCCGGGTTCCCGGGTTCGATTCCCGGCGGGGTCAGGGATTTTCTCTGCCTCGTGATGGCTGGGTGTTGTGTGCTGTCCTTAGGTTAGTTAGGTTTAAGTAGTTCTAAGTTCTAGGGGACTTATGACCACAGCATTTGAGTCCCATAGTGCTCAGAGCCATTTGAACCATTTTTTTGAAAGCAAACGAAGAACCTGTGGTTTGCGGAATTGCCGCGATAAACCTAGCCAGATTAAAATCCTTGGACATATTGTATACCTTGAGTAGGAGCAGCTGGTGGTTGACAGTGTCATAGGCCTCTGATAAGTCGACAAATACCAGCCCTCCTGCAATTCTATGAACTTCAAACCCATCTTCTACGAACTGCGTAAGATTCAGCAGTTGTCCAGTGCGGCTTTTACCACCTTGTTGAGGTATTAGCCAACTACAGGTAGGAGACGATTTATGAGTGTTCTTTCCAGCAATTTGCATTGATGACATTGTAATGAAACTGGTCTAAAATTCTTTGGCTTGTTCCCTTCTTTACCATGTTTCAGAAAAGCAATCACTCGGCTCTTCCGCCATATCTTTGGGATTTAACATCTTCTCACACAATTATTAAAGAGTTGCACATAACTTGAGTGAATGGAGTATGTTAGCGGCCTTGTGGCCGAGCGGTTCTAGGCGTTGCAGTCTGGAACCGCGCGACCGCTACGGTCGCAGGTTCGAATCCTGCCTCGGGCATGGATGAGTGTGATGTCCTTAGGTTAGTTAGGTTTAAGTAGTTCTAAGTTCTAGGGGACTGATGACCGCAACAGTTAAGTCCCATAGTGCTCAGAGCCATTTGAACCATTTCTTTGCTTCACAACGATACACACAGTGAATACCGTGAACATTTGGAATGTTCTACACTACTGTCAGTGGAATACGGACACGCAGCCAGAGTTCTGTTTCACCCTTTATACGTAATCAACATGTGGTACACTCGAACAGTTCACGGATCTACTGCCGGTTCATGGTGTCCAACGGCCAATGTGAACTAGCAGCACACACGTGGACAAATACGCTGGGAGAAACTGAAGAACCACGGTATGACGTATCATTTTCCTATGGTCATAGCTTTCTGTCATCACCGTCCAAAAGCGATGTGCACTGTAAAACCTGTGTCCATAGCACCACTGGGGAACTGCCTCTTCAGTGGTCGGCAGCAGATTATGAATAACTTCGCAAGTGGTGCTGTGGACACTGGCCTTACAGCGAACACTACGAGGGGACGATGACAATAGCAAGCTGTGATCCCAGGAAAATCATATCTCATATCCATTAGATGTATATGTACCACGTGCATATTGGGACAGAGCTGATAGCCCCGAAATTTATTATTTATTTCTTTATTTATTTATTTACTGCTTAATCAGCCCGACCAGATTAGGACCTTAAGACCCTCTCTTACATGTGGCCAGGAACAGCATACACAAAAAGTATCACATAACAGTCACAATAATAGTAAACTGAATTATTAATAAAAACAATTTTCAATAATAATAATAATAATAATAATAATAATAACAATTTTCACTAATAATAATAATAATAATAACAATAATAATAGTAATAATAACACATACAATAATGAAAAAGTAATGTAAGCATTAAGAATGACACTGATTAGTTATTACATAACAAAATAATAATTAATTTTCATTATTAATAAAAGTAATAATTGGCAATAATAGTAATAGCAGTGGCAGTAGTAGTAATAGTAGTAGAAATACTGCTACCAATAATTATAAAATAATTGAGGCATTAAGAATGATACTGGTTAGTATAGCACTTATGAAGTCTCGTTTCGCATTAGAAGAAGTGAAGGGATAGTGAAAGTGGAGAAGATTGATTTGGATGTGGCAACGGCTGTTATGAAGGAAGAAAATTTCAGTAGAGAACTCTGTAGACAAGGGGAGAGAAAAGCTGGGGAGAAGGTTGACGAGAGTGGACTGCAGACAAGTAAATATGGAAGAGATACCTACTGTGATAGAAGATGAGCCATTTTCTGTCTTTTAAAATTTGAAAGGATTTTAAATTCTCTAATATTTTAAGGGAGGCTGTTCCAAAGTCAGGCTCCTGATGCAGAAAATTAGAGAACTTGGAAGTTTTGTGTAGTGGTATAGAGAGTATTTTGCATTGTTGACAGCAAGTATTTGCGCTGTGTTTTTCACATAGTGGTGTACTGTATATGGTCAGGGAAGGGGGGAGAAGGTTGTTGCGTATGCCTCGTGACGACAGTCTGCAGGAGGTGGAGCAGTCAGGACTTTAGAGTGGGCATCCAGGGCTGACGTTAAATGACAGAACAGGAAATTAGGTACAATAAAGAGAATATGTTTCAGTGTATGGTATACAAGGGGCGCACCTAGGGTCGGAAGTTACCAGTTCCGAAAAGAAGTCTGTTCTGCTCGAGGTCTGGATTACAAGAGAGAGAGGCAACTGTGTTCTGCACCGCAGAACACTCCAGCGTCCGCACACGTGACCTGTATCCCACGCACGCTATTGGCTAAAGCCAATGGCGTGAATTCGCTAGCAGTTTCAGCAGGGGGCTCAGGGCGTCTCTTGTCAGCAGCTTTAACTGGACAGAACAGCCTCGGTTTTTAAAGACAGGCAACTTGTGTCACGCAGGCAACGCGTGAATTACTCTAGAAGCAACCTTGTAAAGATTTGACTGGGCCTTTGAAATAAATTTTTTAAACCAATTCCCTAAAATATTCCTTGACTGGCTGCCACCATGTACAGTGGTGTAAAGGCTGAAGATAAATACGAAGCAGTGCAGTGATTGAGAAAACGATACTGTAAACACAGAGTGTGATAATCTCCACACTTATCGGCACGTAGCCATGAATAATTCTTCGTAGACTGGAATGATATGGCCGAAATAGCTTACATAACAAATGCATCGGACACAAGCATTCATCGCCAGTTCCAGCCGGCGTGAGCTCTCATTCTAAAGTCCTTGGAGAATAGGAACACCATAATCAAGGATGGGGAGTATTAGCGACTCTGCGAGTTTCCCTTTAAGGTCGACAGGAAATACACACCTTCTTATATTCTTCTAGTGAATGAAATGAAGCTGACACCTTCTCACCGACTGTAGTTGTGTGTTCAGTTCTATCTAATGGATGGTCCAGAATAATCCCCGGCCGGCCGAAGTGGCCGCGTGGTTCTGGCGCTGCAGTCTGGAACCGCGAGACCGCTACGGTCGCAGGTTCGAATCCTGCCTCGGGCATGGATGTGTGTGATGTCCTTAGGTTAGTTAGGTTTAACTAGTTCTAAGTTCTAGGGGACTAATGACCTCAGCAGTTGAGTCCCATAGTGCTCAGAGCCATTTGAACCATTTGAATAATCCCCAAATTTGTTACAGAAGGAGAGAATATTCCTGTACTGTTTAGAATTAAGGGTGGAACAGATTCTCTGAGCTGAGGGGTTATGTCTTTAGTGGACGACTAATATTGCTTGCGTTTTAGATGGGTCAATATTCAAAGATATGTTCTGCGCCCAGTCTGATAAAGCAAGGAAGTCAGCATTTACGTTCTGGACGGATGTGCACAAGTTTGTTGGGCTTGCGCGGTCGACAGCGTGTAAATGATATTTGCAATGGAAGATAAGCGTCGACACATCATTAACATATAACGAAAACAGTAATGGGCCTAGTATTGATCTTTGTGGGACCCCTGATACTGCACTCCTCGGCTGTAACCTCTTCGTTCCCATCATATACACACTGTTGGCAGGATAATAATGTAATAAAAATGAAGTAAACATTTTTTCTGGCAAAGGCAAATTTCATCCTAAATTCAGCCTATATATTACAGCGTTCCCGCGTTCTAACACGATCGAAAGTTTAAAAATAAGAAAATCTACCACCCCTCATTACTTTCGTCTTTCTTCCATTCTCACTCAATCTTTGTTCTTTACTCATTGAGGTGTTTATTCAACGGGTCCTGTAATCCTTCCTCATTTACTCAGGACAGCAACGTCATCAGTGGTTTTTATTATCCTTTAAACCTGCATTTTGATGGCACCCCTGAATCTACCATCTATTTCAGTCTCTGCTTATTCCACGTGGAGATTCAACGATAGAGGATAAAGACTGCATTTCTATTTTAGCCCAAGCATTTTCCTTCTTGATTTTCTATTCTTATTATTCCCTCTTGGTTATTGCACACATTGTACATTACCCGAAAAATCAGTCTTCATTATCAAATCTAGGTCACTTTCCATGATACAGCAGGAACCTGAAGGATTTTGTCCTATGCATATAAGGTTTAATATATTACTATTATTGGTTAGTCATTTAAAAATATTCTTTATTTATTTATTATTATTAATAAATATTCCTTATGTATGCTTTAGTTTAATTATTGGCTTAGTTATTGGTTTTAGTTGGTTTAGCTTAGTTAATTATTTCCTTTTATCTTTAGTCTTCTGAAAACCTGGAAAATATACAAATTTAGTTTCAATTACCACAGGAGAGCAAGAGATGTACTCTGCAGCGGCGATCTCGTGGAAATTCCTCGACGTTATCTGCTCCCCCTGAAATCTCTAAAACCTTTACTCGCAACGCAGATCGTTCGGCACAACTGTATGCTATGTTGTTTGATGAGTCTTAGTGATAGGTCCAACAATTTAGCAAGTTAAAATTTATTACTTCGGAGATAATCTCTCGACGAATTATGACCGTGGAAAATACATGTTGGCACTAACGTTCCAAACTTCACCTCCGAGCGATCTACGTCTCGTAATATCTGTACCGTAATAATTAAATAATTTAGGTATGGAGGTATAAACACCTTGAATACTTGATGATAGTTATTGGATTTTATTTTGTGCAAAAAAAACTATTTGAACATTTACTATATAACATAATGGCGCGTCACTACAAGACAATCTCTCTCCTCCTCTCACACGTCCGTTCTCTCCATTTTCTTCACAAAGAGTCCCTATAGCAAAATCTTTGGTTCGATAAGACGAAGAGATGGGGTTCGTAGCACGGAGTGTCCGATTCTCGCAGTCGGTGTCGCTCATCACAATATCAATTCGTCGCACGAGATATCACAGTTTCGCGTACATTAATATACCAAGACAGACTGATTAACAGGCAGCTGCGGTGTTCAAAATGCAGTCGGTGAAACTGCCGTATTGAGGATGACATAAATCTATGCGCTAGGTGAAGATGTTTGAAAGACCGAAAAGCGTCTTGCCGTAAATAAAACTATATTAAAAGTGGCTGGTTGCTGTATTTCCCAAAATAATTCAATCAGCAGCTGAGGAGCGCAGCAACCATCAAAATGAATAAGTTGTTGTTGTTGGTGGTCTTCAGTACAAAGACTGGTTTGATGCAGCTCTCCATCCTACTCTATCCTGTGCAAGCTTCTTCATCTCCCAGTACCTACTGCAACCTACATCCTTCTGAATCTGTTTAGTGTATTCATCTCTTGGTCTCCCTCAATGATTTTTACCCTCCACGCTGCCCTCCAATACTAAACCGGTGATCCCCTCATGCCTCAGAATATTCCATACTAACCGATCCTTTCTTCTAGTCAAGTTGTGCCACAAATTTCTCTTCTCTCCAATTCTATTCAATACTTCCACATTAGTTATGTGATCTACCCATCTAACCTTCAGCCTTCTTCTGTAGCACCACATTTCAAAAACTTCTATTCTCTTCTTGTCTAAATTATTTATCGTCCACGTTTCACTTCCATACATGGCTACACTCCATACAAATACTTTCAGAAACGCCTTCCTGACACTTAAATCTATACTCGATGTTAACAAACTTCTCTTCTTCAGAAATACTTTCCTTGCCATTGCCAGTCTACATTTTACACTCCTGGAAATGGAAAAAAGAATACATTGACACCGGTGTGTCAGACCCACCATACTTGCTCCGGACACTGCGAGAGGGCTGTACAAGCAATGATCACACGCACGGCACAGCGGACACACCAGGAACCGCGGTGTTGGCCGTCGAATGGCGCTAGCTGCGCAGCATTTGTGCACCGCCGCCGTCAGTGTCAGCCAGTTTGCCGTGGCATACGGAGCTCTATCGCAGTCTTTAACACTGGTAGCATGCCGCGACAGCGTGGACGTGAACCGTATGTGCAGTTGACGGAGCGAGGGCGTATAGTGGGGATGCGGGAGGCCGGGTGGACGTACCGCCGAATTGCTCAACACGTGGGGCGTGAGGTCTCCACAGTACATCGATGTTGTCGCCAGTGGTCGGCGGAAGGTGCACGTGCCCGTCGACCTGGGACCGGACCGCAGCGACGCACGGATGCACGCCAAGACCGTAGGATCCTACGCAGTGCCGTAGGGGACCGCACCGCCACTTCCCAGCAAATTAGGGACACTGTTGCTCCTGGGGTATCGGCGAGGACCATTCGCAACCGTCTCCATGAAGCTGGGCTACGGTCCCGCACACCGTTAGGCCGTCTTCCGCTTACGCCCCAACATCGTGCAGCCCGCCTCCAGTGGTGTCGCGACAGGCGTGAATGGAGGGACGAATGGAGACGTGTCGTCTTCAGCGATGAGAGTCGCTTCTGCCTTGGTGCCAATGATGGTCGTATGCGTGTTTGGCGCCGTGCAGGTAAGCGCCACAATCAGGACTGCATACGACCGAGGCACACAGGGCCAACACCCGGCATCATGGTGTGGGGAGCGATCTCCTACACTGGCCGTACACCACTGGTGATCGTCGAGGGGACACTGAATAGTGCACGGTACATCCGAACCGTCATCGAACCCATTGTTCTACCATTCCAAGACCGGCAAGGGAACTTGCTGTTCCAACAGGACAATACACGTCCGCATGTATCCCGTGCCACCCAACGTGCTCTAGAAGGTGTAAGTCAACTACCCTGGCCAGCAAGATCTCCGGATCTGTCCCCCATTGAGCATGTTTGGGACTGGATGAAGCGTCGTCTCACGCGGTCTGCACGTCCAGCACGAACACTGGTCCAACTGAGGCGCCAGGTGGAAATGGCATGGCAAGCCGTTCCACAGGACTACATCCAGCATCTCTACGATCGTCTCCATGGGAGAATAGCAGCCTGCATTGCTGCGAAAGGTGGATATACACTGTACTAGTGCCGACATTGTGCATGCTCTGTTGCCTGTGTCTATGTGCCTGTGGTTCTGTCAGTGTGATCATGTGATGTATCTGACCCCAGGAATGTGTCAATAAAGTTTCCCCTTCCTGGGACAATGAATTCACGGTGTTCTTATTTCAATTTCCAGGAGTGTATATCCTCTCTATTTCGACCATCATCAGTTATTTTGCTCCCCAAATAGCAAAACTCATTTACTACTTTCAGCATCTCATTTCCTAATCTAATTCCCGCAGCATCACCCGATTAAATTTGACTACATTCCATTATCCTCGTTTTGCTTTTGTTAATGTTCATCTTATATCCTCCGTTTAAGACACTGTCCATCCCGTTCAGCTGCTCTTCCAGGTCCTTTGCTCTCTCTGACATAATTGCAATGTCATCGACGAACCTCAAAGTTTTTATTTCTTCTCCATTGATTTTAATTCCTACTCCGAATTTTCCTTTTGTTTCCTTTACTACTTGCTCAATATACAGATTGAATGACATCAAGGATAGGTTACAACCCTGTCTCACTCCGTTCCCAACCACTGCTTCCCTTTCATGCCCCTCGACTCTTATAACTGCCATCTGCTTTCTGTACAAATTGTAAACAGCCTTTCGCTCCCTGTATTTTACCCCTGACGCCATCAGATTTTGAAAGATAGTATTCCAGTCAACATTGTCAAAAGCTTTCTCCAAGTCTACAAATGCTAGAAACGTAGGTTTGCCTTTTCTTAATCTATTTTCTAAGATAAGTCGTAGGATCAGTATTGCTCATGTGTTCCAACATTTCTACGGAATCCAAACTGATCTTCCCCGAGGTGGGCTTCTACCAGCTTTTCCATTCGTCTGTAAAGAATTCGCGTTATTATTTTGCAGTCGTGGCTTCTTAAACTGAGAGTTCGGTAATTTTATGGATAAATTAACTGATATTTAATACTTTCTTCTCAGTCCACACTCCAAGAAGCAATACTATTCTATCAGAACATTTAAGCTAAGCATCGTTAGTTGTGTTACTGCAACTTCAATGTCTTTTCGCATTCTGCTTTCCTATGAACTTCTAGTGGTTATTTTTAAAACATCTGTAAAACATTATATTTTTAGTGTAACACTAGAAAGAATTTAAATTGTCGGCTTAATTTTCAATGAAGCAGCAACATTTACATGAAGCGATAAGTTTAAACATCGTCTATACATCTACCATATTTCCCGAGGACTTTTTCTTATACGATTCACTAAAACCTACAAGAGATAAGGATCAACGTCGTATTTCTATCGCAACAACAGTCCTTATATAGCGAGCTGAAGCACGGAGGATGAAACTGTGTTAAGAAATTTACACTGCGTAACAAAATGAGCTAATATAAGACAGACGACTTGTTTGTATCACTCGATTTTTCATTCGTTTCACTGTTTTATCCATCACTCGTAGGAAAAAAGGAATTTATGTCTTTGAAAGTCAGAAATAAAGGAATCGAGTTCGAAACAGTTAAAAGACAACAGGAAACAGCTTCCAGAAAATTATTTCTGCGACAGCATTAATCCATTTTTGTGTGATAGACTTCGGAAAAACACTTAATCTGGAACACACTGAAACGCAGTAACATATTGGAAAACACCTGAACTGGAGAATCCAAAAGAATTGAGAAATATGTTTAACACATATTTCGGCATATTAACGGAGTTAAACACTGCGACAGAGGTACAAAATTGTAGAAGAAACAATAATTCCCAGTTATGAAAATGAAAGAACTAAAAAAACGAAGACAGTAATAGAATCTGGTGGATATCTGCGCCTCTTACATCTAAAGACAAAGACTCAGCAAAACATGAATGTATGTTCACGGATTAGAATAGCTGCGTGTTCATCTTAGCTCATTTTGTCGCTTTGTACCATCCTTCCCATTCAAAATATTGCTTGTATCAGAACAGTTTCATGCTAAATAAAAATAATAAAACATAAACAGCTGTAAACGTAAATACACTGCAGTCGATTATCGGACAAACACTTCCCAGATACAATGGACGTGAAATACTATACCACATTTAATTTTTGGGAATGACATGTCGTATCTTTTATAACGTTAAATCACCCGTGCACACAATTCAGCGTTTATCGTGCAAATCACTACCGATACTTTTAATGTGAATTACGTTTCTCTCACCGCAATTTAAATTGCTGTCACTGGAGATAACAATCAAGTTAGATGATTGACTGCGATAAAAGTTCAATATATTAAACCGACTGAACAAAGTTTCAAAATAAAATTCGTGCCGTTATGTAAATCAAGTGCAGCTAACTGCGTTTAACAGCCCACGTTGGCCATTGACGAGAATACAAAAGGGCGGTCAACGTTCGGCGTGATAATCGCACGCGATCGACCTCTAATCGCGAGCAGAGCTGAAAATTAACTTTACTCTGCCTCGTTTCTCTGGCGAACGCTCGCAGCTAGAGTACGTTATATCAAGCAGAACTAGCTCTGTGAAATGCTATACCAAAAATGCTATACTTTGTAATTGTTAAGATAACCAAATTCCATGAAGTTAAATTGTTTGTGGTAGGATCTTAATTTGAGTTTTATTTGTAGTGAGCACGAAACGGAGCAGTCGTAGCGTGCTGTATGTTTGCAGCCACAGGGAAATCTGTAAAACTGTGAAAAGAAAGATTTGCGTCGAGATGAAGCGACTTAAAGGCCAAAACCATCGCAAAGCTGCAGGTCGCCCTTAACCACTACAAACGAAATCGAATTACATCAGCTTGTGTGTCAAGTGTACCATGGTCTTTTTGAACCATACTTACAGTATGAGTTCTCAGGACAGGAAAAGTCCAGCGGTCATAATAAAAAAAACTATCTTTTATTTCAAAAAAACCACCATTAGCACTATTCTATAGTCGGGGACAGAGTTGATGGTCTCTGGGATAGGGATGCGCAGTTGACAACTGCGCAGCTAGCCAATAAGCGCTGAGTCTGTTTCCGTGTTCCGTACTGTGCAAACTTCCGTCATATTTGAGCGTTCTCTCGTGTTTTCGTGTGCGAAACTACGATTGACTGACTTGTGTGGTATTCTGTGAGTTTTCTCATGATGTCTGAAACGCCGGCCGGGGTGGTCGAGCGGTTGTAGGGGCTTCAGTGTGGCACCGCGCGACCGCTACGGTCGCAGGTTCGACTCCTGCCTCGCGGATGGATGTGTGTGATGTCCTTAGGTTAGTTAGATTTAAGTAGTTCTAAGTTCTTGGGGACTGATGACCTCAGAAGTTAAGTCCCATAGCGCTCAGAGCCATTTGAACCAAGGAGGCGCTAAGCGTTTCAAAACAGGAAAGGGATCTTATTTTTAAAGTGACCTCATTTTTCAACGTAAGGTGAGCCGGTCTGCGAGGTTGCCGAAGTGCAGGAACGCATTGCAGCGGCCTGTGGCGATGTTGCTGTACGAACTGTGCCGGAGGCCAAGCTGTCTCAGCAAGAGACTGGAAATGTTGAATTTCGTTCTGGTTGTAAGAAACATAAAATGCCAAAGCGGATAGCACCATTCGACGACTTCCATCAAGATGTTTTACATCAAAAGGATTTCCAATTTTACAAAAGGGACGAGTTCCCCACGGCAGTGACACTGCTCAAAGTTATGTGTGAAGTTGCTGGACCGAACTGCAAGGTCAATGTAAAGAATATTGACGAACATCGGAATTAAATACGTAAAATTTGATGACAGACGGCAATTTTTAATGTAGTGTAGTGATATTGCTGGTACTAGGATAACGTTTCTAAGAACAATGCATGAAGTCAGATCAAAAGTAACGTCAACCATGTATTACTTGGACGAGACTTGGGTGAATCGAAACGACCCTAGAAAATTTGTTTGGCAAACGACAGAGGAATAAGGTGGCTTGAAAATTTCAGTAGGAAAGGAGGATGTCTTATAGTACGTCACGCCAGTTCCGCTGCTTCTGAATTTATGCCTGAAAGTAAACTTTTATTCCGATCAGAATAGAAAACCAACTCTGACTATAACTCCGAATTGAATAGAGAAACATTTCGAGAATGGTTTCAGAATCAGTTGTTGCCTTACTTTCATCCAGGTTCTGTCATTGTTATGGACTGTGTAAGCCAAAGAAAAAGTGATATTATTTCATGGCTGCGAAGTTATAATATATGACTTTTTTTAAAACAAAAAGAAGTGCCGATTCGTTGGTGCTCGTTAAGATATCAAAACGCTGAGGTATAAAATACCTGATTCCACAGCTCAACAACATGGTCACAGCATGATAGTAGTAGCTCTATATCATTGTTATTATAATCCCTTAGAAGTGGCGTGGGCATAGTTGAAGGAATATGTGGCCGATAAAATGCGGAGTATAAAGAAGCCGACACTGTAAGGATGATCGATGGAACCTTGTGAACGTCACACAGACAAACTACAAGAAGAAAACTACTGCAAAGAAAATGTTAGATTAAAATAATGGATTCGTTAATAGTCAACTGGAACTGAAAGCAGAGACTCCCGTTCCAAAGGTAGTGACAACGAAACATTTGAATAAAAAAGTATGTCCACGAAATTTAAATTTATTTTGTAATTTTCGTATAACATTGACTTTCTTGTCAAGCTGTCTGTGCAGTATGAAGTAGTTCAAAGTGTAGTCTGTTATGTAGCGGAAATTATGTTTTTCTTATCTCACTATTCTGACTACAATATAGCGTAGCGGTAATTCAAAATGCTGTTCATCCGCTGTGGATAGTTCAGAATTGATTCTTTCGTCGTTTGGTTCATAAAGTAAGAGGCAACAGAAGGTGAAATCTGGTCTTTAAGGTACAATTTATCATAAAATCAGTTCTACACACCTAGAATCTGTATCACTGGTTTTCTTCATGTCATTAGGCCTGGAAAGACTGCATACACATTCCACCAGACTGTAGCAAGATAGATCAAGCATCCGCTATTGCAGCTTAACTGTCGCCGACTACACACTAAATAAAAAACAAATTCACTCGTAGATAAATTCCTTCCAAAGCCCTGCACTCATGAGACAAATCATTATGACCACTACTACTTAGCGACAGATGTAATAGTACCTCTTGGCGGTGCAGGCATGGTAAAGAAAATACATATAAGCGGAGCAAGGGCAAATGGGGCATCATTCTAGCGATGATACGGTCTGCGACAGGGCAAATCCACTGGCGGAAGCGACTTTGCAAGAAGGGAAGATTGTTTAAACCATGCACCTGGTAACGGGCATGTCGGAAGTGGTGAAGTTGGTCGACTGTTTGCGTGCTACTGTCGTGAGTATCCATGGAAAGTGGTTGGATGACGGTAAAATCACAAGTAGGCGACTATGTGTCGCATGTCTGCACCAAATCACAGAACGTTAAGGACAGAAGCTTGCCCGCTTTGTAAAGTGTGATAGGTGGTGCACGCACAAGCGTTTCGGGTACACCGTTCAGCATTCGTGGGATTGCAAAGCACCTCATCCCTACGTTGACCAAACGGCATCATCAGTTACGACTGCAATGAGTATGGGTTCATCGAGATTAGGCCATAAATCAGAGGAAATGTGTCAACAGGTCGGATAAATCACGTTTCCTGTTAGACTAGGTCAATGATCGCATCAGTATTGAGGCGCCATGTTTCGGACTGCACGCGCCCTCCCGCTGGAGGTTCGAGTCCTCCCTCGGGCATGGGTGTGTGTTGTTCTTAGCATAAGTTACTTTAAGTAGTGTGCAAGTCTAGGAACCGATGACCTCAGCAGGATTTCACACACATTTGAGCATTTGTAGTAACAGCCCGCCATAGAAACTTATAATAGAAGAAAATGACCATAATATACAAAAAACCACAGTTGAACGAAAAGAATGAATGAAGCCTATAATGAAACCCTATTTTCAGCTCCAAAAGAACTATCAGAAGATCAAGACACACAACACAAACACACACACACACACACACACACACACACACACACACACACACACACTAAAGCCTATTGCCACTGCGAAGTTCATAATTCTCGCCCAGAACACACAGAACATCGAAGAGTTCGCAATTTCCGCCCAGAACACATAGAAGAAGATGGCGGAACAAGTAAATAACGCACATTGAAACACTTTGTGATAGGAAGCCCAGCTCAACCATCCTGCAGAAACATGAAAAAACGAAATCAACAAAAAGAAAGTACACCCAGTTTACAAATTTACATGTATTGTCCTGTCCCCCCCCCCCCCCCCCCACACACACACACACACCAATTTGCAAACCCCATTCATATGCTAAAAATTCTTACCATTCACAATCGATATACTTCCACAAGATTTCCAAAAACTATTACTTTTAACATACCAAACGATAGCTAAAATAAAGTAGTGAATCTTTGTTCACAGCAAAACTTACTATATGACAGTACAGCTATAATATAACATTAAAAGAGAAAAAAAGCGATAATTTCATTTTAGGCCAAACGTTTTGTCAAACTATGTAGCTTAACATTGGAAAACCGCGAGGAACTGCAGCCGACAAACTGGAGCAAAAAAGCAACTGTTCTCTTCTCATAATATTTTTCTGTTATTACCTTTTTTCATGTAAATACCACAACTTCAAAATTTATCATATATTATCATCCAAAAATTATTTATATGCCATATTATATAGAATAAATGGAATACTGAAAATGAAGAAACTTCTCCAAAACATGTCTGGATATTAAAACAAGAAGAACGTCTGTGTCCTCAAGTCAAAACGATATTTCCGTATAATGTATTACATGATCATACTAAAATATAAGTCATTATACATTAGCTTGGTGCATAAGTTCGTTGTGTTTTCGTTTTGCATGTTGTTATTCCTGTTGCTGTGGGTTTATTTATCGATTGCTATTTTTTAGTTTGTAATTCACTGTTGCTATTTGTGTTTACATTTTGCCATTTGGAGGTAGTGAGTGCAGCTGTGGATGCTAGAAAATGGAGTGCCAAGTGGAGAAATCGGGACATTTCCGAAATATTCTTCTGTTTGAGTTCATTAGAGAGGTGACAGCAGCAGAGGCAACCAGAAGCATTTGCACCATCGATGGGGATAATGTCATAGGACAGAGCACAGCAAGAAAATGGTTATGGAGGCTCGATTTGAGATTAGTGCGTCTCCACGTTCAGGAAGACGTTCGGGATGTGATGAAGGTCGTTTAAATGTATTAATCCACAATCATCCAACTCATTGTACTACACGCCAGGGTAGCCGAGAGTGCTAACGCCCTGCTTCCTGGACTCGAGTAGGCGCGCCGGCCCCGGATCGAATACGCCCGGCGAATTAACGACATAGGGGCGGTGTGCTGGCCAGCCTGGATGTGGTTTTTAGGCGGTTTTCCATATCCCCCTAGGTGAATACTTGGGTGGTCCCCACGTTCCGCCTCAGTTACACGACTCACAGACATCTGCAACACATTCGCACTATTCCATGGCTTACATTAGACACAGACAGCTGGGGTACACTAATTCCTTCCCGGGGGGTACAGGGTGGCGGCAGGAAGGGCATCCGGCCACCCCTTAAACTTACCATGCCACATTCGATTAACCATGGCCGACGCTGCGTAACTGCGGGACAAGGCTCCGACAAAGAAAGAAAGGAAGAAAGATCCAACTCAGTGTACTCTAGAACTTAAGTGCTGAACTGTGATCATTCCACCATTGTGTGACATTTGCATGCAATGGGGAAGGTTCAAAAATCGGGTGTAAGGTTACTTCATTCTCTAAGTCAAAATGACAAAAATCAGAGGGTGGCCGCCGGCCGGAGTGGCCGAGCGGTTAAAGGCGCTACAGTCTGGAACCGCACGACCGCTACGGTCGCAGGTTCGAATCCTGCCTCGGGCATGAATGTGTGTGATGTCCTTAGGTTAGTTAGGTTTAAGTAGTTCTAAGTTCTAGGGGACTTATGACCACAGCAGTTGAGTCCCATAGTGCTCAGAGCCATTTGAACCATTTTTTTAGAGAGGGTAGCCGTATGTGCATCTCCGCTTGTTCGTCATCAATTGGCTCGTAAACAACAACTGCCATTCCTATCCTGTATCGTTACTGGTGAGGAAAAATGGTGTCTTTATGTTAAAATAAGTAAAATAAAGGAATGGTTGAGGTCAAAGAAAGGAGCAAATCCCCGTCCAAAGACCAGCGCACATTCACAAAACATAATGTTATCATATAGAGGTACAGCAACGGTATTACGAATTGCTTCCCCGAGGTGAAAACATAACTGCTAACATTTGTTGTCAACAAATGAGACGTCTTGCAGACGCAATCCAAGAACAGCGACCAGGAATACTTCGTGAAATGATGCTATTCCACTATAACTTCAGCCGGCATTCTGCTAGACTGACCGAAAACACTATAGGAGAATTGGGTTGGGAAGTCATTCTGCACCCACCTTATGGTCTTGCGCCCTCAGGTATTCACCTTTTCCGCTCTCTACCGAGCAACCTTCAAGGAACTTCCTCTCCTGATGAAAATGCGGTCCGAACATGGGTCAACGAGTTCTTAGCTTCAAAACACGTAATTTCTGCAGTTGGGGAATCGAAAAGTTACCCCTGCATTGGCAGATTGTTGAAAATAGTGAAGGAGAACATATTATTGATGACTAAAATCTGTTGTGTGTATCTGTTTTGTTTATTAAACATATGTAAAGATCCAGAATGAGATTTTCACTCTGCAGCGGAGTGTGCGCTGATATGAAACTTCCTGGCAGATTAAAACTGTGTCCCAGACTGTGTGCGGGACCTTTGCCTTTCGCGAGCAAGTGATATATCATCTTCTTTTTCTTTTTTAATCTCATTTTGTTCGCTTTCGTTCGTTGCTTCTGCTCGTGGCGGACGTCGCAAGACACCCGTTTCAGTTCGTCGTTGATCCATTAACTCAGTTTTTTTTACTGCAGAGGGCAGCTAACCCTCTGACCGAACACGCTGAGCTACCGTGCCGGCAACCGTCTGAGCTCCCCAAGCACGACTCACGCCCCGCCCTCACAGCTTTACTTCTGCCAATATCTCGTCTCCTACCTTCCAAACTTCACAGTAGCTCTCCTGTGACCCTTGCAGAACTAGCACTCCTGGAAGAAAGGATATTGTGGAGACATGGCTTAGAAACATCCTGGGGGATGTTTCCAGAATGAGATTTTCACTCTGCAGCGGAGTGTGCGCTGATATGGAACTTTCTGGCAGATTAAAACTGTGTGCCGGCCCAAGACTCGAACTCGGGACCTTTGCCTTTCGCGGGCAAGTGCTCTACCATCTGAGCTACCCAAGCACGACTCACGGACGCCCCGTCCTGACGGCTGTACTTCTGCCAGTACCTCGTCTCCTAACTTCCAAACTTCACATAAGCTCTCCTGCGAACCAGCACTTTCCCACGAAAGGTAAAGGTCCCGAGTTCGAGTCTCGGTCCGGCACACAGTTTTAATCTTCCACGAAGTTTCATATGTAAAGATGCCTCGAACTTATGCACCAACCTAATATTTAGTAGCACGGAGTTGTACCTTACTGAGAATACATTGTATAACTGGGCCTAGAAATATATGCGTTGCGTATGTTATATATTGAATTTGAGATGGGTGTCAAACTGTCATTCGCTAAGATGATATATTGTTCGATAACGAACTGCGTCAGGTTGACTGTCACTATGTCTAGTAACGCTGCCATGAGCTAACGTTTTCAGGCGGCTGCAACCTCTGGTATGATCGTCTCAGTGTGTGGCTGAACGATGATGACAAAATCGTGGCAAAGGAAACTGTTTTATAAATCCATTTCAATCATTTTGTGTGCAGAGGACACAGAGGTGACGTTCCCTGTGTTGGTTGAAAAGAACCGCCTTACTTAAATCTGCCTGCAAACTACCAAGACCACAAACTCTGCTGGCGATCGGAAATCCCCCAGAAGCTCTAGCTAAATGGAAGCGTTAACCACGAAATTATACCAGGCGGCACGTCTCTCAGCTATGTGGGGAGGGATGGGTGGGGGGGGGAGGCAATATGTGTTCCCGCATGACAGTATAAATTTGCAGAATGTGGACAGAAAACGCTGCATTTGCCAAGGCGCTTGTAGATGTAGGTCTCTGCAGTAAAGCTTAGTAAGGCGGTCGTACTTGTAAGCTGGTTAACAACAGTCGTTGTAGCCGGTGCTACATTGTGCTGCGCAGGAATAAATTGAACACGGCGCCGTGTAAGGGTTGATTAGAAACTGTGAAGACGCTAGCAGAGAGGACTTCGGTCTTAATATAGTCCGCCATTAGCGAGGTCGAAGTCGCCCTCATTTGTTCGGCAATTGCCGCATGCTGCGCGTCCTTGTCGTAAAGGAGATTAGAATGTCTTCATAGCCTGTGGCCTGAATGCAAGGCACGGCTGTGGTGCAATAATATTTCTTTTAGATCTATTGCTGATAAGATAGAGAAATCCGATGTAAAGGTTGAGCCACACTGAACTCCAGTATTTGCTTTTATTTGTGTCAGCCACTATGGACTACACTAGTTTCAGCTGTTTCTTTCTCGTCCACACTTCCCTCACTCATTCATTGTATTTTTTCTCTCCTTTCCTCGCACCATGTTGCACCCCTATTCTTGTTGGTCTTTTCCTGAAAACAGTTTTCAAAATTTCTTTAAGTGGTGCACGTACATGGATATGCTCATCAGTAATTTCGGGCTCTTCCATGTCTATCCATGCAAATAGACTTGCCTCACTGAAAGAAGTCAACAAGTTTCATAGGCCTTAACTTGAGGAGACACGTGCAAGAATGTACAACTGGCGCGCTGCATAGTATGGAAATTGTAGGCAGCCTACATACTTTTTGAACTAACTGACTACGCACCTCATATGGCTCCATTAGAAAGGCCCTGAAAATCTGCAGGCTATGCGAAACTTTGACGCAAGAATGAACATTAGTTCGTTAGGACTGATGTATTTAGAAGCAGGGAGAACCTTCATAGCTCAACGAAGCATATAAGCAGCGCGTGAAACATATCGCAAATTAATGCTACACGATAATCACTGCCAGTTGTCTGGCAGAATCTATATGTGTGTTTCTGTCCTTCATTGTTCAATTATTCATCCATGAATACGTGAGTTTATTGGCCTAATAAATTCAGCCATATTTAACTAACTTGGTCTTAGTCTTGTCTCAATATTTTCCATGACTTTTATTTTCTTGAAAGAGATCTATAAACCTGTTTCATCGGCCTGTCCTTTCAGTAGTTTAATTTGTTTTGTTACAATTCCTAGTGAATATGCCAAGGTTACTACATCATCTGCAAAGGCTAAGCAGTCTATCGATAGGCTGTCTCTTTTCTACCCTAATTTAATTCTTCGATCGATTTGTTTTTCCTCAAATTGTTCCCTCCGTTCTCATATCATTACATCTCCAACTCAGTTAAAAATCGATAGTGAAAGACCATCTGCTTACCTGATTCAAATTTTCTTGATATTTCACCGCGGAATTTAACTTTCTGGTATTTGTTTGTCAATGTTTCCTTAATGAAGAAGGCTTTTTAAAATCTATACCTGACTTCTTAACAACTTTATAAATCAGTTACATTGCACGTTTTTGTCAGATCAACAAAAGTAATTATGTAGTTTCTGGATCTGGCTTTTCCTTTTTTTCAGCCACGTTATTGCTAATTTTAGTTTTAGAAACTACATTGTGTGGGACCTGCTTTTCCAAGAGCAACAGTGGCATTTGTTAATTGTTTGATTCTCTGTCTGGTTAGTAACGCTTTAGAGAAGATTTCAGAGGCACAAATGGTTCAAATGGCTCTGAGCACTATGGGACTTAACATCTGAGGTCATCAGTCGCCTAGAACTTAGAACTACTTAAACCTAACTAACTTAAGGACATCTCACACATCCATGCCCGAGGCAGGATTCGAACCTGCGACCGTAGCGATCACGCGGTCCCAGACTGAAGCGCCTAGAACCGCTCGGCCACACCATTTCAGAGGCGATCATGAAAATTTTTTAATGACGAAATCAAGTACAATGCAACAAAACATCTTTCATTCAATTGGAGGTGACATAATGAAGTTTTTATCAACTTTTTAAACAATATCATAGCTAAGTGTCGAGTGTAGAGTCTTTGAGGCCCTTTCTGAAGTTTTCCACAACTGTGTGAGTCATTTCGCGGGGAATGGTAGCTGCTACCTGAATTACACTACCAGGAAAGCGGCGAGGAGTGTGCAAGTAACGCACATAAAGGTACGAACAGCAAGGAGGCACTGAATGAGATTCCTGACTTGGTTCTTTTCGCAATTCAGTTCCTTTTTTATGAAAATTAAATCGGAGAAATTACTCACTACCTTGTTATCACACAAACAATCGTTTCCGCGGTAAAGAACAGCCGCCCGAAGTTAACATCGTTCCTTGCGAAATTGCGATTTCAAACTTTTGTTCGTAAAGAAATTTAACGTAATTCAGAGCTTCACGAAATCAATAAAATTTGGCTCTACAGCCAGTGACAACCGGAAGAAAAATAAAGTTATTCGCAAACTAAATCATTAACTTTTTCATTTGCGTGGCCATGGTAACCGCAGAAACGTAAGGTAAAGAGATATTTTATTGGATCTGTCGCATACACAATGAACCAACTCACCTGTTGCTAAAGAAATTATTGCACTAGTATGTACACATTTCTTAGTAAACTGAAAAACATTAAATAAACTGAAATTGCAGTGGTCCTGATCTGAAGATAAAAGCTTCGGACCACAAGCTGAAATAAAGAAACTAAACTGCCACTAGTATAACAAGTTACATTTTATAAATTGATTTATCATAATACTGGTGTCTTTTTTCCTCTGCACTTCAATGCTACTTGCTTCTTTCTACATCATCGTGTATTTATAATCACAGGCACATTTTTAAAGAAAGCATGTCTACTTGAGGATACGAAACTCAGTAAAGACAGCATATCATACTTTTTCTGAACTGATAGTGGCCTTGTGTTGATATACAATTTGTCCTGATCAATGAGGGCAAGAGAACTCACTTGTCGACCCTGTCCTTTCTTTAGATTCACCGAGTTATTTTTCATTTATCGTATGGCTTACAAGTGTAAGTTCAAACGTTGAGTTGATTCAGATACATAAAAAAATACATACATTATGTTCGAATATGACACGGATACAGTAAAAATACTTACATAAATACAACAAACTCCAAGACATTTAAAGTTCATTTGAGAGCATAGTTGTGGTATAAGGGCAGTCACAATCCAGTATAAAGCTAAATCCAAACGAGACAATCATTCAATAACAGTTGGGCTGCCCTGGATAAAATCTCTCATTTTCCAAAGAATCTCCACAAGGGGCTATCATGTACTATATATAGCGATGCTTGCACAGAATTTCCACCTCACACGTTGGATCGTCAGTGGTACCCGACTTGCGCATCATGGATTTAGTTTTTGCGTGTCCAGATCTTACGCGATTTAGTTGACACCATATTTTGCGGGGGAAGTTGCATTCCTGGGAGTTGTTAGTTGGGGTCTTCTGTTTTGTGGCGGTTAACTTCACTCTTTTTCCACTTAGTTTTCCAGGATTTACGTCTGTTATAGGAACCGAGTAGAATTCAGAGTGAGAGTTGTGTCTCTTTAAAGTTAATGGTAAAATGGCACCTCTCACTATAATCGCAACCACCCAACTTTGAACAATTTCACATATTTTCCATCAACAGTGCTTTCTCGTTTTGTTACACAATTTTCTACGGCTTCAGCTACAATAATTCTGTGTGTTGCATTACTCTCACTTCGAATGGTTTTCTTTCAGCCGCTGTCACTATGTCTACCTGATCATTAACGACGCAAATTTCACGCTGAAGATGCTCTTTCTTCACATTTAAATCAAAATCCGAGTCGTTTGAAAGATATGAATGCTCGCATTCAACAAGTTTCTTATGAATAGCTTCTGCTTTGTTTTGAGGACAGGTAACGAACGTACTTCAAGAAGGGTGAGCTCTTATTTGTTTCTGTTCTGTCCTCCACAGCAATAAGAATACAAATAATTCTTTAACTGGTCTTTGCATGTGTTTCAAGATGCTTCACTACGCATGTAACCATGTCTTAAGCACCTCTACCTCCTGCAGTTTTGTCCCGCATAAATATCTGCCACATTTTAGCGTTAAACGAGTGACGTGCAAAATTGTATGTATACATATTTTTCTTACAATGTCGTTAATTTTGAAAATGGCAATGCTTTTTCCAGATCAAATGTCATCTCGTAACATCTAATTTTTTTCCATTCCTTAAACTCTTTCTTTATCTGCGACTCACAAGTGCAATTCTTTCTTAACTTTATATCCTTTCTTTTCACTGCGTCTGTTTCCATCAGTAATCTGTTGCCTTTGTCACACCTTGGACAGGTATCAGAATACGGATGTTTAAAATGAAGATAAACTTCTGGCCTAAATGTGTGGTAATGCTAGTTCTCTTTCACAGTAAACTTTCCACTGTGATTACACAATGCAGTGCATAGATCATACATTTTTTTCAATATCAGTCCAGGGCGTAGTTTGTTTAATAGGCTTTCTTTCTCTGGAGTAGTGACTCTGGTAGGATGGAAATGATGAAGTATGAGAAACAACATCACAGTCATCAATTTTGTTCCCAGGAATCTGGTAACCTCTTGCATCACAGACAGCAGGCATTTCGTATTTTGATATATACGTGTAAACACGTTCATCACTACTTTGTAATGTATTCAAAACAAATTTTTTACACTTTCTCACTGTTTTGGATTGCACTCTTACCACGTATAAAAATACTCCAGCTTTTTTGCCCATCTCTCTTCCTGACACGACCAACGCGTTTCATTTCGACGTGTCCTGGTACAAAAACAATCTGCTTTGAAAAATCGCCAAGTGTCTAAAAAGAATTGAAAAAGTGTTCTTTTTGTTCTGAGCTAATTTTAGATAAACAATTGGGTGTACGCTCGGTCTCTAAATTTACAAATATTTGGCCACGCACTTCATTTCCCCTTTGATTAATTTAAGGTTCGAGAGGATTGCGCCGCCAATCTGCCTAGCATTCTCCTTTCACACACCTTCATTCTTACTTCATTTGCGCCCAAGTATGACATTACTAGCAGACTGACCTATAATAAATAAGTAAGCAAATGAGATTCTTCAGTAGAACGTGCTTTAGGTATACTACTACATATTACTGATGGCTAATAGACATGCGATTAGACGAACAGAAGTTTTCAAATCTATACGTTGGTGTGATACATAATTACAATGAAAATTATAGTTTACTTCATTTTCCGTCATGTACTTTATGTTCGAATGATGACTCTTGACAGCTGGTATATAGTCATAACCCTCTGAACAATGAATGTCACTACTATCACTGTTCAAATTCATAACTCGATACGGAACTACACACAAAAAACAAGCATGGACTTGTTTTGCTATTGCTCTGAAAAAAGGAGTGAATGTGGCACAGCAGCTAGACATTGCTGCACGCTGTGAAGTAACAAATGGATTACGGACTTATGTAAGTAGCCACATCTGCTCTGCGCCCCTCAAATTTATTTAATATCCGCTTATACAACAACTAGGAAATTAGTATGAAAGGCATATTACGATATACTAATTGCTCACTTTTCAAACAGCTACGTCGCTGTGACTGACAGGTGTCGCTGTCGATAAAAGTCGAAAGACTGTTTATGACTCAGGGACTATATTCGGTTGTTTCCGGCTGCTGCCAACCTTAGCTTACAACAATGTGTGCTAGTATGCTTATATTGTTGTAGAGATATCGTTTCTGGGTTACTTTCGCCATGCTGATTGTTGGCTTGTGAACCGATCTGCAGTTTGTGTTCACACTGAACACGTGTGATTAGTATGATGCTGTTTCATTGAAAGTGATGCTATCTACTCCTTACACCCCTGTTCGTGGAAAGAGGAAAAAGTGTGGCCAATGTAAAGAGGCTTCTGAAGACTAGTAACACTCATTCTATCGTATCCTCAGAAACTCCAAGAAAGTTTCAGTAATTTTTCTATACGGCAGTCTTCGATAAGCCCACTTAGTCCATGAGATTTATTTTAGTAAGTGCATTCGATTACTGCCATATCACTTTACATAGAATTACAGCTACTTATTTCATGGATTATGTGATGTACTTTTACCTCATTTAGTGTAAAATACTGTCAAAATTTCTACAGTACACTTTTTATATCTTTTCTTTTTTTAGGAGAGTGGTTGCTGAAACGCAGTATGAACTAGACGACTTTAACAAGCGTGTCATACGAGATACCATGAGTGACTTTTATATTGTATAAAATGTTGTACCAACTGACCGAGAACTGTTGCCTGTGTTACAGCAAAAGACTGAATGGAGACAAGAGTACCACCTCTCTCTGTAAACTGTTGAAATTAGTAAGTTTCCTGTGGAGAAGGGTGCAGAACGAACGAACTTTGTTAACAGAACTTAGAAACATTGTTAGCCGGCGGTTAAGATTCCTTGTGGAAATGCAAGGGGTTCGTGAAGTAGTCGAGGAAATTCTTTACCTTGATTGGTCATGGTTAGATAGCAACCTAACGTATAGAAAATGCATTCAACAGAAAGATATAGTTGTTGCTAGAGCATGGTAGAACGTTGGAGAAAGACAAATAGTTGGAATTGTAGGTTCCAAAAAGAAGTTTCTCAGAAATGCTCAGCTACAATGCTGTGGTATACAGGGTGTTACAAAAAGGTACGGCGAAACCTTCAGGAAACATTCCTCACACACAAAGAAAGAAAATATGTTATGTGGACATGTGTCCGGAAACGGTTACTTTCCATGTTAGAGCTCATTTTATTACTTCTCTTCAAATCACATTAATCATGGAATGGAAACACACAGCAAGAGAATGTACCAGCGTGACTTCAAACACTTTGTTACAGGAAACGTTCAAAATGTCCTCCGTTAGCGAGGATACATGCATCCACCCTCCGTCGCATGGAATCCCTGATGCGCTGATGCAGCCCTGGAGAATGGCGTATTGTACCACAGCCGTCCACAATACGAGCACGAAGAGTCTCTACATTTGGTACCGGGGTTGCGTAGACAAAAGCTTTCAAATGCCCCCATAAATGAAAGTCAAGAGGGTTGAGGTCAGGAGAGCGTGGAGGCCATGGAATTGGCCCGCCTCTACCAATCCATCGGTCACCGAATCTGTTGTTGAGAAGCGTACGAACACTTCGACTGAAATGTGCAGGAGCTCCATCGTGCATGAGCCACATGTTGTGTCGTACTTGTTCTAGCATGTTCTAGCCGCACAGGTAGAGTATCCCGTATGAAATCAAGATAACGTGCTCCACTGAGCGTAGGTGGAAGAACATGGGGCCCAATCAAGACATGACCAACATCGCCTGCCCAAACGTTCACAAAAAATCTGTGTTGATGACGTGACTGCACAATTGCGTGCTGATTCTCGTCAGCCCACACATGTTGATTGTGAAAATTTACAATTTGATCACGTTGGAATGAAGCCTCATCCGTAAAGAGAACATTTGCACTGAAATGAGGATTGACACATTGTTGGATGAACCATTCGCAGAAGTGTACCCGTGGAGGCCAATCAGCTGCTGATAGTGCCTGCGCACGCTGTTCATGGTACGGAAACAACTGGTTCTCCCGTAGCACTCTCCATACAGTGACGTGATCAACGTTAACTTCTACAGCAGCAACTTCTCTGACGCTGACATTAGGGTTATCGTCAACTGCACGAAGAATTGCCTCGTCCATTGCAGGTGTCCTCGTCGTTCTAGGTCTTCCCCAGTCGCGAGTCATAGGCTGGAATGTTCCGTGCTCCCCAAGACGCCGATCAATTGCTTCGAACGTCTTCCTGTCGGGACACCTTCGTTCTGGAAATCTGTCTCGATACAAACGTACCGCGCCACGGCTATTGCCCCGTGCTAATCCATACATCAAATGGGTATCTGCCAACTCCGCATTTGTAAACATTGCACTGACTGCAAAACCACGTTCGTGATGAACACTAACCTGTTGATGCGACGTACTGATGTGATTGATGCTAGTACTGTAGAGCAATGAGTCGCATGTCAACACAAGCACCGAAGTAAACATTACCTTCCTTCAATTGGGCCAACTGGCGGTGAATCGAGGAAGTACAGTACATACTAAAATGTGCTCTAACATGGAAATTAAGCGTTTCCGGACACATGTCCACGTAACATCTTTTCTTTATTTGTGTGTGAGGAATGCTTCCTGAAAGTTTGGCCGTACCTTTTTGTAACACCCTGTATATACGCAAAACGAATACCATTGCCACATTAATTCCATGAATTCTTTCAATTATCGTCAGACAATTGCACATCTCAACGCAACAGAACTCGCTTGGGCAAAAATGAAGATATCTCAGAGATCACGATGTAACTGGGAACCTGTCCGGCGAAACACTACAGGATTACAAAAACATGAGACGGTTCCTTCAATACGTCGCTGCATAGGACTGGACAGTGTACTGTAATAAGGTGTAGCATTTAGAAACTTAGGTTTAGAAGAACGATGGTATCATCGACGTTGCCATGGATGATATAATTGTTAATGCGGACATAGCTCACTAAAATGGTGATGGCTCGGCAATCCAGTATGGATGAATGTGTTTGTGGCAGCCTGGAGTGTGTGTGTCCCAGTATGTAATGTTTCGGAGTGTTCCGGTTTTCAGATTGAAAGTACTTTGATATTTCCAACAAAAGTAGAAAAAATAGAATTTAAGTGCTAATCCGTACAGTGTTGGATAAAGTTTACCTCCATCTGTTTAGACATGATATAAATTCTTCATTTGTGGGGCCACAGCGTCAGTAGTTGCTTTACAGTTATTAAACGCATTTTAAATCCATATTTGCAACTAGTAAAAAATATGCAAGCACATGACATTTCCAAAAGCAAGCGGAAATCATACAAAAATTCTACCTCTGCAACGTTTTACATAACTAAAACGAAACGTACAAGGTAAAATATACGCGTTTTTAATAGTAACAACGTGGCTTTCAAGTACCTTCTAGAACAAATTTTATTTTCGCATTAACTGCTACGTATTTTATAGCAAAGAGTAGCTTTATTTAACATATCATCAAACTTAAACCGTATCAAACTGAAATATAGCATTTTTGTAACCTCAGACTCTGTTTGTTATATCTGTTGTTTATTCATGAATACAAAGAACATCAAGTCGTCTCATAAATATGGTTGGCTAGGTCGGCTGCACCGAATAGCTGTCCATACAATTGGGGCCATTCGATTTATATCGAAACACCGACTCTCAACAATCGCCGCACCAAAGCTCTTTAGAAAGCGAACAAGTAGTACATAAGCAGTTTCTATTATTTTCAAAGACCGATTTCAAAAATATGTAATAAATCATTAAAATTCGACAGATATCGAAACATTAACATATCAGTATTTTGCGCTTCTTGGAACTGAAAAACATCCACTGAGGATTTGCAGCTGATTGCTTATCAATTTTTAACCTTAAAAGAGTCATTCATGCGAAACAAATTGATCGTTTTACACAGGATGTCACAGCGCATTAACTAGAATTGTCTATTATAATATCTTTGTGAGACTCACTGTATTGTTATTCTCTTTGACAAAAATAAATGTTCTTGTTTATGTGAAAGCCACATCAGGTGGGACTGACGGATGACATCGAAAAAGTACAAAGAAGGGCAGCTCGTTTGGTATTATCGCGAAATAGGGGAGATGTGTCACAGACATGATACGCGAATTGAAGTGACAATCATTAAAACAAAGGCGTTTTTCGTTGCGACAGAATCTTCTCATGAAATTTCAATCACCAGTTTCCTCCTCCGATCGCGAAAACATTCTGTTGACAAACACCTACATCACGATAAAATAAGAGAAATCAGGGGTCGAACAGAAAAATTTCAGTGCTCGTTTTTCCCGAGTGCCGTTCGAGAGTGGAACGGTATAGAGACAGCTTGAAGGTGGTTCATTGAACCCTCTGCCAGGCACGTTATTGTGAACAAAATGTATAAGCGATTCATGCTTGCGTCTCTGAACTGTTAAGTGGTACAGCGTAACAGTATATGTTGGAGCAAGGCTTTTTCCTCAACGTAGATGTAGATGTAGCTGCTGATAGTTTTATTATATTTCGTACAATATGCCTATCCCCCCCCCCCCTCCTCTCTCCGCGAAAGGAAACCTTACTGTTGGTTGGGAGGCTTTTGTACCTCAGAAATACAAACAAATGTACCATAGATGCAACCACAATAATTGACTGATCTGCTCTGCTAGTACTGTGAACGAATGAAAGAAAGGGGAAACTACAGCCGCAATTTTCCCCCTGGGCGTGTAGCTCTACTGTATAGCGTCCTTTTGGGTAAATTATTCCAGAGGTAAAATAATCCCCCATTCAGAACTTCAGGCGGAGACTACTCAGAAGGATGTCATCGGCAGGAGAAACTAAACTGGTATTCTACGGATCGGAGCGTGGAATGTTAGGCCCCTTAATTGGGCCGGTAGATTAGAAAATTTAAAAAGAGAAATGAATAGATCAAAGTTAGATACAGTGGGAATTAGTGAAATTCAGTGGCAGCAGGAATAGGATTTCCAGTCAGGTGAATACAGGGCTATAAATGAAAAGCCAAATTGGGGTGATGCAAGAGTAGGTATAATAGGGAATAAGAAAATAGGAATGCGGGAAACCTATTATGAGCAGAATGGTGAACCAAGATAGACACGAATCCCACATCCACCACAGTAATGCAAGTTTATATGTCAACTAGCTCTGCAGATGATGAAGAGATTCAAGAAATGTATATGACATAAAAGAATTTGTCCAGATAGTTTAGAGAGACAAAATTTAAAAGTTATGAAGGACTGGAATTTGATTTACAATGGTCCATTCACAGACTCCTACGCCGTCAGGAGAGAACTGGACGGGATGCGGTAATGAGGTCCTAATGCTGGAGAGTACCAAGGAGGCATCATTGACAATAACACTTTTATTGGGCTGTAATACACGATTGTCTTCGAAAGGGGCCGCGCCATGACAGGGCCGGTGGAGTAGCGCTGATAAGGAACTTTCTGAAGTTAGGGGGAGATGTTATGCCCCAGGATATTAGCCCTTGCACACACTAAAAATTCACGCAAGTTCTACCTTGGCAGCTCACAGAAACCAAATCGTCTATGTCAATTACCAGTGAACTGCCGCCTAGCAGGGAATGCTGATCGAGTTGCGAAAGACATGGAAGCTATCGTAGCATGGAAAAATGACGAGCGCCCAGGTCTGCGCGGGAAGCGTAATGACATCATGTAAGCTGAGAGATACCATCATACAAGTGACAAAGGAGATTTTGTAATGAAGGCTAAGGGGAAAGCAACTGTAAGTATTTTCTGGTGTCGAGCCAGGAGAAAAGAGCCTCTGAGGTATGAATCTGAAAAATCTGAAGTCACTAGGAGAGCTGACATCGAGGTAAAACCGGGAAACATGATGTTATAGCCATTCAACCGCCACAGAGCACATAGAAAGCGCCAGTACCCCACTCTTCTTAACAAATCTCTGATTGTTGAACGATGACTGCTGACTGTGCGGTGTATAGTCTCAACCCTTGTGTCAGTTGCAGCTATCCTATGAGAGGGGAGGTGCCAAGTGGAGAAATTGGAACATTTTCGACATATTCTGCTGTCTGAGGTCATCACAGGAACTACAGCAGCGGAAACAATCAGATACACTGTGTGGCACACATAGCTGTCTCCATCCATCTCTGGAGCCCGGAATCCAGCTGGAAGTACGCTGCTGTTGCCAGCCCCACCGCCAACTTCTGAAGCAACACTGACCACCGCCATCCTGCAGGTCTGCTTGAGACTTGACCTGCTTGACCTGAGATGTTGTCCGTCATCTGTCTTTGAGAGGGGGAGCACGGCCGCTGTTCAACCCATTTCTGAGGCTGACACCGACGCTGCTGGCTCCTGTTTCCTACACGGGGAATGAAGAGCCAACACTGCGAGCCATTGAGTACTTGAGGTGGACGTGGGTCGAGATTCATGGGTGCAAATCTTCGACGTCGATGATAGCACTTTGGAGATCGATGTGCAGAGCTGGAGACCACAGGATTCTGCGTTTGATGGCAGTCCGTGGTGTAGCAGCCGCTACCAGACACTTCACTCTGCTGACGATACTGCAAGACAAGCGCAAGATCGCCTTCCAGGGCTCCTTTAGTTCGGTAAAACTGTTTTTACTAAATATGATGTGCTCTCACTATCACTATTATTTAGTGATCTTCTTACAAGACGATAATTTTACAACTGGAATTTCATGGGGATCCAATATTTTTCTTAATTTGAGCTTGATGTCCTGTAATATATGTTAATGACATAACCTCAGTCACTTGAAAGTGATATAAAATTCTGAAACCTGGGTCGTAATTGAATAAACAGCAATGCAGTCAATGGAGGTACGTTCTAGAGTCCTGCATGACCGGGTACGCGAGCACGAAACACGAGATGGGGCGAGCACACCCTAACTGGGTAGGCTGCCCGCACTAATTCTGGTGACCGAGCATAGAAGACGTGGCCGAATACGTAGCACGTAACTTCAAACACATTACACGTATCATTATCCGTGTGAGACTGCAGCCAGTACGGGCTTCTCATTTGTGGTGTGCCTCTCTCTGTAATCATGCAGCGCGAGGAAGCCAGTGCAGTAAGACCTAAGATTGAAACCAATGTTTACACATTGAAGGAACGGGAAGGTCTAAAAAGCCAAGTATGGAGTACATTTCTGTTGGTTGTAGACGAAAACAGTGCGTCTACTGGGTACGTAATGCCTTCCGTTATTGCGGAAGTTATTAATAAAACAAGTGCTGCGACAGTTGATACGTGGACTGATTCACATAATCAGGTGCACTATTTGGCACTTACAACACATTACATTGACACAGATTGGTTTCTTGTGAACAATGTTTTATTTACAACAAAATTCCCTGACGTTAAGAAGACGGGAGTAAATATTATGAAATAAATTGAAGAGAGGATGGCTGATTGGGACATTTCGCCGCACATGTTGCACAGTTTTGTTTTTGTTCCCGACCAGGTTGCCAATGTAATAAAGGCTTTGGAAAATCACGAAAGGATTCCTTGTTCTGCTCATTGTATAAACACAGCACGTAGCCATACTTCCGATGAAGATAACTTCTTGTTAAATCATGCCCCGAACATCGCATCAACAATATATACTGCAAAATCCATTGTAAGGTACATTAAGAAAAGTGGCCTCTGCTCGTCTTTGAAATCATCGTTGAAACAAGAGGTCTGCACACGCTGGAACAGCTTGTACACTATGCTGGAATCCTTACACACTCAGTATAACGAAGTTGGTGCTTTGCTGACGGAAAAGGACTCCGCTTACAGATTAAAAGGATATGGTAATGAGCTTGCAGGAAAAATTGCGCATTTTCTGAGACCATTTAAAGAGGCCACTGATGAATAAAAACGCGAAAAAGAACCGACAATCCAGTTAGTTCTTCTTTGGTTTCACAAACTGCTACAAATTTACAGTGTCAATAACACTGACTGTCAGGTGAGTAATTACTGCAGTTAAAAGCACTGTTTCATTATGATACGCGATAGAGTTATAATTAACTAGCGTAATTGATGTGTACTAACAAATATGTATTTTTTAAGAGGAGGTACAAAGGATTAAAAATCGAGCCTTGACTTTCGTTTGTGAGAAGACTGAGATCACTTCCAGACTTAAAATTGCTACGTCTCCTATCCGCGATTGTATTGAAATATCATTTTACTTTCCAAGTGCGTCATGAATTTAGCTGTGTCACGTACTCGTTCTTGGAAACGTTACTTCTGTATTAAAAGAGAGAGAGACAGAGATAAATAGATTGTGTGTGTGTGTGTGTGTGTGTGTGTGTGTCAGAGAGAGAGAGAGAGAGAGAGAAAGAGAGAGAGAGAGAGGCGTTGGCAGTACAGTGCAGCGAGCCGTGGCGAGATGAGGTAAGACGTCAGCGGTGACCGGTCATGCTCGGTTATCCGCGTGTTCGGAATCCGGACAACAGACATGGGACGAGTACGTGACCGTCCGAGTCGTATGGGGCCGGACACGAGCGGCTCGCCCCCCCCCCCCCCCCCCCCAAACAGACGACCCGTGACCGGTCAAACATTGAGCGTTGCAACACTCTAGAACGTTCATTTAAAAATATATCAGTCACTCACCGCACCACATTTTTACAAACATCAACTCGTAGCTGTTGATCCAACGCTGGAGCTACTTACGCGGTTGGAAGCTGATGTCCGAGGTTTGGGTGTGGCACCAGGCATAGATATCTCTACCACTGACAACCACTTGCTGCCACTACATACAGGGGTCCTGTCCCAGACCCCTACAGTCGTCAGGAGAGAGCCGGACAGGATGTGGTGTGAGGTCCTAGTTACACTTGAGAGTGCCAAGGAAATGTCAATGACAACAACACATTTATTGGGTAGTAACACACGACATCCTTTCTAAGTGCCACCCCATGGCAGGGCCGGGGGAGTAGCGCAACACCAGTGGCAGAAGACAGGGTTGCACTCATCTTGCAGTATCGCCAGCAAAGCGAAATGTCAGGTGGCGGCTGCTACGTCATGCACAGCCATCGAGTGTGGTATCTGACGGCCTTCATATCGATCTCCAAAGTGCTCTCACGGATGTCGAAGATTTGCACTCAGGTGTCTCGCCCAAGTCTACCTGAAGTACTCGTTGGCTCGCAGGGGTCGGGTCTCAGCCCCCATTTAGGAAACAGCAGGCAGCAGCATCAATAACGGCCTCAGGAATAGGATAAGCAATAGCAGTGTCCCATCTCTCGAAGGCAGATGACAGCTTCCAGGTCATGCAAGTCAAGCCTCTTGTAGACTTGCAGGGTGATGGCAGTCTTCGCACCCTATCATTGTTGCTTCAGAAGTTGGCAGCAGCAGCGTCCCTCCAGCCAGACTCGTAGTTCCATAGGTGTGCCGAGGGTCGACTCCATAGCCTCCCCTCTCACTGGGTAGCTGCGACAGACACAAGGACTGAGATTATGCACTGGGCAGTTGGCAATCAGCACTCATCAGTCAGACATTTGTTAAGAAGGGCGGGCTATTTATATTGGTGCTTCCCGTGCACACTGTGGCGGCAGTATGGCTATGACGTCATGTGTCCTGGTTTTACTTCGCTGTGAACTCTCCTGATGACTTCAGACTTTCACAACTCCGTCTTTCAGATGCTCTTTCCTGCAATCTCGACAGCTGAATACTTACTGTTGCGTTGTCCCTAGCCTTTCTTATGAAACTCTGTTTTTTTCACTAGAATGACTGTATCTCTTAGCTTCAATGATGTCATTATACTTCTCTTGCGGCCTGGGTGCTCGCCATTTTCCCATGCTGCGATAGCTTCCATGTTTGCAACAACTCGCTTGGCATTTCCCCCTATCTGGTAGTCTAATGGTCACTGACAAAGGTGGTTTGGTTTCTGCCAAGGTAGAATTTGGACGAATTTTTAATGTCCATCGGGGACACTATCCTGAGGTGTAAGAGATAGAAGGAAAAGGAGGGTAAGAGAGAAATTTTGGGACCAAAGTTTTAATTGTAAGATATTAACACGGGCATATGTGGACTCTGATCATAATTTATTGGTTAATAACCGCACATTAAAACTAAAGAACTGCAAGAAGTGATGGACCTGGTTAGGTTTATGGAACTAGAAGTTGGTGAGAGTTTCAGAGGGAAAATTAGGCAAGGATTGAAATGAAAATGGGAAAGGAGACAATAAAAGACAAATGGGTATTTTTGAGACATGAACTAGTGAAGCGAGCAGAGGATCAAATAGGTAAAAAGATGAGGACTAGTAGAAATCCTTCATTAACACAAGGGATATTGAAATTAATCAGTGAAAGGAGAAAATCTAAAAATGCAGTAAATGAAGCAGGCAAAACGGAATACAAATGTCTCAAAAATGAAACTGGCAGGAAGTGCAAAATGCCTAAGCAGGAATCGCTAGAGGACAAATGTCAGGTCCAAATGGCTCTGAGCACTATGGGACTTAACTTCTGAGGTCATCAGTCCGCTAGAACTTTGAACTACTTAAACCTAACTAACCTAAGGACACCACACACATCCATGCCCGAGGCAAGATTCAAACCTGCCACCGTAGCGGTCGAGCGTCTCCAGACTGTAGCGCCTAGAACCGCTCGGCAACTCCGACCGGCCAAATGTCAGGATTTAGAAGCATATTTCACTAGGGGTATGATAGGTACAGGAAATTAAAGAGGCCTTTGGAGAAAATAGAAGCAGCTGTGTGAATATCAAGAGTTCCAATTGAAAACCAGTACTAAGAAAAGAGGGGAAAACTGAAAGGTAGAAGGAGTATAAGGAGTGTATACAAGGAAGATGTACTCATGGGCAATGTTATCGCATTGGAAGAGGACTTTGACAAAGATGAGATAAGACGTATGATACTAAGGGAAGAATCTGACGAAGCATTATAAGCCCTAACCTGAAATTAGGCTCCGGTAGTAGACGACATCCCATCAGAACCACTGATAGCCTTATGTGAATCAGCCATGACAGAACTCTTCCATCTGGTTACAAAATACATGAGACAGAAGAATGGAAAAACTGGCAGGAGCTGGGCTTGGGAAAGATCAGTTTGGATTCAGGAGAAATGTAGGCACGTGTGAGGTAACGCTGACCGTACGACTTACCTTGGAAGGTAGCATTTGCAGACTTAGAGAAAGCTTTTAACAATACAAAATTGTTGAGGCTTTCGTGGCCACTTGTTGACCAACTGCCTATTGGCTTCTGTCTCGGGTTCTTCGGCCGACGTTCATCTAATGATTTTTCTGACGTTGCTGGCGAAACGTCAGAAAAATCATTAGATGAACGTCGGCCGAAGAACCCGAGACAGAAGCCAATAGGCTTTTAACAATGTTGACTGGAAAATTCTATGAAATTCTGAAGCTAGTGGGGGTAAAATACAGGGAACAAATGAATATTTGCAACTTGTACAGAAACCAGGAGGCAGTTATAAGAGTTATGGGGCATAAGAGTTACCAGGCATGAAAGGAAGCAGCGTTTAGGAAGGGAATGAGACAGAGGTTATAGCCTATCCCTAGTGTTACTCAATCTATATACTGAGCAAGCTGGACAGGAAACCAAAGAAAAACTTGGAGTAGGAATTAAAGGTACAGGGAGAAGAAATAAAAACTTTGAGGTTTGCCGATGATACTGTAATTTTGTCAGAGACAGCGAAAGACTTGGTGGAGCAGTTGAACGATATGGACAGTGTCTTGGAAGGACGATGTAAGATGAACATCCACAAAAGCAAAACGAGCATAATGGATTGTAGTCGAATTAAAGAAGTGGTGCTGAGTGAATTGTGAACATCCACAAAAGCAAAACGAGCATAATGGATTGTAGTCGAATTAAAGAAGTGGTGCTGAGTGAATTAGATTAGAAAACAAGACATTAAAAGTAGTAGATAAGTTCTGCTATTTGCACAGGGGAATAACTGATGATGATTTAAGTGGAGACGATATAAAAAGGCAGGCTAGCAATCTCAAGAAAAGCGTTTCAGAAAAAGAGAAATTTGTTAATACAGAATATAGATTTAAGTGTCATGGAGTACTTTCTGAAAGTGTTTGTATGGCGTGTAGCCATGTACTCGAAGCGAAACATGGGCGATAAATAGTTTATACAAGAAGAGGATAGAAGGTTTTGATATGTGGTGCTCAGAGGAATGCGAAGATTAGATATGTAAATCACGTGACTAATGAGGAGGCACTGAACAGAAATGGGGAGAAAAGAAATTTGTGGCACAACATCACTAGAAGAAGGGATCGGTTGGTAGGACACATTTCGAGACATCAAGGGACCACCAGTTTCGTAATGTAGGACCGTGCGGGTGGAAGGGTAAAAACGTTGAGGGAGACCAGAGATGAATACAGTAAACAGATTCAGAAAGATTTTGGTTGCAGTAGTTATTTAGAAGCCAACGGCCTTGTCGCAGTGATAACATTGGTTCCCGTCAGATCATCGAATTTCAGCGCTGTCGGGCTTGGCTAGCACTTAGATAGGTCACCGTCAGAATTTTCCTAGCGCTGTTGCCAAGCGCGATACATTCAGCCCTTTTGAGACCAGTTGAGCAACTACTTCATTGAGAAGTAATGGCTCCTATCACGAAAACCGACAATGGCCGAGAGGGCAATGTTCTGACCATATACCCTTCCATATCCGCATCCAGCGACGCTTATCGGCTAAGGATGACACGGTGGCTGGTCTGTACCATTGGATCTTTCGAGGGCTGTTCAGATGGAGTCAGTCAGTCAGTTATTTAGAGATGTAGAGACCTGCACATGATGGAGAAGCATGGGGAGCTGCATAAAACCAGTCTTCGGACTGAAGACAACAACAACATGCCTACTTCGGCACACTGCAGTAACATGTAAATCAGATAATTCTATCAACATATTTGTATGTTATTGTGCACTCTGAAGTTAGTTAATTACATATTCCATTGACCATTTGAACGAGTCTTGTATCGAAATGATGTGGAACGAGTCGTTTTACAAGATATGTACACGTTATTGGTGTTAATGTTAATGAACTCCTTTTTAAGATACTTTATGGATCTCCCTTCAGTTGGAGCACCATTGTGGTGAAGTCGCAAACCTTACATTCGAGGGGAGCCGTGTTCAAATCCTGGAGCGGCCATACGTATTTAACTTTCCTCTGGGTTCACTAAAGAACATAAAGTGAACGCCAGAATGTTACGTTCCCAAAGAACACGGCAACTTTTCTTTCCGATCGTTTGAACATAGGTTCCTTTCTTCGACTTCATCGCCTCCGGGAGGAGGACTGGGATGTGCTACAACAACGAATGCTACGCATCTTTTAATGATCTTTGTTCGCAGCGCGCTGACTTGGCCGTAGCATCCATGACCATCAACTACGCCAGGGAGAGCGTCATCGACTTCACGAAGCCATTCATGAACCTCGGCATCGGCATCCTGTTCAAGGTAAACATCTTCTCCAGACGCATTGCCATTGCCGCGCTGCACGCAGCGAATAAACGCCCGGCGGCTCTTGAATGTACTCTCCGTATTTGGCTGAATATTTGAAAAGCTTTAAACATCCGTTGCCAAATGAAGATATGCTAGTAAGCATCCAGCTTTGCAAGTATAAGTACATGTATAACCGGGAAACACTTTATCAGTTTTTATGCCTCATTTAATAACTTACCTACTTATATCCACGGTGCTAAGAGAAAATCGCCATTTGTAAAAATTCAAAATCATTTATTAGTTTTGTTGTGACTGTGAAGAGATAATTTTACTTCACACCATGCACCGGGATAATTTCTCTACAATGATATGCAATAGATGAGTAACATTTATTTCCGAAACTTAATGTTCTCATCGTACTGTGTCTTTATCAAGGGGCAGATTTGCACTCCTTCATCAATTCCTTATCTATTTCTATGAATATCCCAACCAGTCACATTTCTAGAATGAGATTTCCACTCTGCAGCGGAGTGTGCGCTGATATGAAACTTCCTGGCAGATTAAAACTCTGTGACCGACCGAGACTCGAACTCGGGACCTTTGCCTTTCGCGGGCAAGTGCTCTACCAACTGAGCTACCGATGTACTGGCAGAAGTAAAGCTGTGAGTACCGGGCGTGAGTCGTGTTTCGGTAGCTCAGTTGGTAGAGCACTTGCCCGCGAAAGGCAAAGGTCCCGAGTTCGAGTCTCGGTCGGGCACACAGTTTTAATCTGCCAGGAAGTTTCAGTCACATTTCTGTCCTTTCAATGTTCCTTAATGTGATCGCACAAATCTGGTCTTAGGTAACGAAATACGGAAAAATTTTCCACCAAAAAAAGAGAAACGCATTCAGAATGCTACCTTTTTTTCTTTTTACAAATACTCACAGAGATAAGAGACGTGAAACTAAAAAAGTTTTTTGATATACACATTTGTCTCGGCAAGCTCGAAGACGAGTGGAATACCAGGTTGAAGTCTGCAACTCCACCCCCGTTCCTCCCTTTTGGTAAAACAGCATATAGTGAACAATTGCTACGACAGAATCTTTAGATTTGGGTTCCTGGATGATAATTGCAAGCATTTCTGCCGTGTTCTGTTAATAATAACGATAGTTTCGTGTTTCTTATGAGCAATATTAGCGTTTAGGTGTGCTACGATTCACTGGAACTGTACGGTAGATACACGCGTATTCGTTTAATGTTGTCCTAACATTTAGCTACAAATCTGCCCAATTTGACATTGGCACATTCTACATATAGATACATAATTACATCTAAATGTAAACGCTGATGATCATTCTTGCCTTTACTTCAGCAGCCAAGTAGAAACACTGCCTAAGATAATCTCACGTACGCCCTAAAATTTCCATTCTCTTTTAGCGGAACTGAAGACGTTCTACCTGTTCCTGTTTATTTCAGGTGAACTTAAGAAATCGAATAATTCTCTTCAACTCTTCAACTGCATGCTTACATCGGCATCGAGGGAACCTCACAGGTGCCACCCCTTATCTCGTTCTGCATTTTCGGACCTGATCACAATTTTGGGACTATTCATGTTTCACTGTCATTGAACACTTACGTTTCACATTTGGAGGAAATTTCCCAAAATCATAGAGCTTTTTAAAAATTTTTTAGTGTATGTGACCTGTGGAAAACTATTATTCTTCAGGTGCTCTATCAGTGACAGGTCCCAAACCAAGAAAATATGGCTTCAAAACGTACCCTCTGCCATTTCGATTATAGTGACTAAATAAGGATCTTTTTCAGAACCCCCTCTGCACACACATTAAAATTTGTAATTGGTCATCTTCCTAGTGCACAAACCTCATCAAGTGCTACTATTTTCTTAACTCATTGTCACCGTGTTAGTTCGTCACATCAGGTGAGTTCGTTCTATAATGACGAACTTTGGGAAGTTGAGTAGGCTTGTTTGGTGATTGTTTTGCTACTAGGAAACCATGGTCCCGCACGTCACACACTAATTAGTCTGTTGTCCCAATAAGCTTGGTCATTATAATTGCAGTGATAATACCTACACACAACTGCAAGTGCTTAGAATGCGGAATATGAATCGTATTTCGAAAAGAAAGCAAAACAGTCTACGCTACCAATATTTTTCTCTGATCTACATCTACATGGATACTCTGCAAATCACATTTAAGTGCCTGGCAGAGGGTTCACCGAACCACCTTCACGACTCTCTATTATTCCAATCTCGTATAGCGCGCGGAAAGAATGAACACTTATATCTTTCTGTACGAGCTCTGATTGCCCTTATTTTATCGTGGTGATCGTTCCTCCCTATGTAGTTCGGTGTCAACAAAATATTTTCACTTTCGGAGGAGAAAGTTGGTGAGTGGAATTTCGTGAGAAGATTCCGTCGCAGCGGAAAACGGCTTTCTTTTAATTATTCCCAGCCCAAATCTGTGACACTCTCTCCCATATTTCACAATAGTACAAAACGTGCTGCCTTTCTTTGGACTTTTTCGATGTACTCCGTCAGTCCTATATGGTAAGGATCCCACACCGCGCAGCAGTATTCTAAAAGAGGACGGACAAGCTTAGTGTAGGCAGTCTCCTTTGTAGGTCTGTTACATATTCTAAGTGTCCTGCCAATAAAACGCAGTCTTTGGTTAGCTTTCCCCACAACATTTTCTGTGTGTTCCTTCCAATTTAAGTTGTTCGAAATTGTAATAACTAGGTATTTAGTTCAATTTAAGGTTTTTAGATTAGACTGATTTATCGTGTAACCGAAGTTTAACGTGTTCCTTTTAGCACTCATGTGGCTGAACTCACACTTTTCGTTATTCAGGGTCAACTGCAAATTTTCGCACCATTCAGATATTTTTTTAAAATCGTTTTGCAGTTTGTTTTGATCTTCTGATGACTTTATTAGTCGATAAACGACAGCGTCATCTGCAAACAACCGAAGACGGCTGCTCAGATTGTCTCCCAAATCGTTTATACAGATAAGGAACAGCAAAGGGCCTGTAATACTACCTTGGGGAACGCCAGAAATCACTTATACTCGATATATACCGTCAATTACTATGAACTGTGACCTCTCTGACAGGAAATCACAAATCCAGTCACATAACTGAGACAATATTCCGTATGCACGGAACTTCGCTACGAGCCGCTTGTGTGGTACAGTGTCAAAAACCTTCCAGAAATCCAGGAATACGGAATCGATCTGAGATCCTTTGTCAATAGCACTTAGCACTTCTTGTGAATAAAGAGCTAGTTGTGCTTCGCAGGAATGATGTTTTCTAAACCCATGTTGACTGTTTGTCAATAGACCGTTTTCTTCGAGGTAATTCATAATGTTCGAACACAATATATGTTCCAAAATCCTGCTGCATATCACCTTTAACGATATGGGCCTGTAATTAAGTGCATTACTCCTACATTTCTTGACTATTAGTGTGACCTGTGCAACTTTCCAGTCTTTGGGTACGGATCTTTCGTCGAGCGAACGGCCCCCCCTCCCCTCCCCCATCCCTCCCTTTCTTTCTCTCTTTGTAATGGTCCACAACATCACAAACACTGCTGTATACAGAACAGCTGCACTCAAGATGCACCATAAGAAATTTGCGAAATAATGGCCAAATCTTTGAAGCGTAGATAAAATTCTAATTCGGCGTCTCAATTTACTGGTTCTCCCCAAACCATACGGCCTTACTTGTATATGACACAAATGAACGGGAGACATCTCTCAGCGGCAAATTTTAAGGCGTCTCCATATTTTTGCGATCCCATGTGTAGAGCATGTAACTACTTTTATTTGCCCCTGATGAACAGGAGACATATCGCTGCTGCCGATTTTACGGCATTTCCATATTTTTGTGTTCCCATGGGCACTACATGCAATTACTTACGACAGAGTGCTCCCTTCCTGTGCGGAATTGCAACAGCAACCATATCTGTGGTACATTTATATCTACATATACGTGAGTACTCCGCAGTAACTGCCATAGAACCACCTTCAAGCTACTTCTCTACGGTTCCGCTCTCGAACGGCGCATGGGAAAAGTGAGCACTTAAATCTTTCTGTATGAGCTCCGATTTCTCTTACTTTACCATAATGATCATTTCTCGCTATGTAGATGGGCGCCAACAGAACATCTTCGCAATCGGAGGAAAGAGTTGGTGACTGAAATTTCACGAGAAGATCCTGCCGCAATGAAAAAGTCTTTGTTTTAATGCCTGCCAGCCTAATTCACGTGTCATGTCCGTGGCAGTCTCTACGCTATTTCGCGATAGTACAACACGAGCTGCCCTCCTTTGGACTTTTTCGATGGACTCCGTCAGTCCCATCTGACGCGGATCCCACACCACACAGCAATATTCCAAGAGGACGGACAAGCGTGGTGTAAGCAATCTCTTCAGTAGACTTGCTGCAGTTTCTAAGTGTTCTGCCACTGAATCGCAGTCTTTGGTTTGCTTTCCCCACAACGTTATCTATGTGATTGGTCCAATTTAAATTATTCATGATTGTAATCGCTAAGTATTTAGTTGAATTTACAGTCTTTAGTGTCGTGTGACTTATCGTATAACAGAAATTTAGCGGATTTCTTTTAGTGCTCATGTGTATGATTTTTTTCAGAGTCAATTATCCCTTTCCGCACCATACAGGTACCTTGTGTAAATCATTTTGCAGTTGATTTGATCATCTGAGGCTTTATAAGTCGGTAAATGACAGCACCATCTCGAAACAATCTAAGAGGGCTGCTCAGATTGTTTCCTAGGCCAGAGATTACTTGTGTTTTACTAGATGTCCGTCAATTACAACAAACTGTGACGTTTCTTGCAGGAAATCGCGAATCCAGCTGTACAACTGAGCCGATACTCAATAGGCACGCAATTTGACCAGAAGTGGCTTGTGCGGAGAAATGTCAAAAGCTTCTGGAGATCGCAAAATATGAAACAATTTGATATCTCCTGTCGGCAGCACTCATTACTTCATGAGAATAACGAGCAAGTTGTGTTTCACGAGAACGATATTTCCTGAATCCGTGCTATTTGTCAATAAATCGTTGGCTTTGAGGTAATTCATAATGTTCAAACATAGTATATGTTCCCAACTTCTACTGAAAGTCGACGTCAGTGATATGGGTCTGTAAATTAGCGGATTACTCCTATTGCCTTTCTTAGGTACTGGTGTGACTTGTACAACTTTCCAGTCCTTAGGTACAGATCTTTCGAGGAGCAAGCATTGGCGTATGGTTGCTAGGTATGGAGCTATTGTATCGGCATGCTCTGAAAGGAACCCGACTGATATACAGCTCTGTTGTAGGGCCTACCACTACAGTTAATCTGCCTGCAGTTGTCCCTTAAATCGATTGATGACAAAAATTCAACTCTATAAAAGCGATGGAGCAATTCATCCATGCTTTCAAGTCTCTCCATTGTAGAACAGATAATAATGTTAATCTCTCTCCAGTCCAAGACAAGGCTCGAAGCCTCACCGATTGGTTCTTTTCTGGTACGATCAATGCAGGTGTGTTATACGAGTTTACAGTGTGTTCAGTGAGGCGCTGCTTGAGACTTTTGGCTATTTCTGCCTATACTTACGCTCCAGGGTATTGGGTGAGGCTTAATAAAGAATCTTTTGTGCTCAGAAACTTGAAAATCGTAGATGAAGCGTCTCTTTGTACCTGGTGCGTCAGAGAATACTCGTCAAAATTTGCCTAACATATCACGTAATCTCGATCGGTCGACTTTCGTCGCTATCCCTGCACCGACAACACCTTCCCCCTTAACCTCAGACAAAACTCCATCTCCCCCACGTACAGAAAAGAGAATACCCAGTCTATCACCACCATCGATAGGGACATCCAGTTCCGGGTTCAACTCAGTGAGAGTAAGAAGTCGAAAGCAGCTCACTTACGATTCCTTTCTCGGGATCCATTCTCAAAAATTCAGTTTCGTAGAGTTTCCCTTAATACTCAGGGTCATGGCAAATCGATCTGAATCTATCACAGCCATCCGTTGTGGCCGAGCGGTTCTAGGCGCTTCAGTCCGGAACCGCGCTGCTGCTACGGTCGCAGGTTCGAATCATGCCTCGGGCATGGATGTGTGTGATAGGTTTAAGTAGTTCTAAGTATAGAGGACTGATAACCTCAGATGTTAAGTCCTATAGTGCTTACAGCCATTTGAACCATTTGAATCTCAGACAATACACTTGGTACCAATGACATTAGTCCCTAAAATAACTTCGACACTCACCGCGGGGACAATTAAAAAATTTGCTTCCAAGTATCTGACATTTAAATGAGATCCGATATTGCCGTTCGACTTCTGACCCGCAAGGGTAGCCGAGAGCGCTAACGCGCTGCTTGCTGGAGTCGGATAGGAGCGCTGGCCCCGGATCGAATCCGTCCAGCGGATTAACGACGAGGGCCGGTGTGCCGGCCAGCCTGGATGTGGTTTGTAGGCGGTTTTCCACATCCCGCTAGGTGAATACCGGGCTGGTCCCCACGTTCCGCCTCAGTTACACGCGTCGCAGACATTTGCAACTCGTTCGCACTATTTCACGATTTACACTAGATGCAGACAGCTGGGGTACTCTGATTCCATCCCTGGGGGTACGGGGTGGCGGCAGGAAGGGCATCTGGCCACCCCTAAAACTAACCTTGCCAAATCCGTTCTAACCACGCTGACCCTGCGATCGTTGCGGGACTATTGGGTAAGCGAAAGAAAGAAATTGCCGTTCGACTTCTACGTTTTGAAGTACAATGCAGTCCTCTCACAGGCAGAACTGGGCTCCTCCACCTTCCACTTCATAAATGCTGCTTATCTGATCACGGAAAACGGACTGCTAGTATCAAAAACACACAACATTGTTATCTTCCCGATATCGATTACAACAACTGGACTGACGGTGGACACTTTATCGTTGATGGGCACCCGACCAATATAGCGAATACTACATGTTCATACTTGCATTTACGACTCGGAAACTGCTTCCTCATCTTAGACTGGTCACAGTTGTGATGGAGATCTATCCTCACGTTGATTACTCTGAGGACTGGCCAACCTAACCTCAATATCTCCAGGAATAGCTGCACGATTATTTCGGTCATCCTGTTCATCTTGTCTTGAGTTCCGGTTATTCGATCTGTTCCCACTGTTATTGCCGGCCAGAGTGGCCGAGCGGTTCTAGGCGCTACAGTCTGGAACCGCGCGACCGCTACGGTCGCAGGTTCGAATCCTGCCTCGGGCATGGATGTGTGTGATGTCCTTAGGTTAGTTACGTTTAAGTAGTTCTAAGTTCCAGGGGACTGATGACCACAGCAGTTAAGTCTCATAGTGCTCAGAGCCATTTGAACCATTTGAACCACCGTTATTCTGCCAATTCGATTGGTCCTCATCGTTCTACTGTCAATTCGATCTGTCCCTATCATTCCGCTGCCCATTCGGCCGGTTCCTGACGTTCACTGCCAATTCGTTTCTCCTTTCGTTTCTATCATTCTTCCATGTACCAGCATTTCTTTAATTATTCTGATAGGACTAACCTCTCCTTGTTCAGATGCGTCGCCTAGCTCTACCGTGACGAATCTTGGCTGTGCTCCCTTGTTATTCTGCAGCGTCTGAAAATTGGCTTGTGCATGTCTGCCTGAATCGTATTCCAGTTCTTGCAAGTTGTGTTCCTAACTGATCCGTACATTGACCAGCGAGAGTAACATGTCAGAGATAGGTCACACAAATTCGTATCAGTTCTGTGGCACTGTACGTTTCATAAGGACGCTGGTTTCTTTGTAGCATGCGAGCATGCTCAAAGAGTCATGAACGACTCGTGAATCCAGGGTGGTTTAGATTATGCCATACTTGACTGGGCCCAGCGCTGCCTCCAACAAATATGTCGTGAGGAATGCACAGTCAAATTCCCGTACTGTAGGACATATTCGTACTACGGGCCTCATTCGAGTTGCTTTTGAGATAGCCACTCATGAATTTGTGTAGTTAAGCGGCAAAGTAGGTGGAAGTGAATATTGAAATTGTTCAACACATACTCGGGATGAATTCCTTTGGACTAATTTTTTGAAGACCTCTAACTTCCGCACCGAGAGAAAATGTTTGTAGTCTAACTCGCGAATTGCCTCACGTGGTGTCCATTTGTAGGGTTCCCTGTGTCTCTCCCATCCGCTGCCGACAATTCTCTCAACAGCCCTACGATCATCCTCGTCCTCAAGACCGGAATCTGTTTCATCGTTTTCGTTAACTGCAGCCGGTGTACGGATCGATTTAATTCCCCGTGTTGCCGGCCGCTGTAGCCGAGCGGTTCTAGGCGTTTCAGTCTGGAACCGCGCTGCTGCTACGGTCGCAGGTTCAAATCCTGCCTCGGGCATGGATGTGTGTGATGTCCTTAGGTTAGTTAGGTTTAAGTGGTTCTAAGTCTAGGGGACTGATGACCTCAGATGTTAAGTCCCATAGTGCTTAGGGCTATTTGAACCAATTCCCCATGCGCTCTGTTAGCGCTGCTATCGCTTCTTTACGTTTTTTTATTTTCTTTCTTAATTCTAATTACAAGGTTTGACGCGCTTTCTCTAATTGTAAGTGGCCGCAAAATTCTCGTCTACCTTGTTATTTACCGATTTGTGAGCACTGAGTTTGAGCCACAGAGGCCTCACACTTTCTCCTCAATGCACAATATTCAGTTTCCATATTATCATTCCTCAACTTAACCACCTCACTCATTCTCGTCTGCTCTCTTTCGAGTGCATCTAAACAACTGTCTACCCGTTGCAACTTCTTTTCAACCGCAGCGGCTACTTCAGTTTTAATTTTACCTGTTAAACTCTGAAGTTCTTTCGATTCTCGAGCTTAATTATTACCGATATTCATTGTTGTTGTTGTGGTCTTCAGTCCTGAGACTGGTTTGATGCAGCTCTCCATGCTACCCTATCCTGTGCAAGTTTCTTCATCTCCCGGTACCTACTGCAACCTACATCCTTCTGAATCTGCTTAGTGTATTCATCTCTTGGTCTCCCTCTACGATTTTTACCCTCCACGCTGCCCTCCAATGCTAAATTTGTGATCCCATGATGCTTCAGAACATGTCCTACCAACCGGTCTCTTCTTCTCGTCAAGTTGTGCCACAAACTCCTCTTCTCCCCAATTCTATTCAATACCTCCTAATTAGTTATGTGATCTATCCATCTAATCTTCAACATTCTTCCGTAGCACCACATTTCGAAAGCTTCTATTCTCTTCCTGTCCAAACTATTTATCGTCCATGTTTCACTTCCATACATGGCTACACTCCATACAAATACATTCAGAAACGACTTCCTGACACTTAAATCTATACTCGATGTTAACAAATTTCTCTTCTTCAGAAACGCTTTCCTTGTCATTGCCAGTCTACATTTTATATCTCCTCTACTTCGACCATCATCAGTTATTTTGCTCCCCAAATAGCAAAACTCCTTTACTACTTTAAGTGTCTCATTTCCTAATCTAATACCCTCAGCATCACCCGACTTAATTCGACTACATTCCATTATCCTCGTTTTGCTTTTGTTGATGTTCATCTTATATCCTCCCTTCAAGACACCATCCATTCCGTTCAACTGCTCTTCCAAGTCCTTTGCTGTCTCTGACAGAATTACAATGTCATCGGCGAACCTCAAAGTTTTTATTTCTTCTCCATGGATTTTAATACCTACTCCGAATTTTTCTTTTGTTTCCTTTACTGCTTGCTCAATAAACAGATTGAATAACATTGGGGAGAGGCTACAACCCTGTCTCACTCCCTTCCCAACCACTGCTTCCCTTTCATGCCCCTCGACTCTTATAACTGCCATCTTGTTTCTGTACAAATTGTAAATAGCCTTTCGCCCCCTGTATTTTACCCCTGCCACCTTTAGAATTTGAAAGAGAGTGTTCCAGTCAACATTGTCAAAAGCTTTCTCTAAGTCTACAAATGCTAGAAACGTAGGTTTGCCTTTCCTTAATCTTTCTTCTAAGATAAGTCGTAAGGTCAGTATTGCCTCACGTGTTCCAATATTTCTACGGAATCCAAACTGATCTTCCCCGATGTCGGCTTCTACCAGTTTTTCCATTCGTCTGTAAAGAATTCGTGTTAGTATTTTGCAGCTGTGACTTATTAAACTGATAGTTTCGCCTGTCTCATACATCTTGCTCACCAGATGGTAGAGTTTTGTCAGGACGAGCTCTCCCAAGGCCGTCAGTAGTTCTAATGGAATGTTGTCTACTCCCGGGGCCTTGTTTCGGCTCAGGTCTTTCAGTGCTCTGTCAAACTCTTCACGCAGTATCGTATCTCCCATTTCCTCTTTATCTACATTCTCTTCCATTTCTATAATATTGTCCTCAAGTATATCGCCCTTGTATAGACCCTCTATATACTCCTTCCATCTTTCTGCTTTCCCTTCTTTGGTTAGAACTGGATTTCCATCTGAGCTCTTGATATTCATACAAGTGGTTCGCTTTTCTCCAAAGGTCTCTTTAATTTTCCTGTAGGCAGTATCTATCTTACCCCTAGTGAGATAAGCCTCTACATGCTTACGTTTGTCCTCTAGCCATGCCTGCTTAGCCATTTTGCACTTCCTGTCGATCTCATTTTTGAGACGTTTGTATTCCTTTTTGCCTGCTTCAATTTACTGCATTTTTATATTTTCTCCTTTCATCAATTAAATTCAATATTTCTTCTGTTACCCAAGGATTTCTACTAGCACTCGTCTTTTTACCTACTTGATCCTCTGCTGCCTTCACTACTTCATCCCTCAGAGCTACCCATTCTTCTTCTACTGTACGTCTTTCCCCCACTGCTGTCAATTGTTCCCTTATGCTCTCCCTGAAACTCTGTACAACCTCTGGTTCTTTCAGTTTATCCAGGTCCCATCTCCTTAAATTCCCACCTTTTTGCAGTTTCGTCAATTTTACTCTGCAGTTCATAACCAATAGAGTGTGGTCAGAGTCCACATCTGCCCCTGGAAATGTCTTACAATTTAAAACCTGGTTCCTAAATCTCTGTCTTACCATTATATAATCTATCTGATACCTTTTAGTATCTCCGGGATTCTTCCATGTATACAACCTTCTTTTATGATTCTTGATATTCATTACCCCTTCTAATGCCGCCTGCCTCGCAATTGCCCTGTCTTTTACTTTAGTATTTCCATCACTCATCTCACTAATAACTCATCTCACTAATATCTTTAAACAATTCACAGTTCCGGTCCACAATTATTGCCACGCTCTGTTTCGTTATCATTGGTGTACTCCCATCCACATTCATCCTTGCAGAAGGTGTAATTCCACTCGAACTCTCCTCCTCCGTGGATGGTGTACGCTGACCATACTCCTAAGTTCAGCGAGCCTACCACCTCAATAGGGACTGGTGTCGCCGTTTCCACCTCTCTTGCGCTATCCCTTAACGGCTGTGTTATGCCGCTACTGCCGTTTCCGCCACTGAAAGTGGCTGGAATCCTTTTCATCATCGTACTTTCTACATTTGCTTCCTTGGTACTCGCCATGTCCGTTTCTGTTCCCCTATGTTCAATGTTGTTCCCTCTTGAAGAGCTTTTGGATTGGCTACGAGTACCGGTATTGCTATTTTGTATTCGAATGTAACAGCTGATTCGAATTCTTACTTGCTCCAAGCGTACAACAAAAATTTAATCTACAATTCCCATATCTTAAGGCAATCGCACAAAAAATTAACGCTTCATACGCAGTTCCTAACGTAATTAGTAGGTTGTCGCATAAGTTCGTAGCTTTTTTGTTTTGCGTGTTGGTATTCCTGTTGCTAAGGGTTTATTTATCGACTGTCATTTTTTATTTGTAGTTCACTGTTGCTCTATGAGTTTTCATACTGTCATTTTGTTATTAGGAGATAATGAGTGGAGCCGTGGACGTTAGAAAATGGAGTGCAAGATGGGGAAATCGGAACATTATCGACAAATTCTTCATCTACATCTATATGGATACTCTGCAAATCACATTCAGGTGCCTGGCAGAGGTTTCATCGAACCACCTTCACGACTCTCTATTATTCCAATCTCGTGCAGCGCGCGGAAAAAATGAACACCTGTATCTTTCCGTACGAACTCTGATTTCCCTTATTTTATCGTGGTGATCGTTCCTCCCTATGTAGGTCAGTGCCAACAAAATATTTTCGCATTCGGAGGAGAAAGTTGGTGAGTGGAATTTCGTGAGAATATTCCGTCGCAATGAAAAACGCCTTTCTTTTAATTATTCCCAGCCCAAATCTGTGTCACTCTCTCCCATATTTCACAATAGCACAAAACGTGCTGCCTTTCTTTGGACTTTTTCGATGTACTCCGTCAGTCATATATGGTAAGGATCCCACACCGCGCAGCAGTATTCTAAAAGAGGACGGACAAGCGTAGTGTAGGCAATCTCCTTAGTAGGTCTGTTACATTTTTTAAGTGTCCTGGCAATAAAACGCAGTCTTTGGTTAGCCTTCCCCACATTTTCTATGTGCTCCTTCCAATTTAAGTTGTTCGTAATTGTAGTATCTAGATATTTAGTTGAATTTACGGCTTTTAGACTAGACTGATTTATCGTGTACCGACGTTTAACGAGTTCCTTTTAGCACTCATGTGGATGACCTCATACTTTTCGTTATTCAGGGTCAACTGCCAATTTTCGCACCATTCAGATATCTTTTCTAAATCATTTTGCAGTTTGTTTTGGTCTTCTGATGACTTTATTAGTCGATAAACGACAGCTTCATCTGCAAACAACCGAAGATGGCTGCTCACATTGTCTCCCATATCGTTTATATAGATAAGGAACAGCAAAGGGCCTTTAACACTGCCTTGGGGAACGCCAGAAGTCACTTCTGTTTTACTCGATGACTTTCCGTCAGTTACTACGAACTGTGACCTCTTCGACAGGAAATCACAAATCCAGTCACATAACTGAGACGATATTTCATAAGCACGCAATTTCACTAAGAGCCGCTTGTGTGGTACAGTGTCAAAAGCCTTCCGGAAATCCAGGAATACGGAATCGATCTGAAATCCCTCGTCAATAGCACTCAACACTTCGTGTGAATAAAGAGCTAGTTGTGTTTCACAGGAAAGATGTTTTCTAAACCCATGCTGATTGTGTGTCAACAGACCGTTTTCTTCGAGGTAATTCATAATGTTCGAACACAATATATGTTCCAAAATCCTGCTGCATGTTGACTTAAATGATATGGGCCTGTAATTTAGTGGATTACTCATACTACCTTTCTTGAATAATGGTGTGACCTGTGCAACTTTCCAGTCTCTGGGTACGGATCTTTCGTCGAGCGAGCGGTTGTATATGATTGTTAAGTATGGAGCTAACACATCAGCATACTCCGAAATTAATCTAATTGGTATACTTCTGTTTGAAGCCAATAGAGGGCTGATAGCAGCAGGGGCAGCAAGAAATTTGCGCTGCGTGTGGAGATAATACCATTTGACAGACATTGAAAGAAAATGATTTTCTCATTTTGATGTTAGTGACTCACCACGCTCACAAAGACCTTCAAGGTTTGATGAAGATCGTTTAAACACCTTAAACCACAGTGATGCACGTCAGTGTACTCCAGACTTGGCAAATGTGATGAACTGTGTCCATTCCACCATCGCGTGACATTTGCATGCAAAGGGGAAGGTTCAAAATTTGGGTGTATGAGCACCGCATGCACTAAGCCAAAATCACAAAAAACAGCGGGTGGTCATATGTGCATCTCTGCTTGCTCGTTATCAATTGACTCGTTAAAAACACCAACCATTCCCATACTGTATCGTTACTGGTGACGAGAAATGGTGTCTGTGAGTTCACATAAGGGAAAGAAAGGAATGCTTCAGCCCAAACAAAGCAACAACTCTCCATGCAAAGGTCTGAGCACATCCACACAAGGATATGTCATGCATCTGGTGGCAAAGCGACAATGCGGTGTATCATGAATTGCTTCTCCGAAGTGTAAACATTACTGCTTACTTTTATTGTCAACGCAATACAAGAACAACGACCAGAAAGACTGCAGGATCGCCACCTGAATAAATCCTATCCTTCAACGAAACAGAAGATAAGAGTTGATCAGTAAATGGACCTCAATTCAGGAAAACAATTATATCTTCATCGACACTGAGAAACTGTTAATTAATTCTGGAAGAGAATCAGTTTGGCAAGTGCTTTTCCAAAAAAGGTGATGGCCACACATGTGATCTAAATCGGCCTTGAAGAGGCTCTACAGGAATTGGATAAATTGTGGGTGAGTTATTAATATCAACAATACCTTTTTCTACACATTTAATCAGGGATTAAGATATTCCAAAAACGACACGAATAAGCATATTATTAAGAATTTTTATCTACCGTGGAGCGTTGCGACTGAACACTACATTTACCGGAATAACAGCTGATGCTGTTATTTGGGAATTCGAAATACAGTAGGATAAGTGCATTACACACACACACACACACACACACACACACACACACACACACACACACAATCAGACTAACCGTTCATCACAGAGGAAAGTTATTCGCAAAGCCAAGAAAAATCCAGATTCTAAAGTGGGTTAGAGAGAAACTAGGGTCGATGGTTGAGTGTTCGGACAACAAAATTACACCGAAATTTGCATTTAAAATACGGAATACAACTGAGAAACAATTATCGGATACTACGTTTTTACTGTGATGGGTGACACCGTAAATCATTAGTAGCCACGTGGCTACCCACTGCGAAAAAAACGCACTGGATGCACATGAGTCCAAACTATAGCACACGAGAATTTATTTAAAAATAAAAATTGGTTCATAGTGAGTGCAGAATGCCGCGAACGCAGACTCTCCAACAAAGACGTGGTAACGCCTATGCAAGCCACACACTGCGAAACTCACACAAATATTACAGTGGGATTTTCATATAACCACCGGAATTTTAAATACGCATTCAGCGCACGTAACCAGCTACACAACTGATTCAGAAAACAAATCACACATGTACATATATGTGGCCTCATGCCCTCTATCGCAAATTTATTGACCACAAAAAAACGCTTTAACAAATTCGCAAAATTCGCGAACTACACTACTGGCCATTAAAACTGCTACACCACTAAGATGACGTGCTACAGACGCGAAATATAACTGACAGGAAGAAGATGCTACGATATGCAAATGATTAGCTTTTCAGAGCATTCACACAAGGTTGGCGCCGCTGGCGACACCTACGACGTGCTGACATGAGCAAAGTTTCCAACCGATTTCTCATACACAAACAGCAGTTGACCGGCGATATCTCGTGAAACGTTGTTGTGATGCCTCGTATAAGGACGAGAAATGCGTACCATCACGTTTCCGACTTTGATAAAGGTCCGATTGTAGCCTATCGTGATTGCGGTTTATCGTATCGCGACACTGCTGCTCGCGTTGTTCGAGATCCAATGACTGTTAGCAGAATATGGATCGGTGGATTCAGGAGGGTAATACGGAACGCCGTGCTGGATCCAAACGGCCTCGTATCACTAGCAGTCGAGATGACAGGCATCTTATCCGCATGGCTGTAACGGATCGTGCAGCCACGTCTCGATCCCTGAGTCAACAGGTGGGGACGTTTACAAGACAACAACCATCTTCATGAACAGTTCGACGACGTTTGTAGCAGCATGGACTATCAGCTCGGAGGCCATGGCTGCGGTTACCCTTGGTGCTGCATCACAGACTGGAGCGCCTGCGGCGGTGTACTCAACAACGAACCTGGGTGCACGAATGGCAAAACGTCATTTTTTCGGATGAATTCAGGTTCTGTTTACAGCATCATGATGGTCCCATCCGTGTTTGGCGACATCGCGGTGAACGCACGTTGGAAGCATGTATTCGTCATCGCCATACTGGTGTATCACCCGGCGTGATGGTATGGGATGCCATTGGTTACACGTCTCGGTCACCTCTTGTTCGCATTGGCGACACTTTGTACAGTGGACGTTACATTTCAGACCTGTTACGACCCGTGGCTCTACCCTTCATTCGATCCCTCAGAAACCTTACATTTCAGCAGGATAATGCACGACCGCATGTTGCAGGTTCTCTACGGGCCTTTCTGGATACAGAAAATCTTCGACTGCTGCCCTGGCCAGCACATTCTTCAGATCTCTCACCAATTGAAAACGTCTGGTCAATGGTGGCCGAGCAACTGGCTCGTCACAATACGCCAGTCACTACTCTTGATGAACCGTGTTATCTTGTTGAAGCTGCATGGGCAGCTGTACCTGTACACGCCATCCAGGCTCTGTTTGACTCAATGCCCAGGCGTATCAAGGACGTTATTACGGCCAGAGGTGGTTGTTCTGGGTACTGATTTCTTAGGATCTATGCACCCAAATTTCGTGAAAATGTAATCACGTGTCAGTTCTAGTATAATATATTTGTCCAATTAATACCCGTTTATTATCTGCATTTCTTCTTGGTATAGCAATTTTAATGGCCAGTAGTTTATAACACTGCCCCAGTATCTGGGGTCCTGTGTCGTAACCCTTGTTTCATTGTAGTTCATGGAATGACACAGCTCCAGACAGTGTTAGGCAACGGCTGATTTAGTTGCTGTCTTAGTCGGGTGTGCCTATGAAGTTCTTTGCATCTGATGCCCACTGTTCTAGTTGTTTGTACAATTAACAATATGCCACATTGGCAAGGTATGTTATAAATTGCGAGTTTTCATATGCCCAAGTCAACTTTCACATTTCCCGGTGGGCAGAGCGAAAACTTGATGTTGTGCTTCCTGAAAATCCTGCTCATTTTGGCAGAAATAGATCCTGCATAGGACAGGTAGGCCACTTTCTTTGCCTCATCTTACTATTCTTCTAAATTGTGTTGCAGAGTGGCGGGTTGAAGAGCCCTCTGAATTTGTTTGGCTGTGTGTCCATTCATCCAGAACACTGATCATAGATGCTCTATTTCTACTGCCAGACTATCTGGGTCTGAAAAGGTGTCTGCTCTGTGGACTAATGTCTTCAGAACTAAGTTCTTCTGCACTAGGTGGTGACAGCTGCTGGTTTCCAGGTATAAATCACTCTTTGTAGGTTTGCGATACATACTGTGGCCAAACGAGCCATCTGCTTCCAATTTGACAAGTACAGCAAGTGGCCATCCTTTTCGAGCTCCATGGTGAACTTAATATTTGGGTGGTGTCAGTTCAGATGTTCCAGAAACCCGTGGAGCCTATCCCTTTCAAGAGGCCAGATCACAAAGGTATCATCCACATACCTGAAGAAGCATGTTGGTTTGTATCTAGCCATCTCTTATGCCTACAAATCTCTCAATGACCATACTGGTAACCACTGAAGACAGAGAGGTGCCTATGTCTCGTGATATTGGACTCCACACAGAAAATTAGTTGAAATCAGTAAATGCCTGAACAGTCTAGCAGATCTTCATCAACTTTATCTGCAATCAATTCCAACACGCCTTTCAGTGGCACCCTAGTGAACAGAAATACATTAGAACTGACAATTATATCAGATTATGTGATCTGCAGTTGCTTAAGGCGTTGCACTAAGTCCTCCAAGTTGCGGTTGTGGCGAATACACTTCCCTACATATGAGAACAGCAGTTTCTTGTACTTGCCCGTTGAGTGCATCGATGATCCAGTGCTGCTGACAAGTGGGCGCAGTGGCACGCCCTCTTTGTGCACTTTTGGCAGTCCAAATAGTCTAGGTAGAACCGGCGCTCTCATCCGTAATTGTTTAACGATCTTGTCAGACATACCAGTTTCCCTCAAGCAGATTGGTGGCTATAGTAACGCCATTTCACATTTCCTTGTAACAAAACGTTCAAAATTTCATCCTCTACAGCCTCTCAAATTTTTAAAACGTCGTCCAGTAACACCTTTTACAAGACTCAGTCACTTCGAAAATTCCATTGTTAAAACACAAAGGTGTAACCACACAGTAGCTAAAATACTGTAACAGTGACTGGCTGATCTCCTGGAAAAAATAGGATGAACTAGTCACCAAGCAAGCAGGCGTCACAATAAGCAGTGTGTAGTGGCGGATCCTTTCGTCAAGAGGAGGAATCGATGTGCAGAGTGGAGTGCCCTATCCAGAGGCACATTAATACTAGCCATTCCGTCCGACCTCAGCAGCTGGCAGGAGGAACGTCACGGCTTTATCGTTTGTTGCACTGACTACGGCTTGTTGTTCCTCAGCCCTAGCTATTCCTCTCACAAACGCATGTAGAGAAGTGAGCGAGTAATTTCCATGCATCGTCCCACACTAAGAGCGTTGGACAACAAGAGAGGGCATCGTAAAACGAGAGTTCATTTTATGTTTCCAAAAGCTCTTTAAAAAACTTTTTACAAAATCTTCCGACAGTCAGTATCACAAATGATGACTAATTTCGGCTGGTCATGCAGTAATCTTCAGATATGGAATAATAAGCCTAAAAGGAAATTGCTTTAAGGTAACATTGTCTGAATAGATTTCAGGAAGAATTCTAAACAGAATCGTGTAATTAAATCGCTGACATGTCAGTTATAAAATCAAGCATAGTGTCAGCTAGTAAAACTAGGCTAGGACACAGTTTGCACATCGCTATGCATTCTCAAATGAGAGTCGATCTCAGTGCAATGTTGGCTATGACAATGAGATAGGCATTCAAGAACAAAGAAAAAGAATAATTGAAATAGTCACAAAAATGAAATAATAAGATGCGTTAGTATAATTTAATAAGATAATTATACAAAGAAACAAACCATTCTTAAAACACCTCTCGTTAGTGTACAACACTTCGAATACAGAATCGTAACATAAGTAACTTGTCAACCACAGAAATACTGTATATGGAATGCAAGTAGGTCCAGTAGTAAATGACCCGTTCAAAGTTATAGACAAACTGACTGCTGTGGCTGCTCGCACAGGTCCACAAGGAAGGACACACTAGCTGCTAGGTCGTGCGTGGGAGCACACAGCTACAAAAATAGTAGTGAACGACAAAATAGTATAGATCATGCTGACATCAAATTGTTAATATTTAATCCAGAAAGTACATGCACTATGCAATGGCATACGATAGCTGACACGTAGAAGTTGACAACTTGTGAGTGATATAAGACAAATTTAAGGTGAATTGCATAGTAAAATAACAAATCTGTAAATAATAAAATAGATAAAAAGCAGTCCAGGCTGCAAAACGGGTGAGAGCCATCTCTTCACAGGTAAGCACATCAGTGTTAGATGTCTTCATGCATGAACGAACCGAAGAAGAAGGAACGAGGTCCAGACGACTAAACGTCCATCCGATTCACATGACAAACCTCCAAAGTGTACCGATACACAGTTACAGAATGTCATGGAAAACACTGAAAAAGTATGCCTGATGAAGGAGTTGTATACGCTGAATTTATGGCAAGGACACAACCAATAATTCCGATTCGTGTTGTGGAACACTGACTTCGCTGCACAACGCGTAGAGTTGCTGCAGTATGGAATTGCCAACTCGATGTGTTACCCCAGCTCTGTTAGACACGACACCCTACTGGGCTGGAGCCGTAATTGCTGCCAGATGTGGAGTGCTAAGTTTCGTACACTGTACGCCCCCAATCACGTACAAAGTTGATCATATATACTTCCTACTATACTGCCTAATCTGCTTGGGTGGTCCAGCTTCGCTGCTTTTGTGTCGAACATTGCAGCCTGAAGTCTTTCTTAACGCAGAAGACAGAGAACTCTTTGTATCTAGCGGTTGGCGAATCTGGTTTTACATTTTATTCGACTCATTCAAAGTTTATCGCCATGGTATCATCTCATGTTTAACCATTCCATGTTCTGAACAATCAGCCAGTAATCTATAGTGAATGGGGGACTGCCAGTTTGGTGCAGAAGTTGGCCTCCACCACAGAACTGGACTTCCAGAGTGGGGGAGGGTGATGGGGTACCAGTAGCTTCTCGCCGACATATCTCCTCCATCTCCGCCCCCCTTGTTGAGTGGTGTGTATCATACATGTCTGCTATCCATAAAAAGGAAACAAGATGCATCCAAACAATCATATGGGGATTAGCGTTATGCAGTACACAAGCACACTTTTTGGCACAATACTGGAAAACAGAGACTGAGGAAAGGTATGAGAGGACCAAGCCGGTTTTTATGGATGGAATATTCTTGTGTGGATGATATGTTTAGCCTTAGACAAATAGATGAGAAGGTGTATTTTAAAGCCAGGTAATGTATTCAATATTTTTGGATTTAAAAAAAGTGCTTGATTCTGTATTTGTCTACACATTATGGGAAGTGATGGAATATGTAGCTACAGAAGGGCAGCAAATGTGCCTTACTCAGAGAATATCCTAGCAAACATATGCAGTAGTTAAAGTAGTTGAATGAGTCATTCCAAACATTGAAGGGACACGGACAGGTCTCCTTCTAAAGTGGGAAACACACACACACACTCACACAAGCACAACTTATACACACATTACCACTGTCTCTGGCTGTTGCAGCTAGACTGCATGCAGGCAACCACACCTGATGGGAGAAGAAATCTGTGGCTGGTGGTGTTAAGGAGGAGGCTGGAGTGGGAAGGGGGAACAATACCTGGGTAGGGGGTAAGAGAAGGTGTAGTTCTGCTTGTGGGAGTGTGCAGGGAGGTGGTGGGGACAGAGTAGGGCTGCTAGAGATGGACAGGGGAAAGGAACTGGGAAAGGAGAGAAGTGCAGGATGATTCAAAAAGAAGTAGTTTACTTTTTTATTACAGACAACTATAAAAGATAGAAACACATTGCACATATCACTGGACAGAGTATCACTGGACAGAGGAAGGTTCAAAGTTTTGACACTGCTGAGAGGAAGGTTCAAGTTTTGACACCGCTGTGGTCGTAACACTGTGGCTACTAAACCTGAAGAGAAATAATTTTGTGTGTTGGAATTTGCGTGACATTAGTCCACTGTTCTAGTGCAACATGCATGCCCCTGTCGATTCAGCAAGCAGCCGCCTCTGCACAAGTAGATTTATGAATGGCATACAAAATTCTAGGAAGCTGGTAGCATTTGCAAAGGGAAGAGCACTAGTTGGCCGCAAAATTCTGATGAAAATGTCGAGCGCATTCGAGATGCGTTCACACGGAGCCTTCGGAAGTCCACAAGATGGGTAAGCCAGGGGCATCAACTTCCTCGAACAACGGAATGGAGTGTCCTGGAACCACATCTGCATATGAAGCCTTACAGTTTGCAGTTACTGCAGCAACTGCGTCCCGACGATCACAACGAAAGGTACGAATTTCAGGTCTCCAGGATACTCCCCACCTCCTCCCTGCATGCTCCCACAAGCAGAACTACACATTCCCCCACCCTCTACCCTCCTATAGTCCCCCCTCACCATCCCAACCTCCTCCATACCACCACCACCCAAGGACTGCTTCTTCCATCAGCGCACACTTTTTCTGAACGACTAATCTTTTCAGACGAATCGACTTTCCATCTACCAAGTAAAGCGAACCACCGTAATGTAAGACTTTGGGGGTCACAAACTCCTAGTGTCGTTGTCGAACGTGATCCACCGAAACTGAATGTACACTCCTGGAAATTGAAATAAGAACACCGTGAATTCATTGTCCCAGGAAGGGGAAACTTTATTGACACATTCCTTGGGTCAGATACATCACATGATCACACTGACAGAACCACAGGCACATAGACACAGGCAACAGAGCATGCACAATGTCGGCACTAGTACAGTGTATATCCACCTTTCGCAGCAATGCAGGCTGCTATTCTCCCATGGAGACGATCGTAGAGATGCTGGATGTAGTCCTGTGGAACGGCTTGCCATGCCATTTCCACCTGGCGCCTCAGTTGGACCAGCGTTCGTGCTGGACGTGCAGACCGCGTGAGACGACGCTTCATCCAGTCCCAAACATGCTCAATGGGGGACAGATCCGGAGATCTTGCTGGCCAGGGTAGTTGACTTACACCTTCTAGAGCACGTTGGGTGGCACGGGATACATGCGGACGTGCATTGTCCTGTTGGAACAGCAAGTTCCCTTGCCGGTCTAGGAATGGTAGAACGATGGGTTCGATGACGGTTTGGATGTACCGTGCACTATTCAGTGTCCCCTCGACGATCACCAGTGGTGTACGGCCAGTGTAGGAGATCGCTCCCCACACCATGATGCCGGGTGTTGGCCCTGTGTGCCTCGGTCGTATGCAGTCCTGATTGTGGCGCTCACGTGCACGGCGCCAAACACGCATACGACCATCATTGGCACCAAGGCAGAAGCGACTCTCATCGCTGAAGACGACACGTCTCCATTCGTCCCTCCATTCACGCCTGTCGCGACACCACTGGAGGCGGGCTGCACGATGTTGGGGCGTGAGCGGAAGACGGCCTAACGGTGTGCGGGACCGTAGCCCAGCTTCATGGAGACGGTTGCGAATGGTCCTCGCCGATACCCCAGGAGCAACAGTGTCCCTAATTTGCTGGGAAGTGGCGGTGCGGTCCCCTACGGCAATGCGTAGGATCCTACGGTCTTAGCGTGCATCCGTGCGTCGCTGCGGTCCGGTTCCAGGTCGACGGGCACGTGCACCTTCCGCCGACCACTGGCGACAACATCGATGTACTGTGGAGACCTCACGCCCCACGTGTTGAGCAATTCGGCGGTACGTCCACCCGGCCTCCCGCATGCCCACTATAAGCCCTCGCTCAAAGTCCGTCAACTGCACATACGGTTCACGTCCACGCTGTCGCGGCATGCTACCAGTGTTAAAGACTGCGATGGAGCTCCGTATGCCACGGCAAACTGGCTGACACTGACGGCGTCGGTGCACAAATGCTGCGCAGCTAGCGCCATTCGACGGCCAACACCGCGGTTCCTGGTGTGTCCGCTGTGCCGTGCGTGTGATCATTGCTTGTACAGCTCTCTCGCAGTGTCCGGAGCAAGTATGGTGGGTCTGACACACCGGTGTCAATGTGTTCTTTTTTCCATTTCCAGGAGTGTATTTTGTGCCATTACGGGAACAATGGAGTGTTTCCATTTGCATAATTCACAAAAGCTGGTGTTGGTGGGAAGGAACCAAATGGCATTGTGAAACAATCAATGAAGTGAAGCACTTTGTGCTGGGCACCATGTTAAGCCACTGGGTGGTTCAGCTGTCCCTTGGCCACAATGAGTCGACGGCTATTCGTGTGGACAAGAAACTGTTGGCTGTCATGCCTACGTAGAAAGCAGCACAGTAGTTACAACTAAGTTTGTAGATCACATTACTGCTTTCACAGCCCTACGTTTGATGGGATATACAGGGTGATTCAAAAAGAATACCACAACTTTAGGAATTTAAAACTCTGCAATGACAAAAGGCAGAGCTAAGCACTATCTGTCGGCGAATTAAGGGAGCTATAAAGTTTCATTTAGTTGTACATTTGTTCGCTTGAGGCGCTGTTGACTAGGCGTCAGCGTCAGTTGATGCTAAGATGGCGACCGCTCAACAGAAAGCTTTTAGTGTTATTGAGTACGGCAGAAGTGAATCGACGACAGTTGTTCAGCGTGCATTTCGAACGAAGTATGGTGTTAAACCTCCTGATAGGTGGTGTATTAAACGTTGGTATTTCAGCCAATAAAGTTTTTGGTCCCTTTTTCTTCGAAGGTGCTACTGTAACTGGACTACAGTATCTGGAGATGTTAGAGAATTGTCTGTTCCCTCAGCTCGAACAAGAAGCACAACAATTCATATTTCAGCAGGATGGAGCGCCACCACATTGGCACTTATCTGTCCGTAACTACCTGAACGTCAATTACCCGAGGCGATGGATCGGCCGCCAGGCAGCCCGTGACAGAGCACTTCATCACTGGCCTCCAAGAAGCCCTAATCTTACCCCCTGCGATTTTTTCTTATGGGGGTATGTTAAGGATATGGTGTTTCGGCCACCTCTCCCAGCCACCATTGATGATTTGAAACGAGAAATAACAGCAGCTATCCAAACTGTTACGCCTGATATGCTACAGAGAGTGTGGAACGAGTTGGAGTATCGGGTTGATATTGCTCGAGTGTCTGGAGGGGGCCATATTGAACATCTCTGAACTTTTTTTTTGAGTGAAAAAAAACCTTTTTAAATACTCTTTGTAATGATGTATAACAGAAGGTTATATTATGTTTCTTTCATTAAATACACATTTTTAAAGTTGTGGTATTCTTTTTGAATCACCCTGTATGATGCCTGTGAGCAGACTGGAGTAGGTGGTGGTGGGAGGCTGTATGGGACTGGTGTTGCATCTAGGTCTGTTTGCAGGTGAGATGAGCCATGAGACAAGAGGTTTGTGTCAGCGGTGGAGTAGAGATGTACAACGATATTGGGTAGATTCAGTGGGCGGTGGAATGCCACTATGAGATAGGTAGTAGAAAATCTACAGAGAATGTGATTCAGTTGCTCTAATCCTGAGTCATTAGGGGAGTGTTCCTCTGCGGCCACATGGTTTGAATGTGTGTGGGGGGGAGGGGGGGAGGGGGGGGGAGGTGACTGGAGAAACAAGGCATGGGAGATATGTTTCTGTGCAGGGGTAGTTTCGGTCTGTTAAGGCATCAGTGAGAGCATTGGTACATTTGGAGCGGGGCTGCTCGTCATTACAGATGCAACGGCCATGGATGGCTATATGGAAGGGACTTCTTGGTATGGAATTGGTGGCAGCTGTCGAAGTGGAGGTATTGCTTGTGGTCGCTAAATTAATAAGAGATGATACTGATCCCCAATAGTACACAAATAGATCAAATGGAAAATAAGCGTACTGCATTGTGGGCCGGGTGTCCCCTATTCGGGGAAGTTCGGCCGCCGAGGGCAAGTACTTATTGCATTCGACGCCACTTGGGCGACTTGCGCGTCGGAGATGGGGATGAGATGATGAAAACACCACACCCAGTCCCTGAGCGGAGAAAATCTCCTACCTCAGCCGGGAATCGAACCCGGACTCCTTGGCGTAGTATTCTGCTGCGCTGACCACTCAGCTAACGGGGACGGACACATAAATAAAACAGAACACTGCTACAGAAGCAACCAAAAAAGCATGTCGAATTTAAAAGAACGCAAAATCTCCCAGACTGGCGATGTTTTACTGAAACTCGAAACTAAGCACGGATTTCAATACGAGACGCTTTCAGTTGTTTAAACAACGAACCTCTCTGTCTCGAAATCTGGCAGAAAATCGAAAGAGATTCTGGTAATATGTAAAGTACACCAGTTGCACGACAAAATCAATACCTTAAATGCGGGATTGGAAAGGTAATGTTACTGACGACAGTGTGTAACCTTCCCCCTCCTTCCTTTTTCCGTTTACTGTCCACATTAAACAATTCTGAGTCCAAGTAATTAATAAGCGAAGTCTTTTATGTAGATTTGAGAGGAACGAAGATTACAATAAACTTTCAAGTTTACTTACCTTGTCATGTTGAGATAGCTCCAGTTCTTCTTGTCTAGGCGTCTGATTCATGAAGCTGAAAATTTAACATCAGGTCCTCATGGTTGGTTTGAACGCCTCGGTTGTTTGAACTAAATACATTGGAAGATTGTTGTCGCAGTATTTTTTACCTAAATATATTTTCCACTGATTTCCTCACATTTTGATATCTCATACAGAATTTTGATTTTTCACATTAACAAAGCCGAAATTACATTGTTCACACCTATCATAAAAAAATACGTCCGATCACATCAGAGGCAAGCTTACGACCCCTACACTCTGCGGAAATAAGAATATTTCATAGGGTTTACACTTTTTCTTAACAATTGAATTTATACTAGTTTTCTTTACACTATTAATTTCCATTACTATTTCATAAATGAAACTAGCAATGAACGTAGTAAACAGTACAGCATTGCGAAATTGATAATATAAATTTGAAGTGTGCAAATAATTCGTAATTTCAAACGTTTCTAAAAAATGAACTGTGCATTCAGAAGTAGTACTTATCGATTATAACATCGAACCTATTTTATAAAGTAATTCCTTTTCAGAAATTTTAGCTTTAAATATAACATACTGTGTATATAATTACTGAAAGTTTTCAGAAAAACAACTGAGATAATATTAACCTGTCCAAAATGCGAAAAAAATACTGGTATCGACAACTAGTGTTGAGGAAAACTAATGCTAGAGAAGGATGTTTCGTTACAAGTACAAGTAAAGCGAAGATACTAAACACGGTTTTCCGAAATGTCTTCACCAAAGAAGACAAATTAAATATTTCACAATTCGAATCAAAAACAGCTGCCAACTTGATTAACTTAGAACTAGATATCCATGGCTTAACAAAGCAGCTTAATAGAAGCAAGTCTTCCAGAGGACGCTGATACAGTAGCCCCATACTCAGCAGTCGCACACAACCGCTCGCTCCACGAAAGATCCATATCTGAAGACTGGGAAGTTGCACAAGCCACATCAATACTCAAGAAAGGAAATATGAGTAATCCACTAAATTACTGATCCATATCACTAACATCGATTTTCAGTAGGTTTTTGAAACATATACTATCTTCAAACATTATGAAATACGTTGAAATGTTTGAAGATAGTATATGTTTCAAAAACCTACGTTGTATTTCATAATGTTTGAAGATAGTATATGTTTCAAAAACCTACGTTGTATTTCATAATGTTTGAAGATAGTATATGTTTCAAAAACCTACTGAAAATCGATATGGAATCAGTGTGAGATTCTGTGTTAATACTTTTCATTACTTTGCGTGAGTAAAGAGCTAGTTCTGTCTAACAAGAATGATATTTTTTGATCCGTGCTGAAATACGTTGTATTTCATAATGTTTGAAGATAGTATATGTTTCAAAAACCTACTGAAAATCGACGTTAGTGATATGGATCAGTAAAGGATTTATTGACAAATTGTCAGCACGGATCAAAAAATATCATTCTTGTTTGACAGAACTAGCTCTTTACTCACGCGAAGTAATAAACGCTATCAACACGGAATCTCACACTGATTCCATCTTTCTAGACTACCAGAAAGTTTTTGGCACCGTACCCCCCAAGTGACTTCCAATCAAATCGCTTCCTACGGAGTATCGCCTCAGTTGTTTGACTGGATTCGTGATTTTTTGATAGGCAAGTAGCTCACGAAAAGTCATCGAGTAAAACAGAAGTGATGTCTGGGGTTCCCCGAGAAAGCCCTCTGCTGTACCTAATCTATAAAAACGATTTAGGGGACAATCCGAGAGCCCTCTAACATTGTTTGCAGCTAATGCTGCCATTATTGCCGCGTAAACTCATCAGATGATCAAAACCACCGACAAAGTGATTTAGACAAGATATACGTATGATGCGAAAAATATCAAACAATGAAAAGTATGAGATCGTCTCCATGACTACTAAAAGGAAAACGCTACATTTTGGTTACATGATAAATCACACAAATCTTAAGGCAGTGGATTCAACTAAATACTTGGCATTACAGTTAAAAACAATATGGAACTCTCTCACAGATAATGTTGTGGAGAAACCCTATCAGACACAGTCGTTATTGTCAGAACACTTAGAAGATGCAACAGGTCTACTAAATAAACTGCCTACACTAAGCTTGTCCTTCCTCTTCTGGAGTTTTGCTGTGAGACGCGGATCCGCATCAGATTGGATTGACAGAGGACGTCGAAAAACTTCAAAGAAGGGCAGCTTGTTTTGTATTATCTCGAAATAAAGAAGAGAGCATCACGGATATAATACGCCAGTTGGGGTGGCACTAATTAAAACAAAGGCGTTTTTCGTTGCGGCTGGCACTTTTTACGAAATTTCAGTCACCAATTTATTCCTCCGAATGCGAAAGAGTACAATATGTACAAGAATTAAGAGGGAAGAACAAGAATGCAAGACCAAGAACGAAGTGCTCAGATTAAAAAGCATTTAACAAAAAAATGGTTCAAATGGCTCTGAGCACTATGGGACGCAACTGCCGAGGTCATTAGTCCCCTAGAACTTAGAACTAGTTAAACCTAACTAACCTAAGGACATCACAAACATCCATGCCCGAGGCAGGATTCGAACCTGCGACCGTAGCGGTCTTGCGGTTCCAGACTGCAGCGCCTTTAACCGCACGGCCACTTCGGCCCGCCAGCATTTAACACAGAGATTTACTTTCCATCCCTATTGTTCAGTCTGTACATCGAAGAAGCAATGATTTTCACCCCTACTTTTCAGTCTATATACGAAAGAAATAGTGACGGAAATAAAAGAAATGTTCGAGAACGTGATTAAAAATCAGGGTGAAAGGATATCAACGATAAGATCCTCTTATGACGTTGCGATCCTCAATGAAACTGAGTAAGAACTGCAGGACGTGTTGAATGGAATGAACCGTCTGATGAGTAGGGAATATGGTCTGAGAGTATACCGAAGAAAGACAAAAACAATGAGTAGTATCAGAAATGAGGTTAGCGATAAACTTAACATCAGAACTGGAGACCACGAAGTGGGCGAAGTGAGGCAATTTTTCTACTTTGGAAGCAAAATAACCCAAGACGAACGAAGCAACGAGGACATGAAAAGCAGATTACCACGAGCAACATCGGCTTTAATCTCAGGACGAAATTTCTGAGATAGTACCTCTGGAGCAGAGCATTGTATGTTGGTGAATTATGAACATTGAGAAAACCGGAAAAGAAGGGAATCGAAGCGATTTAGATGTGGTTCTATGGAAGGGTGTTGGAAATAAGACGGACTGATAAGTTCAGAAAGGTTCTCCACAGCATCAGCGAAGACAGCGGGAAAAACCGACAAGAAGAAGGATCTGTATGAAAAGACATCAGGGAATAATTTCCACGGTACTAGAAGTAGCTATAAGTTGGCACAAGAGAGGGGGGAGAAAACCTTGAGCATTAATCCCGCACTATACATTGACTTGGGGGAAGGGGGAGGCTCAAGTTCGGGTACAGATACTGACCACAGGACGCGTGGGTGAGGTGTGGGGACGTCTCTGACTGGTTCAGGCCAGCACATCTCACCATCAGCCCCTTTGCATGTTCTCTTTATTCCCTCTCCTTGCAGTCCATCTCTTTGACGTCTTTGAAAATTTTAGGCCACGACTTTCATGAGAGGAGAAAAGAGACTGATGGCCTCGTTGTTTACTCCTTTTAAGCTGTCCCAAAATTAATTCATTTGTTCATGAATTGGTAGTAATGAATGTTGTTGTTGTGGTCTTCAGTCCTGAGACTGGTTTGATGCAGCTCTCCATGCTACTCTATCCTGTGCAAGCTTCTTCATCTCCTAGTACTTACTGCAACCTACATCCTTCTGAAACTGCTTAGTGTATTCGTCTCTTGGCCTCCCTCTACGATTTTTACCCTCCACGCTGCCCTCCAATGCTAAATTTGTGATCCCTTGATGCCTCAGAACATGTCCTACCAACCGGTCCCTTCTTCTTGTCAAGTTGTGCCACAAACTCCTCTTCTCCCCAATTCTATTCAATACCGCCTCATTAGTTATGTGATCTACCCATCTAATCTTCAGCATTCTTGTGTAGCACCACATTTCGAAAGCTTCTATTCTCTTCTTGTCTACACTATTTATCGTCCATGTTTCACTTCCATACACGGCTACACTCCATACAAATACTTTCAGAAATGACTTCCTGATACTTAAATCAATACTCGATGTTAACAAATTTCTCTTCTTCAGAAACGCTTTCCTTGCCATTGCCAGTCTACATTTTATATCCTCTCTACTTCGACCATGATCAGTTATTTTGCTCCCCAAATAGCAAAACTCCTTTACTACTTTAAGTGTCTCATTTCCTAAACTAATTCCCTCAGTATCACCCGACTTAATTCGACTACATTCCATTATCCTCGTTTTGCTTTTGTTGATGTTCATCTTATATCCTCCTTTCAAGACACTGTCCATTCCGTTTTAGCCGAGCGGTCTAGGGCGCTGCAGTCATGGACTATGCGGCTGGTCCCTGCGGAGGTTCGAGTCCTCCCTCGGGCATGGGTGTGTGTGTTTGTTCTTAGGGTAATTTAGGTTAAGTAGTGTGTAAGCTTAGGAACTGGTGACCTTAGCAGTTAAGTCACATAAGATTTCACACACATCCATTCCGCTCAACTGCTCTTCCAAGTCCTTTGCTGTCTCTGACAGAATGACAATGTCATCGGCGAACCACAAAGTTTTTATTTCTTCTCCATGGATTTTAATACTTACTCGGAATTTTTGTTTTGTTTCCTTTACCGCTTGCTCAATATAGAGATTGAATAACATTCGGTAGAGGCTACAACCCTGTCTCACTCCCTTGCAAACCACTGCCTCCCTTTCATGTCCTTCGACTCTTACTACTGCCATCTGGTTTCTGAACAAACTGTAAATAGCCTTTCGCTCCCTGTATTTTACCCCTGCCACCTTTAAAATTTGAAAGAGAGTATTCCAGTCAACATTGTCAAAAGCTTTCTCTAAGCCTACAAATGCTAGAAACGTAGGTTTGCCTTTCCTTAATCTATTTTCTAAGATAAGTCGTAAGGTCCTGCGGATCAAGAAAGTTCTTAGCTGGATTACAAGAGAGAAAAATGTGCTGAGACGACGGTCTGATAGATGGCGGATAGCAAATACTCGTACAGGCGTGAGTCCCTAAAGACCATAATGCATGTAGACGTGGCGGCCTTTATGCAGAACTGCATGTCATATGCCCAATCCTGATGAACATGATTGCAATCCCGAGTTTTAACACGAAACTGTAGTACGCCGGTGCTTAGTTCAGTTGTGACTTTTATTATATCGCATCATAGCACAGAAGCACGATCAAAAATTAGCGCCGGCTGAAAGCGTGGGACGTAGAAACTAATTCTTCTTCCGGAGACAATCCTCCGCGATACACCCATCTGTCACAATTTCCGTTTGGCAATAACCGCAGCTCCCGCGGTGCGCCGAAACAATAACACACAGCGCCCGCCCTTAATACGACGGCTTTTTCCCTTTTTGTCTTCTAAGCTCCCGAATTACAGGGCTGAAAATTTAATAGCTGTCAAGCTGTCCGCAGCCGCCCGGCGCCAGTCCCTAAGGGCTGCTCTCGGCCGGTAACAAAGGCGCCCCGGGGCCTCTCCATCACTGCACGGCGCGCGCCATCCGAGAGCAGCTGAAGGGCTCGCCGGCACGGGTGGGAGGGAGGGAGGGGAAGGGAAAAGGCGAGGGAAGGCGGTTAGCGTCTGCCGGGACTTCGCCCTTCACCCTTGCTCTCCCCTTCACTAGCTAAATTATTGTACAAATTCCGACAAGCAAAGTCATAAACTTGACTCGTTCGCTTCCGGCGGCGTCGCTCAGAGGAACCCTTTGCTATATAGAGTCGCATTACTTGTCTGAAATGCAGCGTCCGTGGATAACATGCGCACGACGTGATATCAAAGAATAATGGCAAAATTCGAAAGGTTTTTCAGCGTAATTGACTTATTAAAGGTACACAGACTCTTCGAAATCTTCAAGCTAACAGGTTCCAAATACAGGAAGCGCAATGTTATCTACAATCGGCACAGAAACTAGACTACAGACTACAATCATATGAGTGAAACATGAAATGGAAGCGGTGGTTGACACTGAAGTGTGACAGTGTGACAGAGTTCTAGCGTATCCCAGATGTTATTCAGTCAGTGCACTGAGCAAGTATTAAAGGAAAGCAAGGAGAAATTTGGAATGGGAATTAAAGTTCACGAAGAAGACCTATCTCGACTGGTGGCTTTCAGATTTAAAATGTCAACGATCTAGTGTGGCCGGCCGCGGTGGCCGAGCGGTTCTAAGCGCTTCGGTCCGGAACCGAGCGACTGCTACGGTCACAGGTTCGAATCCCGCCTCGGGCATGGATGTGTGTGATGTCCTTAGGTTAGTTACGTTTAAGTAGTTCTAAGTTCTATGGGACTGATGACCTCAGATGTTGAGTCCCATATTGCTCAGAGCTATTTGAACCATTTTTTGATTTATTGTGCTCAGATTATTGTCTATCAGAACACTTCTAGCAACGGTTGGAATCTCAGTTATAGATTTTATGTAAAAAAGTTGCTTATCTATCAAGATGCGCCTACGTTTGTTCTTCGTTCTCATTTGTCAAGTGGAGTTCACACCGAAATCTTCCACTAAAAAACGTGTTTGTCGATACAGAACGTCATTCCTGTAGACCGCAGTACCATCACAACAATGCTGGTAGAGTAGTTTGGAGCACACCAAATGAACAGACTGCAGGGATCACACTGCATCTAAACTGCGACCCATCCCTAAATGAGGAACTATTTTTCTAGAACTGGTTTCGCTGAAGATGGACAAGATATTTGTCGACGATTGCGGAGTCTTTCTTTGAGGGAAATACTTATGGTAGTTTAACAAGCGAACAGAATAATGCCTTGAAACCAATAATATGTCACCTCATGAGAGATGTTGACTAGGAGGCTCAAGGGAAGTCTCTAGCAAGAACAGATGCTGTGCTGGTAGCATGTCTACGATCACTTAATACAACATCGCTGGTTCGAAGTCTTGAGGCACTTAAGGCAAATAAAGATCTCTGGAATTTAGCCTTTGTCGACATTGTACAAAACGGCACTGAATAGTCTCTCCCTCTTAGGGGTATCAATTACAATCCCAAAATGACGCTACAGGTGATATTGAGCTCCCAACCCATTTACTTTCTCATCAGCCCCAAATCTCACGACTATCGAGCCACATGTGATGACAACCATACGTGTTTTTTGTGCCTCTCGAGTTCCGCATAAACGATAATGACTAGAAAATGCATGCAACCCAGAACCCAGGCATCCACGACTGCTGCTCACAGTGTTTCCTATAAGTACTTAATAGTGTGTTACTTGCATTATGTATTTCTGTGTTGCCAAACCGCAGGTTCGTCTACGCGGTGCTCCAACGACACAATATTTTTCTCATAGATGTCGTGATTCCAATAACTGTAGACATACTTGTATTCGAATCCAGCGATTATAGAGGAACGCAATAACTTCATTTCATCCTAATGATCATTAAATTAACAGTAGTCATTTCGAGTCGTATGACTACTTACATTACCTTCTTGCAAGGAGCAATCCAGGGATGCTACCAATGCCTGCGCCACTGAATGAACACGATCACCCAAAATAGTTTCGTAGACACAGGTACTATTTTCTTTATCTTTATGATCATTAGGCCATATTGAAACCACGGTGTGATAGCTCAAACCATTACAAATTCTCCCTGTTCTTCGTATTGCGATCGCTTGCTCTGAACTGTATTCTTCTTCATGTGTTATTATTGCCAATGAAAAAGCAGTCTCGAAGGACGATTTTACTTGTTTCCCGTGGTCCATAGTCCGATTGCTATGCTTCTAGGGCCAGATGCAGCCTCCGTTTTCCATTCACTTGGTTTGACACCAACATCTTTACCATGAAAGTTTTGCTAATGCACTTCCAGTCAAATTATTTCCATTGACACTGTGTCTAGACACACGTCAGATGTTCCAGTCCACATTAACACCCTACTGGATCAGCAAGACTATTATTCTTCACTGTTATGTTTAGCGGATAATATGTTTCTAAGAATGACGTCGTGACACTAGAGGTGCCCGACACGCCCTGTAGATTTAAGGCTCGTTTAGCTGCTTCGACCATGGCTGTCCAGAGAACGTGGCATCAAAAAATGGTTCAAATGGCTCTGAGCACTATGGGACTTAACTTCTGAGGTCATCAGTCCCCTAGGACTTAGAACTACTTAAACCTAACGAACCTAAGCACATCACACACATCCATGCCCGAGGCAGGATTCGGATCTGCGACCGTAGCGGTCGCGCGGTTCCAGACTGAAGCGCCTAGAACCTCTGGGCCACTCCGGCCAGCTACGTGGCATCACAACGAACGGTGACACACAGTCAGACGCATGAAGAAGTCAGTTACAGATCATTCACGAAACATGCGCCAGCCGGTGTGGCCGAGCGGTTCTACGCCTTTCAGTCTGGAACCGCGCGACCGCTACGGTCGCAGATCCGAATCCTGCCTCGGGCATGGATGTGTGTGATGTGCTTGGGTTCGTTAGGTGTAAGTAGTTCTAAGTTCTAGGGGACTGATGACCTCAGATGTTAAGTCCCATAGTGCTCAGAGCTATTTGAACGAAACATGCCCCATGCGATATACTTGGGTTTTCATGTTGGATTGAACAACTGTCTATTTGTATTTGTGTCTGGCTGTTTAGATCAATAAACACTTGTGTGACATCGGTACAGGTGGGAAACAACGTACCTGCAGTTCATTGAAAACCCTGCTGTACGGGAAGGTGTAACGACAGCGGCCCGCTTTTGAAATCTGTTCACTGAGTTGCCTGTCTAGAGGCACGAACAAATTCGATGCGGTCTAATGGAGTGGATGATTTGTCTACATGTTCTGACATGCCAGCCCCCCAGCGATGTCCTCTGCAACTACCCCTCGGCGCATATTACGAATCGAAACTTACAGATCTACTGTATCCACTAATATACACTGAAATGAAATGACATGAACCCCCTTGCTTCTTTACAGAGCGTAGGGGAACGATGCGGGAGACCTGCACCGCTTTACTAGGCAAGGTCCTAGTGGAGGTGGTTTGCCATTGCCTTCCTCCGAACGTAATGGGAATGAATGATGATGCTGATGATGATGATGACGACACAACAACACCCAGTCATCTCGAGGCAGGAAAAATTCCTGACCCCGCCGGGAATCGAACCCGGGACCCCGTGCTCGGGAAGCGAGAACGCTACCGCGAGATCACGAGCAGTGGACTACTGGCCATTAAAATTGCTACACCAAGAAGAAATGCAGATGATAAACGGGTATTCATTGGACAAATATATTACACTATAACTGACATGTGATTACATACGCAATTTGGGTGCATAGATCCTGAGAAATCAGTACCCATGACAACCACCTCTCGCCGTAATAACGGCCTTGATACGCCTGGGCATTGAGTCAAACAGAGTTTGGATGGCGTGTACAGGTACAGCTGCCCATGCAGCTTCAACACGATACCACAGTTCATCAAAAGTAGTGACTGGCGTATTGTGCCGAGCCAGTTGCTCGGCCACCATTGAACAGACGTTTTCAGTTGCTGAGAGATCTGGAGAATGTGCTGGCCAGGGCAGCAGTCGAACATTTTCTGTATCCAGGAAGGTCCGTACAGGACCTGCAACATGCGGTCGTGCATTATCCTGCTGAAATGTAGGGTTTCGCAGGGATCGAATGAAGGGTAGAGCCACGGGTCATAACACATCTGAAATGTAACGTCCATTGATCAAAGTGCCGTCAATGCGAACAAGAGGTGACCGAGACGTGTTACCAATGGCACCCCATACCATCACACCGGGTGATACACCAGTATGGCGATGACGAATACACGCTTCCGATGTGCGTTCACCGCGATGTCGCCAAACACGGATGTGAGCATCATGATGATGTAAACAGAACCTGAATTCATCCGAAAAAATGACGTTTTGCCATTCGTGCACCCAGGTTCGTTGTTGAGTACACCGCCGCAGGCGCTCCAGTCTGTGATGCAGCACCAAGGGTAACCGCAGCCATGGCCTCCGAGCTGATAGTCCATGCTGCTACAAACGTCGTCGAACTGTTCATGAAGATGGTTGTTGTCTTGTAAACGTCCCCACCTGTTGACTCAGGGATCGAGACGTGGCTGCACGATCCGTTACAGCCATGCGGATGAGATGCCTGTCATCTCGACTGCTAGTGATACGAGGTCGTCGGGATCCAGCAAGGCGTTCCGTATTACCCTCCTGAACCCACCGACTCCATATTCTTCTAACAGTCATTGGATCTCGACCAACGCGAGCAGCACTGTCGCGATACCATAAACCGCAATCGCGATAGGCTACAATCCGACCTTTATCAAAGTCGGAAACGTGATGGTACGCATTTCTCCTCCTTATACGAGGCATCACAACAACATTTCACCAGGCAACGCGGGTCAACGGCTGTTTGTGTATAAGAAATCGGTTAGAAACTTTCCTCATGTCGGCACTTTGTAGGTGACGCCACCGGCGCCAACTTTGTGTGAATGCTCTAAAAATCAAATCATTTGCATATCACAGCATCTTCTTCCTGTTGGCTAAATTTCGCGTCTGTAGCACGTCACCTTCGTGGTGTAGCAATTTTAATGGCCAGTAATGTATGTTGTCAGTTCAATGTACGTCCTGCAGTTTCCGCGCACCTGTCTTCTGAAATCCCTGGCTAACATATGACAATCCCTGTAAGAATGTCTTTCAGCCCCTTGCATATCAGTCACTCAAATGTCATGCTGATAAAACTACGCAAATAACAGCCCTCACAATGCCGTACAAACATTCGTTCCTCCCATGCTCAGTTCGTGAATGTAACGAGAAGAAACCTTAATATATAGAGTGGCAATAATGAAACTTTCGCTACTTGAGAAGTGTCCCACCATTAACTAGCAACTGTAGGACAATGTAACTTTGTAGAAACATTTTTAAGGACGCGCGGAAGAGAAATAACGGCTAAGACATGGAAAGACTGAATTACAATCGGACATTGTGATACTGATTGTTATTTGAGACTGCCATGGTGTGTGGCTCAAAGATTTTGCGTTTATGTGGCAACCCGTCACAGAAACATTCTGCCAAAATCTCCAGACAAGACTACGGGAGGATATCAAGAAAGTAGTACAGCAAAAAGCTATCAATCGGAAGGGGGGGGGGGGGGCGGGGGGCGAGGTGTTTTTCTTGCACGATAACACACCCATATCATTTTGCACGGGGAACAGTGAACACATGCTGCTTGTTCGGGCTCCCAAATATTGCTCCGACTCCCGTACACAGAGGTGCTGAGGTGACAAAAGTCATAGAGTACCTACTAATGCCGTGTCGGAGCTCCTTTGCCCAGTGTAGTGCAGCAGCTCGACGTGGTATGTATGGACTCAGCAACTCGTTGGAAGTCCCCTAAAGAAATATTGAGTGATGCTGCCTCTATAGCCGTCCGTAATTGCGAAAGTGTTGCCAGCGCAGGATTTTGTGCACAAACTAACTTCTCGATTATGTCCCATAAATGTTCGATGTGACTCAAAATGGCTCTGAGCACTATGCGACTTAACTTATGAGGTCATCAGTCGCCTAGAACTTAGAACTAATTAAACCTAACTAACCTAAGGACATCACACACATCCATGCCCGAGGCAGGATTCGAACCTGCGACCGTAGCGGTCGCTCGGCTCCAGACCGTAGCGCCTAGAACCGCACGGCTACTCCGGCCGGCCGATGTGACTCATGTTGGGCGATCTGGGTGGTAAAATCTTAGCTCGAATTGTCCAGAAAGTTCTTCAAACCAGTCGCCAACATTTGTGGCCGGTGACGTGGCACCGTCATCCATCAAATTCCATAACTGTTTGGGTATATGAAGTCCATGAATGGCTGCAAATGGTCTCCAAGTGGGCGAAGTTAATCATTTTCAGTGTGCGATTGGTTTCCTTGAACCGGAAGAGCGAATCCATTCCACATAAACACAGACCACACCATAATGGAGCCACCACCAGCTTGCACAGTGCCTTGTTGACAACTTGGGTCCATAGCTTCGCAGGATCTGTGCCACACTCGATTCCTAAAAAAAATTGTTCAAATGGCTCTAAGCACTATGGGACTTAACGTCTGAGGTCATCAGTCCCCTAGACTTAGAACTACGTAAACGTAACAACTAACCTAAGGACATCACACACATCCATGTCCGAGGCAGGAATCGAACCTGCGACCGTAGACACTCGATTCATAACATTTACTCTCACCAACTGAAATCGCGTTACTACTGCCATCTGTATACGTGCATGATCGCTATCGCGTGACTTTTGTCACCTTAGTGTACTCTCCTGTTATGACAGCCAGTAATTTCATGCTGTTTCGTACGATGAAGAGACAATTGAAGACCTGATATTCAAAACGTGCCAAACGGACCTAAATAGTGTTTTGAGATACAACTGTAAAAAATATTGTATGACATACGAAATTACCACGCTCGTTTTCATAGTATTAAACGTTTATCATCATCCAGGAAATATAAACCATACAGCAACGTGAGAGCATTGAGCTGTTCGTAAAAAAAATTAAAAACTGAGAGCAGAAGGTGTCTTATACATTACCTTATTCAGACGAAATAGGATATGTCCAACAGAGGTATAATACTAGACTGGTTGACAAAACACATCTAAATATAAATATCTCAAGACATGGAAACAATACGAAACAAAAATTATCAGTTTGTAGTATCATTAAAACAGATCAGTAAAAAACTGTCGATGGTTATGTGGTATAAAGGGTACCATAACCAAGCATGTTCTTCTTTTTCTCAATAGACAATCGTGAAATATTTTTTACTATTGAAAGTTGTTTATGAATGAAATCGCTGAGAACTTTTACTTTTCTTACGTATGTTTACACTTCCCCACCGTTCATTGTCACTGAATGTCCTTTTGATGTAGCCTATTCAAGATAATATCATTTCAGTTTGTGTAGCACAACTGATGTGTAACTTCGTTCTGTACATGACGTTATCGGCAGCAGTCTGGAAGTCAATAAAGTCCTTTTCCTACATGCTGAGTGTGGTGAATAATAAAGAAGTGCATGCTGTAGTATTACTTCTTGTAAATCTTCAGGTACGTAACAACACGTTCTAGCCCTTTTCTATTAAGACAAAATTTGTATCATAAGATAGGAAACTGTGGTCTGAAACCAGATATGTACGAGGCCTGTTCAGAAAGTAAGCTCCTATTGATTGCCAAATTGAAACCACAGTGAACATCAGAAATGTTTTACTTGTAACAATTAGCTACACCTTTCAGCTACTTCTCTACGTAGTCGCCGTTCTGACTTAGACTTTTGTCATAGCGTTGTACCAACTTTTCAATAGCCTCATCATAGAAGGCAGCCGCCAGTGCTTTCCGCCAATTCTCCACGCTGGCCTACACCTCGTTGTCTGTGTCAAAATGTTGTCTTCAAAGACAGCGGTTCATGTGACCAGAGATGAAACTCAGGGGGAGACAATTGCGGACTGTATCGTGGGTAATCTAATATTTCCATTTGAAAACGATGCAGGAGCATCTTCATTGCCCCTGCAGAATGCGGCTGAGAATTGTCTTGAAGAAGAAACAGCACGACAGTTATATAATGTTAGCTGCATAGCTTCAGGCGAAATTTCTCACCAGGCCCTCGTACTTGGCGGCAGACACTATTTTCTAGATCTTTACGCACTCACTGCGAGCTCAGAAATGAGAAGAGCGACGTGATGCTAACTGGGGTTATACTAGAGACACTACCCAACACATCTGTGCAAAACTTTATCGGATTTTCATAGTCGTTTCCATTTCGCGACCGATCGGAGCTTACTTTCTGAAAGCCCCTCGTATATCATATGCAGTCAGATAGGCCACAAGGAGAAAGAAAACTGGCATTCTACGGATCGGAGCGTGGAATGTCAGATCCCTTAATCGGGCTGGTAGGTTAGAAAATTTAAAAAGGGAAATGGATAGGTTAAAGTTAGATATAGTGGGAAATAATGAAGTTCGGTGGCAGGAGGAACAAGACTTTTGGTCAGGTGATTACAGGGTTATAAATACAAAATCAAATAGGGGTAATGCAGGAGTAGGTTTAATAATGAATAAAAAAATAGGAGTGCGGGTTAGCTACTACAAACAGCATAGTGAACGCATTATTGTGTCCAAGATAGACACAAAGCCCATGCCTACTACAGTAGTACAAGTTTATATGCCAACTAGCTCTGCAGATGATGAAGAAATTGATGAAATGTATGACGAGATAAAAGAAATTATTCAGGTAGTGAAGGGAGACGAAAATTTAATAGTCATGGGTGACTGGAATTCGTCTGTAGGAAAAGGGAGAGAAGGAAACATAGTAGGTGAATATGGATTGGGGGGAAGAAATGAAAGAGGAAGCCGCCTTGTAGAATTTTGCACAGAGCATAACTTAATCATAGCTAACACTTGGTTCAAGAATCATAAAAGAAGGTTGTATACGTGGAAGAATCCTGGAGATACTAATAGGTATCACATAGATTATATAATGGTAAGACAGAGATTTAGGAACCAGGTTTTAAATTGTAAGACATTTCCAGGGGCAGATGTGGATTCTGACCACAATCTATTGGTTATGAACTGCAGATTGAAACTGAAGAAACTGCAAAAAGGTGGGAATTTAAAGAGATGGGACCTGGATGAACTGAAAGAACCAGAGGTTGTAGAGAGTTTCAGGGAGAGCATAAGGGAACAATTGACAGGAATGGGGGAAAGAAATACAGTAGAAGAAGAATGGGTAGCTCTGAGGGATGAAGTAGTGAAGGCAGCAGAGGATCAAGTAGGTAAAAAGACGAGGGCTAATAGAAATCCTTGGGTAACAGAAGAAATATTGAACTTAATTGACGAAAGGAGAAAATATAAAAATGCAGTAAATGAAGCAGGCAAAAGGGAATACAAACGTCTCAAAAATGAGATCGACAGAAAGTGCAAAATGGCTAAGCAGGGATGGCTAGAGGACAAATGTAAGGATGTAGAGGCTTGTCTCACTAGGGGTAAGATAGATACTGCCTACAGGAAAATTAAAGAGGCCTTTGGAGAGAAGAGAACCACTTGTATGAATATCAAGAGCTCAGATGGCAACCCAGTTCTAAGCAAAGAAGGGAAGGCAGAAAGGTGGAAGGAGTATATAGAGGGTTTATACAAGGGCGATGTACTTGAGGACAGTATTATGGAAATGGAAGAGGATGTAGATGAAGATAAAATAGGAGATAAGATACTGCGTGAAGAGTTTGACAGACCACTGAAAGACCTGAGTCGAAACAAGGCCCCGGGAGTAGACAACATTCCATTAGAACTACTGATGGCCTTGGGAGAGCCAGTCATGACAAAACTCTACCATCTGGTGAGCAAGATGTATGAGACAGGCGAAATACCCACAGACTTCAAGAAGAATATAATAATTCCAATACCAAAGAAAGCAGGTGTTGACAGATGTGAAAATTACCGAACTATCAGTTTAATAAGTCACAGCTGCAAAATACGAACGCAAATTCTTTACAGACGAATGGAAAAACTAGTAGAAGCCGACCTCGGGGAAGATCAGTTTGGATTCCGTAGAAATGTTGGAACACGTGAGGCAATACTAACCGTACGACTTATCTTAGAAGAAAGATCAAGAAAAGGCAAACCTACGTTTCTAGCATTTGTAGACTTAGAGAAAGCTTTTGACAACGTTAACTGGAATACTCTCTTTCAAATTCTGAAGGTGGCAGGGGTAAAATACAGGGAGCGAAAGGCTATTTACAATTTGTACAGAAACCAGATGGCAGTTATAAGAGTCGAGGGGCATGAAAGGGAAGCAGTGGTTGGGAAAGGAGTGAGACAGGGTTGTAGCCTCTCCCCGATGTTATTCAATCTGTATATTGAGCAAGCAGTAAAGTAAACAAAAGAAAAATTCGGAGTAGGTATTAAAATTCATGAGAAGAAGTAAAAACTATGAGGTTCGCCGATGACATTGTAATTCTGTCAGAGACAGCAAAGGACTTGGAAGAGCAGTTGAACGGAATGGACAGTGTCTTGAAAGGAGGATATAAGATGAACATCAACAAAAACAAAACGAGGATAACGGAATGTAGTCAAATTAAATCGGGTGATGTTGTTGTTGTTGTGGTCTTCAGTCCTGAGACTGGTTTGATGCAGCTCTCCATGCTACTCTATCCTGTGCAAGCTTCTTCATCTCCCAGTACCTACTGCAACCTACATCCTTCTGAATCTGCTTAGTGTATTCATCTCTTGGTCTCCCCCTACGATTTTTACCTTCCACGCTGCCCTCCAATACTAAATTGGTGATCCCTTGATGCCTCAGAACACGTCCTACCAACCGATCCCTTCTTCTGGTCAAGTTGTACCACAAACTCCTCTTCTCCCCAATCCTATTCAGTACCTCCTCATTAGTTATGTGATCTACCCATCTAATCTTCAGCATTCTTCTGTAGCACCACATTACGAAAGCTTCTATTCTCTTCTTGTCCAAAGTATTTACCGTCCATGTTTCACTTCCATACATGGCTACACTCCATACAAATACTTTCAGAAATGACTTCCTGACATTTAAATCTATACTCGATGTTAACAAATTTCTCTTCTTCAGAAACGCTTTCCTTGCCATTGCCAGTCTACATTTTATATCCTCTCTACTTCGACCATCATCAGTTATTTTGCTCCCCAAATAGCAAAACTCCTTTACTACTTTAAGTGTCTCATTTCCTAATCTAATACCCTCAGCATCACCCGATTTAATTTGACTACATTCCATTATCCTCGTTTTGCTTTTGTTGATGTTCATCTTATATCCTCCCTTCAAGACACCATCCATTCCGTTCAACTGCTCTTCCAAGTCCTTTGCTGTCTCTGACAGAATTACAATGTCATCGGCGAACCTCAAAGTTTTTATTTCTTCTCCATGGATTTTAATACCTACTCCGAATTTTTCTTTTGTTTCCTTTACTGCTTGCTCAATATACAGATTGAATAACATCGGGGAGAGGCTACAACCCTGTCTTACTCCCTTCCCAACCACTGCTTCCCTTTCATGTCCCTCGACTCTTATAACTGCCATCTGGTTTCTGTACAAATTGTAAATAGCCTTTCGCTCCCTGTATTTTACCCCTGCCACCTTCAGAATTTGAAAGAGAGTATTCCAGTCAACATTGTCAAAAGCTTTCTCTAAGTCTACAAATGCTAGAAACGTAGGTTTGCCTTTCCTTAATCTTCCTTCTAAGATAAGTCGTAAGGTCAGTATTGCCTCACGTGTTCCAGTATTTCTACGGAATCCAAACTGATCTTCCCCGAGGTCGGCTTCTACCAGTTTTTTCATTCGTCTGTAAAGAATTCGTGTTAGTATTTTGCAGCTGTGGCTTATTAAACTGATTGTTTAATAAGCCACAGCTGCAAAATCGGGTGATGCTGAGGGGATTAGATTAGGAAATGAGACACTTAAAGTAGTAAAGGAGTTTTGCTATTTAGGGAGTAAAATAACTGATGATGTTCTAGGTAGAGAGGATATAAAATGTAGACTGGCAATGGCAAGGAAAGCGTTTCTGAAGAAGAGAAATTTGTTAACATCGAGTATAGATTTAAGTGTCAGGAAGTCGTTTCTGAAAGTATTTGTATGGAGTGTAGCCATGTATGGAAGTGAAACATGGACGATAACCAGTTTGGACAAGAAGAGAATAGAAGCTTTCGAAATGTGGTGCTACAGAAGAATGCTGAAGATAAGGTGGGTAGATCACGTAACTAATGAGGAGGTATTGAATAGGATTGGGGAGAAGAGAAGTTTGTGGCACAACTTGACTAGAAGAAGGGATCGGTTGGTAGGACATGTTTTGAGGCATCAAGGGATCACAAATTTAGCATTGGAGGGCAGTGTGGAGGGTAAAAATCGTAGAGGGAGACCAAGAGATCAATACACTAAGCAGATTCAGAAGGATGTAGGTTGCAGTAGGTACTGGGAGATGAAGAAGCTTGCACAGGATAGAGTAGCATGGAGAGCTGCATCAAACCAGTCTCAGGACTGAAGACCACAACAACAAAAGGCCACAAGACACTACGAACATATACAGGGTGTTCATTTTGACTAAGACATTAAAATATCTCAAAACTCCACATCGCATCAAAAAAAGTTATAATTCCGATTTGTTTGTCTCTGATGGCGACATCCAGCGATAAAACACTCGACTCGTCACCTCGTCCCGTGAGTGGGTGACAGGGGCAACTTTGAAATCTTCAAACATACGTTTCGTCTGAAGCATTTTCTTCATTTCTCCACAGATGGCGTTGTAATCAGAGGAATGGAAACGGGTACACAATCGTAATTTACGAATGGCCCTTGAATATCCAATGGCTCATGTGACCCCACTTCTATACTGCGACGATAGGAGAGGCCAGTATTCCATAACTTCTAACTGGACACCACATTCGCAACTTTGTATTCCACCGACATATCGAACAGGGGACTACTCGACGCGCCACCGTAGCCGTGTAGCGACGTGTCGTAACAAGGAGTACATTGTGACTGGAGCTGACATATCGCGCAGACGCAGAACAGATAGCAGCTCTAAACATTACAATAGTTGCGCAGTATTTATTGCCTGCACACCTACCTATCATTTGAAACAGACGTGCAAGTGGACGATGAATGTTGCAACCACAGAAGAAAAACCTGAAATGATTCTGATGTTGGGAGAAATGTTGGGGCTGCTGTTTCCTTGTACGCCGAGTATTTTCCAGAGAAAGCTCGCTCTCGTTCGTTCTTTTACAATGTTGTGAAGCACTTTATGTCGGATAACAGCGTACAGACGGGCAAAAGTAAACGAAGAAATAGTGATACAGGAGAAGCTGATAAAATGTCTGTACCAGCGGCAGTGCACCACAATCCACGGATAAGCACCCGGAAATTACTCCGTGATTGCGGTTGTCCGTAGGTAGTATTGTTACAACACTGCATCTTCATAAGTATCATCCATACCACGTGTCACTGCATCAAGAACTTCATGGCGCCGATTTCCATAACCGGGTAGTGTTTTGTGTATGGGACGTCAACAAATGCAAGCGAGCCCCACTTTCTTTGCCGAAGTACCGTTTTCGGATGGATCTACATTCACAAACCACGATAGCATTAACCGGCATATCATGCGTTACTGGAGTGCAGACAATCCCCACTGGTTACGGAAAGTTAACCATCAACGTCCTTGGTCGGTTAACGTATGGTGTCGCATCGTGGAGAACAAACTCACTGTACCGTATTTTATCGACGGTACATTGAATGAACTTAAATATCGAACGTTTTTGGAACAGGAGCTACCGGTACTACTGCAGGTTGTGGCCCTGGATTCTCTACAACTTATGTGGCTTCAGCAAGCCAGTTGCCTAGCACATTACGCTCTGAAGCACGGGAGATATGATAAATTGTTTACGCTGCTCGGTGGATCGGCGCAGGTGGTCCTATTAAGTGGTCAACTACGTCGCCGCATTTGACGTCACCGGATTTTTTTCTGCGGGGATATTTAAAAGATAAGGTGTTCCTCCAAGTACCAACAGGTAAGCTGACTTTTCCGCAGATATGCTTCAAGTGCTGTGTGCCGTCATTTGAAAGGCGGAGCGGATCACCAAATGTATTGAAATTGGCAGTATTGCGTTTGAACACTTACTCTAATTGGAAAAGCAGAGTAGCGTTCGCCTCGAGCCACGAGCACGGTGGCGCGTCGAGCCGTACCCTGTTCGAAATGTCACAGGAATACAACGTTGCGAATGCGGTTTCGAATTAGAAGTTATGAAATACTGGCCTGTCCTATATTCGCGGCGTGGAGATGGTCTGACATGCCGCTGGATATTAAAGGGCCATTGAGTATCATGTCGTAAACTATGATTGTGTACCCATTTCAATTCCTCTGATTACAGCGCCATCTGTGGCGAAACGAAAAAAATGTTTCAGATAAGACATATGTACATTTCGCCCTAGAATCGCAATCCTCAATAAAAAACTGGGGTTCCCATTGAAGATTTAAAAGTTGCACCCCGCGATACACGCATGGGGTGGGAAGGTGGGCCGAGTGTTCTATCTTTGGATGTCCCCCTGAGACAGACAATTTGTAATTATAACTTTTCTGATCGGATGTATAGTTGTCGAGATATTTTAACGTCTTCGGGTGACCATCCGGTCTGCCGAGCGCTGTTGACAAGCGGGGTGCACTCAGCCCTTGTGAGGCAAATTGAGGAGCTATTTAATTGAGAAGTAGCGGCTCTGGTCACGAAAACTGACAACGGCCATGACAGCGGTGTACTGACCAAACGCCCCTCCATATCTGCATCCAGCGACGCCTGCATGTGAGGATGACATGGCGGTCGGTCGGTGCGTTAGGGTCTTCTGAGACCTTTTCGGACGGAGTATATATATAGTCCTTTCGTTATCAGTTAAATTAACTGTATTTTTAGTGCAATTCAGAACAAAGAATAGACACACTGGCGGGAAATTAGTTAAACCAACAAACACTTTTCCATTTTTTTATGACCAAGAGACAACACTGTAACACAACCCAATTTTAAGTACAGTAGATCTTCAAAAATGCCTCCATTGACACGTAAACAAAGGTTACACCGTCGGATCATGTTGTGTCTGACACGGGCAAAAGCCCCAGGAGTATCCTGAACTGTTCCTGCTGCTGCTACTATCCGGGCAACCAGATCCTCTTCTGATGCAACATAAGTTGCGTAAACAAGGTTGCGCATCTCTCCCCACACAAAAAAGTCCAGAGGGGACGTATCTGGGGATCGAGCAGGCCATGGTACAGAACCACCTATGCCAATCCACGTTTCTGGGAACCGTCGGTCCAGGAATCGACGCACACGACGACTGAAATGTGTCGGCGCCACGTCATGTTGGAACGACATGCGTTGTCTTGTAGGGGGCGGAAAGTCTTCCAGCAATTCTGGCAATGCTTTGGCGAAACATTGCAATAGTGCCAGCCATTTAATGGCCTAGGTAGCAGATACGGCCCAATTAAACAGTCCCCAACAACACAGACCAACACATTAACGAAGAACCGCACTTGATAAGCGCTAGTAACTGTGGCATGTGGGTTATCCGCACTCCAAACATGCGAATTGTGCATTCTGAAGACTCCATCACGCTCGAACGTTGCTTCATCGGTAAAAAACACAGAGAGAGTAATACGCCCTCTAACAACTGAAGATCGTAATACAGCCTCTAACAACTGAAGAGCGTAATACGGCCTCCACCGGTTTAAATAATCGTCATAGCAAAAAATGGTATCAGGGAAAAATATTTGTTTTGCTGTCCCCTACAACCTCCCAGAGTTTGTCGGCTTAAATACTTTTCACCCTGTATACTGTTCCCAGAACAATACCTTATTGATACTGCGCTCCAGCCTTGAAACGAACAAGATTGTAGTCTGCCTCGTGCGTTAAAGCAATTTGCGGAGAATAGGGTTTCGATGTAGATTGCTTACTCCGCAGATCCCGCGTAAACAGAGCGCAAGCAGGAAGCTTATGAACGCGAGTCAAGTTTACGACATTTGTAAGCCTCTTAGTGCTCACGGCTGCTTCCCGTAGCAGTAATGCCAGATGCGGAGAGTGCAGAGAGGGGGGTGGGAGGGGGGAGGGTTACGTCGATTTGCTCTCTCCCTTGGTTAAGTGCCGTGTCTCTGGTAGCTGTGAGGTCTGGCAGCGACGGCCAAGAGCTAAGCCGGTTTGCGAGCTGACGTCGTTACCCTTTAAATTAGGATTAATCCTCAGACGTAAGCGGGAAGCAATGTATCCACTGTATCGCATCTTAAAGTGCCGTAAAGATTCCGAGCCAGTCACGGTTTGTAATACGGAAGGCTTTTGCAGTGAACATGTCAGATATCACTTCAAAGACCCTGCTTAAAAATATGAAAAGGTTTCAACTATTGTGATATTTAGTGATCTGTGTAAGGCATGACACACTGTGTAAGGCATTGACACACAGTCAACATGGGTTTAGAAAACATCGTTCCTGTGAAACACAACTAGCTCTTTATTCACATGAAGTGCTGAGTGCTATTGGCAAGGGAGTTCAGATATATTCCGTATTCCTGGATTTCCGGAAGGCTTTTGACACTGTACCACACAAGCGGCTCGTAGTGAAATTGCGTGCTTTTGGAATATCGTCTCAGTTATGTGACTCGATTTGCGATTTCCTGTCAGAGAAATTGACGGAAAGTCATCGAGTAAAACAGAAGTGATTTCAGGCGTTCCCCAAGGTAGTGTTAAAGGCCCTTTGCTGTTCCTTATCTATATAAACGATTTGGGAGACAATCTGAGCAGCCGTCTTCGGTTGTTTGCAGATGACGCTGTCGTTTATCGACTAATAAAGTCACCAGAAGATCAAAACAAACTTCAAACGATTTAGACAAAATATATGAATGGTGCGAAAAGTGGCAGTTGACCCTAAATAACGAAAATTGTGATGTCATCCACATGAGTGCTAAAAGGAACTCGTTAAACTTCGGTTACACGATAAATCAGTCTAATCTAAAAGTCGTAAATTCAACTAAATACCTAGGTATTGCAATTACGAACAACTTAAATTGGAAAGAACACATAGAAAATGTTGTGGGGAAGGCTAACCAAAGGCTGCGTTTCATTGGCAGGACACTTAGAAAATGTAACAGACCTACTAAGGAGACTGCCTACAGTACGCTTGTCCGTCCTCTTTTAGAATACTGCTGCGCGGTGTGGGATCTTTACCAGATAGGACTGACGGAGTACATCGAAAAAGTTGAAAGAAAGGCAGCATGTTTTGTATTATCGTGAAATATGGGAGAGAGTGTCACAGAAATGATGCAGGATTTGGGCTGGAAATCATTAAAAGAAAGGCGTTTTTCGTTGCGACGGAATCTTCTCACGAAATTCCAATCACCAACTTTCTCCTCCGAATGCGAAAATATTTGTTAACACCGACCTACATATGGAGAAACGATCATCATGATAAAATAAGGGGAATCAGAGCTCGTACGGAAAGATATAGGTGTTCATTCTTTCCGCACGCTCTACGAGATTGGAATAATAGAGAACTGTGAATGTGGATCGATAAACCCTCTGCCAGGCACTTAAATGTGATTTGCAGAGTATCCATGTAGATGTAGATGTAGATGTAGACTGTGCAAATCAGATCAATAATTTGGGAAACTCGAAGTTTATGTGTGTCAGGATACAACAAGAGGTTCATCTCACATTTTGTGACAAGAAAAAGAAAAGCTCAAGTCAAATAGCTCACGCAGGTTTCATTATGAGTCTGCTTTTGAACGGAGGTAAATTACAACTAACATTCCGCAGGGTTCAGTTCTGCGAGCACTCTCATTATTGCTGTATATTAATGTCCCTGAAAAGCAGAAATTGTCTTCTTTGCTGGTGATGCAAGCATCATAATCAAGCCCAACAGAGCTGTAACAACAGAACGATCAATAAATGAAATATTCGAAAGTATTACTGATTGGTTCTTGGTAAATAATCTGTCGTTTAACACAGAAAAAGCACAGTCATTCATTTCTGCAGAAGATTTGCTGAATCAAGAACAGCACAGCACAGGGAAAGGTAATGTGTGAAACTGATTGTTCAAAATTCCAGGGTGCGCATACTACTACTTCTGAACGGAAACGCAGTCTCTGACTATGCTCGTCTGCCTGTTATGTCGCCCTCACTTCGTCGGTTATGTGTCATTTTGCTTCCTAGGAAGCAGGATTTCCTCGCTCCGCTGACTTCGTGGTCCCCAATTTTTTATGTTAAGCTTATCGCTAATTTCATTTCTGTTATTCCTCATTACTTTCGTCTTTCTTTGGTTTCCCCTCAATCCATAGTATTTTCTCATTAGACTATTAATTCCATTAAAGAGGTCCTGAAATTCTTCTTAATTTTCACTGAAGGTAGTAATCACCTTAAATTTTAATCTCACTTCTGAACCTTTGTTTTATTTTCGTCATTGCTTCTTCGATGTATAGATTGAACAGTAGAGGCGAAAGACTGCATCCCTCTCTTACACTCTTTTTAATCCGAGCACTTCGTTCTTGGTATTCCAAAGTTATTTTTCCCTGTTGGTTCTTGTACATACTCTACGTATATTGCCCGTTTTTCCTTACAGCTTAAATCTATTTTTATAGAAATTTCGAACAACTTGCATCACTTTAGATTATCGATCGCTTTTTCTAGGAAGACAAATAGTATGAACGTGTCTTGATTTTCCTTAACTTGCTTCCATTCTCAATTGCAAAGTCAGAACTGCCTTCCAGGGACATTTACCCTTCGTCCAGACAAACTGATTGTCATGTAACATATCTTCAGTTTTCTTTCCCATTCTATCGGAACATATTTTGTCGACACTTTTCATTCGTTTTAATAAATTCAGAGGATCGAAGGGAAATATAGGTCTAGATATCTGGGTACAGACTAGGTCTCCGTTCACCACAGGCGAATGCCAATGGTATAATCGCTGTGCAAGCTTATTCAATGGATTGGGAGAACTCTTGTTTTGAACCATACTATTTCTATGTTGAAAGAACAAATCTGTAAAATAAAATGTTGTAGTCTCGCAGCTCTACTGGATGAAAGACGACAGTAATTCATTATGACGTTAGTTACCAAATCTTTTCAATGCAGCTCGACTTAAGGCAAAAACCGAAGTAACGAAAGTAAGCAAAAATCGAAGTAACGAAGGTACTACATGACCTCCAACACGCTGACGATGCTGCTTTGGTAAGCCACAATGAATTGCAGCTCCAGCATTTCATTAAACGGCTATCCGATGCTTAGAGAGCATGTCGTCTTACTGTAGGCATGAAGATACAGCCACTGGTCTTTCCATTACCATCGACGAACGTTTGCTGGAAGTAGTAGCGTACTTAGTACCCGGCATAAATCGACCCAGGAAATCCGCCGTCACGTGACTCCAACGCGATACAGTGTTGACTACAGGAGTCGCCGACGATTAACGTTAATTGTATACTGTAGACAGCTAGGCGTGCCGTAATGCAGCAAGGTGCTCACTAATCGAATAATGGACAGTAACATCCGAGTAGCAGTCATAACAGTGTTCTAGGAGCACATCCTCCCTGTGCAGGATACCACCGCTGCGAACGCACCTCTAGCCACCACCGTATAGCACAGGGCACAATGATGACATACTCAAGGACATTTCCCTGGACAATCGAAGCACTGGAATAGTTTATATGGAATGATACGCTGATCAGCCAGAACATTACGATTACCTATCTAACAGCCTATATGTACACTTTTGGCACGGATAATAGCGGCGACACGTCGTGGCATGGAGCCAATGAGGTCTTGGTAGGTCGCTGAAGGAAGTTATCACTACATCTGCCCACACAAGTCACCTAAATCTCGCAAATCCCGGAGAGAAGGTATAACCCTACCACTACTATTGTAATTTAGTATGCTTTTAACAACTAACAGAACCCCTGTCTCTATGTTGTCACGTATACTATGCCCCAACAGAACAAATAGTTGCCGCGCGGGATTAGCCGAGCGGTCAGGGGCGCTGCCGTCATAGACTGTGCGGCTGGTCCCGGCGGGGTTCGAGTCCTCCCTTGGGCGTGGGTGTGTGTGTTTGTCCTTAGGATAATTTAGGTTAAGTAGTGTGTAAGCTTAGGGATTGATGACCTTAGCAGTTAAGTCCCATAACATTTCACACACATTTGAACTTTTTTTTTTTTTTTTTTTTTGAACAAGTAGTCCTGTCACGGGAAAAGCCACGTATAACCCTCTTACTAAAATTTAGATTAGCTTCCAAATAAAGTGCACTGTTTATAGGAAAAGCTAATCAATAGAGTTACCCTTTCTACAGGATTTAATCATGTGTTGTGTCTGAAGGATAAGAAAACCACTTCTTTTCCTAAGATCTTACTCAGAGTTAGATACAAACGCAGTATGAATAATATTATACTGAAGCTAGGACAACTCAGTTCCAAGTTCATTTAGTTGTTTAAAACATGTACTAATGGTCGTCAGCCTATCCAGGCAACGAAACAGTGAAGCATTGGAAAAACAGAAGTGTTTTCTTGCTACTGTTTAAGTTGGTTCTTCAACTAGATATTACTCCACGTAAACAACGTTGGACTACACCCTTATACATTATGTTTTTGAAACAGAAAAAGCCACTAGGTCAAGGAAGCTAAAAAAATTTGGCCAAGGGGATTTTCTAGAGCAAAAAAAAAAAAAAACTTAAGTACTAAATTACTTAGATACTAATCCCGCGTCCGGCCATCCTGATTTAGGTTTTCCGTGGTTTCCCTAAATCGCTCCAGGCAAATGCCGGGATGGTTCCTTTGAAAGGGCACGGCCGACTTCTTTCCCTAATCCGATGAGACCGATGACCTCGCTGTCTGGTCTCCTTCCCCAAAACAACCCAACTTAGATACTAAAGCAAACACTTTTTATACTGAACATTTCACTTTAAGAAAACCTCTTCCTTACTGGAATCTATTTTCTATTCTTTGAACTAACTCTGTATATTCATTTAACAGATTCTAGTAACATGGCTTTACTCTGATTGAACTTTTCGTAAGCAAACTTTTATAAAAAGCACCTTGCAATAGTTAAGAAAACACAAAAACAATTTAAATGGTGCCTCTTTATATTAACTTGGCACTTCATAAGTCTGTAAAAAAGGATACTCGGATTAATCAAACACCAAGAAGGAACCATAGACAGGTGTATGATTAGGGTGAAATAACAGGGTGAATCAGTTCCTTTAAATATCAAGAATGATTATTAAAACACAGTTAATACTAATGGTTCACACTGTACAAAAGTAAAATACAAAAAAATCTTATCTGGTGACTGTAGGCTTGGGTGTGTCGAATAATTATGACGGCTACACTACCCACAGTACTGCCTGCAAGTATCGTACTGTATGGGCACAATTTCTCTTCTTGGCGTCTTTCAATTTTTCATACAGTAGCCCAACAACTCGCAAGTATGCCGTAACCCGTTTGCAGTCTTCGTCCGAGGCGTCTTTGTGCAAATTTTCAGATAAAGCTTCTCCTGCTCCAAAAAGGCGTTGCCTCAATCACTGCTGCCTACAGACTGTGCGACTTACTTCTCGCGCTTGCTCTAGGCAGCTAGCCAATTCGCCCTTGCCACCTTTTGCACTCCCTGGACCCACTTTCGTTTCAAACAAAAGCACACTGGCTTTTACATAACACCTATTTCATACATTTTTCCTAAGAAACCGGATTGAAGCAGCTGTTGCTACTGTTACTGAAGGCACACTGAACAATGTTTGGGAAGAACTCGGCTATAGACTTGATGCGTGCCGTGTGACAAATGGTGCTCACATTGAACATGTATAAGGTTCTTGGTAAAACTGTTTGAGTTGCTCTTTCATTTGACATATCATTTATAACTGTAAGTTTAATGTAACAAATATTATAAGGCGTTAAAACGCCGATATTCATTTATAAAAAACCTGTATTTCGTCCAATGGTTTTGAACGATCCCTAGTGGTTCCTCATAGTCGCACTGCATTCCAAAGGTGCGAAATCGCATTGAATGTGGTTGTAGACATATGGGATCCTTAGAGAAGGGTTGAAGCGCTCCTGGGGCGTCAGCAGTGTCAAGGTTTGTCAAGAAAGTCGTCCTGTTGCTCAACGAACTGCCGTCTGTCTTTTTAGATCACGAAATGTGTGGGAATCAACGTCTCAGGGGTAAGGGTGGTTCGATTGACGCCTTTTATGCCACTCTATGGGGTCCTTTCGAGTAGATTCTGAGCTGCAGGGTGTCGGCCACCCGTAAGAAAACCGCCTGTTTCAACAGTGGGCGTCGCGGTTCTAACCTCCATCGCAGAGGCGTCAAAAGAAGGGGTAGAATTTGGGCAAGAGGGATGTGACGACCATCACATCGTATGACACATCCACGATGGCGTTGGGCGGGGTTTGGTTTATTTGATGCCAAATTGGCATCATCAACCTCGCTTAGGGTGATGTCGCAACGCGCCAAGCTTTTGCACCGTTACAGAGGAAGTTTGGAGGAACCTTTGGAACCAAATTTCAAACTCGTGTGCCACAATGAGAAACAATTACGGAGTTTGGAAAATGTGATCATGCAATTGTATTACGCATTATATTTCAGTGGCTTCAGTAACATAAATAATCAACTCCAGGCGATCGTTGTGTAAGCAGTTTGTCTCCCGTTGAAGACTATGCCCACATTGGTGATGCGACAGTATCGTTCGGTGTAAACAATGCTCCATGGTGATGTCTTGCGTTGTTGCTGGGCAGCTGACTCCACGGCTAACTCGCCGTCGGCGAACGTGGCGATTCTTTCGACGAACAAGTCGGTGCTCCTCGGTAGGCGAGCGGCGATGGAACTACTAAGCTCGATGGAAGTGGAGCTGCAACTACCCGATAAGCCGCCGGACGCGGCTTATATCCTGGTTTTCACTGTGATATGAAATTGTGCCCTACTTGTTCCACACGAATGCTGACGTGTAACGCAGTTCCTGTCACGGTGGCGACCTCTGTTGTAGGCTGTTCGAATAGCTAGCGGTTTCGCTCCGCCTGGTGTGTAGGCTGTACCGTTCAACCTGCGTTGCTAAAGGGAAGCCTTGCTTGCAGTGGAATCGTGACCACGTGACTATATCGCATAACAGTTCCAATATGCAGACCTTACCACACGTACATGGAATCTAAAATACCCCACATTCCGACAAATGGCTCTGTTTATCCTTTACAGAACTGAAGAGGTGGTATATTTTCTTTGTTGGCCTAAAAACCAGACTGATGTTATTTTTTTGGCTCAAATGGCTCTGAGCACTATGGGACTCAACTGCTGAGGTCATTAGTCCCCTAGAACTTAGAACTAGTTAAACCTAACTAACCTAAGGACATCACAAACATCCATGCCCGAGGCAGGATTCGAACCTGCGACCGTAGCGGTCTTGCGGTTCCAGACTGCAGCGCCTTTAACCGCACGGCCACTTCGGCCGGCTGTTATTTTTTTTTTCTGTAACATCTTACACATCAATAACGTCTCTTAAAAGCAGGTAAGGAATCTGTGTTCTTCCATCGTTTTTCATCCTTGTCCATAGGTCTACTGTTATCTGGACGTAGAACTATACATACTTTTTTCTGGAAGGCTTCAGTTGTACATATTAAGCGGGTCAAAGGTTTCCATCCAGTACCTTGTTCACGAGTCTGGCGTGGCAGTTGAAGATAGCCAAACGAAAGCCGAAGTTTTAAATTTCGCATTCAAGTAATCATTCGCGCAGGAGAGTCGTACAAACATACTGCCATCTGACCATGGACAGACTCCCGTATGGACGACGTAGTAATAAGCATCCGTAGCGCAGAGAGAAAACTGAAAGATCTGAAAGTAAGGCACCATGTCAGGATGGAGACCCAAGTCGGTTTTACAGAGTAACTATACCACTGGCCGCTTACCTAGCTTACATTTATCGCGAATCTCTCGCCCAGCACAATGCACAAAGCGACTCGAAAAAAGAGGAGGTGACTCTCGTATATCAGAACGGTAAAAGAACGGGCACACAAAATTATAGAACAATATCCCTAACTTCAGTTCGCTGCAGAATCCTTGAACATATTCACAGGTCAAATATAATAAATTTTCTTGAGACTGAGGAGCTTATGTCCACGAATCAGCATAGTTTTAAAAGCATCGCTCGTGCGAAACTCAGCTTGCCCTTTTTTTCGTATGATATCCTGCGAACAATACATGAAAGGAAACAGGCAGATTCCATATTTCTAATTTCCGGAGAGCATCTGACATGGTGACTCACTGCAGACTTCTAACGAAGGTACGAGCATACGGAATAATTTCTCAGATATTTGAGTGGCTCGAAGACTTCTTAAGTATTAAAGCCCAGTATGTTGTCCTCGACGGCGAAGCTTCATAAGGGACAAGGGTTTCGACAGGAGTGCCCCAGAAAAATGGTTCAAATGGTTCTGAGCACTATGGGACTTAAACCTAACTAACCTAAGAACATCACACACATCCATGCCCGATGTAGGATTCTAACCTGCGACCGTAGCGGTCACATGGTTCCAGACTGTAGCGCCTAGAACCGCTCGGTCACCCCGGCCGGCAGTGCCACAGAGAAGTGTGACAGTACCGCTATTGTTCTCTCTATACATAAATGATTTGGCGGTAAAGGCGGACAACAATCTCCAACTGTTTGCTAATGATGCTGTGATGTACGGGAAAGTGTCATCTTTGTGTGACTGTAGGAGGATACAAGATTAATTAAGCAAAATTTGTAGTTGGTGTGATGAATGGCTGTTAGCTCTAAATGTAGAACGCAGGTTAATGCGAATGAGTGGCAAAGATAAACCAGTAATGCTCGGATACAGCATTAGTAGAGTCCTTCTTGACACAGTCACGTCGTTTATATACCTGGGCGTGACGTTACAAAGTAATGTGAAATGGAACGAGCATGCGGAAACTGTGGTAGGGAAGGCGAATGATCGACTTCGGTTTATTGGAAGAATTTTAGGAAAGTGTGGTTCACTTGTAAAGGAGACCGCACATAGGACGCTGGTACGACTTATTCTTGAGTACTGCTCGACTGTCTGGGATCCGTACCAGGTCGAACTGAAGGAAGACATCGAAGCAAATCATAGGCGGGCTGCTGGATTCGTTAGCGGTGGATTCGAACAATGTGTAAGTGTTACGGAGATGCTATGGGAAATCAAACGGGAGTCCCTGGAGGGAAGGCGATGTTCTTTTTGATAAAATTTAGAGAACCGGCATTTGGAGCTGACAGCAGTACGAACCTACTGCCGCCATCGTACATTTCGCGCACGGACTAGAAAGATAAGAAACGAGAAATAACGGCTCGTTCGGAGGCATATAGACAGTCGTTTTTCCCTCGCTTTGTTTGCGAGTGAAACAGGAAAGGAAATGACTAGTAGTGGTACAGGGTACCCTCGGCCAGGCGGCGAACGGTGGCTTGTGGAGTATCTATGTACACTACTGGCCATTAAAATTGCTACACCAAAAAGAAATGCAGATGATAAACGGGTATACATTGGACAAATATATTGTACTAGGACTGACATGTGATTACATTTTCACGCAGTTTGGATGCATAGACCCTGAGAAATCAGTACCCAGAAAAACCACCTCTGGCCGTAATAACGGCCTTGATACGCCTGGGCATTGAGTCAAACAGAGCTTGGATGGCGTGTACAGGTACAGCTGCCCACGCAGCTTCAACACGATACCACAGTTCATCAAGAGTACTGACTGACGTATTGTGACGAGCCAGTTGCTCGGCCACCATTGACCAGACGTTATCAATTGGTGAGAGATCTGGAGAATGTGCTGGTCAGTGCAGCAGTCGAACATTTCCTGTATCCAGAAAGGCCGGTACAGGACCTGCAACACGCGGTCGTTCATTATCCTGCTGAAATGTAGGGTTTCGCAGGGATCGAATGAAGGGTACAGCCAGGGTCGTAACACATCTGAAATGTAACGTCCACTGTTCAAAGTGCCGTCATTTCGAACAAGAGGTAACCAAGACGTGTAACCAATGGCACCCCAAACCATCACGCCGGGTGATACGCCAGTATGGCGACGACGAATACACGCTTCCAATGTGCGTTCACCGCGATGTCGCCAAACACGGATGCGACCATCATGATGCTGTAAACAGAACCTGGATTCATCCGAAAAAATGACGTTTTGCCATTCTTGCATCCAGGTTCGTCGTTGAGTACACCATCGCAGGCGCTCATGTCTGTGATGCAGCGTCAAGGGTAACCGCATCCATGGTCTCCAAGCATATAGTCCATGCTGTTGCAAACGTCTTCGAACTGTTCGTGCAGATGGTTGTTGTCTTGCAAACGTCCCCATCTGTTGACTCAGGAATCGAGACGTGGCTGCACGATCCGTTACAGCCATGCGGATAAAATGCCTGTCATCTCGACTGCTAGTGCTACGAGGCCGTTGGGATCCAGCACAGCGTTCCGTATTACCCTCCTGAACCCTCCGATTGCATATTCCGCTAACAGTCATTGGATGTCGACCAACGCGAGCAGCAATGTCGCGATACCATAAACCGCAATCGCTATAGGCTACAATCCGACCTTTATCAAAGTCGGAAACGTGATGGTACGCATTTCTCCTCCTTACACGAGGCATCACAACAACGTTTCACCAGGCAACGCCGGTCAACTGCTATTTGTGTATGAGAAATCTGTTGGAAACTTTCCTCATGTCAGCACGTTGTAGGTGTCGCCAGCGGCGCCAACCTTGTATGAATGCTCTGAAAAGCTAATCATTTGCATAACACAGCATCTTCTTCCTGTCGGTTAAATTTAGCGTCTGTAGCACGTCATCTTCGTGGTGTAGCAATTTTAATGGCCAGTAGTGGAGATGTAGATGTAGAGGATGTAAAGAAATGAGTGCAGTAAAATACGCACGGAAAAAAGTTCTGGAAATCGATGATTTTTATCGAAATAATTAAGCTGTTTTTACACATTCCGTGTACTCTCTCAGGAATGAATAGGACATCACAGTAGTAGAAAGCCGCAGGGCACTAGAGTGGCGCATCGCTACATCCACCTGTTTGAGCTGTCTGCCCGCTCTGCGAAGCGCAGTGACCGCGCCGCTGAGGCAGAGGCTGCCAGGGCCGGCCAATAAAATCGCCGAGACGCGAGCAGCTGCCGGAGGCGGTCAAGTGTGCAGCTTCGACCCCGAAATCACGTGTGGCCGGCCTGTCACGTCTTAGACCGCGCCCCCGCACGGTCACGACTGCAAGTCTCCGCATTATTGCAGCCGCTAGGAAACTCAGTTCCACAAGATCAGACATTGCGTTTTTCCGAAAAAATGTCGCAGTTCATAGGCATCCGAGTGGTTCAGAGGCATTTACTCATGCCCGTCGAATATAATCTGGGCAGAAGGTGATATACGTAAGAGCTGGACTAACTCATTTGTCATTCCTGCCTTCAAAATAGGAAACCTGGAGAACTGTGATAACTACCGAGGAATAAGCTTACTGAACTCAGCACATAAAATTTTTGCCAACGTCTTCAAACATAAATTTTACGTTAGAATTTTACGATGACAAGAAATGAAATGTGTGTACCGCCCACCGTCAAAGGCCAAATACCTTTTAAGTACAGTAAAAGACGAAGTGGTACTCTAAAAATCAGGAATGTATTACATACCATGAGAGTGTGGGAATGCATGTGCCGGACAAATCATTAGCACAATTGAAGAAAGGCCCACGGAACATAAGCGGCACACTAGTCTCAAGCAACTGTTGAACACTGCCTTGAAACCAACACCATAATGAAATACGAAGGTACAAAAATTTTTTACAACACATCCCACTATTAGGACTGTGCATACAAGGAGGCTGTCGAAATCCGGCTACATAGGACCCTTATCAACAAGGACAATGGATTTCAACTTAGTCAAGAGCGGGCTCCAGCAATGAAAATTCTCCAGCAGCAGAGTAAAAAAAAATGTTCAAATGTGTGTGAAATCCTAAGGGACTTAACTGCTAAGGTCATCAGTCCCTAAGCTTACACAATACTTAACCTAAATCATCCTAAGGACAAACACACACACCCATGCCCGAAGGAGGACTCGAACCTCCGCTGGGATCAGCCGCACAGTCCATGACTGCAGTGCCTAAGACCGCTCGGCTAATCCCGCGCAGCAGCAGAGGAAACGCGACACCGAACACAGGGGCGGAGGGCAGACTGAATACCGCCATTCGACTCCCGAGCGTGAGCTACCCGCAACACCGCGGCCTGCAAATCGCGCGGTCCATACAAGGGGTCTATGGAGGGGAGAGACGACCGGTATACATATCGCACCCATTGGTCCAGGATGTCAGTCAGCAGAAGTAATCTGATGTTGATGCCATGTTACGCCGTCGAAAATCCCTGTTACAGCGATCAATCAATCCGGCTGCCTGCCAGAGAGATTGTCAAACAGCATATTCTCCGGGAAAATTTACGATTATACAGATTTTACAGGCGCTACGAACCTATCACGGGTGAGGAGCAAACTGACTTCTGAAAAGGAAGACCATTTGAAACGTCCCCTTAGAACAATTATACAAGACTGTGCTTAAACTGACACACAATATTTTTAGCGCAACGCAATCTGACTTTCAAAAATTCCTACAAAAGAATGGCCCTGACTAACATTAACCTATACCTTTCTCAAATCACTTACCTCACCAAAAATCTTCGTTACTCGAACTACTGCAATACAGCGAGCGCCACTACTGCCAGCTAAATAAAAGATTCAAACTACTGAAGGCACTAACTACTGATAGGCATAGTTAGCAAATGAAAGATTTTGATAGAGAACAAACAATCTATTTACCTTAATAGTCATCAAAAGTCATAATATATGTAAGAGTTCATAACATCCATTCTTAGAAATATCAAAACTCCGCTATTTCACTTCCCCACATCCACCACTGCTGGCGGCTCACCTCCAACTGCACAACGCTACGCGCTGTTAACAGCCAGCTGCCGCTGCCCAACACTACAATGGCAGACAACAATGCAAACTAGCCACAGACTGCACACAGCACAGCCAGTGATTTTCATACAGAGCGCTACGTAACGTTGCCAATAAGAAAACCTAAACAGCCTACTTACATAGCCCCCATGCTCCCCACAAAAAATTTTAAAAATTGTTTTGGGCAGAAGCCAATAATGATTTGATAAAATTTTTCATAATTACAATAACAAAGAAATCAAATGCACACACTTATTGATACAATGTTGGTCAAAAGCTAAAATTTTCTCACAGTCCTTAAAGACAGTCCTGATCGTTCACCACAGTAAAACTGCCGTTTCTTCTCTCAAAGTCTGAGCAGTAAAAGACAATGCACACGGAAGTAGTGGATTTCCATGCAGTCTTGAAGAAGTAGTGTTGTCCTTCCAACGAAAAGACAGTGCTGACTCTTGACATGCAGACAGGTAATGGGCCACAACAGAGCAAACCCACAGCAGAGTCAGTCGAAGTTTTGAAGAATATTGGTAGGTAGGTCATCACAGAGTAGACCCACTGTAGTCCTGGTAGAGATTGTGGTATTGATGGGCCACCAGAGGTGCAGACCCACTGCAGTCCTTGTAGAAATAATGGTATTGGTGAGTCAGCAAAGGTGTAGACCCACTGTAGTCCTTGTAGAAATAATGGTATTGGTGGGTCATCAAAGATATCAGCACGCAGTACTGCCCTGCAATGCTGTTAGGACGAGGTGTCGATCTTCTCTGGGGATGTCTGGGTGGTGCAATCTGACCTGTCTCGTCGTGTTCTATGGCCATCCTCGAACCATTCTGCACATACCCGTTGTATTGCCGAAGTACTTGGTCCTACACGAGCGTTGATTTCCTGAATGGATGCATCACATTCTTTCATGCCAATAATGCGTGCTCTTTCAAACTCACTGATTTGACGGTACGGTTCGCGCATACGTCTGCGAGGCATCCTGCACGTCTGCTCAAATCACCCTAATCCATTATCTTCGGTTTACAGCGACAACGAGAGCCCCACTCACATTTCACCGGTGGGTGGTGTTGCGCCGCGATATCGATGTTGACCTTGGATCCGCGGGCCGACATGATTCAAATGCTCATCATTTCTAGAATGTAATTTTCACTCTGCAGCGGAGTCTGATATGAAATTTCCTGGCAGATTAAAACTGTATGCCGGACCGAGACAGAACATACTAATGTTCATATCCTGTGAATATGGACGTCCTATCTCTAGTCGTTCAAGGTGTTCTTTTTCTGAGCGTGAGTGTATTTTCACCTTCGATAAAAAAAAATAACCATTACATCGTCAGTGGGCTTGAAAAATGAACTATGCCTGTGAACTGTAATCACGTAATCATATGCCTTGTCCTGATCAGCGACGACAGTGACTGTCATATGCTTCCCACTGTTGCTATATAATGGGGAAATCAGTATAATAGTTTAATTTTTACCAAATCTTCACCATGTGCCCTTAACTGACTTTGTCACTGATTCCTTCAGGGATATTGTTCTCTTCTGTAGGCTATCGGCAATTACAAGTATTACAAGGCTCTACAAATTTCTATGTGTTGAGCAGACAGGAACACACAGACACACACACACACACACACACACACACACACACATGGTACAATGGGCAAGATTGTCTTAAAATTAATTAAAAATAAGTCCATTAAGTCCAGTCGCCCCTTGGTAATCAAGCGAAACGTAGAAACTGGAAATCTTTTCCGAAATATCCCTAATTATGAACTCCCTCTGCTCTGAACCAATCTCTCTCTTCTGAAATATTTATCTGGAAATAATAAAATTCTCCAACAGCCACCCACCTCTCTGTCATCTAATTCATTCCTTCTTTTCTTCTCCTCTTTTTTCCTTTGTCCTTTCTCTGTTTCCAACTCTTCATCTCTCTCTTCTCCTCACTGCCCTTTTCTACGACCCCTCTGTCTGGATCTCTTTCCCTCTCCCCAATACTGCTCCTCCATCTTTCTTTCTCATCCCTCCCTTTCTTTCCTTTCTCTATTTCTCTCTTTTTCTTTCTCTTACTCTCTGCTTCTTTTTCTCTGTCCCCATATGTCACTATCTCCCCCCCTCTCTCTCTATCTCCATATCCCCTTTTCTTTCCCTGACTGTCTCTTTCCCTTTTTCTGTCTCTGCCTCTTTCTCTCTCCTCCCACACTCTATCAACATCCCCCTTTTCTCTCACTGAGCGAGTTGGCGCAGTCATTACCACACTGGGCTCGCATTCGAGGGGATGATGATTCGAATCCCCCTCTGGGGATTTAGATTTTCCGTGATTTCCCTAAATCGCTCCAGGCAAATGCTGGGATGGTTTCTTTGAAAAGATCATGGCCATTTTCCTTCCATAATCCGAGCTCCAGCGCTGTGTCTAATGACCTCGCTATTGATGGGACGCTAAACTGTAACCTCCTCCTCCTCCCCCTCCTCCTGTTCCTATTTCTCTCTCTCTCTCCTCTTCTGCTTCTCTATCACCATAGCCCCTCCCCCCCCCCCTCTCTCTCTCTCTCTGACACAAAGACGTTGTGAAAAGTACTAGTGAAAGAGAACTGAATAATCTTATATCCTTGATGACAAACATTCTCTGGACAGTGCAAATAGCTTACACGAACGGCTCACGAGAGAAGTTTGCTGTGCGCGCACGCCAGCCAGCCTTTGCGGCGCCGGCAGTACGCTGGGGAGCTGTTGGCAGGTTCCGACGAGCCAGCCGACGCGGCTCTTCTCCTTCATGAACCCGCTGGCAGTCGAGATCTGGATCTACGTGCTGGCCGCCTACCTGCTGGTCAGCTTCACGCTGTTCGTGATGGCGCGCTTCTCGCCCTACGAATGGAACAACCCGCACCCCTGCCTCGCCGAGTCCGACGTGGTCGAGAACCAGTTCTCCGTTTCTAACAGCTTCTGGTTCATCACCGGCACCTTCCTCAGGCAGGGCTCCGGACTCAACCCCAAGGTAGTCGGCGCTCCCACGTGCTGGCTGGGCGCCAGTACGCAGCACGGGCCCCGCTCTGGACGACACGTGGGCAGTTTCGCAGGCGGCTGTCGCTCGCAGCTGGACGCGCTCGGCCGCACACGCCTTGTGCTGTCCAACACTGCGAGCGTGGGTTGAATGACAGCCTCGCAAAACGTCACCCAACTGCCGTTCAGAGCTCAAATCACTGTTTCTGTCTGCATGTTGTGTTTTATACTCCCAGATTGTGATGGTTGTCTATCGATGTATAACGATGTTTTTGTTACGTTATAAGCATGTCGTTTGCAAAGCTTGTCTGCTTACACTGCTCGCATTTTCTCGCATCATTATTCTCATCATCTCTACCCCTTTCTTTCATACATTGAAAACATTTTTCAACTGTGTTTCTTAAATATGTATTTCACTGTTTTGTTAGTACTTAAGATGGGTGTTCCTGTTGTTTTTGTTTATGCATTCTCAAAACACTGGACACGAGTGTCTTTCTGTCAACTCTGGAACAAATTGTGACATTTTGGCACCGAAAAACTTTGAAAACCTTTATCACCAGTCACACATTGTTTTTCTAAAGCCGAACGAACCATTACGGCGCAGTTTTCTTGACGTCCGACGTCGACATCAGTGTCAGTAGAAATGAAGCACTCTTTCAATTTGGCTTATACTTATTCACATGTTGAATCTAAATAGATAAGGTTAGTGTCTTTAAGGGGGATAGGACGTCAAACGGGCCGACTTGGAGCAGGAGAAGCACCACAGGACATTTTATTTTCTACTGGTTATACTTTTACAAATAAATTCATAAAACTTTGTCAGTATGACCAGGATTCAGGATTCACACTCGTAGCAGCGGAAGTTAAAAAACATAACAAAATAATTCTTTTTACATGTGAAATTTCATCATTTTTTCACTTACTATTGGCTGCAATTTGTTGCTATATGTGCACTTTTCTTCATAAGTAAGAGAGGCTGTTCGATGAATTTTGCACAGCATACAAACCATAATTACATGTGTCTGAAACTCTAGAATCTATTTAATTAATGAAACAATGAATGAGCTGTTACGTTTTAAGCTTCATGTTTAGAAAAAAATCAAATTTTGTAGTTAATTATCTCAATTTTTACCGCAGTTCTTAATAGATTTGGAAAATTCTAGAGTTTCATACACCTGTAAGTATGGTTTGTATGCTGTGCAAAATTGATCAAAAAATCTCTCTTACTTGTGAAGAAAAATGTACCTATAGCAACAAATGCAGCCAACAGCAAGTGAAAAAATGATGAAATTTCATATCTAAAAAAAATTATTTTACTATATTTTTGCACTTCCACTGCTATGAATGTGAATCCAGAATTCCTCCTGGTCATGCTGACAAAGTTTTACGAATTTATTTGTAAAAGTATAGACAGTAGAAAATAAAATGTCCTGTGGTGCCTCTCCTGCTCCAAGTCAGCCCATTTGACGTCCTATCCCCCTTAATTCATTTCTTTTATCAAAACAGATAATAAAGATTTTGCACATAAGAATTAATAGTAATACACTCCTGGAAATTGAAATAAGAACACCGTGAATTCATTGTCCCAGGAAGGGGAAACTTTATTGACACATTCCTGGGGTCAGATACATCACATGATCACACTGACAGAGCCACAGGCACATAGACACAGGCACCAGAGCATGCACAATGTCGGCACTAGTACAGTGTATATCCACCTTTCGCAGCAATGCAGGCTGCTATTCTCCCATGGAGACGATCGTAGAGATGCTGGATGTAGTCCTGTGGAACGGCTTGCCATGCCATTTCCACCTGGCGCCTCAGTTGGACCAGCGTTCGTGCTGGACGTGCAGACCGCGTGAGACGACGCTTCATCCAGTCCCAAACATGCTCAATGGGGGACAGAGCCGGAGATCTTGCTGGCCAGGGTAGTTGACTTACACCTTCTAGAGCACGTTGGGTGGCACGGGATACATGCGGACGTGCATTGTCCTGTTGGAACAGCAAGTTCCCTTGCCGGTCTAGGAATGGTAGAACGATGGGTTCGATGACGGTTTGGATGTACCGTGCACTATTCAGTGTCCCCTCGACGATCACCAGTGGTGTACGGCCAGTGTAGGAGATCGCTCCCCACACCATGATGCCGGGTGTTGGCCCTGTGTGCCTCGGTCGTATGCAGTCCTGATTGTGGCGCTCACCTGCACGGCGCCAAACACGCATACGACCATCATTGGCACCAAGGCAGAAGCGACTCTCATCGCTGAAGACGACACGTCTCCATTCGTCCCTCCATTCACGCCTGTCGCGACACCACTGGAGGCGGGCTGCGCGATGTTGGGGCGTGAGCGGAAGACGGCCTAACGGTGTGCGGGACCGTAGCCCAGCTTCATGGAGACGGTTGCGAATGGTCCTCGCCGATACCCCAGGAGCAACAGTGTCCCTAATTTGCTGGGAAGTGGCGGTGCGGTCCCCTACGGCACTGCGTAGGATCCTACGGTCTTGGCGTGCATCCGTGCGTCGCTGCGGTCCGGTTCCAGGTCGACGGGCACGTGCACCTTCCGCCGACCACTGACGACAACATCGATGTACTGTGGAGACCTCACGCCCCACGTGTTGAGCAATTCGGCGGTACGTCCACCCGGCCTCCCGCATGCCCACTATACGCCCTCGCTCAAAGTCCGTCAACTGCACATACGGTTCACGTCCACGCTGTCGCGGCATGCTACCAGTGTTAAAGACTGCGATGGAGCTCTGTATGCCACGGCAAACTGGCTGACACTGACGGCGGCGGTGCACAAATGCTGCGCAGCTAGCGCCATTCGACGGCCAACACCGCGGTTCCTGGTGTGTCCGCTGTGCCGTGCTTGTGATCATTGCTTGTACAGCCCTCTCGCAGTGTCCGGAGCAAGTATGGTGGGTCTGACACACCGGTGTCAATGTGTTCTTTTTTCCATTTCCAGGAGTGTACATGCCTCTACATTATGGATAGGTATTACAATAACTGTAAACGTAAGGTTAATATTATTCTAGAATGTGAAAGGAAGAAAAACTGAAAAGAAAGCAAGAATGAAATGCGTTGTACACGATAGAACATGGAAATAATTATGACAGCTAAAACCGTTCTCCAGTTTCATTTTGTTTGAACTTGATGTTATCCTTAATTAAAGAGATGAAACAAAAATTTTCGTGATAGCAATTTCCATGGTTCATTGCAGACCACAGTGAATGAGTCCTCTTTTTCTGATATTCTGAAAACTAACGCTACCTACTTACTGTAAAAACTGGATATACTGCTTCGATGATGGTTATATTTCCCGTTGAAGTATAATTAATCTAAAGAGAAGATTAAATGGTGAATATGTAGTCAGACTTCTACTGTTTGACACTGGCAACATACGATTTGAAGACAATGAAAGTTTTTCCTACTGCATACGGGGTGGTTTCAGTTACTTTCCAAATATTCGCATTATACGAATTAAGATTATTTACAGCTGAGAGCTATTCCGGAGGTAGTGTAGCTATCAGAAGTGCCGCAGAGAAGCCACACGAAGAGAAAGCGGGACAGTAGCTCGGGCTGTGGTGGGGCGGGAGGGAGGGTGAGGAACGTTTTTACTAAGCAACGTAAATCTACACTCTTTGGGGGGTAAGCAAACCTTAGTCCTGCAGGTTGTGATTCAAGCATCATTTATCATAAAATACTAATTACTTGTAGCCTCCGAATTTGGGCCACTTATTCACTATAAGTGTTTGGAGGAACAGTTTCTTTCTCTGTTGAACGGTTTTTGTACTCGAGGATAGTTTCCTTGAAACTTCTTGTGGCCACAGAGATCTGCACTGAGTCACCTCACCCAAGAAAACTTGTGCATGTATGTTACTGGCTGGAATACATAAACGCTCTTAATAGTAATAAGAGTTGTGAGTGACAAGAAGAGAACAAATGATGGATTCCGTGCGCGGACACTGGAAAAAATAGCTGATTTAAGAGAAACTCATAAAGGATAAGAAGAAAAGGAAACCGTGTCCAGCAGTCTGCCTACGAGCTTACACCATTTGCACGAAAGGAAACCGATAGCGACAATCTCTCCTCAGAGGCAAAAAGAAGAGCGCTCTCTAGCCGAGCAACGATAAGAAAGCAAACCGTCCAGAAGAAGAAGTGGCAACCAGGCACCTGGCGTTCCTTACGTCCGCTGGATCGCCTAGAGCCAGCATTGCCAGGATACTGGAGAAGCACAACATAAAAACCACTTTCCGCTCACTGGTAGAATCAAGAATATGCTTGGACCAGTCATACACCAGCTAGGACTACGATCACCTAGTGTCTGCACCACCAGTTGCAAGGTTGGCACGTATTACATCGATCAGACGCAGGGATGCATCTCGTAGTGCTGTTCACAACATGCGACAAACGTTCGCCTCGGCCAAACCAACAAATCTCCATATCTCCATTGACAGAACATAGCGTTAGCGCACGCCACTTGTTTGTTCTGAACATACAAAGCTACTGTGCCGCACCAATGGGTTCTGGGAACCGTTCATCAAAGAAGCAGAACAAATAAGAGTATACGACGGACGATTTGTCAACCGGGACAGCGGTTCTCAATGGAGCTCCCCATAGAACAACTACGTCAGGAACACTCTCATGTGAAAGTGACAGAGACAACGGGTGAAATAGGGAGCACCAGGACTCGACGCCCAAGCTCCCCCCCCCCCCCCCCCACTCCTTCCTAAAACTAGATGTGATGTCTCTTCTAGAGGCACACGATTGGGTCTTCAGAAGAGAGGTCTGCGGCAGTCCAGAGACTGTAAGGAAAGAACCGGACGCGAATCTGACACTTCACGAGGAGATGATGAATAGGAAACTCGTCGCAACGTTGTGACAAGACGACGGCTCAACTCAACTGATAACCTGTTATTATTTTGTCAGCGAAATCCACCGAGAAAGGCTGCATTCCCCCCTTGAGCACGTCACATCGTATTAAGTATGTATGGCTAATACTAAGAAGTTGAAAAGAACACACAGATAATGTTATTGGGGTGGCGAACCAAAGACTACGTTTTGTTGGCAGAACACTTAGAAGATGCAACAGACCTTTTGAAGAGACTGCCTCCACTAGGCTTGTTCATCCTCTTTTGGAGTGTCAAATCCATACCAGATAGGATTAACGCAGTACATCGAGAAAGTACAAAGAAGGGCAGCACGTTTTGTATTATCTTTAAGTAGTGGAGAGAGTGCCACGGACATGATACAGGATTTGGGGTGGACGTCATGGAATCCGAATGAATCATTTAACAATGTTGTATGGTCAAGAATACCAAAAAATGTGTTTGTTGGAAGGCCAGTCTTTGAACTTGGTGTTTTGGATGCTATTCTTACTTTTAATGATGGATATTCTGGAAGACTACAGGTTTTGGAATATCTTGGCATTCATAAAGGTTACAACACCACTAAAAGTGTGATGGACTTGGACCAACAGCGAATCATGAAGGCAGAGATTGCAACAAAACAATATCTCAAAAAAGCCAGATCCAAGAGAAGGAGGGCAGCACTGAGTGAGGAAGATGAAGGAGGGGATGAGGACTACCATCCAGGAGGATTCTAACATATTTTTTATGTATCAGTTGGCTGTATATTAAAATTTTTTCTTTAAACGCAATTTTCTCAACATGACATTTTTCAGTATAAAAGCCCATTTTTCCCAGAAACTTCTAAATCTACATCAATGAATTATTTACAATATAACATAGATAGAACAATGATGTTTTAGCTCTACTTTAGTAGTATTTACTGTAATAGTTAAAATTCAAGAAATTAAACCTATGAAAATTTACACCAAAAAATTATATGTTTAGGGAAAAAAATTATAACTTTTTTCAGTTGTTATTTTAAAGTGATTGTAGATCAATACAGTCGCAAAACATGGGAGAACATGTGATTAAATCACCACATTTATATACTCAACAGTTCCTGAGAAAACGGGGAATTTATATAGCCAATTTAACATTGTCGAGATAGGGCAGTACGACTCCCCTTAAGACTGAACAGGCAGTCCACGCATCCGCAATAACTTACAGCTGAACAAAGATTATTATTTCCAAAGATATCTGACCACTTTACTACTATATTTATAGCACAAGAATATTAAAATATACTGAAGAAGAAATGTCAAAATAAACTTTATATTATATTGTACTCAAACATTAATAGTATAATAACATTAAGGCGAAAACAGTACATCCATTGGGTACTGGCACAGACTGTAATGTTAGATGGGCAAAATGGCTGGTGAGTCTGATGAATAGACAAAAACGGGCAGGGCAGAGGTGAAGACGGAGTCAGTGGAATGTGGGGATTGGGGAAGAGTTATACTATTTACAACCAGCAAAAAAAAAGAAAAAACTTACGCTCTGTTGTGTAGATGTTTATTGTTCCCCACAAACCTCGTTTCCAAATTGAGTTAGTGACTGATGTCCAGTGACTCTGATGTCGACGAGACATTGATCCCTACAGATAACCAAGGACCGAAATCTGGCGAAATTTTTTTTATAAATTTTCAGTGATTAATTTCTAGATTATGCTGCCTATCTCAGCTGAGCTCTAGATGTAGCTAATCACACAAACTACTTTCTATCTGTAAATTCTGGCATCAGTGACAGCCAGTGGGGAAGGCCCTCGTGTCCACAGGTGAACAGCGCAGACCTCCAGCAGCCGACGACGCCGACGCTGACACCGACGCCCTCCCGCGAAGCCCTCTCAGCACGCGTCTCTTTGTGTCTGGTTGTGTTTCTGGTTTTTGAAGGTTTCGGAAAGCATGCCGAGTCGCTTGTTCTCGTTCATGAACCCGCTAGCGGTGGAGATCTGGCTGTACGTGCTGGCGGCGTACGTGCTGGTCTCGCTCACCATCTGGGTGGTGGCGCGCTTCTCGCCCTACGAGTGGTGCGTGCCGGCGTGCGCCTGCGCCGACTACCAGCACGCGACGGCCGCGCTGCTCGTCTTCCAGAACGACTTCACGCTCGCCAACAGCTTCTGGTTCACCATCGGCACGCTCATGCAGCAGGGCTCCGACCTCAACCCCAAGGTAGCGTAGGGTCCGGGGCGGGCGGCAAGCGATCTCGGCGGAGCGAATCCTACTCCAGGCTACAGCTGGCGTCATCGACTGCTTACGAGAGAGCTGCGTTATCACGAACGAATAAAACTCATCTTAAAATATGCAGATGTGCCTCTGTTCTACAGGGTGGACAAAACAAAACTAGCATAGGAAATATTTCATCCCCCTTAAGATAGGCATCACAACATACACCTTGTGTGACTGGGGCAGATGATGTAAGTTGGGTTGCCTACCTTAAGGTGTATGAAAAACTTCCAGTCCACTTTTATTTTGTCCTCCCCTGCACCTCCCATGTAGATCATCTACATTTTTGCACAATCGATGTTCGAAAGTATTATCGTGGTTGATGGCCGAGGCAGTATATCTTCCTTTTTGGTTCGTTGTCCCATTGGGTCAAATGGGTTAGGTGCACTTTGACCTGCTTCTCAGCTTCAAGCTCACCGCCAGAAGTTTTCAACACAACTACCACAGCTGTCATCTTCACTGGGGCTCTCAAACCCGACGGTCACATCCATGCTCCTGGGGGCACCATTACAAAATGTTCAGACTTACAGGAATGCTTTTGCTTTGAAGATATTAATTTTTTTCAGTTTCTCCATCTCAGAGGTATACAACCGCCACATACGAGGCGTGTTTTTTAAGTAAGTACCGTTTTGAAATTTAAAAAAGACGTGCTAAGATGTCTCAATAATTTTATTTTTACTTGAAAGTCTGTACCTTAATCTACGCACTGACGCCATTACAGTCTCATTGTTCCTTGTTAACGTTGTGTACTGAGTGTTTCAGATGCCTCCGATAATCGTGAGTCCCACCGACTGCGAAATACGGGCTGTTACAAGATTTCTTAGTGCTAAAGGCCTAAAAGCGATCGATATTCATCGTGAGATCTGTGCAGTTTACGGAGAAAACATTATGAGTGTTGGAATGGTAAGAAAGTGGGTGAGAGTATTTAAAGATGGCCGCATAAATGTGCATGATGAACAGCGGAGTGGGCGTCCTTCGCTCGTTAATGAAAGTTTGGTGCAGAAAGTGGACAATAAGGTGACAGAAAACAGACGCTTTACGATTTCCTCCTTGCGGGATGACTTTCCTAATGTTTCTCGTAGTCTTTTGTATGGCACTGTGGCCGAGCACTTGAATTACCGAAAATTGTGCGCACGATGGGTACCGAAAATGTTGACGGATGTGCACAAAACCAAAGGTTTAGACAGTGCATTGACTTTCCTTGAGAGGTACCACAACGACGGTGATGATTTCTTAAGCCAAATCGTTACTGGCGATGAAACACGGGTGGCCTACGTCACACCAGAATCAAAGCAACAGTCCATCGAAGTTGAGCAAGGGCATCGTTTCGCTGCAAGACAATGCCCGCCCACATGTGGCGAATCAGACCAAAGATCTCACCACAGCTTTTCGGTGGGAAACTAGATTACCCTCTGTACAGCCCCGATCTTGCGCCCAGTGACTACCATCTGTTCCTGCACTTGAAGAAAAACCTGGGCGGTCGGCGTCTTCAAGACGATGACGAAGTCAAAACAGTGGTGATGCAGTGGTTAACAAGTCAAGCGGCAGACTTCTGTGAAGAGGGTATTCAAAAACTGGTACAACGTTATGACAAGTGCCTCAATATTGCAGGAAATTATGTAGAGATTAAGGTACAGGCTTTCATGCAAAAATAAAATTATTGAGATATCTTAGTACGTCTTATTTAATTTCAAAACGGTACTTACTTAAAAAACACGCCTCGTATTTTATCCAGATTTCTCCACTCTGCATTTTATATTGATTATTCATACGAAGTACATCATCGACTTCGGTCTTCCACATTCTCTTCAGCCTGTTTTCCACTTCTTCTCGCTGCAACGTGGAAATTCCACGGACACAATGCTGCTTGTTTCTTTGCGACCTGAGGATCAGACATCCCCTGTATTTGTTGCAAACAAATGTAAAGCTTGTTCGCTGTACTACCATCCATGGACACAGCCATATCTATTGTGTAACTGGCCATAACTGTCGTCAGCAGGACGTTAAATACAATCTTCCTTCCTTATGCTTTTTCACAAGTAAATACTGCATGGCATCGCTCTTCATCGACTGGTGCTCCTGAGGTAATGGGATTTGTTAACCTTCAAATATCGACTGTACGCAAATGCAGAGTTTTACAGATAAATGATCTTCATAGATGGTAGAATAGACACATCTACTCATTTTAAAATCATTTTTATTTGGTTTTTTCCCTTAGCTGTGAGTTTGTACGTTGTTAGTTCCTCTTCATTCAAACGGATGTAACGCTAGCCAGAAACAATATTTCGGAAAGAGCTTCTGCATTGCTAATGGACAAAAACGACGATCATTTCCTTTATGCACGATGAAAATCTGCATATTGTTTCCCTCCTCCAATCAACGTGCTTCACTTCCCAAGAAGCGAACTGGTTCAACATCAAGATGTCGTTCTGGTATGCGCGTTCTCCAGTTGCGAAGGTTCTTCCGTTGTTACATCATAATCATATATAAGAGCTGTTTCAATAGGCTATCCCAGAAAGTGTCTAATAAAAAGTATGTTACCTCGACGCCAAAAACAAGAATCATCCGTTCGCATTGCTATTCGACTATTTATCATGTCCTTACGCTGTAACAGCTTTCACCAAATCCGATAAACTTAGTGACAACTGAAGAGAATTTTTATTGCAGATGTATTCTCGCACACCGCCAGAAGGCAAAAACGACAGAGTCCTGCGCAGCGGCATATACAATGTCATGTAAAATGAACTGAGCACTGGAAGGAGCAAACGTCTTGAAAGGCACTCAAATGAATCGTACTTTGAAGGTGACTGCTTCAACTTAAAAAAAAATCGCACCACTAACGCTGTCCACCAAAAAATATCGTGCATAGCGTCCGACACAAAATCATCAAGACTGAAGTTGAGCAGGAGGAAGCAAGCTCCACCCACTGACTTCCAGTCGGCCGTTACTACTTGTGTGTCTAATAACTAAAAACAACATTCGATGAAGTTAAAAGCAAGAGCGTCAACATTAAGAGTGCAGTGGGAATACCTTATACAAGCGCAAGCGGAGAGAGGGAGAGCGAATAGGAGGAAAGAGAAAACTGAAGGACTCTAGTAGAAGAAAACTGTTAGGATGACGCGATTGAGGAAGAAACGAGAGCCGATTTGGAAGGCTTAGGGGATTCGCAATTAGAGTCAGAGATTAACAAAGTTTTCGATGACTTATGATTAAATAACGACCTTCCACGACAGATTTTAAACATAAAATGACGTGTTAGTCAAACCTTATTAATTTGATGGTCTACTTGGTGTAGGGTTAGAAAACGTTGGCTGCGTTGGTACTGATACATAACTTCAGTGACAACACAGGTATTGCAGGGTTATTCACAAGCACCTTCGGGATTTTAGACGCCAACTGCACAGTAGCTACAATGCATACAGTGGCCAGGTCATCTCTCAAAGTTTGTAGCTCACGTTATAGGTGTTCAAAACGGGGTTTTATAATGCGTCAAACGTCGATAGGAGCGCGCAGTTCATTGAAGTCGCTCTGGAAGTCGAAACGACAGCAGCCCGCTTTATAAGTCTGATCATTTGCTTGGCTATTTGTAGGCGCGATCAAATTCAATGCAACAATACGGAGCGAATGATTTGTTTACATGTTCTGACCTGCTTGGCCCCTCACCGAGCGTTCTGCAACTATGCTATAGCGCGTATTGTGCATCGAAACTGCGAGAGATGCTCTATCCACTAACATGTGTCAATTTTTTTGTAGTAGTTTCCGTGCACTTGTCTTCTGAAACCCCAGAGGTACTTATGAATAACTTTGTTGTGGTAACCTCGTGTAACCTTCCAAAAGTCGACAGTATGTAGGTTTCTTGCAAACTGATAGAATACAACTCGTTCTAGGGAATTAATGGACACATTTTGCATTTTTGCACTATTGAAAGAGCAAAAAATTTATCTTAATATTGGTCTCCGCCGAGATTGCTTGCTGTCGCCCCAGAAAATAAGCACCGCCCAAGAGAATGCAACAAGTGTCTGAATTCGCCTCTTTCGTGGTCTGCATGTACTGTAGAGCGTCGCTCAAAATAAGCACCAATCTCTCACACGAGAGGACCTAGGGCTCCCACCCTCTTCTGTAATTGGTTTACCCTGTATGACGCTGTCAAAAAATTTTGGTCAACAATAAATTCAGACAAATTCTATGAATGCCCTCTAGTTTTGTAAGGAATGCCCTTTATGGTCTTCAGACAATGCAGAGTGTGCAAAACACTTGTCTACCAGAAATCGCCGGATGCGTAACATGAAAACGAAACTGGTAAGTGGAACAACTTGGTGCAATGCATGAAGAGTGACGTTGTTGTTATTGATCACTTGCTACTGCATTTTGTATCTGTTCAAAACACTTTCCAGTTCTTTCTGTGTTGCTTGAAATCATTAGTGTTTTCTGGTCTGCACATACTACAGCAATGCACATTTGTGGAGCGCGTTGTCTTTCGATGTACGTAGTTTTTTCTGGCTTTTCAACGCTTTAATTCGACAGATATTTAACTTTAATGTAGTTTGTTGTTAGTAAGGAATTTTTCAAAATTCTTATCATTAAAAAGACAGGTTTTGATGAAAATACTACCAAAGTAATATGGGTTACCAGCGTTCGTCCAAAAAAGACACTGATCAGCAACTGAATTACAGATAGTTGGCTATGTTAAGAAGTAGTGCTGATGTCGCCTCGGCGAGTGAAGTACTTCTGCGTGGTAAATGGCCGCGATTTCTTCGTAATGGCGTGAGTTACGAAAAAGGCGACACAGGAAATCTGGTCTCAGTTAATGAGAGCCCTACGATATGGACCAGACACATTGTGTATGACTTGTTTGAACACAAGCAGGCACTGAACAATATTTACTATGGGAATGTCGATCTGGTTAAAACTGTTACTTCAAGGGCGAATTCGCTTGTTAAACAACTGTTTTACAACAAAATGTGCTGTGGGTAAGCCAGGATGGTAACAGCGGATGGGCCACAGTCCAGCAAAATATTCAACAATGCTTCACAACAATAAGTAAACACCAATATATTCAGACCATCTTCTTGGTATGGATCAGAGATGCCACAGTTGTCAGCTTTAGAACGAACTGTCATGGTAAACAATTTACTGAGGACAAAGTTTGCTGTCAGTGAGCCAGATTTGTAGCAGCTAATGGTCGGGCCACAGCCCAGCAAATCACTCAACTATTCTGGACAACAATATGCAAACAACAGTACAATGCAGCCCTTTTCTGGTAAGGGACATAGATCCCCAAACTTAATATTGCTGCATTCTACACGTCACAGAGGCGGACTGTGGGCAAAGCGACTTTACCACTGCACGCTCGAAATATGGAAACGTTAGGATGTGACTAAGCTACGAAGTACATTATGTGAAGGCTCTAAATAGCCAGGAAGAGCGTGCAGGCCCGTAGCTGTTCTCTTACAGGAAAATATTTAAAAGTTGGTGGTGGGGGGAATGGAACTTTCAGCATGACGTTGTGCATCATTCCGTTCGTCTACATTTATATGGTATAAGAGTGTAAATTCAGCAACGCCATGCAACCTGCCACTGCTCCTAAATTGGGTCAGGTTGGCTCGATGAACATTTTACAGTGATGATGATATCGTCTTCTCTCTTAGAGACATGTAGACCAACTCGTACTGGGCGCATCTAGTATGTTTCCAGGAGCGGTGTGCGCGCCTATGGTCAATAGCTTGAGCTGTGGATGGCGAACAAACTAAGTCTCCTTCATATCACTTTGGGCAGGAGCTGCGAAGGAAAATCTAAAATTTCCCAAATTAAGTGTAGGTCTCCAGTCAAACCATGGAGTGCCTGCTCATTAGCAACCAAAGTGCAGTCTTCCAGTGACCAACTGATGTTTTTGTATCGCAACCACCGCATCGGTATTTCCTATCGCAGAGAAAGGGAGCAATGCATCAAACGCCAGTGCCTTATTCGGAGATTCGGTAGTCTAACCGGTAGACAAGAGCAACGTTATGTTAGGTAGTTACCATCAAATAATGTAATTTCCTTTCTCTTATGTCCAGTCACTCGTCCTCCCATGACTTGTACATCAACAGCAAAATCACCACATACAAGGGAATGGCACAAATTTCTGCAGTAGTAAACACACAGACACGCTATGCTGTCGTGTCTGACAATTTGTTTCCCTTAGTACCTACAATGTGTCCACTGAAATTTGTCTATTTTAGTGGCGATTGGTGGATGTGGAAGAATCGGAAGAAGCTGGATGACTGAATCAGTATTTAGTTGAAAATTTTACACGAGAAAGAGATGGAAAGAGAGGTAAACTGATGTGAAATGCAATTCCTCACAAGTAGGATAGGAGTAACAAGGAGGGATAGGGTGAGGAATGAAACGACAAAGTCAATACTGAAAGAGGAACCCTTGCAGAGCGAATAGAAATATCAATGCTAAGATGGTACGGGCACTTAAAGAGAACGGAAAACAAAAGGATTCCGCCCCCTTGTCTCCATCGAAAATGAATTCGATGAAGAGCGGATCCGCAAAAATTAAAGAATTTTTCCCATCTTTAGTCTCGTCAGTGCACGGTGTAGACTGGCAGATAATTGCGGTGTTCAAATACAAGACTCATTCATAATAAAACAAAAATAATACTTCAGTAATACCAGAAACCAAAGAAGATAAAAATACTGTGGAGCAGCAGTAATAATATTAGCAACAAAATTAACATCAAAACTGGGGGCCAGCTTAGTTGACGAAGCTTAGGAATTCCGCTGCCTTCGAAGCAAAATAATTCACGTCAGATGAAGAAGAGATGGCATTAAAAGTAGACTAGCAAGATAAAGTGAGTATTTCTCACCAAAAGAAGTCTTTTAACCAGAGAGAGACATTTCTTAGTGTGTACTTCTGGAGCACATCAATTGCATAGAACTGAATCATTAGTTATGGGGAAACCGGAAAAGTAATCGAAGCGTTTGAGATTTGGTGTTACAAATGGACATTGGCAATTACGTGAACTTCAGATGATAAATGATTAGATTCTCCATAGAATCGTGAAGGAGGGAACTTAAGGATAACACTGACAAGAAGAGGGGACAGGGTGATAGGACTTGTGTTCAGACATCGGGTAATAACTTCTATGGTACTAGAGGAAGCCGTATGCGGAAAAGATTGGAGTATGTATAACACATAATTGAGAACGTTGGGTGCAGATGCTACTTTGACATGAAGAGGTTGGGACAGGAGAGGAACTCGTTGCAGGCCGCATCCGAGTCGGAGTAATCGTGGAAAAAACGAAAAAAGCATTCACAGCAATGGCTCTCTTGTACAGTAATGGATTTAAAATTCATTCATGTATCTAACAAGTTGCTCAACCTTGGACACTGGGAAAGATTCAGAGCACGTTTGCATGCCGGGTTCCTTTAGAAGACTGTCACATATTCCTACAAGAGTTATTGTTGGTCAAACCCAGAAGAAAAATTCCTATAATCATATGTCCGAAAACCAGTACTTGTTGAAATAAGAGCCCTTTTATTTGTGACGAGTACTGTGTTCTATCTACAGGTGATCCACTTTAACAGTTTTCAATAATGACAGTATCTGGAAGAAGTGCAGTCATTGGCGTAAGGGTAGTTGTGGGAATGAAGAGAAAACAACTTTAAAACTGAACCGAACAACCTGAAATAATAATCATGAATTAACGTTACATCCTTGTATATACATTTCCATGTGTCCAAAAATCTGTTTTGCGTTCGGAACGTTTTTCCCGGCGTATACGACGGGCAGAGATTAGGGGCTGTCAGTAGGCTCACATAATCTGTAACTTTAAGGTGACAAACATTTTCATTTACAGTAAGCACGTTAAGCTGCAGTACCAATCGGTATATTACAATTCAAAGCGACAACGACAAATATGTTTGTCGTTCCAGAAAGTATATTCGTTTAGAAAAGTCAACTTGTGCAGATATAATGGACTACCGCAGTGGTCACCGTTTTATCTGTGACAACACTGCATACGAATTATCCAGTTAATAAGTACTTAAAACAAATATAATGATATTTGTAATAAGATAATACGAAAAGAGTGTCTCTGATTTGTGATTAATAAGTTAGCTTCGTAAACTATGGGTATAAAGCTGGACATCCATGATGTCCTTTTGCCTACGATAGTTAAAAGTCTTTTTGTGTTAAAATTTTCAATAAACTGTAAGTTCTAGCGCAAAATCGGTATGCAAGTCAGAAGCCGGTTAGGAAAACTTTCTAGCGATACCTCATTTTTACACAACTGGCCACTGAAATTGCTACACCAAGAAGAAATGTAGATGATAAACGGGTATTCATTGGACAAATATATTATACTAGAACTGACATGTGATCACATTTTCACGCAATTTGGATGCATAGATCCTGAGAAATCAGTACCCAGAACAACCACCTATGGCCGTAATAACGGCCTTGATACGCCTGGGCATTGAGTCAAACACAGCTTGGATGGCGTGTACAGGTACAGCTGCACATGCAGCTTCAACACGATACCACACTTCATCAAGAGTAGTGACTGGCGTATTGTGACGAGCCAGTTGCTCGGCCATCATTGACCAGACGTTTTCAATTGGTTAGAGATCTGGAGAATGTGCAGGCCAGTGCAGCAGTCGAACATTTTCTGTATCCAGGAAGGCCCGTACAAGATCTGCAACATGCGGTCGTACATTATCCTGCTGAAATGCAGGGCTTCGCAGGGATCGAATGAAGGGTAGAGCCACGGGTCGTAACACATCTGAAATGTAACGTCCATTTCTGCATCCAGAAAGGCCCGTACAAGATCTGCAACATGCGGTCGTACATTATCCTGCTGAAATGCAGGGCTTCGCAGGGATCGAATGAAGGGTAGAGCCACGGGTCGTAACACATCTGAAATGTAACGTCCATTTCTGCATCCAGAAAGGCCCGTACAAGATCTGCAACATGCGGTCGTACATTATCCTGCTGAAATGTAGGGTTTCGCAGGGATCGAATGAAGGGTAGAGCCACGGGTCGTAACACATCTGAAATGTAACGTCTACTGTTCAAAGTGGACGAACAAGAGGTGACCGAGACGTGTAACCAATGGTACCCCATACCATCACGCCGGGTGACACGCCAGTTTGGCGATGACGAATACACGCTTCCAATGTGCGTTTACCGCAATGTTGCCAAACACGGATGCGACCATCATGATGCTGTAAACAGAACCTGGATTCATCCGAAAAAATGACGTTTTGCCATTCGTGCACCCAGGTTCGTCGTTGAGTACACCATCGCAGGCGGTCCTGTCTGTGATGAAGCGTCAAGGGTAAACGCAGCCATGGTCTCCGTACTGATAGTCCATGCTGCTGCAAACGCCGTCGAACTGTTCGTGCAGATGGTTTTTGTCTTGCAAACGTCCCCATCTGTTGACTCAGGGATTGAGACGTGCCTGCAGGATCCGTTACAGCCATGCGGTTAAGATGCCTGTCATCTCGACTGCTAGTGGTACGAGGCCGTTGGGATCCAACACGTCGTTCCGTATTACCCTCCTGAACCCACCGATTCCGTATTGGATCTCGACCAACGCGAGCAGCAATGTCGCGATACCATAAACCGCAATCGCTATAGGCTACAATCCGACCTTTATCAAAGTCGGAAACGTGATGGTACGCATTTCTCCTCCTTACACGAGGCATCACAACAACGTTTCACCAGGCAACGCCGGTCAACTGCTGTTTGTGTATGAGAAGTCGGTTGGAAACTTTCCTCATGTCAGCACGCTGCACGAGTAGGTGTCGCCACCGGCGCCAACCTTGTGTGAATGCTCTGAAAAGCTAATCATTTGCATATCACAGCATCTTCTTCCTGTCGGTTAAATTTCGCGTCTGTAGCACGTCATCTTCGTGGTGTAGCAATTTTAATGGCCAGTAGTATATTTATACGATTAGTATGGGTTGAGAAAAAGGGATGTAGACTTGAGAAATAATATATATGATGAGGAAGGAGTCACAAGAGATAGTATAGTAAATTATAACAATTTACACATGTGGCCTGATGCAAGTCCTTTGGCAATCATAGAGGTGGGTTGTCAGAATCGCTTCAGAATCAGTATATAGGCAGGAATTGTCGGTGACAAACGAATAGGGTCATATACTTTGCCAATCTGATTAATAGGTCCCGTGTATCACCGATTTCTGTGGAGTGAATTACCAGCACAGAAAGAAAACGAAGACGGTTTATGCACGACGGGGCAGCACTCCATTTTCTACGGATTGTGCTACAGTACCTACATCACTGCAACGTTTCGTGAGCGATGGATTGGACGAAGAAGTCCGATAGCACGGCCTCCCCGTTCACCGGATCTGAATTCGTTGGATATCTGGCTGTGGGGAGAATTAAAGACATCGTTGTTTGCCCAACCCATCGATAATATGCAAGCGATACAGGAGCAAGTGACCGATGGGTGTGACCAATGTATGTGACTCGCTGCGACTGGGGCCACATGTGGTTGAGAAAGTGCATGATTCACTGCGAAGAAGGGCGGAAGGATATGTCAGGATGCGAGATAACCACGTGAAGCGCTGCTTATATTGTCTGCGTCTACGTAACAAGCAGATAAGACTGAGGGGACAGTTTGGCCCTTTGTCAACAGGTATTGCATTCCAGGTATATCACTATAGGAACTAATACGAATAAGTGACCTTTTTTATACACCCTGTATGTTTGTGTCGAACATTCCTCGATTTTGGTCAGTTCAAGTCATAATGCTTTGCTTAAGATGTTGGCGTGATCGTTTTGGACGTTAGACAGTATTTGTGTGTATAACAAGTCCGGTATCGAAAATGTCGGAACATCATCATTCAGTCTGTGAATGACAGAGGAAGACCAAGCGTATGAAATAAAATAAGTACAAATCATTTTTTAAATTAGCGTCAACATTTGTTATTTCTTGGACAGTGTAGTTAAGATTATGGTGTGTTGCAGCAACAAAAGTCAGTACAGCTTTTAAGTGTTGTTACGATTTGGCATGTTCCTTTATTATTTTGTGTGTGCAAGTGTAAATTACTCTCTTCTATCGCTTGGTTTGTGTGTCACTGCAGTTTCAGAAATCAGCAATGCTTGATTTGAGAGCGTCTAATGGAACGGTGCTTATTTTCCAGACTCTATGGTACAAGCGGGCTGAGGCATCCAACACCCTGGAGCGTTTAACGCTAATAAAAAATATGCACTTGGCAGCTCTTCCTCGGAAATATTTTCATTCTCAGCAAAAGCGCTGCGGCGGATGGATTTATGATATTTATGGAAATCCTATACTTCGCATTTTTTTCCCTGTGCTTTCGTTAATACGTATACTCCACAATTCAACGGACACGTAGCAACATAGCGAAGGGGAGCGGCAGTACACGATGAATACCGACCTGAAATTCCTATTGGACATTGCCGATTTTGCTGCTTCGCTTCGGTTGATTGTCGATATTGCTCATTCAGAAATTTTACAGTTACTTACTTTCCGTACAGCTCTCAGTAATTTACAGAGCTCTGAGGAAGGGGTGCTGATGCAGTATTAAACGCTTCCAGAATGTTTAAGGCTGTCTGCAGGCAGGCATTTCCAACCGAGATAAACCTTAGATTATTAGACACTGTCTATGAAAGCTGTGAATACAGGAGACGACTGCGGTAACCAAGCAAACAGAGGATTCTGGGTTCACGTTACTTAAAAAATTGTTTTCAGGAATAAATTTCAAGATTATATTGTTCTTTTGTAGATAGATCGTCTGCTGCTGAGTGCTCGCTGATGTGAAACTTCCTGTTAGGTTAAAACAATGTGCCGGACGGGAAGCGAAACCGGGTTTTTTGTTGCCTTTTGCGGACAAGTACTCTACCAACTGACCAACCCGAACACGACTCGCGACCTGTCCTTACCGCTTTACTTCCGCCAGTATCTCATCTCACACCTTCCAATCTTCACAGAAGTTCTCCTGCGTAACTTGCAAAACTAGCATTTCTGGAAGAAAGGATATTGCGGAGACATGGCTTAGCTACAGCCTGAAGGATAGTTTCCAGAATGAATCTTCAAAAAATGTGTGTGAAATCCTATGGGACTTAACTGCTAAGGTCATCAGTCCCTAAACGTACACACTACTTAACCTAAATTATCCTAAGGACAAACACACACACCCATGCCCGAGGAAGCACTCGAACCTCCGCCGGGACAAGCCGCACAGTCCGTGACTGCAATGAATCTTCATTCAGCAGGCGAGTGTGCGCAAAATGAAACTCCGTGGCAGGTTACAATTGTACGCCGGACCGGGAGTCAAAACTAGGACTTTTGCCTTTCGCAGGCAAGTGCTCTACCAACTAAGTTTCTCGAGCACGACGCCAGGAAATTAAAATACACTGAAGCGCCAAAGAAACTGGTACAATCACGTGTATTCAAATACAGAGATACGTAAACAGGCAAAATACGGCGCTGCGGTCGGCAACGCCTACGCAAGACAACAAGTGTCTGGCGCAGTTGTTAGATCGGCCACTGCTGCTATAATGGCAGGTTATCAAGATTTAAGTGAGTTTGGCCGTTGTGTTATAGTCGGTGACGGGCGATGGGACAAAGCATCTCCGAGGTAGCGATCAAGTGGGGACTTTCCCGCACGACTATTTCATGAGTTTACCGTGAATATCAAGAAACCTGTAAAACATCAAATCTCCGACATCGCTGCGACCGGCAAAAGGTCCTTCAAGAACGGGACCAAGATGACTGAAGAGAATCGTTCAACGTGACAGAAGTGCAACCCTTCCTCAAACTGCTGCAGATTTCAACGCTAGGCTGTCAACAAGTGTCAGCGTATGAACCATTCAACGAAACACCATCGATATGAGCTTTCGGAGCCGAAGGCCCACTCTTGTACTATTGATGACTGCACGACACAAAGCTTTCCGCCTCGCCTGGGCCTGTCAACAGCGTCATTGGTCTGTTGATGACTGAAAAATGTGGCCTGGTCGGACGAGTCTCGTTTCAAATAGTATCGAACGGATGGCCTGTACGAATATGGAGACAACCTCACGAATTCATGGATCCTGCATGTCAGCATGGGACTGTTCAAGCTGGTGGAGGTTCTTTAATGGTGTGGATCATGTGCAGTTGGAGTCATATGGGACCTCTGATACGTCTACATACGACTCCGAAAGGTGGCACGTACGTGAGCATCCTGTCTGATCACCTGCATGTCCATCGTGAATGCTGACGAACTTGGGCAATTCCAGCAGGACAAAGCGACACCCCACACGTCCAAAATTGCTACAGAGTGGCTCCAGGAACACTCTTCTGAGTTTAAACACTTCCGCTGGCCACCAAACTCCCTAGACATGAACATTATTGAGCATATCTGGGATGCCTTGCAACGTGCTGTTCAGACGAGATCTCCACCTCCTCGTACTCTTACGAATTTATGGACAGCCCTGCAGGATTCATGGTGTCCGTTCCCTCCAGCACTACTTCAGACAACAGTCGAGTCCATGCCACGTATGTTGCGGCACTTCTGAGAGCTCGTGGGGACCCTACACGATATTAGGTACGTGTACCAGTTTCTATGGCCCTTCAATGTATATCAAGTTACAGTAATTCCGGTACCAAATACAACGCTACCTAGATATGACGGGCTAACAATAAGATACCATAATTCTTACTCACACAACAAAGAACCTATACACCTATACAATGGAAATGTTGTAAATGCTGTCACCAACAAGCCCCTACCACGCCGTAGCGGAGAAGCTAGGCAGCTGTCCCCCAACTGAAGCAGCTGATCGCCGCCATTTGCAGGGATGTATCCTAGTATTGGGGTTGTGATTTGACGTATATGTGACGCAACAAGAGCAAATTGAAGCACAAATTAAACGCATGTTTGTTTAAAAAAGTACTAAGTATTCGAGTCTATTTTAAAAGTATACTTAAATGAATGAAGTTTCCTAATTTCCGAAATACGTCTGCATAGAGACGCGAAATTTAAGAATGTAAGGCTCTTTCCTGACAAGGTGGAGCGAGTTTACATCGAGTTACTTGCATTAGAAATGACATGAAACTTTTAAAGTAGCAGACAGTACGATTATTATTTAATTCACGTAATTTTCCTGTCAGGTCCTGTTTGCTTTTTGCTGACTACTGTGTACATTTTGCACGCTTACTTTTGTTTAGAACAGTATTGTCCACACTCGAATTTTGGTATGATTAATTGTAATAACCCATATCACTTTAAATACGGTAGGAATTTCATTCGCACATTAGTTTTTAACACTGATAGCAGCCGGCTGCTGTGGCCGAGCGGTTCTAAGCGCTTCAGTCCGGAACCGCGCTGCTGCTACGGTCACAGGTTCGAATCCTGGCTTGGGCATGATCTCCTTAGGTTAGTTAGGTTTACGTAGTTCTAAGTTCTAGGGGACTGATGACCTCAGAAGTCCCATAGTGCTCAGAGCCAGAGCCACTGATAGCATCTCTAAAAGTGGTTGCGTTTGCAACATTTGATCAAATATTTGACCATTTAGGAATTATAAACACCACCTGACAACACATGCTAAGTATCTAAACGCATTTATTCGACCTACCTCTGATTCATACTTAATGTATATTTGATTGCCTTGGTAACCTGGAAAAGGAACGTTCAAAATTATACACACTGACAGTATTTCCACGCTATTTAACCTAGGCCTATATTTCACGATTTCCAGGACACTATACCTTTTTCAGATGAGTTGGAAATCCAGATACTGTCGGTATAGCATCGTCCTTCAGTTGACGTCTATTTACATAATTTTCCATGTAACAATTCTCTTCAAAATGAAGAGAGCACAGCAAACGATTTGCTGTCGGTTGGAAGTTCTCTCTCCGAGTAGCAACTATCCATTTCCGATTTAGAAAATCGCTTGTAAGGGGAAACCTAAACAAAAACAAACGCTCAAGATGTATTATTTCTCCATGAAAATACTATATACAAGTAATAGAAAGTAACAAACAACCAGAAATGACTGACCTGTGAAATGTAACATTGTTTCCGTCTTCGTCTTTGCTTCCATTATACTATTACAATTAAAAGCAGCACACGAACGAACCATGTTTACGCAGTTCCCTGCAAATGGCGGCTTCTATCACGTTCAATGTGGGGACGCGACACTAGCGCCAATGCGCGGTCTAGTTTTTATTTAGTAAGTCTATGGTCACCAACAAACAAGTTGTGAGGACGGAAAACATGCTTAAATAAGTGTCGCCAACTATCACTAACGTTGTAGAAAGCTACACGTAGCTGTAAATCACTGTAGAATACTGTTTGACATTTCACACTTGAGACGCGTCATATCTGCACAAGAAACAATAAAATTTTATTTGTATGCATAAAAAATTACTGTTAAATGTCATGTAATACGTAAAAATTATAAAACAAATGCACTCTTCTATGGTCGAAACGTTGCACAGAAAACAAAGGGACTGAAATTTCTTATTGAGAAAATAAGTCTGAGTCAGTGGATAGGAAAGTGCGCGGATACACGATATTCAATTTATGTGCGTCGTAGAGGTGGAAAATTGTGGACTGATGCTACTGATACTCAAGAGCGCACAGAGTCATATAAGTTTACCAAGTTCTTAACAGTGAAAGCTACACGCAACCTGTTTGCAAACATAAGCATAAACCATTCTCCAAAAAGAATCTTAAACTGCATGACAACAGAGTTAATTTTCTCACTCGCCCTAAACGAAACGATAATTTACATGAGAATATCTGTAATTCACGCTTGTATCGGAGCTTTACATGACGCAAGAATATTTAAGAAATGAAAGTTAATTGATTCTTAAGTGAGCCTGGATATCGTATACTCTTATGCTTCCTGTCTTCGCAGCTTTCTGGATATCATTTTTTTTAGTAGTACTCCATGTGATTTCCTACCATACACCTTGATATACGTAAAAGATGTCCTGTATTTTGAACTATTTTGTGATTTCTGTACTAATACTACATTTTTAATGCAAAATGTGCAACGAGTTTTCACTTACAGCTTTTCATAACACCAACAAAATTTGTAGGATTTAGCAGTAATGCTTCATAGCGCCGTAAATAAATTACACTGCTGTTGCTCAAGGAAAGATACTTTCAAACACTCTCGTTTCTGAACGAATTTCATTTTTCGTGTTTCTTACGATTTTACTCAGCTCAGTAGATTCACTTAGTAGATTAACATAAGTGAGGGTGGGATACACGGGGTGAACCCAACATCAAAATTTCGAAGGTTGCACAGGTATATTTCTTCTGAGTTGAATCGTATAAGTGGCTTACTACAAAGTAACAGCACTTCGTTTGATTTGTTACCCCGTTTATCTTTGTATCTGTACTGCACTGAATATACTTCGATAGCAAAGTAAATCTCGACGGCAAGCGCTCTGTGTCTTGTTTGTAAACAAATCTGTTCCATCCACTCTCACGGTATTTACTGTTGACAATAGCAGTGGCCACTTTACTCTTCGCCCTCAGGCTTGCATTCAGTGATGCTCGGTTCTGTCTCGCGTTTGTTTTTCCGGCACCGTTAGCTGTACGTTGAGAGGATAATACAGCGGTGTGGGTAGATTACCAGTGAACTGTTGGCCGAAATGCGTCTCGTGTGTGGGTTCACTGAATACAATAGAAGAGCGATCCTTCCGTGTTAGAATGGAAGGCACTGGCCGTTCAAGGGACCGATCTGGGAAATTTTCATACAAACGTAGTTGGGCTAACAAGCCAAATAAATTATAATTTTATAGTTACTCTATAACATACCATTGAAAACCAAGATTCCCTTATATTATAATTTAACTACCTACCCCGGCTTCTTAGGGGTAACACTAAATGTTTGCAACCGGACAATTGTTTATAATACGTAGTAATATGCACAAACTTTCCCCATGAATCAGTTTCTCTGTTAGTCACAACCGTATCAAAATCTCTGCAGTAGTTTCTGAGGTTAGCCTTGGTATACAGACAGAAAAACGCAGCGAGGACTTTAATTTATAATATGTCTACATTCTGGTCATACTTCTCTGCTTTCAGGAGTTGTGACGGCTGTTTACTGCTTCTTCCGCCAGATATCGCCTCCTCTGCAGCTGACCGGCTGGTAAAGTGCGCGTCATTTATGTTGGCGGCCGAGTTTAGGTTCGTTCTGCGCATCTGACGTCACAAAACACAGTCAGCCAATGAACAGAGAACAACGTTGCCACATCTCGGCTGCAGTGCAGAGCATGGACGAGTGTCTTCAGTTTTAGAAACGTTCAGTCGTAAATAAAGTAATAGAACAAAAGCAATGTCTTGATAGCAGACATTCTTTTATAGAAAGTTTGGAAAAAGCATTCTTTATACCAATTGCTTCATATTCTATTAATTAATTAAACCAAACAAGCAATAAGACTCCTAATTCAGGCGATATCAAGGAAAGGTGTTTGTATCACTCTCACGAACCGCTTTTTCGCAATAAAGAACAGCGGTAATTGTTTATTTCCTATTGTACTTCGACGAAGCGTGAGTAATTCATAGTCATACCAACAGTGTTTGTCAGTATTTTGCGTGACGTGTTATAGTCCTCATGGCGTTCCTTATGGCGTTATGTAGTCAGAGGAGGTGTGTTAGCGTAACGGTTAAGGTGTTGGGCTACTATGTGAAAGGTTATGAGTTCAGACCTTATGCGGTGCTTAATATTTTCATTATTTAAAAACAATATCGAAGTGCCTTACTTAAAGAATTATATTCGTTTGAATGCAATTTTTTGAAATTTCTAGTGCTTTGTCTCATCATTAACCCTTTCGCTGCTGTGTCCCCGCATTCCGCGCTGTGCGCGATTTTGTCATCACTGCACTGCTCGCCTGTGCAGACACATGGTGTTCCCACTGCTTTGACACACTTATCATTCGATTTCACAAAAACTATTTGGCCCAAAAATTTGATTTTTACACGTCTTCTTGACTGATACCTTCCCCCCCCCCCCCCCCCCATAAATGACTTAATTTTGTTTCGATGTTCAACGCAGTTATTATGCAGCATTAAATGTAGTAAACCATTGAACGAAATTTTGAAGAGTTTGCAGAGGTAGAAGTCCATAGCGTATACTTCCCGTATGGTCGATTTTAGTTGCCACAATGTTGAGAATGAAATGTGGACAAGATACCTAAATTTCATATAAAATTTACTGTATAACAATATCTCATTTACTTTAAGTACGACATAGGTGTCGTATGTAATATTGAGAAATATTCCGTCTTTCGCGACTGTAATAAAAGTATTATTTACACCGGACGCGTTTGGCTTTATTTTACAGCACTTCAATCAAGGAAAGGTATGGCACATACACAATGGTACTCATGTTCTCTTTCTCGTTTTTGTTCCACAGACGCAGTTTTATCCCAGATCACGTAAGAAACAGATTGCCCAATCGCTTGGTCTAGCAGGCAACCCTTGTCTGGGAACAGCCACCAGGCGGCAACAGCGTCACACCCTTACTTGTGGCACCAACCACTAGATGGCACTCCGTTCTGTGAAATATGTGGCAACATCGTCCGAACGCATGCAGCTTTCCACCATTTGGCGTCTGTGAAGTACAGCTGTTTCTGACATACCGGTGGTAGTGGATCGAGTCTTCATGTCGAGGGCGTGCGGGTATATCAACTGTGTAAGGAATAGACGGACAAATCCTGAACTAAAAATGTTCAGATTTCCCGTCAAAGGTAAAGAAAGGTTACGGGAGTGGATTTTAAATTCAGATAAATCAATAAATTAGTTACGAGTGAGAATTAATAAAGAGCCCTAAGCATTCGATCCTATCTAAATTTTGTCGATCTTATATTCTGATATAACGTGGCAGCCCTTCCTGTACAAGAATCATAGCATACAATTTTTAAATGAAATCTTTGCTGCGATTTGGACTTTTTTAAACTGTTTATTCACTGCTTTACTGTAATTTTGGCTGAAGAGACATTTTTGTGCGCAATGTGAAAACTGAAACAAATATAAGATATGGATAACAAAATGCAAAGCATAGTGTGGTAACATTTGGTAAACAATTTAAGAAGCATTACCTTACAAGACCTTTCCCTTGGTACTTGAAAATCGCAACAGTGAAATAAATGAATAATAGCCGTCATCTAACTGCTAGGTCATCGGTCCCTTTAAATCCTGGTATATACTAGAGCGAACGAAGTGAACGAGTGTAAAACCTCGTTTACACTGCAGCAAACGAGTATTCATAGATAATTCGTCAATTTTCACTGCCATTCGTTTATACTTGTGAACAAGCGTTTATACTGGAATGAAGGGAGGAGAATAGAAGAGAACGAGCATAACATGCAAACTACAGACGCTGCATATTTTAATTTTTTTTATCTGTGCGCTAATAATCCTCTCACAGCTTTCACTCGAAAACAACACTACTTATAGTAACAGGTCTGCGCGAGTGCGGATATCCCCAGTAATACCTGTGTTGCAGATAAAAGCGTACCTCTGTTGCGAATAGTTGTGGGTTATCTTTAAACTATAGAAAGTAAATTTTTAACATAATTATGGTTTGCCGTCTGTGGCTCTTCAAAGTTGACACCGCCAAAATATGCTCGAAAAACACGCTTCCACTTGTATATTACCGCGTTTGCAGCCCCCTTTCAACAACAATCCAAAATTCATCGTTTTGTGCCACTCTTATATCATTTACGGTAAGTTACATGCAAAGTCAAAGAATTTAAATTTGAAATGACTGTCACTGAAATATGTCCAGCATTAATTCGCATCATAACGGAGTGCGGATTTTGAAAACTTTCTAGTGTTAACCTGCACATGGAGATCTTTTTTACCACCATAATCCGTATGAGAAGAGCTGTATAGCAAAGAGGAAATAGACGGCATGGAAGGCGAGTGTAAAACCTATGTGACTGCAATACAGTCTGCATTTAAACAGTAACTCGCGAGAAATGTTTGTGTGTTACGTTTCATTTATTTCATTTCGCATATGATTGTGAGAAATAAACTTGGTTTGTAGAATTACAGGAGCTAATCTACATTCTTAGATTGAAAACTCGGGAAAAACCACAGCCGATCATGAGCTACTACAGTCAGCAGTGTGACGAATGCATTTCGCGCGCATCGCTCTAGCCGAACGCAAATCAGCGTCATTCACGTCACAGAAGATACAGCGTTGCCAATTCCGCGACATGGACAGGTCAGTTAGCATTGTAGCGTCGCCTGCGACATCTGTTGACCGACGGGAAAACTATTTTTTCGGTTGCCTGTTCTGCCGTAAGGACGGTCAATCTGTTTCTTACGTGATCTGGGGTTTTACCAATGGTACTGAAATATATTCGTCTTCTGCAACTTTAATAAGGGACTTATTTAGACCAGACGCGTTTCTCTCTTTTGAAGCGACTTCAGTGGACAGTATTTTGTCTCCTCCATTGCCAAGTCACCTTTTCGTAGTTTTGTGCTGCGGTAACACAATATTCAACGTTTGTGTTGGCAGATCAGTGTTTCAGCAATTAAATGATGTTTGTGTGTGCCACACACAAAAATTATATTTGACATAGCTCAGAGCACTTCACTGATAGACGGTATATTCAAGTCCTAATGTTTTTGTAAGTCCACAGTTTTGTTTAATGTATTTTGTCTACTTCCTTTTGATTGATTGAAGTGCTTTAAAATAAAGCCAAACGTGCTCACTGTAAATAAAACTTTTGTTACAGTCGCGAAAGACGGAATATTTCTCAATATTACATACGACACCTATGTGGTACTTAAATGAGCTATTGTTATACAGTATATTTTATATGAAATTTAGGTATCTTCTCCACATTTGATTCTCAACATTGTGGCAACTAAAATCGACCATACGGAAAGTATACTCTATGGACTTCTCTGCAAACTCTTCAAAATTTCGTGCAATGGTTTATTATATTTAATGCTTCATAATAACTGCGTTGAACATCGAAACAAAATTAAGTCATTTATGGGGGGAAGGTATCAGTCAAGAAGATGTGTAAAAATCTAATTTTTGGGCCAAATAGTTTTTGTGGAATCGATTGATAAGAGTGTCAAAGCAGTCGGAACACGATGTGTCTGCACAGGCGAGCAGTGCAGTGACAAAATCGCACACAGCGCGGAATGCAGGGAGCACGTCTTTGTAGCAGCGAAAGGGTTAATGCGGCCGTGGTGGCTTCACTTCATGAACTGCGCGCTCCCCCCTATACGTAAGCTTGCGAACTATGCTATACTATGGCGCTGCTTCTATTGGCGCGTGCGTCGTGTGCAACTGGCAACGCAGCAATCTCCCGCGTCTGGGCGGGCATGCGCGAGCCGCCAGGATAAAAGAATTGAACTATAGCTCCCATCATTGCCATGAGATATCACTCCAAACGGCAATTGAACATAGAAGAGATAGCTATACAAACAGGGTGTTAGAAAAGTATTCGTTCAAATTAACACAGACGTAGAGAACAAAAAGCTGAGGTGATAACACTCACGGGATAACGATATGCACATAGACTGATGGCGGTAGTAACGCGACCACAAGGTCTAAAAGGGCAGTGCAATGGCGGCACTGTAATTCGCACTCATGCGATTCATATGAAAAGTTTTCCGACTTGATGGCCGCACGACAGGAATTAACAGACTTTGAGCGCGGAGTGGTAGTTGGAGCTAGACGCATGAGACGTTCCGTTTCGAAAATTGTAAAGAAATTCAATATTCCGAGATCCATAGTGTCCAGAGTGTGCCGGGAATGCCAAATTTCTCTCACCACGGACAACGCAGTTTCCGAAGACCTTCACTTAACGAGCGAGAGAAGCGGCGTTTGCATAGAGTTGGTAGTGTTAAAAGAGAAGCAATACAGCGTGCAATAATCGTAGAAATCGAAGCGGAACGTACGACGAACTTATCAGTGAGAATAGTGCGGCGAAAGTTGCCGTTAATGGGCTGTGGCAACCGAATGTCGACACGAATACCTTTGCTTAACAGCACTACATCGCCAGCAGCACCTCTCCTGGGCTCGTGACCATATCTGTTGGACCCTAGACGGATGGAAAACCGTGGCCTGGTCACATGAGTGTCGATTTTAATTGGTAAGAACTGATGCTAGGGTTGGAGTGTGGCACAGACCCCACGAAGCCATGGTCCCAATATGTCAACAAGGCTCTGTGCAAGCTGGTGGTTGCTCCGTAAAGGTGTGGGCTATGTTTACGTGGAATAGACTGGATCCTCTGGTCAAATTGAACCGATCATTGGCTAGAAATGGTTTGATTCGGCTATTTGGAGACCATTTGCGTTCATTGACTTCGTCTTTGCAAACAATGATGTCAACAGGTCATAATCGTTCACGATTGGATTGAAGAACATTCTGGACAATTCAGGCGAATGATTGGGCCATTCAGATCACTCGACGTGAATCTCATCGAACATTTATGGGACATAATCGGGAGGTGGGTTAGTGCACAAAATCCTGCATCCGAAGTTCTTTGGCAATTATGGACGTCTGTAGAGGTAGCATGGCTCAGTATTTCTAAAGGCGATTCTAACGACTTTTTGAGTCCTTACGACGTCTAGTTGCTTGGGCAAAAGGAGGTCCGACACGATATTAAGAGGTATCCCATGACTTTCGTCACCTCAGTGAATGAACCCAGAAGGCAATTTCTGGTGCTAGGGACGATTTACCCAGAAGGTAGTTTAGCCTGCTAATTGAGTGGCAAAAACAGGAACTTCTCGAATGTGCGAATATTAGCTTGCACGCATACGATACATCGTCAGACAATTGACTGTTGTGTCTGTTCGAAGATTCCTGGCGTATACGCAATGGTACCAGCAGCGAGTGTAGTTCTAGCGAAGAGGTCTTCCTCTCTTTCCACAATGGCTTCATACACCAGCTGCTTCATATGACTCCAGAGGACGTAATCCATACACGTGAGGTCAGGTAACCTGGGTGGCCACTTCACAGGGCTCACAGGACTCTCAGATGATTCCTCACAGCAATGCTGAAATGGGCTGGCGCCCCATTGTGTTGGAAGTACATCCTTTATCTAACATTCAGAGCTACATCCTCCCACAGTTCTGGCAACACATGTTCCACGAAAATGTGGTATCGCCATCTTTCGAGACGGAATGGAAAAATATATAGTCCAGTCAACCTGTCACCGAGGGTGTCGGCCCACACGTTAACTCCGAATCTCTAATAATGTGCACGAGGTCGAATACTTCGTGGATTCACATGTGCCCAAACATGCGAATTGTGGATATCTGACGTCAGAAACCACGCGCCCAAACATGCTAATTGTGGATATTTGAATGTCAATACACATTCCCGGCTAGCGACACCAATACAACAGCTTACGTCAGCACAGATAATAAAATATACCATAACATTACAAACTGACTTCAGAAACCACATGTTCGTCATCGAAAGATATTTGTTTTGATGTTTTCTATCTCCTGTATTAATTTGAACGAATAGTTTCGGAACAGACTGTATAGTATACACTCATCATTACTATAAATAATGAATTATATATACAAATCTCACTCGTGAATCAGTCTACCTATCAGTGAAAAGCGTACCAAAATTCCTATAGTAGTTCCTCAGCTTGGCCATAACAGAAAAATGTGTGGGAGTGGATGGGGGGGGGGGGGGGGGGGAACTTTAGCTTGCGATATGTATACATACTCAGAAAATATCACTGAACGACCTACGAAATTCTGGGCGTGGAGTTCATGGTATTTTTAAAATCACATTCAATTTACATAAAAGCTGACAGCTAAATAAATTTATAGGATTCAACAGTTTCACTAATATGAGTTAACTCTGCAGTTGGGTGACACATAGATGACAAATAAAAATGGCTTTATTAGAATAATTACGCTGTAGTAAGAGATGCCTAATAAACAGTTGGCCACATAATGACTCAGTATTAAGATATTCGGACATCAAACCTGTCTACACAATTTATCATACGCTCACTATCTCTTCGAGAGATGTCTACGCGCCCTAAATCATTTTTCGTGTCATGAAGGTGCCTGTCCATGTACCGTGGACGCGTTTTTGGGCAATGTGAATTCTGGTCGGTGCAGGCCACTTCCACGCGCATCGTGGGCGGCATCTGGTGGTTCTTCACGCTGATCATCATCTCGTCGTACACGGCCAACCTGGCTGCCTTCCTCACCGTGGAGAGGATGATCACGCCCATTGAGAACGCAGCGGACCTCGCCGAGCAGACGGAGATCTCGTACGGCACGCTTGAAGGCGGCTCCACCATGACCTTCTTCAGGGTAAGTCTCGTCAGCAGAGTCAGGGAATCCTGTTCTAGAGACGCAGCATCGTGCCATTTTCGTCGGAGCCTGTGCGTTGCTCCGCTTGAATAGGGAGCGAGAGAATTCCAATTATTTAATTCGTAGGACAGTAAATTCCAGGTTACTGATAGATTCTGTGATCCGTATGATTTTAATCGACGATATCCTTCGAAAGAAAATTATAATTTTTTGATGACACAGGAGATGCTGCAATATGAAATTGTTTGTCTCTGGGAGGAAACAAAAGATGTCGATGGGAAAGAGTCCTCCATTAAGACCATAGTGTAGATTCAGATTTTTTTCTTTTGAATTGAGTCTCTTGCCTTGTTTCTAATCGACCTGCAACGATTGTGCACGATCTACGCTTCGCATTTCTCTTGTTTATGCTGCCACTCTGCGTCAGTAAATCACGGCACATGTAACTGAGTTTTGTCAACACGAAAGCATCATGCCGTCGCTAAGTCAGTAACTCATAATTCCACTTAACTGAGTTGTTTCGGTTTTCTGCTGTGTATAGATGTTTGGAAAGAGGTTTAAAATGTTGTACTATCGACAATTGTTAACATTCTCATGTCTATGCATTGTTTTGTTGCGTTAAATCTGTACTAGCACGATCGCACGTGTTAGATATCATAAGCAAGCCACTCGTTTCGAAACTTTACCTGAGCGTTCGTACAATATTATGAACCTGGTTTCTGCCCTGAAATGTACCCGCATACACTGAATATGTCTCATTAATAACGCAATCTGACTTCAAAGTTTACGTTTCGGAGACGGAAAAACTTAAGAAAATCGCAAAGAAAAGGGCGGCATGAGTATTACTCGGAAGTAACACAACTGAGTTTTGAAATAGAAAAGGGCGGTGGTGATATTACTCGGAAGTAACACATTTGAGTCTCAAGTTACAACAATGGCTGCAAACCTCATACTATGTTGCCTCAAAGTGTATTAAAATTTGGTCCTATAAGGTCACTCTGTGCAGAACAAAAAAATGCATTTCTTTCCTTGTCTACTCTGTGTAATGAACTGAAAGTAATGAGCTTGTGGTGGAAACTATATTTTACGATATGTCTTCTCTGACAAAGCAAAGATGTAATATAGTAAATCTGTGAAGCCCAAATACAAAGTATAAATAAATCAGATATACGAAGTGAACCGTTATGGATTAAGACAAATATCGGATTAGAACATTTAACATAGCACCAGAGTACGTAAAAATAAATTTCGAAAAATAACCTAGTGAGTGAGAGAATCTATTTTAAAATCACTTGAAATTATGGATGGTTAACTCAGAAATGGAAGCTGATCCCCACATTAGCTGAAGATTAATGGTATAACATTTTCCGTGCCAAGTCCAAATGCAAAATGCAACACGATAAGGACGCCATTTACATAACCTCAATATTCTCGTGATTTCAAAGCATGGAGATATACCCCAATTGTTCCGAAGCTTGTTGTAGTCTCGCCATTATTATGAAAGTGACTGTTCAAATGCGCCCATATAAAATGTACAAGACCAGAGTATAAATCTCTTCTTCTCGGTGTGCTGCCCGGCACAAAGGAGATGAGTGTATTTTTGATTCAAGCTGCCTGAGGCGTCCAAAAAAAATGGCTCTGAGCACTATGGGACTTCACATCTGTGGCCATCAGTCCCCTAGAACTTAGAACTACTTAAACCTAACTAACCTAATGACATCACACACATCCATGCCCGAGGCAGGATTCGAACCTGCGACCGCAGCAGTCGCGCGGTTCTGGACTGCGCGCCTAGAATCGCTAGACCACCGCGGCCGGCCTGAGGCGTCCAGCCGAAAAACATGCACCCAGCGCTCTGCCTGGCACCACCGGTCATAGTTCCGGTGTCTCCGCAAGAAATACCAGTCATTTGCTGTTCGCAAAGCCTAGAGAGAGGCTTTGTGAATGAGCTTCTCTGAGTTGACAAGTGACGCGCGCAGTTTCTGAAAGGCACTCACGACACAGCGACCGCCTTTCAGTGTCTACTGCGTAAGTTGAACCTTGAAAGAGCGTAGGTGTGTGCTCGCACCATCGCTGTTCCTTACGCATTTTATGTTAAAACTTTGGTGCGTGTTTGTTATATGCAGGTCTAACAGAAGCTCAGGTTCGAAGTCCGTTAGAGCATTCTGATCTGACAGGGAGAGGTCCCCAGCAGTGGAATCGACTTTTTGAAACCATATATACGGTGATGTAGGTTAAGATCCCAGGTATCACACCCTGCAGCTATTCACCGTGATGCGCCATCGTTTGCGAGTAACTGATGAAAAAAAAAAACTAAAAATTTTGTGTGACACTTAATAGCGTTAAAAAAGTTGTCATATGTAATCTGGTTACGTGGTGTAGTGGATAGGATAATAGCAACCCATTCAGAGGGTAGTGGGTTCAAACCTCATCAGGAATAGTAAATTTATATTTAAATCTTTATCGAAACTGATTATCAATTTTATTCAATTAATTGATTTAATTGTAGCTTTCTGTTTCCATTCCTCTGCCACATAATTTGATTCATAATATCAACTTCTTCATTTGTCCTCATTTTTCTTCCTCTCATTCTTTTCCACTTCAAATATTTGCTCACGTGTTTTTAATTAATGTTATATAGTAATATCGAATTAATTTCTTTTGTTTTATGACCCTGTTCTTTCGTCTACATTATTGCGTTCATTATATCTATTTCTCATTCTGCTTGAACTTCGTTTTACTTACAAAACCTTCTTTCAGTTAAATATTCACTTGCATTATTTTGTTCATAGTGCAGTAGGTATTTAGTTTACACTATGTGATCAAAAGTATCCGGACACCCTCCAAAACATACGTTTTTGATATTAGGTGCATTGTGCTGCCACCTACTGTCAGGTATTCCATATCAGCGACACCAGTAGTCGTTAGACATCGTGAAAGAGCAGTATGGGGCGCTCCGCGGAACTCACGGACTTCGAACGTGGACAGGTGGTTTGGTGTTACTTGTGTCATACGTCAGTACGCAAGATTTCCACACTCCTAAACATCCCTAGGTCCACTGTTTCCGATGTGATAGTGAAGTGGCAACGTGAAGGAACACATACAGCACAAAAGCGTACAGGCCGACCTCGTCTATTGACTGACAGAGATCGCCGACAGTTGAAAAGGGTCGTAATGTGTAATAAGCAGACATCAATCCAGACCATCACACAGGAATTCCAAACTGCATCAGGATCCACTGCAAGTACTATAACAGTGAGGCGGGAGGTGAGAAAACTGGGATTTCAAGGTCGAGCGCCTGCTCATAATCCACACATGACGCCGGTAAATGCCAAACGACACCTCGCTTAGTGTAAGGAGCATAAAAACTAGACGATTGAACAGTGGAAAAACGTTGTGTGGAGTGACGAATCAGGTACACTATGTGGCGATCCGATGTCAGGGTGTGGGTATGGCGAATGCCCGGTGGACGTCGTCTGCCAGCGTGTGTAGCGCCAACAGTAAAATTCCGAAGCGGTGGTGTTATGGTGTGGTCGTGTTTCTCATGTAGGGAGCTTGCACACCTTGTTGTTTTGCATGGCACCATCACAGCACAACCTACATTGATGTTTTAAGCACCTTCTTACTTTCCACTGTTGAAGAGCAATTCGGGGATGGAGATATCTTTCAACACGATCGAGCACCTGTTCATGATGCACGGCCTGTGGCGGTGTGGTTACACTACAATAACGTCCCTGTAATGGACTGGCCTGCACAGAGTCCTGACCTGAATCCTATAGAACACCTTTGCGATGTTTTGGAACGCCGACTTCGTGCCAGGCCTCACCGATCGGCATCGATACCTTTCCTCAGTGCAGCACTCCACGAAGAATGGACTGCAGACCTTAGTATTTGACATAAATTTCAGCTTCGTCCTGTACCAATTTCTGAGAAAAGGATCTTAACAGACGGATGGACAGACGAACAAAAAAAAGCGATCGTACAAGGGTTTCATTTTTACCGATTGAAGAATGGATCTGTCAAAACGAGAAAGACAAAAGCGAATTTTTTTAAGAACTGATGAAAGACACAAGAGGACAGACAGATCCAAAACTGACAACAAATCACATATGTAATTGTTTAAAAAGAAAGCGAAGCAAATGGGATGAACACCAGTAGACAACTGATCCAAGAATACCGCCGATAAAGTGAAGAAATTTCAGGCCACAGTGGGAAAGGAGATCATAGAAAAAAATGGGGTGATTACGGGCAGTCAGTGGCCTACTAAAGGAAGACAAGAAAAAGGAGATGAATTAGAAGTCGACTGAGGAGGAGAACATGCATAAATTTCTAGACTTAGTGTCAAATTTAAAAAGGAAAATATAGAATCAGTTGTATTCATGGTCCTTCCTTAATCCTTCCTCTGTCTTCACGCGAGACCGTGGTGATGTAGCAGGGCAGTCCAGCTACAGCAGCCGAGCAGCGCGGACGTCCTGTGTGTTTGCACCTGCAGTGTGAGCATGCTCACCTTGTTTACTTCGTCTGGTCGACACTAACATGAGGCTGTAGCGCGACAACATCACGGTGAATCAACACAGAAAATCAGCGTTGAAATTTGTCTTTCGAAACGACTTTTCCAGACCAATAGCACTTGACGTCGCACGCATGGGGGAGGCCAAGGTCTCGGTTGCCAACATCGTTCACTTTTCGATCGTAATTTACACAGACTAGCTGAAACTTATTAACTACGCTACATGCTACAAAGTTATTCATGATATGAAGCGAGGACTCCGCTCATGCCACAGACAGTAATGCTGGTAACTTCAAGGCTGACCATGTCTGACTGGGATTGTGAACTATATGCATATTCAAACTAGCCTTCGAATTACCGACGGCAAACATCATGGCGACACTCCTTCCCTATGGCACAGCATGTGGCAAAAAAGTGGATCCAATTTAAAATATATCCAGTCCTCAATGGAGTACACCAAGCGCACATTGAGCTCTGATGTCACGTACCATCATACCTCTAGACAGAAGGCTGTCAGGACATAGTTATTTAACTCCGACAGCCTAAAACGTGTTCCAGACGCAGTAATGAAAGTAACCTATATTCCGAGTGTCTCCAGCGTCGGATCACACAAGTTCCACTGCAGGACGTGCTACATCCACCAATGCCGACGATCCTCAAAGTAGCTTACGCAACAAGGCTCACAATTTCTCCCCCTGTCCAGACACAAACCGACGTTGCTGTACCGGAACAACTTTCTGCTGACGGCATTCTGGCTGATCAGTCGGCCTGGCCAGTGGCAGGACTCCCCAAAAAGCCATTGATACCACTGAACATTGCAGGCACCGCTCACAGCAGGATCGCAATCAATTCACTTATCGTATCTAACAAAGCCTTTGTGCTGGTGAGGCGTAGCTCAGTACCATCGTCCAATACAGAAGGCCAAGCACGCAAACAGCATTCAACGAAACGCCAAAATCGCCACTGCAGGACCATGTCAGGAAACAGCAGCTTCCACTCGCAGGAGGATGAGGAACTAATCCCGCAACACGCCACCCACGAGGCAGACACCGTTGTTTCTCAATCCAACGCTGTGAAATAATAAGCGAGAGAGGCGACATCCATCTGCCAGTCATAAGCGGCGAACTGTGATCAGCAGGAAAGTTCCACAGCGGGCTGCAAAGCTACTGAGTCCCTCCCTGTCAACCACTATGATCTTATGGAACATTAACACTTTCTGCGCCCATGTCGTGGACCGAGAACATCTAGGCTGTGCAGACCTTCTAGTCTGGACAACACCTGGAGGGCTGCAGTCAGCGCTGTGCGACTTCACTCAAGATGTCTGCTTCTCTTCACCATCACCATGGATGACAATGCCCAATCACCGCACCGCTAGCCTTACTGCTTGGCCACGATGAGTATCGCTCGCCTTTCAAGATCCAACTCCTGAGAGAAACAATACGAGCCACATGAGTCGAGTTCACGTTCCTGCAAGAAGTACAAACAAACAGACTCCCGCCCTTTTATGGTAATGCAACATATGACTAGTGGTTCTGCAGATACCTGTGTGGCAATTTTGGTATATGACAGTATCGAAACTACTGCCATCACACATTTCGCCTCTACTCTAGGATTAGTGGTCATGGCACTCGACACCCGATTCATTAATCGTTTATGCACCATCAGATATTACCAAACGTCATGACCAGGCCTGGTTCTACTCTGTCGACATTGCCCCTTTTCCTACCACGGTATGACCACATTTGGTCCCAAGGACCAAGCGTCGCGCTACAAGCCTTTTCTGGGACTGGGTATGTTGATTCACGATCTCCACTTATGCAACATGTAGGAAAAGGTACACGGGGACCATTCTGGTCACATACAACTTACCAGTCGTTCGACAAGCCGACTAGATAACATATATGTGTCGCAAGGTCTCACATGGGGAGTGGTGGCTGCCAAATGATGGCCTCTGTCCTGCAGTTATAGCGACTACATCTGCATGATGCATCCCCACCACCAATAAGTCTGGTGCTATAACAGGTTTTGGAAGAGGAATGTAACTACCGCCAGGATCTGGACTGCCTTCGACAAGTCGACGTAATGTGGCCCAGTTGTGAACAATGTCACTCCTGATACCCCACGACTTTGGAATGATGGCTTCTCTGCGCTAAAGCGGCAGTCCACAAAACACTTGTGCTGTATGGCAAGGACCCAGCCGTATGGCACTGGCAGATCCTGGATGTTTACTATGCAGCGCTCAGGGATCTCGATACTCTACCCCCATGCTGAGAGACAAAGAGAATGACGCCGAATCAAGGTTCACATACTATCACTGACAAAGTGCCAATCAGGAGGCGCCGTAGTCCATTTGCAACAACATGACCAAACGGCCACAAAGGTATGCACCACATTGTGGCAGACATGCACTGACATCAGTGATGGCTAATCACACGCCTTAGAACGCGAGACAGTCGATCCTGCACAACCCAAGCAACCATAGTGAAAGCGATGGAAGATCTTTTTCGTCATCTTTACCAGAAAAGAACTGTAGGTGATGAGGCCACCGTGGAAGTGTTACAGCAAGTGACACACGCTATTGGCACTGCAACAGTGATGCCATTAATGGAGAAAGTATCGCCTCAAGAGGTGGGGAACCCATTGGACATGGGTGTGGTCAATAAGTCTCTAGGATTCGATGGATTACCAATGGAGTCAGACCTTCCACGATTTCATGATACCCCATTGGGTTAGAATTTCGACGAACTCATGTCCAAGGACTGCACTGTACCCTCTGCCTTCGTCGAACGACTTCTTATACCGTTACACAAGCCAGGGGGAGGGCCATCGATCAACGACTATTGGGCATTTACAGTGTTTAACGCCTACTACAAGATCCTCCCCAGGCTTTTGACAGGCCACATTAAGACGACATTGCCGATGATCGTCGCCCCACAAAGATTTCACAGAGGGACGATGCCAACATACAAATGGCCACCAGCATCTGCAGGGACTTAAAGCCAATCGTCTCAGCGTGCCGCCTGATAGTGGCAATTATCTCCATCGATTTGGATCGAGTCTTCGGTAGAGTGCACCGTACGTTCCTCCTACAGTTGACTGACCATATGGAATTTTCCCTGAGCCTCATCGACACCCTACGGTGCTTTCTGGCCACAGCAAGCTCTCAGGTCCACATCAATTGATGGACAGTGGGCCCAATACCCATTTAGAGGCCTCTACGACAAGGTAGCTCCCTTTCTATCTACCTTTGTGCAATTGTGCTAGAGTCACTCCTTGGGGTCTCAACTGCAGGCTATCTGGCATCATCCCACAGGACAACATCCTCCACTACAGGGCATACACTGACAACCTGCTACTGTTGGTGCATTCTGCTGATGAAGTCTGCAGCTTATTAAACTGGATCGACAAATACAGACAGGCCATGGGTAGTCTTCCGAACATCAATAAGTCGCCAGCGTTGGACACTGGGGGCGATCTCGGGCTGGGTGCTGACACCTCCCTCCCACCAGATCTGAGATATTTGGGAGTCACGTTTACAAAGGATGCGTGTGGAATAGCACCAGCAACCTACGGATCGTCACACAATGGTGCAACAGAACCTGCTCCAGGACTTGAATCAGCTGCAGTATGTGGAATACCTTGAACCTCTATGTGGTATCAAAGCTCAGTCACATGGCACAGGTCCTTCCCCTGCTGACAGTGATAGCTCACAGACTTCAGGCCGCCTTCACTTATTACCTATTCACAGGACATACATTCAAAGTACATCACAATACACTCACACTCTCCCTGCATGATGGGGAGCTGGAGCTGGCTCACATCTGGGCATGGATAGCTGGCCTCTATGCAATAAATATGTGGAAATGATGGACCACTCAACATGCCTCCCTTACAGGTCAACTATTGGAGGTTCTGACACTGGTCTCTCGTATCCTCCCAATGTCAGCGGCATGCATTGTGACACAGTTCTCCCAAGTATTAACACTCATTCTTGAAAACAGTTATGTGATCTCAGATCTCCCCACAACACGACCGCAGATGGCAAAAGATTTTAACTCCACCCTCCCGAGGGCGGTTCCGCATAACATGGTAGATACCAAGTATCCAACTGTCCATTGAGCACAAGTGTGGAAAACGGTACACCGCCAATTTCTGCTCACCAATACCTGCGCGACATGGTATCAAGTTACTAACAAAAAATATGCGACGAGAGACCAACTCCATATTGGATTAACGGACTACCCCTTTTGTGTTGACTGCCGCCTCCTGGCACTTGTGTGTTGTCGTCTGGCATTTGGCAACTGACAACAGATCTTAGCTTGTTACCTCCACATCACACCTGACGTGATTGAACCTCAGACATCCTGTGTTTGGATGACTATTACTTTCCTCCCGCAAAATATTGTCATTACATGGTTCAAGGGAATAACCATCGACTAAGTCTTCGGCAAAACGGAGAAAGTGGAACTTGATTACTGGTGGTACGTGCAAAACGCTTGCAACATCCAAGAACGCTCACCAGGATACCTTCCGCTCTTTGCAAATTATTTATACAGCGTTTTCGTTAACCTCCCTTAAACCCCCCCCAGTTGGTGAGTGGCAGGCAGTTTGATGTTCCGCACAGAAAGACGTTGTAGACTGAAAGTCCTGAATTGTAAACAATGAGAACGAAAAGAAATTGGTTGATTGATGGAAAGTTGGTTTCATAGAGACATTGACAAAGCACAATGAGTTTGTTATAAAAAATTTTAGATGGCAATGTTGGAGATAGAAAACACCGATGGCAACGGACAAGACACATCCAACTGCACCATTTCTAGAAGAATGATTCTTTCAGCTGAAGTTTCACAAGTAATATTCAAATGTTGTTTCTGTTTATCCTTTGAATAACATTTTTGTAACGGCACGTTCTATAGGACTTTCATTCAAATTGTAAACAATTAAAAATCGGATAGAGCCCTAGACTCCGGCTATAAAGAGGAGTTGGGTTTTTTCCGCGTTCCAGTCCCTCCAGGACGGCCCCCAGTTCAGTTCAGTCTGTTACCAAATGCGTCCCGGAGGTTTTTCCTGAAGGGTGGAGGTTAAAAGCGACCGGGGATATGCACTCGTCATCGTCCCATTCCTAGTGCCTCGACGAACGAAAGGTTGCTCTGTACCCGCAGTCAGGCCAGAATCCCGTTCACGGTACATGCGCCAATAACTGCTATTTTCAAGACAAAAAATCTTCAAATGTGTGTGAATTCGTAAGGGACCAAACTGCTGAGGTAATCGGTCCCTAGACTTACATACAGCTTAAACTAACTTATGCTAAGAACAACTCACACACCCATGCCCGAGGGAGGACACGAACCTCCGGCGGGAGGTGTCGCGCAATCCGTGACATGGCGCCTCAAATCGCGCGGCCACTCCACGCGGCTTCAAGACAGTTGCAGGGTATGCACCTGTCGAAATGCCAATTGTTGTCGAAGATGTCACCTGGCTAAATTCCCTTGTTGTTGTGTATATTTTGTATATTGTATATATGTTATACGCTGGGAGAAACTAAAGCACCAGACGTCTACACACAGATCATGCAATTCTCGAAATTTTTGGGCTGATGATGATGTGCGCATAGCTGACACCAGATATGTTCCATCGGATTCAGATCAGGAGAATTTGATAGCCAACGTGAGTCCGCTATAATGCTTCTTAAACCAGTATAACATGATTATTGCCATATGACATTGTCAGTTATCGTGCTGGAAGACGCCATTGCAGTCAGGAGTCAAGCATGAACGGATGCAGGTGGTCTGCAACAATGCTGACATAGTCTATGGCTGTCATGGTTAATGCCCCCCCCCCCCCACAGTGTAACAGGCCGCTACTGGCCTGCATCCGTGGTGTGGTGCGTGTTTCGAGCAGTCATTCACCGGGATGACGAAGTACCCGAATTAGCCTAACAGGAAACGTGATTCATCCGAGCAGGTGACATGTTTTTATTGATCCACTGTCGAATCTTGATGATGATCTGCCACTGCAAACATAATTGACGATGTCGTTGGGTTATTAGGGAAACACGTTGGCCTCGTCTGCTGTGTAGCCCCGTGTTCCACAATGTGTACTGAACGATGTATTCCGAAACATTTGTACGCTGTCTTCAGACCTGCAGCAAATCGCCACATATCCTTCTTTACAGAGCGGAGAAGCCTCCATCCTCCACGTTCTGTGATGAAGCGTGCGCTCCCAACACCTTGTAGCCTGCTCGTGGTTTCGCCGTCCCTCAATCACTTTTCACATATGCTCACGACAACAGCGCGCTAACAGGCGAACAGCTTCGCCGTTTCAGAGATGCTAGTATCCACGCGCCGGGCCACAATAACCTGCTCTTTGTCAAGGTCACTTATGTCAGCGAATTTCTCCATTTGCGGCCCCTGTTGCTGCTGGAATCATTCCCTACGCCTCTGCTCCGCCTTACACTTTCCGTACCACGTCACTGGCCTATAGTGCCACCAGGCAACATTCACTTTTCATGTTGGGCAGTGGTCATTAGGTTTTGGGTCGTCAGTGCATATACGAGTATTGCTCGTCTTATACATGTAGTTTATCCATTCAGTTCGTTAGTCCTTGATGCATTCGCTGACAGGTTATGGTTCGAATGGCTCTAAGCACTATATCTTAGGTCATCAGTCCCCTAGAATTAGAACTACTTAAACCTGACTAACTTAAGAGCATTATACATATCCATGCCCTAGGCAGGATTCGAACCTGCTACCGTAGCAGCAGCGCGGTTCCGGACTGAAGCATCTAGAACCGCTCGGCCACAGCGGCCGACTGACAGGTTAAATTTGTAGCTCCACCCTTATTTGTGCATCTCTATGTGTTCCCTTCTAGCCTCTATAAGGTATGTGGCGGATTGAACACAGTGTTCCAGACCCGTTTCTTCCCCTTTCCCTCCCCCTCCCAGGTCTTTTCTTTCTCCATTCACAGATGGTACGCGGGAAGAAAGAGGATCTTTCCCCCTTTTCGACAGCTTCTGATTGTTTCGATACGGCCCGCAACGACTTTCTCTCGTGTGGCCACCTCTCCATCTCACGTCAGAGTATCACTTGCATCTCAGTTATTTGTTGAATACATTCCAGCCTTTGTCTTCCCCTTCAGATTCGATGCTGTGCAGGTCTCTGTAGTACCATGGGTGTTACTCCTTGATGTCTTAACGTATGTACTAGCATCAAAAGCGTATGGCGCCAGAATTTCTCTAATTTCAAAGTCATGGTCATTACGCGAGATGTATATTGAAGGAATCAGGGTGCTTTATGACAGGTATTAGAAAATGCGATCTCGGAATGCAGTGCGTAAAGTTCTCCCTGATACGCATCGTCTTTCTTCCAACATTTCGCATCATAGTCTGTTGAGCACATCTTTGACACTCACACATTAACTAAACAAACCTGTGATGAGTTGTGTAGCTCTTATTTTAATCTTTACTCTCTCTTCCTTTAGCCAAACTTTGTAGAAGACCCAGACTGACGAAAGACCTTCAAGAGGAGCTTCAAAGTTATCTTCCAGTAAACTATTACTTTTCCTGCCTCTTCTTGTAGAAACCTGCCGTCCCTCTTAAAAATCTCGTTCTAAATTTACGTACAAACTCCGGAGGCCTCCATAAGCGCATCGTAGGTGCTATCCTGTATTACTGTTAGTCATTCCCTTCCCGTTCCATTCGCTAATAGAGTGAGAGAAAACTGTATATTTCCTTCCGTACGAGCGCTGATTTTCTCCAATAAACAGAAGTCCCTACAACCAAACTTAGGTTTTCTTTCATTTCATATCTTTTTCCCGAGTTACACATATATATTTAATCGACGTGACCATGTCAAGCAGCACACCAAACAGAATTTCTCCACGTCATCCTTTACCCTCCTACAGTCAATAACGACCCTTTACTGCACACTACAGCGTCGTCAGCAAACAGTCGCAGATAGTTCATGTCCATAGAGAAAACGAGCGATCCTATCACACTTCCCTGGGGAGCTCCTGACGATACCCTTGTCTCCGATGAACACTCGCCGTCCAGGACAACATGCTGGGTTCTGTTACTTAGAAGATCTTCGATCTATTCACATATCTCAGAGCCAATTCCGTAAGATCGGACATTCGTTAACAGTCTACATAGTCGCACTGTATCAAACGCTGTCCGGAAATCTAGGAATATGGAATATACCTGTTACATTTTATCTAGGCTTCGCAAAATATCGTGAGAGAAAATCGTAAACTGAGTTTCGCACGTGAGATGTTTTTCTAAATCAGTGCTGATCTGTGGACAGAAGCTTTTCGCTCTCAAGACAGTTAATGTCGTCCCCAAAATCCTTTTACTAGGGTCTATATTTCTTTACCGTGCAGCAGAGTAGGAATGTTTATGGTTTATTCTTTTATTAAGTTTTCGTTGATATAATTCAATATTCCTGTTTTATCTCTTACATTAATTCTTCTCTAAAGATAGAGAAATTAAATGAATTGACATTTTGTTGGTTTACTGTCAGACTCTATCTTTTTAACGCCATGATTTTAATGTTGCTAATCGAGTTACTAAGATTACGCACTTAGCTATTAAGTGTAATTCTTGGGCCACTCTTTGTAAGAACTGCAAATCATCAGCAGCTATTACCTGACCATAAGCAAATAAACAGTCTTTATACAATTTTATAATGTAGATTACGTGCGTAATTACTCCATACTTGAATCTATTGCCGTAAAACATCATCTACATTGAAATTGAAAGCTACAGGGAATGTACTGCACCATTCTCGTATGCCTAGAACCGTTCCATTTTATTGAATATTCATTTCGAGCAATAGTTATTGTTAAGCTTTAATGAATTCTATTAGATGAATCGGTATATCATTAACTTCTCGCAGCTGGAGTTCATAGTCATATAACTTTGAATAAAAACATTTATTTATAAAACCCACTGTTGAAATTTCGGCCGTGTGGCCGTTATCAAGTGAAATACTGCAAAAATATACTTCAGCATATGTCAAAATCTTAGAAAAATCTGACAAATATATGTGTCGTCGTCACATTCATATGAACGGCATTTAACGCCTTTGTCATCTTTTACACAAATCACATTAAACCATAGTATAAAGGACGACGACATATGTACATGTCAAATATTTTTTAAGGTTTTGACATGTGCTGAAACACAACTTTGTCGTATTCCACTTGATAATGGTCATATATTCGAAACTGCAAAACGGGGTTTTACAAATAAATAATTTTACCGTTAGAGGCGACAATGATGCCATTTTAAAAAGGTATATCATTAAAATATGTTTAAAAAGAAAAGTGTTGATCACAGACACTTGAATTCCATCTGACACGCATCAGCTGAACACTGCTTCCCTTTATAATAAAGCTGAGGGAAGAACAGATACAAACAATATTTGCTTGGAGCGATACTAGTACAATTACTGTGTAATGTTAGTATTGAAAACAGATACACCATTCTTCAGTGCATCATTTTTAGTTTTCAGTTTTCCACTGCAAATAATCCGTTTCAGTAATAGACTATACAAGAGTTAACATTGAAATGTACGATAATTCAAGTATTGTTAGATGTATGCGCTGGAAATAATTAAAGTACTCCTTGCATTCACAGTCCTACAGACGTAATTTTGCTATTTGTCTTTGTTACTGGACAAACATTAGGTTCATAGACACTGCATTTCATACACAAATTTCATCTCCGCTTATATTTATACAGCTCTTTCATAATTCTGCGCGTCTGCAAATACGCAGATCGGGCGAAAATCCATTTGTTTGCTCTGCAGATCAAACTGTCAGAGCATATGTAAATAGTCGCTACGCAAGTGTCATCAGTGTCATCACACAGATTTTCAAATCAAAGCAACAGATATCACAGCTTTAAAAGCTTTTTCAGTAAATAATTTTACCCGATGGAAAGCTATTAATTTTTAAAATTACAGCTTCAATTACTGTGACACTTCTCTCAATACTCACAGCAATGTTTGACTTCCGAAGCAATCATTCAAGGCAAAACATTGATGTCATATTATTGTTTTTTTCTAGGACTCTAAAATCGGTATTTATCAGAAGATGTGGCGGTTCATGGAAAGCAAGCGGCCGTCAGTACTGGTGTCCACGTATGAAGAGGGAGTGAAACGGGTACTGGAAGGCAACTACGCTTTCCTCATGGAGTCCACCATGTTGGATTACGCCGTTCAACGTGACTGCAATCTCACGCAGATCGGAGGCCTCCTTGACTCGAAAGGTTACGGAATTGCCACACCTAAAGGTTTGTTGCAGCTACGCAAATATTAGCAATAAATATGAAATTAGATATTTATATAACGTACGTTTTCTGTTCAGTCACTTTTATACCTGACAATAATTTGGCATGACACGAGAAGTTTCGCTAATTTGCTTGCTTTTTTGAGGATAAAACTGTCTAGATCGCTTAGTATATTACTTTACGTATTACGCAGCTTCCGCTATTGCCATCATCACATCAAAACTTAGATCTTGCAAAAAGTGATGAAATTAAAATATTTCTAGGACCGCGACCATAGAACCCGGAAGATTCAGCAGCAGCTAAGACAACCGGTCGGGAAAGACTTCTTTGTATAATTCGACAATCTTTTACTGTTGATCATCCCTACACATGAATCAGCCGATCAATTTTACAAAACACAGTCTTTGCAACATATTTTCATCAAAACTGCTTTACGAAATAAAAGAGATACAATGTATTAAATGAAAATTAAATTAATTTCAGAATTAAGTTACAAAAGTTCATTATAAAAATTTTATCATTCAACTGCAGAAGCTCTAAGTGTAACTTTACAAACTATGTCCTTATACCATGACAAGCTTCGTCATAATCGATCAACTCAATCGTAGAGGACAAACTGTTTCTTGTGCTTCGCCGTAAAATTTATCGGGTCAAAAACAAAGTTAAAGGCAAAGAGCACTGTTTTTGCAGATTCGTGTAATTAATAAGTACATCCAATTAGTGGTGGTCGCCTTCACAGTAATGCCCTTCTGAGTCCACACGTTTCTAACACCGTTGAACACATTTTCTCATGCCGTTTTGCAGGAACTCGGCCATTTTTGCTTTGCGCCAGTGAAAACTTCTGTTGTAAATTGCTCGTCCACTGCCACTGGCTCTAACCGCTTTAATGGAACTCGTCGCAGCACGAGGACATAATTCGTTACCGGAAAAAAGGTCAGGCAATAACACATTGGACGTAGTTTCTTAGTACTGGAAATGGGTTTAGTAAGCTGATATCTCACAGTACAAGATGTGTCACTTCACAAGGAAGGAAGATAAGGGTTTAAAGTCTCGTCGGTGACTACATTTTTGTCCTCAGTGAACGAAAAATATTATAAGGTCCTGTAAGCTATAATTTACATGACTATCATCTTTTGAATGACCAATGATTTACTTAGGTAGGTATTCACTTTATTCCCTATTCCATAGATGTAGAGATCATCTGCAAGATTTCCATTGAAATTATCTAGACCAGTGACCAAAATTAAACTAACAAACGGAAATTTTGCCAGACTGCGTTAATTTTGCCACAAAACAGTATAAACAGGTAACAGAAAAGTAGAAACGATGTAAAGAATACAGAACGTAAACAACTTCAACATGACGATAGACAAAAAAGTTCTGCGTTATTCCCAACATAACTGATTTACACACACATTCCGACAACTGGTTAATGTGATCACTTCTGGCAGCAATACAGGCCTGAGAACGACAGGGCATGCTGTGAATGATGTCATCAGTCTCACGTTGAGGTAATAACGCCCATTCTTTCTTCAGAGCTGCGCCCAAGTCTTGAAGAGTGGTTGGTGGACGCTGACGTGATGCAGCCTTTCTCCCTAATGCATCCTGGACACGCTCTATGGGATTCAAATCGGGAGAGCGAGCAGTCCACACCATGCGTGCAATATCTTTCGTTTCCAAAACACACCAACCATCTGTGCTCTGTGAGTTTGAGCATTCTCGTCCATCAAGAAGAAGTCTGTACCCACATCACCTCACAACACGTGCACGTGTGGTCCCAGGATCTCGTCACAATACCTGACAGCAGTTAAACCTTGCCAATTTACCTGTACCATTTCGTGAAGAGGTATTCGAGTGATCAACATAATCCCTGCCCCCACACCGAGCGAGGTGGCGCAGTGGTTAGCACACTGGACTCGCATTCGGGAGGACGACGGTTCAATCCCGTCTGCGGCCATCCTGATTTAGGTTTTCCGTGATTTCCCTAAATCGTTTCAGGCAAATGCCGGGATGGTTCCTTTGAAAGGGCACGGCCGATTTCCTTCCAATCCTTCCCTAACCCGAGCTTGCGCTCCGTCTCTAATGACCTCGTTGTCGACGGGACGTTAAACACTAACCACCACCACCACCACCACCACCACCCTGCCCCCACTGTTAGGTATTCTCCTCAGTACAGGTCTCTTTCCAAAATGTATGGTCCCGAAATCGTGTCCACCTTTCCCTACAGATGCGAATCCGTCAGGAATCACTTACCAGACCAAATCGGGACCCGTCTGTGAAAAGAACATTACCTCATTGTTCGGCCGTCCAGGTGGTATGTTGACGACTCCTCTCTAGACGTTCCCTTCTGTGAAGGCACGTCAGAGGTACACATACAGCAGGTCTCCTACAATAAAGGCCATTCTGATGAAGCCTTCTGTACATCGTTTGCCTCGATACAACACGTTCAATGGGTGCTGCGATGTCGGATGCCAGTTGCCGTGCAATGCTAAAGCGGTACCGTCGTGCCCTTACCGTAAAATAAAGGCACTCTCTTTCTGATGCCACACGTGGTCGGCCCTGCCCTGGTCTCGGAAGGTTACGAGTGTCGTGCATGACACACTTTGTACTCGAAGTCAAGCAGTCACGAAATTATTGCAACATTTTCATCTTTTTTGCAGCTCGGTGACTAGTTTGTTCTGCGACAGCAACATAATCCTAGCTCTTACGAAGTTGACTATTATAGCGTAAGAGGATGTTCTAGTGTATTGTAACCGTCATACCGTGTTAAATTTAACTACCACTTCAATAGTAGAATATAGTCTCTGCAATTGTCCTAAATTTCCCTTTTTCGAGTTTATTCCGTCAGTTTATTATCGGCCATAACTTCGGAAGAAACAATTTAAAGTTCCAAGTAGCTTCAGGAAATTAGTAAAGTTCATATCAGGTTTTTCATGTGTTGTAATAGAAAATCTTGTTCTTCGACATTATTAGTTACACTCTTAAAGGGAAATTATAATCCTTGTAGCGTAACAGAGCATTAAATTAAATACTTATAATTAGATCCTTCTGTCGACCAGCCGAGTCATCGTCAGATTTAACGGAAAACTTTACACAAAACCTTAGTCCGCTAGTACTTATATTCTCAATAATAGCAATCCTTGGAAGAGTTTAATCATCCAATAATCGAGTGTGATAATTATAGTTTAGTAAGTGGAAGGCATCACAAGGCAGTTGCGAAATAATCCTAAATGCATGCTGTGAAAATTTCTTAAAACAGGTAGTGCACAAGTCCACTCAAGTTGGGAATAAATACAACAGCAACAAACAGAACTTGCCTCTTTGAGGATATCCACGTTAAACTTGGTACCAGTGATAGTAAAGTGGTTGTAGCGACAGTGGTTACCAATGCACAATTGGTCACTGAAACCAGTTCAAAGATTTACAACGTCACCAAAACAGATAAAGAGGCAGTAGTGTCATCGCAAGAAACAATCTGAAATATCATCTATGGACTGGAACGTGTACACTAACTGTCGTTCGAGTTTAGAAGAATAGTTAATCAAACACTGGAAAGGTTTGTAGTAATAGAACAGTTTGCGATGAGCGACACTGTCCATGGTGCATGGTCTCAGTGCAGAAATTACGAAAGAAACAGTGGTTAACGCAAGATAGATGTAAAACAAAGCGTAGAGTGTGGATACACAGATATAATGTAAAACCTTCTCACAAAACCTAAAGAAATTCTGGTCATGTGTAAAGGTGTGCAGTGGCACCGAAGACACTTATTGATGGCACAAAAACTGAAACCGAAAGTAGCACAGTAAAAGCAGAAACATCTGTCATATGATTTTTTTTTCACATGACATCTTGAAAGCCATAAATCAAGGCATTCAGTTAGACGTGGTATTTCTTTACTTCCGGAAATCATTTGAGACAGTACCATACCAAAGCAAATTAACAAATCATATTAACGATGATATGGGACACTAAACAAGATTTGTCACTGTGAGGAGCATTTCTTGCTATAAAGCAAACAGCATGTTGTCTTGGATGAAAAGTCATTGAGAAACGAGTAAGTCACTTCAGTCCTGCCACAGGGAAGTGTGTTGGGGTCCTTGCGTTAACGATGTAAGTTAATGACCTGGTAGAAAATATTAACAGTAGCTTCAGACGTTTTGCAGATCATACAATTGTCTGCAATGAAGTGCACTCTGAAAAAAATCGTACCAATAATTAGTCGTCCATGTAAAATTTCAAAGTGGTTCAAAAGCTGGCAATTGTAAATTTACATCTGCATCTACATCCATACTCTTCAAACCACCGCGAAGTGCCTGGCAGGGGTATGTCCCAATGTACTAAAGTGCGCGTCATATATCTTGACGGCCGAGTTTAGGTTCGTTCTGCGCATCTGACGTCACAAAACACAGTCAGCCAATGAACAGAGAACGACGTTGTCAGATCTCGACTGCAGTGCAGAGCACGGACGAGCGAGTGTCTTCAGTTTTAGAAACGTTCAGTCATAAAGAAAGTAATAGAACAAAAGCAATGTCTTGATAGCAGACTTTCTTTTATAGAAAGTTTGGAAAAAGCATTCTTTATACCAATTGCTTCATATTCTATTAATTAATTAAACCAAACAAGCAATAAGACTCCTAATTCAGGCGATAGCAAGGAAAGGTGTTTGTTTCAATCTCACGAACTGCTTTTTCGCAATAAAGAACAGCGGTAATTGTTTATTTCCTGTTGTACTACGACGAAGCGTGAGTAATTCATAGTCATACCAACAGTGTTTATAAGTAGTTACATGAGGTGTTAGAGTCCTTATGGAGTTACACTGTACAATGAGTTGAGGTAGCGGGATGGTGAAGGTGTTGGGCTGCCAAGTGAAGGGTTATGAGTTCAAACCTTGTGAGGTGCTTCATATTTTTCTTTATTTAAAATCAATATTGGAGTGCCATACTTCACGAATTTTATTCGTTTGAATGAAATTTCTAGTGCTTTGCCTCTTCATTAACTTTTACGCTGCTGCAGACACGCTCCCCGCATTCCGCGCTGTGCGCGATATTGTCATCACTGCACTTCTCGCCTGTGCAGACACATGGTGTTCCCACTGCTGTGACACACTTATCATTCGATTTCACAAAAACTATTTGGCCAAAAAATTTTATTTTTACACGTCTTCTTGACTGATACCTTCCCCCCATAAATGACTTAATTTTGTTTTGATGTGCAGCATTAAATGTAGTAAACAATTGCACGAAATTTTGAAGAGTTTGCAGAGGTAAAAGTCCATAGCGTATACTTTCCGTATGGTCGATTTTAGTTGCCACAATGTTGAGAATGAAATGTGGACAAGATACCTAAATTTCATATAATATTTACTGTATAACAATATCTCATTTAATTTAAGTACCACATAGGTGTCGTATGTAATATTGAGAAATATTCCGTCTTTCTCGACTGTAATAAAAGTTTTATTTACACAGGGCGCGTTTGGCTTTATTTTAAAGCACATCCATCGGTGAAAGGTATGGCACATACACAATGGTATTCATGTTCTATTTCTCGTTTTTGTTCCACAGTCGCAGTTTTACCAATGGTATTGAAATATATCCCTCTTCTGCAACTGTAATAAGCGACTTATTTAGACCAGACGCGTTTCTCTCTTTTGAAGCATCATAAGAGGACTGTATTTTGTGTCCTCCATTGCCAAGTCACCTTTCGTAGTTTTGTGCTGCGGTAGCACAATATTCAACGTTTGTGTTGGCTCATCAGTGTTTTAGCAAATAAATGCTGTTTGTGTGTGCCACACACAAAATTATATTTGACATAGCTCTGAGTACTTCACTGACAGACGGTATGTTCAAGTCCTAATGTTTTTGTAAGTCCACAGTTTTGTTTAATGTATTTTGTCTACTTCCTTTTGATTGATTGAAGTGCTTTAAAATAAAGCCAAACGTGCCCAGTGTAAGTAAAACTTTTGTTACAGTCGCAAAAGGTGGAATATATCTCAATATTACATACGACACTTATGTGGTACTTAAATTAAATGTAATATATAGGTATCTTGTCCACATTTCATTCTCAACATTGTGGCAACTAAAATCGACCATCCGGAAAGTACACTCTATGGACTTTACCTCTGCAAACTCTTCAAAATTTCGTGCAATGGTTTACTATATTTAATGCTGCATAATAACTGCGTTGAACATCGAAGCAAAATTAAGTCATTTATGGGGGGAAGGTATCAGTCAAGAAGATAGGTAAAAATCTAATTTTTGAGCCAAATAGTTTTTGTGGAATCGAATGATAAAGAGTGTCAAAGCAGTCGGAACACAATGTGTCTGCACAGGCGAGCAGTGCAGTGACAAAATCGCCCACAGCGCGGAATGCAGGGAGCACGTCTTTGTAGCAGCGAAAGGGTTAATGCGGCCGTGGTGGCTTTACTTCATGAACTGCGCGCTCCCCCCTAAACGTAAGCTTGCGAACTATGCTATACTATGGCGCTGCTTCTCTTGGCGCGTGCGTCGTGTGCAACTGGCAACGCAGCAATCTCCCGCGTCTAGGCGGGCATGCGCGAGCCGCCAAGATAAAAGAATTGAACTATAGTTATTAAGGTTTTTTCCCGTTCCATTCACGCGTTGAGCGCCGGAAGAATTATTGTTTGAATCTTGTCGTCACAATCCCAATGTGAGCGATACGTAGGGGTTTCTAGTATATTCCGAGAGTCATCATTTAAAGCCGGTTCTTGAAACTTTGTTAATAGACGGAATAGTTACGCCCATCTTAAAGAGTCTGCCAGTTCAGTTTCCTCAGCAACTTCTCACGGGTCAAACAAACATCTGACCTTCGTGCTGCCCTTCTCTGTTTATATTCAGTATCCCTACTTTTCATAAATGTAAAATTGTGGACTTCACAAAATGAAAAACTGTAATAACATATGACCTCGATTCACTGAGTCACATTTGGAATCATTCAACTCATAGAAATATCTTAGTGTAAGAATATGTAGAGATAGGCAATGGAGTGATCAGAGGCAGTCATTGGTAAAGCAGGTGACGGAAGTCGGTTTATTGACAGAATACATGGAAAATACACCTTTTTATAAAAGGAGATACCTTACAACACCCAAGTGACCTATCCAAGAACATTGCTCAAGTGTGTGGGCCTCGTACCACGTAGGATTAACATGGAATAATGACCTTATACAGAAATAAACAGCAATCACTGACACTAACTCCAGCGCCATAAATAGTAGTGTTTTCCTTGCACTCCTGCCATAGCCTCTTCAACCTTCCGATGGCCAGTTCCGAAGATGTGCTTAGCTGGCAGCCGCCAGTTTGTTGAGGATGATGTCAGAAAATTTTATCTCTATCGCTTCTTTTATGATACTATCCTAGAAGCCATTTAATAACAGATGTCTCTTCGAACGCAATTTGGTACCCTTTTCCAGAGCATGTTCTGCTACCGCTGATTTCTCAAGGTGTCGTAGCCGAAAATACGCGTTATGTTTCACGCGGCGCTGTTCTGTATCACACAAAATCTGTCCGACATAAAATTGCTCACAGCCGGCACATTATTTTATACACACCCCTCTGTTCTGAGACCTACATCGTCTTTCACAGGCGGCGTGACTTGTGCAACTTTTGCTAGAGGTCTGAAGACCGAATCGATTTTAAGCCTCTTTAGGAGCCTGCTAATCTTGCCTGCTGCTGTATCACAGAACGGCAAAAACACAAACTTCTTCGTATTCTCCTCGCGAGCCTTCTGTTTTACATGTCTTCGAAGAGATGGATCGTAAATTATGTCAGTTATTAGCATTTTTCCTTGAATACCTTCCGTAAGTGGTTCAGTTCCTTCATGAGGGTTTCAGCTTCTGAAACAGCTTCCATTCGATGCACCAAGGCCCAACAGAACGTTTCTGCGATGGAAGGTGGTATCCGATAGCGTGCAGATACCGGTTCTTGTTGGTTAATTTCCGGTAAACATTGTAACTGAGAGACCCATTTGCCTTTCGGGACATGAAAAAAACGGCAAGGCACCATCCGTCTTATGTTTCCATCGTGAATTTGATGTCATGAATGTTGTTGATGTGGTCCATGTATTTATAACGTACCTATACGCTGTGATACGTGTACCTAATGCTCCGCAGTTAATGGAAGCAATGCACCAATTCCGAAGAACAATGCACCAATTCCGAAGAACAATGTTTAATGCAAGAATACAGGCAGTTATATCTTGATCGTACCGTACGGGGTGTTGTGAAGTACAACGATCGAAATATAAAAATGATAATAAATGAATGACTCACTGCAGATAGCAATAATTTTCAACGATTAAATGGCCGAGTAAATTCAGACTGCAGATAGCAAAGGTCGTCAGGTCAAAAACAGGCAAGAGCTAAATTTGGTTAATGACTAACGTGACTTTGAGATCACGTAATAACTGGCAGTGAATAATAATGCAGCAACTGAACAATATACACTCGCATGAGCCTAGATGATAAAGAAATGTGAAACATGAGCAAAATTATGTTAATTTGGAATTCACTAATATTATTTATAATTACGACCACCAGTAATAGGTAATGAACAGCAACACTTTATGGAAAATGTACTGCATTACGTAATTCACGGTCATGTCTGTTTGAAAATTTGCAAAAATATGGCAAAAACTAATTACTGTTTCTGAATAGTTACTTCTCAAATTAAAGTCGTAAATAGTTTAATTTATAGCAATAACCATTTGGCAATGTCGATATTACAGGGCTAACAGCACATGAAATTATTTGTAATATACAACATCAAATTTCTTTGTCTGCAATGGCGCAAACATCCTTTTGTCATCGGTATATCAACTGCTTTTAAATGGCTTCTGGTTTAACTAATTGTATGCAGTAGTAGTGCAACATTGTATGAAGAACTATAATTACTACTCCCTCTGATACCAATAATTACTTGAATGAAAGTTAAAGGGAAAAATTAATTGGATTTATCTTATTTTAATTATTTCTTTCACTTGTGGCTTTCTCGGAAGTTTTGGTGAAATGATGGGATCCTGCTGATGGCTAATAAATTGACTAATTGAGCTTCCGTCACTAAGTTTATGATTTGACTAAACAACACTACAACGCTAATAAAAATTAACTACTTCACTAACAAGCCTTATACACAACTACAAAATAACTGGCTTGACCTTACTTTCCGACGATTTGCTTGTGATGAGACGTAATACTTTTTATGATATCCGTTACTGGCAACAGGCTGTTCTCGGTTAGAGGGCAGTTTGGATAACTATGGGCCACACAATAATCTTCTTTAATTACCATAACTTCTTGCAAACGTATACTGTGTCCCTACACGTGCTTGCTCACTTATATATTTTGCCTTGCCACATGTTACAAAATCAACCCCACAACAATCTCAATTTGGCTTCAGCGCGCCAACACTTCACATTACTACTACTGCGCGCGATCGTGCCAACGATGTTGTTGTTACATTAAAAGATACTCTTTGGGCTCTGTACAGAATGAGTTTTCTTGACACTGCCAGCGTGTTTACTGCACAGCTTTGACATAATTATTTCTTACTTTTTTCCTCGTATCATATTACAGTTTCGTAAACGCTAATTACTGACGAAACTCATAAGCACATATAATTAAAAAAAACTGTTTGAAAATCATAGAATCGAGTGTCTAAAACATGTGAGGCGTTGTGTTGCAGTGTTAGAAATTCTTCCAGCTTTTCACGCGCATGAGGCCAGACAATGAACGTGTCGTCGGTGTGACGATAAAAGTAACTATGCTTTGCAGGAGCTGTGTTCAACGTGATGTCCTCAGAGTATCCCATAAACAGGTTGACTAATGGAGCCAATGGAATGGACTCGCCCGCCGGGATGCCGTCCGTCCAAATATTCTCCACCATTCAAAAAATACGATGATATCGAAGTGTGCTTAAATAAATCCACAACAGTGACGTCAAAGGACTGAGGAAGCGTGTCTATAGATACTTTGATGGGAACACGAGTGAATAACGAGACCACAATGTAGTTAACCATTATATCCCCTTCTCTGATACGCAGACGCGTAATCTGCTAATAAAATCTGTCGTGTTCTTGCTATGATGCACATGGTGACCAATGTGCGGAGTAAGGAGACTGGCAGAGATGGTTCGCGAATCTGTAAGTCGGCTACCTAATGGAGCTCATGATGCATCGTAATGGTATTGTCTTCAATGAACTTTTAGCAGGCCATAAGACGTGGGTGATCAAGATCCGTGAGAGAGGGGTTTTTTACTGATGTTCTCTTTCATTGTTTCCTGACTAAATCAAATAAGTTCTAACATAAAGTCCTTAATCCAAGGGGTTGTAGCGAAATGAAGCAAAATTAGAGACTCATGCTTAATAGCCATGTTGCCACACACGGGCTATTCATCCCATTGCTTGGGCATTACGAGCGATCAGTGATCGTCTTTGTGATCTGTAACACACGTGTGATCCACAGACAGATCGCGCGATCTTGCAACAGATTGCTGCGCTCTGTCACACATGTGTGGTGCATTTTACTGTTCTTTTTCCACTTGCAATGTTTCATAAGTTTCTTATTGTGACAGTGCGGTTATGATGTCCATCTGTTTGAAGAGACGCCTACAACATGGTTGTGGGAAAAAACCACGTATTATTCTGACTGTTCCCATAAACAGCGGTGGCTCTATCTGGGAGAGGGTGAGGCAGGGCAGGTTCGCACCGCAACCGGACGCCAATTCCAGCGTTTGACAAACTCTGAACGCACCAACGATCTCTAAATTTTTTTTATCTTTTTCAAATAATTTAAGTACAGTATTTCAGAATTTATGAACAGCGCTTAGCACATACTTAACCTTACCAGTCACAGTGAAAGACGTTGCGCAAAACAGACTGACTAATTTATCTTTGATTAGTACTGAAAATTTTAAACTGAATGACATATTTATACGTTTTAGTGTTTTGTGTTTGACAATAAAGAAGGAATCTACAAAACATTTATTTTGTGTAAATCCTAAAACAAAATTAATATTCGAATAAAATTTTAATACTCTGTGGATGATTAGCCAGTCAGCCAACTTCGTCCTCAGCTGAAGGCGCCAAGACATTGCTCGTACACCAGCGACAGACTGGCTAGGACAGTATCTGTCCAGAAAACCAGGTCGTAAGACATTAATGAGAAGAAATATGCAAAAGTGTTTTTAAATATTAATTTGTTTATTTCTGAAACAAGCCGCTACAGAAAGAGAAAATCTGACTGAACTTATCCGCTTGAGAAACTCAATGAAGTGTTTCTCCTAGCTGAAATTTTCGTTGTTATGTACATCCAAAAGCTTGGAAGATTCTATGATATTCACTGGATGTCTAGAGTTTTTAGGTAGCACAGAGTTTGACAGCAAAATTAAGGGCAAAAGTGAATGAGGTCCTTCTACGTTTTCTGAAATTTTGTCTCGTGTATGAAAGTATAGGTAAACGAGTACAACAGCTGTTTCTTTCCTGAAATTAACAGAGCAATCGAAGAACCACCTACATTCTTGCAATATTTTTTGCATTCTAATGATGGTAATTTTAAGTCAGAGATTAGTCGATTGTTGCATCATACAAGTGAAAGGTCTTATTGCATGTAGCAACACAAGAACATCTACGTTCTAGGCGAAATCAGTCTATTTTGTCTTCCTTTTCCCTATATTTTTCCTAATTTAAGACAATGTTTATTGTAAATAATCAGATATTGTGACACTGTTACTATTATTATTATTGTTGTTGTTACAGGGTCACCTTGGAGAGACAAAATATCACTTGCCATCCTGGAGCTGCAGGAGAAAGGTATAATCCAGATTCTGTACGACAAATGGTGGAAAAATACCGGAGATGTATGTAACAGGGATGACAAGAGCAAGGAATCCAAAGCCAACGCGCTAGGGATTGAGAATATAGGTAAGCGAGTGACAAGTATGTATCACTGAAAACTGAGCAACTTTCTATTAATTTTTCTTAAGTCAGAGTTTATTGATTAAACTTGAAACATAGCTCGTTAATGACTCTGCTGAATAAGCGGTTAGCACAACTGAAAGATTTCTCCAACCAAAACTTAAATCTTGTGCTTTCAAGCTGTCTGATACTCATGGAAATTTAACAAAACTTAAGCAGTCTGCAGAGTGCCACAACCCGGAAGCTCAATAAGTTATTTCCGTGCAATAGTTCGCAATAGCTTCCTGTTGTATACAGTGAGTAAAATCTCAGCTTCATGTCCCATACCGCACTGATTCGTAGGTGGAATTTGCATTGCCACTGAAAAGAGTACAAGCAAATGGAAAAGAACATGCATTCAAATAAATCTACTTAACGTTCAGTATAAAGTTCTTTAGATTAAGCCTTTAAACTATATTTAATATGAAACTCTAAAATTTTATTCTATTGTAAGACCGAGCTGTGTGGCGAGGTGGTTATGACACTGGACCTCTATTCGGGAAGGCAGCTGGTCAGATCCGCATCTGGATATGCAGATTGGTTTCCTCAAATACCTTAAGCATTAAGGTAAATGCCGAGGTGGTTCCTTCGAAAAGAACATGGCAGATAGCATTTTCCAACTTTTCCCAGTTCGAGCAAGTGTTATATCTGCTCTGACCTCGTCGCCGACGAGACTTTACCCTAATCTTCCTTCCTCCCTTTTTTCTGATGTATATAAACGAACTAATTCTTCTCACTTTCCATTTGTAGGAGGTGTATTCGTCGTCTTGCTATGCGGATTGGCACTTGCTATCCTAGTAGCCATCCTAGAATTCTGCTGGAATTCGAAAAAGAATGCGCAGACTGATAGAGTGAGTATATGATTAATAATTTGAGTATAAATAGAAAAGTAGTAAGTAATACAAGTATACTGACAGTAAACGAAGAAATTACATTACCCATATGTAGAATCGAAACTCTGGAATTCACACTGTGGAATGATTAAGTAAAATGGTAGGACGCCATATTTAGAACACCGGGTAATGAACATATAAAGTACATGGAATGCGGAATGGCTATTACAAGCTGTAAATACAATATGCTCTAAAATGTTTGTGGTTTCATTTAGGTGTAGTGAATTTTCAACTTTTCTTGGCGTAATGAATAGTCTACTAAATTTCGGGAATGTAGCCGCTAAAACAAATTTTCTACCACTGATATTTCGGCCGCAGCTTACTCTGAAGATGGCCGGACGATAAGCGGCCGAAATATCAGTGGAAGAAATTTTATTGCGGGCCTGCATACCCGAAATTTAATATGCTATATCTATGTCGCTTTGGACGGTATTACACTATCACATTTCTTTATCAAAGTTGATATGTCAAACAAATTTGACGGTGTCATAGGGGACGTCGTCAAATCTCGCCTTTCGTCAAAGAAATGTGATCAACTCTAGAGCTTCGACCATAGCTCTAGAGCCTCATCGTAGATTCGATTATAAAAGCCGTTCGTCTTCTGTTCACTGCAATGTAAAATGTAACCGCTAAGAGCACTGGTATCGGTACAGCTGATGCATTCCTTCGACTCTTTTTAATAACCTTGCTTCGACTTTTGGGGGTTAAGCATGGGGGCACAATGCATGCTATTAATCATGTGTTTATGGGCAGGTGGAATATTCTTAGCCTTCCATTCTACTTTGTCTGTGGATGCCGCAAGTTAAACAGCGCTTCATCTGTTTCATACTTCTTATTAGTTTTGTGGTTGGGGTAACTAATTCTATTAATTAAATTATTCTAAAATAAAAATAGTGCTTACTGCCCATATAGTGCACTGAACATTTATTTACCTTCAGATATTCGCCGTTCATTGGTCCATAAATCACATCACACGTTTCTGGAATTCTTTTGGTTAATGTGCACTTTGGTATTTGAGTGCCGTATTGTAACTAGAGCAGCTCTCTCCTGCATCAAGAAATCGCAGTGTTACTGTGAGCCTGTGTTCTGGATTTCTCAAGTGAGTATTCTGTTTTGTAAAATGAGAAGCCACTTTACTGAACAAATAATGAAGTGCACTCTCATCCATTCATCAGTACCGGTAATTTATATAAAACTTGACGCCCTTAACTTGCAACTCTCGCAACAAAGTTTGCTGAATACATCTATCTTCTCGCCGTAATACCCATGGATTCACCCAAGTATGTTTCCCGCCGCTTTTCTTCCAGATGCACAAACAGTGCAATTGTGGCACAAGGAACTGCAGCTCATAACAAGTTGTTGTCCGCCAAACTGAAATTTGACGAAAAACATGACGATAGTGTAATGCCCCATTTTTGTGCCACGTCAAAGATAATTGTCAAGGAAGTTTGATGAATATTGGATCATGTTTCTTTGTCAAAGAAATATGATAATGGAATACTGGCCAACTACCCTCAGTGTTAAATGGCTGTTATATATATATATCACTACCATAAGGCAGAACTAGCAGTAAAAACCGATTGTAAACTTTCAGGTTCAGGCAAACTAAGTTTTCGGCTTGAAAGCACTATTTAGTTTTCAAAAAACTCTTCCCCTACGGCCACTAAAAACCGTTTCCTTTTATATAAAATCATCTCGCCAATACCCTCTTTCAGTTTCAAATTTCCCATCTGCGAGAGGGGCTTAATCCCGCACTATTGTTGTTGTTGTTGTTGTTGGCTCTTCCGGCCAAGTCCTTCTTTATTTACACTCGTAGTTACTGTCACCCAGCCCCGGATCTACGATATTTACGTACCTGGGCAAAAACACGATAGTGGAGTCACCCCCCCCCCCCTTGCCACTAACCACCACCACCACCACCACCACCACAGTCCCACTCGAGCTTTTGAGATAGGACGTAAAAAATTAAAAAAAAATAGATTTTTCAAAAATGTTCATTTTGCAGCACACATCTTTCTGAAGCCTTTGATATATAAAACATATACGTTTGAGGAAATGTAAGATGCGTTATTTGGTCTTACATGTGCCGAAGTGCAGTGCCACGCCTCTTCACACAGCAAAAACTATCGCACGTTACTGTACTTTGATTTGTGGAATTCAAAAGTATATTTTGTAATGGAAGCCCTCAAACCTGTATTCAGGACAGTGGAAATTAAAATGCCGTGTGGTGCGTCTTCTGCTCCCAGTCCAACGATTTGACATCCGAGCCCCCTTACAAAAAACCTCAGTATTGATACTGGGTGATATTGTTTGTGACTGGGAGAGTAAGAACTCTTCAGAAAATTTGCACTCTTTATTGCCTATTAACTAATAACTTTCTCTTTTGCGTGACACAAAATGAAATATAGGAAAAGCCAGTAAAGATAAGAAACAAGCAATACAGTACGCATTTCTTCAATCCTTAGGTCCCAGCATTTCCTTTTTTTTTCTCCCTCTCTCTGATCTTCCTACAACTTTACACTGTCTAATACTGAAATAGCTGTTAATACAAATAGTACCCCGGCCTGGTGTGGTTTCTCGATTTGATTGTGTCTGTTTTGTCACTGTCTGCTAGGTAAAACGAACAGGCATTGCTAGTATTACAGTAATTAGCTGCCCCCCAAACTTTCTTCGAGTTACTACTCTCTCCAATGCAAAGTTATTTCTAGGTGCCATGGCTGATGTTCCGCTATTTTACCCCTTCTCCTGGTAAAGAACTTCTGTATACTACTTAATTCCATTTATTGCTGTGATCCAGACTTAAAGACTGAGGAACATATCAATGTTTCAATGTTTGACACCAGTAAAGCTGTTTTGTATATTAAATTAACATTAATTAAATACAGTTAGGATTAGTAGTACTTAGACAAATATATTAACATAATTGGCTTCTTTTTCTTCTGTTACCTACATCTCCTACCATCCACTGAAGAAATATTAGCACATTACTCAATCACATTACTGTTGCCATTAACACTACCAATATCTGAGACCCTTACACAGATTTGTGCTGCCAGTAACAACAGCAAACAATCTGAAAACAAACTGAATAATTCTAATGTAACCATATACATCAGGAGTTTTATGTAACATGTCAGTACTGAGCTGTATTTCTCCTACTCAAATTTTCTTCTGCTCTGTTCTAGCAATCCCTGTGCTCAGAAATGGCAGAGGAACTGCGGTTTGCAGTCCGCTGCCACGGGTCACGGCAACGTCCAGCCTTGAAGCGCTCCTGTACGCGGTGTTCTCCAGGGACAACGTACGTTCCTGCCGCTCTGGAGATGCCACACATCAACGGGGTGAGTATTGCAGCAGCAGTTCAACACTGTTGCCTGAACAATTGCAACCTACATTTCCATTTCTTTTATGCATCATCAATTTTGTGACTGTTCTGATGTGGTCTGCCACAAATTCCTCTCCTATGCCAATTTCTACATCTCAGAGTAGCACTTGCACCTAATGTCCTCAGTATTTGCTGGATGAATTTCAGTCTCTGTCTTCCCCTATGGTTTTACACTCTGTAGCTGCCTGAAGTGCTACACAGGTTATTCCTATTGTTCTGTACCTTCATCTTCTTACTGTTTTCCATGAAGTTTTGTTGGAGTAAGAACAGTCTCACCTTAGTTTTTCGCTCCCTTTTTCCTTTCTTCTTTTCCCTTCTCCTCTCATTCCTCAGTTTTGGCGTTTGTGGTTCCTCTTTTTCTTCTTCCTCTCTGTGCGCTCCTGAAGGCCGCCCAAAGTGTCTGATGCGTAACAGGTGACTGGGCAATGCATAATTCCCAGCCCCGGGTCGACATGTAGGGTTGGCACTTATCCCCTGGTACAGGCCAGGCCCAGGGAGGGGTGATTGCCTCAGCTACAACCTTCACAAATTGCCGATTGGTCCCTCTGTCAGATGTTCGGGAGGTGTGACCTGAGGTGTGAACAGTCACCTAAGGCGGGTGCGCCTCTTGTGAATGGAGGCCCCAGTTGGAAGGAAGGTACCACTGGAGATACTGGCAATCATGGGGATTTTCTCGCAATGAGTCAATCATCTTCCCAATCAATGATTATGAAATGTAAACATAATGAGGCTAATGATTTGGAGACCCTTCCCGCTGCACCACAGTTCCTCGTGGTCTGCTGTGCTTCAGTCTGGAACCACATGACCACTACAGTCGCAGATTAGAGTCCTGCCTTAGGCATGGAAGTGTGATGTCCTTAAGTTAGTTAGGCTTAAGTAGTTCTATGTTGTAGGGGACTGATGACCTCAGATGTTAAGTCCCATAGTGCTCAGAGCAATTTGAACCTCGTGGTCTCACGTACTGAAGATGGTCATTCCTTCGCCACGGTAAATCCGTTTATTATCCAGAAAGGTGTAGATGCAAGTGCCGGCCCTGTGAAATCCTGCTCTTGTTTACGGAATGGCACTTTGCTTTTGCAGACTGCTTCTGATTCTCAAGCACAACAACTGCTTGCTGCCTCACTGCACTACGGCTACCCTGTTCATGTTGAGACCCAGAGAACTTTGAATTCGTCCCTTGGTGTAATTTACACCAGGCTGCCCAATGGTCTAACTGAGGCCAAAATCCACTATTACCTATCTGATCAGGGTGTCATTGCCATCCATCATGTAATGAAAAGGTAGATTCCTCCTGAGTGCCCACCCGCACTCTCTTTCTCACCTTTGATAGACTGGTGCTACCGTCCAAGATCAAAGCAGGCTATGAAATTATCGCAGTCTGGCCATACGTGCCAAACCCAATGCACTGCTATCAGTGTCATCATTTCAACCACACTAGAACGTCTAGTCTTGTAAACAGCCAGCCAATTGTGTAACTGAGATAGGGATGCACATGAGGGTGATTGTCCTCCTCCTCATCCCCATTGTATCAACTGCAATGGCAGCCATGCCGCCTCCTCCCGGGATAGTCCTGCGGATCTTGATGAGCAGGCTAAAGGAAAAAGTGCCTTACCCAGTAACTTGCAAGTTAGTGGCTAGTTGCAAACCCTGTGTTCTCCTGTGTGGCACCTGTAGTTCTGTTCTTGCTACCCTCGCTCTATGAAAGACATGGCCATGCAGACATGTGACCTCAAATTCAGCTCTGAGGTTGTGAAATCACCCAGTGTCAAGTACCATCACCAAACCCCTGTCCTGCTGTGCAACAAACCATCAGACTCTCACCTCAAGGGACGAAGCCACCAGGTACATAACCAGTCAGCAGGAAAGGACAGAAGGAGTACTCCCGTGAAGACTTCCTCCAGGCAAACAACACCCAATTCTTCCTCTAAATGGAAAGGCTCAAAGAAATCCACCAAAGGCAAACAGTCTTCTGCCAACTCAAAGATCCTCTTCGATGGTGTCGCCATGTGGTACCTTATCCCGGCCTCTGTCTTGCCGGTGTGCAGCACCAACTGTTTTTCAGCATTGGACTCCACAGACCGACCGCACAAGCAAGCTAATGCTTCTGTGGACCCCATGAAGCAAGATCCTCCTGCTTCTGTGCCCTGTAGTAGCGACTCTACACCTGTTGTCACTCGGTGGCCGCATGGCCTTCGGTCCCACAAAGAGGATTTACGGCTGCTTTTAGCACCGCAGCACCCCCTTGTACTATGCCTCCAGGAAATGAAATTGTGCCCTCATGACCGCTTTGAGCTTTCACGTAACTTGTTGATTCGTTTTGACCTTCCTCCTGAGGTCAGCATTCCATCTAATAGAGCCGTCATGCTGCTTATATGAGATGACATTCATAGACAAACCATCTTCCTGTCCACCCATCTTGAAGCTGTTGCAGCTCACCTTTTCCTTCCCTGCCTGACTTTTTCCCTTTGTACCATTTATGTACCTCTGTCATTCAATGTCACCAGGGCAGACTTTTTTCAGCTTATTTGGCGGCTACCTCCTCCCCCATTTTTGCTACTCGGTGACTTTACTGCACATCATCCCCCTTGGGGTTCTCCCAGGACCTGTCCATGAGGTACCCTCTTGGCTGACCTTCTTAACCAACTTTTCCTCTTCTGCCTTAACACTGGAGCATCCATTTTTCTTTCCGACTCCTCGCACACCTATTCCCATTTGGTCCTGTCCTTTTGCACAGCCCAGCTTGCCCATCATCTTGAGTGGTCCGTTCTTACTGACACCTACTTGAGCGACCATTTCCCGTATGCTCTCCATTTGTGGACTCCTCCCCCATCCATGTGCATGTCCAAATGGCAGCTTACTAAGGCTGACTGGCAGCTTTAGTCCTCCCTGGCGACCTTCAAAGAAGGAAATTTCCCCAAATCTGATGACCAGGTGGACTATCTCATCAACATTATCCTTACTGCTGCTGAACCTTTCCTTCCTCGCACTTCCTCTTTACCATGTCATATTCCAGTCCCTTGGTGGACTGAGGTGTGCAGCTATGAAATTTGCACATTGAGCTCTCCATGTTTTTAACCATCATCCTAAGATGGCAAATTGCATTCATTATAAACAGGTGCATGCAAAGTGTCATCGCATTCTTCGGGATAGCGAACCAGCTAGCTGGATTTCATTCACTAGTTCTTTTAACAGTTCCACCCCTTCCTCTGTGATGTGGCCTGACCTATGATGGATCTCTGGTACCAAGATCCATTGCCCCATTTCTGGCCTCACAGTAGCAGATGATGTTATCGTGGACCCTATTGCTATCTCCAACACTGTGGGCCACCATTTTACGGAAGTTTCGAGCTCTTCCCACTATCACCCTGCCTTCCTCCATCGCAGACAAGCGGGGGAGGCTGGGGCAATGCCCTTCCCTTCTCTTCTCTTCTCTTCTCTTCTCTTCTCTTCTCTGAATCGTGAGTGCTACAATGCCGCCTTTACTATGAGGGAGCTTGATCATTCTCTCAGTTCATCCTGATCCTCAACCCCAGGGCCAGACGCCATCCACATTCAGATGTTGCAGCACCTTTCTCTTGCGGGCAAGCACTTTCTGCTTAACACATACAGCCGCATCTGGGCAGAGGACACATTTCCCATCCACTGGTGTGAAGCCACCGTCTTACTCGTACCTTCCTTCCAGCTACCACCCCATCTCTCTTACCAGCTGCGTTTGCAAGGTGATGGAATGTGTGATTCATGCCTGGCTAGTATGGTGGCTCGAGTCTTGTAATTTACTGATGAATGCACAGTGTGGATTTTGAGCACAGTGTTCCGCAGTTGACCATCTTGTTACTTTGTCCACCCATGTCATGAATGGTTTTCTGCAGAAATCCCAGACTGTGGCCATGTTTTGGAGAAGGCCTATGACACCTGCTGTACTCCTTACATGTGGGGCTTCCGTGGGCATCTGCCCTGTTTCCTTCCAGCATTTTTATAAGATCTAATTTTCAAGGTGCATCTGGGTTCTGTGTTGTCAGACAGCTTTATCCAGAAAAACGGTGTGCCTCAGGGTTCCGTCCTGAGTGTCATCCTTTTTGCTATCACCATTAACTCTATCATGGCCTGCCTCCCACCGGGCATCTCTGGCTCCCTTTTTGTTGACAATTTTGCCATCTATTGCAGTTCTCCATAGACCTGTCTCACTGAGAGGCATATTCAGCGGTGTCTTGATCGTCGTCTTTACTCCTGGAGCATCTACAACAACTTTCACTTTTCCACTGACAAAACCATCTATATAAATTTCTGGTGATGCAAGTGGTTTCTTCCATCATCTTTATATCTTGGGCCTGTTGCCCTTCCGTTTGTTGGAACTACGAAATTCCTGGGGCTCATGCTCGATAGGAAACACTCTTGGTCCTCCCATGTGTCTTACCTGGCAGCCCGCTGTACGCTGTTCCTCAATGTCCTATGTGTCCTCAATGGTACTTCCTGGGGTGCTGATCGAACCACCCTCCTTCATTTGTAACTGTCCCATGTCTGTCTGAAACTCGATTATGGGTGCTTTGTTTATGCATCTGTATACCCATCCCTCTTATGCTGTCTCAACATTATCCACCATCATGGCATCCATTTGGCCACAGGCGCCTTTTACACCATCAGGTATGCATGCCGTTTGTTTGCCATGAGTGACCACCCATCCTATGCCTCCTCCTTTGACGATTCCTTTGCTTGTCAATATGGGCCTCATACTCCTTCTATGTTACATCCTGGAGTCCACTTTCGGCACTTGCTATAGTGGCTTAACTTCACACTACCTGCACCTTTTCTGGTGGGTGTGAACCCTTCACCACCTTGGCTTCGTGAAGCAGCCCATGTTAACCCTGGCCTTCATTCACTTCCTAAGGACACTGCGCCAACCTCAGTCTATCACCTTCAGTTTCACGACCTTCACATGGAACTTCGCAATAGTACCTTTGTGTACACTGATGGCTCTTGAACTGACCGTGGGGTTGGGTGTGCCTTCATCATTGGCACCAATGTCTTTCGATATCACCTTCCGGCACACTCCTCAGTATTTGTAGCTGAGCTCTTCGCCTTGTATCAGGCCACAGAGTACATTTGACAACACAGCCTTTTCAATTGTGTCCTCTGCTCAGACTCACTCAGTGCCCTTCAAAGTCTATGTGTGCTGTACACCGCCCATCCCTTAGTGCAGCGGGTCCAGGAAAACTATCAACTGCTCACTCTTGGTAGAGCCAGTGTGATGTTTTTGTAGGTTCCTGGTCATATCAGTCTGCCAGGAAACGAGGCTGCTGATGCTGCTGCCGAAGCTGCAGTCCTCGTACCTCAGCCCATGAGTACGTATATTCCCTCTGATGATCTCTGTGTTGCCGTCTGTCAGAAGGTGGTGTCCCTTTGGCATGGCCAATGGTCCTCCCTTCACGGGAATAAGCTCTGGCTTATTAGGCCTCTCACAGTGGCTTGGATGACCTCCTCTAGGCCCTCCTGCCGGAACGAGGTTATTTTAACTGAGTTGCATATTGGGCACTGCTTTTTGAGCCATCATCATTTGCTAAGTGGCGCTACATCACCTCTTTGTACACATTGCAGTCAAGTTTTAACTGTCTGCCACTTCCTGCTAGAATGTCCATTTTTTAACCTTTAACATTCTCATTTGGGTTTGCTGTCTGAGTTATCCGCTGTTTTAACAAATGACACGTGGGCTGTCGATCACGTCTTACTTTTTATCTACCAAAGCAATATGGTGAAGGCCATTTAATTTTTAGTTTTTGGACCTCCATTTCTGTATGGTGTCTTTTTTAGTCCTTTTTCCACGTGCCCGTTTTTAGCTGTCCTCTGTTATGTCAATTCGGACTGATGTATAGTTGTTTTTTAACTCCTCTCTGTCTTCGTGTTCTATAGTTTTGACTTGGGTGCATATGACCCCAGATGTTTTTGCATCCTAAAGCAAAACAAAACCAAAACCAATTATAAAATATCATTATTTAATACATGCAAATGTAATAGATTTTTATTTCATGAGGTGCTGCTGGTTACATTCATCCTTTATATTAGACTGAGAATTCACTATCCTATATAATTTTAAATAGATAAAATTTATTCTGTTAGGTCTGATAACTTCTGACTGGTGCAGAGTTTTAGATGATGCTGGTGCAGTATTCATCAACACATATGATTTCTGTTCACATAAATCTCTAGCTTTGTCCACAAATTTTTTCTATGCTTACCTGTTACTTACTGTGCATGGTGTCCTTCCAAATACTCTCCTCCACAATTGATACACCACTCCCAATGCTGTTTCCACTTCTAGAAGCAGTCTTGGTGTGCCTCTTGGTGGATCACATGAAGCGCCATCAGCAAATTTTCTTCTATCTCCTCTGTTGTTAAACATCTTCATTTGGTCAATGGGGTTTTCAACTATGGAAATAAAAGAAGTCCACAGGGGCCAAGTCTGGAGAGTATGGAGGATGAGACAGCACAGTATTTTTTTTTTTTTTTTTTTTTTTTTTTTTTTTTTTTTGTGCAATAGTCACGCACCAGGTGGATGAATGTGCAGGTGCATCATCGTGATGCAAGAGCCATGAATTGTCTTACCACATTTCAGGCTGTTTCCTTCTCACATTTTCTTGCAGGCATCGCAACACCTCCTGGTAGTACCATCAATTAACAGTTTCTCCCTGTGGCATAAATTCATAATGAATTAATCCTTCAAAGCCAAAGAAAACTATGAGCATGGCTTTGACATGTGATCTGACCTGACAAGTTTGTTTCAGTCTTGGAGAAACTTTCCCAACCCATTGTGAAGACTGAACCTTGGTCCCAACATCATAACCATAGACCCACATCTCATCACCAGTTATGGTTCTCTTAAGGAACATATTGTTCTCATTTGCACAGTCCAAAAACTCGTCACAGACTGCGAGGCAAAGGTCTTTCTGGTCTTCACTCATGAGCTGTGGGATGAACTTAGTAGCAACACAGTGCATTCCAAGATGCTGTGTTAGGATTTCATGACACGAGACACACACAATTTCATTGACATTCCCGACAGGAGCGTCGTCAGTGGACATCGAAGGTTGTCCTGAACAAGGGTCATTAACCTCTGCCTGGCCATTTTTAAAGCATGTGAACCATTTTTAACACCAAGTATGGTTTAAGCACTTCTCACCGTAGGCTTCCTACATCACTTGGTATGTCTCTGTAAATGTTTTCTTGAATTTCAAGCAGAATTTGCTTTGCTCCTCTAATCCTGCCATCTCAAAATTCACAAACTGTATGACACAATGTTCTACTTGATACAGCACTGAACAATAAGTAAGACACACAACAATAAAACTTCCAGCAGTTACACGTTAAACACAGGTGTGTGTAGGGATGCTAACCACATTTCACCCCAACACACCTTTAGCGCGACATTATGAATGTCCCAGAATTTTTTAAACAGGCCTCGCATGAACTACAAGTATATGAAGAATGACATGGGCAACATAAAATTAGTACAAGAAAATTTGTCACTAAAACATTTGAGGCACTGTAATTATTATTTTTGTCTTAGCATTGTTGATGTATGGTAGTTTAGCCTCCAGTTTGTTTCCTGACAAACTAATAATTATGTGCAGATGAAAAGTCAGTACTTATCAGGACAAAGTGGAGAAATATTTGAAGGTGGCACAAAAAAGTGAGAATTTCCAAATCTCTTTGAACTTTTTGCTAACACAGACCCTAAGCCAGGGCTGTTGAGTGAAACTGATTAAACACTCATCTCGCGTAACTGGAAACTCTCCCCTTAATGTTGCATTCAGAATAAGTTCTCTGTTCTCATGTGCCTTTCAAGTATATTCTCCATCTTCCAGTCCTTCTTACATTGTCCCTTGATATGACAAAACGTGAAATTTATCATGTTTTTTACACTCTCTCTTGCTGTGTGTCTATCAAGCACAAGTTTTATCCACTTTTTTTATTTTAAAGAAAGCTGTTGCCAGTAACCACATTATGCATATTTATCTTTTTTAAATTTCCTTTACTTTACGTCTGTGGTCACAAACTTTTTGTCAACAGATTACCCATTTTGGTCTATAATGACCATCTTCAGATCTGAAGCAAACTACGGGAAAACATAAATACAATAGCAGATCGTCTACAGCTTAAAAGAATAAAATAGACCATAATGAAAAGTACTACTGACATACATATACATTTGTGCACTTTAAGTGTGAAGAGGCATACCTGTTTTATAAAAACAATGTCCTAATGTATTGAAGCCATAGTGGCATTGTCAAATGATAAATGCAAAATCAGCACCAGCATCATCAAATATTTATAAATAACAGCATATGCACGAGTCATCATGTCAGCATCACTACTGTTCAAAACAAACTGTCTTACAGTAGCCACAAGATGTTTGTGTTGTAAGTTCACCAGATGTCACTATTTTAGGCATACACAAGTCTTTTGTTTTATAGTTTTTATATTATTCTGTGCACTATGGAAGCCGTTTATTACTTATGTCATTATCTATAACATTGGCACTTGAGCATATGTCAATTACTGTCTCTTAACTCTTCCTCTTTTTAACAATCTAATTTTTGTCATGTTCTATTTCATCGCATTTTATTACTGTAATGCCTCTTATACCTTATAAGCCCATTACAGACTTTACCGATTGTATCCTCCCTTTATTTTACATTGTTCAATTAATCACTGAAGACTTGTGTATGCCTACAATAGCGATATCTGGTGAACTTACTAAACACACACATCTGAAGATAGTCATTATAGACCAAAACCAGTAAACTGTTGACTAAAAGTTTGTGACCGTAGATGTAAAGTAAAGGAAATTTATTCTAGTCAGGTCACTGTTTTATTTGCGACAGTGTCACAGCCTGTTTATCTTTTTTATCTTTTCAGGAGACAGGGATACTGCCTATGATTGAAATGAAGAAACCATCCCTGAGTTATGATCCTGATACCTAGCAGAATGTTCAGAGTGGATCACATCTCACAGACACTTTGTGATACCACTCAAGGGATTAAAAACAAAGAAGCTGCTGTGATAATAAGTGAAAATGTACAGTTCCCTGCTCATTGTGGCACATTTTTGACATGAACTGAGTTCAATTCAGAGAAGTGTCAGGTGTGTTTTCTGACTGAAGACTTATAAGAACAATAGTGCAGTGAAAAATTGAGTACAGACTACAATAAATGGGTTGAAAGTCCCATGGCCTAAGGTACTGTCTTTCGTGAAATACAAATAAAGTACTGTCATGATGTGCAGAAAACTTCCCATCACTTCCAATGGCAAATGTCATCCTCACAAAGGCAGAAAAACTATTTTTAATATTATAATTCTGTGGTACCTACAACTCAAGCTCTGGGACTTAGAGTGAATTAAGAATTTTTATTTTTAAAAATGAAATTAAAAGTACTTAATTTCAGTGTCACTTGTGCCAAGAGTAATTAAAATGTGTCTAATAAAACTACAAATTTTGTCACAAAATGTTTCATATTAAAAGTTCATTACATCTCAAGAATTTGAAGTGAATTTCATTATTTCCTCTCTTGAATATCATGGAATAACATTTGGAAGATATTTTGTTGTTAATAAAAAGATATGTTTTTCCCATTACACATATTTATCTATGTACACCATTGTTTGTATATAGTAATGCAGCATGTTTTATTCCCAATGATCTCAGAATGAAATGGGCTCCATATATTCCCAATAATTTTTAACATAATACTGTGTTCTTAACTGGACGATATTGTTAATCTGGTAAAATGTCAAAGTATTATTTAGACATAACAGTGAGTTCATATAGCTATCACATGCAAGCATTGGATCACTTTACATATCTGTAACATTACAATAAAAATAATGCATGCCCTTAAACAAGATTTGCCTGAAGCATATAAAAACTTGATATCAAAAGAGTAGTAATCAAGGAACACAAGCTGCTACCTGCTAATGGCACATGACAACAAAGGGAACATATTATATAACTGGATACGTAAAAAAAACTACTTACCATGTGTGGCAGGAGAACACACACCCTAAATGGTTTAACTTATGCAAGTGTTTGGAGCCAGTGGCTCCTTCTTCCAGCAGAAGATTTGAAGGAGAAGGAAGAAGGGTGAAGGAAAAAGCCTGGAGAGGTTTAGGAAAAGAGGTACAGTTCAGAAAAGTCACACACAACCCCAGGTTAGGGGAGATTTACTGGATGGGATGGGAAGGAAAAACTGTACTGGATGAGACTTGGAAACCTGAGAGCTTAAAGGTGGAAGACAGGGTAATATGCAAGACAGAGATTACTACTAAAACATTGTGCATGAGTTAATAAGAGTGAAAAGCTAAGTGCATTGTATGTAACAGATGCTGGATGGGGGCATGGCAAAAAAACATACAGATCAGAAGATGAAAGATGTAGAAAACTAAAATTGAGTGAAGAAAGGAGTAGTTACTGTGAAGAAGTGCAGAAGGAATTAATGTAAATTGAGGCCAGTTGGTTGGCAAGAAACAAGGCCATGTTGTAGCGTTAGTTCCCACCTGCAGAGAAACTGGTGTCTAGGGGAAAAACCCAGATGGTGCATGTGGTGAAACAGGCTGTCATGTTGTACAGCAAACTATGCAACAGGATATTGTGTGTTGCTGTAAAATGCACTCTGCGTATGCCTATTCATCCTGACTGATAACTGGATGTACTCATGCCGATGCAAAACGCTGAACGGTGTTTACATAATAGCTGGTATATGACATTGGTCGTTCTGCAGGTGGCTCTCTCTTTTATAGTAGATGTTTTACCAGTCACAGAGCTGGTATAGATGGCGGAAGAAGGGTGCACAAGGCAAGTCTTACAGCAGCTACAATCACAGGAATAGGTGCCATAGAGTAGCGAGATGGGTGCAGGAGCAGCACAGGGTCTGACAATAATATTGTGGAGATTGGGAGAGTGACAAAAAAAGCTGTTCTAGGTGTAGTGGGTAAAATCTCACACAATGGCTCTCATTTCAGGGCATGATTTTAGGAAGTCATGGCCTTGTTGAATTAGCTGATTAATACATCAAAGATCAGGATTATACTGAGTGACAAATGGAGTTCTCCAAGGTTCCCAGAATGAGATTGTCACTCTGCAGCAGAGTGTGTGCTGATATGAAACTTCCTGGCAGATTAAAACTGTGTGCCCGACCGAGACTCGAACTCGGGACCTTTGCCTTTCGCGGGCAAGTACTCTACCATCTGAGCTACCGAAGCACGACTCACGCCCGGTCCTCACAGCTTTGCTTCTCCCGAGTTCGAGTCTCGGTCGGGCACACAGATTTAATCTGCCAGGAAGTTTCTCCAGGGGGGTTTGTTGGAGGGATCAGCAATATCACAATTGTCTGTGATGGCCTGGGAAATCTGTTTTTGAATTAGGCTGTTGGGGTATTTACGTCCAATGAAGACTGGTGAGAATGATGGTGTATTGCTGTAAAGAGTGTGCATCCAAACAAATACATTTGCCTCAAATGCCAAGGCTGTACGGGAGGGAATGTTTGACCTGGAAAGAATGGCAACTGTTAAAATGTAAGTACTGTTGTTTGTTAGTAGGTTTAATGTGGACAGAAGTGTTTGGCTGGCCTTCAGTGAGGATGAGATCAACATCAAGAAAAGTGGCATGGTGTTCAGAATAGGACCATGTGAAGTTTAATTGGCAGAAAGTACTTAGAGATTCCAGGAATTTTAACAGGTCAGACCCACCCTGGACCCATATGGCAAAGATGTAAACAATTTATCTAAACCAGATCAGGGGCCGAAGGCTTATGAATCAAAGGAAAGTATCGTCCAAGTGACTGATGAAAAGTTTGGCATAGCAAGCGACGATCCTGGTTCCCATGGCCATACCCCTGATCTGTTTGTTTGTCTGCCCCTCAAAGGTGAAGTAATTACTGGTAAGTATACAGTTGATTAAGATGAGCAAGAAGGATGTCATAGGTTTGGAATCAGGTGGGCACTGACTGTGGAAATGTTCAGCAGCAGACCGACCATTTACATGGGGGATGTTGGTATCAATGATGACAAGCAAGGTGTGTGCTGGGCATGGAACAGGCACAGATATCAGATGCTCTAGGAAATTGTTGTTATCTTTAATATAGGGAGGAAATCTATGTAGTATGAGTTGCAGATGTTGATCAAGTAAGGTAGATATATGTTTGATGGGTGCTCTTAAGCCAGCAACTATAAGACGACCAGGATGATTGGGTTTGTGGATCTTAGGAAGAAGATAAAAGCAGGTTTCCCAAGCCATCACATCCAATCCTGGTACTGCTGGTGCCTCCAAGAAACTAACTCAGAGCACACCACATCCTGTCTTGGATGTGTTAATCAGCTACTTCAACAAGGCTAAGACTTCCTTAAAGTCATGCCCTGAAATGAGATCCATTCTGTCTGAAATTGTGTCCAACACACCTAGAATAGCATTTCTTTGCAATATCCTTTTCAGACCCTGTGCTCCTTTTGCATCCATCTCCCTACATTATGGCTCCTATCCCTGTGACAATCGCTGATGCAACACTTGCACTATGAATTCTCCCACCACCACTTATACCAACCCTGTAACTGACCAAACATATATTACCAAAGGGGCAGCCACCTGTGAAATGACGCGTCATACACCATCTGTTATGTGGACACTGTTCAGACTTTTACATTAGCTTGACTACCACCCAATTATCAGTCAGAATGAATGGGCACAGGCAGAGGGTGTATACCAGCAACACACAAAATTCTGTTGCAGAGCGTGATCTACAATACTATAGTCGTGACCTTGGTCCCTGTTTTACTACACTCACCATCTGGGTTCTTGCCCCAGACACCAGTTTCTCAGAACTCCGCAGGTGGAAACTAGTGCTACAACATGTTCTTAGTTCTTGCTGCCCACCTGCCCTTAATTTACATTAATTCATTCTGTCTCTGCATTTTTCACAGTAACTACTGCTTTCTTCACTCTATTTTAGTTTTCTACATCTTTCATTTCCTGACCTGTCTGATTTTCGCAGTCTCCTCTCCCACCTCTGTTACATACAATGCACTTAGCTTTTCACTCTTACTGACTCATGCATGATGTTTTAGTAGTAATCTCCATCTTGCATATTACCCTACCTTTTACCTTTAAGCTCTCAGGTTTTCAAATCTCATCCGCTACACTCTTCCCTTCTCATCCCATTCGATAAGTTTCCCATGACCTGGGGTTCTGTGTGACTTTTCTGAACTGTACCCCTTTTCCTAAACCTCTCCAGGCCTTTTCCATGACCCCTCTTTCTCCTCCTTCAGCTCTTCTGCTGGAAGAAGGAGTCACTGGCTCCGAAAGCTTGCATAAGTTAAACCTTTTTGTGTGTGTGTTCTCTTGCTACCAGTTGATGAGTACCGGTAGATTCTTTTATCTATCCAATTACTTTATACTATCGATAACTGATTATTTTTGATGTTATAGCAACTCAATGGAACATATTAGTACTCTACTACACTTGCCATATTTTCTTCAACATAATGAGCTTTTATGGCACTGCATATTTAGCTGAAACATGTGAGGGGTTTTACATGATTTTTATTTTATTTCAAGTAATTACTCCAAATGTATTTTTTATCTCAACACCCAAACAGTTTGCATTAGTTTTTCATTAATATGTACAAATTTGTCTGAAGAGTCAACCTGCTGGTGCATCTGTTACTGTCAGTTCCAATAGTATAGCCATATTTTTCTCCATCACTGTCTCAGTCTTGGTGTGAAATTTGATAGTTAACTTATGGTCCCAATTAATTTAACTCTTTGCCCCTTACATTTCTTTCTTTACAAGCCTATTCTCATGGGGTTGCTCGCAAATGCATATGTCATGTATATTGCACGCATGTCCTCCTGCCACTCTCTGTCAATTTCCTCCTCCACCCATTACATACATTTTCTCATCGTCCCTCTTTCTCCCCATTTCCGCCTCCACCCATTCTCTTTAGATATCCCCCCTGCCCCTCCCCAATCTGGCTATCTCATCCAAACCACTATCTCTGTCCATCTCCCACACTCACCTCTCTCAACCCATGTCTTCCTCCCCCAACTCTCTGGCTATCTCCTCTGATCCCTCCCTCTGTCCATCTGCTACTCCCACCTCTTTCTGTCCATCTCCTGTCTCCCTTTTTATCCATGCCCTATGTCACTCTGTTTTCACCCCACCTTCTTTGCAGACAAAAATTGATATATGTACTGAGTTTGGTTGAAAATGATGCAGTAGCTTAGGAGGAGATGTGGAACGTACATACAGTCTTAGGGATAAAAAACTGATCACTGGCCAGCTGCTGCAAGACTAAGTCAGAATTGTTCACTTAAAGCAGCCAAGAAAGCTGGCTGCCACACAGAATTCAGTCTGGCCATATTCACAATCTAGCAAGACTGTAGGATGTGAAAGTTTCTGGAGGAAGTGTTATCTTCTTCTCAAGTAGCTATTACAGTGCTGCACATGTTCATAGTCTAGTAGTAAACATCACTCAATGTGGAGAAAGTGTATTCTTCTTCTCAAGCAGCTATTACAGTGCTGTACATGCTCGTAGTCTAGTGGTAAATGTCACTCAATGTGGACATAAAGTCACGAGCTCGAGTCCATTTCTTCTATTTTTCAAATCAGGTTTTGGGTGTCTGCTAAAGTTATCAGTCTGATGGAACCTCAAATATAATGTGCTTCACTTTTGAATCCTCCAGTAATATCAAAAACTTCCAGAAACAATTGTGCAGAACAGTTTACACTCGTGAGCTTCCTCACCCTGCAGTTGTTAGTGGCTACTAATCACATGCCCTCAGATGTTTAGGTGCTATCTCACCAGGTAAATGCAGTATGATGCTATGAGTGTTTTTATCAGTTATCGTTTTCTGATTGGAAATTCTAATATTTATCTTACAGTTTCATACTGGATTTTGCATACTCGAAACTTATTAACATTGTTCAAGCATTGTAAAATAGAGTTGCAAGTGGACAAACATCTAACATTTGCAACATATTTTTTTCTTTGGGTGAACACATTGGTATTGTGTTTGGGCAAAACATGTTAGAAAAGGAGTTTTAATATTTCAAGAAAGATTGTTGTGGTGTGAATGATTTTCTAAATTCAGTATTAGTAGGCAAGATTGAGAAGTCATGTTTAGGAGTATTGCTTGGCTTGCTCCAATTCAAATCAACAAAAATCAAAAGAATGACTCCTCTGCAGAGTTGTGTCCATTGCAGCTAGTATTTTTTGCCAGCAACAGAGACACTTTTTGGTCACAGAGTACGAAAAACAAATGACAGAACTGCACCACATGTCGCTGCCACATGATAATGTACTCTCGTGATTTAACAAATGAGCTCACCAGGAAATTGTTTCAGAAGTCATCCCTCACATAACTATTCTTCTGACCTTTCGCCCTCAAATATTTACCTGTCCCACTCCTTGTCAAACAAGCATCAAGAAAATTCCTTTCCAGACAAAAATCCCTTTCAAATCTGGTTTGACAGTTTCTTTGACTCAGGACCAGTGAGTTTCTGCAAGCATGGAAACAGTAAACCATCTGAGCCTTGTCAGACAGTTAAGACAATGTAAGAAAATGTTCTGTTGATGATTAATTTCTCTCTTATGTTTACAGTTGTGTTCAATACACTAATGAAAAACATTGTTAAAATGTAACCTGTACTACAAACTAAATACAACTTACTACAATAACCTTATGAATGAAAGTCTGTTTTAATGTAACACAAAGTGTTTGTACCACAAGTATGCCTACATTGACAGAAATTAGTAAGATATTACTCACATTGGACTTCGACATGTTCTGCACTGTGTCACACTCCAGTAGTATGGAAATGTGGCATTTCATAAATGTAATTGTTTGTTCACAAAAACAAAAAAATATAGGCAAAGTAAACAGGGCACTATTAATTGTGCAGTATCATAAGTTTTTTGCCCTCATGCTATAGTGTACTGGAAGTAGAGAAACGACTTTTGATGGAGGAGTTATCTTAAGATTCCCTTATTGATTTTCAATCTGGCCACCTGTAGGTCTGTCACAGAATGGCTAAAATCTGGCCTTCAGTGAGTGTGGAAACGTGAGCCAAAGCAGCCTTCACTTTACAGATGACCATGTTACCTCACAGCTAACAAAGAGGTGCAGTATTCACCTCTCCCGTATCACACCAGTGGTAATGAGGAAGTTGCTATTTCCATGTGGATTGACTTTTCTGTACTCAAAACCATAAATTGATAACCTTGTTAGACACCTTAAGAGAAAATCACTCAGCTCATGCAGTGGAAGTGGAGTGAACTTAGCGGGATAATTCTGTGCCATTCAGGAAGTAATTCATCGGTCACAGAGTTGCCCAACATATCAGGCATTGTTGCCAAAATACAGTAATAGTACTATCAGGAAGAATACCAACCAGCCAATGTCTTCCTTGAGTGGTCTGGGAAATGACTAAAGCCTGTGTCTCACAGGCATGGCTGCAGAGGGCCAGAATACCCAAAGTACATATGTGTCCCTGAGTCAAAAATTGTTAATTTTGAGTTTGCACCAGAAATCAGAAAAGCTCTACCTTCATCTGGTTGCTGCAAGAATGGTGCAGGTATATCTTCACTGTGTTTTTCATAGGGGGCAGCACTATCCAGCAGCATACAATAGCCATGCCATAACAGTGTATGCATGAGTGGTGCATATCTGTTGAGGTTTAAGTATGTCAGCAAGGCTGGTGGCCATGACAGTTGAGTGTATTTGTTGTTTTCTGCAGTATAACTTGTTTTGTAAACTTCATCATTATTTTGTGTGAATAATAACATTCATGGTGTCTATCAGTAGTGCAGGTGATGACCTAGATTATGCACTGAGTGGCGCAAATTCACCAGAGAGTGAAACTCACAATAATGACAATTATACCACTAAACATAAACAATAATAATATTATTAACATTATTTTGTATAGGTTTTCTAGAGTTCTAATGAAGTTATATTGCATACTTAGTTTTGCTTATTTTTAGATAGCAAGAACTTCCTTCTTTTTTTATTACACTGGGCAACAAAAAAAGATTTTTTTAAAAAAGTCTAGGGTTTTCCCGCTGAATTAGACTAATTTTGATGCCCTGAGTCCGAAAATGACCTTGGTTTTGTTCTATCAGGTCAGGATTTTTTGCTACAGAAATTTTTAAAAATCGATTTTTCGTAAAAAAACTAATTTCTTTGTATCATCTGCTGAGAAACCCCGGAAGATTTTTTCCGTTTTCCTCAAGAAATAAAAGTCAACGTATGCAAATTCATTAAGTTTTTATTTACTCCATCAAAGTAAATAAGCATATTTATCATAATATTAGTATAACAATGAGTGTTACGTGACACAAAAGTTCAGAGTTCACGGCATGAATCGGCGTTTCTTCGATTCCCGTTTGTGAGCAGCTGCTGGGTTGTCTCTCTTCAGCATCCAGCAGTAGTCCGCCATCATGACTGCGTCCCACCTCCCCTGGTACCTATCCTCCATTTGGCGCATGTCCTGATGGAACCTTTCTCCCTGCTCGTCGCTCATCGCCCCAAGGTTTTCAGGAAACTTCTCCATGTGTGAGTACAGGAAGTGCATCTTTATACTCATCAAACACCCGAGCTTTTGAAAGGCCTCTATCATGCTGCTGATGAGTCTGGCGTGGTTTGCTGCCTTCGTGTTCCCCAGGAAGTTGTTCACCACCTGCACAAACGATTTCCACGCGGCGCACTCTAACGTGTTCATGGAGTTTTCGAACTCTGTGTCCTTTATGAGCTGCCGTATCTGTGGCCCATCGAAAATGCCGGCCTTCAGCTTCTCAATGGTCAGTCGCGGAAAGGCTCGGCACAGGTAGTGGAAGCACCTCCCATCCTTGTCCAGAGCATGCGTGAACTGTTTCATTAACCCAAGCTTCATGTGTAGCGGTGGGATCAATATCTTCTCCCAGTCAACAAGAGGTTCGTTTATGATGTTTCTCGCACCAGGTACTAACTGCTCTCGTGGCGGCCACACTTTCTTTACATAGTGCTGGGCTCTGTCTCGACTGTCCCACATACATATAAAGCATGGGTATTTCGTGAACCCGGACTGCTGACCAAGTAGAAAGTTCACCATCTTGAAGTCGACGCAGATGATCCATTGGTGCTGCTCATATTGGATTTTGTTGAGCACGTACTTCACTGCTTCATATTTCTCTACGAGAGTTGTGGAGTGAGCAAGAGGGATTGAGGCGAACTCGTTCCCATTGTGGAGGAGCACACACTTCAAAGAGCGCTTGCAGCTGTCAATAAAGAGTCGCCAATCTCTCGGATCGTATGTAGGAGCCCCGAGTTTAACAAGAAGACCGGCGACATCTCGGCAGTACACTAGGTCTTCCTCCTGGCAGAAGTAGCCCATGTAGTCCTCATGCCTTCTACGAAAGAAAGTGATACGCGCGTCCTCGCCAAGTAGATTTTTCTCTTTGAGTCTGGAGGCCAACAGCTCGGATGATGTCTTCGACAAGCTGAGATCCCGAACAAGATCATTAAGCTCACATTGTGAAAAGAGCTGCCGACCATCTTGTGCTTCATACTCCTCGTCTGCTATATATCCTCCCTCGTCTGCAGTGGTGGCCTCGTCGTCGATGTTAGGAAGCTCTGTGAACGCTGGTACAGGAATTTATTCGCAGTGAGCAAATGGACGGCGGGCAGATGGAAGGTCGGGGTACTGGAGGCTGTGCCGATTCTTCCGGTTGATGCCAGTAGTATTGATGGCGCAGAAGTAAAAATCCAATGCATGGTCAAAGGGCTCCCTCCAAACCATCGGAATCCCAAACTTCAGTGAAGTTTTCGTGCCCTTCGTCCACCGCCGGAGGTATTCCACGCACTTCTTGCAGACCGTGTGCGGTGCCCAGGGCTTATCTTGGTCACCCAGCTTGACTTGAAAGTAAGCCTGGTAGGCCTTCTTCACAAATCCAGTGATGTTCGTCCTGTCCACTGAAAGCGTGTATTCTCCGCAGATGTAGCAGAAAACGTCTGGATTATTCATGCATGAACGTCGCGCAGAAGCCATATCAATCTGAAATAGTAATAGAAATATGCAGTTGACTGTCAGACAATAAAAATTAGAATAAATTTTATACTATAGTAAGAAAAAAAGGCATCTATTGGAATGATTAACTGTTACAATCTTAAAGGCTTCTTTTGTTTTCATATGTCCTGAATAATCCCCTTAAAACCCCTAATATTAGCATATTGAAGCCTATAAAAAGGCTTACATTTCAGGGGAAAATGGTCATGTAGGCCTATGACTGTATCTCAAAAAGTTGACCTGATAGAGCAAAATCAATGTGATATTCGGACTCAGAACACCAAAATTAGTCTAAATCAGCTGAGAAACCCATGACGTTTGTTTGGTTGTTGCCCAGTGTTCTTATTATGGTACAAGATGACACACCACTTCAGCATGTACTGTCAACATGATTTCATACAGCTATGTTGTGCCATGTTTCTATCTGCCATTGCTGTTTACGTTCAAGGTAATAATTTCAGGGAGGGATTTCTTTCTTTGGGAGCTATTGAATATATAGAAAATATGGAACCATGGACCTCACTGTTGGTGGGGAGGCTTGCATGCCTCAGTGATACAGATGGTCATACCGTAGGTGCAACCACAATGGAGGGGTATCTGTTGAGTGGCCAGACAAACATGTGGTTCCTGAAGAGGGGTAGCAGCCTTTTCAGTAGTTTCAGGGGCAACAGTCTGGATGATTGACTGATATGGCCTTGTAACACTAACCTAAACGACCTTGCTCTGCTGGTACTAAGAACGGCTGAAAGCAAGGGGAAACTAGAGCCGTAATTTTTCCTGAGGACATGCAGCTTTACTGTATGGTAAAATGATGATGGCGTCCTCTTGGGTAAAATATTCCGGAGGTAAAATAGTCCCCCATTTGGATCTCCGGGCGGGGACTACTCAAGAGGATGTCATTATCAGAAGAAAGAAAACTGGCGTTCTAAGGATCGGAGCGTGGAATGTCAGATCCCTTAATCGGGCAGATAGGTTAGAAAATTTAAAAAGGAAAATGGATAGGTTAAAGTTAGATATAGTGGGAATTAGTGAAGTTCGGTGGCAGGAGGAACAAGACTTTTGGTCAGGTGAATACAGGGTTATAAATACAAAATCAAATAGGGGTAATGCAGGAGTAGGTTTAATAATGAATAAAAAATAGGAGTGCGGGTAAGCTACTACAAACAGCATAGTGAACACATTACTGTGGACAAGATAGACACGAAGCCCACGCCTACTACAGTAGTACAAGTTTATATGCCAACTAGCTCTGCAGATGATGAAGAAATTGATGAAATGTACAATGAGATAAAAGACATTATTCAGGTAGTGAAGGGAGACGAAAATTTAATAGTCATGGGTGACTGGAATTCGTCAGTAGGAAAAGGGAGAGAAGGAAACATAGTAGGTGAATATGGATTGGGGGGAAGAAATGAAAGAGGAAGCCGCCTTGTAGAATTTTGCACAGAGCATAACTTAATCATAGCTAACACTTGGTTCAAGAATCATAAAAGAAGGTTGTATACATGGAAGAATCCTGGAGATACTAATAGGTATCAGATAGATTATATAATTGTAAGACAGAGATTTAGGAACCAGGTTTTAAATTGTAAGACATTTCCAGGGGCAGGTGTGGACTCTGACCACAATCTATTGGTTATGAAATGTAGTTTAAAACAGAAGAAACTGCAAAAAGGTGGAAATTTAAAGAGATGGGACCTGTATAAACTGAAAGAACCAGAGGTTGTACAGAGTTTCAGGGAGAGCATAAGGGAACAATTGATAGGAATGGGGGAAAGAAATGCAGTAGAAGAAGAATGGGTAGCTTTGAGTGATGAAATAGTGAAGGCAGCGGAGGATCAAGTAGGTAAAAAGACGATGGCTACTAGAAATCCTTGTGTAACAGAAGAGATACCGAATTTAATTGATCAATGGCGAAAATACAAAAATGCAGTAAATGAAGCAGGCAAAAATGAATACAAACATCTCAAAAATGAGATCGACAGGAAGTGCAAAATGGCTAAGCAGGGATGGCTAGAGGACAAACGTAAGGATGTAGAGGCTTATCTCACTAGGGGTAAGATAGATACTGCCTACAGGAAAATTAGAGAGACCTTTGGAGAAAAGAGAACCACTTGTATGAATATCAAGAGCTCAGATGAAAACCCAGTTCTAAGCAATGAAGGGAAAGCAGAAAGATGGAAGGAGTATATAGAGGGTCTATACAAGGGCGATATACTTGAGGACAATATTATAGAAATGGAAGAGAATGTAGATAAAGAGGAAATGGGAGATACGATACTGCTTGAAGAGTTTGACAGAGCACTGAAAGACCTGAGCCGAAACAAGGCCCCGGGAGTAGACAACATTCCATTAGAACTACTGACGGCCTTGGGAGAGCCAGTCATGACAAAACTCTACCATCTGGTGAGCAAGATGTATGAGACAGGCGAAGTACCCTCAGACTTCAAGAAGAATGTTATAATTCCAATCCCAAAGAAAGCAGGTGTTGACAGATGTGCAAATTACCGAACTATCAGTTTAATAAGTTGCAGCTGCAAAATAATAACATGAATTCTTTACAGATGAATGGAAAAACTGGTAGAAGCCGACCTCAGGGCAGATCAGTTTGGATTCCGTAGAAATATTGGAACACGTGAGGTAATACTGACCTTACGACTTATCTTAGAAGAAAGATTAAGGAAAGGCAAACCTATGTTTCTAGCATTTGTAGACTTAGAGAAACCTTTTGACAATGTTGACTGGAATGCTCTCTTTCAAATTCTAAAGGTGGCAGGGGTAAAATACAGGGAGCGAAAGGCTATTTACAATTTGTACAGAAAGCAGATGGCAGTCATACAAGTCGAGGGGTATGAAAGGGAAGCAGTGGTTGGGAAGGGAGTGAGACAGGGTTGTAGCCTCTCCCCGATGTTATTCAATCTGTATATTGAGCAAGCAATAAAGGAAACAAAGGAAAAGTTTAGAGTAGGTATTAAAATTCATGGAGAAGAAGTAAAAACTTTGAGGTTCGCCGATGACATTGTAATTCTGTCAGAGACAGCAAAGGACTGGAAGAGCAGTTGAATGGAATGGACAGTGTCTTGAAAGGAGGATATAAGATTAACATCAACAAAATCAAAATGAGGATAATGGAATGTAGTTGAATTAAGTTGGGTGATGCTGAGGGAATTAGATTAGGAAATGAGACACTTAAAGTAGTAAAGGAGTTTTGCTATTTGAGGAGCAAAATAACTGATGATGGTCGAAGTAGAGAGGAAATAAAATGTAGACTGGCAATGGCAAGGAAAGCGTTTCTGAAGAAGAGAAATTTGTTAACATCGAGTATAGATTTAAGTGTCAGGAAGTCGTTTCTGAAAGTATTTGTATGGAGTGTAGCCATGTATGGAAGTGAAACATGGACGATAACCAGTTTGGACAAAAAGAGAATAGAAGCTTTCAAAATGTGGTGCTACAGAAGAATGCTGAAGATTAGATGGGTAGATCACATAACTGATGAGGAGGTATTGAATAGAATTGGGGAGAAGAGGAATTTGTGGCACAACTTGACAAGAAGAAGGGACCAGTTGGTAGGACATGTTCTGGGGCATTAAGGGATCACAAATTTAGCATTGGAGGGCAGCGTGGAGGGTAAAAATTGTAGAGAGAGACCAAGAGATGAATACACCAAGCAGATTCAGAAGGATGGAGGTTGCAGTAGGTACTGGGAGATGAAGAAGCTTGCACAGGATAGAGTAGCATGGAGAGCTGCATCAAACCAGTCTCAGGACTGAAGACCACAACAACATGGAAACATCTAAGGAAGTGGAAAAGGATGGACAGAAGAAGAGGACATGTAGAGAGGAAACTTGAAAATGGAATGTGAAACAAGCAAAGAAAAATACTGAAAAGAGTTATAAAACTTCAAAAAAGAAAGTGGTTCTCAGCAAAATGTCTACAAACATATAATGAAAATGTTTGAAACAATGCAACAAGATAATTGATCAAAATAAAAGGAGAGGACTTTTTGATCTATTTTGAAAAACAAGACGATTTTCTAAACAAAATATTTGTGTGTGTGGCTTGATGAAACATGCCCCTGTCAAGCAGAGGTGGTCAAGAGATGGAAGCACAAAAAATGAAGGTGTCATAAATAAATATTATTCAAGTGTTTGGTAACAAGTGTGTTCTTGTTTGTAAATAGTACTTCATCTATACATTCCCAATGTCGGATAGAAGATTAGTGAGAGCTCTTAAAAAAGACAGAGAAGGTGAACCTGGCAGTGATACGAGAGGGCAGCCAATTATCACAGGCCAGGGATCACATTTTAAATTTTCCCTCCCATAGTAGTCATTACACAAGTAATCATAATCAGTAACCGTAAGTATTTGAACACAGATCTGAATGTGCACAAAAGCATAATTTGTATATGGAAGTTTTCAAGGCAAATCAAGTACCGTATTTACTCGAATCTAAGCCGCACTCGAATCTAAGCCGCACCTGAAAAATGAGACTCGCAATAAAGGAAAAAAAAAAAAAATTCCCGAATCTAAGCCGCACCTGAAATTTGAGACTCGAAATTCAAGGGGAGAGAAAAGTTTTAGGCCGCACCTTCAAATCGAAACAAAGTTGGTCCATTGTAATATGAGACACAATTTAGGTCGAATGAAAGACGATACAGCTACAGTAGTTTGGTTCGAGTCGTAAGCTTAGCAGTTAAGCTGTACCAGGTAGCCATTGCTATGCGTCAGGCGCTCCGTCCGTATTTATACGGGTACCCTTCCTTTTTCACGTGCTTCGTCTGGTTTGAATCGATTGCTTATTTTGCTTTGATCTGATAAGTGCCGTTTTCTTTGTTATAGGTGTTTACGTCACTCTAAGCTGAAAATGCATTACTGTACTGTGTAATGCATTGTTTGTCGCATTTTGATAGTGCGTGTTTACGGCCTGTCGCCGCTCGCGGCATGACTTGCTTTTGTGCGCGCTAACGCCGCTTAAAAAAAAAAGAGGAATCGTCTCATTAGCGAAACAATGGCAAGAGACTGCTATTTGTTGTTACTTACACTGCTGCTTTCTTTGATAATGATCAACAAGAACCAAATGCGTATGATAGAACATGTTCTGAACGAGAGTTTTGCGAAAATTTTCCTCCGTTTGAAAATCTTTGCGGCCGCTTCTTTAGTACATCAAATTCTACACAGAAATTAGTCATCTTACATTTAAAATCTAGTCAGTTGCCGTGCCTCATTTCTGACTGTATCACTATTAGGCATAAGAATAATACGAATATAAACATGACACGATACGTATATTCTTCCGCGTTTGCTGTTGTCTCACTCTAGTTTCGTAGTTTATTACGCAGACAGGATTTAAATGAGATAGCAGCAAACACGAAAGAATACATGGCAAAATGTTTATATTCGTATTATTCTTATGGTGAAGAGAATACTGCATGTGATTCACATTTCATCAGGTTCCTATTAGCAACCATCTCTTCTCACAGGTACTAAAAAACTCGGAACGTAGAGTTGGCCATATTGACAAACGTCCCTAACAGTCTTGCCAGTCGGATTTTCGTAGTACATTGAAATTCTGCTACATTCGAAGATGAACAATACGAAATTTGTATTTACTTCGTTGGATAATGTATGAAAATGCAGTGGTCGAAACTCGGGGCGGAGAAAAAAAAAAGCTCGTATTCTACCTTTTTTTTAATTTATTTACTGATGCAGAGGTTTTGGCGCCAGTATTTATCTTTGTGCCCACAAAGCATGCTTGTATAGCGCTACATATATTCGACGGCAGAAGTTAGTTGTGGCGGCACCTATCAACATTTTTCAGAACTTCCGCTTGCTTTGCACTCGATTCTAAGCCGCAGGCGGTTTTTTGGATTACAAAAACCGGAAAAAAAGTGCGGCTTAGATTCGAGTAAATACGGTATATCCAGTGTCAGAATCAATTTACAGGAGAATACTTGCAGATGAAAACCCACATTTTAATATTTTTCTGAAAGACACGTGTTCAACTTGTGACAAATTGCAGTTAAAGTTACAAACAGCAGAAGAGTCTGAGAAAAGTAAGTAATAGAATTAAGGAAATAGTGGTCACAGAGTAAAAGGATTTTGTGAAAGAAGTAGAGGATTTCAAGTATGGTTTGAGCTTGTATTGTATGATTAAGAAGGATCAGATTGGTGAGGATGAGAGGCTTATGGAACTAGAAAAGGTAAAGGTTTGATGACATTCCAATATGCCATTCTTAATATTAAGTCCATTAGATGGGGTACTATGTGCCAGACAAGATTTCAGAAAGAGGTTATGTGCTTGGATTTTGCTAGTATAAAGGAGAGTTTTTAGAACTGGTGGGGTGGAATGAGCAGAAATTCATAATTGGATGGTCAGGAGAGAAAAGGAATTACTGGAAAATGTTGAAAATAAGAAAATGAAAACTTATGGTCAAAGTGGATGGTAGGTAAATATATAAAGCTACGTAGAGTACAAGGGGCATGCAGTTCGGAAAATTTAGGTAAACTGGTTAAATAAATAAAAGTTTTCAAAGGCCATAGTCAAACCTTTACAGGTTTTCTCTGAAAGTAACTTCAGATGTGCCTACATGACACGAGTTACCTGCATTTCAGAACCGAGACAGCTCTGTCCAGTTAAAGCAGCTGACAAGACATGCCTTCAGCACTCTGCTGAAGTTGCTTGCAAATACATGCCATTGGCTCAGCCAAAAGCAAGTGTGGGAAACAGGTCACGCCTGTGGATGCTGGAGGGTTCTGCAAAACAGAACATAGTTGCCTCTGTCTCTTTGATCCAGACCACAAGTTGAACGGAAGTGTTTCTTGGGAGGCAGAGCTCCTGGCTGTACACCCCATAACCGGCCACCAACAGATCTAATATGAAGCACCATCTCTCCCATTGCCAACTTTCTTGTTGTTCGACCTCGAAGGCTGGCCTACTCCTGGTATTTCATATCCTAGGTGCACCTCGTGTGTCCCATACACTGAAATATATCTCTTTATTTGACTTAATTTCCTGTTCTATCATTCAAAATCAGCCCTGGACCCCCACTCACAAATCCCAACCACTTAACCATCTGTACATTGTCATCAAAAGTGGGATGCAACAACCTGTACATGAAGAAATTGTGAGAAAGTTTAGGATATGTTTTAAAACAGCAGGGGGTAGTAGCAATGTTCAGAAGTAGATATACTTGATCGCAAATTGATGCATGTGACGGGAAAAAATGCATGATGTACAATTTGGTCATGCATAAACACTTGTGACTGGCTGCGTGGGATAAGCCAAGCGGTCTAAGGCGCTGCAGTCATGGACTGGGCGGCTGGTCCCGGCAGAGGTTCGAGTCCTCCCTCGGGCATGGGCGTGTGTGTGTGTGTGTTTGTCCTTAGGATAATTTAGGTTAAGTAGTGTGTAAGCTTAGGGACTGATGACCTTAGCAGTTGAGTCCCATAAGATTTAACACACATTTGAACTTTTGACTGGTTAATGGTTAAGTTGGGAAGTGGTAATGGAGGAAATGTAAAAAAATGCACTGGAATTATATGTTTGAAAAGGGGAAGCTGCCATGAGAGCAGGGAGTTGTAGTACTGCACTTATTAGTATGATGGGCTGTTACAACAGCAGGTGTTTAAATTCGTCAACAGAGAGTGGCCAGTGTTTTGAAGGCAGATACCACAGAGGAGAATCAAGCATAGACATATCAAGAAATAAAGAATGGACAAATAAGTAGCATGTAAGTAAAGAGAAATAACAAAGATAAAAGAGTATGGGATGGAAGAGAGATGAATTAGCATTGTATAAACAGTAATGCTTCCCCCATGAACCATGGACCTTGCCGTTGGTGGGGAGGCTTGCGTGCCTCAGCGATACAGATGGCCGTACCGTAGGTGCAACCACAGCGGAGGGGTATCTGTTGAGAGGCCAGACAAACATGTGGTTCCTGAAGAGGGGCAGCAGCCTTTTCAGTAGTTGCAGGGGCAACAGTCTGGATGTTTGACTGATCTGGCCTTGTAACATTAACCTAAACGACCTTGCTCTGCTGGTACTGCGAACGGCTGAAAGCAAGGGGAAACTACAGCCGTAATTTTTCCCGAGGACATGCAGCTTTACTGTATCATTAAATGATGATGGCGTCCTCTTGGGTAAAATATTCCGGAGGTAAAATAGTCCCCCATTCGGATCTCCGGGCGGGGACTACTCAAGAGGATGTCGTTATCAGGAGAAAGAAAACTGGCGTTCTACGGATCGGAGCGTGGAATGTCAGATCCCTTAATCGGGCAGGTAGGTTAGAAAATTTAAAAAGGGAAATGGATAGGTTAAAGTTAGATATAGTGGGAATTAGTGACGTTCGGTGGCAGGAGGAACAAGACTTTTGGTCAGGTGATTACAGGGTTATAAATACAAAATCAAATAGGGGTAACGCAGGAGTAGGTTTAATAATAAATAAAAAAGTAGCAGTGCGGGTTAGCTACTACAAACAGCATAGTGAACGCATTATTGTGGCCAAGATAGACACAAAGCCCATGCCTACTACAGTAGTACAAGTTTATATGCCAACTAGCTCTGCAGATGATGAAGAAATTGATGAAATGTATGACGAGATAAAAGACATTATTCAGGTAGTGAAGGGAGACGAAAATTTAATAGTCATGGGTGACTGGAATTCGTCAGTAGGAAAAGGGAGAGAAGGAAACATAGTAGGTGAATATGGATTGGGGGGAAGAAATGAAAGAGGAAGCCGCCTTGTAGAATTTTGCACAGAGCATAACTTAATCATAGCTAACACTTGGTTCAAGAATCATAAAAGAAGGTTGTATACATGGAAGAATCCTGGAGATACTAATAGGTATCAGATAGATTATAAATTGTAAGACAGAGATTTAGGAACCAGGTTTTAAATTGTAAGACATTTCCAGGGGCAGATGTGGATTCTGACCACAATCTATTGGTTATGAACTGCAGATTGAAACTGAAGAAACTGCAAAAAGGTGGGAATTTAAGGAGATGGGACCTGGATAAACTGAAAGAACCAGAGGTTGTAGAGAGTTTCAGGAAGGGCATAAGGGAACAATTGACAGGACTGGGGGAAAGAAATACAGTAGAAGAAGAATGGGTAGCTCTGAGGGATGAAGAAGTGAAGGCAGCAGAGGATCAAGTAGGTAAAAAGACGAGGGCTAATAGAAATCCTTGGGTAACAGAAGAAATATTGAATTTAATTGATGAAAGGAGGAAATATAAAAATGCAGTAAATGAAGCAGGGAAAAGGGAATACAAACGTCTCAAAAATGAGATCGACAGAAAGCGCAAAATGGCTAAGCAGGGATGGCTAGAGGACAAATGTAAGGATGTAGAGGCTTGTCTCACTAGGGGTAAGATAGATACTGCCTACAGGAAAACTAAAGAGACCTTTGGAGAGAAGAGAACCACTTGTATGAATATCAAGAGCTCAGATGGCAACCCAGTTCTAAGCAAAGAAGGCAAGGCAGAAAGGTGGAAGGAGTATATAGAGGGTTTATACAAGGGCGATGTACTTGAGGACAGTATTATGGAAATGGAAGAGGATGTAGATGAAGATGAAATGGGAGATAAGATACTGCGTGAAGAGTTTGACAGAGCACTGAAAGACCTGAGTCGAAACAAGGCCCCGGGAGTAGACAACATTCCATTAGAACTACTGATGGCCTTGGGAGAGCCAGTCATGACAAAACTCTACCATCTGGTGAGCAAGATGTATGAGACAGGCGAAATACCCACAGACTTCAAGAAGAATATAATAATTCCAATCCCAAAGAAAGCAGGTGTTGACAGATGTGAAAATTACCGAACTATCAGTTTAATAAGTCACAGCTGCAAAATACTAACGCGAATTCTTCACAGACGAATGGAAAAACTGGTAGAAGCGGACCTCGGGGAAGATCAGTTTGGATTCCGTAGAAATGTTGGAACACGTGAGGCAATACTAACCTTACGACTTATCTTAGAAGAAAGATTAAGAAAAGGCAAACGTACGTTTCTAGCATTTGTAGACTTAGAGAAAGCTTTTGACAACGTTAACTGGAATACTCTCTTTCAAATTCTAAAGGTGGCAGGGGTAAAATACAGGGAGCGAAAGGCTATTTACAATTTGTACAGAAACCAGATGGCAGTTATAAGAGTCGAGAGACATGAAAGGGAAGCAGCGGTTGGGAAGGGAGTAAGACAGGGTTGTAGCCTCTCCCCGATGTTATTCAATCTGTATATTGAGCAAGCAGTAAAGGAAACAAAAGAAAAATTCGGAGTAGGTATTAAAATTCATGGAGAAGAAGTAAAAACTTTGAGGTTCGCCGATGACATTGTAATTCTGTCAGAGACAGCAAAGGACTTGGAAGAGCAGTTGAATGGAATGGACAGTGTCTTGAAAGGAGGATATAAGATGAACATCAACAAAAGCAAAACGAGGATAATTGAATGTGGTCGAATTAAATCGGGTGATGCTGAGGGGATTAGATTGGGAAATGAGACACTTAAAGTAGTAAAGGAGTTTTGCTATTTAGGGAGTAAAATAACTGATGATGGTCGAAGTAGAGAGGATATAAAATGTAGACTGGCAATGGCAAGGAAATCGTTTCTGAAGAAGAGAAATTTGTTAACATCGAGTATAGATTTAAGTGTCAGGAAGTCGTTTCTGAAAGTATTTGTATGGAGTGTAGCCATGTATGGAAGTGAAACATGGACGATAACCAGTTTGGACAAGAAGAGAATAGAAGCTTTCGAAATGTGGTGCTACAGAAGAATGTTGAAGATTAGGTGGGTAGATCACATAACTAATGAGGAGGTATTGAATAGGATTGGGGAGAAGAGAAGTTTGTGGCACAACTTGACTAGAAGAAGGGATCGGTTGGTAGGACATGTTTTGAGGCATCAAGGGATCACAAATTTAGCATTGGAGGGCAGCGTGGAGGGTAAAAATCGTAGAGGGAGACCAAGAGATCAATACACTAAGCAGATTCAGAAGGATGTAGGTTGCAGTAGGTACTGGGAGATGAAGAAGCTTGCACAGGATAGAGTAGCATGGAGAGCTGCATCAAACCAGTCTCAGGACTGAAGACCACAACAACAACAACAAACAGTAATGAAAATTCATGGATGAAAAATACATAAAGGGAACAGCAACCACTTACCTGTAGAAGACTGGTGCATAACACACAGAAACACCTAATATAAAACAAACACTAGGTTTCGAGCTCTTCTAGTAAGAGTTTCTCTCTCTCTCTCTCTCTCTCTCTCTCTCTCTCTCTCTCTCACTCTCTCTCTCTCTCACACACACACACACACAGAGTTGCCTGGGTAGATGGAGCTGGGGAAGGGTTAGGAAACAGGAAGGTAGTGTGAGGTCTTTGCCAGATGGCTCAGCAGGTGCATAATAAGTTGAAAGAAGTTCAGAGGGTAGAGTATATAGGTGATTGAGAGAGGGAGGGGTGGGAGGGCAGGGCCAGAGAAAGGGGGGCGGGTGGGTGGGGGGGGGGCAGGGGGAAATGAAGAGGGAAATCGAAATAGTTATGAAAGATATTTTATATAGTCTTGAATTAAAAACTGTAACATGTAAAATATTTTAAATGAAAATATTAGTTTGCATTTGAGAATATTGTGGTTTTGTGTCAGTTGATATGGTCTCTTCTGGAGTCAGCAGTGTTTTCAGAATGGAATGAAGATTATTTATCTAATGAATGATAAATTACAATTTTGCATAATATATAAAATTTGGTGAATACATGCGGCATTTGTTATGAATTAAATGAACGCAAATTACAATGTTTACAGATACAAATACTTCACTAAATTAATTTTTAGATTGCCTTTAAAGTGAAATGAATAGAACGACTATATTTTTGTTCTTTATTTTTTCACTTCATAAGTCACAAAAATGTTTTGTACATTATAAACAAATTTTCAAAGTGTATACCTTGAAAATACTCCAATGTATCATGTGCTTGTGTAAAATTCATGAATTGTGTACTTTACAATCAAGATCAGAACAAATTATATCCATGCAAAATCTTGTTGTAAGGTTCAACTGGCCCAGTAACCCTTCAATTTGGTTTGTTACAAAGTCAGGGTCATAATGCGGCTTTGTTTTTCTATAATGAATAGAACCAAATCTTTCAAATTTAACATTAACAGCATTTTAAAACAATTTGTATGTATTCCAAAACTCTGGTTGCTAGATGTTACAACATTTGTGCCATTGTCAAATAGAGTTACAGGAGTACCACAGATTGGAATTTCAATACCATTCACATAAATAATAAATTCAAGATGCCTTAGGCCACTGCCCTGTGACACCCCTATTGGTATAGTCTAGATATCAGATCTGTAAACAATACTTTGGTCTTCAATGTCCTTGAAGTAATTCCAGCTACCTGGCTCCTATTCTGAAACAATGGAAAATCCAGAATGGAAAATAACTGCCTTTTCATAATATTGTTGACTCCTATTTTGAAGATCTGACTGAAACGATTTCTTTGCTATTCCTCATATGTCAATAACATCTGATTTTTCTAGCAATATGTCATGCTAGACAGTCCACTTTTATTCATATTGTACTGTTCTGCTGACAAGTCCTATTGCAATATTTTCAATGAACTGAGAAACAGCTGATTCTGTGAAAATCGTTTTGTTTTATGGACGAGAAATTGAACTTTGGAAAGCAATTTATTGCTCTATGTTTCATGTTTGTCTCTATTACTTTTGAAACCATAAGTAACAAAGCTATTGGTCTATAGTTTCCCATGTCATATATATTGTCCTTTTGGTACAGTGGTTTCACTTTTGAAATTTTGAATGTGTGTGTGATCTTACAGATCAAGTGTGGAATAATAATCATTTGGTATGTTTACTATTCCGAGCAGCAATTTTTATTAAGCATGCTAACACTAATCATTACATACAGGATTACTTGCAGACTTCATTTATTAGGTAGTCCATAACAGGGTACTATGATTTTTCTGAAGGTTTTGGATGGACTTATCATTAACTTGATACCTAAGTAATAAGGTCTTTTTCTAGGATTGTCACTCAGGGTGATATATGCTGATTAATTTACTCTCCTTCCATGTGTTGTAGGTGTGAGTATATGCAATTGTTTCTCACTATGGACTGTCTTTTGTGAATTATTGTTTATTAATTTATTTACTGGTCCAGTAGATTCTATATACATAAAGTGTGTTACAGGAGTTTGTTGTATTTTACAGTAAAGTAGTATTAGGCAGCTATTCTGTTACTTATATGGGATTCTGTATACAGATCGTAATATACATAATAAACAGTTCCCAAGTTTTCTATTTACACATATATTTTACCATAAAGACTGATACACATTATCACTGCATGAAGTACAAGGGCAGACTGAATTAAAGATGGCAGCTTTTCAGAGCAGTTAATATTCCAAAGATTGTAATTTATGTGGTCGATGTGACCTATCGAAGCCACACAGCCCAGCCCCCCCCCCCCCCCCCCCCCCCCACCGCAGTATGGAGTACGGCCTATGAGACCGAGGGGGGGCCGTGTGGGTGTCAGCATCACCGTGAGTGATGCGAGGCGGCAGGCACATGACCGGAAGCTCCATCTCTATCGAGTCAGCATGGGAAGGTGCAGAGAGTGCCCGCCGGTCCAACTTGTAATCTGAAAACCAGTGGGGGGGAATGATGCATCGACCAACTCGGAAATAGTGGAATGGGAGAGGAGGTGACATATGAGCGTGCCTTCCCTGAATGCAGACTGAGTCATCCAAAGAAATGAAAGCTCAAACACATGACGGGTCGCACTCTTGTGGGACGGACAAGCTGTGCACTATCTCGATGTTGAGTTCCTCAGTGAGGGTCGGGTCTGTGCTATTGGTGAGCAATACAAGCACACAATTATCTAACACCATAATCGACACATTGTTGACGCAGTCTGGTGGTACATTGCAGCGCAAAACAAAGGACAGGGCATCCTCATACCTAAAATGTCTTCAAAACCTGTAAATGGGGATGATGATGACATGCCTGAGGAACCTGCAAACTGCGGTGCTGAATCGTTCGATGGAGAAAACCCAACTGTAGCTTGAATGGACTCGTTAGTGGGTTTGTCAAAAGAACATGTGCTCAGGCAGTCCGGCTGGGATGGCAGAGGGGTCTCAGAGTCTACGAAGGCAGGCTTGAGCCAGTGTAGAGAGACGGTTTGAAGGTGATCTTTATCATAATGTCAAACATCGTCTCGCCCCTCCAGAGTACTTGAAGGGGCTGAGGTAAGGGGAAGGGTTGTCTGACAGAGTCGTCCCTGAGCATGATGTGTGAGCAAGAGCTGAGTGCAGTCAGCGCTTAAGTGTCAGGTGGGTAATGGCTGACAGGTGGGTGTAGATGGGTGTTTCTAAAGTGTGCATGCATCCTTCTGATGAAGTCTGGTAAGGAGGGGGAATCCCCAGGATCTTGGGGGAGAACTAGTTTTCGCCGAAAACGAATTCAAAAATCGTCCCATGTAAATCTGGTTTAAATGTAGAACGTAGGCCCAGCAACACCCAAGGAAGTGTCTCGGACCAGACACAGTCATGGCACCTGTGTGCTGTTTTAAGGGTGCAATCCCATCGTTCCACCAACCCTTTGCTTTGCAGGTGGTAGGTTGTCGTATGGATTTTTTTAATCCCACAAAGATTACAGAGAATTGTAAAAAGTGCAGATTTGAACTGTCAACCCTGGTCAGTTGTGATGGTGGACGGACAGCCGAACCTAGTGATCCAAGAAGAAATGAATCCTTTGGCCACAGTTTCTGCTGTGATGTTGGGTAAGGGGATGGCTTCCACCCAACGAGACATTTGGTCTATTGTGGACAGGATATACCTGTGGTCCTCCCAATGGAGGCAGTGGGCTGATAAGGTCAATATGTACATAACGGAAACGTCCCTTAGGGATGTCAAACTTGCTGAATGGTGGAGAGGTGTGATATCCTATTTTGTTTCATTGACAGGGAATGCAGCTGCATGCCCATGTTTGACAGTCCCATTTCACATCATTCCACAAAAAATGCTTGGTGACGAGGCGAGTGGCGGCTTGGACGCCGGGGTGGGTGTCGAAAACCTGTTGGCGCAACGCGGGCGGGAGCAAAGGTCGCAGAATACCCGTAGAAGAGTCGCACCACACTTCGTCTGAAATGCCAGGGAAGTTAGCCTTGGTAAACATGAGCAAAGACTGCGGGTCTATGAGCAAGACCTGAGTGTCCTTGTCCAAAGCCTGCAGAGCAGTGAGGTCAGATAAATTGACGATACTTGAAATGGCATTGATTCACGAGAGGAAATCAGTGGGGATGTTCTCCATGCCTTTGATGTAGCGTATGTCCATAGTTAATTGAGATACCAGATCGAAGTGGTGGAAAGGTTGGGGGGGGGGGGGGGGCGGGGATCCTCTGGTGGTTGCAGAAGGTGTCCGCCAGTGGTTTGTGATCAGTAAAAGTGAAGAAAGGAGGGCCTCGATGTCATTGCAGAAATGTTTGATGGCCTCATACACCACCAGAAGCTCTCTATCAAAAGCAGAATATTTCTTCTGTGCTGTAGACAGTTTTTTGGAAAAGAAATGAATTGGTGAAACTGAGTCACCTTTGCTCCGTTGTAATACTGCCCCGACCGCGATGTAACTGGCGTCTGTAGTGATGAACAAACTGGCAGACAGATTAGGGTGGGCGAGGACGACTGCGTGAGCTAAAGCTGTTTTAAGAGCCCTGAAAGCCTCCAGCATGGGTTCAGTCCAACGGACTGGTTTAACGCCCGAAGTTTGTTTGCCGGAGAGCGAGTCCGTCAGTGGGGCCTCCACAACGGCGGCAGAAGGTAGATGATGGTGGTAGTAATTTATAGTACCTAGGAAATCTCTGAGTTCTTTGTACTTAGCTGGGGGTGCCATAGCTGGGGGTGATAGCCTGCACGCGGGATTTGGGTGGCTGTATTCCATCTGCGAACACAGTGTAACCCAGAAATGTCACAGAAGACTGATGCAATTGGCATTTTTCTTTGTTGACCGTGCGGCGGCACGCTTCCTTCTGTCCCTTTACGACAGACCTGCATCTACCTGTGAACACTGTCTCAGCAGATCATCAGTAGGAAAGCCGAGTGAAACCTACTGTACTTCGATGTGAACCAGGCTGCAATTTAAGTCACTAATCTACATTTCGGGAGAAAGTTTTCACACAAATGAAAGGTTGGAAATTTTGTTCCCAATTAATATATTCTGAAACTTAGGTGAACAAGTATCACTGCCAAGCCCGTGCTAGTCTTAACACAGTCACTCACAATCCCTTTCACTCACGTTAGCAAGTTTATGGTGTTGCATTTCATGAAAATGTAATAGCTACAAAAATACTGATTGTTTTTGATTGATAATGCTTGTCTGTCGGTACCAAATGCAGTCACAGTTTTTAGCCACCGACCTGCTCAATATGCCACGTGGAATATATGTCTTTTTTTGTCACAAAATTCGCTTAAAATTTCCTAAATTTTTACTCGCCCATCGGAATAATTATGACGTCACTTTACCACACTTTTGATGTATGAAACAATGCTACATCCGGCAACTTATCGTTTCCATCGGAACTACTACTACACACGTCCAAACTGTTTCATGGCTAGGCTCCCACTCTTTTCTGGAATACTCTAAGTCTTCTCTACCAGCAGAGAAAGGTGCGCGAAGAATACTGCTTTACCATTGGTCAGTTTACTCAACAGCCAATAGCAAAACAACATTCTCCTGCATTAGTCCATGCTTTTCATCCACAACCAATCGCAAAATAGTAAACCACACAACTGCACTTTTTACCGACGTAATTATCAAATATGCTGAAGTTTTGCTTATGCATAAAGTTATTTACTATTCCAGAATGAGATTTTCACTCTGCAACGGAGTGTGCGCTGATATGAAACTTCCTGGCAGATTAAAACTGTGTGCCCGACCGAGACTCGAACTCGGGACCTTTGCCTTTCGCGGGCAAGTGCTCTACCAACTGAGCTACCGAAGCACGACTCATGCCCGGTACTCACAGCTTTACTTCTGCCAGTACCTCGTCTCCTACCTTCCAAACTTTACAGAAGCTCTCCTGCGAACCTTGCAGAACTAGCACTCCTGAAAGAAAGGATATTACGGAGACATGGCTTAGCCACAGCCTGGAGGATGTTTCCAGAATGAGATTTTCACTCTGCAGCAGAGTGTGCGCTGATATGAAACTTCCTGGCAGATTAAAACTGTGTGCCCGACCGAGACTCGAACTCGGGACCTTTCCCTTTCGCGGGCAAGTGCTCTACCATGTCTCCGCAATATCCTTTCTTTCAGGAGTGCTAGTTCTGCAAGGTTCGCAGGAGAGCTTCTGTAAAGTTTGGAAGGTAGGAGACGAGGTACTGGCAGAAGTAAAGCTGTGAGTACCGGGCATGAGTCGTGCTTCGGTAGCTCAGTTGGTAGAGCACTTGCCCGCGAAAGGCAAAGGTCCCAAGTTCGAGTCTCGGTCGGGCACACAGTTTTAATCTGCCAGGAAGTTTTATTTACCATTGTTATTTATACCTGAATTAACTAACCCTTTACCATAAACTTACTTTACAAATCTATTCTACAAAAATTCCCTTTGTCCATATCCATACTTCTTTGAAATGTTCCCACACTAAATCCTACTACATAACTCATTAAACAATTATCTTCATATTAACCTTAAACCACACTCACACATCATTCATACTGCTAAAACACATTTATAACATTTTACATACACAAAAAGACATAATAACACTTTATGAAAATACTAGAACAGTTTATGAAAAACATTCTATTACTTTAGTGCACTCTAGTGGGCACAATCAAAACTAAATCAGTCCCCTATCCAATATTGTCCTCTATCGGCTGGCACATAAACTACGTGCGCGTCCAGTCTCGCATCACCATCTGTCACTATCCAGTTCTGAGACACATCTCCCACTTAACAGCCTCCAAGGCAGGATCAGTATATGGCGCTACACCTCACACCCCCTATGATTATAAAATTTGATTCCAAAAAATTTTAAAATTATACTAACAGCGATCCTGACTTAAAATTACAAAATATTTCACAAAAATATTCTCATTCTTATAGACTAAAATCACAAATCTCTTACTTCGGACTTGGCAGTCTATAACTAACCTAGTCTAAAATCTTTAATTTCTTTGATAATAATCCTTTCTTACTTGAAAACATTTTTTGCAAATCTCTCAAAAACATTCCTACCTTTTTAAATAACTTTTTACATTTACTTTTTGAATGTCTTTTTTCAGGCACTGGGGTTGGTGTCCTACTATTTAATATGCCTACCAGTATTTTGTCCTACCTTTAAAAAACTGCACAAAACTTTCACCTCTTTATCACACACTTTTCTGTGAGTCTTGAGTATGGCACCTTGCATTGTAGCGTTGATAACACACCTCTGTTCTCCACTTATTGGTCCCTCCATGGTTTACGTGCATTGCTGTCCCTGAAACCATACTTTTGTATAAGCCTACTTTCTTTATATACATCCTAATATACAATTACTTATAGTATAGGAGATTATTTACATTTTTTACTATTTAGTTTAACTTGAATTCCAATGAAAGTAATTAACAGAGTATTGCTCATTCAAACCAGTAAGATCAAATCTATTCGAAAATATTTTCTAAAATTTACTTCTTTTCCAAAAACTTAATGAATTTACTTATAGTATAGGTGATTATTTACATTTTTTACTATTTAGTTTAACTTGAATTCCAATGAAAGTAAATTAACAGAGTATTGCTTATTCAAACCAGTAAGATCAAATCTATTCGAAAATCTTTTCTAAAATTTACTTCTTTTCCAAAAACTTAATGAATTTAAAAGAACTAGTTGCTATTGCAAGTGCAGGTTATATTAATTTTTTTCTGTTTAACTTTCACTCAACTTGAAAATATTTAATGGTAAAAACACATTTCCTATAAAGCAATTATTTACAAACATTCTTATAATACATAGTTACCACTTTTTTTGTAGTGTCTCTTTTCATCACTTCTTCCTCATAGTTTCACCACTATGTAACAGAAATCAAGAATTGTATTTACAAAATAGACATATATTCTCCACATTCATTCATATTCCACTCGTAAAAAATATTCTTCACCTAGACCTCCTTTACTAACTGCCCCTGTCACGTCTGGTTGTTCTCATATTTGTACATGTCACTCAGACTTCAATCACAAACTGACCCCCATCTCTCTCACCACAAAACTTACTTCATCTGAATCCCATGACTCCATCTTACACCTACAAAGCCACCTTCCCTGATGGAGAAGAATATTACAGAAGATAGATTCAGCTTAGAATGATTAGAACAGGAAGACTGGCAAAACAAAAAGAAAATGAAATAGCACTGCCAGTAACTTGAGCACCTGGTGTTCGTCAAACACCTAGCATTGCATAGGTTGCAATGCCCTCTGAGGCCTCCAAGCTTCACTCACATCTACCTCAGGACTAAGGTATCTTTCAAAATCAGTAATATTTCTTAAACCCAATGGTTTCCCCAACTTCCAGTACACTAATCTATATGCATTTGGGTGTGGTTTTTCAGTAATTCTAAATGGACCCATATATTCATCAGTGAACTTTTTTGTTTCTGCTGTAATCTTTTTTGATTTCTCCGTTGTTTTAACTAATACCAATTCTCCAATTTGGAAACTTGTCAGTGGAGCCTTAGCATCATGGCATCTTTTATGTTCCAATGCTTTTTTCTTAATGTTTTCTCTAGCAATTTTTTATTTTACACTCAGTGCCACGTCTACAATAACTGGAAACTGTACCAAGCCAAACAGCAAATTGTTTGGTCTTACCCCCACATCAATTCACAAGGAGCAAATCCTGTAGCCTCATGCTTTATATTATTGATGACATTTTCAAAATATTCTATATATTATGTCCATGCTATATGTTTTCTATGACAATAAGTACAACATAACCTTTTCAACTCCTTCATAATTCTTTCGCACATGTTTCCTTGAGGAAAGTACGCTGAAATCTTTATGTGCTCAATGTTCCTGCTTTCTAAACATTCCTTAAATTTGTTGGAGACAAACTGCGGATCATTGTGTGACAAGATAGCTTTTGGAACTCCTACCACCACAAAATACTCTTTCTGCAAACGATTTACTAGCACTTTCGCATTAGCCTTCTTAATTGGGTATAGTTTCACAAACTTTGTGAACCCATCCACAAAAACAAAAACATATTCACAACCCCCTCGAGACACAGGCAAAGGACCAAACAAATCACAGGCTACCAGCTCTAATTTATTCTATGGCTCAACACTATACATGTCTCCTTGAACTATTTTGTTATTAGCTCTCACTTTTTAACATCTGTCACACATTTCAACCCTTGCTTTTACTCGTCTCCACATATTATTAAAAATTACAGTTTCACTGAGTTAAGTTACACATTTTCTGGCCCCATAATGCCCAAAGTTCTTATGCATATAGTCAGTTAATAACCTCGGGGAAGATCAGTTTGGATTCCATAGAAATGTTGGAACATGTGAGGCAATACTGACCCTACGACCTATCTTAGAAGAAAGATTAAGGAAAGGCAAACCTACGTTTCTAGCATTTGTAGACTTAGAGAAGGCTTTTGACAATGTTGATTGGAATACTCTCTTTCAAATTCTGAAGGTGGCAGGGGTAAAATACAGGGAGCGAAAGGCTATTTACAATTTGTACAGAAAGCAGATGGCAGTCATACAAGTCGAGGGGTATGAAAGGGAAGCAGTGGTTGGGAAGGGAGTGAGACAGGGTTGTAGCCTCTCCCCGATGTTATTCAATCTGTATATTGAGCAAGCAATAAAGGAAACAAAGGAAAAGTTTAGAGTAGGTATTAAAATTCATGGAGAAGAAATAAAAACTTTGAGGTTCGCCGATGACATTGTAATTCTGTCAGAGACAGCAAAGGACTGGAAGAGCAGTTGAATGGAATGGACAGTGTCTTGAAAGGAGGATATAAGATTAACATCAACAAAATCAAAATGAGGATAATGGAATGTAGTTGAATTAAGTTGGGTGATGCTGAGGGAATTAGATTAGGAAATGAGACAATTAAAGTAGTAAAGGAGTTTTGCTATTTGAGGAGCAAAATAACTGATGATGGTCGAAGTAGAGAGGAAATAAAATGTAGACTGGCAATGGCAAGGAAAGCGTTTCTGAAGAAGAAAAATTTGTTAACATCGAGTATAGATTTAAATGTCAGGAAGTCATTTCTGAAAGTATTTGTATGGAGTGTAGCCATGTATGGAAGTGAAATGTGGACGATAAATAGTTTAGACAAGAAGAGAATAGAAGCTTTCGAAATGTGGTGCTACAGAGGAATGCTGAAGATTAGATGGGTAGATCACATAACTAATGAGGAGGTATTGAATAGAATTGGGGAGAAGAGGAGCTTGTGGCACAACTTGACTAGAAGAAGGGATCGGTTCGTAGGACATGTTCTGAGACATCGAGGGACCACCAATTTAGTATTGGAGGGCAGCATGGAGGGTAAAAATCCTAGAGGGAGACCAAGAGATGAATACACTAAGCAGATTCGGAAGGATGTAGGCTTCAGTAGGTACTGGGAGATGAAGAAGCTTGCACAGGATAGAGTAGCATGGAGAGCTCCATCAAACCAGTCTCAGGACTGAAGACCACAACAACAACAACAACAATAAATTCACATGTTGATCAGGAAAACAAACCTTCCATTGACTATCAGTATTTTTTTCTCCAGCAGAATAAAACCCTTTGAAGCATCTTATAATATTCAGCAACTTTAGGATAAGTTGGATTATCTAAATAACTTTTTACTGTTTTCAAATTGTCATCTTGGTTATGTTCCCTTCTTAATTCTTTACACACTTTTTTCAACTGTCCCTCCTCCTCAATCTCCATCACAGTTGCAAATACATGAACCCCTTCTTTGTCTGTCAACACATTCCCATTATCCTCATTATCTTCTATCCCCTGGATAATGCATCAGCCACCACATTCTCGGATCCTTTTATGTACTTAATTTCCAGATCGTATTGTTGCAAGTATAGAGACCACCTAGTTAGCCTGGGGTGTTTTAATTTGCACGTCTGCAGATATGTCGATGCCCTATGGTCACTGTATACAAATATTTTATGTCCCAACAGGTATTGTTTAAATTTTTCTAATCCAAAGATAATCGCTAATGCCTTTTGTTCTGAAATGCAATAATTTTTCTCAGACTGTTGCAATGATCTGCTCGCAAATGCTATGGTTTTATGAACCCCGTTATCTCCTTCTTCACACACTTGAAACAGCTCTACTGCAATACCATATCCACACGCATCTGCCACTAAGCAAAAAGGTTTGGAAAAATCAGGATGATGAAGTAGTTGGCTTTCACATAAGGCTTTCTTTAGTTCCTCAAATGCAATCTGACATTCATTGGTCCATTTGTATGGTACATCTTTTCTCAACAAATTTCTTAAACAGGTTGCGTTAAACAATTGCCCTGGTACAAAACGCCTGTAAAATCCAAATAATCCAAACATCCATTTTAAACTCTTTCTACTATTCAGAGCTTTGTATTCCATAATAGCCTTTAATTTTTCTGGATCCGGCATTATTCCTTCCCCACTAATGATGTGACCTAAAAATTTTAATTCTTTCTTAGCAAAATCAGTTTTTTCCAATTTCAATTTCAATCCCCCTTTTTCAATAGCATCCAAAACTTTATTTAACAAAACACAATGTTCTTCCCATGTGGCAGTTGAAATTAATATATCATCTACATAGACTGTTATTTTCTTAAGTAGTTCATCCCCCAACACTTGTGACATGGCTCTGACAAAAGCACACACACTTATATTTACACCAAAGGGTACCACCTTATATTGATTACATCTGCCTTCAAACAAAAAAAGCAGTATACTTTCTAGATTCCCTGGCCAGTGGTGGATTCCAGTAACCAGAGGTCACGTCCATAGATGTAAAATAATTAGATCCCTCAAATTTTTGCAGTAACTCTTCAATGTTTTCTGGCCGGTCACTTTCTGGTAACACAACTAAATTCAAATCTCTAGCATCCAGCACTAGTCTTACAGATCCATTCTTCTGCGTAACCACGATGACCAGATTATTAATATAATAGAGGGAAACATTCCATGTGGGAAAAATATATCTAAAAACAAAGATGATGTGACTTACCGAACGAAAGTGCTGGCAGGTCGATAGATACACAAACAAACACAAACACACACACAAAATTCAAGCTTTCGCAACAAACTGTTGCCTCATCAGGAAAGAGGGAAGGAGAGGGAAAGACGAAAGGATGTGGGTTTTAAGGGAGAGGATAAGGAGTCATTCCAATCCCGGGAGCAGAAAGACTTACCTTAGGGGGAAAAAAGGACAGGTATACACTCGCACACACACACATATCCATCCACACATATACAGACACAAGCAGACGTATTTAAAGACAAAGAGTTTGGGCAGAGATGTCAGTCAAGGCGGAAGTGAACAGTTGCCGCCACTCATACGTCACCTGTCATTCAACATCATCTTTGCCTCTTCACTTCCGCCTTGACTGACATCTCTGCCCAAACTCTTTGTCTTTAAATACGTCTGCTTGTGTCTGTATATGTGTGGATGGATATGTGTGTGTGTGCGAGTGTATACCTGTCCTTTTTTCCCCCTAAGGTAAGTCTTTCTGCTCCCGGGATTGGAATGACTCCTTATCCTCTCCCTTAAAACCCACATCCTTTCGTCTTTCCCTCTCCTTCCCTCTTTCCTGATGAGGCAACAGTTTGTTGCGAAAGCTTGAATTTTGTGTGTGTGTTTGTGTTTGTTGGTGTGTCTATCGACCTGCCAGCGCTTTCGTTCGGTAAGTCACATCATCTTTGTTTTTAGATATATTTGACCAGATTATTATATACACTCACAGCCTTTTCAACAATCCCCCATTTAATCATATTCTGTATAAGGTCCCTAACAGCTTCCCTGTGTCTTTTAGCAATAGGTATAGGTTTTTTGAAAAAAGGAGTGTCATCTTTTACATTCAAGTAGCATTCATACCCCTTTACTAAGCCAGGTTTATCAGAAAAAACATTTTTAAGATCTAGTAACACTACTCTTAACCGGTCCCTTTGATCCTCCTCTAAATCTGGCACCTCTTTCACTTTTTGTTCTATTTTTTCTTGTACCACCCACATTTCCTCAGGGTCCACCCCCACATCATCTCCATACTCATTGTAGTCCCCCAAATCCTCTGTCCTTCTACAATACCTAACTGGTACACTGGCTACTTCTTCATTGATCACATAGTCTTTTCGAAAAAATGGCACAACCCCATCTTTCCCATTTATTTAAAAAATTATCACACTTTCTTTAAAATTTAATCTCCATTTGTAATGGTTAAAGAAATCTACACCAATCAACATTTTCATACACAGATCAAGAATTATAAGGAAGTTATGGAATACTTCCACCCCATTTATTTTCACTAGCAACAGAACTTCATGTCTAACAGGTTTTTTCACTTTTCCAGTAGCTACAATAATCTGTACCCCCATTACTGGCATAATTACAAGATCATTCCCTTTTTGCAATGGTTCTAACCAACCTTTACTCACAGCACATAAATCACTACCTGTATCTGCTAAACACTGAACCTCTTCATCACACACCTGCAGACTAATTATTGGTTGACTCAATACTTTCCTTTCCTTGCTAGTATCAGCACCCTCCTCCAACAAGTCGTTCACAACCTCTCTTCTATCAAAACCTTGCCTGTTTTTGGAAATTATACAGATTTTTGCAGAATCACCTTCATCACTTTTTTCTCCCATACTAAGTATTCTGTCCACTAGTGAGAACTCAAAACTCCCTTCTGGCACTTCGCTATTCTCCATTATAGCCTCTCTCTCTTCCCTTTCTCCACTATTAATTAGTCGACCCCCACTTTGGTCACCATCCTCCTGCTTCTCCCTAATAGCCTCACAAATGCTGTCATTTATAGACGCTAATATTTCCTCCACACTGGCATCACTAATTTCCTGTAATTCTGCAGCCTCTGTACTTTCTGCTTCCTCAGAACATGACTCGACTTCAACTTGGTTGCTAACCACTTTCTTGCACTCAGATTCTGTCACATATTCCACTAATACTCCATCCCTCTCGTCTGCAATACAGTACTTATCTTGTTTATATCTATCCAAAAAATCCTCTAAACCTCCATTAAACGTACAGATTTTTACGTAGCTTGTTTCATCTGTTGCTACTACCTTCTCTTGTAACCCCCTTACAGTCCCTGTCTGGTTACTATTAACACCTAAAAAAGGTTTTGCTAGCAGGCTCAAACTACTACTTCCTGTCTGGTAAATGCTAGCCCTTTCACAGACGGCATTTAGTTTGACAGATTCTGTAATTCGGTATCCTTTCTTATGTTGACCCCTCTCTGCTGCTGCCTTTGCGCAACATCATTCTCTCGCACTGGAGAATATGATTGATAGTCGTGCACCTGTTCCCCATTACTTTGCCTATCATTTCGAGGATAGTGCCACCTCCCGGCACCTCTGCCCCTGCCATTTCCACGGAACACGCCAATTTTGTTAATGTTTACATTATGTCACAGTCCTGCATCATTTGGTGGTCTGTCATTACGATTTGCATATTCCTCCTCATGCAATAACTTTTCAACCCTCTCCAAATGACTAATGAACTTACGCACATCATCTCTCGGCACTGAAATAAGTTTGTTCCGCCAGTGCATAGGCAGTTTACCTTCCAAACCCATAACAATTTGCTCGGGCTCGATTTTGTTGTTTAAGTATGACAAATTTGTCATCCACTTTAACACGAATTTTTTTTTTACACTTTCCCTTCTGGGATTAAACTTTTCCCCTGCCCAGAAGCTATTTAATAACTCCATCTGTTTTTGCTTACCCCAATATTCTTTCAAAAATGCCTCTTTAAATTTATTCAAAGTATCGTACTGTTCAGTAGCAATAACCCCCCAAGTTCTGGCCTCTCCTAAGAATTTTGACGTAATAAAACCTATTTTCTGTTTGTCTGACCACAAACTAGGTAACACACCTTCAAAATCATTCCAAAATTCTTTTGGATGCACATTTACTGTTGGATCAAAACATAAAAATTGTCTGTTAGTGATATATGAAATTTCAGATGATTCTACCACAAAACTACACCCACTTCTGTTAATTCCATGTTTGAGGTTAGTTTCAACTTGGCATAGTCTCCTGTCATGCTCATCCAACCTACTTTCCACCTCTTCGACTTGGTTAGTTAGCTGAAGAACATTTTTTTCAGACTCATCCATTCATTCTGACACAGTTTTCACTTCATTCGTACATTTGTCAGATTCAGAACTGATTTTGCTGGCTAACACTTTGTGATCAGTTTCACATACAGATTCTACAGCCGCTATTTTAACCTGTACTTTTTGTATACCTTCTTTAATTTCATCTACTCTTTGTTTGTTTCTAATAGCAACTCTATTCAAAGCCTCTGTTAATTCACCTTTTACAATTCTAACAGATCTTTTGCAATTATTCTCAACTCGAGAAATTTTCTTTAAATGCGAACATTTTTAGGTTAGGCTTTACCGTGACTGTTACTGACATTAAATGAAACAACAAGTTCACTGTTACCAGTCACCGTTTTATTTATTTCCATGACACATTTCAAAGGTTTAAACCTCCATCATCGGGTGGATTTACATTAGTTAGTATTACATTTGTGTGTGTGTTGTGTTACGATTTTTGGAGGAACTTGTGGCACTGCCTCAGTGGTCACAGGTTCCTTTTGCTGTCGTAGCACATCACATGTATACTGCCACATTTGTTTACAAATGTTTCAAATTGTTGTTTCATTTAATCGAGAAATTTTGTCATCTACTTTATTTTCTAATGACTTCAATTCATTTTCCCACATTTCTTTTAAAACAGCAGTTTGCTTTTCAAGGTTTTCATTAAACCCACTATTACGTTCACTAATTTTTTCATTAAAACCACTGTCAAGTTTACTAATTTTTTCAGTAAAACCACTGTCAAGTTTTTCGAGTTTACTATTAATTTTTACAGCCAAATTTGTTTGTCCTTGTATAGAGCCCATTAAAGCGGCAAACATTTCCTACATACTTCATAGTTCTATTTTTGGCATCATTGTTTCTTGTTTACCTTGTTCCACTGGCACTATACCAAATTTGGTATCCACATGTGATACATTTGATTCAGTAACATTACCAACATTATCATCACACACTTGATCATTACTGAGTTCATGCGTAATATCACTTTTTGGATTAGTATTATCCCCACTAGTTACATTAACAAACATACTTGAAGCAGACTCAATTCCACTGTCTGTAAATAACATAGAAATATCATCAAAAACATCCCCTTTTATTTTAACATCTACTCCTTCTCTCTGTTCAGTTGTGCTAGTGTGTGAAGCACTCACACTGAATGAAAGTTCTTCCTCCTTCACCATATTCACAAAATCTTTATCACTTGCCATGTTTCTCAGTCTTTCAGCACACACACACAACAGATGTAACAAAGTTTGCTTATCTTTTGTCGAATGCTGCAGCCTCGGCGTGTTGAGACTGCGAGTCCAATCCCCTGCGGCTGCCACAACAGTTTCCGGGCCCCCGCTCATCGTATAGGCTAGCCGCGCTGCCCCGTTGTATTGCTCACTGCCACCACTAACATGCCATCTGCTGCTTTGCTGCGCTCCCGTTGCTACTGCAGCCGTTGCGTATCATCTTCTTTCTTGCAACTCCAGCAACATGAAACGGGTTCCGTTCAAATTTCTGCTAGTACTGGTTCACTAAATTCCTTCACTAACATTCACTGTTCAGTCCATTAAAATCTTTCTCTCAACCGCGGATACAAAATACTACGGCTATAATGTTTCCTGGCCGATGCACCACTTGCGGCGGCGCGGTTCCTTCCGTAACTTTACGACGGACCTGCACCTACCTGTGAACATTGCCTCAGCAGGTCATCAGTAGGAAAGCTGATTGAAACCTACTGTACTTCAATGTCAACCAGGCTGCAATTTAAGTCACTAATCTACATTTCGGGAGAAAGTTTTCACACAAATGAAAGGTTGGAAATTTTGTTCTCAATTAATATATTCTGAAACTTAGGTGAACAAGTATCACTGCCAAGCCCGTACTAGTCTTAACACAGTCACTCACAATTTCTTTCAGTCACGTTAGCAAGTTTATGGTGTTGCATTTCCGGAAAACGTAATAGCTACAAAAATACTGATTGTTTTTGATTGATATTGCTCGCCAAATATTAAGTCTGTCGGTACCAAATGCAGTCACAGTTTTTAGTCACCAACCTGCTCAATATGCCACGTGGAATATATGTCTTTTTTCATCACAAAATTCACTTAAAATTTCCGAAATTTTTACTCACCCATCGGAATAATTATGACGTCACTTTACCACACTTTTGATGTATGAAACACTGCTACATCTGGCAACTTATCGTTTCCATCGGAACTACTACTACACATGTCCAAACTGTTTCATGGCTAGGCTCCCACTCTTTTCTGGAATACTCTAAGTCTTCTCTACCAGCAGAGAAAGGTGCGCGAAGAATACTGCTTTACCATTGGTCAGATTACTCAACAGCCAATAGCAAAACAACATTCTCCCGCATCAGTCTGCGCTTTTCATCCACAACCAATCGCAAAATAGTAAACCTCACAACTGCACTTTTTACCAACGTAATTATCTAATATGCTGAAGTTTTGCTTATGCATAAAGTTATTTACTATTGTTATTTATACCTGAATTAACTTACCCTTTACCATAAACTTACTTTACAAATCTATTCTACAAAAATCCCCTTTGTCCATATCCATACTTCTTTGAAATGTTCCCACACTAAATCCTACTGCATAACTCATTAAACAATTATCTTCATATTAACCTTAAACCACACTCACACATCATTCATACTGCTAAAACACATTTATAACATTTTACATACACAAAAAGACATAATAACACTTTATGAAAATACTAGAACAGTTTATGAGAAACATTCTATTACTTTAGTGCACTCTAGTGGGCACAATCAAAACTAAATCAGTCCCCTATCCAATATTGTCCTCTATCGGCTGACACATAAACTACGTGCACGTCCAGTCTCGCATCACCACCTGTCACTATCCAGCTCTGAGACACATCTCCCACTTAACCACCTCCAAGGCACGATCGGTATACGGCGCTACGCCTCAACTTCATCACCATTGGATGCCAAAGTCTGGAGGACCTGTGATAAATGATCTTCGTGGTCTTCAGTCGATTTGCTGAAAATGAGTATGTCATCCAGGTATGCGAAGCAGAACTCGAATCGTCGTAAGATTGAGTCAATGAAATGTTACCACGTTTGTGCTGCATTCTTTAAACGGAATGGCATGAAACTGTACTGGAACAAACTGAGCGGCGTGATGATCGCAGTCTTTCGAATGCCTTCTGGCACTTCGGGAATCTGGTGGTAAGCATGTTTGCAGTCAATCACACTGACGATTGTGGCGCCCAATAACATACAAGTGAAATCGTTTATGTTTGGCACAGGGTAATTGTCCATGACAGTACGAGCATTTAAACATATGTGTTCACCGCACATTCGAAAAAACCGTTGTGTTTGGTGACGATGTGAATTGATGAAGACCAATTACTGTCCGATGGCTGTAGAATGTCTGCCTCCAGAAGTTCATTAATTTGCTGCCGGGCCGCGCGCAGCTTAATGGGGTTGAGGCATCTAACCTTGTGTCTATTATGAGGGCAGGCAGTGGTAATTATCTTGTGTGTCATTCTGTCAGTGACAGAAGAGACTGAGAACTGCACACGAGGCTGAGTAACGTTCTGACGTGGAGTTTTGGTATGAGTGGGGCACGATGAGGCTTAGCCGTTAGCGCGAGTGGGAAAAGGCAGCACGAAAGTCACATGCCTATTATGTGAGAGCGGCGTGTGCTTGTTTGTAGAGGATGGCTGTGCACACAACATGGAGTGGAGTGGGGCACGCAGCAACTGTCTGTTGTTAACTTTGCCTTGGGTAACTGGCGGGGGCGAGAGAGGAGCTGGTATCGCGCAGGTGACAGTGATGGCTGCCGAGTTTCTCGGCACGTGCGCGGGAGAGGGGAAATATTTATCAACAAGCTGGGCGGCTGCCTGCATAGTGAGCGTGGGCGTGCTGTGCGAGCGACTGTTATTAGAGACACTGTTTGAAACACGAGACACTGCGCATAGTGGGTGCTAGGGCAGTGCGCAGGTCACTGAACGAGAATTGTCACATGCAATGAATGATTTTGAACTAACCTGATGAGTGTTCGAACTGATGCTTGGTGATGAAGTTCAATCCGGTGAAGGAACTGCGGATTGCAGTTTGAACAGTGATGTGCGGGCCGCAGCGAGCTCGTTGTAAGTGTGAGCAATGCGTTGTTTCAGCTCATTGTTCTCCCAGTAGTGGTGCACAGCTGAGTCATATTCTGAAAGGAGGTTAGTGACGCAGGTCACAATCTTGCCCATGAGGGCAGAACACTCACGAACTAAATCCCATGTTGTGGCGGTAATGGAACAATGAGTATGGGTGCTGGAGCACGGTATCTGAGTGTTAGACAGGTGGTGTAACACTGAACTATGTTCGGGGAGAGCTTGTAATGGGACAAAAAATCCATACCAAGAATTGGTTTGTCAATGTTGGCGATGTAGAAGGTCCATGGGAAACGTAGAGAAGGGGATAGGTGCACCATCACTTTCACAGAACCGACAGTCTGTACCATTGATGCACTGACAGCTCGTAGGAGAGACTTCGTGGTGAAAAGTCGGCAGGAGCCAATGATCAAGAGATGTTAGACACATCAGCGCCAGTGTCAATTAGGTAGACGAACTGCGATGAAATGTCTGTCATGTATAAACGACCGCTCGGCTGAGAGGGACGAGCGGACAGAGTGCAATGTTAGGGGACGCCTGTAAAGTTCCCTGCAGGACTCGGTGTCACTTAGTTTCTGCAGTCGGCTTTTGGGTGTTGGCAAGGTAACCTGCACTTCTTGGCCCCAGCCCCAAAAATCTTGTGGTACCAACAGTATGGATGAGCCGGATGTGGTGGTAGTGGTGACTGTGATAGTGGGGAAGGCTTGTCCTTGTTGATCTGTTCTGGGATGTAAACCGGGATGTATGGAGAGTGGGCGAGTCTTGAGTGCTCAGAAAGAGGAGAGAGCGAACGGGTACTGCCAGGTGGCGTAGAAGGCATGGAAGTGGAATGGGCCCTGCCCGTGCCTGCAGAGGGCCGGTAAACAGGAGGTGCAGTGTCACACTGTGATGGGGGGGATGAGCTGGGTGTTTCTGGCGCAGGAGCGTATACATGTGATCTGCGATGTGTGGGCGAGAACCGATAGACTTGAAAGAGTGTGGCTGTAGGTGTGTTTGTAGGTTGGTAGGTAACTTGACAGACCATACCACCCACAGAGTGATGTCTGGCATCGTGTAATCACTCACGAGTAACCTGAGGCGGCGCCAAAGTTGTGATGGAGTGCGGTCCCCCAGGTGCTCCTCGTACAGAATCTTGATTATCAATTCTTGTGGTGAGCAGGCAAATCAGTCCAATATCGTTTTATTGGCAAACTCATACTTCGGTGGTGGTGGAGGCAAAAGTAGGTGATCACAAATTAAATCTGAGTGGTTGTGAAGGTGTGTGACCAAACATAGGAACTTGGAGTTTTCATCAGTCCCTTGATGCAGCTCGAAGAGGTGCGCCACCAGTGCGAACCATGAAGCAGGATTGACCTCATATAGGGGAGTTAACTTGGGTAGGGAGCCTGGAGATGGAGATGAAGGTGGCTTCAGCATGTCTTGGAAGGCCTGCAGTCCCGCTGCGCGTAAGTTCATGCTGGGATCCGGCATCACCGGAGTGGAAATGTTACTAGCACACACGTTCAGAACAACGGCTGGTTGTAATGTCTCTGAAGAAGCACAAAAACACAATGTGGCAGGCACGGTCAGTACTGTGGGAGCAAACGGGCGAGCAGCGCATAATGAGGGCCCGTAAACTGGACCGGAAATTGCAGGAGGAATAGCACTGACATTGTCCAACTTGGAAATGATGCAGAAGGCCAGCACGGCAGATGCAGACGGTACTGCGGAAGAAGTGAGCTGTTGTATGGTCAGAATCGAGGCCCCCCCTGGGTGAAGGGGTGGGGGGGGGGGTAGGGGGGGCTGAAGCTTAAAGTGGCAACAACAAGAGTTTTCCGCACACACTGGCCATGCACCCTTCGTGGTAGGACCATAAAACACTGGTGAAACCTGTTGGCGGTCGCACTGTCATCGTACAACGTTGCTGGGTGGAGAGGCTATGTTGGGTGCACTCGTACCCATGTGGTCGTGAAACTGGGCCGCTGATCCGGTGGTTTGTTGAGGCAAACTGGGTGCATAAAAATGTCTGTTACTAATTTGTGAGGAAGGCGAGGCTGGTTTAGCTTGGTAATAGTTGACTGCATGTGCATTTTGCACAAATGGCGGCATTGCACACGGCACTACTGTAACCGACGTCATGGCGCGTAGAGGATCAAAGCACATGTGCGAATTTCGGTCCCTTTGAACTTTGTACAAGTGATTAATCGTCACACTATTTAGTACATCATCCACTTCACTTTTCACTTGTTTATGAGCATAATCCGGTGAAACATAGCCTTAGTCCATTGTCTGAGGTAACTGCGTAACACTCGGTCATTGTGGAGTTGCTAAAGTAAAGGTTATCCTCATCGAAGATCATAGATCATTGTCCGTTAGTTGCAAAATAACCAATGGCGAAAGTTTGCGTTGGCCTGGTCATAAGAGCTGGGCCTCCAAATCTTCATAAAGATTGTTTGGTAATGTAGCCATGGTGTACACATATATTTAATCATAGAGACTAATACACATGAACACTGCATGAAGTACAAAGGCAGACTGAATTAAACATGGCAGCTCGTCAGAGCAGTTAATATTGCAAAGATTGTAATTTGTGTGGTCGATGTGACCTATCGACGCCACACTTATATAATCTGACAAAATGTAAAAACAGTTCTTTAATGAAAAAGTTTTTAGCAGCTTTTGTGAATGCGTTTATATGTTTGTATTCTAAATAATTTCTGGCAGCTTACTGTAGATTGTTACACCAGAAGGATAAGCATCCTTTTGAGATAGACCTGTGTTGGAATACTTTACATGGATATTATCCCTTAACCTAGTATAGTGCTCATGCATACCTGTGTTTGGGATAAAAAGATTCTCTTTCTTCGTCATACCTTTTTTTTTCCTCTCAAAGAACACATTTTCTAGGATATAAATGCAGGGAAGAGGGAGAATAATTAAATCTCTAAAGAAAGGCTTACAGGAACTTCCATTGTTTGTTTTTTGTTATTTGGATTATCCTCTTTTGCTTCCTGAATGTTATTGGCAGGAGGAGAATTTCTCCAAAAGATAACACTATAACTCAATAGCAAATGTATCTGAGAAGAATACATAGTTTTTACAGTTTCGGTAGTTGTATTTCTGGATAATATTCTGATTACTTAAGTTAGTTAAGAGAGTTGAGAATTTAAGGATGTTATGTGAGAGTTTCATTTTAGATTGTCTTGCATGCAAAAGTCTTGCAAATTTGTCATGGTGACATTACAAATTTCATGGTTGTTCATGGAAATTGCTGGCTTTTCATTGTATCTATTTTGCTGGTGCTAAAAGTGCAGAGTAAGCAAACAATGGAAACTCCAGGTAGGAATATCAACAATGTAGGAAAAGACAGATTGCTACTTACCATAAAGAAGACACAGGCCCTATTAAAAGACACAATTAAAAGTGTCTTTTAATTGTGCCTGTCTGCAAGATAACATGTCTTCTTTACGGTAAGTAGCAATCTGTCTTGTCCTACAGTGCAGAGTAACTGTTTTTTGTGGGTTTAAGATAAGCCCCATTGAGAAACTTCACCTGTGATGACACCTTTTTTTTTGCTTCAATAAGCAGAGTCATATATCTGCAAATAATACTGCTTCTGAATTCTTATACGAGGGGAGATCATTAATACATGATGGCAGATCATTAATGCGTACTAGGATAAGAAATGGTTTTAGGACAGAACCCACTGGTAGATCATGTGTCAGAGAGACTGGAACTGAATGGTAGTTCTGTGTAATGTTAGTGTGTCTGTGTTAGACTACTGTAACCTGAGATTAATTACTTAAGTAGGATTGCAGCCACTCATTTGGCACTCCTCACACACCATAACAGTCATGGATTTTTTTTAAAGAGAATAAGAGAATCCATAACATCAAAAGCCTTTGTTAAATCTAAGAAAATAACTGCAATTTTGGAGTTATTGTCTTTAGCACTTAAGATGTGGTTTCCAAGATGGAAGGTGGCAGTCTCCATGGAACAAAACCATGCTGGCGTACTGACTGTATATTATTCTGACTACTAGCTAGGAACAGTTGTTCTATAACCTTTGAAAAGCCAGATAGCAATGCTACAGGTCTATAATTTGATATTTTCTGGAAGTCACCTTTCTTGTAAAGAGGTAAGACTTCAGCAGTTTTTAGCAGATCTGGAAAAATCGCCCAGTAACAGTGAAGAATTGCAAATGTCTAATAATGGTATGAGAATAAAATTTGTTGATAATTTTATTATATGATAAGGGATCTCATAAACACACAATGAACTGCTATTTTTTAATGAGCTTATGATTTTTCCTTGCCCATGTTGACTAGCAGGACCAAGGAACCAGCTGTTTCTTGTTGATATCGACATTTGCAAGAGCCTGGGTGTCCTTCACATCTAATGTACCAGATTTTAGGTCATTAAATAATTTACAATTGTAGCAAAGTATGAAATGAACAGATCAGCAACTAACTTTCAGTCAGAAATAAGCCTGTTATTATGGGATAGAGCATTATTCTTACGGGTTTCCTTCTTCTCAGAAAGTTTCTGCACAGGTTTCCATGTTGTCGTAGCATTGTTTGACAGATCCCTGTAAAATTTTAATTTTTCTCTTGATTTAGCTTTTTTTATGATCTGCTTCAGAACTGATTTATATTTTTTGAAATAGCTTAGAAATTCGGGATCACTGTTTGTTTTTGAGAGTTTAAATAAAACTGTCTTCCTGTTACAGGGGACTCTAACTCCAGCTGTAATCCAGTTTTTTGGTCTGTTCGTGTTTTTGCAGTTGAATTGAATTTTGGGGAAGGCTTTTTAAAATTTTCACTGAATTTTATTATGAAATGGTAGACTATGTCATTTGTATTAGGTTTACTAACAGCATTACCGATGATTTATTCTATAGCAACTGCAGAACATATTCTATATTTCCTTGCTGATGGTCCTCTTATATACAATACATTTGTCCACAGATGGAGGGCAGCTGAGGGGTACAGTCAGTAGCTGTGCCCAATGATCACATCGAATGTCTGTTCTGAGTACCTATTTACATTTCCACAAACTTGGTCAGGCAGAGTGGCAATAGATCTTGTAATACAGGTTGGGGAGGTTGTGACCTTTGATGATGTTAAGAAAGTTCTTTCTTCCTGTACTATTACTTTAAAAAAGGTTTTTAACTCATCACATAGTACCACAGTCCTTTTGCAACTTTCGAGTTTACTTACAGCAAGATCAAGAGGGTTCATCAAACCACCTTCACAATTCTCTATTTTGCCAATCTCATATAGTGCGTGGAAAGAACGAACACCTATGTCTTTCCATACGAGCTCTGATTTCCATTATTTTATCATGGTGGTCATTTTTCCCTATGTAGATCGGTGTCAACAAAATATTTTCACACTCAGAGCAGAAAGTTGTTGATTAGAATTTCGTGAGAAGATTCCGTTGCAACGAAAAAAGCCTTTCTTTTAATGATGTCCAGCCCGAATCCTGTATCATTTCTATGACCCTCTTTCTCATATTTCGGGATAATAATACAAAACATGCTGCCCTTCTTTGAACTTTTTCAATATACTCCATCAGTCCTATCTAGTAAGGATCCCACACCGCGCAGCAATATTCTAAAAGAGGGCAGACAAGTGTAGTGTAGGCAGTCTCCTTAGTAGATCTGTTACTTTTTCTAAGTGTCCTGCCAATAAAATGCAGTCTTTGCTTAGCCTTCCCCACAACATTTTCTGTGTGTTCCTTCCAATTTAAGTTGTTCATAATTGTAATACCTAGGTATTTAGTTGAATTTACGACTTTTAGATTAGACTGATTTATTGTGTAGCCACAATATTGATATTTAATCACTGTGACTGTTGCAAGCGACGCATTACTGTTATAATATTCAAATATTACAGGATTGTTTTTTCTCTATTCATTTGCATTATATTACATATTTCCACACTTAGGGCAAGTTGCCAGTCATCACACCAGGTGAAAATTCTGTCCATGACAATGTGTTGCATCCCATTTCTTAAAAAGTCTTTGAGTCTGTGATGAAGCAAGCTGGGATCTCTTTACTTCCTCGCTTGGTTTACTATTTGCCTCCTTAAATTCATTTTTGACTAATTATCATTAACATACATGAGTATAATCTGCATTTTCATAAAAGAGAAAGGTTGGCCCTCAGTCTTAAGAATTACAGCTCCAGGTCTAATTTTGTACTTATTTCTGTGTATGTAATTAATTTACTAATTTATTTTGACCATTCCTAGTTAATACCTTTGTTTAGTGTGAAATCAGTAATTGTTTCGTGACTTAGATTCTATTGATGACTTGTAAACAAATATTAAATTCTGTACTAATTATAAACATTTGGAAGAAGAACTGCAGTGATTCTTAAAGTATTTATTTGGCTCTATTCAAAAACGTATTAGTAAAGCCAACCCTTAACTAATTCCAAAATAATTACCAGGCTTGTCAGAAGTATTGTTTGTATAACTATATCTGTTAATTTCATTACTTAAACAAATAATTCAGCCCAACCTTTTTGACAGAAAGAACTTTTAAAAAGGAGGAATTTTTTGATGTATTCAGTTAAATGAATGAGTTATGTTTTAATTGTAATTTCTGTAAATTAAACATTGAACAATGTATACTTTCATGCCTATTACTGTGAGGATGTAGAAAGGATGGAGTTTTGTTCTCTACACAGTCAGTCCATGGCCTATTTTCAGAGGGAAATTATGTACTGTTTCAAGTAACAGCAGCGCATCGTAACACAAATAGGCCGTGGGTTAAAACAATGACAGTGTCATTCAGTTTATTTGAGAAATAGTGTCACACACACCTTATTATTCTGTAAGAACTGTGAACTGTGTGGTTAAGATCAATGGCATACTCTTGTAGCAGTATGCTGATGTTTGCCTGCAACCTATTAATGAGGCTTAACATTTACCAATAGTGAACTGGCCATATAACTGTGTAATACTGGGGGGGGGGGGGGGGTTGTGAACAGTGAAAATAAAGAACAATGAAATGCAACTGTCAGCTACATCATTTACAGTAGCCTGTCTTGAACTTCCCACCCCCCCATTTTTTCAGCCAGTATAACAATACAATACGTCGACACTGAGCACTATCAATGAAGAAACAAAGTAGGCAAACGTCACAAGCCGCTCATACATCTGAGAGCATATTCCATATGTTCAGAACTTCACTAACAGTTTGTAGAGTAGAACTGTGAGAAATGCTTTCCAGAAATCTATGAATATGAAATCTGCCTGTTGCCCTTTATACATGGTTCACAGGATATCATTTGAGAAAAGTGCAAGTTGAGATCACAAGGGCAATGTCCTGGTGATTTTTGTCATTGACTCCCATTCATGTTTCCATCTGCCTGGTTCAACATGCATCAAAGTCCTTTCATATCACAATACCTTTACTGTGATTTAGCACACTGTGAAATATCATTGCAGTCAGATATTATCCAAAGCATAGTGATCTTTAAGATGTCCTGATTTTTCTTGGATTTTTCTTGGATTTCAGCATTCTTACAATATTTTACAGTGTTTTCTGTATGCCTGGTGATAATATATTATCAAATGTACCTTCTTTAAAAAAAACTTTCCTTCTATGCCAACAGACGCATTTTTATCGAAGTTGCAGGTGCTCATTTTATTCCCAAAAGTAGCTGATGGAATACAAGTCAGTTCAGGCAGAGCAGCTCGCTATTCAGTGTGATCAGTGGTGGACATGTGTTATATCAAATTCTACAGATGATAAACACTTCCCCATTAAATTCTATTAATTACACTATAATCAAATGATAGTATAATGAGTTTGTCAATACGTTTTAAAGGAAGTAGCTCTGAAACCAGAAACAGATTTGCTTCTTTGTTAATAAAAACTTTTATTCTTTCAAAAGAGAACATAATATGTAAATATACTTCACAACTTGAGTTCACCGACAATAATATGTACAAAGAAAGTTCTTACTGGCACGCAGCTATCTTTAATGCAAAGACTCAATTTTACCAATGCTAATTCATAAATATTCATCACAACGATATTAATTTCATCTTTCAATTTGTGCAAATATTTTCAGCATAATGTGATTCTCAACATATCTGGCTATTAATGAACATGATTACAGTTATAGCATTCATGCTGTAATTTAGAACAGAAAATCTGAAAAAAATAAATATATAACATTCCATAACTCTTTTCATTATCATGTTTTCTTAATTTCACAACTCATAAACACACACAAAACATTTCAATAGCAGTGTTACAATGACACCATATTTTTGCTGTAAACTTTATAAAAGCTGCACACACTTAACCATTTAAAAAAAATTGTAACCAATTACTGTATGTTGAAGCATTTAGGTGTCAATAAGCATACACAACAGACTGAACTCATAGCTTGACTTTCATACAGAATCTGTTTTAGGCTGTTAGCTCTATGGAAGGACATTGTTCAAATGCTTAACCAGGTGTTCAATCATGTTTTTGGCCTGCTGACTGCTCAATACCGCAACCATGTATCGACTGTTACCTTTACTGTTTGTTTATCACCATTAAAGACCATTATATTAATATCCTTTACACTGAGATTCCTATGCCTGCATTTGAGCTATTTAAAGTTAGAGTTTAAGCTGGTATAGCCTCTTTAATGTTTATCAAACAATTTTTTGCACTGCATAGCAATAAAAGAACCAATCTATTTCTTTACACATGAATGAACTGCTACATAAGCAAATTAACTTTCATTATGCATAAAATGAAAGGTTTCATATCACATGAACATGTGAAAAATGTGTGTGAACAAAGCAAAAACTGCTTAACATAATGCACTAAACATAACAATATGAAATTAAAAACAAATGAAATGATAAAAATATGTCAAATATATTCTTAAATGGCTTTGTATCACTCAGTACATCATTCCAAATTTTGTATGTTCCCATCTCCCAACTACAAAGTTAGCACAGGAACCTCCAAATTGGTTTGTTTGCAGACTTAGGTTTTTTCCCATGTAATGCATGGTGCAAATAGCACCTCTTGCAATTCAAAATTCCTTCTATGTCACATGATCAACTTTAACTGATTAGCATAATATATAAAAAATAGCACACCCAGCACTCATTTGTGATGTATGCACTTTCCCTTAGCCAAATATCTTTGGCATTAATTGTACCCTTCCAGAGTTATTAACAATGAATATGAAAAAGCACATCATTTTAATTTCAGTATTCACATTTTAAATAACTTACAGCTTCCACTAGTTTCTTTTTCATTCACTAACTACCAACTCTAGTACCCTTTGACCAGTCTTTTAACTACATCACAGCTCTTCATACATTCTTTCCTTTACCTCGTGTAGCTTGAATTTTACACTTTATTTTAAAAAATCAACAGAGTGCATTGTGGGTCATGTACAATACTCATGGTACTTCAGTAAAGGATAAACACAAAATGTAATACAATAGTATAGTTTATTACATTCCTTCTGACAACTGGCTCAGACGAGTTGATGTCTCTGTTGGTTTAACACAAGTTGAAAGGATAGGTGACAGACTGGCACAATATTTTGGATGAGTCACTGCTGGTAGCAACATATATTGCAACCAGTTGTTCCTCAGAAATTCAAAATCAAATGTCTTCCATTTTCCTGAAACAGAAAATAACACCCTAGTAAGATCAGTCTTACTTCCACTACTCCATTAATTAAAAATGTCACACATGATTTCTTCTATTATTGCCTCAGGTTTTGATAAGCACACCTTAAATTTTATACTTGTGAAAGAGTGGTAATTTCTACAATAATGAAGTAAATAATATTCTTGCATGTTAATTCACACAAAAAATGAGGCTGCTCACCTCATCTTGAAAAATATATGCTACAAAGTATCATTGTCTGACTTTTCTTTCCTTCAGCCTGTGACCACATAGTGCAACATTTCATGAATACTGATCACCAAAGTGGCAACGGATGAGCAGTTTATTACACACATATTATCACCCTTCACCAAAAGGCAAAAACAGTGGAATTACAGTGCTGTCTTGTAGATACCTATATGTGGAAATATTTTGAGCAGTACAAAGAACAAATTCAGAAGTCTATAGACTCAAGTAAGCACTACTTTGAAACTGAAGACCACCACTGAACATATGTGGTATACACATATTTGAGTCGTATCTTGAAAAAAAAAACATATTCTAAAAAAGTGCAGTAACACATCTGTTCTAACTGCTCATCCATAACCAGTGAGTTAATCAATTTTAATGTCATGCAAACAGCAGAAGGACACAATTCACGATTACAATCAGTAACACTCAAATAGCCAAGAAACTAGCAAATGTCTGAATGATGCATTTAATGAAAGCATATGTAAATATTAAACCTGTAAATATTAGAAGTTTAAATTTAATTCATGTACATAATTTTACTGTTTATTGACTGAGGATCAGTAAAATTAATGAAACTCAAGTTTTTCTAATTACATTTTTGTAATGTGTTTATCTGACATGATCTACACCCAGGAGGATTCCCTCTTTTATGGGTCTATGGAATGAATAATTAATCTAATCTAATCTAACACTACAACAAACAGTTCCTTAGTAATTCAAGCAATCTCACTCCATATTTGCCACACGTCATACAGTATCATCTGCACTTAACTTTCAGATAGTCAAATGAAAAAAAATTGAATTATCTTTATAGTGTATGCACAATTAGGTTCAGTATTAAGTTTTCCTGTTACACAGCATGCTTCACTAAAAAAACATGATCTGCTTTAATGTGTGACCACCTTATCAGCCATCTGTCTACTGTGTTTTGAGTTTACTTGTGTTACTCCTTTCGAAACACAGGCTTCCTTTAGAAGTAATTTAATCCTCAAAAATTTGTTGCTCTGCTTTTTGTTTGAACATCAACTTTTATGAGACATTTATCTAAAATGTTTGGAATTTCCTTATGCTACTGTATATTTCTTTCAGTAACGATTTTTCCTATTACACATTGTTTGCCTGCATACTTCATTAATGTTACTGTTTGTTCCATCTATTCATTTATTTACCCACAACCAAATGGTTCAAATGGCTCTGAGCACTATGGGACTTAACATCTGAGGTCATCAGTCCCCTAAAACTTAGAACTACTTAAACCTAACTAACCTAAGGACATCACACACATCCATGCCTGAGGCAGGATTCGAACCTGCGACCGTAGCGGTCACGCAGTTCCAGACTGAAGCGCCTAGAACCGCACGGTTACCACGGCCGGCTTACCCACAACCATGGAGATAAGTCATGCCTATGTGGCTTGTTTATTATTGCTATACACTGAAGTGACAAAAGTCATAGGATAATGTAATTGGATAGATAAAAAATCTGATCAGCAAGCAGTGGCTGGAGAACACACATAAAAAAACACCACATTTTACATATGCAAGCTTTCAGAGTATGTAAGCTTTTGGTGCCAGTGGCTCCTTCTTCCAGCAGAAGGTTGAAGAGGAAGGAAGAGGGGTGAAGGAATAGGACTGGAGAGATTTAGGAAAAATGTTAGAGTTCAGAAAAGTCATCCAAAACCTGGATCAGGGGAGACTTATCAGACGGGATGAGAAGGAGAGAGCCTTTCCTGATCTGGGGTTCTGGGCGAGTTTTCCGAACTCTAACTCTTTTCCTAAACCTCTCCAGTCCTATTCCTTCATCCCTCTTACTTAACCTTCAACCCTTCTGCCAGAAGGAGGAGCCTCTAGCTCCAAAAGCTTGCGTACTTAAACCTTTTTTTATGTGTGTGTTCTCCTGCCGCCACTTGATGAATAGATTTTTTATCTATCCAATTACATTATATTGTCAGAAATTTATAATTTTCATTTTTATATAAGTCATGGGATAGCACATATACAGATGGCAATAGTATCACACACATGAGGTATAAAAGGGCAGAGCACTGGTGGAGCTATCATTTGTACTCAGCTGATACATGTGAAAAGGTTTCCGACATGATTATGGCCTCATGACAGGAATTAACAGACTTTGAATGTGGAATGGTAGTTGGAGCCAGATGCATAGGACATTCCATTTTGGAAACCATTAGGAAACCCAATATTCCAAGATCCTCAGAGTCAAGAGGATGCCGAGAATACCAAATTTCAGCCACTATTTTTGACCATGGACTACATAGGGTTGCCAGTGATGACAGACAAGCAACACCACATGAAAAAAAAAAACGCAGAAGTCAATGTGGAATGTACAATGAATAATGGGATTTAGCAGCAGACAACCGCTGTGAGTGCCTTCATTAATAGCATGACATAGCATGCAGTGCCTCTCCTGGACTTGTAACCATATCAGTTGGACCCTAGATGACTGGAAAACCTCGGCCCAGCCAGATAAGTCTTGATTTCAGTTGGTAAGAGCGATGGTGGGGTTTGATTGTGTCACAGATGCCAAGAAGCCAAGGAGCCAAGTTGTCATCAAGGCACTGTGCAAGCTGGTAGTGGCTCCAGAATGGTGTGGGCTGTACTTAAATGGAATGGGTTGGGTCCTCTGGTCCAACTGAACTGATCATTAACTGGGAATGGTTATGTTCGACAACTTGGAGGCCATTTGCATGTTCCAAAATATGTCATTGGACCACATCGTGCAAGCTACATGCTGTAATGCAGATTACGGAGCTACAATGATTTGAATGGCCAATTTAAAAAAATTATGGACTTATTATTATTTGAATCAAGACTTTTACACAATTGACAACTGACCTAATCAGTTTGGAAATACAAGCTCCTGCTTTCATGAGACTTATGCGATATTAGCTTGCTTATAAACCTGAAACTTTTACTGCAATTTAAAACCCATGGCAGCCATCAAATGTTTGACTGGTTTCCCTCCCCCCCCCCCCCCCCCCCCCCAGAGTCATTATTGTATCACAAGGGCAAGCCTATACATCTGTGTCTGCAAATACCAACACACATTTATTCCACTCGTAGAGAGACAGGTTCTAGCAAAATACAGTCATTAAAGCTGAACACAATAAGAGCACTATTAAGTGAGATGTGTGGACCTTAAAAATAACTTTAGCAAATATTCATGAGTTGTGGGTGATAATTGAGAGGCCAGGTTACCTTCCCAATGATTTGACTCGAGATGCCAGTGCCATCAGGATGAAAAGATACGCTGCACACTACTGGCAAGCTGCACAACTCAGTTGCTCTTAAGTATCCATTAACTCAGACAATCTGATCATACAGAATTAGTCTCAACCATTACTGTCTTTAATTGTCAGAATACAGCCAAATCCATGGCTACACAGGATGCAAAGCTACATTGCACCACATTCACTTACCACAGCAACTGACAGACGGCACAATAAATATATATGCATTAGCGCCACATTTGAGAACAGTTCTCATGAATTTTAGCTTCATGGAGTGTCTAAATAAAGGATACAACTAAATTACAATGTAAGGAGATAAACAAGTGCTTAAAAGGAGATATAGACTTACATCTGAATATTTTCCTTCAGTTTCTCAAAAGATGTCCAGACAGCAAAAGTCAACTTTGGATTGGATTCTGAAAATTTGATGAGGCATTGTTCTAATGAAGAGCTCCACACATTTATTCTTGATAAATGCTCATCTTCCTCTTCATAGTTTGTATTTTCAATAGCAGATTTATCACAAAATTTGTTTCTCCATAGTTCTAATATATTTCTCATAGTTGGTTTTGGTTTTTCTTTTAACTTGTGTGATGATTGCTTCATAATTTTGACCAGTTTCAAGTACTTTACAATGAGAGTTTCTAACAAATAAAACACATAAAAATTCAGGTCTGCTTCCCGAACTAAGACTCCATCAACATACTCGTCTAGGTCTGCTTCACAAGCAGTAACTGTCTCTCTAGATAACAATATCACTTTGTCCAGCAGGAACTCAACGGTGTCCGAACAGAGGTATAAGCTGTTACACATTTCGCAAACAATTAGACAGCGGCATTCACAAGTTGTGTACTGAAAATTTGAGAACAACAGATTAACTGAAGCTTGTCATGAAACTATAAAATAATACCTTACATGGTAAACGTAACAGTAAATATACATAACGAAAAGGGGATATAAATCAGCGAGGGCTTAGGAGGTGCAGGAAAAGTTTACAAACAGATAATCAACTGAAACAAACAAAATACCTCTAAAAATTAATCAGAAGTGATTTGGGTAGGTATGTTCCAATTAATATAACAGTCATGGTTATCCAACCCCAAAACAGAGATGGCAATGCTGGTTGGCTGTTCATGTATTACAATTGGAGCATCTAAGGATAGTTGTTGAAGGGTGATGAAACCAAAAACAGGTGGACAGTGATGGATGTTCACGCCTCTTCACAGAATATATAGGTTGGAGGCTTATCTGTTCTGTATAGCAGGATAGATAGTGATCTGTGACAAATCTGACAACAGAGAACAATGATGGTGCACATGCAAATTTTTCGGAGCATAGCGTACCATGCACATTGCTGAAAATGGGGCTATGTAGCAGATGGGCATGGGCTCATTGATATTGGCCTGTGGATCAATGCAAACATGTTACCTGGGCAGATGAATCAATTTCTTGTTACATCATGTCTGGTTATGCCATTATCATGTCAAATGATTGCTCAAAAAGTGCACCATACCACAGACGCAGATTGGAAAGGGCAGTATTATACTAAGGGGAACATTCACTTGGGCTTCCGTGGAGCCTGTGGTAGTAACCAAAGACATGGTGACAGCTGTGGACTATGTGTAAAATACTGTGGACCACCTATATCCCTCCATGCTCAATGGCTTTCCCAATGATGATGGCATCTTCAAGCAGAATAATGTTCATGTCACAAGGCCATAGTGAGGTTACAGTGTTTTGAAGAGCATGATAGTGAGCTCACATTGATGACTTGGGTACCAAATTCACCCGATCTGAACCTGATGGAACACATCTGGTATGCTATTGGGCACCAGCTGCCTGTAATTTATGGGAATTGTGTGGACGTCTGGTACCATACACCTCCAGAAACCTGCCAAGAAAGTGTTGAATCCATCTCCAACAAAATTGTTGCTGTATAATATTCCAAAAGTGGACCAAGAAGGTGGTCACAATGTTTTGTCTGATCAATGTAACCTAAAAAGAAAAGACTGAAAATTTCCTTCATGATACGTGAACAATTTTAGTAGTTCATTCTCTTTTTTTTAAACCAAGTCTAATCCAATGGCCCCCTGCCTCCACTTTCTCTCTCTCTTTCTCTCCTTACCCTTCCCCCTCTTCCCTCTTAATTGCAGCAATGAGTACTTCCAATCAATCCAGTGTGTCTACACGGTCATGTCTTGAGAACGCATTTTTCAGAAATTGCTTATATTCTATAGTACTCCCTTTTACTGTTTCAGAACTGTTCTGATAAAAGTAGAAATTTTCTAAATTAAACCCAGCACTTTCAAAATTACAAAGCCTGTATATTGAGCTACGATTCCTACTGGGATCTGTCTCTTAAGTATTACAAAACTCATTACCCTTCTTGTTAGAAACAGTTGTATGTGGAATGTGAAAGATTAGGAGAAGTATTGAGTTGAGGCGTATATGTGTTGCAATTGCTAGTAGAGCATTCTTCATAAGACTCAGAGCTCCAGTTAAGAATCTTGGTCCAACATTCACTTTCTGTCTGTCATGTACCATTGAATTTGTGTGCCACCTCTAGTTCAAAGATTGTTATACAGTCCTGTGTCAAGTTTTTGAAGAATTTGAAACTTTGAGCCACACAAAGTGCCATACTTGTGTCAGTGTGATGTATCATTACGTTTTACTTCCTCTGCAATCTGTATGGAGCCTGAATCACTCTTGTTCACTCGGGCTAAATGTTAGTGTAAATGAACTGTCATCTTCTTTCCCTTCTGTATACCATACATCTCGGCCTTTCCTTGCAGACAAATCAAGTTCATTTGAGCACTTATTAGCTTCTCCAATACTTTCTGTTTTTCCACCAGTGACCTCCAAAACAACAGCCAATGTCCGCCATCTTTGCCAGAAAGTCTACCATAGAGATATCTGTGGAGGGTTATCGTGCCATTCATAAGTCTGTCATTGGAAGACCTTTGTGGTGTACACCAAGCAGGTTGTGGTTTCTTTACACAGGTCCAGAAAAGAGGCTATGCTATTCCTATAATCCTTTCCTAATTTTCTTGGTTGCCAAATTCCAGAGTAATTTACCACAGTCCGTGACAGTATTACATAGTTCCTTTCAACTGCAAAAGTTGCTATTAGAATTAATGGGTACTCATAAACTGCTTCTACTGACAGCTTCCGATACCATACAATACATACAACAGGATACTGTGATGCTTGTTTGTAGCTGCGATTTGGAATCTCCTGTGAAACACACCATCCAGTATATGACATAATCTTCATCAATGTGGGCTTAAAATATTCGACCTTCTTCATTTCTCGTTACTGTCATTTGTGCTTTTCAGTGCTTTTGTACCTTATTATGTGTCTACTGCATTCTTAGTCAGGTTTTAGCTACCCTGTAATGTAAATTTTCACTCTTTTCTTTTCAGGTTACATTGATCAGACAAAACATTGTGACCATCTTCTTAATAGCATATTGGTCCACTTTTGGAATATTATACAGTACGGCTGAAAGCAAGGGGAAACTACAGCCGTAATTTTTCCCGAGGGCATGCAGCTTTACTGTATGATTAAATGATGATGGCGTCCTCTTGGGTAAAATATTCCGGAGCTAAAATAGTCCCCCATTCGGATCTCCGGGTGGGGACTACTCAAGAGGACGTCATTATCAGGAGAAAGAAAACTGGTGTTCTACGGATCGGGTCGTGGAATGTCAGATCCCTTAATCGGGCAAGTAGATTAGAAAATTTAAAAAGGGAAATGGATAGGTTAAAGTTAGATATAGTGGGAATTAGTGAAGTTCAGTGGCAGGAGGAACAAGACTTTTGGTCAGGTGAATACAGGGTTATAAATACAAAATCAAATAGGGGTAATGCAGGAGTAGGTTTAATAATGAATAAAAAAATAGGAGTGCGGGTAAGCTACTACAAACAGCATAGTGAACACTTTATTGTGGCCAAGGTAGACACAAAGCCCACGACTACTACAGAAGTACAAGTTTATATGCCAACTAGCTCTGCAAATGATGAAGAAATTGATGAAATGTATGATGAGATAAAAGAAATTATTCAGGTAGTGAAGGGAGATGAAAATTTAATAGTCATGGGTGAATGGAATTCAAGAATAGGAAAAGGGAGAGAAGGAAACATAGTAGGTGAATAGATTGGGGGTAAGAAATGAAAGAGGAAACCATCTGGTAGAATTTTGCACAGAGTATAAATTAATCATAGCTAACACTTGGTTCAAGAATCATGAAAGAAAGTTGTATACATGGAAGAACCCTGGAGATTCTAAAAGGTATCAGATAGATTATATAATGGTAAGACAGAGATTTAGGAACCAGGTTTTAAATTGTAAGACATTTCCAGGGGCAGATGTGGACTCTGACCACAATCTATTGGTTATCAATTGTAGATTAAAACTGAAGAAACTGCAAAAAGGTGGGAATTTAAGGAGATGGGACCTGGATAAACTGACTAAACCAGAGGTTGTAAAGAGTTTCGGGGAGAGCATTAGGGAACAATTGACAGGAATGGGGGAAAGAAATACAGTAGAAGAAGAATGGGTAGCTTTGAGGGATGAAGTAGTGAAGGCAGCACACAATCAAGTAGCTAAAAAGATGAGTGCTGGTAGAAATCTTTTGTAAAAGAAGAAATATTGAATTTAATTGATGAAAGGAGAAAATATAAAAATGCAGTAAATGAAGCACACAAAAAGGAATACAAACGTCTCAAAAATATGATCGACAGGAAGTGCAAAACTGCTAAGCAGGGATGGCAAGAGGACAAATGTAAGGATGTAGAGTCTTATCTCACTAGGGATAAGATAGATACTGCCTACAGGAAAATTAAAGAGACCTTTGGAGAAAAAAGAACCGCTTGTATGAATATCAAGAGCTCAGATGGAAACACAGTTCTAAGCAAAGAAGGGAAAGCAGAAAGGTGGAAGGAGTATATAGAGGGTTTATACAAGGGCGATGTACTTAAGGACAATATTATGGAAATGGAAGAGGATGTAGATGAAGATGAAATGGGAGATATACGATACTGCATGAAGAGTTTGACAGAGCACTGAAAGACCTGAGTCAAAACAAGGCCCCGGGAGTAGTCAACATTCCATTAGAACTACTGACGGCCTTGGGAGAGCCAGTCATGACAAAACTCTACCATCTGGTCAGCAAGATGTATGAGACAGGCGAAATACCCTCAGACTTCAAGAAGAATATAGTAATTCCAATCCCAAAGAAAGCAAGTGTTGACAGATGTGAAAAGTACCGAACTATCAGTTTAATAAGTCACAGCTGCAAAATACTAACGCAAATTCTTTACAGATGAATGAAAAAACTAGTTTTGATTCCGTAGAAATGTTGGAACACGTGAGGCAATACTGACCTTACGCCTTATCTTAGAAGAAAGATTAAGGAAGGGCAAACCTACGTTTCTAGCATTTGTAGACTTAGAGAAAGCTTTTGACAATGTTGACTGGAATACTCTCTTTCAAATTCTAAAGGTGGCAGGGGTAAAATACAGGGAGCGAAAGGCTATTTACAATTTGTACAGTAACCAGATGGCAGTTATAAGAGTCGAGGGGCATGAAAGGGAAGCAGTGGTTGGGAAGGGAGTGAGACAGGGTTGTAACCTCTCCCCGATGTTATTCAATCTGTATATTGAGCAAGCAGTAAAGGAAACGAAAGAAAAATTCAGAGTAGGTATTAAAATCCATGGAGAAGAAATAAAAACTTTGAGGTTCGCCGATGACATTGTAATTCAGTCAGAGACAGCAAAGGACTTGGAAGAGCAGTTAAACGGAATGGACAGTGTCTTGAAAGGAGGATATAAGATGAACATCAACAAAAGCAAAACAAGGATAATGGAATGTAGGCGAATTAAGTCGGGTGATGCTGAGGGAATTAGATTAGGAAATGGAGACACTTAAAGTAGTAAAGGAGTTTTGTTATTTGGGGAGCAAAATAACTGACGATGGTCGAAGTAGAGAGGATATAAAATGTAGACTGGCAATGGCAAGGAAAGCGTTTCTGAAGAAGAGAAATTTGTTAACATCGAGTATTGATTTAAGTGTCAGGAAGTCGTTTCAGAAAGTATTTGTATGGAGTGTAGCCATGTATGGAAGTGAAACATGGACGATAAATAGTTTGGACAAGAAGAGAATAGAAGCTTTCGAAATGTGGTGCTTCAGAAGAATGCTGAGGATTAGATGGGTAGATCACGTAACTAATGAGGAGGTATTGAACAGAATAGCGGAGAAGAGGAGTTTGTGGCACAACTTGACAAGAAGAAGGGACCGGTTGGTAGGGCATGTTCTGAGGCATCTAGGGATCACAAATTTAGCATTGGAGGGCAGCGTGGAGGGTAAAAATCGTAGAGGGAGACCAAGTGATGAATACACTAAGCAGATTCAGAAGGATGTAGGTTGCAGTAGGTACTGGGAGATGAAGAAGCTTGCACAGGTTAGAGTAGCATAGAGAGCTGCATCAAACCAGTCTCAGGACTGAAGACAACAACAACAACAACAACAACATCATGAAGTGTACACTACAATGGTAAAAAATCGAAGAAAGTGCTTGAATAGGTATAATGAACAGAAAAAACATTTTATTTTGCAAATGTCGTTGTTGCCTGTAAGTGAATGGTTCACAGTGACATATTCATTATATGGATCTACATACAGAGCTGCATATGTGGCACACCATTATTGTGCCAAGTTATACGTGTACACAATGTATTGTTCAGAAGCTACTGTACACTGAATGGTAGAGGGTACTTCATACTAATATTAACAACTTCCTTTCTTATTCCATTCACACACGGAGCAAAGAGAACAATGACAGTCTGCTTTGGTAGGTGTCCCAGTCTCTCTCATCTTATTCTCAAAGCCTTAATATAAGATATATTCTGTAGGCAGGCAAACTGTTGCCCCATATAATCAACACCAAAGTGTTCAGGTACTCTGCACACTTGTGGAGGTCTTGCACATGAGCACATTTCTCTTTCCCGGCTTTATATCCCCCCCCTACCATGCTGCACACGGAAAGATGGCAAAACTGAAAAAGTGTCATATTAGATGGCCATGCAGTCATGCAAGGTACACTGAACAGCTTCCTTGCGACATAGTTTCATATTCCATATTTCTCAACAACATAGATCACAGACAAAACAAATTTTCAGTATTTTCTATTATTTTTGGTCTGCTGACGACATAAATAAATTATGTGTAACACAAACTGTGGGCATATGGACACACACATGCAGTTTTGAAGATTTTTGTTACTCAGGTTGCCATGTAATCATGACTTATTTAGTTTTATAATTAAAAAAAGCCTTTCACACACACATGTTGATCAAAATATTGATCTCATGTTTTCAGCTTCATTATGGAGATGTAGTAGCTCTTCCAGGGGAATACTACTTAGAACTATTGGACAGTTTAATGTGAAAGAATTTGTCTTTTACATGGGCATTATGTTCTAGATTGGTCAGTTCTGTCTGCACATGGACAGTGGCACTCTCGAGTGAAATGGCAAAAAGCTCAAAAACATATGTGATACTGACAGTGTCCTAAAAATGTTTAGAAAACTGCTTATTTCATTCTTTCAATGCCACAAGGGATTATTCAAAATTTGTGTTTTCTTTAATGCCAGTGAGCTTTCTTTCTCCTTTCTAAATGCATTCACCGTCCCCATCCAAACAGAAATAAGTTGCTTTTCAACTTGCAGTGTCTACCTGAGTGCAGAGTGCAGTTAATTCCTCTTCGAACGCGTGATTTGCAGTCCATTCAGGATCTTAATTTTGTTCCTGCTTTTCTTTTTGCCTAAGAAATTCAACATTAGTGGGTCTTAAATGAAAAAAAAGTTGTTTGTTGATTTCACCAATGTATTCCACAGAAACATATAACATCTCCATACTCTTTGTTCAGTACCATCAAAAACTGTCGCAAATGATAATCTAATATTTTATACAACTTCAGAAAACTTGCTGTTCGTACTACGAATTTCATTTTGTGCTCCATGCCAGCAAATTTAGCCCAATGTGCAACACTACAACGAATCCTGTACAAATCATCTGTTGATCATTATAAATTCTCTGTTCATGGCATTGTACCACTGTTCTATATCAAATGTCACAAACCACAGATTATGTGACTGCATAAAGGACAGATGAGAATTCTCGATCTTCTCTTGGAAAAGAACTATGATTTCCATTCATTTTTAAAGGCTTGTGACAACAGATCGCTAGACTTTCTCTTTTTGTGAAAGTAACCTCTGGACCTGTGAACTTCTTTATATTACAAGTGAAGTGTAAGCAGTGATGACAACACACTGACATGCAGTACAGAGAAGTTCCAAAAGGAAACAACCAAAGCTGAGATGAGCGAAGTAGTGCCGAGACAGTCTGAGCCCTAGACTGCACAGCTGCAGCACATCGTGCAAATGCGAAGTTTTGCACATTGTGACCAACCCTGATCTATAAATACATCCATACTCTACAAAAAGTAGTGAAATACATGGCAAAGGGTACTTCCTGCTGTAACATATTAGAGCAGGGATGGCCAAGAAATCTGCACGCATTTTTTGCTCTTGCACATGTGCGGAGCTGTCGCCTGGTTGCACATTTCCCCCACTCCCACACCAGCCTGTCTGAGTCATAGAAGGGAAACTGTGACTGTGCTGCATTTAGATGTCAATGTAATCATGCAAGGAACACTGAACAGCCTGCTTTCATATTTCATAACAACAAAGATCACAAACAAAACAAATTTACAGTATTATTTATTTTTTGGTGCACTGAAGATATAATACTATTTTTATCTCGTACAAACTGTCGGCATACAGACAGATGCAGAAAATTTCACAAATTTTTATCACCCAGGCAGCCACATAATCATGACTTATTTCATTTCTTAATCAAAAAAAGCCAGTCACACAAATATGTTGAACAATATATTGCGTCACATTTGCAACTTCACTATGGAGATGTGGAAACTCTTCCCAGGGAAAATGACATACAGCTCCTGGAGAGTTTTAACAAAAAGAATTTGTCTTTTAAACGTGCATTACACTGCAGATTGACCAGTTCCACCTGAACATGCGCAGGGGTGCTTTCAACTGAATCAGCAAACGGTCTTGAAAACAGCTCAAAAACAGATTTATGACTGGCAATGCTTTCAAAACATTTAGAAAACTGTCTTTGTAATTCTTTCAACACCACACTGAATTCTTCAAAATTCTAATTTTCTTTAACAGCAATGAGCTTACAGAAATCGACACTTTTTTCTGTCAGAATTCATCCCTGCACAATGCAGTTCTTTTTAAATACATCCCCATCAAATCACAAATAAATTATTTCTCATCTTGAAAAATCTTACTTACATCCACTTACAATGTGAGTTCTGGAAACTAATCTGGATGTTCAATTTTTCATTCTTGCTTTCCTTTTTCCTTCACAAATTCAACAATAACAGGTTTTTAATCAAAAATTCATTCCAGGTGTGACCCTTGGCTAACCAACATACGTTGCAGTAATATATGTCGTTTCCATATTCTTTGTTCACTACCATTAAAAACTGTTGCAACTGACAGTGTACTATTGTGTCGAACTTCATAAAATTTGCTATTCATACAATCAATTTCATTATGTACTCCCTGCCAACACAGCTGCTACTTCATGTGCAGAACAATGAATCCCACACAAAACATGTGTCAATCATAATTTTTAGCTCTTTCATCACCAACTAAATATTGAAATTCTTTCTGTATGGTACTGTAATATTATTCCACAGCCAATTTGTTGTACCCAACGACTATGCAACTGCATAATAGATAATGAAAATTCTCATTCTTCTCTTCTGTGATTTCCATTCACTTTTAAAGACTTGTGATGATACACCACTAGATTGCCTCTTTTTGAGCAAATGGCCTCTGAATCTGTGAACTTCCTTTATACCAAACAGCAAAGGGTGAACAGAGCTGGCACCATGATTCTCCAAAGTGAAGAAAGTTTTGCTGGTCAAAAACTGGGTGTCGCACTGTCTAATGAAATGTCACCCTCTACTGACAACTACTGAGAAAGTCCCGAGCAAAGCCAATACATACTGTACACTGCCAAATCAGGCTGGTCCACAGACCACACAAGTGCTGCACATGTGCAGTTTTGTGCATTGTAGCTGACTCTTCTCAATCCACCCAAAAAGGGACTGTGCAATTAGCCCAATCTTTCCTTCACAGTTCCTATGGGAGTGATATGGCTCTGAGCACTATGGGACTTAACATCTGAGGTCATCAGTCCCCTTGAACTTAGAACTACTTAAACCTAACTAACCTAAGGACATCACACAAATCCATTCCTTAGGCAGGATTCGAACCTGTGACCATAGCGGTTCCAGACTGAAGCGCCTAGAACCGCTCTGCCACACCGACCGGCTGGGAGTGATAATCAGGGGGTTGTATTATATTTATAGACTCCCTCACTTGCTACTGGTTGTTGAAATTCTGTAAGTAGGTTTTTGAAGGGTAGTTGATGCCTATCTTCATACACCTGCTTTTTCAGTATTTGCAGGATGCTCTCCTGTGGGTCAAACAAACCTGTGATCATTCACGCTACCCTTGTTTGTACATGTTCAAAACTCCTGTCATATCCATTCAGTATGAGTGTCACAAAATTGAATGATATTCTAACATGAGTGACACAAGCTTTCTTAAGCAGTCTTCTTTATATACTGATTACAGTTTCCCTTTATCCTATCAATGAGCTGAAGCCTGTCACTTGCTTTACCTATGATTTAGCATATGTGACCATTACACTTCACCTCAAATATTGTTGCACCTATGTAGTTGTACAATTTGACTAATTTCAGTCATGACTCACTGATAATGCAGTATTTGGATACAACATTTATGCATTTTTTAAGCACACAGTTTTACATTTCTGAACATCTAAAGTAAGATGCTAGTCACTTGGACTACTTATAAATCTTATCAAGACCTGGCAAAATATTTGTGTAGCTTTTTAATTAGTACTTCATTGTGCAGGGTATCAATAATTAAAGTTCCAGTTTCAAAATGACACAGACAGAGAACCACTACTCAGAATGACGTCAAATTTGGACAGCATACTGTTGATGCTGGGGAAACATCATGGGGGGAAAAACCCTTAATGACAATTTGACCAACAGATGGCGTTGCAAGCATCAGAATATGAACAGGTCTCTTCCTTAGCTTGCATCCGAATGCTCAAAATGACTGTCTCTGTAAAGAATTGCAAACTGCTGGTAAAGCTTTTTTACAAGAATGGTGATGACACACCAGTAACCCTGCAGAAGTTCCAGACACTCAAAGCTATGAAAATAGGCATTCCTCCAATGTCTGTTATGTGTGTGGAGAAAATGATTATGACACGTGAAAAGGAAGACTCTTTTGAAGTGCATGTCACAGAAGGAGGAAATCAATTGGTCCAACGACAGTCTAACTTGTGGCCACAACAATGCTGGAGGGTTCAAGCAGAGGTGCGCAAACATGCAGTGCATGGGGAATTGCCCAAATATTGGACATGCCGTGAGCACGGTGCACAAAATCCTGCATTGGTATCCATACACAAGTAACGATGTTCAGGAGTTGCTGCCTTCTGACCTGAAGGCTCACCTACAAACAAATCCAGGGTATAGCAACGGGCAACCACATGGCACCACTCTATGCCAACCTATTTGTGGGCCATCTAAGGAATCCTTCCTAACCACCCAAAATCCCAAACCCCTCACTAGGTTCAGATTCATTGATGAATCTTCGTTATCTGGGTCAAGAGTCAGGACACCCTATCCGCATTCCTCAAGAACCTCAACACCTTCTCTCCACTATTTGCTTCATCTGGTCATTCTCAACCAACAAGCCACCTACCCCAATGTTGACCTCCACCTCAAAGATGGCCACATCAGTACCTCTGTCCATATAAAACCTGCCAAGCACCAGTAATACCACCACTTTGGCAGCTTTCACCCACTCCATACCAAGAAGTCCCTTCCATACACCCTAGCCACCTATGTCCATCGTATCTGTAGTGACAAGCAGTCCCTCTCCAAATATACCAATGGTCTCATTGAGGCCTTCACAAATTGTAATTACCCTCTCAACCTTGTACAGAAACAGATCTCCCATCGCTGCAGTCACCCACCAACTCCCATAGTCCCACCGTCTGGCCACAGAGGAGCATTCCCCTTGTGACTCAGTATCACCCTGAACTAGAGCAACTGGATCACATTCTCCACCAGGATTTCTACTACCTCTCATCATTCCTTGAAATGAGGAATGTCCTACCCAATATCCTTGCAACCCCTCTCACAGTGGTTTCTGCTGTAGACCAATCCTATACAATATCCTCACCCATCCCTATTTAACCCCTCCTCCCAAACCCTTGCCTCATGATGCAAGACCTGTCCCACACACCCACCCACCACTGCCTACTACAATCTGGTAGCGAGCATCACCTATCTCATCAAAGGCAGTGCTACATGTGAAACCAGTCATGTTATCTACAAGCTAGGCTGCAACCACTGTGCTGCAATCTATGTGGGCATGATAACCAAAAAGCTGTCTGACCATATGTATGGCCACTGACAAACTGTGGCCAAGAAACAGCTGGACCAACTGGTTGCTGAGCACACTGCCAACACAACATTCTTCATTTCAATGAATTCTTCACAGCCTGTGATATCTGGATCCTTCCTACCAACACCAGCTTTTATCAAATGTGCTGGTGGAAACTCTCCCTGCCTATGTTCCCATAACCCTCCTGGCATCAAATTTTGGTGGTCACTGTCTTTCGCCCACCTCTACCCTTCCCTGTTTTCACTACAGCACTACACAGCCTTCTATTCCACCAATGCTTCTCACCTTTTCCACTCCCTCCTTTTCCACTAACAAAATGTCAGTTTGGTTTCCAGAAAGGTTTTTCAACAGAAAATGCCATATATGCTTTCACCAATCAAATTTTGAATGATCTGAATAACCGAACACTACCCATTGGGATTTTTTGTGATCTCTCAAAGGCTTTTGATTGTGTAAATCATGAAATTCTGCTAGACAAGCTCAAGTACTGTGGCATGAGTGGGACAGTGCACAAATGGTTTAATTCGTACCTAACTGGAAGAGTGTAGAAAGTTGAAATAAGCAGTTCTCATAATATGCAAAGATCAGCACATTCCTCAAACTGGGGAACTATCAAGAATGGGGTTCCACAAGGGTCGGTCTTGGGTCCTTTGTTGTTCTTAATATATATTAATGACTTGCCATTCTATATTCATGAAGAGGCAAAGTTAGTTCTCTTTGCTGATGATACAAGTATAGTATCACACCTGACAAACAAGAATTAACTGATGAAATTGTCAATAATGTCTTTCAGAAAATTACTAAGTGGTTCCTTGTAAACGGACTCTCACTGAATTTTGATAAGAGACAGTACATACAGTTCCGTACAGTAAATGGTATGACGCCATTAATAAATATAGACCTTAATCAGAAGCATATAGCTAAGGTAGAATATTCAAAATTTTTAGGTGTGTCCATTGATGAGAGATTAAATTGGAAGAAACACATTGATGATCTGCTGAAACGTTTGAGTTCAGCTACTTATGCAATAAGGGTCATTGCAAATTTTGTGATAAACCTCTTAGTAAATTAGCTTACTACGCCTATTTTCACTCATTGCTTGCATATGGCATAATATTTTGGGGTAATTCATCACTGAGGAATAAAGTATTTATTGCACAAAAGCGTGTAATCAGAATAATAGCTGGAGTCCACCCAAGATCATCCTGCAGACATTTATTTGAGGATCTAGGGATATTCACAGTAGCTTCTCAGTATATATACTCTTATGAAATTTGTTATTAACAACCAAACCCAATTCAAAAGTAATAGCAGTGTGCATAACTACAATACTAGGAGAAAGGATGATCTTCAATATTCAAGATTAAATCTAACTTTGGCACGGAAAGGGGTGAATTATACTGCCACTAAAGACTTTGGTCACTTACCAAATAGTATCAAAAGTCTGACAGATAACCAACAAGTATTTAAGAAGAAATTAAAAGAATTTTTGAATCACAACTCCTCCTACTCCACAGAGGAATTTTTAGACATAAATTAAGAAAAAAAAGGAAAAAAACCAAACAAAAAAAATAATAAAAAATAATAAAAAAAGTTGTTAAATTAACTTAATTATGTCATGTATTGGAAAATTTGACTCATTCCACATCTTTACGAAATATCGTATTCATGATCCATGGAACTAGTATTAATCTAATCTTACCTTACCTTCTCTCCACCCATCTCTCTCACTTACCGCCCCGGCCTATCCTTACTCCCACCACTCAGATTGCTTCTAAGTGGTCTCGTGTGTGTGTGTGTGTGTGTGTGTGTGTGTGTGTGTGTGTGTGTATGTTACTTGTTTAGCAGTCTTGTTATTGTGCCCATCTGCAATTCAACAATAATTACCGGCTAGTATCCTTGCTTACAGCATTTTCAAAAATCTTTGAGAAAGTAATGTACTCAAGAGTTGTTAGCCATCTCAACAGTAACAGGGTGCTTAGTAAATCACAGATCGGATTTGAAAAATGCTGTTCCACTGAGACAGCAATAAACAATTTCACTGTCCACATAATACAGTCTTTAAACAGCGAAATGTCACCAGTAGGAATATTCTATGACTTATCCAATGCATTTGATTGTATGAACCATGACATTATGTTAGATAAATTATAATTCTATGGTATAAATGGAACAGCATATGAGTGGTTTAAGTCATATCTAGAGAATAGGAAGCAAAAAGTCTCTTTGTATGCTTCAAGTGATTCAACGGAGTTTGCCACTTCATCTAACTGGGGTGAAATTACATTAGGTGTTCCACAAGGTTCGATCATGGGTCCCCTACTGTTCTTGATGTATGTGAATGACCTCCCTTCTTATGTGAAACAAGATGTTGAACTGACACTGTTTGCTGATGATACAAGCATAATTATTAATCCAGTAAAAGAAAGTCCGATAGAAAATGATAAAAATAAGGTCTTTGGAAAAGTTATTAATTGGTTTTCCGCAAATGGGCTTGCTCCGAACTTTGAAAAAACACAGTACATCCAATTTTCTGCTCAAAAAGTATAATTCCTTCAATAAACATAACATGTTAAAAGAAGTAAGTAGACAGAGTAGAGCATACTAAGTCTTTGGGTGTACATATAGATGAGAATCTTAATTGGAAAATTCATATTTTGGATCTCCTAGAGCGACTAGGTACAGCCAGTTTTGCAATCAGAATAATTGCTAATTTTGAGGATGTAGAAATTAGTAAGTTAACATACTTTGCATTCTTCCACACTCTGATGTAATATGGAATAATTTTCTGGGGCAACTCAACACTTAGGCAAATGTTATCCACTGCTCAAAAAAAAGTAGTTAGAATAATGTGTGGAGTTCATAGTCGCACATCTTGCAGGCGTCTGTTTAAAAGGTTAGGAATTCTTAGAACTGCTTCACAGTAAATTTACTCAGTAATGAAATTTTTTTTTCAACAACATGGACCAGTTTAAAATCAACAGCGACATTCATGACTACGATACCAGAAAAAAGAAAGACCTACACTATCATTTACTTAACCTATCTTTGGCACAGAAAGGGGTATAATATGCTGCTATAAAACTTTTTGATAAATTACCAGATGAAATAGCATGTCTGACAGAGATCAGAAATGGTTTCAAAAACAAAGTCACATCATACTTACTTGACAACTCCTTCTATACCATGGATGAATTCTTGAATATCAGTACATAAATCTGGAGATATAATATATGCATAACTGAAGAAACTGCAAAAAGGTGGGAATTTAAGGAGATGGGACCTGGATAAACTGAAAGAACCAGAGGTTGTACAGAGTTTTCAAGGAGAGCATAAGGGAACAATTGACAGGAATGGGGGAAAGAAATACAGTAGAAGAAGAATGGGTAGCTTTGAGGGATGAAGTAGTGAAGGCAGCAGAGGATAAAGTAGGTAAAAAGACGAGGGCTAGTAGAAGTCCTTGGGTAAGAGAAGAAATATTGAACTTAATTGATGAAAGGATAAAATATAAAAATGCAGTAAATGAAGCAGGCAAAAAGGAATACAAATGCCTCAAATATGAGATCGACAGGAAGTGCAAAATGGCTAAGCAGGGATGGCTAGAGGACAAATGTAAGGATGTAGAGGCTTGTCTCACCAGGGGTAAGATAGATACTGCCTACAGGAAAATTAAAGAAACCTTTGGAGAAGAGAGAACCACTTGTATGAATATCAAGAGCTCAGATGGAAACTCAGTTCTAAGCAAAGAAGGGAAAGCAGAAAGGTGGAAGGAGTATATAGAGGGTCTATACAAGGGCGATGTACTTGAGGAGAATATTATGGAAATGGAAGAGGATGTAGATGAAATGGGAGATATGATACTGCGTGAAGAGTTTGACAGAGCACTGAGAGACCCGAGTCGAAACAAGGCCCCGGGAGTAGACAACATTCCATTAGAACTACTGACGGCCTTGGGAGAGCCAGTCCTGACAAAACTCTACCATCTGGTGAGCAAGATGTATGAGACAGGCGAAATACCCTCAGACTTCAAGAAGAATATAATAATTCCAATCCCAAAGAAAGCAGGTGTTGACAGATGTGAAAATTACCGAACTATCAGTTTAATAAGTCACGGCTGCAAAATACTACCACGAATTCTTTACAGACGAATGGAAAATCTAGTAGAAGCCGATCTCGAGGAAGATCAGTTTGGATTCCGTAGAAATATAGGAGCACGTGAGGCACTATTGACCCTATGACTTATCTTAGAAGAAAGATTAAGGAAAGGCAAACCTACATTTCTAGCATTTGTAGACTTAGAGAAAGCTTTTGACAATGTTGACTGGAATACTCTCTTTCAAATTCTGAAGGTGGCAGGGGTAAAACAGAGGGAGCGAAAGGCTATTTACAACTAGTACAGAAACCAGATGGCAGTTATAAGAGTCGAGGGACATGAAAGAGAAGCAGTGATTGGGAAGGGAGTGAGACAGGGTTGTAGCCTATCCCCAATGTTATTCAATCTGTATATTGAGCAAGCAGTGAAGGAAACAAAAGAAAAATTCGGAGTAGGTATTAAAATCCATGGAGAAGAAATAAAAACTTTGAGGTTTGCCGATGACATTGTAATTTTGTCGGAGACAGCAAAGGACTTGGAAGAGCAGTTGAACGGAATGGACAGTGTCTTGAAAGGAGGATATAAGATGAACATCAACAAAAGTAAAACGAGGATAATGGAATGTAGTTGAATTAAGTCGGGTGATGCTGAGGGAATTAGATTAGGACATGAGACACTTAAAGTAGTAAAGGAGTTTTGTTATTTGGGGAGCAAAATAACTGATGATGGTCGAAGTAGAGAGGATATAAAATGTAGACTGGCAATGGCAAGGAAAGCATTTCTGAAGAAGAGAAATTTGTTAACATCGAGTATAGATTTAAGTGTCAGGAAGTCGTTTCTGAAAGTATTTGTATGGAGTGTAGCCATGTATGGAAGTGAAACATGGACAATAAATAGTTTGGACAAGAAGAGAATAGAAGCTTTTGAAATGTGGTGCTACAGAAGAATGCTAAAGATTATATGGGTAGATCACATAACTAATGAGGAGGTACTGAATAGAATTGGGGAGAAGAGAAATTTGTGGCACAACTTGACTAGTAGAAGGGATCGGTTGTTAGGACATGTTCTGAGGCATCAAGGGATCACCAATTTAGTATTGGAGGGCAGCGTGGAGGGTAAAAATCGTAGAGGGAGACCAAGAGATGAATACACTAAGCAGATTCAGAAGGATTTAGGTTGCAGTTGTTACTGGGAGATGAAGCAGCTTGCACAGGATAGAGTAGCATGGAGAGCTGCATCAAACCAGTCTCAGGACTGAAGACCACAACAACAAACAACAATATATATGCATTTTGTGTCATTTAAGGGAATGGGATAGATAATAGAAATATTTATGTATAACACTATAATGTAAAAAAACTTGTTTCCTGATCGCATTTCTTGTGCATGTGACACGTTTCACATCATAACGGTTTTTCCGTGCTATTGATCAATGGAACACGTAACTAAATAAATAACTCTCTACTATATGGTGAGTTACATCATTTCATAATATTATCATGAGAGGCTTTCACACGCCAATGTAATTCCAATCCTTCAACAATGGGGATGGTTGAGTGGGATCATTTTTGAGCAAGACTGTTCTCCTTCACACATTGCACAGCCACTGAAGCGGCTGCTGCAGAGGCATTTCGTAAATGCTAGAATCATCAGCCATCATTTCCCTACAGTCTGGTTGCCCAAGTCACCTGTTCTTAATCCGTTTGGCTTGTGGCTGCGGGATTATCTGAAAGATGTCATGTTCAGTTCTCCAATTACGAATGTAGCTGAACTGAACACACACATTGCACAATACATTCTGAATGTGACACCTGAGACACTCTGATCTGTTGTGGAATAAGCTGTTTCTTGATTTAAACTCATGGCAGAAAATGGCGGACAGCATACTGAACATGTCTTGTGCCTGTCTCACAAGAGTTAGAGAGCAATGTCATTTCTGCATTTTATGCAGTTTTTGGCGCCAGGACAATTAAAAAATAATTTTTCCCATCTGATTTGGTATGAGCTTGCTGTGGTGAGTTGGCTCACCTAACCAACAGTGTCACAACCACTGACTGCCAGACTTGTGCAGTCATGCAGACTGAACATTATGGATGCTGCAATGTGCAACTCAAACCACAGCCACTGTGTTGCCATTCATCTGTCATTTGTAGCTGATCCCACTGAAATTCAGACACTTACAGCACCATCTATTGGCAAAATTTTCTTCTTCTTGTTTTTCTCTGACATTTCTCCCTGTGTCTGTAATATGCTGTTCAAATTTGACATCATTTTGAACAGTGGTTCTCTTTCTTTTGAAACTGGAACTTTAGTTATGGACACCCTGTAGATAAATGTATCACTTGAAAAACTATGAGGTTACTATTTGTAGTCTAATAGGACAATAATTTAGAACACTAGCAATAAGTTTGACAACACACTTCAGGTTTTCCTGTATTTCACAGTACTTCTACACCTATTGAGTACTCCATTCAAGATTAAACACTGAACCCTCTCTACAAGGAAATCTCCATAACAGTCACAAATTGCACTTGATCCCTCATTTGGTTGTCCTTTCATTGGTAAACATTGTTGTGCTACTGAGTCAAATGCTATTTGGAAATTCAACTGCATCCAAATGCTTGCCTTCATCCACGCCTATCAGAATGTCAATGTGAGAAAAGCATGAATTGGGATTCATGTCACTAGTGTTTTTGAAATCCATGCTATTTGGCATAGAGGAAGACATCTAATCCCTACTTAAATCTGAGTTCATAATGAAAAAAATAAATAAATAAATAAAAATAAATAAAAAAAATACGAACATGTATAAGCTACTACAAACAGCAAAGTGAACGCATTATTGTAGCCAAGATAGACATGAAGCCCACAGCTACCACAGTAGTATAAATCTATATGCCAACTAGCTCCAAAGATGATGAAGAGATTGAAGAAATGTATGATGACATAAAAGAAATTATTCAGATAGTTAACGAAGATGAAAATTTAATAATTGCAGGGGACTGGAATTTGATAGTAGGAAAAGGAAGAGAAGGAAAAGTAACAGATGAATATGGTGGTGGTGGTGGTGGTTAGTGTTTAACGTCCCGTCGACAACGAGGTCATTAGAGACGGAGCGCAAGCTCGGTTTAGGGAAGGATTGGGAAGGAAATCGGCCGTGCCCTTTCAAAGGAACCATCCCGGCATTTGCCTGAAACGATTTAGGGAAATCACGGAAAACCTAAATCAGGATGGCCGGAGATGGGATTGAACTGTCGTCCTCCCGAATAGAGATGAATATGGACTGGAGGTAAGGAATGAAAGAGGAAGCCACCTGGTAGAATTTTGCACAGAGAATAACATGGTTTAAAAATAAGGAAGCAAGGTTGTATACATGAGAGAGACCTGAAGACACTGGATAGTTTCAGATTGATTATATAATGGTAAGACAGAGATTTAGGAACCAGGTTTTAAATTGTAAGAAATTTCCACTAGTGAATTTGGACTCTGACTACAGTTTAATGGTTATGAACTGTAGATTAAAACTCAAGAAACTGCAAAAAGGCAGGGAATTAAGGAGATGGGACCTGGATAAACTGAAAGAACCAGAGGTTGTAGAGAGTTTTAGAGGGAGCATTAGGCAACAACTGAGTAGACCAGGGGGAAGGAATACAGTATAAGAAGAATGGGCAGCTTTGAGAGATGAAATAGTGAAGGCAGCAGAGGATCAAGTAGGTAAAAAGATGAGGGCTAGTACATATCCTTGGGTAACAGAAGAGATATTGAATTTAATTGATGAAAGGAGAAAATATAAAACTGCAGTAAATGAAGCAGGCAAAAAGGAATAGAAACATCTCAAAAATGAGATTGACAGGAAGTGCAAAATGGCTAAGCAGGGATGACTACAGGACAAATGTAAGGATGTAGGGGCATATATCACTAGAAGTAACACAGGTACGCCTGCTGGAAAATTAAGGTGACCTTTGGAGAAAAGAGAACCACTTGTACGAATATCAAGAGTGCAGATGGAAAACCAGTTCTAAGCAAAGAAGGGAAGGCAGAAAGGTGGAAGGAGTATATAGGGGGCCTATACAAGGGCAATGTATGTACTTGAGGGCAATATTATGGAAATGGAAGAGGACGTAGATGAAGACGAAATGGGAGATATGGTACTGCATAAAGAGTTTGACAGAGCACTGAGAGACCTGAGTCGAAACAAGGCCCCAGGAGTAGACAACATTCCATTAGAATAATTGATAGCCTTGGGAGAGCCAGCTCTGACAAAATTCTACCATCTGGTGAGCATCATGAATGAGCCATGCGAATTACCCTCAGACTTCAAGAAGAATACAGTAATTACAATCCTAAAGAAAGCAAGTGTTGACAGGTGTGAAAATTACCAAACCACAGTTTAATAAGTCACGGCTGCAAAATACTAACACGAATTCTCTACAGGCAAGTGGAAAAACTGGAAGAAGCTAACATCGGAGAAGATCACTTTGGATTCTATAGAAATGTTGGAACACGTGAGGCTATACTGAGCCTATGATTTATCTTAGAAGATAGATTAAGGAAAGGCAAACCTACATTTGTAGTATCTGTAGATTTAGAGAAAGCTTTTGACAATGGTGACTGGAATACGAGTGATAGGCTATTTACAATTTGGACAGAAACCAGATTGCAGTTATAAGAGTCAAGGGGTGCAAAAGGGAAGCAGTGGTTGAGAAGAGAGTGAGACAGGGGGTTCTAGCATATCCTTAACATTATTCAATATGTATACTGAGCAAGTGGTAAGGGATACAAAAGAAAAATTTGGAGTAGGAATTAAAATCCAGGGAGAAGAAATAAAAATCTTGAGGTTTGCCGTGACATTGTAATTCTGTCAGACAGAGCAAAGGACTTGAAAGAGCAGTTGAATGGAGTGGACAGTGTCTTGAAAGGAGGATATAAGAAACATCAACAAAAGCAAAATGAGGATAATGGAATGTAGTCAAATTAAAATGCTGAGAGAATTAGATTAGGAAATGAGACATTTAAAGTACTAGGTGAGTTTTATTATTCGGGCAGCAAAAGAACTGACGATGGTCTCGAAGTAGAGAGGATATAAAATGTAGACTGGCAACGACAAGGAAAACATTTCTGAAGAAGAGGAATCTGTTAACATCGAGTATAGATTCAGTGTCACGAAATCTTTTCTGAAAGTATTTGTATGGATTATAATCATGTATGAAAGTGAAACATGGACAATAAAAAGTTCCGCCAAGAACAGAATAGAAGCTTTTGAAATCTGGTGCTACAGAAGAATGCTGAATATTAGATGGGTAGATCACGTAGCTAATGAGGAGGCACTCAACAGAATTTCTTTTGGGCAGGGAGGGGGGGGGGGGGGGCGGGAATGAATTTGTGGCATAACTTGACTAGAAGGGATGGGTTGGTAGAACATGTTCTGAGGGATCAAGGGATCATCAATTTAGTATTGTGGGGAAATGTGGAGAGGAGACCAAAATACGAATACACTAGGCAGATTCAGAAAGATGTAGGTTGCAGTAGTTACTCAGAGATGTAGAGGCTTACACAGGATACAGTAGCACGGAAAGCTGCATTGAACCAGTCTTTGGACCGAAGACCACCAGAACAACAACAACATGTTTTAATACTCTACACAGTGTAAACGCCTTTGGTGATGTTACAGTGGAAACCACTGTGGGGGCAACATTATTGTCATCTGTAGCACAACAGCCCAGAGGGTGCTTGTTGCAACGATGTGATGTGACAAATTCTGCATAAAGTCAGCCCAGGGTTAACCTGAATGATACTGCAGACAGGTTAGAATTTTGGCAATGGAAAAAGTGTTCCCATAAGTCTTATGAAAACTGGGCTGCTGATCTACATAGGTTAAGTAGGAGTTGCTTTGTATGTTTGTGAGGACAAAGCTACACCGACACTAATCAGAAATATTATAATGCATCTTACTTCCAACTCAGAAGTGAAAAACCACACAATGAGGAAATATGATCCATTTCTGATGAAATTTTACCAATATCTTAAGAATTTTGAAGCAAGAAACATAGCATAATTTCTCAAATTTTTAGCTCGAATGGATCGACTCTTGTTTTGCTGTGAGGGCTTGGATTTTTCATTTATTAACTACAAACATGATGTGGAAAAGATTTTATATTTTTTCAACTAAATTTCAATGCCTATTTTATATAAGTTCTTTTTTGGTTAACATTTTTCACTTTCAACAACTACTGCCTCACAACTCGCAATTGCGCCGACTTCAACCGACTTGAACTAACTCGCACCAACTGCTTTGCCCGAAAAATAGCTCTTATATACATTCATGAAAAAGTGCAACTATTTTTATACTATAGTGATTCCAGTTTTCAATAATTTAATATGCAAACAAGTTTGTGCATATTAATTAGTGGATTACATATTCAGCAGGAATTAATAACAAACAGAGTTTAAGGAAATTGCATTGTGAAGCAAAAGTCTTTCTATGTAATTTTGTGAAAATAGATTCCTTTAACAACTAATATACAAATATGTAAGATTTCATCAACCATTCTCATTACCTACAATAGCACTAACTGTATCAAATCCATATCATTTTCTACAAATAAAGGTGTTTCATTTCATGCTGTCGGCCATGATAGCTGAATGGTCAGCATGACAGACTGTTGTCCTAAGGGGCCCGGGTTCGATTCCCGGCTGTGTCGGGGATTTTCTCCACTCAGGGACTGGGTGTTGTGTCATCTTCATCATAGTTTCATCCCCATCTAGTGTGCAGGTTACCCAATATGGCGTCGAATGTAATAAGATTTGCACCAAAGGGGCCGGACCTGCCCCGTAAGGGGCCTTCCGGCCAATGACGCCAAACGCTCATTTCCATTTCCATTTCACGCTGAATACTATAAATTTTACATATGTTTATGCAATGATCACATCATTCCATCATCTTATGAAAATTGTTAATATATTTATTATTATTTCCAGTTTCATTATACAATTATTAGTGTAACTTGAAAATGACATAACAGTGAATATATGTTCCTGTAAGAAAGTGTCAGGATGTATAGTGAAATGACATATCACGAACTTCAATTACACAAGGTGATCACAAACAGCCTGACAAGCTTGTAAGGGTGTTGCTGTGGAGATTGTGCTAGGATGTGGTTGTTAGGAAAAAATTCAATATATTGTGCCCTTTCTGAGTTATTTAATATTGAAGTTAGTCAATCAAGTCATGCATGCACTAATGCAAGCACTTCCACGCACAACTGAGAGATATTTGTGGGTCTTTGAGGTGCCACTAGTTCAAATGCTCATTATCAGTTAAAATGTGCCTATTTCAGAGGTGATAAATTTAAGGGTGAGCAAAAGCTATGTTTGTTCTGTTTGAGGAAATCAAACAAAGAACAAGTTTGGCAACACTGTCTCTGGCAGGCTTCTTGAGTCTGCAGGCACAGTGACTTGATCAGCTAGCTTCAACACTAAATAACTTGAAAACACTGCAACATACTGAATTCTTTTCTTAACAATTATTTGACAGCACAACTTCCCCAGCAACACCCTTACAAACTCTTCAGACTGTTTCTGATGAAACCACGTGCGTAAAATGGAGATGCTGAGTTGCAGACAGGCACGACCAAAAGCCTACTAAACAACACACACACACACACACACACACACACACACACACACACACACACACACACACACACACACACACACACACACACACACACACACTTGATCCAATGTCTCTGGCCGCTGAGGCCACAGTCTTTTTGTTGTGCCTGTGTGAGATACAACATCTCTGTTATATGGTGAGTAGCAATCTACCATTTTTGTAGTACTGTAATTATTCCATCCTGGATTTTCTATCATTAGTCTTCATCTTTAACTGCAAACACTTTTGGTTGGGCTTTACCATGACCATTATTGATATTGAATAAAACAACATATTTACAGTTATCACTGTTTATTTGTTTCCACAATGTGTTTCGAAAATTTAAAACCCCATCAACAGGTAGATTTATATGGATTAATGTGGCTTGTATGTGCTATGTTACAACTTCCAAGTAAACTAAGCACTGTCTAACAGAGGAAAAAACACTATTTCAATACATAGCCTGTATTTCTGTGGAGGTCTTTGACCAAAAGTATGAATGAAAATACAAGTGTGAAAGTAAACTGAATGAAATAAAAATATCTCCATTTATCATAGGCAAAAGAGATGATAATATAGGACTGGCTCACGCTGTTTTCTTTGCTGTTAATACACTTCAAGTACGTCTAGTTTTGTGCCTTTAGCCTGGATATGTAGAATGCTGATAAATGTGTTGCTGAGATGGTGATTTGTGTCATGGATGCAGGTGGCTATTGGTAAAGTTTGTTATTACTTTCTTTCCTAGTGCTGCTGTGTGTTCCTTGAATATAATCTCAAATGACTTACCTGACTGACCTATGTAGAAAAATCACAGTCCAAACATTCAATTTGCACCTCTATGGTGTAGTGGGTTTCTTATGTTGCTCTTGTGAGGTAATTCCTGATCAGCCTTGGTGTCTGTTGTCTGTGGTGCAAGATATATTTATGCCTTTGCATTTGAAAACTTTGGAAACCTGATTTGAAATGTTACCCAGGAACCAGGTTGTGTGGAAGATCTTATTCTTTGGGTATTTTCTGTGTTGTGATTGTTCATCATTACTGTGCGTTTCAATGTGTCTACCATGAAGCCACTGTAGCCATTTGCAATGGCTGTTTATTTTATTATTTCCATTCCTTGCTTGTATTTAACTTTAGAGAGTGTAGTTGGCTGTTCCTGTTGACCATATACCAGAATGCTGACATTTTGTGAGCTTTGCGATGACAAGAGGTGTTGTGGATGGTACTGTTTATTTATTTATTTTATTATCCGTCTTAAGGCATTAAAAATCCAATTGGTGTCATCATTTGTGTACATATACAGTTTACATAACTAACAGAAATGGTGTAATATATTGGTAGTTTTCTGATAAATTTAAAACTGGTGTCTATTATTTGTTACTTAAATGGTCATCAACTTGCTGCTCAAATGTGAATGCTATATTTTCAATGAGCTGCTGAAGAATAAGGTTAACACACCTATACCATCTTTTGTGTCAGATAGACTGTCAGAGACAGAGCACCTCGTGTTCCTGCTGCTAATACAGCGAGTACAACATTCATTTGTTATATATTTTTATGAGCTTCCAACATGAGTGACTTATTTACTGATACCTGTGTAGTTACTAGATTATTTTTGTAATTTATTGTATGTTTGAATTCTTACTAGGGACAAGCTAGTGTAGTGTACAGCACCGCCATATTATCGACCCTTGTATCGTATAGGCTTTTGATTGTTTTGGTTAGTGAAGCTCAGTGTCGTTTTGACCATTAGTGAGAGAGCACTTTGAATTCCTGCTGCCAGTAAGCTAAGAACACCAATCATTTGTTACATACACTATGAGATCAGAAGTATCCGAACACCCCCAAAAACATATGTTGTTCATGTTAGGTGCATTGTGCTGCCACCTACTGCCAGATACTCCATATCAGTGACCTCAGTAGTCATTACACATCTTGAGAGAACAGAATGTGGTGCTCCGTGGAACTCATGGACTTCACTTACGTCATACGTCTGTATTTGAGCTTTCCACACTCCTAAACATCCCTAGGTCCACTGTTTCTGAAGTAATAGTGACGTGGAAACGTGAAGGGACATGTACAGCACAAAAGCGTCTGTTGACTGACAGAGACCGCCAAAAGTGGAAGAGGGTCATAGTGTGTAATAGGCAGACATCTACCAGATGTACCGGTATGAAATGAGTGTTAAGATACAAATGTGTCGATAGGGAACATTTGTTGTGAACAAGCCTTAATTTTTTGTTTCTTTGGTTGGTATGACATCTGTCAAAGATATTTAGTATACATCAAGTCATGGAACAAACAACATCATATGTTTTCATCGTGTTAACAATGTCAAATTTTTGTACCAGAAACTGATGATTTGCGGAACGCATTAATTTTTTTATTTTTATTTGGAAAAAAAAAAAAAAAGTGCTGCAGAGTCACATCGAATGCTTGTCGAGGCATATGGTGATCATGCTCTATCAGAAGCAACATGCAAAAGATGGTTTCAACGGTTCAGAAATAATGATTTTGACGTAAGAAATGAAGAACGTGAAAGACCACCAAAAAAAAAAAAGTTCGAAGACGCCGAATTGCAAGCAATATTGGATGAAGATGATACTTTGAGTCAGAAGCAAATGGCAGCAATGCTAAATGTTGCACAACAAACAATTTCTGACCATTTGAAAGCTATGGGAAAGATCCAAAAGTGTGTAAAATGTGTGCTACATGAATTGAATGAAAGATAGATGGAAAACCGAAAAAAAACATTTGTCAAATTTTGTTTCAAACACAAGAAAGAAAATAAATGTTGCATCGAATTGCTACTGGCGATGAAAAATGGATTTATTTTAATAATCCTAAACGGGAAAAATCATGGGTTAATCCAGGACAACCATCAACATCGATTGCAAAACCAGATTGATTCGGAAAGAAGACAATGCTCTGTGTTTGGTGGGATCAGACAGGTGTGGTGTATCATGAGTTTTTAAAACCCGGTGAAACTGTGAATACTAATCGCTACAGACAACAAATGATCAATTTGAACTATGCATTGATCGAAAAAAGACCAGACTGGGCCAGAAGACATGGCAAAGTAATTTTTTTACACGACAATGCACCTGTACACAAAGCAAAACTGGTTCAGGATACAATCAAAACACTTGGCTGGGAGCTGCTACTCCACCCACCGTATTCACCAAACTTGGCCCCTTCCGACTACCATTTGTTTTCATCAATGGGACACGCATTGGCTGAAGAACACTTCAATTCCTACGAAGAAGTCGAAAATTGGGTGTCTGACTGGTTTGCTTCAAAAGACGAACGTTGCTATTGGCCTGGTGTCCACAAATTGCCAGAAAGGTGGTCAAAATGTACAGAAAGCAATGGTCAGTACTTTGAATAAAATGTTTTTACTTTTCAATTCAAAATTAGTGTTTCATTTTCTCAAAAAAATGCTCATTTCATACCGGTACACCTAGTATCTAGACCATCACACAGCAATTCCAAACTGCATCAGGATCCACTTCAAGTACTATGATAGTTAGGTGGGAGGTGAGAAAACTTTGATTTCATGGTCGAGCAGTTGCTCGTAAGCCACACCTCATGCCAGTAAACGCCAAAAAACGCCTCACTTGGTGTAAGGAGCGTAAACAATGGGCAACTGAACAGTGGAAAAACGTTGTGTGGGGTGACGAAGCACAGTACACAATGTGGGGATCTGATGGCAGGTTGTGGGTATAGCGAATGCCTGGTGAACGTCATCTGCCAGCGTGTGTAGTGCCAATATTAAAATCAGGAGGCGGTGGTGTCATTGTGTGGTCATGTTTTTCATGGAGGGGGCTTGCACCCTTTGTTGTTTTGCATGGCACTATCACAGCATTGGTCTACGTTGATCTTTTAAGCAGCCTCTAGCTTCCCACTGTTGAAGGGCAATTCGGGAATGGCAACTGCATCTTTCAACACAATCGAGCTCCTTTTCATAATGCACGGCTTGTGGTGGAGTGGTTACACAACAATAAAATCCATGTTATGGACTGGCCTGGACAGAGTCCTGACCTGAGTCCTATAGAACATCTTTGGGATGTTTTGGAATGCTGACTTTGTGCCAGGCCTCACTGACCGACATTGATACCTCTCCTCAGTGCAGCACTCCATGACGAATGGGCTGCCATTCCCCAAGAAACCTTCCAGCACCTGACTGAACGTATGCCTGCGAGATTGGAAGCTGTCATCAAAGCTAAGGGTAGGCCAACACTGTATTGAATTCCAGCATTACCAATGGAGGGCGCTACGAATTTGTCATTTTCAGCCAAGTGTCTGGATACTTTTTATCGCATAGTGTGTTTTTACGAGCTTCAAACAGGAGCAAATGCAGTAATGGATAGGAACCGTGATTGTTGTATACAGACGTGAGGTGAGTTGGCAACCCTTCGCTCACAGCTCCAGGCTGTGTTGGCTTCCGTCACACAGCTTGAGGCTGCTGCCAAGGGGCATCACTGTGAGGGGTTGGACAAGGGGATATGAGGGACGTTGAGCACATCCCACGTGTCCCCCGATTGGTCCACTGCTGTGGCCACCCCAGGTACTGCCTGAACTGAGGTTGACCCCTCACCCATGGTTGTGTGGGAGATCATTCCAAAGTCTGGCATGCAGCGAAAAACTTTCCAAGGGCCTCCCTGGTTCGTTTGACGATCAGGTTTCGGGCGTTATCTGTGGCTGATGATGTCTCTAAGCCGGATGCAGTCATCCACACTGTTCCAGAGCAAGCTTCTTCAGCTTTCGAGGACTGGGCATTCACAGAGGTTGGGTTTGCTGGTAGTTGGGAGCTCCAAAATTACGCAGGTATTGGGGCCCATTAGGAACATAGCTGCCAAGGAGAGGAAGGAAGCCAGTGTGCACTATGTGTGGATAACGGAGGGAGTCATTCCAGATGTGGAAAGGCTGCTTCTGAATGCAGTACAAGGTGCAGCCAACTGCAGGTGGTTATGTCTATACCGATGACGTGTGTCACTTTGGATCGGAGGAGATTCTCTCTGGTTTTGGGCAGATAGCGGAAATGATAAAGACTGCCAGTCTTGCTTGCGAGATTAAAGCAGAGCTCACCATCTGCAGCATCGTCGATAGAACTGACTGAGGTCTTTTGGTGCAGAGCCAAGTGGAGAGTCTGAATCAGAGGCTTAGGCAGTTCTGTGACCGTATAGGCTGCAGATTCCTTGACTTGGGCCATTGGGTGGTGGGTTTTTGGAATCCACTTAATAGGTCAGCACTCCACTACACACAGGAATTGGCTACACTATGGAAGGGACTGGGCGTTTTTTTTTTTTTAGGTTAGAGGGTCACAGGAAATCACAGAAAGGGCATCTGTCTAAAAGGGGGCAGGTAAAACACAGTAATTTAGTTGTAGAAACGATTGGTATTGTAGTTGTAAAGTGTCATAGCTCTGTTAGGAAAGAACCACAGCTCTAAGCCCAAAAAGAAAGTGCTGAAGCTCAAATAGTTATAGGTACAGAAAGCTGGCTAAAGACAGAAATAAGTTCAGCCTAAATGTTTTCAAACGATCTAACATTGTTCAAAAAGGATAGATTAAATTCAGTTGGTGGTGTAGAATTTATTGCTGTCAGAAGTAGCTTGCCTTGTACTGAAATTGAAGTAGACAGTTTCTGTGAAATAGTATGGGTAGAGGTTATACTTGACAATCGGACTAAACTATTAATTGGATCATTTTACCAAGCCCCTGACTCGGAAGATATAGTTGCTGAGCAGTTCAAAGAAAACTTGAGTCTCATTTCAAATAGGTACCCCACTCATACAATTATATCAGTGGTGACTTCAATTTACCCTTGATATGCAGGGAAAATTATACGTTTTAAGCCGGTGGTAGGCATAAAACGTCATCCGAAATTGTACAGAATGCTTTCTCAGAAAATTATTTTGAACAATTAGTTCATGAGCCCCTCGAAGCATAAATGATTGCGAAAGCATACTTGACCTCTTAGCAACAAATAATCCTGGACAAATACTGTGTATCGTGACGAATACAGGGATTAGTGACCACATGGCAGTTGCTGCTACGCTGAATACCGTAACACCTACAACCACCAAAAGAAACGCAAAGTGTGTCTATTTAAAACACTTATTAAAATGCTCCTAAGGCCATTTAAGAGACATTATTCACTCCTTCTGATCTCATCATATAAGCGTAGAAAAGTTGTGGAATGATTTAAAAGACATAGTATCGACAGCAGTTGAGAGATATATACCATATAAATTAAAAAGTGATGGTACTGATCCCCCATGGTACACAAAATGGGTCAGATCGCTGTTGCAGAAGCAGCAAAAAAGCATGTCGAATTTAAAAGAATGGAAAATCCCCAAGACTGCCAAAGTTTTGCAGAAGTTTGAAATATAGCATGTACTTCAATGCGAAATTCTTTTAATAATTTCCACAATGAAACTCTGTCTCGAAATCTGGCAGAAAACCCAAAGAGATTCTGATCATACATAGAGCACGCCAGTGGCAAGACACTATTAATACCTTCACAGCGCGATAACAGCGGTGAAGTTACTGATGGCAGTGCCACTAAAGCAGATTTGTAAAACATGGTTTTCCGAAACTCCTTCACCAAAGAACACAAAATAAATATTTCTGTATTCCAATCGAGACCAACTGCCAAGATGAGAAACACAGAAGTAGATATCCTTGGTGTCACAAAGCAGCTTAAATCACTTAATAAAGGCAAGGCTTTATAGTCCTTCAAGAATTCCCATGTAAATTCTAGAACCACTTGTCCTTCTACCATATCGAACAGACGGTATTCTAAATATAAGTGGGAGAGTGGAAGCTTATCTACTACGCCATCTGTTTCTGTATGCAGGTTGGAAGTTTGTTATGAGAAGACTGTAAGAGTGGCAGTCCACTGACAACAGCAAGTGCTTGCCGCTAGCGCCACAGACACTGTGTGAAAGAACACAGAGTAATTATAGGCTATTCTTTACTGTGTTAGTGAATGAGATCATTGTAGAAAGACAAACGAACAATTGATTATAGACTTTTCTCTTACTTCATGTCTTAGCCCTGTACGAGGCAAGATGTATGTGATGTCCATAAATCATTTGCTTGTTAGACCAGTGTTATTATAAATATGTTTAATAGAAGCTAATGTTTGATGCCTTGCATAAGTTGTCTGTGAAAGTTGAAAATATTCCAACTGTACACAGAGTGTAACAAATCAATTTCTCTTTATACATTTTAGCCTGAAATATAGTAAACTTTATACAAAATCAAATGAAATTCTTTTATTGAAACAGCTGAGACAATTTTAACCTATACACGATTCGGAAATACTTCTATGGTACCACCATTTCTATAACGAAAGGTGTTGCTAGATGAGGGTGCTCCATTACAACCTCCTGGATCCCTACTTGTCACTGTTGACGTCACTTCCATGTACACCAACATCCCTCATGCCCATGATCTACCTCTCCCAATGTCCTTCACACTCCAAACCCACTATGTCGGTTGTTCCTCATACACTTCCTAACTGTGTCCTTCCTTTGAAGGGAAAGTATACAGACAAAGACCGCGACACAGCCATGGACATCCACATGGCAACCTCCTATGCCAGCCTGTTTATGGGTCATCTAGAGGAACCTTCTTAGACTCCCACACCCCCTGTCTGGTTCAAATTCATTGAAAATATCTGCATGATGTGAACTCAAGGCCAAGATACCCTGTCCTCACTCCTTCCAACTTCAACACCTTCTCTCCCATCTGTTTCACAAGATTCTCCTCAACCCAGTGTGCTTCCTTTCTGGATGTTGACCCCCTCCTCCCCGATGCCTCCATCCACACGTCTGTCCGCATTAAACCCACCAACAACCAACAGTACCCGCGTTTCAACAGCTGCCATTCCTTCCATACCAAAAAATCCCTCCAATACAGCCTGGCCACCTAGGGATGGTGTATCTGCAATGACATGAATTCCCTTGCCCAGTATGCTGATGGTCTCACAAAGGCCTTCATGAACAGGCACTATCCCACAGACCTAGCCCTTCTCATGCCATATCCCCCCACAAACGCCCTTCTCCCCCAACCACCCTAAGAACCAGCTACACAGATTTGTCCTGGACTGGAATAACTGAACCACATCTTTGTCAGGAGTTTGATTGTTTATCATCATGCCCTGATCAGGAGAACATCCTTGCCACACCTCCTAAAGTGATGTTCTGTTACCCAGCCAACCTCCCCATCATCCTAATCAATTTCTTTGCTATTCCCAATCCCTTCCCCTTGCCACAGGGATAAAATTCCCTAGGAAGAGCCACATGTAAGACCTGTCCAATCCATCCATCAAGCACTTCCTATTCCATTGCTGTCATAGGCTTATCCTATTCCGTCAGAGCCAGGGTCACCAGTGAAAGCATTCATGTCGTGTACCAGCTCTACTGCAATCATTGCATGGCTTTTTATAAAACGGGCATGCAAATAAAACCCAGTCACAAGTGTAAAGTAATGTTAATGATGTTATTAACTCCAAAATGTGGTTATACACAGTACACACACTCAAAAATAGTTGCCAAAACTGTTGGAACATTTATCCCATTGTGACACTAGTTGGTTGATTCCATCTTTGAAGATGACGATAGGCTGCTCTCGGATCCAGGCCTGGACCCACACACTTTGTCGTTCGTTGTGAATCGATGTCTGCAAATAGCTTGTTTTAGAGGTCCAAACACATTAATGTCACACGGGGAAAGGTCAGAACTTAGTAGGGTGAATGTTCTAGCATTTCCCACTGAAACTGCTGCAATGTCGTCTTCACCACATTTTTCTAAACTTCAAGTGTTGATGCATTATGGTGGGGCAGTACCCACACTAATACCCAGTAACCAATGGATCTCGTCCATGGTGATTCTGCACTTGTCCAAGACTAAAGCATTTCCTTCACAACCATTTCTGGTGTGATGACATGATAAGCCTGTCCACAATGATCATTGGAATTATTCCTCTTTTAGAAATATTGGAAATTATGAAATATCTGGCATATTTAAAATTCATATTATTAATTGCACAATCTAATGCTAATTATTAAATTTATTTCTGGATTCATTTATAAAATAATGTTATATCTTGGTGATGATTCTTCCTTCGTCGAGAAAGTTTGTAAAATCTTTTGCTTTGTAAACCGTTTGGAATATTGTGAATACCGCAGAATGTAAGTAGTAGTGGGCATGCCTCTGATGGGAATGGACATGTTTTTGTGATTGACACTAACTATGTAGTTTGTGGTGTTATAGAAATGAAAATTGTAAAGTCAGTGTGATATTGAAGAATGTGACACAAAATAAAATTCAAGAGTAAAACAGGCAAATCTTCAAACATTATTCACATCAACAGGAACCTATAAAATCAAAATTTCAGCCTCATGAATGTACTCCTAGACGTGAGAACTGCAGTCACCAACAAGAGAAAATGAAGATAAGTAAAAAGTTTTTTCTTTTATATATCTTACGGCTCTCGAAGCTTTCGAAATTTTTAGAGATGGAGAAACTTAATGGTGATGCGTGGGAGGGTATGATTACAAGATGTAGGGGTGGTGATGGTGGAGAGTTGGTGAAGTGGTTAGTATATTTGATGTGGGAAGCTAGATTTTAGGCAACTGGTTGGAGGTGTTGGTCAATGGAGGCCAACATTCTTTCAGTGGGAGTACAATAACCAGCTACAATAGGATGTCCAGGATCGTGGGGTTGTGGATTTTTGGGGACTTATGGAAGGTGTGTGTGGGGGGGGGGGGGAGGGGGAAGAGGGAAATGGATTCACGGGAGAGGTTCTGGGAAGGCCCTAAAGACTTCAAAAATGGTTCAAATGGCTCTGAGCACTATGGGACTTAACATCTGTAGTCATTAGTCCCCTAGAACTTAGAACTACTTAAACCTAACTAACCTAAGGACAGCACACACATCCATGCCCGAGGCAGGATTCGAACCTGCAACCATAGCTGTCGCGCGGTTCCGGACTGAGCGCCTAGAACCGCTAGACCACCGCGGCCGGCCTAAAGACTTCAAGCACGGCTTGGGGGTAATGTTGAACTAATGGGATGGGCTGAGCTTGTAGGTGGAGGAGTGAGATAATTGGCAGAGGCCTTCCGTTTGGTAGTCACTGCAATTCATAATGCTAGTGGTAGAACCTTTGTCTGCAGGTAGCATAATTAGGTCAGGATCTATTCTGAGGCTGTGCTGGCTGTCCTTTCTTATGCTGAAAGATTGGTGTTCTTAGGAAGAGTCCTGGGAAAGGACAGTGAGGCCAAGATCGAGGTAAGGAATTTCTGGAAGGTAACTGGGGGGAGGGGGGGGGCAGAGAAGGGGTTTGATGGGAGGATCATGTTGGATGGTGGTGTGGACTGGGAAAGGCAGGGTTCAATGTTGGGAGTAGGTTGACTTTTATTGGAGGGATTGGTGGTAAAAAAAGTGTTTCCATTGCAGGGATCAGCAGAAAGAGAGTAGATCTTTGACAACTCCAACAGAGTTAAATTTGGGTTTAGGGCTGAAGGTAAGGCCTTTGGATAGGACTGAAACTTCTGTGGGGCTGAGGAGTTTTATAGTAAAGTTAACAACACTGTTCCGGGATTTTTTCAGCTCCGGATTTAGTGGAGCATTGGTGAGGAGTTTTGAGGAATGTGGAAAGTTGATAAGGTTATTTAGGAAGAGTCTGGGTACTGAGAGGTTGATGAGGAAGAACAGTGTGGGTAGGACAGGAGCTAGATAGTGGTGCCCCAAGGTGCAGTACAATGTCAGCAGATTGGGTGACTCATGGAGGGGGTGTCTAGAATGGTCTTCCAGGTGCTGGAGAGCAAGGGATTATATTTCAGAGAAGTGATGCATGTAGTAGGGATTGCACAGTACCAGAATTTTGTGGAGGGAGCAGAAGTGGTTTCGGGATGTGTGTGCAATGGTGATGGCATTTTGCAGGTTTGTGATGAAAACGGACTGGTGGAATCATGGCAGGTGAAGTCTATTGTGAAAGGACGGGGTGTGATCCAGAGAAAGGAATTTTAGTGGTTAGGCCATTGGTGGGGAGGGTGGGGGGCATTTCATGGTTTAGGCAGCATTAAGGAACAGGATGTGCGGCTGGGATTTAGCCAGGGAAAGGGATACATTTTGCAACTCATGCAAAAAGATGCAGTAGGGATCCCTTGTGGCAAGAATGCCATTGGGGAAATGGGAAATGACATAGGAAATGGGCAAATGAAGGCATTCTGTGTTTGTGAGGGGTGCTGGATAACAGAAACAGAGGCATAAAATATGTACAGACACACAAACGTAAGTAAATAATGCACAAATAAGTGAAAATTCATTAAAATAGATGCAAACAAATAAGTAAAAAATGTGCAAAAACATGGGACGAAAGAATGGAATGGGTGAGGTATGGTAATATGTGTGTGATGGGATAAAGAGAGAGAGCGAGAGAGAGAGAGAGAGAGAGAGAGAGAGAGAGAGAGAGAGAGAGAGAGGACACGTTTAGGATCAGTTAGGTCATGGTTCACAAGTTCATGTGGCACAGATAGGGTGGAAAATAGCACCCAAAAATATGCAAGGATGAGGGAGAAAAAGGATCAGTTAGGTCATGGTTCACAAGTTCATGTGGCACAGATAGGGTGGAAAATAGCACCCAAAAATATGCAAGGATGAGGGAGAAAATGTGATCAATAGGAATAATTATGATTGTTATCGGGAAAAATTTGGGGCATGAGAAGCTGCACCAACAATCCACACAGTAATGCAGCCATGTGCTGTGTGCAGACGAGACCACTGATACATTGTGGCATTGTGACTAGGATGTCAGAGCCTGAGTGGTTTGGAAGGTGACAGGAGGGGGGGGGGGGAATAACCACAGGAAAGGAGAGAAAGAACAACCACTGCATAAAGTAATGCTTTAGAGAATATTAACAGAGGAAAACATTACACACTTGTGGGATAGAATAAAGGCCATTAGGTAAAATCACACAATGGAAAGTAGAGTTCAGAATATAAACAATTTGCAGAAAGGACAGATTACCACTCACTGCAACAAGCACTGTTTCTTTGTGACTGTCTACAACTAAACAAGTCACTTTAGCAGTGAGTAGTTATCTACCCTTTTCATAATATTACTGATATTCTAACCTGGACTTTCCATTATCTGCATAATATATTATTTGAAATGTCTGACAACGGCATCGTGGTTATGTGGTCACGGTGTCAGACTGCCAAGCAGGTGAGTCGTGCCCAAACTTCCCTGGTGCCAACCTTCAAACCCCTCCCCCCCAAACTGTTCACTGTGTCGTGTTGTAACATCTGTTTGCACAGCGAGGTGTAAGAAAGGGACCTATAATGACAGTTGGTCCTACACAAATACTGTATTAGCAGCCAAAAGGAAGTAGCTTCCGAATGGGAACTGGAAACATTTGATGACAAGGTGACAAGTCAACTGAATCCTCCAATGGAAAACATGTCTGATGTGTCACACACGGCATTAGTGACAGTATGTGTGTCATACGATAGGAATCTCTTACTGACACACCTAATTTGTATGCCTGGTTAGTGAGTGAGATGTTAGTGAGTGAGATATGCCTCCTTGCCCAGTTTAAGTGTTTGAATGAATGTGAGTGTGATCACTCCCAAGGAAATGAAAACATAATAATTTGTCACATAAGCTACAACAAATAAACATAACAGTTTCACAATTACCCGGTTTCTCTGTGGTCTGTCAAAACACCTGTTCTTAATGTTTTTGAAGTTTCATCCCGTTTTGACTCTTTAATTCCTTTGTTTTAACATAGTTCCACCCATTCATTTGTTGTTTTCATTTCCGTGCAACATCTATATGGTATCTCGCGTGCTCTCACTATTCATCACATTTACTTGTGACGGTAATGTAGTCTTACTGCATGACTCATATTCTACAATCAATGTACAGAGAACTGCCAAGATCATAGAAAGTGGACAAACATATCAGTGAGGGATCAGTGAGGGGACAGAGTCATAATGTGGTGGTGGAGGGAGGGGGGAGTAACTGGCATGAGGGAGGTTTGAGCATGACTTTCCCACTTGGCAGTCTATACCGTGACCACATAATGATGACGCTGTTGCTCTTTAGAACTGCTCTATGTTGCACTTGTTAGTCTTACACTGTTCACCACTTCTATTTTGCTCTTTTGTCACAGTTCAGTACACCTTCTTCCTGTTTTCATGCTTTATCTCTGTTGAGTTTTTGACAGACTGCCCACTGGTCACTAAATCTGAGGGGTGGGGGGGTGGGGGGGCTGGGGGTGCAATAGGGAGTTTCCCTTGTTAGATATAAGCAAGTATCAGATGAAATCTTAAAAAGCCACAGCTCTCGCATAACCGAATCTCACCAATTCTTCCACTGTTAGCAATATAACTGTTACATCTAATTTTTCTAACATATCACCCTGATTACTTTTATGCATACAAAGTATTAAGCTTCTAACACCTTTTTTAAAAATCTGTATTGATACTTCCAAGTCATTTTGTAGTGTAACTTACATGGAATGTTCTATCTGTCATGTAAATTCTTTGACTATGTATACTTGTTTCAGTTATGTGAAACTTTTGAACGATGTTGTTTAAATAACTACTGAAATGATCGTTATATAATGTACTGTAACAGACTTGGTCCATAGTTAGGAAATGTAGGATTGAATGTAAAAGATGTGGGGAAGCCCTGCAGCTCCGGAAGTAGCCTGGCGGAGTGGAAAAGGTGTGGTTGCTGCAAAAGTGGCAACTCGTCCTTTGTGACGGGTAAGGAACCTGAGATGAACAGTATTGTGGTTAACATATTGATAACAGTAGCGGATCATTGTGGCTACTATTCTTGGAGTTTTGAGGCCAGAAGAGATAGAGAGCAGTATTTATGGGCCTCGGATGCTTCATTTAGTGATATTATTGTTATGACGTGGTTTTTGGCCCTGTAAAAATATAATTCCGACACCAAGAAGATATGTAACAGGGCGAGGCCAATAGTACTGCCATGACTGCATCGCCGCCGCACTAATAGCCACTGCAAATTATGCCACCAGTACCACCAGCCTTTCAGTAAATTGTTATCATTTGGCACTCTGTAAATGGACCAGGTATCTGTGAAATTTGGTTGATTTTATGAATAATCGTGGTGCTGCTAAAAACTCTATCTTATACCTGTGATTATTCCAAATCACAAACCCAGATAGGAATCCTATCCTAGTGAATTTAATTCTGAGTGCCCTAATTTATTATGTAAAGATTTATTTGGCACCTGTAAAATAGTTATGATTGCTTTCTAACATGTGGAGCTATAGTGTTTAAAGTTCAGTTTTATAGTTTGAGAGATAACCCATTTCCAATGCAGTTTAAAATCAATCTGCAGTTACTTGAAAAGCTGCCTGAAAATAGTAAATTTAATATGAAATGAAAAAGATTACTAATTGTAGCATTTATGCACTTGTATCAGAATTACGAAGTTTTATCAGTGTTCATTTCATGAGAAAGTGCTTGAACTTGACTTTAATACGGTGTTGTCATTTGAACAGCCAATTCTATTTTGAGTAGGTTAAAACACTGCTTAACAAAGCAGATTTGTTGTTTAAAGAGTTATAGTTTGTTGTGCGTTATAGCATAGAGACCCTGTAATAAGCAATAATGTTATAGAGTATGATCATTAACAGACCCCCCTCATTTAAATCAGAATGATTTTATGCTCTGCCCTGTTTAATATCGCTATTAGTTTCATATGTGTTGGTGATTGGCTCTGTAAACTTCTGCATCTAGTTCATTTAAGGTATGTGTTGTTGAGAGGCATATATTATTGTTTGCTATCTCATTGACCATGTGCTCATTTAACTTAGTACTCAGTAGCACATTTATCTGCAAGGTTAGGTTACTGTGTTGTAGTGTGAACAGGTACAAGGAAAGAGTTTAGTGTGGGTGTACTAAATAGGAAATAACTTGAAAAAATTGCATGATAGCTTCTTTGTCAAAGCCAAATGCTCTAGTTGCCGAAGTAGCTTCCAGTTGGTGCAGAGATAATTCAGGATGCCTGAACACGAACCTATAACACCATTGCCCACCTATCATCTCATTTTTGTATATATGTTTAATTCCATATGCTTTTGTCAAATTAAAGGCTAGCCTAGCCATTTCAAGTGAGACGTATGGGATTTATGTAGCAGAATGTGACCCACCAGTTTGTTTGCAAGCTCCACAGCTAGGTCTCTGTTGTGTCCATATTTCTTCATAGTGGAGGATGGGAAAGAATATAGCTGTCAAATCTGCAAATAAATTGGCGAAAGAAGATTGGGTGAAGTTGCTACAATGTAGTGTAGAGTAAACAAATTGTCATATGCAAATTTGCAAATAACATTGGGCCCATCTACGTGCATGGAAATCAGTACTAGGAAAGATGTAGGGGCAAAGTGTTGATTTATCTGGGTTGTACAGATAAATAAATGATTGGACTACTAGCACGTAAGGTTGGAAAACAGATGACAGTGTGAACGAGACAGACGACAACAAAGACTGACAAGAGAGTTACATAAGAAGGAATGGTGGCAACATGGGCTATTATAACAATATAAACAATCAACACACAGAACCCTGGGTCAAGGGAGACTTACTGGATGGGATGAGAAGGAAAGGTTGGCCTTAGCATTGCCTTCTGCTTTTTTATATTGCTTGACATAAGAATGGCTAATTAGGCTGGCAACCAATGTTAATATGTAATGTTACAACTTGCTTTTGTGCTAGGGGAATATATGTTTCCTGACCCATTTGTTTACTATTAGTTATAATCTGCTGGAGTGTTTTGGAAACAAATCCAAGTTTGATTGTTCTGTTTCCATCATGCTATTTAACGGTCACAACTTCTCAAAAATTCCTCGCAGAAGTACAATGTTAGCATTGATTGTCCTTTAAGAAGGCACGACTGGTGTTACCGTTACAAGTTGAATAAACTTGACAGAAAAGATTCTGTGATCAGTGAAGATATTTGCACTTACATTTCTATTCATTTATACAACCAAAGAAGTCAACAACACTTTGAGACTTGCTTCAAAATAGTGTTTCATTTTGCCATATGTTCTTTGCATTTATTAGATTGTAGGTGCCATCTCTGTACCTCCAGTGTTCACAAGAATGGAGCCTGTGAAAACTGGAGGTATTTTTATTTCATTTACTTTACTTCCACATTTATGCTGTTGTTCATTCTTTCAATCAAAGACCTCCACAAAACTATGAGCCACGAACTGAAATAGTGGTTTGTTTTTTTCTCTATGAGACAGTGCCACAGATTACTCCACAGCCATATACACACCATATTAATTGAAAATAATTCACCTGATGATGGAGGTTTAACCCTTGAATTGTATTGTGAAAATAAATAAGCTGAGGATTGTAAGAGTAAACTTGTTGTTTGATTGAAGTCTTAATCTTCTGTTCTCTTTCATTTCATGTCTCTTGACATGAGCCATCCACCTATTTCCTCCTCTTGAATCTTGCTTTAACTTCCCATATCAGAGGTCTATTTTTCTACAAGTCATACACTTAACTGCACTGCCTTCCAAATTGTACCATACCATATCTAGCAAACTATCTGCATGGTGATGCTGCCTGTTGGACAGAATTATTTTTTAGATCATGTCTAGCAGTTGTATGTTAGACAGGCCACTAAGAATTCTGGTGTGGAGTGGTTCCTATTTATTTTGTGCTCTGAGGAAGTAAATATTCGTTTGTTCAAATGGCTCTGAGCACTATGGGACTTAACATCTATGGTCATCAGTCCCCTAGAACTTAGAACTACCTAAACCTAACTCCAGATGTGGAAAGGGTCCTTCCGGATGCCATGAAGGGTACAGGGTGCACCCATCTGCAGGTGGTCGCTCATGTCGGCACCAATGATGTGTGTCGCTATGGACCGGAGGAAATCCTCTCTGACTTCCGGCGGCTATCTGATTTGGTGAAGACTGCCAGTCTCGCTAGCGGGATGAAAGCAGAGCTCACCATCTGCAGCATCGTCGACAGGACTGACTGCGGACCTTTGGTACAGAGCTGAGTGGAGCGTCTGAATCAGAGGCTGAGACGGTTCTGTGACCGTGTGGGCGGCAGATTCCTCGACTTGCGCCATAGGGTGGTGGGGTTTTGGGTTCCGCTGGATAGGTCAGGAGTCCACTACACGCAGCAAGCGGCTACACGGGTAGCAGGGGTTTTGTGGCGTGGACTGGGCGTTTTTTTTAGGTTAGATGGCCTCGGGCAAGTACAGAAAGGGCAACAGCTTCAAAGGGTGGGGGCAAAGTCAGGACATGCGGGGACCAAGCAGCAATCGGTATTGTAATTGTAAACTGTCGAAGCTGCATTGGTAAAGTACCGGAACTTCAAGCGCTGATAGAAAGCACCGAAGCTGAAATCGTTATAGGTACAGAAAGCTGGCGAAAGCCAGAGATAAATTCTGCCGAAATTTTTAAAAAGGCACAGACGGTGTTTAGAAAGTATAGATTGCATGCAACCGGTGGTGGCGTGTTTGTCGCTGTTGGTAGTAGTTTATCCTGTGTGAAGTAGAAGTGGATAGTTCCTGTGAATTATTATGGGTGGAGGTTATACTCAACAACCAAGCTAGGTTAATAGTTGGCTCCTTTTACCGACCTCCCGACTCAGCAGCATTAGTGGCAGAACAACAGAGAGAAAATCTGGAATACATTTCACATAAATTTTCTCAGCATGTTATAGTCTTAGGTGGAGATTTCAATTTACCAGATATAGACTGGGAAACTCAGATGTTTAGGACGGGTGGTAGGGACAGAGCATGGAGTGACATTATACTGAGTGCACTATCCGAAAATTACCTCGAGCAATTAAACAGAGAACCGACTCATGGAGATAACATCTTGGACCTACTGTTAACAAACAGACCCGAACTTTTCGACTCTTTAAGTGCAGAACAGGGACTCAGTGATCATAAGGCCGTTGCAGCATCCCTGAATATGGGAGTTAATAGGAATATAAAAAATGGGAGGAAGGTTTATCTGTTTAGCAAGAGTAATAGAAGGCAGATTTCAGACTAGCTAACAGATCAAAACGAAAATTTCTGTTCCGACACTGACAATGTTGAGTGGTTATGGAAAAAGTTCAAGGCAATCATAAAATGCGTTTTAGACATGTATGTGCCGAGTAAAACTGTGAGGGACGGGAAAAACCCACCGTGGTTCAACAACAAAGTTAGGAAACTACTGCGAAAGCAAAGAGAGCTTCACTCCAAATTTAAACGCAGCCAAAATCTCTCAGACAAACAGAAGCTAAACGATGTCAAAGTTAGCGTAAGGAGGGCTATGCGTGAAGCGTTCAGTGAATTCGAAAGTAAAATTCTATGTACCGACTTGACAGAAAAATCCTAGAAAGTTCTGGTCTTACGTTAAATCAGTAAGGGGCTCGAAACAGCATATCCAGACACTCTGGGGTGATGATGGCATTGAAACAGAGGATGACAAGAACTATTGCACAGTCAACTTAACAGCTCATGCATTCAAGCTGCTGACAAGGATAATGTACAGAAGAATGGAAAAGAAAATTGAGGATCTGTTACATGACAATCAGTTTGGCTTTAGGAAAGGTAAACACACTAGAGAGGCAATTTGACTTCGCAATTGATAATGGATGTAGGACTGAAGAAAAATCAAGATACATTCATAACATTTGCCAATTTAGAGAAAGCAGTCAACAATGTGAAATGGTGCAAGATGTTCAAAACTCTGAGAAAAATATGAGCATGCTATAGGGAAAGATGGGCAATATACTACATATACAAGAATCAAGAGATAGGAAGACCAAAAATGGAGTGCTCAGATTAAAGAGGGTGTAAGACAGACATGTGTCTTTCATCCCTACTGTTTAACCTATACATTGAAGAAGCTATGATGGAAATAAGAGAAACATTCAAGAGATGGGATTAAAAAATCAAGGTTAAAGGATATCCATGATACAATTCATTGATGACATTTCTGTTCTCAATTAAAGTGAAGAAGAATTATAGGACTGCATGGAATGATCAGTCTAAAGAACACAGAATACGGATTAAGAGTAAACCAGAGAAAGAGAAAAGTAATGAGAAGTAGCAGACATGAGAATAGTAAGAAACTGAACATTGAAATTGGTGGTTACAAAGTAGACAAAGTTAATGAATTCTGGCACCTTGGCAGCAAAACAGCTTAAGGCAGACAAAGGAAGGAGGACACAAGGAGTAAACTAGCACAGACAAAGAGTGCATTCCTTGTCAAGAGAAGTCTAGGACAGTGGGAAAACTGGAACAGAAGTGAATCGAAGTTTTTGAGGTGTGGTGCTACAGAAGAGGTTGTCCAAAGAATTGGCAAAGAAAGGAACACATAAAAACACTAACAAGAAGAAGGGACAGGATGACAGCACATGTGTAAGGCATCAGAAAATAGCACCCATAGTGCTAGAGCAGTGTGTAGAGGGTTTTAAGTACACTTTCAGCAAATAATTAGGGATGTGGAGTGCAAGTGCTATTCTGAAATGAAGAGGTCTGCACAGGAGACGAATTATATAATGTTATCAGGTTGTCACTTTTCTTACAAAACTACAAGTTTTTCAAATGGCGACACCTAAGATATATGGCTTACAGTCTCAAAAAGACATGCAGAGGGCACTAATTCTTCCTAAAATGGTAATTATGGCAAACACGAAATATGCAGTACATACAGTGTTCCAAAGCCCACTTTTTAAAGAAGACTGGAGAGTAAAAATGTGAAATCATATGATCGATAGATAAAAAAATCTATTCACCAAGCAGTGGCAGGAGCGCACACACACACAAAAAGGTTTAACTTTTGCAAGATTTTGGAGTCAGTGGCTCGTTCTTCCAGCAGAAGGGTTGTTGGGGAAGGAAGAGGGGTGAAGAAAAAGCACTGGAGTGGCTTAGGAAAAGGGGTACAGTTCAGAAAGGTCACACATAACCCTGGGTCAAGAGAGATTACCAGATGGGATGAGATGGAAAGACTCATTGTTGGGGACTGCATAGGACAAGATTTGAGAACCTGAGAGCTTAAAAAAAAAAAAAGTGCAAGACGGTAAAACAGGCACTGAGTTCACGACTATCATATTGTACAGCATCCTCTGCAACAGGATATTGTGTGTTCCCAGTATATGCCCCCTGCCTACGCCCATTCATTCTTTCTGATAACTGGGTGGTAGCCCTGCCGATGTAAAAGGCCATACAGTGTTTACATAACAGCTGGTATATGACGTGTCATTTCACAGGGGGCTCTCCATTTGCCATTTGATAGTATATGTTTTGCCAGTTACAGGTCTGGTATAGGTGGTGGTAGGAGGGTGCATAGGGCAAGTCTTGCAACCGGGATGGTCACAGGTGTACGAGCCATACAGTAGGGAGATGGATGCAGAAGGAGCATAGGGTCTGACAAAGATATTGTGGAATTGGGAGGGCGACAAAAAGCCATTCTAGGTTTGGTGGGTAAAAGCTCAGATAGAATGGATCTCATTTCAAGTCATGATTTTAGGAAGTAATGGCTTTGTTGAATTGGCTGATTAATACGATCAAGGCCAGGATAATACTGAGTGACAAGTACTGTCTTGCAAATTAACCTGTCTTCCACCTTTAAGCTCTCAGATTTTCAAATCTCATCCAGTGCAGTCCCCAACAATCAACCTTTCCTTCTCATCCCATCCAGTAAGTCTCCCTTGACCCAGGGTTGTGTGTGTTGATTATTTATATTGTTATAATAGCCCATGTTGCCACCCTTCCTTCTTATGTAACTCTCTTGTCAGTCTTTGTTGTCGTCTGTCTCATTCACACTGTCATCTGTTTTCCAACCTTACGTGCTAGTAGTCCAATCATTTATTTATCTGTACAACCCAGATAAATCAACACTTTGCCCCTACATCTTTCCTAGTACTGATTTCCATGCACGTAGATGGGCCCAATGTTATTTGCAAATTTGCATATGACAATTTGTTTACTCTACACTACATTGTAGCAACTTCACCCAATCTTCTTTCGCCAATTTATTTGCAGATTTGACAGCTATATTCTTTCCCATCCTCCACTATGAAGAAATATGGACACAACAGAGACCTAGCTGTGGAGCTTGCAAACAAACTGGTGGGTCACATTCTGCTACATAAATCCCATACGTCTCACTTGAAATGGCTAGGCTAGCCTTTAATTTGACAAAAGCATATGGAATTAAACATATATACAAAAATGAGATGATAGGTGGGCAATGGTGTTATAGGTTCGTGTTCAGGCATCCTGAATTATCTCTGCACCAACTGGAAGCTACTTCGGCAACTAGAGCATTTGGCTTTGACAAAGAAGCTATCATGCAATTTTTTCAAGTTATTTCCTATTTAGTACACCAAATATGGCTTTCAGGCTACGCAGATCAGATATTCAATATCGACAAGACTAGTCTAGAACAGAAACAACAAAAGTGCAAAGAGAGAAGCACAAAGTGGGGGTTTCACTAATGTAGAACGGGGGACAAATACCATATACCTTAATTGTTTCAGTGCTTCTGGTGTGTATGTGCCTCCCCAATGCCAGTATTCGAGAGAAAAGAGTTTTTATTTTTTAGTTATTGAGATTATCCTCTATACAAAGGGTTTTTCTCCAACATAACAAGTTCCAGAAATTATTACATCTGTTACATAAGATCTTAATTTACCTCCTCAGGATGTCCCTTCCAGTATTTTCATCTTGTGTATGTTCTTCCTTTGCGCCAAGTCTTCTCATAGTTAATAATACATTTTGGAGCCAGGTGGTCACAGAATGACCTCTTCTCTTCTTTCCCTCCAGTTCCCATTCCAGGACCATTTTTGGTATTCTGGCTTCCTCTATTCTTCTTACATGCCTGTACCATTGTAACTTCCTCCTATCCACCATGCCATGTATTCTCTCTGTTACTTCCATTCTCTCTATCATTTCATCATTTCTTATTTTCTCTTTCCTAGAAATTCTTGCTGATTTTCTCCAGAAGTCCATTTCTACTGCTTGCAATTTTTTTACATGTTCCAGATTAGTAGTCCAAGTTTCCATTCTATATATAACTATGCTTTCTAGGATCAATTTATATATGATTTGTAGCAGTTCTGCCTCCTTTGTTTATTCTTCGTTTGTTGTCCTCAGTGTCGACGTACTGCGCTGCTGCACTGGCTGAAAAATGCGTTGTGGATTCCAACACTGACTATTGTAAATAATGTAGACATGTAGTCGACAGGTGCACAGTCGCGTTTCACAGTTCTTTAATTTCACAGTTCACAACCCCCCCCCCCCCCAAATAATACACAGTTGTATGGCCAGTGCACTATTATTTAACTTTCAATAAGACTCATTAATAGTTTGTGGGCAAACCTCCACATACTGCAACAATAGTTTACTACTGAGCATCTACGAGCAGTAAAAACCTAAACACAAAGTTCACAGTTCTTGAAGAATAGAAAGGAATATACGGAGCAGACACTGTAAATGTATAACTTGGTTCTTTCAATTTGACACCCGTTATTGATTTTCCTACTCAGGTGGTAAAGGATAGCAGCTCACTGATAGATAACTTCTTTATAGACCAAGATAAGTTTAACCAGATAAATGCTCAGCCTGTTGAGAATGGTCTTTCTGATCATGGTGCCAAGCTAGTTACAATATATGACATAGCTCCATTCAGCAGTACTAAACAGTCCTCCAAAGTAGTATGTTCAGTCAACGATTTAACGATTGCAGATTTCAGGGAAAGCCTAAAGCAGTTAGACTGGGATGAGGTGTACCGTGAACCTGATGCCAATTTAAAACATAATTTATTTCATGACACTTTTGTAAATGCATTTGAAAACTGATTCCCCGAGAAAATAGTTAAATATACTCATAAGAAACCATGTAACAAACCATGGCTTACTAAGGGTATAAAAATATCTTGTAACCGGAAAAGGGAAATGTATCTGACAGCAAGAAAGAGTAGTGACACAGAAACTATCAAACATTATAAAAACTACTGCGCTATATTAAGAAAAGTTAGTAAAAAATCCAGATATATGTGTATCATGTCTGAAATCAGCAACTCTGATAATAAAATTAAAACAATTTGGAATATTATTAAAAAGAGATACAGGTCAACCAAGAGCACAGGAAGACAGTATTACCATCAAATTGAATGAAAACTTTACGAACAAAAAGTCAGAAGTTGAAAATATTTTTAATAATCATTTTATAAATGTTGTGGATGTAGTAGGATCCAGGTGTTCATTAGAAGATGCTAGGCTGTTAATGGAAGAGGCCATACCTATGCAATTTGATACAACTGAAATCTCACCCACTTCTCCCTCTGAAATTAGGAAAATAATAAACTTGCTTAAAAGCAAAAACTCACATGGAATTGATGGCATTTCCAGCAAAATACTAAAAGCTTGTTCTCAACAGATAAGTAAGATTCTCAGCCACCTGTGTAACAGCTCTCTGGAACAGGGCATTTTCCCTGATAGACTAAAATATGCTATTGTTATACCTTTGCATAAAAAAGGGGATAGATCTGATGTCAACAATTACCGTCCAATCTCCCTTCTAACAGCTTTATCCAAAATTTTTGAGAAAGTAATGTATTCAAGAGTAGCTTCACATATCTGTAAAAATGAAGTACTAACAAAATGTCAGTTTGGTTTCCAGAAAGGTTTTTCAACAGAAAATGCCATATATGCTTTCACCAATCAAATTTTGAATGATCTGAATAACCGAACACTACCCACTGGGATTTTATGTGATCTCTCAAAGGCTTTTGATTGTGTAAATCATGAAATTCTGCTAGACAAGCTCAAGTACTGTGGCATGAGTGGGACAGTGCACAAATGGTTTAATTCATACCTAACTGGAAGAGTGTAGAAAGTTGAAATAAGCAGTTCTCATAATATGCAAAGATCAGCACATTCCTCAAACTGGGGAACTATCAAGAATGGGGTTCCACAAGGGTCGGTCTTGGGTCCTTTGTTGTTCTTAATATATATTAATGACTTGCCATTCTATATTCATGAAGAGGCAAAGTTAGTTCTCTTTGCTGATGATACAAGTATAGTAATCACACCTGACAAAAAATTAACTGATGAAATTGTCAATAATGTCTTTCAGAAAATTACTAAGTGGTTCCTTGTAAATGGACTCTCACTGAATTTTGATAAGACGCAGTACATACAGTTCCGTACAATAAATGGTATGACGCCATTAATAAATATAGACCTTAATCAGAAGCATATAAGCTAAGGTAGAATATTCAAAATTTTTAGGTGTGTCCATTGATGAGAGATTAAATTGGAAGAAACACATTGATGATCTGCTGAAACGTTTGAGTTCAGCTACTTATGCAATAAGGGTCATTGCAAATTTTGTGATAAACATCTTAGTAAATTAGCTTACTACGCCTATTTTCACTCATTGCTTGCATATGGCATAATATTTTGGGGTAATTCATCACTGAGGAATAAAGTATTTATTGCACAAAAGCGTGTAATCAGAATAATAGCTGTAGTCCACCCAAGATCATCCTGCAGACATTTATTTAAGGATCTAGGGATATTCACAGTAGCTTCTCAGTATATATACTCTTATGAAATTTGTTATTAACAACCAAAACCAATTCAAAAGTAATAGCAGTGTGCATAACTACAATACTAGGAGAAAGGATGATCTTCACTATTGAAGATTAAATCTAAGTTTGGCACAGAAAGGGGTGAATTATACTGCCACTAAAGTCTTTGGTCACTTACCAAATAGTATAAAAAGTCTGACAGATAACCAACAAGTATTTAAGAAATTAAAAGAATTTCTGAATGACAACTCCTTCTTCTCCATAGTGGAATTTTTAGATATATATTAAGAAAAAAGGAAAAAAAAAACAAAAAAATATTAAAAAATTTAAAAAAATTTAAAAATTTGTTATATTAACTTAATTATGTTGTTAAATTAACTTAATTATGTCATGTATTGGAAAATTTGACTCGTTCCACATCATTATGAAATATTGTATTCATGATCCATGGAACTAGTATTAATCTAATGTAATCTCTAATCTTATCTCACTGTTAAGTCAAAGCATTATTGTTGTTCTAACCAACATAGGTTTCTCGTCTGAAACTCAGCCATGGAGTGACTATCTCATGACCAAAAATCGGGCATCACAATAATAGGTACAGAAATGACACATTGTATAAAGTTAAATTACCAGAAATTACAATTAAAACTTAACTCATTAAATTAACTGACTACATTGAAAAATTCTTTTTCAACAGTTTCTTCTACTACAAGGGTTAAGCCGAATTATTTGTTTAAATCATGAAATTAACAAATATAGTTAAGTAAACCATACTTTTGACAAAACTGTTAATTACTTTGGAATCAATTAAGAGCTGGCTTTGCTAACATGTTTTCGAATAGAGCTAAATAGATACTTTAAGATTACTAGTATTTCATCTTCCAAATGCTTATAATTAGTACAGAATTTAATTTGTTTATATGTCAGTAACAGAATTTAAGTTATGAAACAATTACTGATTTCACCCTATAACAATAGATACTAACTAGGAATGGTCTAAATAAATCAGAAAATCAATTACATACCTAAAACCAAGCACTAAATTAGATCTGTGTTATATTCTATAAAACTAAGGGCCAATCTTTCCCTTTTATGAAAATGCAGGTTATATTCACATATGTTGATGGTAATTAGTTAAACATGAAAAAATGAATTTAAGGAGGCAGATGGCAAAACAAGAGGGGAATTAAAACTATCCCAGCTTGCTCTGTCACAGATTCTTTTGGTTCAGTTTATTACATTTCTGCTCCATAAGGTTGAGTTGAGCATCCTTCCACTGCTAACTCTTTTATTAATTTGTACGTCTGATTTCCCCTCCAGCTCTAAAATGGATCCAAAATAACAGAAAGTAGTGACCTTCTTAATTTTCTTTCTCTCTATGTGTAAGTCATCTGGATCATTAGTGAAGTATTCTGTTTTCTGATAATTAATCTGCAATCCCCAGTTTCCGCATTTCATTGTTAACCAGTTAGATATACGATTTGCATCCTTCCTGTCTTGTGCTATAAATACTTGATCAACAGCAAATAGTAGGTGTGTAAATGAACTCCATCTTCAATTTCTAGGCCCTTCCCATTGCATTTATGGCACCATGTCTTAAGACGTAAGTCAATATAGATTTTAAACAATGTTGGTAACATGGGGCAGCTTTGGAACACACCCTTGCTTGTTCTAAACGTGTGTGAAAGTGTACTACCAATTTTTACTTGATATATGTTATACTTATATATTACTTTTATTATTGTAATTAAAGGACCCTTTATGTTCCCCTTACGTAATGCTCTCCAAAGTAGTTTTCTTGTGGCGGTATCACATGCTTTTTCTAAATCTACGAAAATTAATCCTATGTTTTCTGATTTTTCCCTGCGTTTCTCTAAGATGTGTTGTAATGTGAAAATGTGGTCTACACATGATCTATCAGCTGTGAAGCCACATTGTTCTTCCTGGGTTTGGAAATTTAAAAACCTTGAGCTCCGATTGCTGCCAAATTTCCTGTTTCAGACAGTGGTTGGAGAACTAGTGAACAAATTGTTCAGTGGATGGAGCACTTCATAAAAATTGTAAAATCTGATTTTAACAGAATGGCATTACTAATATTAGATGAACATGCAACACACACAAAAAATCTGCATGCTACAACTTCAGCTAGAGATAATGGTGTAATCATGTTTTGTCTGCCACCAAGCACCATCACAGGCAACAGTGACTAGACATTGCACTTTTTAGCCACTTGCAGCTTAATACAACCAAGCAGTTGACAAATAGCTTCACACAAACACTGACAGGAATATCATACAACGATTGCTCAGCTGTTAGGAGTTTCATATGGCAGGGTTGTGACCACAGAAAATACTATCAGTGACTTTTCCAGAACAGGAGTCTGGCCACTGGATCCACAAAATTTTTAGGATTTGGATCTTTTAGTGATTAAATCTAATCCAGAATCAGGATCTAGAAATGATGAGGAAGAAATGGTTGGTCAGACAAGTCAAGAACTCCCAGGAAAACCAAGATAAAATAATGGAAAAACGCACTCCTGAAGCCGGACCTGAAGTTTGCCAAATAATCAGCTGGAACTGGTCATCACTTAATCTTATTTACTTGTGATCTCAATTATTAAAAAAATTTATTGAAGTTTTTTTTTACCTTTACGTAACATTTTTATGTGTCAGAACTTGTTCCTAACTCCATATATTCAACTACCTGGTCTGTGATATTTCTTACATTTTTTATAATGATCCTGAAAAGAAACTACAAAGATACTTACACATGACAGGTACAATCAAAAGAAGGCTCCTGAACAAAACCAGGGAAGAGACAGTACATAAATTCTATAATGCTATGACTGAACTTTTACTGCTCTATAGATCTGAAGTACGGACTTTAGTGACCAAATGATTAAAGAGAACTGAAGCAGCAGAAGTGAGATTTCCTAAATCTTTGGTTGGATACAAATTAGAAGATAGTAAGAGGAACAGTGATATAAGAGAGGAGCTACACATTACAGGAACAGCAGAAAAGATCCAAGAGAAGAGAAAGGAATGTCATTACTAACTACTAAGTATGGGTCAAAGCTGAATACCAAGGAAAACCTCTGATTACAAACTCAAGGGTAGAAGAAGAGAGTATGATCAGTTTTAAACTGCTTGATTTCAGAACAAGCTAAGCTATCTAAAACAAAAATGTATATATGATGATGATGATGATGGTAACTTGTTCCTACATTACGTCTGGATGGTAATCATTGTAGATATAAACAAGTCCAGCCCCTCCTCCATACCATGGGATATGGGCAATGGCATGATTTAGGGGACTGCCTGTAGGAGCAAAGTACAGTGGAGACAGTGTGTGCCCCGAGACTGCTACGGTAGCTGTGATGGCCCTAAAGGAACTCAAAAAAGTGATGACAAATGGATCTCCAGTGAAGCTACAATAGACCCAGCAAGCCAGTAGTGCAAACCCAACTGCTTTCAGCAATCAAACGTGCCTCAGACTAAAACCAATAACAAAGGTGACAAAGCCTTTGAGATCTGCCAGGTATGGTGGTCAACATGGTCCCAATGAAAGACAGATTTGTCCAACAAAATATATAAGAATTGGGACTATTAATGTTGTACCCTTAGGAAAGAATGACTGAAATGAGGAAATCACATGGATAATGGTGGAAAGGAACGTACCAATAATGGGACTAATCAAGGTAAGAGAGAAAGGGGCAGATAGTAAGGTGGTCAGAAGGAGACAAAAGCAGTGAATGAATAATTAAATTTAAGATGATGATGGAAGGAAATATTCTTGATGTAGTTCCAGTTTATGCTCCTCAAATAGGATGTCAAACAGATGAAAAGGAATAACTTGTTCTAAACTGGAAGATGCTCTAACATCAAACAAGACTATAAGAGTCTCTAATGTCAGAGTAAGGAATGACAGAAGAGGATATGAAACAGTCATAGGAAGCCATGGAGAAGATCACAGACATGTGTCTGAGAAATAAATGGATAATTGGTAATGGATGGTATAAGAAAAGAGATGGTCACAAGTTTACAAGATACAGTTGGAATTTGGAAGTGAAATCCATAATAGACTATATAATAATAACTGAAGACATAAGAAGTGAAAGTGACGCCAAGCATTAATCTCGACTGTGACCAGAGACTACTGGTGGGGGACACAGGGACACTGAAGAAATTCAGAAAAGGTACATATTGAGGGGAGGGGGGGGGGGAGAAGACACACAAAAATCATCAATTGTTGGAAACTGAAAGAAAGAGAAACCAATGAGATATACAGGGAGAAGTTCGCTGAGGTATTCTAATGGCACTGCAATAACTTGTAATTTTCATAAAAGTTTTTTTTTTCTTAAATCTACACTAGGCTGAAGCATAATACAGAATGAATAAAGAAGAATAATATGCAAGAGAAAAATTATTGTAGCAGTGCTTTATGACAAAAGGTAATTTCAGTAAATGGTAATAAAATGACTGTGGGAATGATAGAATGTCTTTCACCCTGAAAGCTTCATATGAGCGCAGGCTACAGCAGTGAAAAAAGGATGGTTCTCTAAACTTAGATGAATTTACAAAAACTTTCCTTTCCTTGCATGAAAGAAAATAGCAACACCATAAGCCAGAAAACAACAATGGACGTTGAGGAGACTATTTGGTCATTCTACGAACAGCTGAATATTATTTTGTTTTTAATGCATTTTACTCATCAACTCCAGTATAAAAAGGATTTGTATGAAAAATGAAACTGAGTAAAGAATTTGTTTTTCAGAGGACTGGTATTGAGGAAATCAAAGGAAGAGGGATTGAGGGTGTGGTAGAGATTGTGCTCCAAGTAATAACATGAGTAAAGTAGCTATTGCATAGAATTTCTGTCACTGTGCTGCCTGTGTGATGATGTGTTAACCAGTTGTTTCCTTGCCATGCTGGAACCAATTTCCAATTCCACATCCACCTTTGGGAAGGATCTCCTTCTGCTCATCTGTTCTCACTGACGTCAATGGAGTGATTATTCCTACAAACAAATACCAAACAATACATTTTACTAATGCTCTTAAACATCAATATACTCTTAATGGCATAAAAATAGACCATATAACATTAGAATCCTGTAGATTCTAGATACAAATCATCTCCAAAATTTCACTTTTTCAATTTACACTACTGACATGCAGTATTCTATTTGCTTCAAAGTGAAAAGATGTATGTAATCTATAGATAAACAACAGCAACTATATGGAGTTGAGGGGGAGATGGGGAAGGAGGGGACAGGACAATTTTAATGGAAGTCTTTGTCACTGACTGTATACGATCCAGACCTTCCATACAGATGGTTCTGCATACGAATCATTACAGGATAAAGCTTCTTGCCATAACTGATGCATTTTTTCACCTTTGTAATTATGTTTTTATGATGCCCTACACATATTCACACATACAACAAAGACCACTTCTCTCATTATAAAGACATACAGTGAGGTGATAAAAGTCATGGATTAGCAATATGCACAGATACAGATGGTGGTAGCAATGCGTACACCAGGTATAAAAGAGCAGTGCATTGGCAGAGCTGTCACTTTTACTCAGGTGATCCATGTGAAAAGGTTCCCAATGTAATTATGGCCACACTATGCAAATTAACAGACTTCAAACATGGAATGATAGTTGGAGCTACACACATGAGACATTCCATGCTCCAAAAGCACTAGTGAACAATGAACCTGAGGAACAATGAACCTGAGGAAAAGCAAAGTTGGGAAGTTCTAATCAGGACTTGAATGAACACTCCAAAGTGCCATGTTAAGATCCTATGACACATTAATGCACAAATTGGCAAAGAATGGAAACACAAATATGGCACTGGGAATTTTTCAGCACACAAGATGATAAATACTAATGTATAGCTATTAATAAATGCATATAGTACAGCCAAACATCAAATAATGTCCATGTACATAAAATAAATTTTCACTCTTCAGCAGAAGGTACACTGATATGATACTTCCTAGCAGATTAGAACCATGTGTTGGGCCAAGACTCGAACGTAGGACCCATGCCCTTTGAGGGCAAGTGATCTACTAACTGAGCTACCCAAGCATGACTCATGACCTACCCTCACCGCTTCACTTCTACCAGTACCTCATCTCCTATCTCCCAAACTTCACAGAAGCTCTCCTGCGAAACTTGCAGGAGACACTGAAAGGTAGCTAAGCCTTTGGGCACACTCCACTCCAGAGTGAAAATTTATTCTGGAAACATCCCCCAGACTGCAGCTAAGCCATGTCTCTGCAACATCCTTTCTTCCACAAGTGCTAGTCCCACAAATTTCGTAGGAGAGCTTCTGTGAAGTTTGGGAGGTAGGAGACGAGGTACTGGTGGAAGCAAAGCTGTGAGGATGGTTCGGGAACTGTGCTTGTGTAGCTCAGGAAGTAGAGCAGTTGCCCATGAAAGAAAAAGGTCCCAAACTGCCAGGAAGTTTCAATGTCCATGTAATTTAAGACATACTTACAGAAAAAGACCACATGGAAATGTGGTCACATAGGTGAATACCAGATCACCCACCACCAAATAATCTCTGGAAAGCATGATGGTGCAAGTACAGAAATATTACATAGAGACTGACTATCACCTCTCACAAATCACAACCCACTTCAAATCTAACTGGACATAATACAGGGTGATTGAAAAAGAATACCACAACTTTAGGAATTTAAAACTCTGCAACGACAAAAGGCAGAGCTAAGCACTATCTGTCGGCGAATTAAGGGAGCTATAAAGTTTCATTTAGTTGTACATTTGTTCGCTTGAGGCGCTGTTGACTAGGCGTCAGCGTCAGTTGATGCTAAGATGGCGACCGCTCAACAGAAAGCTTTTTGTGTTATTGAGTACGGCAGAAGTGAATCGATGACAGTTGTTCAGCGTGCATTTCGAACGAAGTATGGTGTTAAACCTCCTGATAGGTGGTGTATTAAACGTTGGTATAAACAGTTTACAGAGGATGGGTGTTTGTGCAAAGAGAAAAGTTCTGGACGGCCAAGAACGAGTGATGAAAATGTAGCACGCCTCCAAGAAGCCCTGATCTTACCCCCTGCGATTTTTTCTTATGGGGGTATGTTAAGGATATGGTGTTTCGGCCACCTCTCCCAGCCACCATTGATGATTTAAAACGAGAAATAACAGCAGCTATCCAAACTGTTACGCCTGATATGCTACAGAGAGTGTGGAACGAGTTGGAGTATCGAGTTGATATTGCTTGAGTATCTGGAGGGGGCCATATTGAACATCTCTGAACTTGTTTTTGAGTGAAAAAAAAACCTTTTTAAATACTCTTTGTAATGATGTATAACAGAAGGTTATATTATGTTTCTTTCATTAAATACACATTTTTAAAGTTGTGGTATTCTTTTTGAATCACCCTGTATAAAAAACCTACCATCGATCCAGAGTACAGGAAGTTCCCGATCATCAGGTTATGTGTTATCCAGCTTAAGGATTCTCTGTGCACAGTTTGTCAATGTGCTGTGTTGTAATTAGAATGAATATTTTCATTTAGAACACACTACTATGCATATGACTTGTGTTTTACCACCATAAGACAATGCGGGCCCAAATCCAGTTGTCACATATCAGTGAAATATTTTTACACTATTTTCCACTTTACCTTGAGGTAAATGTGAGGACTGTATCTTGTAACATGTCTGCACACAATTTCCTTTTTATATATTTGCTTACCCTTTTCCCAGTTCACTTAATATGCTATTGAAAGAAAATGTTTTCTTTTCTTCTGCAGCAGTTCCCTTAAGAAATCTTAGAATATAATGGTAAGACAGAGATTTAGGAACCAGGTTTTAAATTGTAAGACATTTCCAGGGGCAGATGTGGACTCTGACCACAATCTATTGGTTATGAACTGTAGATTAACACTGAAGAAACTACAAAAAGGTAGGAATTTAAGGAGATGGGATCTGGATAAACTGAAAGAACCAGAGCTTGTACAGAGTTTCAGGAAGAGCGTAAGGGAACAAATGGCAGGAATGGGGGAAAGAAATACAGTAGAAAAAGAATGGGCAGCTTTGAGGGATGAAGTAGTGAAGGCAGCACAGGATCAAGCAGATAAAAAGACGAGGGCTAGTAGAAATCCTTGGGTAACAGAAGAAATATTGAATTTAATTGATGAAAGGAGAAAATATAAAAATGCATTAAATGAAGCAGGCAAAAAGGAATACAAACGTCTCAAAAATGAGATTGACAGGAAGTGCAAAATGGCTAAGCAGGGATGGCTGGAGGACAAATGTAAGGATGTAGAGGCTTATCTCACTATGGGTAAGATAGATACTGCCTACAGGAAAATTAAAGACACCTTTGGAGAAAAGAGAACCACTTGTATGAATATTAAGAGCTCAGATGGAAACCCAGTTCTAAGCAAAGAAGGGAAAGCAGAAAGGTGGAAGGAGTATACAGAGGGTCTATACAAGGGCGACGTACTTGAGGACAATATTATGGAAATGGAAGAGGATGTAGATGAAGATGAAATGGGAGATATGGTACTGCGTGAAGAGTTTGACAGAGCACTGAAAGACCTGAGTCGAAACAAGGCCCCGGGAGTAGACAACATTCCATTGGAACTACTGACGGCCTTGGGAGAGCCAGTCCTGACAAAACTCTACCATCTGGTCAGCAAGATGTATGAGACAGGCGAAATACCGTCAGACTTCAAGAAGAATATAATAATTCCAATCCCAAAGAAAGCAAGTGTTGACAGATGTGAAAATTACCGAACTATCAGTTTAATAAGTCACGGCTGCAAAACAGTAACACGAATTCTTTACAGACGAATAGAAAAACTAGTAGAAGGCGACCTATGGGAAGATCAGTTTGGATTCCATAGAAATATTGGAACACGTGAGGCAATACTGACCGTACGACTTATCTTAGAAGCTAGATTAAGGAAAGGCAAACCTACGTTTCTAGCATTTGTAGACTTAGCGAAAGCTTTTGACAATGTTGACTGGAATACTCTCTTACAAATTCTGAAGGTGGCAGGGGTAAAATACAGGGAGCAAAAGGCTATTTACAATTTGTATAGAAACCAAATGGCAGTTATAAGAGTTGAGGGCATGAAAGGGAAGCAGTGGTTGGGTAGGGAGTGAGACAGGGTTGTAGCCTATCCCCAATGTTATTCAATTTGTATATTGAGCAAGCAGTGAAGGAAACAAACGAAAAATTCGGAGCAGGTATTAAAATCCATGGAGAAGAAATAAAAACTTTGAGGTTCGCCGATGACATTGTAATTCTGTCAGAGACAGCAAAGGACTTGGAAGAGCAGTTGAATGGAATGGATAGTGTCTTGAAAGGAGGATATAAGATGAACATCAACAAAAGCAAAACGAGGATAATGGAATGTAGTCGAATTAAGTCGGGTGATTCTGAGGGAATTAGATTAGGAAATGAGACACTTAAAGTAGTAAAGGAGTTTTGCTATTTGGGGAGCAAAATAACTGATGATGGTCGAAGTAGAGAGGATATAAAATGTAGACTGGCAATGGGAAGGAAAGCGTTTCTGAAGAAGAGAAATTTGTTAACATCGAGTATAGATTTAAGTGTCAGGAAGTCGTTTCTGAAAGTATTTGTATGGAGTGTAGCCATGTATGGAAATGAAACATGGACGATAAATAGTTTAGACAAGAAGAGAATAGAAGCTTTCGAAATGTGGTGTTACAGAAGAATGCTGAAGATTAGTTGGGTAGATCACATAACTAATGAAGTGTTGAAGAGGATTGGGGAGAAGAGAAGTTTGTGGCACAACTTGACTAGAAGAAGGGATCGGTTGGTAGGACATGTTCTGAGGCATCAAGGGATCACCAATTTAGTATTGGAGGGCAGCGTGGAGGGTAAAAATTGTAGAGGGAGACCAAGAGATGAATACACCAAGCAGATTCAGAAGGATGTAGGTTGCAGTAGGTACTGGGAGATGAAGAAGCTGGCACAGGTTAGAGTAGCATAGAGAGCTGCATCAAACCTGTCTCAGGACTGAAGACCACAACAACAACAACAACAATATAGACATTAATAATATGGGCCTGTAATTTAGTGGATTAATCCTACTGCCTTTCTTGAATATTGGTGTGTCATGTGCAACTTTCCAGTCCTTGGGTACAGATCTTTCGTTGAGTGAGTGGTTGTATATGATTGTTAAATATGGAGCTATTGCATCAGTGTACTCTGAAAGGGACCTAATTGGTATACAGTCTGGACTGGAAGACTTATCTTTATTAAGTGATTTAAGCTGCTTCATTACTCCGTGGATATCTGCTTCTAAGTTACCCATATTGGCAGCTGTTCTTGATTTGAATTTCAGAATATTTATTTTGTCTTCTCTGGTGTTTAGTAACACTGCTTTAGCGGCACTGTCATCAACAGTATTTCCAATGTTATTGCACACAGAACGCGATGATTATATCTTGGTGCTAGCATACTTCACACATGACCAGGATCTCTTTGGATTTTCTGCTAAATTTTGAGACAGAGTTCTTTTGTGCAAATTATTATAAGAATCTTGCATAGAAGTCCACACTAAATTTTGAGCTTCTGTAAAAGAGTGCCAATCTTGGAGATTTTGTATTCATTTAAATCTGGCATGCTTTCTTCATTGTTCCTGCAACACTTTCTGCAACCTATTTTGTGTACCAAGGGGCATCAGCTCTATCATTTGTTAATTTATAAATCTCTCAACTGCTGTCAATGTCAAGTGAATTTTTATCTCCTTTTCTGAATAGGTATATTTTTCATTTATTTTTGGAGAATTTCAGTTACAATATTCAGTTTCACTACGACAACCCTCTCTTCACTAATCCCTGTACCCGTTTTGACACTCATTATTAGCTTAGAATTGTTTGTTGCTAAGAGGTCAAGTGTGTTTTTACAACTGTTTACTATTTGAGTGCGCTCATGAACCAATTGCTAAAAATATTTTCTGAATGTATTAGCACTATTTCAGATATAGTTTTGTGCTTATCTCCAAATTAAAACATGTATTTTTACTGCCATACTGAGGGTAAATTGAAGTCACTACCAACTATAACTGTATGAGTCGGGTACGTTTTTGAAATTAGATTCAAGTTTTCTTTGAACCTTTCAGCTATTGTACCATCTGAGTTGGGAGGTCGGTAGAAGAATCCAGTTATTAATTTACTCAAGTTGCCAAGAATGACCTCTACCCATACTAACACACAGGAACTATCAACTACCATTTCACTACAAGGTAAACTACTTCTAACAGCAACAAACAAGACATGACCCATTTTGTTTAGCGTATCCTTTTGGAACACCATTAGCCTCTTTGCAAAAATTTTGGCTGAACTTATCTCTGGCTTCGGTGCCTATAACAATTTGAGCATTGATGCTTTATATTAGTGCTTGGCACTCTGGTACTTTCCCAACACATCTATGACAGCTAATGAAGACTAAGTACTACTGACACACAGTGAGATATGTAACATCACAAAAATAACACATGGCTGGGGAAAGATAGTGTAATAGCTAAGATGTTCAAGATGAGAGGCAAGCTCATGGCTGACAGACTACAAGCCATCATTTTTGACTATGTGTAACAGTGAAGATATTCCTACAGATTGTCACAACTTTTTGTGATTCATCCAAAACATAGAAAAGACAATATGGACTGAAACAATTACTTACACATTACTTTCCTGACACTGACCTACAAAATATTCTCCAGTGCCCTTCTTGGCAGATTAGAGCAACAGGCAGAAGTGGACAATCATTGAATTTCAGGTGGGCTTTTGATAGGACTTACATTGTGTACACGAAACTTTAAGATGAGCCACCACTAACTGATATCACAGTGATTGTGTTTGGAGATTTTTTTCTAAAAAAATGTTGAGTCACAGACAGGCACAACAGAAAGACTGATAAACAAGTACACTTTCAGCCAAAAACCCTTCTTCTGAATTAACTCCCCCCCCCCCTCCCCGACACACACACACACACACACACACACACACACACACACACACAAATAAAGCTCTCACGCACATGATCACCATTTCTGGCTGCCAAGGCCACATTGTCTGGCCTCGGAAGCCAGAGACAGTGGTTACACATATCACAATTGCATTTGCATGAATATGTGTGTGTATTGTTTGACTAATTCAGAAGAAGGCTTTTTGGCTGAAAGTTTACCTGTTTAGCAGTCTTTTTGTTGTGCCCATCTGTGTCTCAACATTTCCACTATATGGTGAGTAGCCATCTATCCTTTTCATATTATTGTCATTATGACACTGAAGTGACTGCCCACCCTTCTTAATATTCCACATGAATGCAGTGCCAATAACAAAACAACCAACGTAGTCTACACACTTGAAGAAAGATAAACTCTAAAGTAAAATTCGTTGATGAAATCTCCAAATATTATAAAATACCAACAGGCACAAGGTAAAGTGATGTGCTATCTCCACTCTTTTTAACTTTGGTTCTAGGTAATAGTTGTCAAAATATGACAGAAAGAAATACATGGAATAAATATGAGAACAAAAAGTAAACAAACCAATATAAAATGTCTAGCACTAATTACTGATGCTACCTCTGAAGTTAGACATACCCACGAGAAGCTTCATGAAACTGCTGTCAAAACTGGCTTCCAAATATATTATGATAAGACACAATACATGGGCTTCATACATACAAACATGGGATGCCTCATGAAGAGATATGCAGCTTCAACACTTCAAGTGCTTAGGCATAATAATTGGGAACAGTTGCAACGACAAAACTGTTGATAAAAGTAGTAAAGAATATTGAATAAAACATACATAATCATCATTTCGTGACTATGTCTTCCATAGCATGAGTGATTATTACACATGCACAAGTAACATGGAACAAAAGTCAATAACAAAGGATGATTTACTGTCCAGAACAAATTTCCATTCTGAAGATTACCACGAGAAGACTGGAGGGTTTGACTATGTGCTCGTGTTTATTGACTTAAGAAAAGTATATGACTTCATTGACCAAGAATGATTATGAAATGTTATGGAAGTGTTTGATTTGGTCGATGCATCCAGAAATGTGATTACGCGAACTCTCGCCAACACAATAGCAGAGGTCAAGAACAATATTTGAGAGATCTTTGACATAATGACTGGTGTCCGGCAAGGAAATAGACTTTATCCTCTTCTTTACAACTGTACCTCAGAAAAAGTCATTTGAGAAAGGAGAAAATAACAGAGGAGGAGGAAATGAAGATCAGTTTCGGTTAGGTCCCAAACTCAAAGGAGTGTGTGCTGGCAGTCTGGCTTTTCTGGATGACTTGACTATTTCTGTCAACAGCAGCAGCTCAGCAACCAGGAAGATATAGCATCACAACGGTTCAGCAACCAGGAAGATATAGCATCTTAAATAAACAGCAGAGATAGTAGGACTACAAATTTCTCTTAAGAAGAAGAATATACGTTGAAAAACAGCAATGGGCCACAATGGATGATAACGGACCACAGGAGGACTGAAAGAGTCAAGAAGTTTAAGTACCCAGGTGAATTAATCCAACAGAATAGGCTAGAACAAGAGGCAACTAGTATCCAGAAATCAAAGCATAGCAATTGACTAAAACCATCCATAATAAGATGGTGTTGAAGTTTAAGAACATCCAAGCTAAGACATTACTGCACTCTTGTAAACCCAAAGGTTTGTAGGCTTCGGGGAATGAACTGAAGGGGACAACTCAGCCAGTAACTTAAAGAGATAATGTAGGGCACTACAAAAGTTCTTAGGCAGCAGATGAGCTCACAGGCAAGTTTAACTGATATCCAGTAAAAAAAATTTACAGCAAGATGTAAAAGAAAAAGAAGAAGAAGAAGAAGAAAACTGTTATATGGGCACATCTTCCATCAGGATTTTCCATGCCTCAAAAGAAAATATAGAATTTGCTAAAACAAAGCCATTTAAGATAAGGTAATTCCAAGAAAGTGAGAAATACAATATGGGCATTCTTGAATCAAGTAATGACAGGTTTAGCTTCAGAAAAATGGTGAAAAGCTATCAGGGTTTTGTGGTGGAACCAGAAACTGAAAGCTGGAGAAGGCTTTTACCGGAGGAGCAAAAGAAAGTACTAATTCATTAACTCACAAGATGCTGGCAGGATGTCAAATCTGGCTGACAAACAATATCTTGAAAGTGAAAGCGAGATTGGTTGTCAAGAAGCAGCCCGTAAATGCTAAGCTCAAAATATACAATAATAAATAAATAATTGTTTTTATTATTATTGTCCTTGCTGTTGCCCTTTAATTCAATATTCACACCTTTAAAAAGGTTATAATCTTAGTTTCACATAGTTTGCAACAACATCAAGAAAAGATACTGACAGAAAAATGACACAAAAGCATTTTGACAGGCACATAGATGTCATTAAAACAAAGGTAACGGACTAATAGTAAAAAGAGCATTACTAGCAGCAAAACATCAAAGGATGTAGCATTAGGATATAGCACTGTATAGCTGCTCTGAAGAAAGTTGTGAACAATTTGATAGGCGCTCAGGAATACAGACTTCTAAATGAGTACAGCGGGGCTGTTCTTGAGGTCAGTCTCAGATTTTCCGGAAATCTCTTCTGGATAATTCCTGTGCTTGACATAATTATTGGAAGTATATGAAGTTCACTAACTCCTGCTATTTTTTATTTGGAATGCCATGCTTGAACATTTCAAACAATGGAAAATCCTGGATGGAATGTAACAATACTGTGAAAAGCAAAGTTGCTACTCACAATATAGTGGAGATGCACAACAAGAAGACTGTTGAAAATATAGCTTTTGGCAAGTAAGGCCCGCATCAAAATTAGTCGTCAAACACACACACATAAAACTTGCACAGCCGTAACACACACACACACACACACACACACACACACACACACGACTTCAGTCTCAGGCAACTGAGGCCACACTGCGAGCAGCAGCACCAGCACATGATGGGAGTGGTGACTGAGTGTGGGTAAGGAGGATGTCGGGGCGGGAAGGGGGAGGGATAGTAGAGGTGGCGGACAGTGACATGCTGTTGGGGAGCGCGCATGGACGAGGTGGAAAGAGGGTAGGGCAACTATGAGCAGTCAGGAGGTTAGACGGAGGGCAGTGGAGATGGGGGCGGGATTGCGGAAAAGGATAGAAGTAAAAAGACTGGGTGCAATGGAGGAATTAGGGCTGTGTAGTGCTGGAATGGGAACAGGGAAGGGGCTGGATGGGAGAGGACATGACTAATGAAGGTTGAGGCCAAGAGGGTTATGGGAACATAGGATATACTGCCAAGAAGGTTACCACCTGCACAATTCAGAAAAGCTGGTGTTGGTAAGAAGGGTCCATATGGCACAGGCTGTGAAGCAGTCATTGAAATGAAGGATGTCATGTTTGGCAGAGTGCTCAACAACAGAGTGGTCCACTTGTTTCTTGGTCTTGTTTGAATATTTTTAATTTTTTTACTAAATGTTTTTGTTACTTATGAGGAAGATACTATTCTTTTGTCACTATAATGATATCCTACTGTGACTGACTGACCAGTGGGTTGGAACTGTATGGTCAGCATACATCTGGAAATCTGGGTTTTCAAAGTCAGGGAATGGTTTGCATTTTCAGCAGGTCATTTTAATTTTTCCTTTTATTGAAGTGTCCAAAATCTCTTGGCCTAGTATGTTGACTACCTCATAGTCCCATTGTGTGAATGATGTACAACTATAAATAATGTGGTTAAAACTTTCAGAGAAAGAACCACATCTTCTGCACATGTTACTTACTAAATTTTCAGTGACTTATTATAGGAAACACCTAATCCTAAATCTCCTTCATGAAAACCTGAATTTTTGTCTATAGATCTGCTTTTGATAGCCAGTTATTTGGCTACACCAAAACCACAATTCCTAAGCAGTAATGAGTTCAATCTCACATTAAGATAGCCATACTGAGATTAGTACAGGTTTTGTCTGCATTTGAAGTTGTGCACATGCAGTTTGTGTGCGATTCCTAAGCTGTAACTGGTTTCATCTCACATCATCATTAGTTATATTAAGCATAGTATAGGTTTCATCTGCATTTGAAGGTGTTTTCAGTAGTTCCCATGTTTGGGCTTCATATATTAACTAGTTTTTTGGCACCTTTGTTCCCTGATAGCCACTCTTTTATTTCTGATCAAGGGGGTTGGGATAAATTGAATAGTTCATTGAGAGATATGTTTCCTATGATCTCTTCAAATCCAAGGGAGAGCGGACCTCAACACACATGCATGCATATATTCACAGCTCATACAGTCTCTTGTCTAATTTAATATCTTAGCAAAAAGTCATTGGTGTTCTAAAATTATTCATAGTTTAAGAATTAAAGGTTGTTTTGTTAAGCTATTAATTTGCAAATATTCTTCAACAACAGAGACTTATAAACCACAACACTTAAAACCAAGTAAAATAATAATGACTTACCTTTGATATTTTACATGGAGTTAGTATCCTATGGATTTGTTTTTTGATAAAACCGAAGCAAGCTGAACGACATTCACCAGAACCTTGGTCATACTGAGTTAATATGTTTACTGTATCAGTTAAAATGTTTACAGCATCTTCAAGGAGAGAATTCCTCCAGTCTCTTACAATTTTTTCCAGAATTCCTTCATCATCACCTGACAATGATTTCTCCAAATAACTAAGCACTGTCTCAACAGATTTTACGATGAGATCATTGGCATCAGAATCACACAATATGTATTTCAAAAGACTACTTGGAATTTTCCTGTCACTTTCCTTCCCTACTTCAACACTACCATATCCTGAGTCCCCAGTCATTTGTGGCCCACTTTGCATGGTGTTTAAAGAATATACTGATTCCACGTCACAAATGGAAGTGTTATGTTCTGCACCAAATTCTTTGCCAGGATATAAGACATCTGTAGCCATGGAGTTAACAATTGTTTTCAAGACAGATGCCCTCAGAAATGTACAAGTACTAACAGCTGATTTCAGTTGCACCATTGACTGAATGAACATCAAATGAAACTCAGTCTCCTCTGTGGCATCTTCTTCAGCTCCTGAAATCACAACTTTTTGTTAGTAGTATATAAGAAAAACTATTTCAGAATCAGTTCTTAAACAAAACATATATTTAGGCATCAAAATGAATTTACTTATAAATATTACTTGTAGAGCCTCCATAGATTATGACTGAAACAAAATTATGAATCTAAAAACCAAATAGGTCTGCTGATGAACAACTCTCTTGATTTGTCTCTCAACAGAACCCTTTAATCATTATCTTTGATTTATTTCTAGATCTTCAAGATGTTTTAGGCTTATGTGTTCTTATTCGCTACCTTTTGAGCACTCTCCACAACCTGCATTCAAGATGGTAGGTTGCCTATAGCCCTATATGTGGTATTTTTTCCACATTTATCTAGTTTAGCAACAATCATTTTTAAATAGAAGTAGCACTATTGTCAGTAGGAAGTTACTTTGAAATTTTACCCTGGTGAACACAGGTGCAGTGTCAACACGTGGATCTGATTCTTGCTTTTCCTTTTTTTTTAACTTCTGCAATCTCACTTTTATTTACATATTTATTTTAATTCTATCCTACTACATAATGGCAAGTCTTGACTGATTTTCTTCAAATTTCTACACAATACTTTAATAACGGAGTAAGTGATGCTCTAATAAATGTTCAGACAGACATCAGCTATATTTTAATATGTACAGTATATAATTAATATATTTTGTATACTACTGTATAAAGACAAGTCAGTGTTTAACATTGTTACCAAAAATCTCAAAATGTTCTAGACCAATTTACTTCAGATGTTTATATATGCTCTAATAAACATTCAGAGGGACATAAGCTATATACTTTTTTTATATACAGGAGTTCAAAAAAAGTGTCAAATACTTTGAAAGGTGGTAGTACTCATCAAAACAAGGAAAATAAGTCCAATAAACAAGGGTCCAGAAAGGCATACTTTCCGAGATAAACGTGTTTATAGAAAGGGCTGTGTGAAGCTTGGTTGCAGATATTAGCACAGTCACTGCAATGGTGCTCCGTCAAATGCGTCATCAGGGTATTATGATGTCTTACTCACAGTACTCTACCTATCATTAGGTGGTCTGCAGTCAGTTGTGTGGTTCGAGTCATGATGTAGGCTATGTTAGTTTTCGTTATGTTTATGTGCCTCATTGTACAGTCCTGCTAACCCTGAGTACGTATCATGGTGTTTTACTTTCTTCCAAATGGGGATTCACTTATATATCTACTGTTATTGTGCTGTCTGTCTGTCTGTCTGTATGTATGTATGTATGTATATCTAAAAACAATGATGATATGGTTATAATAGAGGGAAACATTCCACGTAGGAAAAATAAATTGTTTGTGTGTCTGTCGACCTTCCAGCACTTTCATTTGGTAAGTCACATCATCTTTGTTTTTAGATATAAAAACAAAGATGATGTGACTTACCGAACGAAAGCACTGGCAGGTCGATAGACACACAAACAAACACAAACACACACACAAAATTCAAGCTTTCGCAACAAACTGTTGCCTCATCAGGAAAGAGGGGAAGGAACCCACATCCTTTCGTCTTTCAATCTCCTTCCCCTCTTTCCTGATGAGGCAACAGTTTGTTGCGAAAGCTTGAATTTTGTGTGTGTGTTTGTGTTTGTTTGTGTGTCTATCGACCTGCCAGCGCTTTCATTCGGTAAGTCACATCATCTTTGTTTTTAGATATATTTTTCCCACGTGGAATGTTTCCCTCTATTATATTGATATGTATGTATGTATGTACAGATGGTGTAGAAAAGTAACATTTTCTCTCTTCCACCATTTGTTAGCGATGGCAGCATACTACTAGACAAGTGAAATGGGAGATATGATATTCTGCTATGGTTTAGCAAATGGACGTAGCCTGTGAGCCCGTCTTCTCTATGCTGAGAAACATCCACAGCACAGAGTGCCCTCTGATAAGCTGTTCAGCAGACTTTTCCAGCATTTAAAAGACACAGGTACACTTGCACCTCAGAAGACTGACAGTGGAAGGCCCCGGACAGTCCACATGCCTGACATGAAAGAGCATGTGCTATGTTCAGTGGAAGAAACCCCTGGGACCAGTGTGCGACAAGTAGCAGCAGCAGGTGTGTCTCACATTGTTGTCTGGGGGGTATTTCATCAGAAATTGCTTTACCCATATCATCCACAGTGCATTCAGGCCCTAACGCCACAAGATTGTCATGGCAGATGGCGGTTCTATCAATGTCTGTTGCAGAATTGCAGAAGTGTACCACAGATCCAATGTTCACATCCAAGATTTTATTTACCGATGAGGCAGTTTTCACAAGAGATGGAGGTGTGAATTTTCATAACCACCATCTATGGGCAGATGTAAATTTCCAAGCAATACAGGAAAGAGGGCATCAACACAGATTCTCAATCAACAGACAGGCTGGTATACTTGACGATAGATTAATAGGGCCATGTGTGTTACCAAAAAGGATAATTTAGTGTATTACCTGGACTTTCTCATTATGTATTGCCTACCTTGTGGGAGGCTGTAGTGTTGCAGCAATGAATACAAATGTGGTTCATGTGTATGGCACACCAGCACTCTTTCGTCACAATGTGCGCAAATATCTGACGCAGACATATCAGGACCACTGGCTTGGTCAGGAGACGAGGGAGGGGGGGGGAGGGGGGGGACACCCCTTGGTCAGGTCATTCCCCCCCCCCCCCAACCTCAATCCCATAGACTTTTTGTTATGGGAACGGAATTGGTCAACGCCACGCCAGTCAACAATGTGCGAAGCTACAGGGCCACATTTTCAATGAATGCCAGCAGGTACAACAACAACCAGGTATACTTCAAACGTTGCATCATTCCTTATGCAGGACAGCAGAGGCGTACATAGTCATGAATGGATGCCACATTGAACACCTCCTGTAAACACATATTTATTGTAGAAAGTATGCATTTCTGGATCCATGTTTATTAGACTTATTATTATTCAGAAAGCATACATTTCCAGACCCATGCTTCCACATAAGGCTACATCATTCTCATTTATGACCGAAAACTTGACCCATTGATCACTGACTTTATCAACAACATATCAAGCTCATGCATCAATCAGAGTACCATGTCAGGCACTGATGTCTGCTTACTGAGTGATGTGTCACAAAATAAAATGAGATCTTCCATACCAGATTCCATGCACCGCGCACTTTTCGACCAAATTAATGACCTGGCTCACCCATCTGTCTTAGCGACAATACAGCTGATGACCAAACGATTCGTGTGACCTAATGCCAGATGGGACTGCCATAGGTGGGGACAGACCTGCCTGCCATCTCAATGCAGAAAGATTGGGCACCACGCACCACCAGCACTCAGCTGCTTCAAGGTACCACACACCCTATTGCAGCATATTCATATGGATCTGATCATCACACACTTTCCAAATCAGAAGGCTTTATATACATATTATCAGTCATCGACCATTTCTCATGCTAGGATCCCTTTCAAAGATATCATGAGTGAATCCATGACCCGTGCATCCATTGAAGTATGGGTATCCCACTTGAGCTGCCCTGAGACAATCACTTCTGACTAAGATGTCAATTTGAGTCTAGTTTCTTTGAAGCCCTCTATTGCCCTCTGTGGCACAAAATGAAATTGAACAACAGTGTACCATCCACAAAGTAATGGGTTGGTGGAACGCTGGCACCAAACGCTTAAGACTGCACTCATATGCTACACAGATAGCTGGATAGAAGCACTGCCCTGGGTCTTGCTCGGTATTCATACCTTTAAGTAAGATCTATTGTCCTTTCTGGTGGAAGTAGTGTATGGGGAAACCTTCACCCTTCTTGCAGACTTCGTACAACCAGCACGAACACCTATGTCGACCAAACTCCCAGCTCTGGTACAACACATAAAACAACACATCTGTACCTCTCAAATTCCATCCCCAATGGCACACACAATACCAATAACAACCGTGCACAAAGTGCTGTCACAGTGTGAATTCGTGATGCTCCGTGACAATAATGTTCGCCCATAATTATAGCCTCCTTACATGGGACCATTCTGAGTCATCAAATGAGGGCCACGCACCTTCAACATTGCTATCAAGAGAAACGTGACTACAGTATCCCTCCACATATTTAAGCCAGTGTGGGTATTGAAAGAACCTGCCGACACTGATGTGGAGAATTCAAACACGTCACTGCTTGACAATGGCAACTAAACTTTGTGACAACTCTGCACCAGTCATCACTATCAGTGTCCATGAATTCCATTAGGACAACCTCAGCATGAAAACAGTCAATAATGATCTCATTCTTGACACACAGTGACCCTATCATCACACCTGTCTTCAAACGGTATCCTCATCATCACTCCCCACTCCCTTCAGTCCCGCGATGCCACTGACACAGCTCCCTCCACTTGCAGTATCTCTAATGCTGCAGCAATGGCCACCAGCACCACCTGCTTCACCGCAGTCAAGGTTCAGCCGCACACTTAAGAATAGTATCTCACCTGAATGCAGTAATATCCTCAGCAAATCACAGTTTGGATTCCAGAAGAGTTGCTCTACTGTGAATGCCATTTACATGTTCACTCACAAGATTTTACAAGCGTTAAATAATAAAGTAGTGCCAGCTGATATTTGCTGTGATCTTTTTATGCATTTCACTGTGTGAATCACAGTATTCTCCAAGACAAATTGATGTTTTAAGGGACTGATGGTGTATAGTCAACCAATGGATGATCATATATGACCAAAAGAGTGCAGAAAGTTGCACTCAGTAACTGAACAAATGTAGTCCAGGTACGTAATTCTGACTGGGGAGAAATCATGTATGGGGTTCCCTAAGGCTCAATCTTAGGTTCACTATAGTTTCTCACGTATGTCAATGATTTTCTGTCCAATCTACAACACACTGAATTAGTTCTTTTCGCAAATGAGACTAGTACTGTAATCATCCAAGCACACATATTGAAACAGAGGAAATGGTAAACAATGTTCTTAAAAGTATCTCTGATTGGTTTTCTGCAAGTTGTCTCACACTCAGTTTTAAAAAGACATAACATATTACATTCTGCATCTAGAGGTACTACACCAATGATAATGGTAACACAATGTGAGGAAATAATAAATAGGGAGGAAACTTCAAAATTTTTAGGTGTCCGTATTGATTACAATTTAAACTGGAAAAAGCACATTTTGAAACTCCTAAAACAACTTAATGCAACCAACATTTGCAATTAGAATCATTTCCATTCTTGGGGAGAGGAAAATCAATAAGCTGACATATTTTGCATATTTTCATTCAATAAACTCATATGGATTAATTTTCTCGGCTAACTCATCTTTAAGAATGAATGTCTTCACTACCTAAAAACTTGCTGTAAGAATAATATGTTTTGCTCAGCCATGATATTCTTGTAGACATCTGTTTAAAGAGTTGGACATTTGACTAATGCTTCACAGTACATTTATTCATCCATGAAGTGTATTGTAACTAATCCACAACAGTTCAAAAGGAACAATGATGTGCATAATTACAATACCAGAAGGAAAAATGACATTCATTACTCCACATTGAGGTCATCTTTAGCACAAAAAGGGGTTCACAATGCTGCAGAAGTTACACACACAAATCAGTTGGTTCTACAGAGAAATTCATCAAAGGAGTAGAAGGAGTTGGCCACCAATAAATCCTTTAGGCTTCTCTTAAAATGAATTTCATTGCTTGTTAAGTTTTATATGGCTGCTGGCAAGTTACTGAAAATGTGTGTTCCTGAATAATGCACACCTTTTTACACAAGAGTAACTGACTTTAAATCGTAATGAAGATTATTCTTATTTCTAGTATTGATTCCATGAATTGAGCTGTTGGTTTGAAAAAGCAAGGTAGAGAAGAGTAAAAAGACTAGTGGGTGCATTGGTGTAACAGAGGGCTGTGTTGTGCTGGAATGAGAGAAGGGAATGGATAGGTATGTTGAAGACAGGGACTAGCAAAGGTTGAGGGCAGGGGGTTAATGAGTATAGGATATTTTGCAGGGAGAGTTACCACCTGTAAAATTCAGAAAAGCTGGTGCTGGTATGAAAAATCCAGATGGTGCAGGCTGTAAATCAGTCATTGAAGTTCAGCACATTGTGTTAGGTAGCATGTTCAGTAACTAGGTGATGCAACTGTCTTCTGACCACAATTTGTCAGTGGCCACTCATATGGACTGACAGCTTGTTAGTCATCATGCCCACATATAAAACAGGACAGTGCTCGCAGCTTAGTTTGCAGATCACGTGACTACCTTTTATGGGACCCTAGTTGCCTGTGATAGGACTGGAGTAGGTGGTGGTGTCAGGATGTACAAGACAAGTCTTGCATCTGAGGCTATTACAGGGATATGAGCCATGAGGAAGGGGATTGGGAGCAGGGGTGGAGTAGGAATGGTCAAGTATATTACGGAATATCACCGTGAGAGGGGTGGGAAGGACAGCAGGAGGTAGTTGAAACCCTGGTGGAGAATGTAACTCAGTTTCTCCAGTCCTGGGTGGTACTCAATCATAAGGAGAGTAATCCTTTGCAGCCCTATGGTAGATATGTAGATGATAGCTGGCTTCAAATAAAGAGTATCCTACCCACTATCCTTCCATCACTCCCACAGTGATATTCTGCCACCTACCAAACCTACACAATGTCGTTGTCCATCCCTACTCCCAAACTATTGCATCATATCCCTGCAATAGACCTAGATGCAAGATCTGTCCCATACATCCAACTACCACTTGTGCAGTCGAAGGTAGGGCTACCTGTGAATGCAGTCATGTGATATACAAACTAAGCTGCAAGCACTGCACCATTTTCTATGTGTGTGTGATGACTAACAAGCTATCTGTCCACATGAATGGCCTCCGACAATTTATGGCCAAGAGAGTGCTAGGCCACCCAGTTGCTAAACATGCTACCCAACACAATCTCCTTAAGTACAATGACTGCTTCACAGCCAGTGTCATCTGGATCCTTCCTATCAACACTAGCTTTTCTGAACTGTACAAGGGGAACTCTCCCTGCATCGTATCCTACATTCACATACCCCCCCTCCATGCCTGGCCTCCACCTTTGCTAGTTCTTGTCCTCCACTTACCTAATGAATCATTACGAGTATCTGGGCAAATTATTCATGCACCTAGGCCTGATATAGAGGAGAACAGCTGAACACTAGCAGGTCCAGGCCACAGGGCGCACTGCAACCAGCCTGGCTAGTTGAACATTTGCGCCCAGGTGAGCTGAGGTGCAGAGACAATGAGCATGTCACCGGAAATGGGTAAATCCCAGTGCTGGGAATTTTGACAACTGATGTTTACACTGTCATTATGCAGAATATGCTACAGGAAATGGTGGAGTTTCAGACACTCTTAAAGATGGTCAAGTTACGGCTCTTTGGGATTCAACAACAACTCATGTCAAATATTAATGCAAATCTGAATACACTTGCAGTCTGAGAAAAATAAAGTGCACCCAATCACACAATAATATCTCAATATTTTTAAAACTATAGAATTTAATATCTCACAGCAAATAAAAATTTTCACAATGACCTCTGAATTAACAACTTTTAACCTCTTCGTGAAATTTCAACAAACATTATCTCAGATGATGGCACTGCATTATGGCTATCATCTCTGAACGCTTCATATCTTTATCTATTTTATTTATTGATTTATGAGATATTACACATCTTTTCATTATGAAAATGTTTGTCAGAACAGCAAATGAATGCAGCATGCGTACCTCATATTTTATCATACTTGTGATTTTATTTAATGAATACTTTACTATTTTGCCAGTAATTTTATTTAAATGGCGATTCCAAGTGCTATTAAAAGCTTGTGGCAATTTAAAAGTGGCCAATCACATGTGTTAGCAGACAGCACCTTTGTGAAAGAATGCCACAAGACACTCCTGACAAGCAGGCCTAAACAATTGTTTAAACTATATTTAATGACAAATCACTATCATTTACATGAGCACACCTGCACAAGAATGTTGGTATATTTGTTTATGAACCAACCATTATGTATTATACAGGGTGTTTCAAAATTAACATACCGGTTGGTTTTAAGGCACAGTAGCATTTATTACGTTCAACTTAAAATTGTAAATAATACACCAAATGAAAGAGCAACTCAAACAGTTTTGTTTGTATACCTGTGCACAATTGGATGGGTATGGAATGACAAAGACTGAGTCAAAAATGTGTTGAACAAGTACGTGTCTTTCACGCTTAGCCCCAAGAAATATCCCTGCGGAAAGTTTATGGGCCTTTCTTTCTCAGTGAATCAACTGTAATTGATGTTTCTTATCTTGACGTGCTACAGCTATGGCCCATGCCTCAATGGGAAAAAACTGAACACATGTTTATTTAGGAGCAAGATGGTGCACCACCTCACTGGCATAGCTCAGTACGCGACTGGTTAAATGATGATGTATCCGACTGGTGGATTGGGCGCAAGGGGCCAGTTGACACATTTTATGCATGACCACGTTCACACACGATCTGACACGACCATGTGTATGTGCCTCCGATACCAGCTGATCTATCTGAGTCTAAAAACAGTGTTATTGCAACAATTACTCCTGACACATTGCTAAAGGTTTCGGAACAACTTACCTATAGACTCCATCTGTGATCTGTGTTCACACTGAATAACTGTAAGAAAAACTGTTTGTGTTTCTCTTTCATTTGCTGTATTATTTGTAATTGTAAGGTGAATGTAATATATACTACAAAGCCTTAAAACCCATATATTTATTTTGAAACACTCTGTATTTATTGTAAATGCTCTGAATGTAACCGAATGTTCATAACATTTATTTTACTTAAACATTGTTATATTATATTAGTTTAGTGCAGAAAAGTTGTCAAGTAGCTCAAATAATGTCCGCAGAGCTTGAAAATGATGTATTTTTGTTGGGGTTGGCCTTCAGCCAATGAGAGTTGGACCGTGGCAGAACACTGCTGGAATCAAGGGGAGATTGTGATGTTTCTAGTGAAGAGCTCAAGGAAGTGATTCTGTACACTTTTACTTTTGTGCTTGAAGAAGACGGACATATCTATGGTAACATGTGCAATTCGGACTTATAGGTGACACATTTTGGACTGGGTGACAGATTTTGGACTGTGAGCAGCCGCTATGAGGCTAACTTTTTAGGGCACTTTTTGATTAGATCTTGAAAGACATGTTTATGTGAGTTCTGGAAGAAGGCTGACTTGCCTGCGGTAACATGCATGATTTGGTCGTACAGGTGATTGATTCTGGGAGATGAATGGCCGCAATCATACTTCTCAAGGGACTTTACAATTCGAAAGGTCTGAATGTGCTCCAGAACTGACAATAGAAAGAGTATGAGTTACTATTATTGGTATCGTGTGTGTTAATTTGTGAAACATCATACTGGACACTGACCTGTTTTGAGCTGATGAATATTGCATGTGTTGTGAGAACAAGATGGACTTGATGACTATTTAGTTTGGGGATTTTTGCTACCATTCTCATACCACTCTTAATGTAACTTTACTGCATTTGATAAGGATATTTTCTGTCTGTATTTTAACTGAATATCGTAGGACCGTTTCCCATTTATTTGAGTAGTCATTTTTTGAATAAAAATTATTCAACACAATTCTCTGTCGTCTACATCAATTACAAATGTTAGAATATAACCCTTGTTATTAAATTATTCATTTAACTTTTATTTTGTAGATCTGCGTATTTTATTAGTTCACAATTCTAGCCAAGGCATAAAATACTTGACTGCAGAATCACAGCCAAACGTGAAAATTTTCAGCAAATTAACTGTGGGTACAAAAGCAGATGTGCGTGACTTGACCGTACGTCTATTCTTTTTAAACAGAGCCATGCAAAGTCCAAATACCCAAAGTATAAGTCACTACAGGTAAAGATGCAACTGGAAAGTATAAGTCACTACAGGTAAAGATGCAACTGGTTTGCAGCTGGACTGCTGTTTGGAAGAGCAACCATTCAGCTATAATAGATTAGGTACCATCGCACTATCCAGTACCGGGCCCCCGTTCTAGCACAACACAGCCTTCTATTTCACGTAATACTCTCACCAGTCCTTTTCCCCTCTCTACTTCTCTCCTTTTCTTCTCTCCCCATCCCTGCCCCTCCCCAAAACCTCCCCACTACACCTAGTAGCCCTATACCATTCTCTCCATGTCCCTGTATGCTCCCACAAGCAGCACTAGACCTTCTCTACCCCATCCAATCCCCCCCCCCCCCTCCCTGCCCCATAGCTTCTCTCTATCACCATCACCACATTGCTGCTCCCATTAGCCACAGTAACAACTCAGTTCGGCCACAGCGGCCAGAGACAGTGATTGTGTCTGTGAGTTGTGCTTGTGTGTGTGTGTGTGTGTGTGTGTGTGTGTTCCTGCTTCAGAAGGCCTTTGGGTGAGAGTCAAAATGCACAATGGTCTTTCCACTGAGCCTATCTGCAACTCAGTGTCTCAAACACAACTCATACACATGACCACTGTTTCCAGCTGTCTCACTGTCAGAGACAGTGGTCATGTCAATGGGAGTTTAGTGTATGTGTGTCATTCGGAAGAAGACCATTCGGCCAAAAGCTTATTTGTTTGACAGTTTAGTTTTTTTTTTCTTTTTTCTTTGCCTGTCTATATCCTTTTCAAATATGTCATTAATCTGAACACACAATTCATCTGAATAGTGTTATTTCCACAACAGTGCCTTGTCACACAGCTGTCATTCCTATGGTTACCATATGATGGGTATCTGGCACATCTGATTATCGTGAAAGTATGATCCAGCTCTCGGTTCACGTGCCCCTGCACCGGTTCCATAGTTCAACCTATGATTTCATATTGCAGTCTAAATGCTCTTCCATTCTACATCTAATCTGGACAGCTACCACCAAAAAAATAGTTATAGAAAAATGTGTTTATTGTCACATTAGTGATGCCAAAGCACTTACGGGGAATTTCTATGCTGTACAGCCTTTCATATATAATAATAATTACATTGTGCCCATATTTTGCTAACAGACAGCACGGAAGTAATTAAGAGGAACATAGCCCTATGCCGTGTCACTTAACTTAGTCAACTCATCACAACATTAGTTTTTTTTAGTATGATCCAAATTAGAACTTATCTTATGTGCCCTAGCATCACAACTAACAGCTGGCCTATGGACTACATTTTTGCAACTGTGTAGATACATGCATTTTGTATTTAATCTGAAAAAACTCCCATTGAATTACATAAATTCACTAAATATATTCTAATAAGCCTCAGTTTTAAAATAATTTACTGCAGGCATTGCTACTATAAAATAGCATAGGCTTCTTACAATATTGCCTTTATATAAAATGAGATGTATATAAAAGGTAACATTACCTAAAAAGTTTCAAAACAACAACCGTAAAACCACTCATCTTAACTAGCATCATACCAATGTCATCTACTACGAAAAAACACACTTGCTCTAGGCCACAATGTGCCGCAGCGCTCAATATTGTGTATCAGACCAGAGAACGAAGAATGGTGCCTCCAGCGTATTTACCATGTGATGAACTATGTACAGTCCTGATCCTGCATTGTATCCACTGATCTATGTTACATAGACCTGCAAGGTAATTAATTTACATGTTGTTCTGTTTTCTTAAACATACAGGCCACAGCCATCATAAACTGAGCAAGCTGTGAAGGAAACCAAGGAGAAATTTGGAAAGGGTATGGAAAATTGGGGAGAAGAAATTAAAACTTTGAGGTTTGAATGCAACACTGTCAGATGGCAAAGAACTTGGAAGAGCAGTTGAAGGGACTGGAAAGTATGCTGATTAGAATTTTTGGGATGAACGTCAATGAGAGTTATAGGAAGCGCAATGGAATGTAGTTGAAACAAATAAGGTGATGCTGGGGAATTAGATTAGGATGAGCTTTGATATTTGGGCTATAAAATAATTGATGATTGCCAAAGCAGACTGTGCATAGCAGGGAAAGTGTTTGTGGAAAAAAATATAATTTTAAGCATTAGGAAGTCTTTTCTGAAGGTCGAGGAAGAAATTGGTCCTCACAAGGCTATCATAACATCAATGATTATGGATGTTACAAGGAATATTGCAATAGGTAGAAAATTACTTTTGGTTAGCATGGGAGACAGGATACAAACTGCAGAGATCTAAGTAGTCGACATTGAATATTTAGTTTGGAGGATGAAGATATAGATTGCAAATGGATAAAACTCAAAATCATTGTACAATATCCCTTAGGCAAGTATGAACTGAGCAAGGTTATGAGGGATGGAAAAGACTCACCATGATTCAACAGCCATGTTAGAAAGCTGCAGTGGACAGAGAGAAAGAGAAAGAGAGAGAGAGAGAGAGATTTAAATGAAGTCAAAGTCTATTTGACAAACGAAAGGTGTTTGATGCCAAAATGACCATAAGAAGAGAAATATGAGACGCACCCAATAAATTTTAACATAAACTTTTTCTCAAATTATCTGACAATGTTGTTGTATATAATGAGTTTGCAATGACAGAAGACTGCAGTGAAATACAGGAAGACCTTCACAGGACTGATGATTTGTGCAGAGAGTGGCAGTTGAACCTGAATGTAATGTATTGTGCTTTAATAGGTCATGAGAGCCCCTAACAGTTCGATTACACTAAACTGCTCCTACCATGAAATATCTAGGAATAACCAACTGGAGCAAATGAAAGTGGAAAAACCACCTAAAGCAAATAGTGGGAAAAGGGGACGTCAGGGTAAGATTCAGTGGGAGAATCTTAAGAAAATGTAATTCATCCATGAAAGATGTGACTCTTGAATATTATTCATCTCTTTGGGGCCCTTACATGGATCAATAAAAGAGATAGCAGAGATCTAATGAAGAGCAGTGAGTTTAATCATGGGATTGTTTAGTAAATGCAAGACTATTATGAAGATGCTCAATGAGATCCAGTGGAAGACACTGCAAGAGAGGCCTCATGCATCATGGAGAGGTCTGTAGTCAAAATTTCAAGAAAAATTCCAAGCAGAGTTGAGAACATACTACCTTCTCCCATATATATCTTGGGAAACAATCACAATGAGAAATAAGATAAATTAAGAGTTGATATGGAGCTTTACTGACAATCATTCTTCTCATGTACGATTCGCGAGTGGAACAGGAAAGGTGGGAAAAAAAGTGTTATAAAATGTATCCTCTGCCACACACTGTAAAATGGCTTGTGAATTATAGATACTGCTGTATTTGGCTGGGGTGTGGCCCTATACTCACAGGACAAATGTAGATGATAAATAGTTCAGACAAGAAGAGAACAGAAGCTTTTGAAATGTGGCACTAAAGGAAATGGCTTGTGGAGTACAGATATTGCTGTATTTGGCTGGGGTGTGGGTGGCCCTATGCTCACAAGAAAAATGTTGATGATAAATAGTTCAGACAAGAAGAGAACAGAAGCTTTTGAAATGTGGCACTAAAGGACAATGCCTAAAATTATACGCTGGATCAAATTACTTATGAGGAGGTATTGACTTGAATTGGGAAAAAAAGAAATTTATGGCACAACTTAACCAAAACAAGATAGCATAGCATCAAGGAATAATGATAATGGAGTGAAGTGTCGGGGGGGGGGGGGGGGGGGGATAAAAATTGTAGATGTAGACTAAGGTTTACCTACAACAAGCAGGTTGAGCAGGATGTTGGTTGCAGCAGTTATGCAAAGATGAGGAGGCTTGCACAGGATAGACTAGCTCTTGGTGAGTTGCATCAATCTAATGTTCAGACTGAAGACCACAGCAACAACTTCATTACATTTAACAGTTTGAAGAAAGGCCACTTACAAGAATATTGGGCCTAGGAAACCAGCCATTTATGCCTTTTTTAAAGCAGTACTGGCACATAAGTAATTGATGTATTTTCAAGAGTAGTACATTCGGTAAAGGGCCAAGCTTAAAGATTTATTTTTCATATTTACTTCAGTTCTTTGATGGATTTCAATTTTTGAAATAATCTTGATATAAAGTATAATCATCCTACCAAGAAAAAAGTGCGAAGTGAGATATTGAGCAATTTCTTCCTTCTGAGCTTCCAAAATTTCTTGGTCACAAACGAGTCACATTTGTAGCAGAATTATAGCAAACTGTGAAATCTAACAGGTACGTGCTTAAAATAATGTCAATTCAATCATATTGGCTCAGTCGTTCACTACAGCATTAAAAATCAGAATGCTTCTGATAATGTAATAAAGATACACTTTGAATAAAACAAAATATTCCTGTAGTCTGTAAAGGTCCTTAAACAGGGCTCCACACAATAAATACAAAATTGTCTTCCATTAAATAAAACAACTAAAATCCAAACTTTGTGCCTATCTGCAACTCAGTATCTTCGTTACATGGTAACAATTATTCTTTTCATAGTACAAGAATTTATTAAAACATTTGCATAGGTAGATTAGTAGAGAATTGTTTGTAGCTTGTTGGGGTAGCTATCTGGTGACAGTAATAATAACACGACTGGGTTACAATATTAACAGTTTACAACACCTGTCTCTGAAATATAACCAGTCACAATATCTGAGACAACTTCAGCAGTAAACCATAAGATGGCAAAACAACTTTTACACTCAACTAGGATAACAACAGGGATCAACTACTATTACTGTCACCAGATAGCTACCCCAACAAGCTACAAACAATTCTCTACTAATCTACCTATGCAAATGTTTTAATAAATTCTTGTACTATGAAAAGAATAATTGTTACCATGTAACGAAGATACTGAGTTGCAGATAGGCACAACGAAAAGACTGTCAGAAAGTGTGCTTTAGGCCAACAAGGCCTTTGTTGGAAATAGAAAACACACGTGCACTCTCACGCAAATGCAACTCACACACATGACCACAGTCGGCTCCATTATTTAGAGTAGTCAGTGTTGGAATTACAAACCCCATTTTTCGGCCAGTGTAGAAGCGCGGTATGTCGCCACCGAGGACAACAAAAGAAGAAACAAAGTAGGCAGAACCGCTACACAATGACTAATGAAGGTTGAGGCCAGGAGGCTGACAGTAACGTATGACATATTGGTGGGAGAGTTCCCATCTGTACAGTTCAGAAAAGCTGGTGTTAGTGGGAAGAATCCAGACTGCAGAGGTTCTGAAGCTGTCATTGAAATGAAAAACATCATGTTGGGCAGTTTGCTCAACAATAGGGTGGTCCTGCTGTCTCTTGGCCACAGTTTGTTGGTGGCCATTCATGTGAACATTGTTGTTTGTCATGCCCACATAGAATGCAGCACAATGGTTGCAGCTTAGCTTGTACATCACGACTAGTTTCACATGTAGCCCTGCCTTTGATGGGACAGGTGATGCTTGCAACTTGACTAAAGTAGGTGGAAGTGGGAGGGTGTATGGGACAGGTCTTGCATCTACGTCTATTACAGGGTTATGATCCATGAGGCAAGGGTTGAGAGAAGGAGTTATGAAGGGATGGATGGGAATATTGTGTAGGTTTCATGGGCAGAGGAATATTACTGTGGGAAGGGGGGAAGGAGTGTGGATAGGACATTTCTCATTTCAGGGCACGAAGAGGATGCACGAGGCATTCTGCGTTCTGGCCCGAGCTGCCAGAATTGGCGGTCATGTATGCATGAGGTGTGCTTGTTTGTGCATATGAATGGTGTGTGTTTCTCTGTTTCTTTTTTGCTGATGACAACTGTGGCTGAAAGCTTTGTGTGATTGTCTTTTAATTGAGCCTGTCTGCAACTTAACATATCTTCTTTATGATACATAGCAATCTACCTTTTCCTTTATTGTTGATATCCTACCAAGAGTTTCCATTGTTTAAGCCACCAGTTTAATCAGTCGTGACTGCAAAATACTGACATGAATGATTTACAGAATAATGGGAAAACTGGAAGGTGCCAGCCTTGGGAAGTTCAGTTTATGTTCCAGAGGAAGGTAGGAAGAAGCACAGCAGTACTGACCCTATGACTTATTTTAGAAGATACGCTGAAGAAAAACAAACCTACATTCACAGCATTTGTAGACTGAGAGAAAGCTTTTGACAATGCTGACAGCAATACACTCCCTGAAAGTGTGGAGGTTAGTGGAGATAAAATACAGAGAGAGAAATGTTATTTACAACTTATGCAGAAAAAGGCCTGCAGTTGCGAGAGGTGAAGGACATTGGAAGGGAAGCCGTAGTTGAGATGGGAGTGGAGACAGCGTTGTACCCTATCACCAGTGTAAGACAATATGTACAATGAGCAGGTTGTGAAGGAAATCGAGAAGAAATCTAGAAGGGGAACTGAAGTTCAGGGAGACAAAAAAAAGCTTTAAGGTTTGCTGATGAAACTGCAATTCTATCAGGGAGGCAAACAACTTGAATAGTAATTGGATAGTATCTTGGAAAGAGGTTATAAGATGAATATCAACAAAAGTTAAACAATAGTAATGGAATGTAGTCTCATTAAATCTGGCAATGCTGAGGGAATTAGATTAGGAAACGAAACACTAATAGTAGTGGACGAGTTTCGTTATTTGGGCAGCAAAATGACTGATGATAGTGTACGTAAGAGGATATAAAATCCAAATTGGTTAACAGCAAGAAAATTATTTCTGAAATAGAACAATTTGCTAACATCTAATATCAGTTTAAGTGTTAGCAAGTCCTTTCTGAAGGTATCTGTGTGGAATGTGTGACAAAGTAAGCTGGGATCTTTTCACTTTCTCTCTTGTTTAGCCATTTGCCTCCTTAAATTGGTTTTTCCATTTTTGACTAATGAGTATAATCTGCATTTTCATAAAAGAGAAAGGTTGGCCCTCAGTTTTAAGAAATATAGAAGCAGATCTAATTTTGTGCTTAGTTTTGTGTAGGTAATTAATTTCCTAATTTTGTTTGACTATTCCTGGGTAACTACTTTGTTATAGGGTGAAATCAGCAATTTTTTCATAGCTTAGATTCCTATTGTTGACTTACAAACAAATATAAATTGTGTACTAATTATAAACATTAAGAAGAAGCACCACTAGCATTCTTAAAGTATTTATTTGGCTCTATTTGAAAAAAATATTAGCAAAGCCACCCTTAATTAATTCCAAAATAATTACCAGGTTTGTCAAAAGCACTGTTTGAGTAAATATATCTGTTAATTTCATCGTTTAAACACATAATTTGGTCTAACCCTTGTAGTAGAAGAAACTGTTAAAAAGAAGGAATTTTTCTATATATTCAGTTAATTGAATGAGTTATGTTTTAATTGTAATTTCTGTAACTAAAAACATCAAACAATGTGTAGTTTCAGTACCTATTATTGTGAGGATATATAAAAGCCGAAGTTTTGGTCCTGAGTCAGTCAGTCCATGGCCAATTTTCAGACAAGGAACCTGTATTGGTTAGGGGCAATAACAATCCATCAACTTGACCGTGAAATAAATGCAGCACAAATAGGCTGTATGTTAAAATAATGACTGTCTGTTCAATAGTGTCACACGTACCGTATTATTCCGAAAGCCTGTGAACTCTGTAGTTAGGTTTTTACTGCTCATAGATGTACAACGATTAACTATTGTAGCAGTAGGCTGACGTTTGCCTGCAAATTATTAACGAGGCTAATCAAAAGTTAACCAATAGTGAACTGGCCATGTAACTGTGTAATATTGAGGGGGTTGTGAACAGTTAAAGTAAAGAACTGTGAAACGCAACTGTGCAACTGTCGGCTACATCATTTACAGCAGTCAGTGTTGAACTTCCACCCCCCATTTTTCAGCCAGTATAACAATGCAGTACGTTGACATAGAGGACTATCAACGAAGAAACAAAGCAGGTGAATGTCACAAGTGTGGCTTTGTATGGGTGGGAAATGTGGATGATAAACAGTTCAGTCAAAAAGAGAACAGAAGCTTTTGAAATATGCTGAATATTTGATTAGTACACTAAATAACTACTGAGGTGGTTCTGAATTGAATTGGCACAACTTGACTAACAGAAGGGACCAGTTGATAGGATCAATGATGGTCAGTGAGCATGTACTGAAGTGCTAGTGCACACTGTAAACATCACACTAAAGTTATGCCACGTACCTTAGAATATGAACCAGAAATCATGCTAAAATTATGCCATTCTCTTTGAATGCAGGCTTGTATGCAAATAAAATGGACAAAAATTAGTTTTATAGTGCTGTCTCTGCAATAACTAGAAATCAATGTCTAATGGTGAAATGATAGTCAGCAACATTATGATCAACTCAGAGAAGGAACACAGCTGTCTGTTTTAACTGTGCATGCTCTGATGGGACGTAATCCCTGCTGACACAGAGTGCTACACTGTTCACAGCAGCATGTCAGTATTTTTCTTTGAATGTCATCTAAAGTTTTGTGCAAGCAACATGGTGAACTCTGCAGATGATCTGCTAAAGAGGACCTTTCCCAGTAGATCTTTGGAGGGGAAAGTGAGAGTTAAAGAGTTAGGTAGACCTACTCCAAATTTAAATCTAACAATAAGAGAGTGTGGGACGGGGCTCACCAATTAGGCTCAGACTATGTGAATAGAAGCAGGTAGATGCCCCTTTCATGTTTCAATATTCCACCTAAGTGAGCCATGGGAAAAGTGAAACATTCTCTAAGGATTAGTGAGTAGAGTATGAGAGACTTTTGAGCAACATTTGATGTATCAGAATGAAGTCTTTTGTGATGGCACTGTTGTATAAACATTCTTGGACTTGTTGTCGTGTCAATTCACGGTAAAACCTCGAGCTTTTGACGATTACATCCACCATCTTTATCGGGCGCAACTGACTGTCAAAACTACTGCTATGATGGCCTTATATAGCCCAAAGATGGCTTTTGATTGGTTGACAATTACATCATGGTGTTGCAGGTGGTGTCAATGTCTGTGTTGGTGGCACCACCATTCCTACCAAAGTGTAAACATTTAAAAGAATATCTCTGGCTCTTTTCTGAATCAAGAGCTCATCCCATGAAACACTAAGATTACATCCGCTGTCACAGTTGAAGATTTTCTCACACATTCTTCTTTCTACAGCCTCTTTAATTAAAGAATACCAGTATGGAGGAGCCTGGGACAAAACTTTTGTTTATTCAAACAGTATTTTAAGTTTGTTTGTGAATCTGTGCTCACATAAGGTCAGCAGGAGTGAATAATATTTTATGTAAGACTGCCTGGTCATCGTCACAGAAAGGATACAACACACAAGGTACAAACTTGGTAGCAATGCATGCAGTTTATAGAATTGCCATCTCTTTTAACCTACCATTTTCTCATCTGTCAACTGGGAGTGGGTCAAAATGTCGATGGCAGCTGATCAAAGAGCTCACCATAGCAATATAAAAGAAACAAAAGTAATTTGAGCAACTTGCAACCATGTAAATATCAGTAACTTCTCATGGAATGGCACACATTGTCATCAACCTGTTAAACAAGGATCTGGACCAAAGAGCCATTTCAGCCCTTAATGGATTGAATTTCGCTCCTACACGTACCTATTGTGGAGTTCATTAGTGGAGTGTGATCAGGTGGTATGGCATCTCTCACATCTAACATCAGCAGAGAGAGAGAGAGAGAGAGAGAGTGGCTCTGTGCATTGTGGAAAACGAAGATCTTGTGGTGCCTCTGCCTAACAGGAAAATACCACAGTTGTTCTTAATTGGAATCTGGATGATGATGCAGGTGCTGATGCTGCTGGTGGTAATAATAATAATATATAATGATCTCAAAAATGCCAACATCATATCCACAGAGTGGAGGTCTGTTGAGTTTTCTGATGAAAGCTGGGTCTGCCTTGGTGCCCGTGATGGCTGCTGTGTTGGCTAGGGGGAGGTCAGTTGAGGGCCCACAACCAACCTGCCTGCGTGCTAGACATACTGGACCTACACTTGCAGTTACGATCAGAGATTCAAGTTCATATGATAGCAGGAGCACTCTCACGGTTCCTGTTCATCAATATGGTGATTTGATATGTTGTGCTACCAATCAAGAATAGCGTTCCAAGAGGTGTTTTCCAACAGCATAGCACTCGCCCTCATGCTGCTGTTGTATCCCAACATTCTCTACAGATTTTTGACATGATGCCTTGGCCTGCTTGAGGACAGATCTGTCTCCAATTCAGGCACTTATGGGGCATCATCGAACAGCTCCAGCATTATCCACAAACAGTATAAACCATCCCTGTATTGATTGACCAAGTGCAACAGGCTGACATCCAGCACCTGCACAACTCAATGCGTCCACATTTGGATGTTTGCATTTAACATTTTATCTGGCAGCCAGAGACAGTGGTGTGCTGAGTTTGCATAAATGTGTGCATTTATGTTGTCTAATTCAGAAGGAAGCCTTTTGGATTTATTTGTTTAGTAGTCTTTTTGTTTTGCCTGTCTGACTCAACATCTGCACTACATGGTGAGTATCAATCTATCCTTTCAACGATTTCATCGTCAATGAGAATTTGGTATCCAAGTCCAAAAAATCACAAGCAAAGCCCTGCACTGCTATTGGAATGTCCTGGAATTTAAAAAGTATCTTTCTTATAGAATGAGATTTTCACTCTACAGTGGAGTGTGCGCTGATATGAAACTCCCTGGCAGATTAAAACTGTGCCAGACCAAGACTCGAACTCGGGACCTTTGCCTAGGCACAGTTTTAATCTTCGAGGAAGTTTTGTATCAGTGCAAACTCTGCTGCAGAGTAAAAATCTCATTCTGGAAACATCCCCCACACTGTGGCTAAGCCATGTCTCTGTAATATCCTTTCTTTCAGGAGTGCTAGTTCTGCAAGGTTCACAGGAGAGCTTCTATAAAGTTTGAAAGGTAGGAGGCGGAGGTACAGGCAGAAGTAAAAGCTGTGAGGACAGGCCATGAGTCGTGCTCGGGTAACTCAGATGGTAGAGCACTTGCCTGCGGAAGGCAAAGGTCCCGAGTTCAAGTCTTGGTCAGGCACACAGTTTTAAACTGCCAGGAAATTTAATATCTTTCTTATGTTTTCAAGTAATATTTCATCCTCTGTCGCTTCTCTTTCTTCCCCTTTGTTTCCACACTTCTTCTTTTCATCTTCATATTTCTGTACCTCAATTTTGGTTGAAATGCCTTTTAATTTAGTCCACAGTCTTTTTAAACTGGGCTGTCTTGACCAAATTCCTTGCTTCCGCAACCATGAGACAGCATTTTTTTTTTTTTAAATTCAATTTTGATGACAAGAGACAATGCCTTCTGAATTTCATCTTCTATCAAAAGCTTCCTCAACAGCTGTCTTCTGTAATGTTGCTTCACAGTTTCAATAACTGATTCGTCCATTGGCTGCAGCCATCTTCTCTATCGAGAAGGCTTTCTGTGGGGTGGGTGAGTGAACTGTCCAGAATTAACATCACCTTACTACCTTCTTTCCCTATGGCCTTATGGTATTTTATTCTTTTTACATCAGGTACAAAAACTGAACTGTGCCAGTACCAAAACAAAGTGCAGTCATTCAGGCCTTTGGTTGATTATTGTAAAATATGCAAAGTTTTTAACATTTTTCAAAGCCTGGGGGTTTCTCGTTTTTATTATTGAGGGAAGGGGTATTTTGCAATTTTCCATAGAGTTAGCACAGTTCAGCATAATAAAACAAACAAATATGATCTGAACAGGCCCTGAAGGCCAAATGATACTCACTGGCTGCCATATCATCCTCAGCCCTTAGGCATCACCAGATGTGGATATGGAGGAGCGTGTGGTCAGTACACTGCTCTCCCAGCCATTGTCAGTTTCCGCGATTTGTCTCACTACTTCTCAATCAAGTAGCTCTTCAATTGACCACACACGGGCTGGTGCACCCCAGTTGCCAACAACACTCGACAGACCTGGACAGTGACCCATTCAAGTGCTAGCTAAGTCCGACAGTGCTTAACTTCGGTGATCTGATGGGAACCGGTGTTACCACTGCAGCAAGGCCGTTGCCTAGTTCAGCATAGTAACCCAGTCTTTAATAACCATATGGTCGACAGCACTAGTTTCCGTTTTAGAAACTACAGATGTTTTCACCAATGCTTTTTACATAAGTCCTGTCTCATCTGTGTTGCTTAAAAATTCGGGGTCATAAGATCCTGCCTAAATTTTGAATAAAATTTTCTGCTTGGGGTCTGCTGATAGGTTTTCACCACTTAAACCCAACTCACAAATATTGTGACGTGCCTTCAAATTCCATTGCCAGCTACTGCTCACTTTAAATGAAGACAAACTGTTGATTTTATTGGCTAAAAGTTATGCTTTCTCACAAACAAACAGCCCTGGAAGAGGTCTTTCCAATGCCTGCTGCTGCAGAAACCACCCAGCCTCTTCAAGCCCATTGTTCTCTGCCACTTTTATCACCCTTCTTGATGAACTCCCACTGCATTCTCAAGAACAAACACAATGTTTACAATTAAGGACTTGTTTTGTATGTCTGCTATTGTTGATATTCCCATGCTAAACATCTCATCTAACTGCTTTACCACTCACACCTTTGTCTAAGTATTCAAGGACTTTTATTCTGTCTTCCAGACAACACATTTCCTTTTAGAAGACATATTCCACACATTAAATTAAAACATACACACAAAACCAAAAAAGACATGGAAGGAAGAACTACAGTGACAAATCAATGTATCTGTTAAAATCATGACACAGACTGATGTAGGCTGCACTGAATGACAGAAACCATAAATGCAACAGTGTATGTATTACATGTACAATAATGCATGTACAACAATGCAGATAATGTATTTATTGTTCGCTGGAAGATTTTGGCCCTTTACTATTTTTGCTGCTAACTGATTTTAGAATGATAAACAAATGCAAAGTGTACTGTATACCAAATAACTATAAATTTTAGTCGTACAGTAGAAATTTCTTTCTCCTCAAAGCTATCTGGATAAGTGGTGATTCAGATAGTGGTAGTTTGGATAATTGTAGTTCTGCTGTATTTCACACCGTGGCTGGATGCCCTTCCTGGGGCCACAATTGTCAAGTTAACCTAAGGGAGGGAAGCAATATGCACCATCTGTCTGTGAACTGTGTAAACTTTGCTGTGTGTGTTATCGCATTTTCTTTTTTTGTATAATATATTCTTTGGAGCATAATTTGGGACTAATCTCAGCTTTGCCTAAATGAGCATGAGTAACTGCCTAAACTGCACATTCAGACTGGTGAATGTAGCAGCCTGTGGCCATTAAACCACTGCATGGATTTGAGGTAAAAGGAAACACACTTCACATACTTACCATCTGGAATATCTTTACCAGGAATGTCTCCACCCAAAGGGAAATCCGATACATTTGTTGATTCTGATGGAAGAGCACTGTAAAGTAGCTCATGTTTCAGCTTGTGTATTCTCTGTCTTAGATTTAAATCTGTCTTCCTCCTCCAAACCTAACAAATGAGGCAGATAATAATATTTTAAAGTAATGTTTCTTTCCCAAAATATATAGCACTGCTTAACCTATAGAATACAAAAAAAGACTTTTTGATCTACTATGACTGCTTTACTGAAAATGTATAATTGTACAGCAGTCTTCAGACTTTCTTTAATCCTCCAAATAAAATGGTTGTAGTGACCCTTAGCAGTCTATTTACAATTATTTTATGACTATTTAGACATGATCTTGATATAAAATTACGTCATTACTACCTTTAATCACTCTCAAACCTGTATATAATATAAAAAGTCTTCAGTTAGACAAACAAATTCATTATTTGGTAACCAGTTGTAACAAAATCATGTAGACATAATCTAAATAAACAACAATCAAACAATGAAAAATTCAGGATGGAATGTAATAATATTATAAAAATTATGCTACTCATTACATAGTGGAGATGCTGAGATGCAGTTAGGCACAACAAAAAGACTGTCACATATAAATAAAGCTTTTGGCCATCAAAGCCTTCATCAACAATACACACACACACACGACTGGAGTCTTAGGCAACTGAAACCACACTGCAGCAGCACCGGTGCATGATGGAAGTGGCAACTGAGTGGGGATAAGGACGAGGCTGGGGCAGAGATGGGGAGGGATAGTATGGTGGGGATGGCAGATAGTGAAGTGCTGCAGGTTAGACGGAGGGCAGGGGAGAGATGGAGAGGGCGAGGGTGGGGGTAAGTATCAGAACAGGAGAGAAATAAAAAGACTGAGTGGGATGGTGGAATGATGGCTGTGTATGCTGGAATGGGAACAGGGAAGTGGGTGAGGACAGTCCTTAATGAAGGTTGAGCCCAGGAGGATTATGGGAACATAGGATGTATTGCAGGGAGATTTCCCACCTGAGCAATTCAGAAAAGCTGGTGTTGGTGGGAAGGATCCATATAGCAGAGGCTGTGAAGCAGTCATTGAAATGTAGGTTGTCATGTTTGGCAGGGTATTCAGCAACAGGGTGGTCCACTTGTTTCTTGGCCACAGTTTGTTGGTGGCCATTTACATGGACAGACAGCTTGCTGGTTGTCATGTCCACATAGAATGTAGCACAATGATTGCAGCTTAGCTTGTAGATCACATCCTCCCACCACTACCTAATCCAGTCTGGTCACGAACATCACATATCCTATCAAAGGCTGGGCTACCTGTGAAACCAGTCATGTGATTTACAAGCTAAGCTGAAACCACTGTGCTGCATTCTGTGTGAGCATGACAACCAACAAGGTGTCTGTCAGTGTAAATGGCCACCGAAAAACTGTGGCCAAGAAACGAGTGGACCACCCTGTTGCTGAATACCCTGCCAAACATGACATTCTTTATTTCAATGACTGCTTCACAATCTGTGCCATATGGATCCTTCCCACCAACACCAGCTTTTCTGAACTGCGCACGTGGGAACTCTCCCTGCAATACATCCTATGTTCCCATAATTCTCCTGGCCTCAGCCTTCGTTAATCACTGTCCTCACCCACTTCCCTGTTCCCATTCCAACATACACAACCATCATTCCACCATCCCACTCAGTCTTTTTACTTCTCTCCTTTTCCACTACCTCCCCCCCCCCCCCCCTCACCCTCTCCATCTCTCCCCTGCTCTCTGTCTAACCTGCAGCAATTCACTGTTCTCCACCCCCACCATACTATCCCTCCCCCTCCCTGCCCCAGCCTACTCTTTACCTCCACCCAGTCGCCACTCCCACCATGCACTGGTGCTGCTGCTCCCAATGTGGTTTCAGTTGCCTGAGACTGCAGTCATATGTGTGTGTGTGTGTGTGTGTGTGTGTGTGTGTGTGTGTTTTATTTACTTGTGACAGACTTTTTGTTGTGCCTATCTGCGACTCAGCAACTCCGCTATACGGTGAGGAGCAATTTTCCTTTTCATAATATTGTCAAATAAACAACAGGTGATAAAAACACAACACATCAACAGAAAAGGAGCCCCACAAGCATAAATTACGATAGCTAAGACCCAAAGTTTTGGTGAAGAGAGGAAAGGAGCAAATGAAACATCAATTAGCTATTTTTATATAATAAAATGCGAAAATCTGTCAAAAGATCCAGATCAAGAGAACAATGATAGAAAAGACTGGAATAAAAATTAAAACATGTGAGTATTTCAATTGTGCCTACAACTCAAACATTTGTTATATCAGTGTTTTGTGATGTTCGTGTACTCTAAGGACTGTACCTGATGTTTATAGAACATGAAGTCAACCATTCAACATTTTTCAGACAGATGAAGAAATCAAACATAAACAAGTCATTTTAAACACAGTCAGCTAGTGACTGACTGCAATATTTATGTTACATTCAAATTACGCCACAGTGTCAAAATCTTCCAACTGTTATTCAAACAAGTTAAAAATTTGTCGGTGGAAAGAAACTTGTCACATTAGCTTCCAAGAAAATCAAGGAGGAGGACTAATTTAATTATTTGGCTATAAATAATGCTGTTATCATTTTACTTTTTCTGTAACGTGCTACAGCATTCTATACAAATTACACAGTAAAAGTCATTTCTTCATTAAAATAATTATGGAAACACTGTTCACATGGTATCTAGAAGAATCTATGACTTCTACCCATAGCTGTTAGTCCATCAACAGTTTCAGATTTGTTGATGGTACCTTTATGATCTGATTCTTCTAGAATCTCAAAATGTCTCTCTCATTTGTTTAACCTGGTTTTCCTTGTCTCAGTAAGAAAAATTTCTGGATGACTACCTCCACTTCATGGGTGGTTCCACAGGAGGTTCAATTCACATTAAACATATCTATCATCAACAACACACTGTCCCTTGGAAAAGTTCCAAGACTGATTTTATTCCTGGAGTTTACGTGACTTCCGCACAGTAGCTATAGTGGCAGCTCAAACTAATAACTGTAAACAACAGATCTGATTATCCAGTCAGTTGTAAGCATGCAGTGTGAAGTGTAAATCAAACATCAAGACATTTTCCAGAATGTTTTGAAGAAAAGAAAAATGTATGTAAAGTTTCACTCCCAAACAAAATCAATGTGTGGACACCAGCCACAATTTGATTGAAATGTAAAATGGAGGCAATTCTTTTTTAGTATAATGTACATTGGGTGACAAGGCTTGGTGTTATCAATACAAACCTACCGGAAAATGATGAAGTGCAGAAACACATGATGTGTCAACACTTTGACAACATAAATGATATTCAACCAATGTGATGCGTGAGTTGAACAAAATCCCAATGATAGGCCTTTCTGATAGTTTCACATGACTTTATGAACATTTTGTGCTCTGTAGTCAAGTAGAGGAAGACTATGTAGAACACCTGAAGCATTAAAACCCCATCTTGACTTACCTCTGTTTATTATTAATGAAGTCTTGAAACTATTTGGACTGACGGGGTATTTCCATTTTGACAACGTGCACCATTCCACAACAGAAAGTCCTCCCCCCGCTCTGAAACAGTACAAACACCTACTGTGCCACCTACACCTCTAGTGCCAAGCAGCCACTTTCAATGTATGCCGTTAATGGAGTGCATGGAAACACACATTTTAAAGTGGAAATTGGGAAGGAACATTTCCAATTTAAAGATTATGAGGGAGGTGTCAAAACTTGTCACCGACAAATGTAAGCGTAGGCTTCCACGGCCGTTGTCTTCTTCAATAAAATTCTTCAGGTTATCAGACCGCATCGTCATAATTTAAAATGCACCAACGTTTCGGCCAGCGTTGCAGCTAGCCTTCATCAGGGCCTTACGTTAACTGCTAAATGAACACACTTGGTTCCTTAAATAGCTGCACGAGAAAACCGTGTCGTTACTTGGTTGGCTGTAAAAGGAGGAGGAGGAGGGGTGAAAGGTATGCTTTATTGGTGTTTCCTTTATTATCAGTCATTGGCTGAAATAGCTGTTTTCTATTGGTCTTTATATTAATCCACCCCATTGGAGGAGACGGACGAATAGCGAACAGGTGATGGCTGTGACGTCACACTGTTTCCATGCTGCCCAGAAGCCGGCTGCGGCGTGCCATTGCTTTGTGTGCTCGCGACCACTACTGCGGCTCTCCGTGTGTCTGCATGGGCCGCCACGGCTCTGCCGCCGCTCCGTAGCCTGCTATTGCAGGCAGCCAAGACCTCGGAAGCTTGTACCCGTCCTCTCTATTCATGTTGGCGGGTCTTTTGGCTATTTCCACGGACGAAACATTGACGCTGGACAGGCGACGGACAGTGGTCAACCTCTCCAGCCACACCTTGAGCGAAGCAACCACAGCAATTCTGGCCAAGGGGATGAATTTTGCAGTCGCACCTAAGCGAGTTCCAAAAGAAGATATCATAGAATCCGTAGAGGCTTCGGTATGTCATCTGCCACAGGCCGAGGCGGAGAAGATCCGGCAGGAAACGGTCAGAGTTCTGAATAAAGCTAAGCCACTGAAGCAAAACATCAACGCTGAGGAATACCATGCCATCAAGGAACTCAGGGACAACCCCCACTTAGTAGTGGTACAGGCAGATAAGGGCAACGCGACTGTAGTCTTGGACACAACTGATTACAACAAACGAATGGAAGATATTCTCGCAGAACCTATCTACAAGAAACTTCAGGGAGATCCGACGGCCAAGGTAATCAAAACGACGCAGGCACTGCTCAAGCACTCTAGAATCAACTTCGACAAGGCCAGAAGATTCATCCCGCAAGTGACACAGGCACCAAGGATATATGGTGTACCGAAGGTACACAAAACCGACTTCCCCTTAAGGCCCATAGTAAACAGTATAAATTCGCCGACCTACTACCTAGCGAAAGAACTGGCACCTAGGCTCTGACACCTAGTGCATCAAACCGAGTCCTACGTTAAGGATTCCACTCACTTCATGTCTCTCCTAAAGGAAATGCGTGTTACGGACCAAGATCTGATGGTTAGTTTCGACGTCAAATCCCTATTCACGAATGTCCCAGTGTCAGATACTGTGAACATCCTAGAAGAACGCATGGCACCTGATATATGTGAGCTTGTGCGCCACTGTCTGACGACCACCTATTTCAAGTGGAGAGGTCAATTTTATGAACAAACTGACGGTGTAGCTATGGGCTCACCCCTATCGCCTATCGCAGCAGAAATTTTCATGGAGGCATTTGAGGAAACAGCCCTCCAGTCCGCACCATTACGTCCAAATTGTTGGCTTCGCTATGTCGATGATACTTTCGTCATCTGGCCCCACGGAGAAGAGGAGTTACAGAACTTCCACAAGCACCTTAACCAACAGCATAGGAAAATTCAGTTTACAATGGAAACAGAGAAGAATGGGGTGCTGCCTTTTCTCAACGTGGAAGTTTATCGAAAACCTGATGGTAAACTTGGCCACAAAGTGTACAGGAAACCAACCAATACGGACAGGTACCTTCACGCCTCCTCCCACCATCACCCCACGCAGAAGAAGTCCGCCCTGCACACACTAACGAAGAGAGCGTACAGGATAAGCGACGAAGAACATCTGAAGACAGAACTTGAACGCCTCAGGTCCATCTTCGGAACTAATGGCTATGGGAAGCAGATGATAGACAGCACCATGTCGACAAGGGAGAAGACTAATAGGGAAGAGGAGAAGGAGGCACAGAGCATTGCTGTGTTACCATATGTACAAGGGGTCACCGAACGTATTGGCAAAATTCTACGAAAAGCCGACATCAAACCAATTTTCCGAAGCAGAAAGAAAATATCAGACATGCTCGGTTCTACCAAGGATGCAGTTGACAAACTACACACAGCTGGCGTGTATGAAATTGGTTGTGCGTGTGGAATAGTCTACATAGGTGAGACGGGACGTCCAATTAGCACAAGGCTCTCGGAACATCCGCCTGAAACAACACACTAAGTCAGCAGTGGCGGAACACAGAGACGAGTGCGGGAAACCAATATTTTTTCAAGAAGCCCGCGTCCTGGTGAAACAGCCTCTCACTTTCAAAAGAAAGATTAGAGAGGCGATAGAAATAGCCAAAAGACCCGCCAACATGAATAGAGAGGATGGGTAGAAGCTTCCGAGGTCTTGGCTGCCTGCAATAGCAGGGCTACGGAGCGGCGGCAGAGCCGTGGCGGCCCATGCAGACACACGGAGAGCCGCAGTAGTGGTCGCGAGCACACAAAGCAATGGCACGCCGCAGCCGGCTTCTGGACAGCATGGAAACAGTGTGATGTCACAGCCATCACCTGTTCGCTATTCGTCCGTCTCCTCCAATGGGGCGGATTAATATAAAGACCAATAGAAAACAGCTATTTCAGCCAATGACTGATAATAAAGGAAACACCAATAAAGCATACCTTTCACCCCTCCTCCTCCTCCTTTTACAGCCAATCAAGTAACGACACGGTTTTCTCGTGCAGCTATTTAAGGAACCAAGTGTGTTCATTTAGCAGTTAACGTAAGGCCCTGATGAAGGCTAGCTGCAACGCTGGCCGAAACGTTGGCGCATTTTAAAATAATGACGATGCGGTCTGATACCCTGAAGAATTTTATTGAAGGAGTTGTCACCGACAAAATTTTTGTAAGCCTACCGCCACTGATATGACTACTGGTGTAGATTCATGACATTCTGACACCAGTAAGTGTGCCTATTTTGCTTACATGGTTAGTCAGTTAACTAAGTTGGGGATTAATATGGAAGATAATAATACAGAAATTGACATCATCATACAGGTGGAAGGGTGGTCAATGGATGAAAAAAATGTAGCGGGGAAACAGGATTGCACATCCTTAATAGAAAGGAGTGTCTGGCCTCAATAGTACTGACAAGTTTAAATACGTATCCATGTCTTACCACAGCCCTTGTTGCATACACCTTTAAGAATGCTAGGGTATGAGTAGATTTTTGCACCCACAAAACTTGGATTGATTCTGTGCCAAAGCTTTGATGATAAAATAGACAAATTTAAAAATTTGGGAGTCCACAGAATTCACTGTGGCTCTTAAAACAGTGTCTGTATTGGCCTGATGGGTAGAGATTTTGCGACCAGATAGAGATAACATACAAACAAAAGTAACACTGCTCTTGGGTGCCACTTAAGGGGCAAAGGATATGTGATGTGTCTTGTAGATGAGGATGTGACAATCTTGCCTTCTGAGCCTAAGGGAAGGGTTCTAGAACTTCTATAAGAATTAGAGATTCTTGACCACTGGCCAACCAATCCTAATGCAGTTAGCAATGAACTAGCAGGCTCCAGTCAACATTACTTCTTTAATACGTTTGATGAGTTTCTGACAAAATGTGGTCTCTCTCCCTTAGTTTCCTCACTAATGATATATGATTGCTTAATTGATTTAGTCCTAATGTCCATTGTATCTACTGTACATCATGTTCTGGTGCCTAACCCATCCAAGCAATGGAATGACAGGCTCACATTTGGAGCTAGTATCTATAATTGGTCAACCCTATAGCTGTGCAAAATGTTCCAACGCATTTTGCATCACTATTTTGGCTAAGTTTCACCATATAGGGGACTTTTAACATTACCTAACTGATTCCTTGGCGCATTCTTGTGTCCTTCTTTTCTGTCAGAATATATTTCATCATACCTAGTACGTCTATTACATTCCTATATGCATGATCATATACTGGTCAGCTCAACCTGCTTTTAACATGCCCTTACAGATCCCTTTGATCCTACATGGTTTCACAACAGTAATATCCTCAAGAAAGCACAGTTTGCTTTTCAGAAGAATTACTCTACTGAGAATGCCATTTCAATGTTCACAGTATTTTCCTAGGTAATTTGGAGTTTTATGGAATTGGTTGTATGGCCAATCAATGGATAAAGTCATATCTAACCAAAGGAACACAACATTTGTACTTAGTAACTCAACCAATATAGTCCGGGGATATTATTCTGATTAGGAAAAATCACATATGAGGTTCCCCAAAGCTCAATCTTGGGTCCATTACTGTTCCTCATATATGTAAACGATCTTCTGTGAAATATACAACTAGTACAAATAGTTCTTTTTGCAGATGGCACTGGTATATTAATCAATCCAAGCATGCATACAGAAACATAAGATATTATAATCAAATTTCTTAAAAGTATCGTTGACTGGTTTTCTGGAATAGTATAACCCTCAATTTTAAAAAGACACAATATATTCATGCTGCACATCTAGCGGTACTATACCAATGATAACCGTAACACATGGTGATGAAATAATAAATAATGAGGAAACTTCAGAATTCTTATGTATCCACATCAATTTGAACTAGAGAGGGTGAAAAAAATGCTGAGAATTGTTCAGTATGTAACCATACGTACAAATTAGTTTGCAATGTGAATGTAAAATGACTCATTCCACATTTTTACGATTAATTGTGCAAAATGATCCAAGCAACATGAAACTAACTTAGGATGTATCCAATCAAATTGAAGCACGCTCCGGTTTTTAGCCTCTTGGATTATTGATGAAATGTTATGTGGCTTGGTGGGCTTGCCAAACCTTAGATTGTTTGTAACATTAGCATGTTTTGTAGAGTTTCACAAATGTACATAATTTCCCTTGTACTTATTTGTTCAATAGTATAAGGATTGTTAAACATTATGCCTTTTTCATTACTGCTTTGTTTTTAGTAAACATTTTTATACATATTTTAAATGTAAGTATTGTGTATTAACCTTGTTGGTGCAATGACATTCAAATGACTAAAGATGTTTCATTCCATCCATCCCTCCCCTCCCCTAGATCCCAGTTTTTGAGGCAGCTTTGTCTGCTCCCCCTCCTATCCTGATATCACAATAATTTCATTTTTCTCCAATATGAATGAGGTGGTTTATCAAACAAAAGTGACTCCCTATGGTTGTCATTGTGGGATTAATATTGTCAACACTTTTTAAAAAATATTTTCAAATTCATGAACTACTTGACAATTTATGATATATCAAAATTTTGAAAATTTTATTAATACAGTAGCATCATAAGTCAAGAAAGATACTTCTCCGCTGTCTGATGTCTCCCCTCCTCCCTCTCCCCACAGTGGATTGTGTGTGTTTCCTAAAGAGCTCAGAGTGATTCTTTCTTCTATAATATTAGATCTGATTTCGCTGAATGATACTGGCATCTATATGAATTACGACTGGCTTGTGACCATTCCAGTAGCCCCCCCCCCCCCCTCCTTCCTCCCGCCCTTCCTTTCCTTCCCATCAGCCTCCAAATGAATCATGTTATGCAATGACATACTTTTGCTTATACAGTTTTGACTATTGTTTTTAATTTTCCCTATGTGTTTGTTCCTGTTATCTTTACATTTTTTACTAATATTGTTTTCATTATAATTTATCACTCTACTTTTAATGCCACTACATCTATGTATTAGTAGTTTGTTTTTGAAATGTCAAACTGTCATCACTGAGTGCCAATGTTGAAAATGTAATTATACCACAATGTAATACATATAAAGACACTTAATATGGTATGTAAACTTAATGGTAAATTACTCTTACTGTCATATATATATACTGACCTTGTACTTTCATGGCAATTTTGTTTCATTTGGCAGATATCTGAAATGCATCAGCAAATATAATTTTTACCTACAAGTAATATGTTGATTTTATCAACCTAAAATAAGCATTGTTTAGTATGCCTAATGACATTCTTCCCCATTTTGCAGTTTGTCTGTGATGAAATTCAGTAACTGGGCTTGTGTTGTCCTTAGCATATGAGACAGCTCCCCTATACAACATTTTAATGCCATTAGATATTCAAACTCCCCTGTTTATCCTGCTGGACTAGCATTCCTGGAAGAAAGGACGATTGGGTTTTAACATTCCATTGATGATGAGCTCATTACAGATGGATCTCAAACTCAGATTGGGGAAGGAAATAAGTAAGAGTCCAGCGACTTAACACTGTGCCACCTAGTTTGATGGAATATCACAGAGACTGGTTTGGCCAAAGCTTAGCAGTTGTTTTCAGAATGAATCCTCCATTATGCAATTGGGTGTACACTGTTTTGAATATTTCTCATAATTTAAAACTGTGTGCTGGACCAGGACTCAAACTTGAGACCTTGCTCTTTGCAGACAATATTCCTAACAACTAAGCTATCCAAACAATTTACGATCTACTGTCCCAACTTCAATTCTAGCAATGCCTCTCTCCTACTTTCCACACTTCAAGAGAAGATTTCTCTGTGAGATATTTTCTTCCAGGAAAGGTAGTACAACAAGATATGTAGGAGAGCTTATATGAAATTTGGAACATGAGCGAGAGGGATAGATGGAATTGAGGCTTTTAAGGCAGACTGTGTGTTATGCCTGGATAGATCAGTCAGTAAGAGCACTGCTTGTGAAAGGCAAGGTTCCGGGTTCTGAGCCCTGGCACAATATACTATTTTAATATGGCAGGAAATACATGAAGATAAGTATGACTATGCTACTCCCCCCAAACATAGAAATTAAACTGTTGGTACCAATTGGTAGCAATCAAATAGATCAATTAATAATTTTTCCCCAGAAGATTTACTTAAAAAGTGAATACTGAAGCATTAGCTGGTCATTCCAGACAAACAGTAACAGGAATCCAATCACAACTGTGCAGAAGGCAACATCACCAGGTGTTACCATCTGCAGAGACGTCCATGGTGTCTGTGGCAACGTGAGGGGGGGGGGGGGGGGGGGGGGGGGAGGGACCAAAGGTGCAAAAAGTTCCAGAACCACTTGGATTGCCGTGTGTGAACAAAAGTGACTGGGACGAGGGCAGCCCCCACTACCAACTGATCCTGGGACGATGGTGGGCAGGATGGAACAGGGGGGCAGGAGGCATCTGGACATTAGTCCACAATGAAGGCCATTGGTACGGATAACGACGATGGCAGACTGGAGAGGAGAGCCTGTGGAAACGAAGACGTGTTTCCATGCTTGCTGATGGCAGCATCAGCTAAATACACTGTGACATGCTGACACTGGTCACAGAAAGCAAACCTATCGTCACTGCGGACAGAACCCCGACCATTGGGTTAGTTGAGTGTGGCTGAGCCTGCTCTTGGTGCGAATAATGAAGACACAGTAACCACGCTGGCTGTGGATGACAGTTGGAAACCATTGAGAGCACCATCCAAATCCCTTGGCTAAGACTGGCACACCAGGCACAAACGTCGACAAAACCAGCACTGCTGAGGGATGTCTGCTCAGCAGCTCGAGGGTGAGAAGTCTGGCGGGACTCTTGGCACAAATTGACATTGTTCTATAAGAGTTCTAAAAAAATGTGAGAGCCTCCTTGGCCAGGAAATCATCTTACCTACTTGTTCATCTGCCATGTCCTTGAAAGACTGCACCACAAATTGAGGACCATTGTCCAAAACCAGGGTGCAAGGCAAGCCCTGAACTGAGAATAACTTCGACAGGGTCTTAACAGTTGCATCTGCTGTTGCAGACTAACAGCAAATGACATCAGGAAAGCAGAAAAAGCATCAATAGCTAGTAACATGGAAGCATCTAAAAAAAGGACCACTGAAATCACCATGGACTTTTTCCCATCTGTGTAGGTGCCAGCCACAGCAAAGAAACAGTGCGCGGCATCACCTGCTGACTGAACACTGGTGACAGGCCATGACAAGGTGTTTCACCTCTTGAGTGATGCCTGGTCAAAATACATGGTGGTGTGTCAGTAGTTTTGTGAGAGAGATTACCCACTGAACCAGATGTAATAAGGGTAAGACCTATGCCCACCTTAGCTGCTGGAGGCACGATACAGGGAGTCAAACTTTTCTGTTGAAAGGAGAATAGCACCATCCAAGAGGGAGAGGCGATGGCGCAGATCGTAAAAATTCTGAAGCTGGTCTGAAGCCCGGCCCAGTGGATGGTCAGGACACCCTTGTTTTATCATGAAAATGACCTGCCAGAGCACCAGATCTGCACCACAGCAGGAGTAATATGAGAGCTGGTGATGGGGAACCCGTTCAACCTGTGCCTGATCTCTGTATTCAATTGAAAACAAAGCAGTTCCTCTGATCTACCAAGGTGTCAGGGCCAATGGGAAGCTGGGACAGAGCACTCGTGTATTCATGTTGTGACATGGGGCACAAATGAATCTCATAATTGTACCAGGACAAAATACACCCCAATGTTGAAGACAACGAGCAGCTTTATAAAGTAAGGACATCAACAGGTTAAACAGGAAAACCAGGATTTATGGTCCTCAATTAAATCAAACTTTGTACCATGCAAGAACACATGAAGTTTCTTTAAGGCATAGACAACACCAAAAGCTTCTTTTTCCACTTAAGAATAATGTTACTGACCCAAGTTGAGTATTTTCAATGCAAAGGCAATAGGATGTTCACAGCCATCTGAATGACGGTGGGCCAGGATCGACCCCACCCTGTACTCAGACACATCCGTGGCCAGGACTAGATGCTTGCCAGGGTGAAAAGTTGCAAGACTCAATGTGGAGCAAGGATATCCTTATTCTGCATCAAAGCACACTCACATGACCAAACAAAAAAACACATTTCTGTAGCAACAGATTCAAAGGGTGGGTTATACTTGCCTCCCTGGGAACAAACCAGTGGTAGTATGCCACTATGCCGAGGAAGGTCTGAAGTTCTCACAGATTAGATGGATGGGGTAAAGCCATAATTGCGGCGACATGTACCAAGGAGCATGAGCCCTGCCACAAAATTTCATTACCCAAATAAACAATGGAAGGTTGGAAAAGTGAGATTTAGCAAGGTTAATGTGAGGCCTGCAGTCTGCAGAACAGTAAACAAAGAACAGAGATTATGGAGGTGATCCTCCAAGGTAGCATCTGTCACAATGGTATCATCAAGATACTTAATGCACTGACAGACAACTGATTTAATGTCTTCTAAAAAATTTTGAAAGATGGCACACACACTAGCAACCCAAATCATTAGCCACTGATACTTACAGAGGCTGAAAGGCATATTAATAACAAGCAACTATTTTGATGCCTTGTACAATTGAGTTTAAAGATAGGCTTTGGCCAAGTCGATTTTCAAACAGAATTGCCCCCCCCCCCCCCCCCTATTGATAGTAACTCCTCCGGTCAAGGTAGGGGGTATGTGTCTATGACTACCTGTGCATTAATAGTGACCTTGAAGTCACCAAGGGATAAAGATGACAGGACGGCTTCTTCACAATCACTAATAGTGCAACCAAGTCACTTGAGGAAATCTGTCTAAGCTCTCCCAATTAAGTGATGTAGCTCCACCTTGACTTGGTTGCGGGAAGCTACTGGTACTGGTCGTGCCTGTAAAAAGCGAGGGCCGGTAGAGGGTTTATAGGTGATGTGTTCAGCAAATTTGTGTGCACAACGTAACACTTTACAGAACTGGTCCAAAATTCAGAATACAAGGAACCCAATTTGTGATGAAAGTAGCAAACAAATTTTTGGTACTCGCATCACTAATCACCAGCTATGTAACAGAATGGACAACTGACTTGTAAACTTTGTCAGCCATGTTGATCTACTGTTGTTGCAGTAGTGACTGGAGTAAAGCCTCCATGAAAGGGCCAAATGGAAGAAAAATCACAGGGTCTGAAACACACAAAAATCCTACCCTCACTTGTCACCTCTTATATTCTAAATAAGATAATAAGGAAAAACATAATAATAAAACAGTTATGGTTTGTTAGGTCATGGAGTGACAACAACAAGAATACACTGGATGTAGTTACAAGTAATAAGTATATTTGACAAATGAGAGCCTACATGCCCAGACATGGCATCATAAAGACACTGGCTCTCTCTGGTGTCACTGAAGTCGTGTTGCGCACACATGGCGGGACAGGACTGCGATTGCTGATCGGTCTGCACCTGGCAGCCACTTCAGGTAGCTGTGAGCATGCTGTTTGAATGTTGGTATGCAATACGCCTGCCATAGTGACATGACTCATGTCTGCTGTGGGCAGTAGGTTATAACAAGAATCACCAAAGAAAATTCCATAGACAGCACTCCCAGGCACAAGACATCATGACCCACAGGAACACAGTACCATACACATGGCCCTTTAAACCAAAACAAGCTCCTGCAAACTGATATTTTGATCAGAAAACACATTATTGCCTCTGTGTGATACTACACAGAGGCAATAATGTGTTTTCTGATCAGTGGTTTGACTATGCTAATAAGATCTCCATACATATTGATTCCGAAGTTCAGGATGATGTTCCGAATCTGAAAATCTATGCACCGAATCCTTGTCACTTTGCTGAAGTCACCAATGGGTGGGAAGCTTGCAGTCCTATGTGATGGCACAGATTTAGCATCCAGCAATACTACAATAACCGTGCTGAATTAGAGATGGCTACCATCAAAAGGGTGCTCCTAAATCAACTCTTTACTGATGACAGTACGTAAGGGTGGCACAGAAAAGCAGCCATCTGATTATTGCCTTCCCAGATGGAGAGTAGTATTTCACAATATTGTTATTTGACCTGCTTGCACCATACACTTCACCTCGAATTCTCTACCAAGCATTTCAGTGCGTACTTGTTTCCACTTTAGATTTTACCACAGACTATCTTTGATAGTTGTTGACTAGAATCACAACCTACTCATACCAGGACTGTGGCTTTTAGATGTGTTCTGCTTGCATTTTGGCATTAGCAATCTCAACACTCATAATAAACAGATGTCTCTCATATGTTACAACAACACTAGTACACTTGTGCTCATGGGATGTATGACATACATCTACTCAGATGATGTGTCACAAAAATAGAGTCTAACAAAATCCAAGATTTAGTTTAAGAACATATTAGTATATTTTTACGACTACCATTTTTGTGTGGCTTCAGCCAGAAAGAGTATTAATTATATATCTATTTTATCAGAAAAAGCAATACAATTCATTTGTAAAGCAACTCTGGTTCTGCAGCAGTAATCATTTCCGTCAGTCACATGATATTTTTTTAATTAAAACTTCCATGTACATTAAGGTGTGGCGTCGATCCACGGATCGATAGGCCAAAACATCATATGTGTATTATGTGTTCGAGTTGATCTTTGTTTTTGCATACTTCCGGGACCTCAGTTCCCGCCCAGTCTTCGACCTGTACGTTTGTCGTGTAGTAAAAGTATTGATGATTAGAAGAGAGAACCATGGTCATTACCTTACCACCTTGATATCTCCTTCAGTGGTGACCCCGAAGTTCAAATAATCCGTCGAATCGAGTACAAAGTGACTACCGCGCAGGCTTCCGCGTTCCGCATGGACCTTTGTCCGCTATACAATGGCCTTCTACAACACGCCGTCACTGCCCGGTTTTCACCAGCAACAGCAACTAAATTCAAGCACGCCAGCTGTAGTCGGTGCCTGACGTGAATTTCAGTCCTATAGCCTCTAGAACCCAGGGACCTCGTCAGGTGCAGTAGTTTTGAACATGATGCCAGCGATCTCCGACTCCGGCTTTGTTAGCCCTGAAGTGCTTCAGTTTTCACCGCACAGCAGTACAAGAAACCACTACACAATGATACCGAACTTTAATGCAAGTACTGTAAATAGGGGGGGGAGCATAGTTTTCATAATGTGCCACAACAGGACGCCTTTTTGAATGTGCAAGATCCATGTGTGCATCACTCCGCGCCAGTTGCACACTACGTGAATGATATTCGCCGGCCTATTACTCCGAGTGTTCATCAGTGCAGTAATTTGAGCGTGTCAGGTTCCACCAAGCTCATCAGTGAGTCTGTGATGGACAATTTCGCTGCAGATGTGGAGGACCAATCGCATAATAACCTGTCGAGCAACCGCCATGACCACTTTGACCTTCTGCCGCAACAACCGGTCCCGCTTTGCTCCATGCCGGGCTTCCTGCTAACAGATTTCGCTTCCCCTCCAGCTACTATGAACACAGCTGGCACGTCTGCTTCCTCTCTACCGTCCTCATGATGCAGAGTTAGCTTTGACTTGCCTACTCTTGCATTGGCGAGTGGCTGACCGCATTCTTCGACCGCCAGTTCGTCGAATCTACCGAAATTTCCGGCATTCAAACCTGTCCACCTGGAATTCTGGTTCAACCCGGTCGAGCAAGCTTTCAGTGTCTGTGCACTTCATGACAATGCCCGTTTCACATGCCTCATGAACCACCTCCACGACCATGTCAACTTAATTTATGACCTGGTTAAGTCACCTCCTCCGAACGAGAAGTACGCTACAGCTAAACAAGCAATACTGGAACGTGTCTCCAAGACAAGAAGAGAAAATGTTCGACAGCTCGTCTATGAAGAACGCCTCGGCGACAGATCTCCGTCCCAGTTGTGGCGATGCCTTCGACTTCTCGTCGGTGAATGCAACATGCCAGACGTACGCTCACTAAGATTTGGATGGAAAAGCTGCCGCTGTCTGTCCAAACGGCCATCTCCACCTACAAAGATAGACCAAATAGCGAATGCTTGTGTGCCGCCGACCGAGCTTACTCCGCTCTACTACGTGAACGCCGTGCCCAGCAGTCCGGCAGCTACACCAGTTTCCGACCACAACCAGGGCCCCAACGTGGAACTACTGGCACCTTCATCTCCACACAACAACAGCACATCTGACTCCACAGAAGATTCTGGGCTGCCGCCGTTTGACCACTCGCAGGAGCAGACGTCCGCCCATAAATACTGTTTCTTCCATTCAAAATTCAAAGAACAAGCACGCAATTGTAAACCGGCATGCACCTACCCAAACTTCAACTGCAGGTAGGCAGCGGTGCCACCTCCTGCGACATAAACAACAGGCACCGTCCCACGCTCCATTCGGTGTCCAACTCTAATGCTTCGAATGGAGGAGTCTACGTCCGCAACTTTAACTCTGGCACAAACTTTCTCATCAACACGGGCGCAGATGTTTCCCTACTTCCATCTTGTCTTGCTACTGAAAAGATTCGACTACACAAAACTGTGCTACTTGCTGTAAACTATGTAGGCTGTGTGGCATCATGAAAATTCATTCGACAGCATACCACCCCTAAAGCAATGGCCTCGTGGAACGTTGGCATAGGACGCTTAAGACGGTCCTACATTGCCATGGCCTCCTTTGGACAGAAGCCGTGCCATTCATCTTACTCGGTTTGTGGACCACTTTCAAGGAAGACCTTAAAGGTTCAGTGGCCAAGTTCGTCTACGGCCAGTCCTTTACACTGCCAGGCGAACTTGTTGCTCCTACTCCAGTCACCAAACCGTCCGAACTGCCGCCCTTGATAAAATGGGTGAGGTTACACTATAACAAGCTTCAAGCCCCGCCCCCTTCCAGCCACACTCCGCTGTACGCATATGTTCTCAAGGTGCTCGACACTTGCGAATTTGTGTTCCTTCGCGACGACACTGTAAATGCCCCGTTACAGCCCCCTTATACAGGCCCGTACAGAGTTGTCAAACGAACCAGTAATACAATGGACATCGTAATTAAGGGCGCAGTAATTACTGTCTCCTTCAGCAGGGTTAAACCCGCTCGCATCAAGTTTTCCCCTACCTCACCCACTGTTGAAGAGACCACGCACTCTGGTCACCCTTGGTCTTCTTCCTCTGCTCATGATTCGAGTAAACTCATGCCTCCACCGGCCCCGTCAACGAGCCCACACTCATTCCGGAGTTTTCTACCTCCCGGCTCCCATAGCAGAGGCCCCAGCTCCTAGGGCTCTAATATAACAGTTCCATCTTTGTGCGACAGCACACCGTGCCGCTCTTCTAACTGGTGCAGACTGCAGGTTCCTGCCATGCCCACTCAGACCTCACCGTCTGACACTCACCCCTCTACTCGCAGCACACCGCCCTCACCGTGCTACGGTTTCCCCACCCGACCGGCTCAGCATACCTCTCCGTTAGCAGTTGCCACTTATGAGCTCTCTACCCACCTCCAGCCTAATGACATTTGTGGTTTATCTGTCATAGTTAGTGGTGATACTGCATTAGTGCTGCTTGCGTGTGACGATTCGTGTGACTCGTTAGGTGGTGTGTCACAACGTGTAGTGATGCGTTTCAAAATCTCTTGAAGTGCTACGTGTGGCAACCTATGTGCTTACATTAGGCCTAGTGGAAAGGTGATCATTAGGTTCCCTGCCGACGACACCCTTCCACACCAGCACTCCCACACTGGCCGCCGACTACGACCGCCGACGTCGCTTCAAGACTTCAGCATCAGCATTCCAGGGTTAGCTCCACACTCTCCTCCCACACGGCCCGTGCCGTTAGATGCGGAGGAATTCACTGTAATCCACTTAAACTCTCGCCAACACCCCCCCCCCCCCCCGCCTTCGGATACGTACTCCATACTGCATGGGGGGGGGGGGGGGGGGGGCTACGTGGTGTCCACCTAAACTCAAAAAGTAGGAAGCTTTAATACTGACTATAAGAAAATACAAGTCAACTCCAAGCTGGCCAGATGTGTTACATGTGACAAACAGATATCCAGAGAAAGCAATAAAAACAGTTGTGTAACTTATTCATGGGCTAAGATATTACTGGGAGCAAATATAGATCAGGCAAGCAACATAAGGAGAATAGATTGACCTAACCTGACTAAATCAGAGTCCTTCGATCTGCCTTGGAAAATAAGGGAGACAGTTAGAATAATCTGCTCAAACCATGAAGTAAGCAAGGACTTCCTTTCAAATGGAAAAAGATGCCCAGCCCATCTTGCAGTCAGAGTGAGAGACCCGAGATGATTCATCACGCTGTGAAACAGTGAACTGTAACATCTTATCCAGACAGTGTGAAGGACTTCCTGACACTGACCAAGATGGTGTTTACATGATTGGGAAAGAGGCTGTGCCCATGTGTGTGTGAGTTGTGTTTGTGTTTTTTGTCTATTTCTGATGAAGGCCTTCTTAGCTGAAAGCTTACTTTCTGACAGACTTTTTGTTGTGCCTATCTGTGACTCAGCATCTCCTCTACATAATATTGTCACATTCCATTCTGGATTTTCCATTGTTTAATTTAATATTATAGGTGCTACTCCAGCTCTCTATTTTATCATGTGTGCATGATATTTTCCCTGTACACTTTATCAATTTACAATGGTACTGTTGTTTTGTTGTTGTTGCGATCTTAAGTCCGAAGACTGGTTTGATGCAGCTGAACATGCAACTCTATCCTGTGCAAGCGTCTTCATCTCTGAGTAACTACTGCAACCTACAACCCTCTGAATCTGCTTACTGTATTTATCTCTTCATCTCCCTCTACAACTTTTACCCTCTATCCTGCCCTCCAATACTAAAATGATGATCCCTTGATGCCTCAGAACGTGTCCTACCAACCGATCCCTTCTTCTAGTCAAGTTGTGCAAAAATTCCTCTTCTCCTCAATTCTATTCAGTGCCTCTTCATTAGTTACATGATCTACTCATCTAATCTTCAGCATTCTTCTGTAGCACCACATTTAAAAAGCTTCTATTATCTTCTTGTCTAAACTGTTTAGCATTGATGTCCACACATGGCTGTGCTCCATACAAATACTTTCAGAAAAGACTTCCTGAGACTTTAATTTACAGGCTGTATCAAAAAGAACCATCTGATTTAACATGTCTATATTTCTGAAACTAATAAACACATACAGTGAATTCTGTTTTTTGATGAACGGGAAACTCAAAAAATTTTTTCATAAGGCTTAATCATTTGGTTCAGTGCGACCAATCCATTGTTCAGTGACACTTTGATTTAAAAATTCCTGAACTTCCAGATGCCAGTGTGGCGGTGCCCCATCCTGTTAGTGAATGAAGTAGATAGAATCAGTCTCCAATTGTGGGAAAAGAAAGTTCTCCAGCATATCAAGATATTTGCTCCCTGTAACAGTGTTCACGGCAAAGAAAAATGGACCATACACCTCTTTCCATGAAACTGCACAAAACACATTAACTTTTGGAGAGTCCCTCTCATGCTGTACAACTTCATGGTGGTTGTTCCATACCTCATATTCTCACATTATGATGGTCCACCTCTCCATTTAAATGGAATATTGCCTCGTCACTAAGCATGGAAAAAAACCAATCATCCCCCATCTTGCCAAGGACGAAATAAAAGAACTCCACACACTGTTGTTTGTCACCTTCACGAAGAGCTTGTAGTAGCTGAATTTTTTTATGGTTTCACGTGGTAACGTCAATGCAACACATGCCAAATGGACACTGGGGGCTTGCTGGGCTGTGGAGCTGCACAGCAAATAGATTTCTGCGGACTCTTTGTGAAACTATGGCGGATCGTTCAATGTCTCTGTCAAACATCAGGGACAGCATGGCAATTCGCCTTTACACAAACATGTTTCTTGGAATTGTTCATGCCATCATCTAATGCTCTGTGCTGTAGGAAGACCCATGCTGTACAAAAGTTACAATGAACTGTTATTACTGACCCGCACTGTGCAAAACGTAGTACACGAAACACTTTCTGTTGTTCCAACACTGTTTTTACTAGAACTGAAGTGGCGCACACTGTTGATACCTAGCGGGAACCATGTAAAGCTTGAGAGTTTGCTCTTTCTAACAGTATGTTGCTCACACACATATCTCAAATAACATAATAGTTACAAATTTTTTAAAAAAATAGGTGATTCTTTTTGGTACACCCTGTATATTCGAAGTCAACAAATTTCTCTTCTTAAGACACGCTTTTCTTGCCATTGCCAATCCACATTTTATATCTTCTCTACTTTGACCATCATCAGTTATTTTGCTGCCAAAATAACAAAACTCATCTAGTACTCCATTATTTTCATTCTGACTTCGTTGATATTCATCTTATATCACCCTTTCAAGACACTGTCCATTCTGTTCAGCTGCTATTCCAAGTCCTTTGCTGTCTCTGGCAGAATTACAATGTCACTGGCAAATCTCAAAGTTTTTGTTTCTCCTCCCTGGACTTTAATTCCTATTCAAAATTTTTCTTTGGTTTCCTTTACTGCTTGTTCAATATACAGATTGAATAACATCGGGGACTGGCTACAACCCTGTCTCACTCCCTTAACCACTGCTTCCCTTTTATGCCCCTCGACTCATAACTCTGTACAACTTGTAAACAGCCTTTCACTCCCTGTATTTTACCCCCGACACCCTTAGAATTTGAAAGAGAGTATTCCAATCAACATGATCAACATACTTGAGTTCAATGGCTGCTTCACACCCTACACCATCTGGAACTGCCCCCCCCCCCCCCCCCATCACCAATTTTCTGAACTGCACAGATGGGAGTTATCCTTACAACACATTCTCCATTCCTGAAATCATCCTGGCCTCAACCTAAAACCTACTGCCTCACAGCCTCCACCCAAATATTTCCAACCCCCCCCCCCCGCCATGTCCTATCATATTTTCCACGCTCACGTCCTTCTACCCTCGCTGTGCACCACTTTCTATGAATGCACCCACCAGTCTTATCCCCTTCACTGCTATTCTACAATTCTGCCCTCCCCCCAACCATCTAGTCCCTGCATGCTCCACCAGGCATCAATGACTTCTCTCCCCCCCATCCATACCCTACTATCCCTCCTCCCTTTGTGCCCCACTCTTGATTGCGACATAGTTGCCTTCTGGCTAAATAGGCCAGAGATAGCAGTCGTGTGTGCATGAGATTTGTTTGGTTGTGTGAATGGGTTTTCCTTTCTGATGAAGGCTTTGGCCGAAAGCGCATCTGTAAAAGTATTTTTCAGCATGGTTGTCTGCAACTCAAATATAACAACAGATATACAGGGAATGAAGCACTTAGCAACTGTTAGAACTGTACAAAAAATTCTACCCTTTGCTCTTCATAGATGAAGGCTTGGATATAGACTGGATTTTTTTAAACACTTGTAACAAAGAAGCAAATATAGAGCATTTATGAATAAAAGACAACTGACTATCTACATTTTGGTTTTTAGGTTTTATTTCCAAAACATACTGAAAATCAAATCTAAGATCTAGGTTGTCTGTATTTCAGTGTTTAGATTCCACTTCTAATAAGTGTTATTAAGAAAACCTGAAAACTGAAATACAGAAGGTCGAGAGACTTTTATTCATATGATAGAAATCTTTTACTCACTCTATGTACAACATGAAACCATCATGGATTCGTCAAAAAATGAAATAAGTGCTTCATTTCATGCATCTCTACTGGTGTACTCATCACAGACCTTGTCTCACAAGCAACTGCGGCCTTTAACTTTTTCCAGAAACTCAGTCACTAAAATTTCATTCATCTCATGCTCTTACATGTATATTAGAACAACATTTAACCCTGCATGTAGTGAAACCATGGATAAATGTTCCCATTGTGTCACAAATATTTGTACATGTGCTGAACACAATCTGTCACTGATTTTTCTCTTTGTTATTTTGTGTTTATCATGAGTTTCCTCTATGATGTTCTCACAGTATCTATTTGTGCCAAATGTGAAAAAAATACATTTGTAGATTAACTGACCAAGAGACAAATACAGAAGCAATTCAGAGGGGTGTAAATTGCAGTAGTTATTCAGAGATGAAGAGGCTTGCACAGGATAGAGCAGCTTGAAGAGCTGCATCAAACCAGTCTTCGGACTTAAGACAAACAATTCTTAATAAGTGAGCCATTTTGACAGGCTTTGTGATTATAACGTGTCAAACAGTTGCAGTCATTAATGATTGGAAAAAATAACATGTCTCATGAATCTTCAACAATGCGTAGATCTCGGGTTGCTCTAGAAAAGTATTTGTGACACTGCTGATGGCATTATATCTCCTAAAGCTCACTCCACATTCCTAAAGGCTCTCCTTCAAGATGGGATTTACAGAATTAGTAATAAGCACATGTGATTTTAAATATTTAAACTTTTACTGAGGGAGTGCCAGAAAAAAGCAGTCACTGTTGATAATGGAGAGTGTTCAAGTGGTAGAATTATGAACAGGTATAGCAGTTTACATCATTACAAGAAAAATCTTTAATTCAGTAATCTGTACTTCATGTCTTCCAGTAACTTTTTGAATGAAACTATGAGAAAGCACTTAGGTTGACCAAATTTTTGAGGAGAAAAAGACAATAACATAACAACAGGCTATATCAGGAGCAACTGAACATAACTATAATGAATGTTGGCTTCGTTCTACAACATAATGATCATGTGATCTCATATGTGCATAAACATTATGAGAAGAAAACACTACAATACTTATTTTGAGTCTGTATTAATATTTTGAACTTAGGTTGCGGTGGCAGGCTGATCTGTAACACAGCCCAACATGTAGCTTAGATCGAAAGGTGATAGTTTGGTTGTAAGTAGGCCAAACAGTATGGAAAACTTCACCTAATACAACACTCGAATTAATTAAGGAAGAAAAAGTCTTAGCAGTTTACAACAGCATAAAGAACTATGATAAATATTGGTGTTATCACATAGATATTTAACAGGCTCTAGATCACCAACAAGCATTTTATTTCACTGTAAAAGCAATGGCTTTTTCACAGTAGGAACTTTTCTATCAGTTTTTGAATGTTAAATTTAGCTTCAGTAAGCAGAAATAGTTTAAAGTAATTGAACCATAGTCAGTTATTGATAGTTTTGAACAGCTGATTCACTTCTCCAATGGATATCTTGACTCATGCCATGCAGCTGAGCGTTCGTTACCAAACATTGATCTCACTTTTATCTCTGTACATCATTCACCGGATGATAACTTCGAAAACTTTATTGCACTGATGGCTAACTGTTTATCTTACCCTATGCACCTTAAGTCTAAACTCGCATCGTGTGGTGACTTCAACATACACATAGGAAGTGGAAGTACTAAAGAGAGGGTTTTCATGAACTTAATGAACAGCTATGGGATGTTTGTAGCAAACCAGCTCCGAACAAGAGGTGTTGCCTGTCTAGACACAGTTGTCACCAAACTCAGTACTTGTGAATATAATATCAGTGTAGTTGAACCAATGATTGCAGGCCACAGTGCATTAGTAATGGAGCTTAGTATGGAGAGTAAAAGTAAATTGCAACCAATCTCATGGCACTCAAGTTACACAATCAGTAAAAGGATTATCAAAGAAGAAAGATTTAATGGCCTTAAAGCAGCACTGTCTAGTGCAAACTGGCAACAGAAACTTACAGAAATGGGGTACAGTGACTCATTTGAATGTCTGTTCCAAACATTAAGAACAAAATTTGATGACATTTTCCCAGAAGTCCCCAAGATGAACCCTGCAATAAGTCGCGAGGAAGGGAAAAACCCATTAAAGGGAAGATATGGTATACACCTGAGATAAAGAAACTACAATGCATCACCAAAATATTCAGAGACCATACAAATATAGCCGTAGATCTTCCAACTAAAGACCTGCTTCACAGTAACTATTTAAGAGAGAGAGGGAAAAAAAATCTACAGAAAGGCAGTGGAGGCTTCAAAAAAGAGACACAATGACAAGCTCATTAAAGAGGCTCATAATCTATGTAAAGCAGCAGGGAATCTGGTAAATGAGTACAGGAAGAACCCTAATTCCATCTTAAATTCCAGTAGTCCTGATGCCTTCAACCGGTACTTTGTTAGCATAGTGGAAAGTATGGTAAAGGAAACTCCAGTTTCAGGTTTAGATCCCACGGTCAATATAAAAAATGTAAGCTGCACATTTAAAAACTGGGAGGAAATAGACCCTGAGGACCTTGTAAAAATCGTGAAGTCCTATAAGCATTCAGAAACTCCAGACATCTATGGTGTGCCCTGCACAGTACTGAAGAAAATAATACCAGAGTTTGCTCAGCCACAAGCCACAGTAATTAACAAGTGTTTATTTTCTGGTGTCTTCCCAGATTTCCTGAAGGTGGCATGGACAGTACCAGTCTACAAAAAAGGCGACCCATGCAAAGTGTCCAGCTCCAGACCTATTTAAATAATACCCATTCTTGCTAAAGTCACGGAGTCCGTAATGAAACATCAGATACAAAATTACTTTGAAAACAATAAACACTTCCAGGACACACAGCGTGGTTTTCGCAAGGGAATGCCAACAGTCACAGTGGTACTGGACTTAATCACCAAGATAAGGGAGGGGTTTGAAGATAGAGAGAGTGTGGCATTCACACTCAGCGACCCGAGCAAAGCATTTGGTTGCATCTCACACAAGATACTGATTAATAAGCTGAAGTGTCATGGTATTGAAGGTGCGGTCCTAGCTACTCTTCAATCCTATCTTGAAAACAGAAGACAAATAGTACCAGTCCACAGAGCAAACTCCCAACAGCAAAAGTCGGAAAATGGTGTACCCCAGGGATCCGTCATAGGACTTCTCCTGTTCCTTATTTATGTCAATAATATAGGTTGTACCTACAACATTCTACAGTTTGCTGCTGATACCACATTCTTTGCAAAGGGAAAAACGGCTGAATGAGCTCTGTTGGCAGCAGAAAACTCAACACATGATATACGAAATACGCCGGGAAAATTTCAGAAGTCACATCAGCAATGTAGGCTGCCAGGATAACATGGAGGCTGTCAAACTACTAGGTTTCATGATAGATAGCAAACTGACAGTGAACAAGCACACCGAGTATGTGTATTCAAAGCTCTTTCATGTTATACACCTGGTAAGAAAACTAAAAGGTGTATTAACTGACCAATACCTAATAATAGTTTATTATGCACTCTTTCGTAGCCATATTAATTATGGTCTGCAGTTATGGGAACACTCTGCAGGTTGTAAGGAAGTGTTAATGCTCACACAAAGTTGTCATGATCATTACAGCAAGAAACAAACAGGAGCACTGCAAACCTATATTTACCAGGTTAGGGATAATGACCGTATTCGCCCAATATGTGTTTCTATGCCTCTGCAGTGTAAAAGAAAACCAAGGTGATTTCAGCACAAGGAAAGACATTCATAATCAGTAAACCTGCATCAAGAGGAACATTGAAGTACCAAGTTGTCGACTGATTGGAACACAACACAATTTTCCAGTAGTAGCCCTAAAAATGTTCAGTACACTGGACCGAGAAGTGCAGTCACTGCCGCTAGGACTGTTCAAAAGGACAACTGCACATGACTTGAAAGAACACTCATTATATTCCACTGGAGAATTTCTCAATATTGACCAATGTGAATGGACAAAATAATATTGTCTTAATATGTTATATCTGCCCTTATTGTGAATACTTTTCTGTATGTTGTATAAAACTGTAACCAAATCTTATATTTGTAACCCTCTCCAGTCACGACTGTAAATGACATAGACCTAGAAACAAAGTAATAGTAAACGAATTGATGAATATTTTCATTTCAAGAGACAAACAATGTTTTGTGTTAAAACTTTATAATTACTAAAAAAAATTATAATTGACGTACTTACAGTAGATTGTTCAGTTTCAAGCTTCTTTTTAAGTGATACTGCTACTTGTTTTGCTGTGATATTTGTTGGTTTTGATCTGACTATGGCTATGGCAAGGGCAAGTTTAACCCTCTCTTTCAGTTCTTCTGTTAGCAGACAAAAAAAGGAATACATAATACTAGTAAGTAAACAATGCAAGTGACTAACATTTACAAGTAAATAGTGTGCACATTATTAAGTCACTTTTACATCCCAACTTCTGCAGGACAAAGAAAACAGTAAGATTTAATCTATAATCTCCAGAAAATACCTATCAATGCTTCTGAAATATCCTGTTATTAACTGATCCATAAATCTGACCACCTATTAATTTTGGCAGAGGCACCGAAGAATGTTTATTTCCCTACACTCCCAGAACTGCAATGAATATACAGCATACTTCGTGATGATGTTACAAACTTTCAGGAATGATGGAGAAGTGTACATGTTTCACTTGAAGGTAAGGGTCTCTTGTCTGGAAAAGACCAAGTCAAAAATTATAGTCTCTTGAGGTATGCACTTTGGAGCTCATGTTTACTAGACATTTTTTTTCTCCTTTTGGTCCACACTACCTCCTACCAAAATATGGAAAGCAAAGAGCTTGCAGTAGAAGAGACCAGGTCAATGGAAGCGTCCGATTCCACCCATTGACTTTGACCGATGACGTAAGGCTGTTGTGGTTTGTGATATCACAATGGCGCGGAGTTTAGTTTGTGAGAGTGTTTGTGGGTGTTTTGGTGTGATTGATGATGCTTTTGGTTTAGTTTGCGTGTGACATGTTTATAGGTGGTGTATTGTTTTGGTCGGTGGTTCTCTCTGGTGGTGTGTTTATGGGTAGTGTGTTATGTGGCATAAGGGGTTCATTTCCATGGTAGCATTGCACGTGTGTGGTGTTGGTGGTGACTGTGCTTTCAGCGAATGTTTTTCAGTGAGTTAACGATTTTGGTTTTGTTATGTCGACGTAATTGTAGTTTATTTTTCTGTTCGTCGAGTGTAAATTTTGATAAATTGCTTTGTTTATGTCTTTGGTAGGTACTGATATGACTGACAAGGACAACAGTTTTCGGTTGTCGGCGATGATGGGGGACAGTGCGTTGTCACTAATAAAATTTCTTCAGCTATTGGCTAAAGTCAAGAACTATTCAGTGTGTCGTGAAGAAATGAGGCTTACTAAAGTTCCGGCGTCTCAGACCAGGGATGGCTATATGTGGATTTGTCATAAGGATAACAGGTCAAGGGAAGTGTTCGATTCCAATTTTGATTTTCTAGGTGCCCTTTTTTGTGGTAGGATTAAGTGTGACGGTGTTGAAAGTGTAGAGGTTTATAGTGTGGTATCGGTAGTTTATGTTGACCTATATCGGTCTACGGAAGTGATCGATCCCAGTGGACTTTGTGTATAGTGGAATTTGAGAAGGCTGTAGAGTCTTGTTATTTTAGTGTTTTTTGTCGTTTGGTGTAGTGGCGTGTATTTACATTTAGTTTGTCCCCACCCAAAAACCCCCAATCTCCCCCACTTGTCCCGTTATTCTCATTATATTTTTGGATAAATATCTGTTTGGTGGTTTTTCGATCTATTTTCGTGTTTGGTGCCATGTTTACGTGATGACGTTATAGGAGGCTATGGGAGCTGCTATGAATGGTCGTTTCCGCCATATTGGTGACGTCATTGGTCAAAGCAGAGGGGTGGAATCGGATGCTACCGTTATCCCAAGAGGCCCACTGTCAGAGGTACCAGAACAATGTTCACCTGCAACTTTCAACTCTGTCTTTTCCAGACAAGGGTCCCTGACCTCAAATTGGCACACATACCGTTCTCCATCATCTCTGGATGTTTATACAATCTACATGGAAACTCCATACTATATATCAAAATCAACAGCAAGCCTTTCTCCTATTAACTAAAGGAGACATCTAAATACATATAATATGGCGATAAAGATGAAAAATTTCGCTATACGAAACGACTTTCTTTTACCAATAACAGTGTTTTGTCATGAAAGTGTACACTGTATTTTAGGTTCAAACATAATGTCTTTGTCCATAAAGGCATACAGAAATTATGCAAACATGGATCACTCGACAGCTGAATTCTACATTGTCATAAAATTTACATACTGAATTTATTCATGAGAAATGTTAGGTTTTTAATGCCGCCAAGTTTGTGACTCATTACAACTACAATACTACTGTGAGGAATGCGGTTACATTTGTGTACAGATTGAAAATTTCATGACAGGCATGACGTAGCACCTTGTTCTGGGCAAATAATCTCCAACAGGCAGATATAATCTCAAGTGAGAACCACAAAATAATGCTACAGCATCTACTGTTCATTTTATACGGGGGAATATTCACTAATATCTGGATGCAAATACAAAAAACTTTACATTCATAAACTCATTGATGAGTATCGAAGAAGATAACAAAAGCAATAGTATTTGACTACAGAAGGGTATACAAACACTAGAAACAGCGCCTGCTCTACAATACTTATAAAGCTATCATCACAGATTTTTTTAATGAAAATGTGCCAGTACCACAGGACATTAAATTTTTCTATAATTTCCCAAGTCTCGGAATTCATAAATTAGTATGGGTCCAAAACAGTAAATGGTTTTAAAAAATTCCAATATGCACGTGAACTATACGCGCTGTGACTTTCAAGTAGCATATCACTGTGAAGAATAATTTCATACACCGAGAAACTTAATAAAAATATTCGTCCCGCACTGTGTTACAGAATTTGTAGCTCTTAAAAGCTAAACTTACCGGATGGGTTCTGAAACATATTATATGCTGACAAACTTCACACACAGACTTTACAAATACAGTTTATTTCTTTCCTTGTATTACAGAGCCATTGGGTATTTAGTTTCCCTAAATGAAACTCAAATACCTGAGAAAGAATATGTTGACACTGCAAGTTTACAAACACCATTTCGTATTTCCCACACACACATGTTGTACCTTGTTACTCAAAGATCTTACGCATCTAATTGCATAGATATTGGTAAGCTACGGAATTATTATTTGATAGAAGCAAAGTACTTCAATAAAGGTAGCTTGCCTCCAATAACAAAATATTAAAAGTTACTGGGTACTGAAATTAGATCTCCAGGATATAAAGTGTGTTTAGTTTAACCCTAGGAAACCAAGGTATTTTAGGTTATTCGGAGCAGCAACCAAGCGAAAATTTTTCCCGTGTCACAACAAGCTGTAAATCCTGTATTATGCATTTAATTTAAGCAACTGAGTTTTCATTGTGAAATCAGTTTAACAGCAAATAGTGACAACCTAACTAAAAACTTAATTTTTTGATCATATATTTTGAATATAACAAGCAACAGTGGTCGAATCTTGGACAATGAAAGTTGATATAAAGTATAAACATAAAGTCTGTACTTGAGTACACAGGCTGTCCAGAATCTCTATGCACTCTTTGATAAATACAGTTTTATCCTTGATAGAAAGCTTCAAAAACAGAAATAAAAACACATGCATAAATATAGGTTATGGTACATTCAAGATTTTCAAAGAAAACGCTCACTGCTTGGAGAGAATACTGTCATTTACAGATGACATTTACCTCCTGCACACAAAATGGTTGATTCTGAATGACGCTTACACAGATGAAGACCACAACTTCCGGTGGTTTTCGTGATGTTGTCTCTGGCTCTCTGGTTACTTGCATCCTTCAAGTATTTGTACCGTAAAACGGGGTGAATAGAAACAGCAGGGTGAACAGAAACAAAACTTCATATACGCAATTACTTTGAAAACTATAAGGTTGTACAAGACATTAATGTTAACTATTATTGGTTTTGGTTTGGCAACACTTCAGACTAACAAGGAAATTATGTTTCGTGGGGTTGGCAGCATTGTAGGTTGACGTTTATCCTTGTGTCTGTGTCCATAGTTTTTAAGTTGTTTTCCTATCTACTTCGAAATTCTCTGGTAAGTAAATACGTATTCTACATACGACAATTAATGGCATTCTAAGTACTAGGTATAACATCTATATAAAACAATAAGGGTTGGTTTCTGTTTCACTTTCAATGAAATCAGGTCTGTGAATTTTCAAATTTTTTAGCTTATGTTTATAAACTTCCCGGGGTGAATAGAAACATACGAATTCTGGTGTTTCTATTCACCCGTAAATAATAATCTCAAAAATCTATTAGTATGCCATATTAATACTATATAATTCTATAGTTATGTTACATGCAGAAGTAATATATCTTCCTTGTTTCAAAGTTGCTGTTCAAATATGCCACAGAATTACAAACCCATCACAGGAGGTGGTTACAAAAAACACACACCTAATCATATGAACAATGCTCTCTCTGACATCAAATCGGGGATTAGCTTGCGGAAAGCAGCTGAAAACATGGGATTCATTTTGGTGTACTATACAGATACCTAAAAAGAGGTGCCAACATTAAACTTCAGGCAGACAAATTGCCTTGTCTTTTGAAGAAGAGAAGCTGTTTGTAGACAGATTGAAGATATGCAGCGAATGGGGCTATCTTAAGACATGTATTAAAGGATTCTCTGGACAGAAGGGAGAAGGAAGTGAGAGGGTTTACGAATAATCTCCCTGGTCGTGATTTTGTGGAATCATTTATGAGGCAACACAAAGATCAATTGGCAGTGCAAATGTGCCAAAACATAAAATGCTCCAGAGATGGTGATACACCACCAACTATCGACAGTTACTTTGATGAACTGTCAAAGGAATTGGCGAATGTGCCATTGTCTAATATAATAAATTATGATCAGATGAACCTTACAGATAATCCAGGAAAATGAAAGGTAGTCACCCAGACAGGAACTAAATATCCTGAAAGGGTCATGAACTCCTCAAAGGCATCAATCTCCATAATGTTTGCAGCTGCTGCAGATGGCACTATACTGTCCCCTTATGTCATGTATAAGGCTTTGCATTTATACCAAAGCTGGACCGAAAGTGGGCCAAAATATGCAAGATACAATCGGACAAAATCTGATTGGTTCGATTCGTTCTGCTTCGACGATTGGGTTCTTATAGTTGCTGTCCTGAAAAAGTTGGACAGTAAGCTGTGGCAGGACAATAACATGATTTATATTCCTACCAGAAAATTCAACACACTTGATACAACCATGGGATGTGGCATTTTTTCTTAAAACTACTTGGAGCCAAATATTAGAAGAATGGAAGAAAGGTCCAGGAAGAAATGAGGAAACAGTTCCCAAGGATAAATTTCCTCTGCTTTGAAAAAGTTGTGTGACTCTTTGAAGGAACAAAATGTTATTGCAGGAAATGTCGGATTGTGCCTCTAGACCGCAATAAAGTGTTGTCTGCGCTCCTAGGTACTGGTACTGGTATACCAGTAAATGAAAGCCAGGATAAGAACAATCTTGAAGAATCCTCTAACGCTGTTGACAACAGTTTGAAGTGACTCTTCCAGAGCCTTAGACAAGACCAGACTCCTGAACAAAGGAGAAAAAGGACAAAAGTTAATGTCCAATATGGCTGAAATGTTAGTGTTAATGACTTTCAGGACGTGGATGGGGAAGATGTAACACCAGATTTTTCACTTTACAGTAGTCCAAGCCCATGTACATCCAAACAAGCCAAAACAACGAAAAAAATACCAATAAAAACAGAAAACGTCTCGATTCATCATCAGAGGATGAAGATGCATACTCAGTACACGACAGTGATGAAGACTTGATTTTGTCTTCTTCAGATTCTTCAGATCAAGAAGAAAGTACTGTTATCTCCATAAACCAAGACGACTATATGGTGATCAAAGTAAATGGTAAAACATATTTTTGAGGTTATGTTTGCAAAGCTAATTCCCTTATTGACGATGGTTTTGTTGGAACATTTTTAAAAAAGAGTTCCTCAAACCTAAAAGTTCACAATGATTGAAGAAGGATATTTTGTCTCAAGAAATGATGTCATTCTAAAATTATTGTCGCCGGTGCTCTTTTCAAATGCTCTTTACAAAGACATGATATGTTTTGTGGATGATCTGTCTTATTTAACCATTTATTAATAACACAGTACTAGGCTCAAGGTAAACAGCTTTGTTCTGTTTGATCACCTTAAATTTGAATAGATTAACCATGTGACACAAACATTTTTCTATATTTTACTTACTTTTAAAATTAATAAAACATTATCTTTTGAAATAAATGTTTGTCTGCTTATTTAATAATAGAAAAAATATATTTCATAGCTTTTATCAACCTCTCTTTGCTTTTAAAAGAAACAGTGATAGTTTTATAACACTGTTTCTATTCACCCCTATCTGTAGGGTGATTAAGCTGATAAGAGCAATACAGACCTGAGTTTTGTGTAGTATTTTTTGTTTAAACTTGAAAAACAGCAAGTAAATTTTTCAACCAAAGTTCAAATTTGTTGATATTCACCCTGTTTTACGGTAGCATTTTGTTTTGCTAATTAGTTCCTCATTTGGAGCAATTTTAATTACCTCTAATTTCCTTCCAAGGATCTCTGCGATCAACTGGTGTCCTTTCAAGTTCTTGGATCACTCTTCTATATATGGTTTCATAAAGTTCAAGGCCTAATTTATGGAGATACAGTTTTCTCATGTTTGATTTCCTTTTATTCCACTTAGGCACATTCATCCTGAATAGCATGCATGAGTTTACTGTAGCTGTATCAAGTAGACAGTACAACATTGACAGTGGCCATCATCTCATACCCCTTTTTATAGAATATGCCCCAGCCGTTTGACCCATGCCACCCACTCCTCACTTAGCGGAATTATAGTGTAAGTTTATATGGGTTTTCTTTTTTGGTGTATCAACTTCTACTCCTGCATCACGATGTTGTGTTGACAGCATCAACAGATTTTTATTTATTTATTTTCCTGTGTGATGTGACAGACAGTTGTTACTGTAGGCTTCATAGTAGATGAATCTGTGAATGAAAATTTGGAGGAACATGGTACAGTTCACCATCTCCTATCATCTTACGTTCTTGTGGTGTGTATTTTCTGTTGGATTTGAGTGTCCCAACTAATGTAAGTTTGCAATCTTCATACAGAATGTCTACCAATTACACAAAACGGTCAGTCGTGATATAGTAGCCTGTATTCTTTATTGGCTCCACCAGTCTCTTCACAATCTCAAAAGGACTTTGTTCACAAGCAGGTCTACTGTCTTTTCCAGCATACACTTCTATTTTTATTATTTATTATTCAGTTGCACCAGTAAGAATTGTAACAAGTATTACACATTTTCCATGTCTGCTATGAGGAAACCTTTGAAAAGACAACGACCTCTGAAAAGACATGGCATTTCATCAGTTGTTTTGTGAGTTCCACTTCTGAAGTATCTTGGGAAGATTCCATTCAGTTCTTAAAATACTTCCCCACAGTGGCACAAATAGTCACTTACACGTCTTTCTGCCCAGGTGCCTTTATCGTCAAAGTGAAGAATTTTCAGTAGCTAATATGCTCATGTCTTACTCATAGTTCCTCTATATATGACTCTTCTCAATAAATTTGACCATAAATCAGATGACGAAATATTCTGTCCTGGTAAATTTACATTAAAATTAAAATTCCCATCAAAGCATTTATTTCAGAAATACTAGCAGGAAACACAGTTTTCTCTTAGCTTCTTCATTTGTATGGTCAACAATTTTATGTATTATTTCAGGAGTGAAAAATTTCTTGGTGTTCACATACACTTGTTACTTTACCTGCATTAATCATATCCTGATGTTCATGAACTGTTTAGGCAATATCCCTTTTACCATGTCACAGATCTTCTGCGAGATATGCTCCACCAGAACTTGTAACATATTTGTTTTGAGTGTTGCCTGCATGGTTTGTTTCTTAATTTTCCTCTGCTTCTTCATTTGAATTCTCTCCTACTGCTGAGTGATCCAACTGAAAATCATTGGAATCTGATAATTCGTTGTCTACTAAAAATTCAAATAGAATTTCTGCGTTGGTCAAGCCTGTATAACTCATTTTAGAAAAAAGTACTTTACAAGGATAGTGTATGCTCTAGTGTGAGAAGCTGCTAATAATAATGGTTAGTAATCAACAATGCAAATGAAACACCAACAGTTAGACTCTAAAAAGGTACTGCAATACTCACATTGAAGGTTACTAAATGACATTGAATAAAAGAAAAATGTATGGGCAATTTTTCTCCATGCTTCGTGGTTGTGGGCAGACAATAAAATCAAGGTTGGAAGTAGAACCAACCCAGGGCAAAATATGCACTTGGGCATAAAATTTATATTTTTTATTTGCAATTTTCAAAATTTTAACCATTGAAATTTTCAGTATAGTACTTTATAAGGAGAAAGACAAATATAAATGGCCTGTAAACACAAAAGGTGAAGCAAAACAGGGCTGAATAGCGTGTGAGATACAGAGGCGAGTGAGTGTGCTGGGACGTACCCACTTTACTGCTAGTAGCGCCGTGTCACCTTAATGCATCTGCACATAGTGCACAAGTATTTGCACCATAATTAAGTATAAAATTAAAAGTCAAAATTTCTAACTCAAACTTTGTCAGTATGTAACTTAATGTAATAATGTTTTAAATGTCAAGTCTTAAAGTAATTAAATTACTAGTTCTCATAAAAATACCATTTTAAGAAAAAATAAGTGTCGCTAAATAATAAAGATAGAAAGCCAGAATTTGGTCATAATATGCCAATGCATGTCAACAGGATAGAATAAAATTTATAGTCAGAATCCATATTTTTAAGAAAAATTGAAGTCGCTAAATATCAGAAAAGTAAAAGTTTGTATGATGCTTCAGTTCAACCTAAAAATAATAACTAAGAGAGCACATTAAGCTACTTCAAATAGTTTTAGAGTAATTTAATGAAAGCCAAATTTGTAACTAAAACATACCCATTTGTAGGAGATTAAGTACGTGTAATTTTAATGGTATAAAATTTTGGTTACAGCACATGAGAAAACTTATTAAGTAATACAGCTATAACAAATTTTAGGACCGAAATATTAATAACAACCAATATAAGGTCTTTTAAAGTTATAGTTCAAAGGTAACCTTCTACCATCAGTTCCACTCTACAAATTCTAGAAGGCAAATTTTTTATTCAAGAAAGCTGAAAATTTTTCTGTGATTTCAAGCAACTTACCTGAATGCAGGTAAAAATTAAGAACATTCTAAATTAATTCATAACTTTGTTATTAAAGATTATGTGTCCAAGAAAGCGGTCATTCAGGGACTGTTGCTGTGTGCGTAAGGCAGATGACAGTTGGTGTTCCCTTGGCTGTGCACTGCGGCACATATATAAATACAGTCCGAGAGGCAGGAAAAAGATTCTTTTCGCATTCAGCTACTTAAGATCCATGTCTGTCAAACACCAGATTGCACGCTGTCTTGGATGATGTCAGGGACGGACTGTGACAAAATGGTGATTTTCTGTAATAACCATTAGTGAACTTGCGAGGACTGTACACCATCCTGGATTGCTTAGATTTTGCTTATGTATCTGTTAGTGTGCCATTCGTGATAATTACAAATCCATGTGGCAAGTAGTGACTATTATTTCCACTTTTGTGGCGAACATTTATTTGAGTATTAGCAGTCAGGGAGAAAGACAATTCGTTAGGAACATACTGTATAGATCGCCTGTGAACTGATAATAGTGCTGTTTAGGATAGAAAGATTTACTGTCAATTGAACATAGTAACTTTCAAATCATTGTGCATGAGATACTTTATTAAATATATGTATGAACTAGAACTTTATACCTTCATTTATAATCATAGACCTGATCCCGCTAACTAGAAAGAGAACAGAAACATTTGTTTCGTGGGCTGGAGCAGAATGTGGACGTGCAGACTGGAAACTATGGTCAGTATGTTCTCAGTTGCTTTCCAGCTGACCACAAAAGTAGTTACCAGCCTCACGTGAGAACGACGGTGTACTATGTAAACTAACAACAAAAATAAAGTTATATAAATTTTACCCACCACCCACAATATTTGTTATGATTTTTCAATAAAAGAAAAGGGCACGTGTAATTTTTCCCTGTGCTTGGTGGTTGCAGAATTAAGCAATATTATTTGACGTGATGCTGCGTCTGTTATAGAGAATAAAAATTACTTCTCAGCAGTATACTACTCCATAATTGTCTGTTTTTCCTTAATTTTCTTAAATATAATATTATCGCGATGTCTATGCTCATCTGTACAATGTGGCAACAAGCAGTAGCATGAGATCCACTTCGATTCACTAAGTGCTGTACACTGTTCAGTCTCATTGATATGACCACTTGTCAGATGCCTGAAAAATTACCTATTGCAGTGCAAGACGTATAGGAAGATTTTCACTGACGTTCTGGAAGGTACCAAAAGTGATGTGGAGCCATGGCGACCCCAGGACAGGAAAAGTTGCAGGATAGTACTTTCAACAAATGTGCAGACCACGAACCCCTCTAGGAGCTTGAAACCAAAAAAAGGCAACAGGGATAGATGATGTGCCACTTCCAATCATAATAAAGTCTGCAGTGCAGATTGCAAAACCTGTACCACATGTTACAAATTTATACAGTTGTGAAGATGAGTTTCCTTAGTTAACAAAGGTTTCAAAAGTAACAGCACAGTTTAAAAATGGAGACAGACATAAAACAGAAAACTACTGTACCATATCACTTCTCTCTGCTTCTTCCAAAATATTAGAGGAACTGAAAAATTGAGAGTAGTCACTAGTTACCTAAACAGCAATTTGATTTCGAATTATAATCAACATGGTTTTCGTGTAAAATGCAGTGCAGAAGCTGCAGTCATACACTATACCCAGGAAATAATTAAAAATCTGGAGAAAAACAAGAGAGTAGTAGAAATCAATTTATATTTGTCTAATGCCTTCAGTACTGTCTGCCATGAAAACCCCTTGGAAAGTTGGAAGCAATAGTTATTAGGGAAAGAGCTAAAATGCAGCTTCAGTCATATCCCAGATTGTAGAGCTCACCACTTATAATTGAAATAAAAAAGTTAGTTTCAAGCAAAGGAAGTTCTTTTATGAGTACCCCAGAGCGGGCGTTTTAGGGTCACTGCTCTTTCCCATATATGTGAAAGATTTACACTTACAATGTGATACAGCCAAAACTGTATTACAAGCAGATGATACATGTGTGAGTGACTTTAAAAACTCCTTATGTTCCACTAATGATAAAATCGTAAGAAATATTGAGAATTGTTTCAATGGAAATAAATTTATACAGAATGCAAAGAAAACAGACAGTTTGGTAAAATGATTCAGGACAAAGACACACTAGAACTGGATGACAGATGAGTAAAAAGAGTGCAGTTTGCAAAACTGCTAGGAATGTGCATATATGAAGTAATGAATTGGAAACATCTTGTAAGATTCCTTACACATAGCCTCATATGTAATAGAATTCTGGGCCAGCATAAAATCTAATTTAAATGAAATTTCTGCCCTACAAAAATGGGCAGTTCGAATAATTACCCACAGTCCCACACAAGCTCACTGCAGATCACTTTTCAGGAAATTAGGAATAATTACTTTGGCATCACTCTATATAGTTAAATGTGTACTCTTAACGAAAGCAACGCGAAGCAGTCTCCACACAAATGGCAAGTAACACAAATATAACACAAGGAACAGGTATGATCTCCTCTTACCACAATTAAAAAGAGCATGAACTCAGAACCATGTAAGCTATATGAATATTAAGCTCCACAATGCAGTGCCTTAAATCATTAAAAATTAAATGATGATATAAATGTTAAATCAGAACTTAGAAAATTTGTAATTGTTAAATGTTGCTGCTCAGCAAATGAAAATCTTGATGAGCTAGGAAAGGATGCAAAGTAATCTCCAATACATGTAATGCTGTTGTGTGATAACTCTTATGAGAAGTTTCTATCTCTGTATGTTTCAGTTTATACCTTACTACTTTATAATATTATTTATTCCATATGTAGTTATTACTGGGAAACAACTTATTGTACACCATGCAAAGAAATTATTAATTTTTAGTATATGTTACATTTTGTACATTCAATGTTTTTAATTTCTATGTGTGACTAGTCCAGTGTCGTTTGTACAGTGATATGGATACTAAATAAATAAATAAAACTGACAGGCCGCATTGTGCTGCTGGTAGATGCCATCGTGCTGAGGAAAAACAAACTCCATGTAGGGGTGGCATGTTCCCTAAGGATAGATATATGCTCCTGGTTGCAGGATGTTTATTGTCAGATGTTTCATGCCTTACACGCTGATGGCCACGTGTCTGATGGAGTTTAAATCAGGGTTCGTTCGGAAAGACCACTTATCGCCACTCAGTGGACGTTCATTTGCGGTACTGGAGTGTAAATTCTAGCCTTCATCACCAATGAACAGCTGTCAGTAGGCGTCCATGAACAGAGCACCTGCTGCACATGCCCATATGTAGCAATGTTCGCTGAATGGTCGTTGAGGAGACTCTTTTTGTAGGTGTGTGGTTCATCTGGGTAGCCAGTTGCTCAACTGTTGCACATCTGTCTGCCCATCTGTCTGTTTCCGCAATATGACAATGATTGCACTGTTTTTCCATGTCCCCCCAAACAGACTTTCGGTACCCTCCACTGCTAGTGCTGCCACCTGCCGTCTGTGAGTGTTTACCGCACGTTGACGTCAAACATAGGAGGAGGTTAATGTGTTCGGACCATGCAAAACTGGTATTTAACTACAATTTATGGTAACATAACTTTACATCTACATTGCATGTCGTTCTTAAACGCATTTTCTATTTTATATAATAGGAAATGTAATGGGAAAATATATCACGATATATATATATATATATATATATATATATATATATATATATATATATATATACTATTTTACATCTTGGGGAGCGTTCCCACGTAGGCCAACATTAAGCTAAATGTAGGCCTGACTGACAGCCAAAACCTTTAAAAGAACACAAAGTCGCTTCTGCATAACAAATAATGCACTACACAAATTTTTGGTCACAATTTAGACCTACAGATGCCACAAGAGAGTGAAAATATCTGTATCAAGACAGTGGCCAGTAAATTCTGGATACAAATCAGCTTTTCAATTAATGTCACAGAAAGTGAGTAGAGCAAAGAAATCACAGCATACGGTCCTTAAAGAAATGGCAACCGAAAAGTATATGAGGCTCATGAATGATGAGAAGAGGATGGAGAGTATAGTTTAGGTTTGTGGTATATATTTCAGTATGAGAACCATTTGTAGGTAACCTTCTTAATTAGTTAACACAGGGATTTGGTGGTAAATCATGTTATACTAGGACAGGTGTCCAGGATATTCAGGATTAGCAATGTTCTAATCCTATAATACTGAGTCCAAATGGTTCATATCAGTGATCTGAGAGAACATGCCTGCCACCAAAGGTAGCCTGACCCCCAATAATATAGTACTCAGCACACCTGACATGCTATTTTTAAAACCATCAATTCTCTGTAACCTTCACACAAAATCCGTGTTTGTGAGCAATGAGTGATCATGGATAGGCCTGCCTCCCTAAAATTTCTGTTGTCTTATGATGTCAGTGGAGTGACGATGTGTCACCATTGTCAGAGTGAATGAAATGCTATTATTATGGAAGTGTTTCAGATTAGTACCTCATCAGTTAACAAAACTTACCTGCTACTTTTGGTTTCTTATTTTCTAATTTAATAAGCTCAGCCTCAGTTGATTAATTCGACTACACTTCATTAGCCTTGTTTCACTATTGTTGATGTTCAACTATCCATTTTATTCCACTGATCTCCGCAGTATTTTACTCTTTTTGATAAAAAGTGAATATCGTTGGCAAACCTCAAATATGATTTTCTTCTTCCTGGTTATTAATTTCCTTCGAAATTAATTCTTGGTTTCCTTTACTGCTTGGCTATCGTACAGATTGATTTACATGGAGCAAGTCTGCAGTCTTATACTGTTCTCTTTTGAGTTACTTCCTTTCTTTGATGTGCTCAAAATCGTAGAGATGCCAGTTGTAGTTAACCTTTTGCTGATAACTTCGGAATTCGATAGACTGCAATCTGGCCAACATAGTCAAAAGGTTTTTTCTGAAGCTATAAGTTATAAATGTAGGTTTGCCTCTGTTCAACATATCTTCTGGTATAGGCCATAGGATCGTGGGCTTTGGCCAGTCTTTACAGCCTTCCATTACGAATTTGTGATAGTATATTGGTTGTTGATACAAACTAAAAAAAAACTTCCTGATCAAACCTAGAAGACTCTACGATGCTGACTGTGGTGTTACCGCCAGACACCACACTTGCTAGGTGGTAGCCTTTAAATCGGCCGCGGTCCGTTAGTATACGTCGGACCCGCGTGTCACCACTATCAGTGATTGCAGACCGAGCGACGCCACACGGCAGGTCTAGAGAGACTTCCTAGCACTCGCCCCAGTTGTACAACCGACTTTGCTAGCGATGGTTCACTGACAAAATACGCTCTCATTTGCCGAGACGATAGTTTAGCATAGCCTTCAGCTACATCATTTGCTACGACCTAGAAAGGCGCCATTATCAGTTGCTACTGATATTGATTCATGTACCGTCAAGACCGACGTTCACCATTAACGGATTAAAGTTAAGTATTCCACCAGCTACGTCCATTTTTCTAAATTCTAATTTCCTTGTCCTGTTCCAGACCTCACGCCAACCAGCGTGAGCTAAAACGCGTGCCTTTCGGCCTCCTTCTAGTAACACGGTATTGGCTCTCCTGCCAACCAAAACATTGGCGACGAGGCACAACCGCGTTCTTATCGATATTGCCCTGATTTACTTGTGTAATGGCTTCGCCACAATCTCCAGATTACTGTCCGAATTTTATAGCTTACAGAATCAGCAGACGCAGGCCTTGCTGGATGCCCTTGGACAGCTCGTCCAGGATCAACGGGCAATGCAAAACGATGCGGAATCCGCCGCTCCACCGCTAATGCAGCCACAACACGCTGTTGCACCAACTTTTCGACCTTTTGATGCTGCACTGGAAAGCTGGACGGAGTGGTCACGCCAATTTGGATTCCATCTCGCCGCCAACAGAATTAAAGGTAACGAGTGGCAGCCTTTTTTGTTATCATCTGTCAGGGTGAACACGTACCATGTGATAGTCAAATTACACTCCTGGAAATTGAAATAAGAACACCGTGAATTCATTGTCCCAGGAAGGGGAAACTTTATTGACACATTCCTGGGGTCAGATACATCACATGATCACACTGACAGAACCACAGGCACATAGACACAGGCAACAGAGCATGCACAATGTCGGCACTAGTACAGTGTATATCCACCTTTCGCAGCAATGCAGGCTGCTATTCTCCCATGGAGACGATCGTAGAGATGCTGGATGTAGTCCTGTGGAACGGCTTGCCATGCCATTTCCACCTGGCGCCTCAGTTGGACCAGCGTTCGTGCTGGACGTGCAGACCGCGTGAGACGCCGCTTCATCCAGTCCCAAACATGCTCAATGGGGGACAGATCCGGAGATCTTGCTGGCCAGGGTAGTTGACTTACACCTTCTAGAGCACGTTGGGTGGCACGGGATACATGCGGACGTGCATTGTCCTGTTGGAACAGCAAGTTCCCTTGCCGGTCTAGGAATGGTAGAATGATGGGTTCGATGACGGTTTGGATGTACCGTGCACTATTCAGTGTCCCCTCGACGATCACCAGTGGTGTACGGCTAGTGTAGGAGATCGCTCCCCACACCATGATGCCGGGTGTTCGCCCTGTGTGCCTCGGTCGTATGCAGTCCTGATTGTGGCGCTCACCAGCACGGCGCCAAACACGCATACGACCATCATTGGCACCAAGGCAGAAGCGACTCTCATCGCTGAAGACGACACGTCTCCATTCGTCCCTCCATTCACGCCTGTCGCGACACCACTGGAGGCGGGCTGCACGATGTTGGGGCGTGAGCGGAAGACGGCCTAACGGTGTGCGGGACCGTAGCCCAGCTTCATGGAGACGGTTGCGAATGGTCCTCGCCGATACCCCAGGAGCAACAGTGTCCCTAATTTGCTGGGAAGTGGCGGTGTGGTCCCCTACGGCACTGCGTAGGATCCTACGGTCTTGGCGTGCATCCGTGCGTCGCTGCGGTCCGGTCCCAGGTCGACGGGCACGTGCACCTTCCGCCGACCACTGGCGACAACATCGATGTACTGTGGAGACCTCACGCCCCACGTGTTGAGCAATTCGGCGGTACGTCCACCCGGCCTCCCGCATGCCCACTATACGCCCTCGCTCAAAGTCTGTCAACTGCACATACGGTTCACGTCCACGCTGTCGCGGCATGCTACCAGTGTCAAAGACTGCGATGGAGCTCCGTATGCCACGGCAAACTGGCTGACACTGACGGTGGCGGTGCACAAATGCTGCGCAGTTAGCGCCATTCGACGGCCAACACCGCGGTTCCTGGTGTGTCCACTGTGCCATGCGTGTGATCATTGCTTGTACAGCCCTCTCGCAGTGTCCGGAGCAAGTATGGTAGGTCTGACACACCGGTGTCAATGTGTTCTTTTTTCCATTTCCAGGAGTGTATTTCCCCGACGCGACGTAGCAACTCTGTCCTACAAAGAAATTTTGTCTGCATTAGATGCATATTTCAAAGAATCAGTCAATGTAGTTGCGAAAAGGTATACCTTCTTTCGTACAAAAGGTACGGCAGGTCAGACTAATCGGGAGTGGGTTGCAACCTTGCAAGGCCTTACTAGGGATTGTGCTTTTGAGTGTCAATGTGGACTCCCTTATTCAGATACTATGATACGTGATGCAATTGCACAGAACGTTTCTGATGTTCGTATATGGGAACAGATTTTGAAACTAGTCAATCCCTCCCTTCAACAAGTGTTGGACATATTGGATCGGCAGGACACACTTGACTTTGCTCAGGAATCATTTGAAACTTCACCAGCCGTGTGTCAGGTAAACCGGCCCGCCGGGCGAGCTGCACGGAGCAGTAAACAGCCCTCGCGCCCCGCTGCGCCGCTGCCGCCAGGCTCTCAGCCACGTGTGCCGCGCAGGCAAGCAAATGCAGTGCTAAAATCGTGCCTGCGGTGTGCTACTAGACATTCGCATGAGAATTGCCCGTCACGCCAGGCTATTTGCTTTTTCTGTAATAAAAAAGGACATGTTCAGAGTGTTTGCCAGAAAAAGCTCAGATCGGAAACTCACAACCATTCCAGGCCCTTTGCTTCGCGCCGAATTCGAACCAAGGATACTCAGGCTCGTGAAACTTCGCCCATGGAAATTCATGTAGTTCATTCCACCCCACTCAGTTCCATTCTCTCTAACAGTGACTGTGTTCGTCCCACAAACAGTGTGCGTCGACATCGCCGGAAATCCCGTCAAGTCGCAAGTGATTTTGTACCAGTGTCAGTTCACGTTGCACGAGACAGTCGCTCTTGTCGTCAGCAGGACAATAAACTTTTTGTAGACTTGGACATTAACGGCAAATTGATACCATTCCAGCTCGATACCGGAGCTGCAGTTTCACTGATCAATCAAGACACGTACAAACAGCGGGGCACACCTCCGTTGCATGCCGCAAATGTTAAGCTAACTAGCTATTCAGGTCAAAAGATCCCTGTGTTAGGACAGTGCAGCCTTCTTGCAACATACAAAGGACACACGAAACTTGTGTCATTTTACGTCCTTCGTTCTTCTTCTGCAGTGAACTTGTTTGATTTCGATTTATTTCAGTTGTTTAACTTGTCTATAGTAAATCAGGTCCTATCAGTGAACCATACTGTGCCTTCAGACAGTGTTTCTCGTCTATGTGACGAATTTGCAGACATTTTTGCACCAGGTCTTGGTTGCGCTAAGAACTATAAAGCACATTTGGAACTGAAAGTAAACACGCAACCGAAATTTTTCAGAGCGCGCAATGTTCCCCACGCAATGCGTGATGAGGTCGCAAAAACATTACACGATTTGGAATCGCAAGGTGTAATTGAACATGTGCAGGCTTCTCTCTGGGCATCACCCTTAGTAATATTGCCAAAACCTTCCGGAAAATTAAGACTTTGTGTGGACTTCAAGGCAACAGTGAATTCACAGCTAGTGATTGCAACTTTTCCTTTCCCCTCCCGGAAGATCTTTTTGACAAACTGTGCCCGGGTAAATATTTTTCGAGTGGACCTAGCAGATGCGTACTTGCAAATACCGGTTGACGAAGAATCCCAGCGCGTTTTGGTGGTTAACACGCATCTTGGTTTGTATCGATTCAAACGACTGTCATTCGGGTGTGCATCCGCCCCTGCATTGTTTCAGCAATATCTACAAACTGTTTGTGCGTCGGTCCCTACTGCAGCAAACTATCTAGACGATATTGTGATCTCCGGAAAGACGGAAGAAGAACATTTAGCCAATCTCAGAACATTATTTCAGGTCTTGCGACAAAATGGTCTTCGCTTGCGGAAGGACAAATGTGTGTTTTTTGCTCGTGACTTGCCCTACCTGGGACATGTACTCAATGCCCAAGGCATACATCCTAGTCCCGAGCACCTCCGTGCCATACAAGACTTGTCTTCGCCGCAGAATTTGAAGCAGCTACAGAGTGTGCTGGGAAAAATCAACTATTATCATAAATATGTGCTGCATGTCTCTTCCATTTCAGCTCCGCTTCATCGCTTACGCCGTAAAGGTGTTCCGTTCGTCGACGACGGAATGCGAACGCGCCTTTCGCCAGTTGAAATCGGAGTTGCTTTCCAATACTTGCCTTACGCCATTCGATCCCCAGAAGCCCCTTTTGTTGATGGTGGATGCATCGGATTTCGGGATCGGTGCTGTGCTTGCGAGCAAAGATGGATCGCACGATCGCCCTATTGCCTTTGCGTCCAAATTGCTCTCATCTGCCCAAAGAAATTATTCACATATCGAGAAATAAGCATTGGCTCTCGTATTTGGTGTTACAAAGTTTCATGATTTCTTGTATGGTCGTCACTTTACCATAATCACAGACCAAAAACCTTTGACATCGCTTTTTCATCCGAACAAGCCTGTACCTCCACGTACAGCACAGAAATTCATTCACTGGTCTATTTTCCTCTCACAGTACGTCTACGATATCTTGTATCGGTCCACTGCTAAGCACGGAAACGCCGATGCGTTGTCCCGTTTGCCTGTTGCTGAGGATAGAGCATTCGATCCCTCCAAACTTGCTTGCATGTTCATTGATTCGGAAACCGATGCCGTGGTCGAATCCTTTCCGATTGATTTTCGTCGTGTAGCTACTGCCACAGCTGGCGACCCTGTCCTTGCTACCATTCTGCGTTTTGTTGCTACGCAATGGCCCTTATCAAAGTCACGGATCGGGGATCCGTTGGTTCGCCGATTTTTTGCTCACAAGGAGAAACGTTTTGTTCGACGTGGTGTTTTGCTGTTGCGTTCTGATAATGATCAGTCCAGGGTCGTGGTCCCACGTTCGTTACAGTCCTCTGTCTTACAGTTCTCCACCAAGGACATTGGGGTATAGTGAGAACGAAACAACTTGCTCGTCAGCACTGTACTTGGTTCGGAATCGATGCCGCGATTACGAATATGTACTCTTCTTGCATGGTGTGTGCTGAACAACAGTCAGCCCCACCGCGGAAATTCTTTGCATGGTCAAAAGCCACTTCCCCTTGGCAACGCTTACACATCGATTTTGCTGGTCCATTCTGGAATGCTCGATGGTTGGTTGTGGTAGATTCATTCAGTAATTTTCCTTTTGTTGTCCGGATGTCTTCCACGACGTCATCTGCCACCATCCAAGCGTTATCTGCTATCTTTTGCATTGAGGTCTTCCACAGACTATTGTTTCCGACAATGGCCCACAATTCATGTCCGCAGAATTTCAGTCATTCTGCAAGGCCAATGGTTCAATGGCTCTGAGCACTATGGGACTTAACATCTTAGGTCATCAGTCCCATAGAACGTAGAACTACTTAAACCTAACTAACCTAAGGACATCACACACATCCATGCCCGAGGCAGGATTCGAACCTGCGACCGTAGCAGCCCCGCGGTTCCGGACTGCAGCGCTAGAACCGCACGGCCACCGCGGCCGGCAAGGCCAATGGTATTCAACATCTGACGTCCGCGCCGTTTTCACCACAGTCAAACGGTGCCGCTGAACGATTGGTCAGGACTTTCAAGTCACAGATGTTGAAGTTGAAAGAGTCGCATTCTCGGGAGGACGCGTTATTGCTCTTTTTGTCCTCGTATCGCTCTCAGCCCCGAGATGGTCGCTCGCCGGCTGAGTTGCTCCACGGTCGTCATCAACGAACTTTGATGTCTTTGCTACATCCGCCGCATCAGGTTCCTGTGCAGCGGCAGACACCTGCTTCTGCTCCAGGCGACGTTGTCTACTATCGTCACTACCGAGGTTCACGGCGTTGGCTCGAAGGGCGCATTCTTCGCTGCCTCAGACGCGCTATGTATCTGGGGGCCTCTGGTGGGGTACGCCGGCATCTCAACCAGCTGCGCCTCTGTCGTCGCATGGGATCTGCCGCTCGCCGTCTGCTTTCAGCGACGGTGCCGTCCGGTCAGCGCCCTGGGGACCCATCTACTGGCTCGCCTCATCCCCAGGTGTTACCGACGCCACCTTCCATTTTGCCCCATGGCGACGCCCCGCCGACACCGCCGCCGCCGCCTGTTCTCCCGCCGGCGACGCCCGCAGTGGACGCGTCGCTGCAACCGCCGGGCGCCTCCCTGGGTCACACGCTGCCGATCGCTTCCCGTGACCAGTTGTCCTCCGACATGGAACTCTTGCCCGCTCCGGACCATATGTCGTCTTCGCCCGTCGGGTGCCCCGGCCCGATGGAGGTCAACCCTTCGGCCCCTCCTGTCTCTCTACGCGCGCATACACCGCATGTTGGCGTGCACCCTGGAGCAGGTTTTCAGGCGTTTCCTAGCTCCCAGCGGTCCGAATGGCAGGGTGCGGGTGGCACAGCCTCACCTGTTGTTAGGCTCCCCACCTCGTCGCATACGTCAACACGGGGTCCTCCCCGCGGCGGGCGGAAGCCTTATGCCACAACCGTACGCCGATTTGCGGGGGAGGAATGTGGTGTCACCGCCAGACACCACACTTGCTAGGTGGTAGCCTTTAAATCGGCCGTGGTCCGTTAGTATACGTCGGACCCGCGTGTCGCCACTATCAGTGATTGCAGACTGAGCGACGCCACACGGCAGGTCTAGAGAGACTTCCTAGCACTCGCCCCAGTTGTACAACCGACTTTGCTAGCGATGGTTCACTGACAAAATACGCTCTCATTTGCCGAGACGATAGTTTAGCATAGCCTTCAGCTACGTCATTTGCTACGACCTAGCAAGGCGCCATTATCAGTTACTATTGATGTTGATTCATATACCGCCAAGACCGACGTTCACCATTAACGGATTACAGTTAAGTATTCCACCAGCTACGTCCGTTTTTCTAAATTCTAATTTCCTTGTCCTGTTCCAGACCTCACGCCAGCCAGCGTGAGCTAAAACGCGTGCCTTTCGGCCTCCTTCTAGTAACACGGTGTTGGCTCTCCTGCCAACCGAAACACTGACCATCTGCCATATCATCCTCCAGTAGTGTCACATTTGGAAGTGGTATCAATTGGCACGTGATCAGCATACCACTCTCTCAGCTGTTGTCGACTTTTCAAGTTTTGGAGCAGGTATTTTATCTTCAAAAAGCTCCTCACTTCACCTCACGAGACTGAGTGCTTCACACCCCGCCCCCCCCCCCAAAAAAAACACTAACAGTACCACAAATTGAATCCAGATCATCAACATGACAGTCCAAGACTGTGATGGGTCACCTACAGAGGTGAAAATAGAAATTCAGGGTAGAAACTTTAATTTCATGGTTTTTTTAATCACAGTAATACCTACCATGTTTCGGTGTTATGAAATGTCAGCATAAAAAAAGATTCGAATCTTTCCACACTCACATTTGTTCTCAGTAATCAATCAGAAAGTTGAGAGCCAGGTGTATTAGAAATAAAATTACATTATTCCATTGAATACATAAAGTTTCATCTTACTTTTAATAGCTGCTTTTCTGACAATGGAATACTAGTTTTGTTTTGTATGTATTTTATGACTATTGAAAAGATTATATTTGAAAGTACACCAGATATCTTTTACGTTCCATACCGTGGAGTAACCAATTATTTATTGAATAACTATCCTTCGCCTCCAAAAGAATTCATTTATTTTACTTTGAAATGCTGAACATGTTTCATACTTTTCATCTACCATTACTGAACAAGTAAAAATGTGTGTCAAACTATTCCAATTTCATCGGTGTGTCATAATATGCATATAGACGCTATTATACCGGGTTTATCTCCTAAGAGTCGTCAGGTGCATTATCTCTGATGTTCCAGTAGGTATTTGTAATTACGTTTTGCCACCTGTCGCTGGTGTCAGCGCAGATAAATACTGCTCATCACATATTTCATGCGAGGCCTAGTGTCGACGGAATGCGTCGGTTTGTTTCCTGTTTTAAACAAAATGGTATATCAATTGGAGATTCATGTCTCCATTTGATATAGCGCCATGGATGATTCTAGTGTGATATTCGTTTTATCGATGTTTAACAGTAAAACACGAAGAATAAACAATAATCCATTAGAGGCTGAGCAGCACGCTTGTGCAAGGCAGTAGCAGTCAGCATGGGACAGGGCAATGCTATCGTTGCTGGAGTACTGATTATTCCTTGTGTTTTAGTATCCCTGTTAATACATACTAGTAAAACGAGTATCGTGCTAGACGACTCTGTAAGCTATATCAAAAGGGTACGTAAAATTTCGATTTAAAATTAATTTTGTTTGAAACAGGAAACAGATCGACGTATTCCGTCGAACTGGATACAAGGAAGAGGATTTTTTATTTTTATTTTTTTAGGAGTCTTCTCACTTATCTCATACAGGCCACCATGAATTTCTCTAATGTATCACATTCTTCATCTCAGAGCAGCACTTGTACCCTAAATCCTCAATTATTTGGTATATGCAATCCAACATGTCTTCCCTTACGTTATTACACTCTATATCTCCCTCTAGTGCCACAAAGTTAATTTCCTGATGTTATAACACATGTCCTATCACCCAGTCCTCCTCGTTGTCTGTGTTTGCTGTATATTCCTTTCTTCACAGATTTTGTACAGAACCTTCTCATTCTTTTGCTCATAGCTCCAGGCTATGTTGGCTTCCATCACACAGCTTGAGGCTGCTACCAAGGTGCATCACTGTGGGGGGTTGGACGCAGAGATGAGAGGGACGTCAATCACATCCAACATGTCCCCCAATCGGCCCACTGGTGTGGCTGCCCCAGGCACTGCCTGCGCTGAGGTTGATTCCTCACCCTTGGTTGAGTGGGAAATCATCCCAAAGTCTGGCAGGCAGTGAAAAAACTTACTGAGGGGCTGATTGTAGGGCCTCCCCGGTTCGTTTGACGAACAGGTTTTGGGCTTTATCTGTGACTGACAATGTCTCTGAGCTGGATGCAGTTATCCACTCTGTTCCAGAGGAAGCTTCTTGGCGTGCAAGGTCTGGGCAATCGCAGAGGGTGAGTTTACTGGTAGTTGGGAGCTCCAGCGTAAGGCACATAATGGGGCCCCTTAGGAACATGGCTGCCAAGGAGGGGAAGGAAGCCTCAGTGCACTCCATGTGTATACTGGGGGGGAGTCATTCCAGATGTGGAATGAGTGCTTCTGGTTGCCATGAAGAGTACAGGGTGCAGCCAAATGCAGGTGGTGGCTCATATCAGTACCAATGACGTATGTTGCTTTGGACTGAAGGAGAATCTGTCTGGCTTCAGGCGGCTAGCGGAAATGGTAAAGACTGTCAGTCTTGCTTGCAAGATTAAGGCGGGGCCACCACCTGCAGCATTGTTGATAGAACCGACTGTGGTCCTTATGTGCAGAGCCGAGTGGTGGGTCTGAATCAGAGGCTCATCGGTACTGTGACCCTGTTGGCTGCAGATTCCTTGACTTGCGCCATTGGGTCACGGGTTTCCGGGTTCTGCTTAATAGGTCAGGAGTCCACTACACACAGGAAGCAGCTACATCGGTAGCAGGGGCTGTATGGAAGGGGCTGGGCGGTTTTTTAGGTTAGAGGGTCTCAGGGAACCACAAAAAGGGCATCCATCTAAAAGGGCCAGGTAAAACGCAGTAAGTTAGTTGTGCAAACGATCGGTATTGTAGTTGTAAATTGTTGTAGCTGTGATGGGAAAGAATCAGACCTCCAAGCTCTAATAGAAAGCACTGAAGTTATAATAGTTATAGGTACAGAAAGCTGGCTAAAGCCGGAAATAAGTTCAGCCTATTTATTTTTTCAAACTATCTAACAGTGTTCAGAAAGGACAGTTTAAATACAATTGGTGGTGGAGTATTTATTGCTGTCAGAAGCAGTTTGCCTTATAGAGAAATTGAAGTAGATATTTCCTGTGAAATAGTATAAGTTACACTTAACAATTGGGCTAAACTATTAATTGGATCGTTTTTCCGACCCCCTGACTCAGAAGATATACTTGCTGAACAGTTCAAAGAAACCTTGAGTCTCATTTCAAATAGCTACCCCACTTATACGGTTATATTCGATGGTGACTTCAATCTACCCTCGATATGCTGGAAAAATTATACGTTTAAAGCCGGCGGCAGGCATATTTGGAAATTTGTGGTAAGGACTTGGGACCAAACTGCTGAGGTCGTTGGTCCCTACATTTAGGCACTATTTAATCTGAGAAACTAACTTACGCTAAGGACAACACAAACAGCCTTACCTGAATGAGGACTCGAACCTGCAAGAGGGGGAGCTGCGCAAACTGACTCCTCAGACTGCGCGGCTACCCCGCACAGTGTGGCAGGCACGAAACATCATCCGAAATTGTACTGAATGCTTTCTGAGAAAATTATTTTGAACAATTAGTTCATGAGACCACTCGAAGCATAAATGGTTGCGAAAGCATACTTCACCTCTTAGGTACAAATAATCTTGGACAAATAGTGAATATCATGACGAATACAGGGATTAGCGAACACAAGGCAGTTGCTGCTGGGCTGAATGCCGTAACATGTACAACCATCAAAAAGAAATAGTATCGACAACAATTGAGAGATACATACCACAGAAAGTAATGAGTGTTGGTACTGATCCCACATGGTACACAAAAAGGATCAGATGGCTGTTGCAGCAGCGGCGAAAAAAGCATTCCAAATTTAAAAGAACGCAAAATCACCAAGACTGGCAAACTTTTGTAGAAGTTCGAAATATAGCGCGTACTTCAATGCGAGATGCTTTCAATAATTTCCACAACGAAACTCCGTCTTGAAAATTGGCAGAAAACCCAAAGAGATTCTGGTCATACATAAAGCACACCAGTGGCAAGACGCAATCAATACCTTCACTGCGCGACAACAATGGTGAAGTCACAAATGACAGTGCCACTAAAGCAGAGTTATTAAAACGGTTTTTCGAAACTCCTTCACCAAAGAAGACAAAGTAAATATTCCTGAATTCCAATCAAGAACAACTGCAAAGATGAGAAATATAGAATTATATATCCTTGGTGTCGCAAAGCAGCTTAAATCATTTAATAAAGGCAAGGCGTCCGGTCAGGTTGTATAACAGTCAGGTTCCTCTCAAGAGTATGCTGATGCAATAGCTCTATATTTAGCAATTATATACAACTGCTCCCTCACAGAAAGATCCATACCTAAAGACTGGAAAATCCTTAAGTCACACCAATACCCAAAAAGGGAAGTAGGCGTAATCCGCTGAATTACAGGCCTATATCACTAACGTCGATTTGCAGTAGGGCTTTGGAATATATAGTGTATTCGAACATTATGAAGTACCTCGAAGAAAACGATTTATTGACACATAGTCAGCACGGTTTCAGAAGATATCGTTCTTGTGAAACACAACTTGCTCTTTATACTCATGAGGTAATGAGTGCTATCGACAGGGTATTTCAAATTGATTCCATATTTTTTGATTTCCAGAGGACTTTAGACACCGTTCCTCACAAGCATCTTCTATGCAAACTGCGTGCCTATGAAATATCGCCTCAGTTATGCGACAGGATTCGTGATTTCCTATCAGAAAGGTCACAGTTTGTGGGAATATACGGAAAGACATCGAGTAAAACAGAAGTAATATCCGGCGTTCGCCAAGGAAGTGTCATAGGCCCTCTATTGTTCCTGAGCTATATTAACAACATAGGCGACAATCTGAGTAGCCGTCTTAGATTGTTTGCAGAGGATGCTGTCATTTACCGTCTTGTAAAGTCATCAGATGATCAAAACGACTTGCAAAATGATTTAGGTAAGATATCTGTATGACGCAAAAAGCGGCAATTGACCCTGAATAAAGAAAAGTGTGAAGTTATTCACATGAGTACTAGAAGAAATCAGCTAAATTTCGATTACGCGATAAGTCACACAAATCTGAAGGCCGTAAATTCAGCTAAATACTTAGGGATTACAATTACAAATAACCTAAATTGGAACGATCACATAGATAATATTGTGGGTAGAGCAAACGAAAGAGCGTTTTATTGGCAGAACACTTAGAAGGTGCAACAGGTCTACTAAGAGACAGCTTACACCACACTTGTCCGCCCTATTCTGGAGTATTGCTGTGCGATGTGGGGTCTGCATCAGATGGGACTGATGGTTGGCATCAAAAAAGTCCAAAGAAGGGCTGCTCGTTTTTTACTATCGCAAAATAGGGGAGATAGTGCCATGGACATGATACGTGAATTGGAGTGGCAATCATTAAAACAAAGTCGTTTTTCATTGCAATGGGATCTTCTCATGAAATTTCAATCACCAGTTTTCTCCTCCGATTGCGAAAACATTCTGTTGGCACCCACCTACATAGGGTGAAATGGTGATCACGATAAAATAAGAGAAATCAGGGCTCACACAGAAAATTTTAAATACTTTTTTACTCCGGCCATTCAAGAATGGAACAGTAGAGAGACAGCTTGAAGGTGGTTCATTGAACCCTCTGCCATTCACTTAATTGTGAATAGCAGAGTAATCATGTAGATGTAGATGTAGATGTAAATGTAGATGTAAATGTTCAAAGGTCGTGTGGGACCCACTGCATAATAGAAGGGCGAGCCCGGCCAAAGAGGTGGAGCTGCAGAGTGCTGAATGGAGGTACTTAACGTCTCTGGAGACAGGGACGATGCAGACGACAACAACAGGTGGTGATTCACCTCAAACTTGTGTCCATATGCTGCCCGGCTCATGCCATGAACGTCTTCAATGACGGCAATGCATTGCCAACTACCACGTCATCAAGACAATCAGCGACCAAGACGCCAGTGATTGCTGCTCACAATCAAGGCGGAGGTCCTGCCACACCAAGGCTGTTGCCTGTACTGTACATGCCGAGTAAAAGGGGTAACCTGTCTTCGCAAACTCATCACGCATAGCTGCCACATCTAACCTGTTATGTGACATGTTTAGTGCTGTGTTTATTCATGTGACAAAATTTAAAAAGAAAATTGGACTCCCTGAAGACCATTGAGAAGGGAGATGTAGGAGGTATTTGTTGTTTTCATTCATTTGTTTTATATGTGCCTCGATGTTTTCATTTTTACTAGATTACATGTATTTTCTGTGTTTTCTTACCAAGTTATATTCTTTCTTAATGAACATATGTATTATTTTTCGTTTTGTGTAAAGATTCGCCTGGTTTATGTCATGTATATGTTGTTTTGTTGCGCTGACACTTACATCTTTATACTGAAGGAACAGACTGACACATGTTAAAGAAATAAGGTGAACAAATGACACATGCCACAAGAACTCTATGATTCTTTTATACTGGGTGAATGTGAGAACGTTTGTGGTCGACGTTCTGTCGAGGAATGAATGCAGTCATATTTATAATTGAGCAGGGGTAGCAATTTTCTAGGGGGCAGAGAATCCTCAAGACAACAATATTATATTCTGATTAGGGAAATAACCTACTCTGGCCCCAATTTCAGGAGGAATGAGTAGACAAATATCTGCATGATCCTGTAACCGTTTAGTAATTGTCATCAAAGTCTGGCTGTACAAGAATATGACCCAATGGTATGCCCATAACATTTTTTTACCTCACTTTAATTTTGTATGCTTGCAGCAGAGAGTGTTTGTATGACCCCTGGTTGAATGTGGTAAAGACAGGGTATAACATTGTGCTGGGGTTTATGATGAACAAAGATTGATTCATGTTCATTTCTTTGATAATGGCCCAACTAAAGTGTCACAACTTATTCTGCTCCATGTCACACTAAGCATTTTAAAGTGCAACACTACCCAAGATTAAATTTGAGAGGAATGAGGAGGTTGTGAGCGATGGCAGGGCAGTCCCACTTTTGATACCATGTCATGCTGATTAATGTTCATAGGGAAGGTGATCTTTATTACATGGTTGCTGTATTTGATATGATGAAATGGTTGGGAGAAGTTAATGCTCTTGCTTGTGTGCTCTAGTGAAGGCATAGTGGTACGGCTTTACCTGTGTTCGAAGGAAGAGGGTGCCGAGTTAATTGACATCAGTAAAAGTGTATGGTGACTGAGACCTGAGGGGACCTGCATCTGTGAAATCTGGTGAAAACGTTTGCTGACAGCCAAGTCCCGCAGTCTCATTGTGTAGTCACATTGGGTAGCGCTGGTCAGTCGGCGGCCATGTCCAGGTAGACCCACTAGCGCCAAGGAATCACTGCAGCTATGAGCAGAGCATTGTAAGATCTGATGGCCGGCAATGAAGCTGAGTATGGGCCCTTGTTAGGTAGAAAGTGGATGAGAGGGCTGAGAGTTTCCCTCGAATTCTGTGGAACAGGGCAGTGGCACTCAGGCATCCAGACTCTACTACAAAACATATTTGTGAAGGCACGAGGCTTTTAGCGAGTTTATGGCTGTTCTTTGGAAAGTTCAAAATGGACGCAACAGGGGAAATAACGATCTTTTTATGGAGGGCTGTGGTTCCATTCAAGTCATGCTTTTAGCATATGTGGGAAAGAGGGCGCGAAGCTGAATCCTTTTTCCTTTGCTTTTAATTAATTTTTAAGTCGCTGGTTGGTCAAATTTGTCTACGCAGCATCAAATGCCGAGCTCCAGTTCGTGATCGGCTTGTGCTAAAGTGGGTCTAGACTAAGCATGCAAATGTGCTATGCTACCGACTTGTGGAGGAAAATTGTAGAGAAAGAGAAGGGCACTCTTGTACTAGCACTTTGCTAAAAAAGAATGGCAGGGCTTCACCTAGATGGTGAGATTTGTGTTCTTTGCTAGTGTGCCACTTGGAGCATGTGCCAGTCACCATCTCCAACCATCAGAGGTACTGCTTCTTGCATCATGCATAGAATGAGTAATGCGTGGGTGTACTTGCGCCAGACAATTGTTCTCTTATATAGGCGTTTCTGGCTGAAGCGCCGTATCTGCCTGTTTACGTATCTCTGTATTTGAATACGCATGCCTATACCAGTTTATTTGGCGCTTAGTGTAGTACTACTGTTCAGTTGTAGAGTCAGTCCATGGTCCTGTTGTCCACTATTTGCGACAATCTGACCATTCGAAATAACGATGCCTCCATGTGGCAACTAAGGTGAACTGCTGTGATCTAGTGCCGTGTGTCATCATTATGTGTTGTACAACTCCCTTTTGCTAAGTGTTGGTTAAAAATTTACGGCTATCTTTCTTTCTTTCTTTCTTTCTTTTTTTTTTTTTTTTTTTTTTTTTTTTTTTTTTTTTTTTTTTTTTTTGACTGACAGACATTGTCTGACGGTCCAGAAATCTCTATCTTGCACCGAGCCAGTTTGTCCACCAATTTCAGAGTCCCTCTTTTTTTTTAAAAAAAAATCTTATATGATTTCCATAATTGATGCAGTTCTGGTCCTAATTTTGTTCAGATTATACAAGTTTAAAATAGTCTTTAGTCGACTGTCATTTCAGTAGAACTATTCTGCCTACTTCTGTCATTAATGTTTGTTTATTATTATTTTATATTTTAATTTTTTTATTTTATTCAGTGTCCAAAAGATCACACATGCGATATAGGATTTGTCATTGCAATGTTCACATGATAACAACACATAACATAATAAACAAGCAAACAAATTTCGTACCCATACTACATAAATAGAGAACAAATGCTTAGTACATAAAAAACACATGCTTATAACAAACATACGTAGGGCATTAGCTGCGCCTTATATGAAAAATGTACTGGGGAATTTAACAGAATTTTATACAAGTATTTTATGATTTGAAAATAAATTTAAATTCGGTTATATTATTAAAAGCAAGTAAAGGTTTCCTCAGTTGTGCGACTGGATTCGTGATTTCCTGTCAGAAAGGTCACAGTTCGTAGTAATAGACGGAAAGTCATTGAATAAAACAGAAGTAATATTCGGTGTTCCCAAGGAAGTGTTATAGGCCCTCTATTGTTCCTGATCTATATTAACGACATAGGAGATAATCTCAGTAGCCGTCTTAGATTGTTTGCAGATGATGCTGTCATTTACCGTCTTGTAAAGTCATCAGATGATCAAACCGACTTGCAAAACGATTTAGGTAAGATGTCTGTATAGTGCGATAAGTGGCAATTGACCATGAATAAGGAAAAGTGTGAAGCTATTAACATGAGTACTAAAAGAAATCAGCTAAATCTCGATTACGCGATAAGTCACACAAATCTGAAGGCTGTAAATTCAACTAAATACTTAGGGATTACAATTACAAATAACCTAAATTGGAATGATCACATAGATAATATTGTGGGTAGAGCAAACCAAAGACTGCGATTCATTGGCAGAACACTTAGAAGGTGCAACAGGTCTACTAAAGAGACTGCTTACACCACGCTTGTCCGACCTATTCCGGAGTATTGCTGTGCAGTGTGGGATCCGCATCAGATGGGACTGACGGATGACATCGAAAAAGTACAAAGAAGGGCAGCTCGGTTTGTTATATCGCGAAATAGGGGAGATAGTGTCACAGACATGATACGTGAATTGGAGAGGCAATCATTAAAATAAAGGCATTTACCATTGAGACGGGATCTTCTCATGAAATTTCAATCACCAGTTTTCTCCTCCGATTGCGAAAACATTCTTTTGGCATCCACGTACATAGGGAGAACTGACCATCACGATAAAACAAGAGAAATCAGGGCTCGCACAGAGAAATTTATGTGCTCGTTTTTCCCGGGTGCCGTTCGAGAGAGGAACGGTAGAGAGACAGCTTAAAGGTGGTTCATTGAACCCTCTGCCAGGCACTTTATTGTGAATAGCAGAGTAATCACGTAGATGTAGATATATTGTCTGAGACAGATATTTATTGACACTGTAGAAGCATTTATCCATCAAGTAATTTTTTACTTCATGCTTGAATTTACTTTTGTCTTCCAGATCTTTAACTTGGAGTGGAAGTTCATTTAAAAACTTAATTCCAAAGTGGTTCACATGATTGTGACATCTGGTTTTTGCTACTTAGGGAATGTGGAAGTCTTTACAATGCCTTGTATTGTGATTATGGTAGCTAGAGTTGGTTTGAAGATTGCAGTGATTTTTACTGATCAGTTCGAGGCATTTTAAAATTTATATAGATGATATTGTTAGTATCTTTAACTGTTTTAACAAGAATCTGCAGTGTGTTTGTGTTGAGCTGTGAGTCATGATATGAATAGCTGTTTTTTGTATAACAAAACTGTTCTTAATCTGGACGTGGTTTTGCTCCAAAAACTTACGCCATAGCTTGCAATTTGCTGGTAACAGCCAAAACAACACAGCCCTAGTACATTCTGGGTTACATTTCTTGGGTATTTTTCTTCAGGCTAAACATGCTAAACTGTGTTTCTGTAAGATACACAACACGTTCGTTCCAGTTTAAATGATAATCAATCTGCATTTCCAGAAACTTTCTAGTACCAACCTTTTCCGTTTGTTAGTTTTCCAACAGCATGTACATTTTTACTCTTGACACTTACTTTCATTCTGTCTGAACCAAACTTTTTGTATATAAAGTTATCTTACTTTAATAAAACCATGACTGTGAGTATAAGAGATCTTTTTCTGCTGTAGTACACAATGATTATGACACTTGTGTCATCTGAAGATAACAGCATTTTGACTGAGCTGTCTGGAGCCTGTATATCACTGATATAAATTACAAACAAAAATGGACCCAAGATGTTGCCCTCTGGAACATCTATTTCAGTGTGTTTTGGTTTTGATACGAGTTTAAAAGTATGAAAATTTTGGGATGACCTCAGCTCAGTAGCTTGTGACCCATTTTGCAGGTAGGATCAAACCATTTTTTGACAGTACGCCTAATGCCTATTGCTTCAAGTTTTCCTAGTTAATGAACCATCACTTCGGATCTATTTCATTGCGATCTTGTTTGTAGCAAACCTCGGATTACTCCTGTAGTAAGAAATGATACCTTGAGCCCAGCGAAAACAGAGAGGATAGCAGTGAGTGTTTATTTCCAGGCCTTACAGCTTCTAACGCTGTTCCAGCGTTTCTTACTATGACAGTACTTATAAGATTTTTAACGAAAATCGTGGGTCGCATGTAATACATAATTGATGCATGAATAGTTCACCCATCTAAACTGATAGCTATTGCAAGTCTTATAAGTATTGTCATAGCTATGAAAAATTCACAAGCACAAAATCTGAGGACTATTTGTATGACATTAGGAATCTATATGGAGCTAGGAGAAATTATTTTACACATTTAGTCCACTTTAAAAACGTATTATACTAAAACTTTACGTTTACTTAACTATTTTCTGCTTTTTAGTCTTGTGTGTTTGCTGTTTCTCAGTGGCTTTTGAATGTTTTAATGAGATTATATTTTTTTAATTAATTAGTTATTTATATGTATACTAGCGTTTTATCCGCAGCTTCAGTCTTGTATACATACTTCACATATACAGCACACATATATACGTGTGCGGTATATGCGATATAACATCTGGAATTCCAATACCGAGGTGGTGGAATGAAGACATAGCTCTATACGCAGATGACACAACTTATTGGTATTACGCACTTAACTGCAGTGCAACCAATAAACAAGCGAATAGCCAGCAAACTTGTAACCTGGCTCAGTAAATGGAGAATCCGATCTGATCCACCAAAATCTTACTAATCGCCAGCAATAGGACTCCTACAAACTTCGCATTCGATTTTGGAGGCAAAAAATTAATCCACAATCAAATGTCAAATAAATATCTTGGACTGTATCTTGATGGACTCCTAAATTGGCACTGAAAAGATTAAAGAAGCTGAAAGACTACTTAATTTAGTACGTCTCATGAAACACCGAACACATGGAGTGGAGATACCAGTTGCCCTTCTTACATACAAAATATTTTTGTCCGACCCATTCTCGAATATAGATCTCAAGGGTGAATTATGTCACCTAACCAAGCGAAAAAAAAATCTGCTGACCAGAGGATACTCCGAATAGCTGAGATCTATGCTATGACTTCTCAACAAACTCCATTCCCGAAACACTTAAAACTAAAAACATGCTAGTAAGAACAAAAGAACAAATCACTAGATTCGGGCTCACCAGACTACGTAACAGTGGACCAAAATGACTCTTGTAGCACGATCCTACAACGTTTTATTTTCCAAAATTAAATTGTACAGTTCCTTTCTACATTATTCTCGAAATAGTATCGAATTCACTTCAACAGAAAATTCTAGAAAACGGCGAAACCAATGAAACTGTCAAAAGATTAAGAACACCTACAAGGATTTGGGAAGATGTAACAACCTGATAAAGAAAGAACAATTTAATGACAAAAATTACTTCAACATTTCCTATAAAGGAAGAACAATATTCTCTGCATCAACTAGATTTTTCAAGTTTCTCATCTCCTACAGAAATATACGGAAATTTTCTACACCAACAAAATTCCAAGATGACAATATAACATTATCAAGATCACTGAGATAATATGAAGATATATAAGCCGAACAACAGGCAACCGACTCCAGCTGGATTTTTTTTCGATCAAGTGGTTTCTCCCTCAGCCGTAAGGCAAATGCCGGGATCTGGAATGAAGGAAACTTAGTGAGCAACGTCGTCCTCTCGACTATGCATCTGTATGGAATTAAATATCCTGCAAAATTAAATAAGCGGACAACTGTCCCAAATGATCGGTGTCGCAACAGCACAAACTACTACTATTGGCTGAAAAGGGCTATGCTGTCCTACATCCCACCATTCCTTCAGAGATGAAATGGAAAAAAGGTTAAAAAGTACATATCAAGATTTGTAACTTTGTAACCTGCACGGTACACTGCAGCTGATGATATGAAACAATAAACAAACTCATTATCGGCATGCAGTAGGCCTACTGCAATTTTAGCAACCAGGTTCTGTCATATTTTGCAAAGTTTACAGCTGTCCAATGTTGTGTATATACATGAAATTTAATATGTGAGTTGTAAATGCAAAATTTAATATGTGTGTTGTGAATGCAGCTTTGCCATCGAAGTAAAGACAGTTAGTTAGAGAACTATGCTAACGAAGTATAATGAAATAAAGTGAAAAGAATACCAATATAGTTGCGTTTTATCCAGGTACAGTGACAGCAGTATTCTTCATAGAGCCTGCTAAATTTGTTTCTCAGATGCAAAACGTACAAGGCAGATCTACAGCATAAATCCTTGTCGTTGTAGCAATGGTGCGTGCTAAGCTGACCATCGTAACTCATGTGTGCGCCTTCCTGTGTTGGCTGGTGGGGCGATTAGTGGTCATGCAGCGCAGAGCGCGGAATAGCGAGAGGTAAGCGGCGCGGGAGGCTCCTTCCGGCGGAAGTGGCAACAAAGCAGGCTGCAGTGTTTACGTCTGTGGGAGTGTAGCAAATAATGCCTCTATGCAAGGGCCGAGGGCAACAGTGGAACATCGCCGTTGCGCAGCGAGCCGTCAGGGAAGCAGCCGGTGCAACGCCCAAGTTGTGCGTTTCCGATACCCTTTCAGTGTTACTTACAGGTAAAATCGGAACATTTTGAAATTATTGCATTACTAATCAGGATATGATAGAAGTATGATGCTCTCAGCAACATTACTGATTTATTTTGACAAAATCTATAGTAGCACTGATGAGATATTAATTTTATTATTAGCATTCGAATCTTAAAGGACTGACGCTCTTCGATTTTCTTTGTACGAGGGTAAGTCAATTATTATCCGCAAAGTAGTTATAAAATTTTATTGTAATCAAATAGGAAACTTACAAGAACATAATTTTTCGACATAGTCTCCTTGCGTTTCAACGCACTTGATCCATCGTTGTACAAGCTTCCTGACGCCGTCATAAAAGAAGGTTCTCGATCGAGCTGGGAGCCAGGAATGCACTGCTTCTTTCACTGCTTCGTCCGTGGCAAATCAACGGCCCTTTAATGCCTGTGTGAGTAGACGAAACAAGTGATAGTCAGAGGGGCAAGATCGGGACTATATGGAGGATGATCCAGTATTTCAAATTTTAGTTTCTGGAGCGTTTCAGCCGTGTGGGCAACAGTATGTGGACGGGCATTGTCATGCAACAACACAACACCTTTTGAGAGCAACCCTCGGCATTTACTTCGTATTGCAGTCTTTAGCCTGGCAGTAAACATCTCACTGTAACGTACACTGTTTATTGTTGTGCCCCCTTCCCCATAATGTTCCAGTACTGGACCTTGTGCGTCCCAAAAGGCCGTAAGCATCAGTTTTCCTGCGGACGGTTGGGGCTTGAACTTTTTCTTGCACGGCGAATTTGGACGTTTCAATTCCATACTCTGCCGTTTACTCTCAGGCTCGTAATGATGGATGCATGTTTCGTCACCAGTAGTGACCCTTTCTAAGAAGTTGTCCCCTTCGTTACCATAGCGATCCGAATGTTTTTTGCAGATGTCCAAACATGATTGTTTATGCATCTGTGTGGGTTGTTTTGGGACCCATCATGCGCAAATTTTATGATACTCAAATCTGTTGTGGATGATTTCGTAGGCAGAACCATGACTAATTTGCAGACGATGTGCCAATTTGTCAGTAGTTAATCGTGTGTCTAAGTGAATCATTTCACGTGAACGCTCAATGGTTTCTTCATTTGTGGCGGTAAACGGTTGTCCGGCTCCTTAATCGTGCATAACACTTGTGCGACGATTTCGGAATTTTTAAAACCATTCGTAGACTCTCCGTTGTGACAAAACATTGTTCCCGTACTGTACCGAAAGTTTCCGATGAATTTCAGCCCCTGATACGCCTTCCGACCACAAAAAACGGATCACTGAACGTTGCTCTTCTTTGGTGCAAATAGACAGCGGAGCAGCCATGATTAACAGCACTGCAGCGATAACGAAACTAACCTACCAGCTTGAAGATTGCGAAGATATAACAACAAATAAACAAAGCATGCGTCATCAACGTAAAACGACAGTACTACCAAAATAAACAAAAATATGACTAAATTGCGAATAATAATTGACTTACCCTCGTACTTACAGAATACGAAGGTTAATGGCCGAAAATCAAATTTCCTAAAGCAGTACGGTGCAAGTCTCAAAAAAGGAAAAAAATCTTGAAAACAATCGACTTTCAAAATTAGAAGATTTACGAGTGCAGAGAAGTACAAGTCAAATGAATGGTAGTAACTTATTTGTAGCACCTGAGTGCGTTGCCTGAAACTCCTGCAAACGCAAAGCCGATGGTTCAAATATCACTAGCAGCCAGTTCTTTTTACTTTTATTAGAATTCTACATTTATTATCCAATGAGAAAGTTAATTAAAGAAATGGAATCATAATATTTTAAAATGAAAGTACAATATTCGCGTTTTTAATTAATGACTGCACGGAAGTACGGGTATTCAAGATAAGTTAAAATTTGTTAGGAAAATGCGTAACATCAAGCAGGAGATAAAACGATACTTCTTTATTTCCAGAGATAGAACTGTGTTACAGAGTGTGTAATTTTCTTATTCAACAATCAGACATTTCGCGTGTCTGCATCAAATTTTAATTAATTCATATGCAGTTAGTAGTTAAAAAGGAAAAGATACTATTTTTATTTAAAATGTGAGGCTCAATATTTGTCAGTTAACGTTTCCTTTTGATAATAAATACCAAATTTAAATAAAAGTAAAAACAAGTGGCTGCTAGTGTGATTTCAAGCAGTGGCTTCACGACTGCAACACTTTCATGCTGTCAGCGATAGTGTTAAAATTTTTAAAAATGTTTTGTACTTAACTAAATGTTGTCTTGACCTGCTCTGTCACGACATATGTCTCCAGTTGAGCGCATATTGGGTATCATCGGACGTCAGTTCCAGCATCATCCACAACCAGCACTGACCGTTCCTGTACTGACCGATCATGCGCAACAGACATGGAATTCCATCCCAAAAACTGACATCGGCCCCTGCACAACGCAATGCATGCACGTTTGCAAGCCTGCAGTGAATATTCCGGCGGTTACACCGGTTACTAATGTATCATCGTTTCACATTTGCGTTGGCTTATATAGTGCTTACATTAAGTTGTCATCTTGCAGTGTTAAACACTTACATATGTTGTCTAAACAAATGTATTCCCGAATTTTAATTACTCTACGATAACTAGTTTTCGGTGTTGCGATTTTTTGTGCGTAGGTTTAGTAACCAACTACAGTATGTTTCTTCTATCTGTCAACAAGCCATTAAAGTTGACTTTTACCTGCATCTATACTCTGCAAACTACTGTGAAGCACATGGCAGAGGGTTCTTCCAACTGCAGCACTCATTAGGGCTTCGCTCTGATGCTTCCGCACGCAGAGCGCTAGAAGAATATTTTACTAAATACCTCTGTGTCTGCTGTAATTACTCTGATCTTGCTTAAATCGGGAAGGAGGCTGCACATAGCAGTTAAAACTTACAGATCGCTCTGCACCTACAATGGATGGTAAATGCTCGACGTTTGGACGAATTCGGCCGTCATTACAAAGACAAGGGCAACAACTGACTGCAATAAAAAATATTACAATAATAACTCACTCGACATCGTGTGAGGCCTTCATTGAGTTTACATGATCCGTTGCGGGATCCCGTCACCTTCCGTCGAGGAATAAGTTCCAGGCGTATAATGAGAAAAGACATGGTTGCGGACGCTACAACATGCCTAATGACAGAGAAATCAGCATTCCAAGTTCTTTAACATAATTTTTGGGTGTTGGGAAATACGAAGTTCGTGACCCGCCTTATATATCGATACTTGTTAGAACAGAGCAGCACGTGGATTCAAAACGGACTGAGCCAGGAATGAAAGCTACTGAAAAACGAACCAACCGGTGATGAGTGTTCAGCTCGAAATATGTCTAGGAACTCCAAATGAAAAAAGTAAAAAAAACGACCGTTTTACAGATGATTTTGTGTGTGTTATAATCGTTCATTTAACATCGTTCTTCAGTCCGAAGTCTGGTTTGGTGCAGCTCTCAACGCTACTCTATCCTATGCTAGTTTCTTCAATTCTTCATACTGCCAGCGGCCATAAAAGCTTAACAACCAATGAAATTCAGTTTAAGAGAAGCCTAAAGGATTTATTGGTGGCCAACTCTTTCTACTCCATTGATGAATTTCTCAGTAAAACCAACTGATTTGTGTGTATATATACACTCCTGGAAATTGAAATAAGAACACCGTGAATTCATTGTCCCAGGAAGGGGAAACTTTATTGACACATTCCTGGGGTCAGATATATCACATGATCACACTGACAGAACCACAGGCACATAGACACAGGCAACAGAGCATGCACAATGTCGGCACTAGTACAGTGTATATCCACCTTTCGCAGCAATGCAGGCTGCTATTCTCCCATGGAGACGATCGTAGAGATGCTGGATGTAGTCCTGTGGAACGGCTTGCCATGCCATTTCCACCTGGCGCCTCAGTTGGACCAGCGTTCGTGCTGGACGTGCAGACCGCGTGAGACGACGCTTCATCCAGTCCCAAACATGCTCAATGGGGGACAGATCCGGAGATCTTGCTGGCCAGGGTAGTTGACTTGCACCTTCTAGAGCACGTTGGGTGGCACGGGATACATGCGGACGTGCATTGTCCTGTTGGAACAGCAAGTTCCCTTGCCGGTCTAGGAATGGTAGAACGATGGGTTCGATGACGGTTTGTATGTACCGTGCACTATTCAGTGTCCCCTCGACGATCACGAGTGGTGTACGGCCAGTGTAGGAGATCGCTCCCCACACCATGATGCCGGGTGTTGGCCCTGTGTGCCTCGGTCGTATGCAGTCCTGATTGTGGCGCTCACCTGCACGGCGCCAAACACGCATACGACCATCATTGGCACCAAGGCAGAAGCGACTCTCATCGCTGAAGACGACACGTCTCCATTCGTCCCTCCATTCACGCCTGTCGCGACGCCACTGGAGGCGGGCTGCACGATGTTGGGGCGTGAGCGGAAGACGGCCTAACGGTGTGCGGGACCGTAGCCCAGCTTCATGGAGACGGTTGCGAATGGTCCTCGCCGATACCCCAGGAGCAACAGTGTCCCTAATTTGCTGGGAAGTGGCGGTGCGGTCCCCTACGGCACTGCGTAGGATCCTACGGTCTTGGCGTGCATCCGTGCGTCGCTGCGGTCCGGTCCCAGGTCGACGGGCACGTGCACCTTCCGCCGACCACTGGCGACAACATCGATGTACTGTGGAGACCTCACGCCCCACGTGTTGAGCAATTCGGCGGTACGTCCACCCGGCCTCCCGCATGCCCACTATACGCCCTCGCTCAAAGTCCGTCAACTGCACATACGGTTCACGTCCACGCTGTCGCGGCATGCTACCAGTGTTAAAGACGGCGATGGAGCTCCGTATGCCACGGCAAACTGGCTGACACTGCCGGCGACGGTGCACAAATGCTGCGCAGCTAGCGCCATTCGACGGCCAACACCGCGGTTCCTGTTGTGTCCGCTGTGCCGTGCGTGTGATCATTGCTTGTACAGCCCTCTCGCAGTGTCCGGAGCAAGTATGGTGGGTCTGACACACCGATGTCAATGTGTTCTTTTTTCCATTTCCAGGAGTGTATAAAGTACAATATAACTTCTGCACAATTTCAGTGCAGTAATGTGTTCATTGTAAATATATATATATATGTGTGTGTGTGTGTGTGTGTGTGTGTATGTGTAAGTACAATCTAACTTTTGCACCATTTCAGTGCAGTAATGTGTTCATTGTAAATAAGTATTATAGTAGTTGCATTACATGTTTATTACCTTATAAAGAAATAAAAAACTTTTTTATTTTAAATTCAGTGCATTAGTATTTGTAAAATGACTCATATAGTGTTCATTAAAAAATGACGATCATTCCACTTGGGACCTGTGGAATGGAACATTGTCTTATTTGTTTTAGTTATAAATATTTGTCATGTATTGTTGTTTTTCTGACATGTTCCACATCCTGGAGGACCTCCTCACTACCGATCAATTGGAATGAAAGTAAATCTAATATAATCTAATACCTATATTTCTGCATACCTATATCTCTTTGAACTGATGCGTACTGTATTCAAGACTTGATCTGATCTCCCCTTCCCCCCCCCCCCCCCTACCTCCGGGCCGCCCTGTCCGTTTCCCCCTTCCTACCACTAAACATTACAAAAATAGCGATTCACTGACGTCTCAAGATACGTCCCATCAATTTATCCCTTCATTTAATCTGGTTGTGCCACAAATTTCTTTTCTTTACAGTTCGATTTAGCACCTCCTCGCTTGTTATTCAATGTACCCATCTAATCCCTAGTATTCTTATGTGACACAATATTTCAAAAGTTTCTGTTCTCTTCTCGTCTCTGCTATGTATCACCCATGTTTCAGTCCCAGAGTGAAAAGACGTCGTTGCAAACTGTGACTGGAATTTTGTAGTTTACTTCTATAAATAACAGCTGAAAAAATGCTACGACCACTAAATTCTAGAGCACTATATGACATCACAAAGACGAAACGTTGTACACGTCACAGCAATATTGAAGAAAGGTTGTAGGAGTAATCCACTACATTACAGGCTCATATCATTAACGTCGACTGCAGCAGGATTTTGGAACATATATTGTGTTCGAACATTATGAATTACCTCGAAGAGAACGGTCTATCGACACACAGTCAACACGGATCGATAAAACTTCGTTCTTGTGTAACACTACTAGCTCTTTACACACACGATGTGTTGAGTGCTTTTGACAAGTGATTTCAAATTGTTTCCGTATTTCAAGGTTTCCAAAAAAGGCTTTTGACACTGTACCACACTAACGGCTTGTAATGAAATTCCGTGCTTATGGAAACTCGTCTCAGTTAGGGGAACTCGGGGCGGAACGGGATACTTAATATTTAACAATGTGTATAAAATAAGGGAACACAAGGAAACACTTCTTAAAGTTGTAAAAAAAAACACCTTGTAGTGTAACCTAATGTACCTTATTTTAAAATCATTTAAAACAATACATTTTGCATTTTTTACAGTGTTTCAAAGAAAGTCTTGCATATTTCCCGTTCCGCCCCACCCACGGGGCAGAATGGGATAAGGTTATTTTTTCTTAAATTATTGCATAAACGTTGAATTTGAATTACGAATGTCGTATTAAAATATGACAAAATGTTGTATAAAAGGCAATTCAGACTAAGGAATGTGTAATTTTAACAATTGAAAAGTCATTCTTCAAAATACGTGAATATTTTAATGTCATTCTGAAACATGTACAATGCTCAATAACCATCAAACCACTAACTTCTAGTTGTTTCGACGATAGTCAGAAATCAGTATTTACTCTTCATCTTCACTGTCTATGCCAGCACATGAATTGTGTGCCCACTTGAATCACCTCTGTCATGCGACGCAGCCCTCATTAGAAACGGAGTAGAAGTCCCCACAGTAGAGACACTCAGCATCCTCTCACTCTCTGATTCTCTCTTCTCCATCATCTTCTTCCTTTTGTTTTTCTTAAGGTCTTTGATGTACTCTGTTTTGTTTTTTTTTTTTGGGGGGGGGGTACAGTTTGATATTTTTGCCTTAATTTGCATTGCACCTGACGTCTCTGTCCTGACATTGTTCATATTTGTGCACCCTCCTCCTTTCTGTAGGCCTACTTTACGTGCGACAGCATTCTGCAGTTCCTTCTTGTAAGGAGAATCTGTTAATACGACGGTTTTTCCTTTTCATCTTGCAGTCCGCCGAGAATTTTGACAGATTAGTGGGACTGGAATGACAGCCTCGAGCGATATCTGGAAAGCTGAGTTGTTCGGCGAACATAGCTGGTTGGGAGAGTTAAACAGTGAAGGTGCTACTTTGTTGAATCCCATTGTTCGAGCACCAGAGGTATTTTCTGGCTTGCGAATAGACAGTGTAGGATGCCTCGTAATAAATACTTTAATCCAGTCTTGTCCAGCTAGACAAGTTTGTTTGTCAAATCTGTGTGGTAAGCCATTTCTTTCGGCTAGTTGATAGGCTAGTGATCTGAGATCTTTCATTGTTAGACCAAAAAGTCTGCTTTCTATTGACGTGAGATATGTTACCAGCTCATGTTCTTGTTTTGCTGTGAACACCTTTTTAAATTTCCCATCTGATTTGTCAATTATGTAGTCAGGCTGATTCGTAGCTTTAGGCACATAACTTTCAAATGTTGATTTCGGTACGTTGAACTGCTTAGATGCTTTTAAAAATCCCATTTGGGAAGATGAAACGGCTGAAAATGCCATTTCCATCGCTTTTACATCCCATTGCTGTCTATCAGTCCTTTTCATGTACGTTAGAACCATCTGGAACAGCAAGGGAGAAAGAAAAAAGAACACAGTTTGCTTTCTACTTGCATCAAAATATGACGGGGCAGAACGGGACACTATCCCATTCTGCCCCGTCCCGTTGCGCCCCAAGAGCACTTTTGGGGTTAACAACTTTTATGGTGTACAAAATTGTTGAGGCTTTCGTGGCCACTTGTTGACAAACTGCCTATTGGCTTCTGTCTCGGGTTCTTCGGCCGACGTTCATCTAATGATTTTTCTGACGTTTCGCCAGCACGAGTGGCTGGCATTGTCAAAGCTTCACCCTCCATTGCCGGTGGTGAACTGGAGCCGAGCTCGCGGGCGCAGACTATATGTACCTGGCGCGCCAACGTCCGAGGGCTTCTCCGCGGTCATTTCCGGTGCGGTTCTCCTCTTGCTACCTGCGACGGTCGTTCGCTGCAGTACGGGAAGCCAGGATCCGTTTACCTTAGAGGAAAGCCTTAAGGTAAACGGATCCTGGTTTCCCGTACTGCAGCGAACGACCGTCGCAGGTAGCAAGAGGAGAACCGCACCGGAAATGACCGCGGAGAAGCCCTCGGACGTTGGCGCGCCAGGTACATATAGTCTGCGCCCGCGAGCTCGGCTCCAGTTCACCACCGGCAATGGAGGGTGAAGCTTTGACAATGCCAGCCACTCGTGCTGGCGAAACGTCAGAAAAATCATTTTATGGTGTGTTATAACTGACGTATTTAAACGCATTAAATAACTAAAGTATGGCAAATGCCATGCCCTTTAAGGGAATGTGTCATTTTAGGGTATACAATTAACAATTAACAGCTTACCTTGCGTTGAAATTCACCAAACCTTAGAACAACGCAAGCGGTAACGTGACGGACAACAATTCACTTAAATCTCGCACTTCAAACTAAATAAAAATGGCTGCCCTAACTTTCCTTCCATTCGGAGAAATAGTTACATGCCCATACAACAGGTTGCAGCACTGTGTAGTCTAGAAAAGAGCAATTTCCCATTGTGCCCCGCTATCCCGTTCTGCCCCGAGGTCCCGTATGTGACTGGATTAATGATTTCCTGTCAGAGAGGTAACAGTTCGTAGTAACCAACGGAAAGTCATCGAGAAAAACAGAAGTGATTTCTGGCGTTCCCCAAGACAGAGCTGTAGGCCCTCTGCTGTTCCTTACCTACATAAACGATTTAGGCGACAATCTGAGCAGCTGTCATTAGTTGTTTGCAGATGATGCCGTCGTTCATCGTCTAGTAAAGTCATCAGAAGATCAAAAGAAATTGTAAAACGATTTAGAAAAGATATCTCAATGGTGCGAAAATTGGCAATTGAACATAAATAATGAAAAGTGTGGGATCATATACATGAGTGCTACCGAGCGAGGTAGCCCAGTGGTTAGCACACTGTACTCGCATTCGGGAGGACGACGGTTCAATCCCGTCTCCGGCCATCCTGATTTAGGTTTTCCGTGATTTCCCTAAATCGCTACAGGTAAATGCCGGGATGGTTCCTTTGAAAGGGCACAGCCGACCTCCTTCCCCGTCCATCCCTAAACCGATGAGACCGATGACCTCGCAGTTTGGTCTCTTCCCCCAAACAACCCAACCCAACATGAGTGCTAAAAGGAATCCGTTAAACTTAGGTTACACGATAAATCAGTCTAATCTAAACGCCATAAATTCAACTAAATACCTAGGTATTAGAGTTGCGAACAATTTAAATTAGGAAGAACATATAGGAAAATGTTTTGGGGAAGAGTGGACCAAAGATTGCGTTTTATTGACAGAACACTTAGAACGTGTAACAGATCTACGAAACAGACTGCCTACACTACGCTTGTTCGTCCTCCTTTGGGGTACTGCTGCGCGGTATGGTATCCTTTCCACACAGGATTAACGGAGTACATCGAGAAAGTTCAAAGAAGAGGGGCACGTTTTGTATTATCACGAATTGGAGAGAGGGTGTCACAGACATGGTACAGGGTTTGGGATGGACACCATGAAAACAAAGGCATGTTTCGTTGCGGCGCAATCTTCTCACGAGAATTCGATCACCAACTTGCTCCTCCTAATGCAAAAATACTTTGCTGACTCCGACCTACATAGGTAGAAACGATCATCATAATAAAATAAGGGGAATAATAGCTCGCACTGAAAGATATAGGTGTTCGTTTTCTTTGCTCGCTGTTTGAGAGTGTTCAAAAAATGGTTCAAATGGCTCTGAGCACCACGGGACTTAACATCTACGGTCATCAGTCCCCTAGAACTTAGAACTACTTAAACCTAACCAACCTAAGGACATCACACAACACGCAGCCATCACGAGGCAGAGAAAATCCCTGACCCCACCGGGAATCGAACCCGGTAACCCGGGCGATTTGAGAGTGTGTAACACATATCGATTAGAAGTAGGTTTATATTATGTAATTGTGTAACTGCAATTTATGACGTCTGTTTTCTGCATTGTTTAAATTCCTTGATCTATGGCAAGAAGAAAGAGTTTTGTAATGTTTATATGAATAAAGCAAAAGAATATGTCGAAATGGTAAATTATTATAGTATGAATATGTTTATAAAAAGACAATATTTGTTAAAAGCTGCGTCATGGTTAGGGCACTTGTATTTGTAACATGTAAACGCTGTAGGGAAGTCCCTCCGCGACGGGAGTGGCATGGCGCGATGTAAAAGGTGGGTTTGGCGGTCGAACTGAGCGGCTCCTTTGTGTGAACGGCAAGCAGTATGCACAGTACGGGCTCGGCTCTGAGCACTATGGGACTCAACATCTTAGGTCATAAGTCCCCTAGAACTTAGAACTACTTAAACCTAACTAACCTAAGGACATCACACACACCCATGCCCGAGGCAGGATTCGAACCTGCGACCGTAGCAGTCCCATGGTTATGCACAGTACGCTTCGACGGTGATACGAGAGGCAATTGGAAGCTGCATTATAAGGGCTTTGCCGCGGATGTGGATCTGGTTGTTTTCTGGTATTCACAGTATAATGGAATGGCTCTAATATGATGAAATTCCGACGCCAAGAAGAGATTTTATAGAACATCAAGAGCCGTGAGTAGTCAGCTGCCATGTCGCCTGCCATCAATCTTCGTCACTGCTTCACAAACTTCACACACACTCTGTTAAGTAATATATATGGGCATGGGCCAGTTAATTTGTGAGTTGTTTCAATAATAATCACTTAAAACATAAATGTGTGGCCGGAACCATATTTTCGCTTCGACGGTGGTAGGAGAGGCAATTGGAAGCTGCATTATAAGGGTTTTGCCGCGGATGTGGATCTGGCTGTTTTTTGGTATTCACAGTATAATGGAATGGCTCTAATATGATGAAATTCCGACGCCAAGAAGAGATTTTATAGAACATCAAGAGCCGTGAGTACAGTCAGCTGCCATGTCGCCAGCCACCAATCTTCGCCACTGCTTCACAAACTTCACACACACTCTGTTAAGTAATATATATGGGCATGGGGCAGTTAATTTGTGAGTTGTTTCAATAATAATCACTTAAAACATAAATGTGTGGCCGGAACCATATTTTCGCTTCGACGGTGGTAGGAGAGGCAATTGGAAGCTGCATTATAAGGGTTTTGCCGTGGATGTGGATCCGGCTGTTTTTTAGTATTCACAGTATAATGGAATGGCTCTAATATGATGAAATTCCGACGCCAAGAAGAGATTTTATAGAACATCAAGAGCCGTGAGTACAGTCAGCTGCCATGTCGCCTGCCACCAATCTTCGCCACTGCTTCACAAACTTCACACACACTCTCTTAAGCAATATATATGGGCATGGGCCAGTTAATTTGTGAGTTGTTTCAATAATAATCACTTAAAACATAAATGTGTGGCCGGAACCATATTTTCGCTTCGACGGTGGTAGGAGAGGCAATTGGAAGCTGCATTATAAGGGTTTTGCCGCGGATGTGGATGTGGCTGTTTTTTGGTATTCACAGTATAATGTAATGGCTCTAATATGATGTAATTCCGACGCCAAGAAGAGATTTTATAGAACATCAAGAGCCGTGAGTACAGTCAGCTGCCATGTCGCCTGCCACCAATCTTCGCCACTGCTTCACAAACTTCACACACACTCTGTTAAGTAATATATATGGGCATGGGCCAGTTAATTTGTGAGTTGTTTCAATAATAATCTCTTAAAACACAGATGTGTGGCCGGAACCATATTTTCAATCCTGATCACGAACCTACGCAGGGTCCTAACCTAAGTGCTACTAGACCTGAGTATCCCGATTTGAAAGAACAATTCTTGCATTCATGTGTTTAAAAGTGATTTTTTCTTAAAAGTAAAAGGAGTAGTAAAAATTAAAGCTAGAACCACAAAAGTGAAGTTGGATAGGCTTTTGCTAAAGTATCCTTAGTTTATTATAAAATATAGTTTTGTAGGATTACAGTGCAAGATTGTGTAAGTATTATTGCAAAGAATACCTGCTTCACAGATAATTAAAGTTCAAGTACAAACAAATCTTTAATGAACACATTTACGATAGTATTGTTAGAAGAAATATTATGCACAATTTTCAAGAAGGTGTATTTTTGGTACCCATCATGAAAGGTTCCTTTTTTGAAGTTAATTAAACCCATGTTGTATTTTATTGTCTTGCAAAGTAAATTATGAACTTCTCCAAGTGAAATGAATGATTAGCTTTTAGAGTTGGGTTTCAATATTGTAATAATCCAAGAGTGTTGACTAGTGAAACTATACTAGTTTATGGGTCCCCATCATATTCTCCATCTATTAGGAAAAAAATTGAACTATTACTGTTGTTAAGGAACACTGATATATGTAGAGGAGCATAAACAGTGTATTTATGATGTTCTTCATCTTTATTTGTGTTTGTCTTATCAGTGAAGACAGAAGCGCCCTATGCCCAAATTTAGTTCTGCACTTCATGCAGTGACAGTTTAGTATTCGAGTAAGTAATACTCTTGAGTGTGGTTGTCATTAGTATGAGTTTGGTGCAAATTTGCTCCCCATAATTTACTGGTGTGTGTGTTATTGGTAACTGCTGCTACACCCAGTTCACAGTGTACTGTGTCAGTTTGTATCCTGTTCGTTATTCAAAAATGAATCTCAACAAAAGTAACTTCAACAACCACTATTCAGTTTTCTCAAATATATGTTTCCAAATTAATGTGCCTAATTGGACTGGCGACCGTTCATTTTTCTCTGTCAATATGATTTTACCACTTTCGTTAACTCCCAAGATTAAAGCCCGTTTGGTTTTTCTGTTATTTCACCAAATTCAAAATTATAGTCCGATACCCTTATCCATTAGACACACGCGCGGTCGAACTTCAAAATCCTCTCAGATGGTAACATTAGCGTGTTTCATGGTACGTTAGAGTATTATATGTGCCTTTCCCGAGGCAGGACTGAAAGTTCAATTATTAGCGGAATAATGAGAATTATTGGGAAGGTGGTTCGATGAACGCTCTGCCACGTACTTGAAAGTGATTTGTAGAGTATCCCTGTACATGTACATGAAGATGTAAATGAACTAAACTGAATATCCCTTTATATGGTTTCAGTGACCAAAAAGAACTTCAAAGGCTTCCATGAGCGATTTCACTTTCATTAACTTCTTTCGTAACAGACACTATTTAGCAACGCACCAAAATAACCGACGTTTCGACTATTTTCTAGCGACATCCCTCAGGGATTGTAATACTTTATATCAAGACAGCTACAGCCGGAGTGAATATTTCCTCTCCATTCAGTATACCTCTTTTCCTTTGTCCTTCTAATAACATAAAGGTAAAATAATTGAACTGGTTATAAATTAATGATGTCCACACAAAGGTATTTTGAAGCACAACGTTTCTTTAATAAAGTGTGTTACAGAGCATGAACGCGCCTCTTTTTACGTCAGCTCAGCTATCACCACATGAAGACAAATTACATCTGCATCTGCATTTTTCATTTATTTTAACTGAAAATGAGACGGCGACAGAGATAAAATTGTTCTAGTGAGCGCCTAATCGATGGTAATAGATACCTGATGAGAAAGAAAGAATGGGAACGCTGCATGTAACCACGAAATTAAACGGGCGAGGTGTGATATATGTATTACAACCGTACACAGGCTTCCTGGAATTTTGAAAGGGACTTTAACGTCCTTGTGTCATGTCGCATCTTTACACTACTTCAAACGCATTACTTCTGCATAAGTACGATTAATACCGCGACAATTAAACACTGTAGTGAATGATCTTTCATAAGATTTTTAGTGTTTTTAGATTTAAAAGAAAGGCTCAGCCGTTACCTGAAATTGACTGGATTATTAATAAGGCAATCACATTAAGGCAGATGTTATGTTGGGTCGTTCTGTAACACTATACACGCATACTGAAATCGTTACCATATTCATTATTCAAATGACTTTGAAACACCCGCTAAAAGACAGTATTCAATACCGGGACGAAGGTCAGTACAATCTTCCCGTGTGCCTTTTCGATCTGAAAAAAATCTGTTAACTAAATAAGTCGGTAGCCGGTCCTGAGTGGTTAAAACTGAAAATTGTTTTTGTATCTGCACACAGAATCACTAACAGAATTCGCTTGAACTTTTACACCTTGGCTTTAGTGAAAAAAATGAAACAAGCAAGCGCATATTAGTTTTTTCTAGTTTTGAAAACAACATTACTGGAATTAATCAAAGAGAAATGATATCCATTCTTAATTTTGAGGTTTTAAATTAATATCCAAGATATTAAAAATCAAACTTATCAGAAACTGTAGCAACTGAACTTTTCCGGTCAATAAGTAAATCTTCGGTTTATAACTAAACTATAACTTTTTCAGTTGCTGCTCTGGGTCCAAATAATAGAACTCTGCCATAAAAAATTAATTCGTATCTCATAACCAAAGCGTACCCGCTGCTCGCCATAGTGCGTTCCCTAACCAAAACGCCAGGTGAACTACTTATTATTTAGAATAAAAAATTCTTACATCCGAAGGTAATACATATTTGAGGCGAATTATTAGTGTAAATTTACTAGATCGACATCCTTATCAACGTGTAAGACGTTCATATTCACAAATAACACTTGTTGTGGACACCAGACGTCAGTAGCCTGCAGTGACCATCCGGACAGCTGAAACACTGAATATGATGTTAGCATACATCAAAAATTAAATACGATTATTCTGTTTATTAATTAATAAGATTATATTATGTTAAGCGAACAATAGTAAACCATGAGAGAGGCTCATCTCGATAATACCTACAACTGAGCAATATTCTTAATTAAAAGAATAAATTTTGAAAACCGAAATCGCAACTGATATTAGTTTAAATTAAACGAATAGATACTAAAGTGATTAGACCTAACATCGGTTTACATTACTTTAAACAAAATCTAATAGAAAAAAACTAATTTCTGGCTTTAAACTCATCCTTGACACTTCGGTAGGTCAACTCTGCAAGATCAATGAAATTGAATTTCCATTCTTCTCTCCTGGGAAGCAAGTTTGGTAACGACTTCTTCAAAGAAACTTTCCTTCTTTCTGATATCTCCTAGTAAGTGAGTATCTGAAATCATTCCAGGATGAGACAGTCTCCCTCTTATACAGCAGAATATCGAGAGTAGCTTTTGATTCTCTTCAGCACTGGAAACGACCTTTCTACTGAAGGCTTACTCACAGGAACTGTACACAGTAATGCTCCTAACATATTAAACTGCCGTTAACTTTTGTCTGGCATTTAATTAGTGCTCAATAGTTTTGCAAGCTCACTCATGATTATATTTCTAAAGTCTTCACCACTGTACACTATAGTCGCGTGCATTTCGGCATCCCCTCGTAGCACGGAGTTGGCTCTTCTGCCAACACAACAGCTCTCTTGCTTGAAACACGGTTGCTTGGAAAACTTGTTCACAGTCGTCACGTAGCGCTGCGATGGTGCGGCGAATTTCTTGAATTTTCTATTCGTAGTACAAAATGTCACTTGCTTGGTTCTGAAGGATGTTGTACAACACATCTGCGAAGGCAAATGTTTTGTCCAATGCGTTCAAGATAAAAACAAAATTGAAATCTTCTAAAAGTGCCAAAAAAGTCATTAACAGATGTTAAAACATCAAAATCTATTTCTTGAGGATGTTCTGGTATAGCACTAAACACATCTGCACCATTCCACATCTGCACAGTGTTTGCCAGTCTTGATTAGTAATTCAATCGCGTGAGACAGACGTGAAGAAGACGATGTTGCAAAAATTGATCCATAAATTTAAGATACACTCCTGGAAATGGAAAAAAGAACACATTGACACCGGTGTGTCAGACCCACCATACTCGCTCCGGACACTGCGAGAGGGCTGTACAAGCAATGATCACACGCACGGCACAGCGGACACACCAGGAACCGCGGTGTTGGCCGTCGAATGGCGCTAGCTGCGCAGCATTTGTGCACCGCCGCCGTCAGTGTCAGCCAGTTTGCCGTGGAATACGGAGCTCCATCGCAGTCTTTAACACTGGTAGCATGCCGCGACAGCGTGGACGTGAACCGTATGTGCAGTTGACGGACTTTGAGCGAGGGCGTATAGTGGGCATGCGGGAGGCCGGGTGGACGTACCGCCGAATTGCTCAACACGTGGGGCGTGAGGTCTCCACAGTACATCGATGTTGTCGCCAGTGGTCGGCGGAAGGTGCACGTGCCCGTCGACCTGGGACCGGACCGCAGCGACGCACGGATGCACGCCAAGACCGTAGGATCCTACGAAGTGCCGTAGGGGACCGCACCGCCATTTCCCAGCAAATTAGGGACACTGTTGCTCCTGGGGTATCGGCGAGGACCATTCGCAACCGTCTCCATGAAGCTGGGCTACGGTCCCGCACACCGTTAGGCCATCTTCCGCTCACGCCCCAACATCATGCAGCCCGCCTCCAGTGGTGTCGCGACAGGCGTGAATGGAGGGACGAATGGAGACGTGCCGTCTTCAGCGATGAGAGTCGCTTCTGCCTTGGTGCCAATGATGGTCGTATGCGTGTTTGGCGCCGTGCAGGTGAGCGCCACAATCAGGACTGCATACGACCGAGGCACACAGGGCCAACACCCGGCATCATGGTGTGGGGAGCGATCTCCTACACTGGCCGTACACGACTGGTGATCGTCGAGGGGACACTGAATAGTGCACGGTACATCCAAACCGTCATCGAACCCATCGTTCTACCATTCCTAGACCGGCAAGGGAACTTGCTGTTCCAACAGGACAATTCACGTCCGCATGTATCCCGTGCCACCCAACGTGCTCTAGAAGGTGTAAGTCAACTACCCTGGCCAGCAAGATCTCCGGATCTGTCCCCCATTGAGCATGTTTGGGACTGGATGAAGCGTCGTCTCCCGCGGTCTGCACGTCCAGCACGAACGCTGGTCCAACTGAGGCGCCAGGTGGAAATGGCATGGCAAGCCGTTCCACAGGACTACATCCAGCATCTCTACGATCGTCTCCATGGGAGAATAGCAGCCTGCATTGCTGCGAAAGGTGGATATACACTGTACTAGTGCCGACATTGTGCATGCTCTGTTGCCTGTGTCTATGTGCCTGTGGTTCTGTCAGTGTGATCATGTGATGTATCTGACCCCAGGAATGTGTCAATAAAGTTTCCCCTTCCTGGGAGAATGAATTCACGGTGTTCTTATTTCAATTTCCAGGAGTGTATTTAGATGATCTCAGAAAACAAGCTGCAAGTCCATTAAGTGATCTAAAAAGTACACTACTGGAAAAAATACAAAACCCTCAAGGACCGTGTACAGCATCACCTGGGTATAATAAGCACATAGTGAGGGTTGTTGTGTTAGTGACTGACTTATTACGAACAGCTGGCGCTAAGGAGGCATCTCTGTGTGTACTATGTTCTGACTCTGCAGGTAGTAAATGTGCTGAGTTTGGAGTGAACAGTGATTGCGACATTCATTCTAGGGTACAACCATGCCACATCGACAAACAAGAAATCACGTTGAACAGCTTCACCCATTTGAACGGGGTAACACCGTGGGCCTCTTGGAAGCTGGACGGACTTATCATTACTGCACTTGCTGGGCACAGTGTATTGGTGGTGTGTCAGTAGTTCCAGCAATGGTCTGTTCCCAAACCCGTAGAGAAAGTTCTCGACGTCTGTGTAGTACATGCGAGTATTATGCGAGTAGCAGTGGCCGATCGAACTTCATCAAGTGACGCAATCCGAGCACATGGGGCACCTGTTGTGTCACCAGGGGCAACTGGGAACCGTCTGCTTACAGCAGGACTAAGATCACGTGTGCCTCTGGACAGGCTACCACTGACTCTACTCACTCAGCACTCCGTCTGCAGGCCACAAGTGGCCCATCGGGACCATCCGACCGCCGTGTCATCCCCAGTGAGGATGCGGATAGGAGGGGCATGTGGTCAGCACACCGCTCTTCCGGTCGTTATGATGGTTTTCTTGGACCGGAGCCGCTACTATTCGGTCGAGTAGCTCCTCAATTGGCATCACGAAGCTGAGTGCACCCCGAAAACTGGCAACAGCACATGGCGGCTGGATGGTCACCCATCCAAGTGCCGGCCACGCCCAACAGCGCTTAACTTTGGTGATCTCACGGGAACCGGTGTATCCACTGCGGCAAGGCCGTTGCCACTGACTCTACGACACCGCCAAAAAAAGAGTCGCTCAGAGAGTGGAATAGCCCTGTGTTATGACTGGTAGTGGGAAGAGGTTCAGACTGTATGCGAGTGATGGAGATACATGTGTATGATGTAGACCTGGTGAAGTGCCTATCCCGGAATGCATTCCCACGACACGCAGGTCCCAGGCTTCATAGAGGCGATGACCATCAGTTACAACTCGCTGTAACATTCGGTGTTTTCGCAGGGTAAAATAACCAGTGCCCGTTACATTGCACATGCTGTTATCTTCGTACTACTGCCATTGCTTCGACAGAAAGGTGGTGTGCATTTCCAGCTGGACGATGCACGTCCACTTACGGCTGCTGCAACCCCAACCTGCTCTTTGTTGTGTAAAACAACTGCCGTGGACAGCAAGATCATCAGATCTCTCGCCAACTGAACACTTACGGGACGTGATGAACTTACTCCTTCTCCACAGCCTGGCAAGAACCATTGTCGAATTGCACCAAAAGGGGCAAGATGCTTGGTACAACCTATCGCAGGATGCCATTCGGTACTTTTATGATAATTCGCTTGCGAGCATATATGCCTGCGTACCGCTGTGTATTGATGCGACTGTTCGGCTCTTCTTAGTGTGGCGTGTGTATTTCATTTGGTCTGAACTTTTTCACCATATAAGCCTACAACGATGAGCTACCTGTCAACTCACTTGTTAATAAAATGACTTTGTTCTTGAGGGTGCAGCATTTTTATCCGGCAGTTTATTTTACGCCGCCAAAGGCCTTGCCACAGTAGTAACACCGGGTCCCGGCAGATCACCGAAGTTAAACGCTGTCGGGCTGGGCTAGCACTTGGATGGATGACCATCCGGTCTACCGAGCGCTGTTGTCAAGCGGGGTGCACTCAGCCCTTGTAAGGCAAACTGAGGAGCTACTTGACTGAGAAGTAGCAGCTCGGGTCTCGTAAACTGGCCTACGGCCGGGAGAGCCGTATGCTGACCACGTGGCCTTCTATGTCCGCACCCGGCGACGCCTGTGGGCTGAGGATGACACGGCGGCCGGTCGGTATCGTTGGGCTTTCGTGGCTTGTTCGGACGGAGTTTAGTTAGTTTCAGTTTATTTTACGTTTCGGTATTTGAGAAACGAGGAAAAACACGATTTAGTACATAGGTATAAAGGTATAAAATATCAGTACGACACTGATTAATGCTAGAACCCCGTTCGGATTTCCCGCCATTGTCAGTCTCTGCGATCAACTTTTCATTAGATCCGAATTCTGATAAGCAGTGCCCGATAAGTTCTGCAGAAGCCAGGGCTTGTTTTTCACTACTTATATCACAAGAATCTTTCCTTCAGCTCCCCCTCATATACATTACGCATGACAATAGAAAACTGTGCTTTATTTGTCACATCTGTAGTTTCGCCAACCTGGACGGCAACAGAAGGAGCCTCCACAATTTCTCGCTCTATAACTGTTAAAACGGTGGAAACCTACGGCCTGTGTTAGATAATTTTGAATTAGATTAGAAGTTGCTTTAAAAACGGTAGACGTTTCTATGTGCTCCTCTAAAACAGTGACACCTTCTATAGTGTACTTCAACAATCCCACACAATTTCCCTGAATCTGTTGGCTCTGAGCACTATGGGACTCAACATCTTAGGTCATAAGTCCCCTAGAACTTAGAACTACTTAAACCTAACTAACCTAAGGACATCACACACACCCATGCCCGAGGCAGGATTCGAACCTGCGACCGTAGCAGTCCCGCGGTTCCGGACTGCAGCGCCAGAACCGCTAGACCACCGCGGCCGGCCCTGAATCTGTTGTTTCATCGTGTCTTCGAAAGACCATTTCTTGTTCTCCCAGAAGAGACACTGCACTGATAAGCCTTTTAAGGACGACTCTTTTCCAGCTTATCTTTTAACTGTGTAGAGATATTCACTTTTAAGCTACTCATTATGTGCAGTTTCTATTCTATTTTCACTAGAAGCAGCTACAGCTAGAGGCTATCGTAGATGGTTAACAGACAGTCCGTGCTCCGTTATCGACTTTAATAAATTTCTGAAATGCCGCTATCCACTTCTGGTCCAACTAGTATTTCCATCCCTTCCAAACAATAGACAATACCAGCAAAACCGCACGTTCAGGTCGACGCTACCGGCTAACCAGTCACAGTTGGTATACATACTACACTCAGAATGTCTAGTGAATTACCGGTCTTTTGAATCAAGTTCGGTAGTGTTGGTGTTGGCTGTGCAATCTTATTATGTACTTTTTTCTGGGAAAACTGTGCAGAAACAGCTTGGGCAAAAGCTCTTTTATTAAACACTACTGAACCCGGCAATGCTTCACAGATGTCTCCTGCTCTCCCCTTCTTTGCGTCCATCCACTCCTTCTACTCCCTCTGTCCATCTCCTCCTCCTCTTCTCTTCCTCCATATCCTCCTGCTACCCCTCTCTCTGTTCATCTCCTCTTTCCCCCTCTCTATGGTCATTCCCTCCCCCCTCTCTGTTCGTCCCCCCTTTACCGTCTCTCCGACCTCGAGCCTTGTTTGGTATTATTGTAAATTCAGTTTCCTTTGTAGCATTCTTATCATAAGCCAGTAAATCATAAATACAACTTCCCTGTTTTCTGTGAAAACTGACTGCGAGGCAGAAAACAAAACAGCACATTGCTGTGTATACGATTTTTGTTTAAAAATGTTAATGATGGCAAAGAATATGTATGGGAGAAACTGTTTGTCTAATGGCTTAAATGCCCTGCTGTCTTTGTTAAAGCTGTCTAAGAGGATGAAAACAAAACCGCACATTTTCACAGCACAGCAAATTCTATCTCACATTCAGTTTTAACAGAAAATCTGTACACCGTTATTAAAAAGAAAACAAATAGCCAATGTCCGTCTGAATATTTATTAGAATACCGAGGAAAAAATGAAGAGCCAAATAAACTGGTACACCTGCCTGATATTGTGTAGGGGCCCAGTGAGCACTCAGAAGTGCCGCAACACGACGTGACATGGACTCGATTAATGTCTGAAGTAGTGCTGGAGGGAATTGACACCGGTAGGCCTGTCCATAAATCCGTAAGGGAGTTCGAGGGAATGGAGACCCCTTCTGAACAACATGTTGCAAGGCATCCCAGATACGCTCAATAATGTTCATGTCTGGGGAGTTTGGTGATCAGCGGGAGGGTTTAAACTCGGAAGAGTGTTCCTGGAGCCACTATGTAGCAATCCTGTACGTGTGGGGTGTCGCATTGTCCTGCGGGAATTGCCCAAGTCCGCCGGAATCCACAATGGACATGACTGGATGCAATTGATCAGACAGGATGTTTACGTGCGTGTCACCTGTCAGAGTCGTATCTAGACGTATCAGGGGTCCAATACCACTCCTACTGGATACGCCGCACACCATTAAAGATCTTCCACCAGATTTAACAGTCCTCTGCTAACATGCAGGGTCCATGGATTCATGAGGTTGTCTCCATATCCGTACACATCCATCAGCTCGATACAATTTGAAACGAGAATTGTCCGACCAGGCAACATGTTTCCTGTCATCATCGGTCCCATGTCGGTGTTGACGGGCCCTGGCGAAGCGGAACGCTTTGTGCCGTGCAGACATCGAAGGAATACGAGTAGGCCTTCGGCTCCGAAAGCCCGTATCGATGATGTTTCGTTGACTGGTTCTCACGCTGACACTTGTTGATGGTCCAGCACTGAAACCTGCAGCAGTTTGCGGAAAGATTGCATTTCTGTCACGTTGAACGATTCATTTCAGTCGTCGTTGGTCCCGTTCTTGCAGGATCTTTGTCCGGCTGCAGCAATGTAGCAGATTTGATATTTTACAGGATTACTGATATTTACGAGACACTTGTACGGGAAAATCCACACTTAATCGCTACCTCGTAGATGCTGTGTCCCATCGCTCGTGGACGTCTACAACACCACGTTCAGACTCACTGAAATCTTGATAATCTTCCATTGTAGCAGCAGTAACCGATCTAACAACAGCGCCAGACACATTTTGTCTTATGTAGGCGTTGCCGACCCCAGCGCCGTATTTTGCCTTTTTACGTATCTCTGTATTTCAATGCGCATGCCTATACCAGTTTCTTTGGCGCTTCATTGTATTACTACATACTTCTTGACTTCTTCACTCTCCTTCATACAGATTCGGCAAATCCGTAAACTGAGCAAGACAGTACCGTACGATTATTAATGCGCTCTGTGTCTGTATTATATGCCAGTCCTAAGCTGGCAACGTTTCAGGAAGGAAAACGTGCACACTGCCCATGAGCCATGGAGGGACGTGCGCAAGTCTCTCGGTGCTCAACTAACCTACACCAGTATCGTTTCGGCTCGGCTCACAGTGCTCTATCAATAATGTGACGTAATGAACTTATTAGTTCTGCGTGTTTCGAAGAAATACAATGGTTTTGTCTAGTTATTGTTGAATAACCGTGTGACAATATATTGTTACAGTTATTGTTACCGAAGCAGTGCTTCAGTTTCCAGAATGAGATTTTCACTCTGCAGGGGAGTGTGCGCTGATATGAAACTTCTTGGCAGATAAAAACTGTGTGCCGGACCGAGACTCGAACTCGGGACCTTTGCCTTTCGCGGGCAAGTGCTCTACCATCTAGGCTACCCAAGCATGACTCACGCCCCGTCTTCACAGCTTTGGAAGGTAGGAGACGAGATACTGGCAGAAGTAAAGCTGCGAGGACGGGGCGTGAGTCGTGCTTGGGTAGCTCAGATGGTAGAGCACTTGCCTGCGAAAGGCAAAAGTCCGAGTTCGAGTCTCGATCCGGCAGACAGTTTTAATCTGCCAGGAAGTTTCAGTGCTTCAGTTGCTTACCCTGAATTCACGGCACGTCCAAACGTCGACAGCTCTACAATACTGCCTAGCTACAGCTGACTGCAGGTAGGACATTCCCTACTTTTGTGCTTGATCAGTTATTTACAAATATATTTACAAACATTAGTAACGCAACTAATATGATGTACAACATAGCCTCTTTAAGAAAGAAATGTTTCGCTCATGAGCTGTTATTCATTTCCATTTTATTTTTATTTTGTGTACTTCGTCATTTCAGCTGCGTAGGCATTGTCATGTGTTTCATCTACCACGGTGACTATGTCATTAACATAATGGAATTAATATATAACTTGGTACTGGTTAGGCTTTAATATTTCTTCAAATAATGTTTTCCAAATCTGTCAAGGAAGATACTTGCCAGTAAGCCACTTACGTGTTATCACATAGAGAGTCTATCCCGTTGACTGTAAAATTCTTCCTTTAACTTGAAATATTTGAACCTGTGATTACTCTTAAAATGTTTGAAATTTCTTGTGTTTTTGAATTAGTTTGATATTTTATTCCGATGGCATATCGGTGCACATTGTTGTGATGTCAGATGATAGCAGTGTAGATGTGTCGGGTGTTTTGTCTTCGATTTTGTGAGTCAGATAACTGACGGTTTTCTAACCTTCTTTTGTTTGTATAGGTGGAATGCTTATGTGTGAAACGTTGGGAATTACATAAAATATTGTGCTTTTGTAAGAACGTGGACCGCCGGCCGCGGTGGTCTAGCGGTTATAGGCGCGCAGTCCGGAACCGCGCGACTGCTACGGTCGCAGGTTCGAATCCTGCCTCGGGCATGGATGTGTGTGATGTCCTTAGGTTAGTTAGGTTTAAGTAGTTCTAAGTTCTAGGGGACTGATGACCACAGATGTTAAGTCCCATAGTGCTCAGAGCCATTTGAACCAAGAACGTGGACCACCCTTAATTCATGATTGGGTTGGTGCTTAAGTTCGTAGCGTTTTTCCATAAGCTTAATAAGCACAACAGACAGTCATAACAGAGACTTTAGTCGTCAATAATATATTCTCCTTCACTATTTACAACAGTTTGCCAACGGTGGTGTAACTTTTCCAGGACTATTGAGGGCGTATCGTTTTGAGGCGAGAACTCATCGAGCCACGTTCGGAGCGCATTTTCATTCGGAAAGGAACTTCCTTGAAGGCTGATCGACAGAGAACGGAAAAGGTGAAAGATAAGGTGAATAAGGTGGGTGCGGAACGACTTCCCAACCAAACGCCGCTACAGTGCTGTTTGTCAGTCTAGCAGAATGCTGGCGGGCGTTTCGTGGAGCAGCATCACTTTACGCAGTCTTCCTGGTCTTTGTCATTGGATCGCGCCTGAAAGATGTCTCAGTTGTTGACAATAAATGTCAGTAGTGATGGTTACACCTCGGGGAAGCAATCCGTAGTGAACCACACCGTCGCTGTTCCACCAGATGCATAACATTATCTTTTTTGGATGCGCACAGGTCTTTGCACAGGAAGTTTCTGCTCTGTTTGAGCTCAGTCATTCCTTCCTTTCCTTATGTTAGCATAAAGACACCATTTCTCGTCACCAGGAATGATGCAGGATAGGAATCGTCGAAGCAAGTAGAGATATTTTTTAAAAATATCGCGAATCCGATACATCGATATTTTAAAAATTTCACTATAGGAATTCAATATGTATAAAAGGTATCGATATGTAGTTATGTCGACGGAAGACATATCGATGTGCCGCCCTTTAAAAATATCGGCTGCACGTTTTAAATATACTGCCGATTTGAGAGTTGTGTATTTAAGTATGGATTTGTTATTAGATATTCTGTACAACAACAAGCTAGCAGTCTTCTTATCCCTACTAGAGCAAGAATTGAAAGGGAAACGTACGTTCACGCTGGGCGATAACCACTTAGCTAACAACAGTATCTGCATGTATGTGGCACAAGAAAAGATGTCCGATGGGTCGATCTTTCGGTTTCGTCACACGTCGCATATCGGATTTGTCCGAAACACTTCATGTCGACTTCCTGTTTTTTTCATTTCTGCAAACGCCAGCGAAATAGCTGTTAGTGTCAAAATTTTATGGAGAGGTTAAACATTGGTAGCGTCGTGCGCCGATTACGTCAGCATTTCCCTCTCACGTCTCCGACACCAGTAAGACCAATCTTGTTATTTAGATTTTTGTTCAATATTTTCAGCAACCATTTTGGGAAGAATGCTGATTTTAAGAAATAGCACACTATTTGCGTTAAAAATTGTGTTTTAACGCAACTGGTGTGCTATTTCTGCACATCGGAAATCTTGTTATTCCATCACACCGTCATCCCCCCCTCCCTCCCTCCCTCCCCCTACCCCTAGTGCAATTGGACTTCTTCCCTGTGACACCTATGCTTGCTCTACAAAGTCAAAGGGCAAAACTTGACGTGATGAAACCTCAGAAAGTAGCAAGACATTTTCACACAGTGAAAGTAAAATTATGTTCGACTACAATTTCAAAAGAACAGTTTCAAAAGAACAATTTCAATAGGACAGTTTCAAATTTGAAAAAGTATAATATAAAATAAAAAATATTTTCACTCGATACTGGTGATTCGGTAGCGATATATCGATCGAAAATGTGTCACCAACATATATCGACATATAGTCAGTTTATCGACAGCCCTAGCAGTGATACAAATATGGTCACCTTCTGATTTTTGTGTTTTTCACTTGGAGCATGCGGTATCCATATGCCCGATTTTTGAACCTTACCCACTGCATACTAGTGTCGCTCGATGGTGGAATGATCACATTTCATCATATTTGCGAGTTCTCGAGTATACTGACGTGAATCATCGTGGGTTAATACGTTTAAACGGTCTTCATCAAACACCGAAAGTTATCCTGAACGCGGAGAGTCACTAATGTCAAAACGGTCCTCCATAAGGAGAGAAAAAAAAATGTCTTGTCGTGCTCTGTCCAATGGCATTATCCCCACAAACGGCGCAAATGTTTCCGGCTGACTCCGCTGCTGTCACCCCTCTATTAAAGCCAAATAGAACATGGCTTAAAATATTCCAATCTCTCCACTTGGCACTTCATTTTCTAGCGTCCACAACCCCACTCACTATCTCCAAATAATAAAATGACAATATGTAGACTCATATATCAACAGTGAACTGTAAATGAAAAATGACAATCGATAAATAAACCCATAGCAACAGGAATACCAACATGCAAAACAAAAACGCTACCAACTTATGCATCACCCAAATATTTTCTGTATGTGCAGGAACAGCGCTTAAAATTCCTATATTGTAATTTGACTGTAAGCGTTTAAAACTTTTAAAGCCAGAATAAATTTAGAAGAAATTAATTCGAAAGTTCAGTGGAAGTCACTAACCGCTCCTATTATCAGAACGTGGAAGACCATACATACTTCGATCAATTTGTCCTCCGTTTTAAGAAAAACTAGTTTTCCTCGCGTCTTAATATTTAGGTGTCATGTCCGCTGAACTGCGTGACGAACAATGGTACAATTTTGCAGGCACATTCAGTGGCATATACGGTTAGTGTCTGAGAGACGCGTTGCGAATAGCGTTAGTAGTAAAGAAGTAATAAACTAACAAGCCATTTCAGATGTTTTACTGCATGAACAGCGAAAATGTAGTAAGCGATAAACTTTTCCCTCTTATTAACTTCTGAGCGCTGTCAGCGAGAAAAAGTTTCGAAAAGGTTTGAAATTATGTGTGTAGTTTGTTGGAAGTCGCTAAGTGCTATCATTCGCAAATACTGGATGCATATATTCTTGGTAATTCGAATGACATGAGTTATGCTGCCTCAAGACATACAAACAGTTTCTAACTTTAGATATTAGTGTGATTCTTGTTCATTTTCCATTCTGTATAGTAGCACTGCATTCACTGCATTTGATAATCAGAGTTATTGATTCATTGGTCGATGGCGACGACTGACACAGTTCCTATGAGCTTAGAGTTGAAGCTGGCTCTGCGATTCCATTAGGTGCATGTAATTACTGTTCATCCAGTTAAAAATTAAATGCAAACACACCAGAAAAAATAACATGACGTATTCCACTGCGTTTAAATTCTGCTCATTTCAGTCTACCATTCCCACATAAATTCGTCAACTTTTCATCTCAACAGTTAAATGAAATTAATTTGGATAAATAAACATCCGCTGCTTTCGAGTGCTGCGAGCGAAATTAGAAAATTCTGAAACGAGAAGTCCCGTTACTTCACAGGCGCGGGCCGAATATTCAGACTCGCGGCATCTCATTAACGGCATAACACAGATTAATAACGACATAACTTCAGTTTTGAAATTGATTAAATCTAATTTATCATATGAAACATAGTAAGATGGTCTGCTTGGTGTCAAAATATTTGTCGTTTTTGAGCGTTAGGAGGCTAATGCTTCACAGAGATATGATTGGCGTAGATATGAATGGGTAAGAGCAAAATGTTGTCCCGTAGTGTTCCCTCTATCATTAGATAGTACAGTTAATCGAAATTTTGAAGTTCAAAGCTCAGATTTGGTGAACGATTCAGCTTTATTATTTCACTCTTCTTATCACTGCTGGTAGCAAGAAAGGTGTTAGGAAACTGTTGATCAGCTGCCTATCTCCACAACTAACATGGTCTGAAACTTCTCTATATTTTAGAAAGTAACGAAATAAACCAAATTTTTTCAGTACAAACAACAGCTGAACCAATGACATACATTTACTGTGAACAGTTTTTTTCTTTATTGTTGTTTATCCATCTAGCTCCATAAGGTACGGCGCAGGTAGTCAGTGGTACAATCAACCCGCTCTTCAGCCAAAGGTTTTATGTATACACAACACGAAAACAATAATTTTCGCAAATAAGTTTAATGATTGTGAAAGCACGAATGTAAAGAAAGCTTTTGTACGATAGAAACTTGATTTACTTTGTTTCTTTTTAGAAACTAAAACAGGAGAAAAGCAAAAGATAAAATAAAAACAATAATAATGTATTAATAACTTGAATACAACGTATTAATGCCCCACAATAATATTTATTATTTCGTTATGAGCCTGCTTTCGGCTTCTTAAGCCAACGTCAGATAACTTATTGCTAAACAGCTAGTCACATATCTTTGTAGAGCATTCTTTGTACACCTATGAATTCTCGATGAAGTTGTATGGAGTATCTGTTTGGCATTAAGTTATCTGACTCTGGCCTAAGAAGCCGAAAGCCAGTTCATAACGAACTAATAAATATTATTGTGGAACATTAATACGTTCTATTCCAGTTATTAATATGTATATGTTCCTCCAAGAATCGGCGGAATATCTCATAAATATTAACAAATAAAAATGTATTTTAAGCACGTTATATAAATGGTAATCTAGAAAACGGCACACAGTACTTTCACTAAGAATTATGTAGAAGGAGTGGCTGTTGGCAGGCCAGAAAGTGAAAGGAGGTTCAGGATGTGGGTAGGGACGTAATATAAAGGGGGATAGGGGTAGAGAATGATGGGGACGAAAGGGGAAAGGGTGAAGTCCTGATGATGTGAGATAGGTGGTCCAGAGTTTTAAATGATAGGACGGATAAATATCGGGGCAGAGTTCATCGCCTTGGAGAAGGCGACGGCACTGTACAAGCTGATGGTGGCTCCATAATGGTGTGGGCTTTTTTTAAATGGAATGGACCGTGTCCTCTGGATGTTCGACTACTTGGAGCTCATTTGCAGCCATTGCTGCTAAGCGTTGGAATCTTTATATTATAATGCACCATGTCACCGGGCCACAGTTATTCGCGACTGGTTTAAAGAACCTTCTGGACTATTCGAGTGCAAGGCTTGGCCACCCAGATCGCCCGACATGAATCCCATCGAACATCCATGGGACATAATCGAAGGGTCAATTCGTTCACAAAATCCTGCACCGGCAACACTTCCGCAATTATGGACTGCTGTAGAGGCAGCGTCCGCAGCTCGTGGTCGTGCAGTAGCGTTCTCGCTTCCCGCGCCCGGGTTCGATTCCCGGTGAGGTCAGTGATTTTCTCTGCCTCGTGATGACTGGGTGTTGTGTGATGTCCTTAGGTTAGTTAGGTTTAAGTAGTTCTAAGTTCTAGGGGACTGATGACCATAGATGTTAAGTCCCATAGTGCTCAGAGCCATTTGTCCCATGACATTTGTCACCTCAGTGTACAGAAACAATGGCAAAACTAAATCTGGGTGTGAACCTCTCTCTTCCCGAACGTGAATCATGTGTCGTAGCCACTGTGCATCTCGCTTGGCACACATCAGATGCCGTAACGGTTAAGTATGTCAACATAAAGTCAATCGCGCTTCCATGCTACTCTCGTGAAGGCAATGGGGTGGACACCAAGTGATAAGGTCTGTCACGTACTAAGCCTTTGTAGTTATTTGTGTCATTTTTCATGGCAAATGCTCGCCGGAGGGGCAGTTATGGGAAGGTAAAACCAATTCATGGGCGGATGGTATCACGGAAATGGCAGATTAAGGATACTTCGTTTCTTCTCTTTCAAAAAGCGTGTTGTGTAATATTTTTCGTAAATAGGCTATAAGTTTTTACGGATGTTTAGCTGGCGCCACCTCAGTGTGGTTAGCTGCAGACACTGGCTGGTGATTTTGTTATTCCTGCCGGGCGGATAAAGGAGCTGCTCTTCTGAGGGACCATTCCTTTTTAAAAGGGTAACTTTTCAGGGTTGCGAGGCTTGGTGCCGGTGTGTGAAGCTGGCTAGTGGATCGACCAGTCAAGACTGGCTACTTCCCTTTGGCTGAAGTTTGGTCAATCACAGTTCGTTGCTGCACGGAGTACGCGTCCTTAGAGCGTCGGAGGGGGGTAGGGGGTGGGGGCAAGAGTTTTCCTGCGACTTTATACACGCCAGGAAAACTAAGTAATAAGAATGTGCTTGTAACGCCGGAAATGCATATCCTCCGATTTCCATCTATTGTACTATAACTTTTTTCCCTTGTTTTGTTACCTCAAGAGATGACATTTCTGTGTCTTTATATATGGTAATTGTTTTACTATTTGTATATATATATATATATATATATATATATATATATATATATTTATGCATTTATGTCGATGTATAATTTGTTGTTTTGTAAATATTATTTGTATTTTTACGCTGGGTCTTGCCTAGGGAAAACTGTGCTATCGAACGAATATATCGATAGATCGTGTGGAGAACAAAAGTGTTTAGGATCTTTGGTAGTGTTAACTCTGCCGCGTGGAGCGCGGGCAGAGGGAGTCTGGCTGGGGTAGTGCAATGGAGTAGGTGTGTTGTGTGACGCTCCCGCAAGTTGCCGCGCTTTCGGGTTTTGGCAGCATGTAATTGCGCTCGACTTGCTATGATAGTTTCTGACACGGTGTCGCGGACGGGAAGCATTAGCTGGTGCACATCAAGAGCCCGTTTCGCCTGGTGACCGTGTCGAGAAGGAGGCGCGCCAATATCCAGCTTCTGCAACAGCGACGGCCGACAATGAGTGACTGTCGCCACCTCCTCGATCGACGGCTTCAAACCTTCAATCAACCAACAAGGAAGACTGGAAGCACGTAAAGTTTTAGAACTGTATGGCAGACCTCAGCTTTTAAAACTGTTCAAATCACAAAATTACAGCAACGTAGCAACGTTGCTCATTGTTCCAATTGCATTACCAAGCAGGGTCCCTTCCTTTTCCGGAATGAATCCGAGTGTCGTTGAAATTCAAACGCCAGCATTAAAGCAGTATTATTCTATTTCACTGCTTTAATTTCAAAGTTCAGTTAAGGTATTCATAGCTGGCTACAATATTTAGATTACACAAGCACAAATTATGAGTGCGAGTTTTGTTACCATATTTTAGCTTACCTGTGACTACAGCTCAGCTTGGTACGTACTAAATTTTACTATTGTTAATTGTTCAGAACCATTTAATTCAAGTTCAAAGTTAAATCTTTTATTTGTAAATTGCGTAGATTCAAGTAGCTTTTGAAATGATTGTTGAGGTAGTCCAAGACTAACCGTATTTTATTGAATTTCGATGTGCTTCAGAAAGAAAGCTCACTATTAACTTCAGTCACTAAATTAACTTTCGATTTTCCGGTTTTATTAATTCTTTTGCTAAATTAAGTCAGAGTGTAGCGAAATTTATTACTTCTGACAAACTGTCAGTTTTCACACTACACGTGTCAACCTTCAGTTCTCACGCTTCTAGTGCTAATTATATGTGTAATAACCTTTCTTTTTTCAGTTACTATAGTAATTGTCCTTAGGACTGGCGACCGTAATTTCCCCCAAATCTCAAATATCTAATTACCACTAGCTAATTGCTAACGTAACGGCCGCACATTTGCTTTCTTTATTAACTTTACCCCTTTTCAAAATTAATTTCCACCAGTTTCATTTTCATTTTTCCTTTCATTTAGATGTAACCCATTCCTCCATCTTTACCGACAAATTGACTTCGGTGACGATTGCTTTTTCCCAAATTTCCATTAGGTACACGCGGTTTAATTTTTCACTGTCATTAAGGTCGATAAGTGAGGGGGAGGTTACATGCTATTAGAATAAATGAATACATGTTCTCAAATTTTGTGTGACCTGTTGCTAAAACACGTTTTTGGACTACCTGGAAGAAAGTGAATGCCGTCACTTTTGCAAGTTGGGGTAAATGGAAGCGATATTGGAAAGTTGATAAAATAACCCTCCATTACTGTGGTCTAACGCTTCCACTTGAAAAAAGGTTCAAATGGCTCTAAGCATTGTGGGACTTAACATTTGAGATCATCAGTCCCCTAGACTCAGAACTACTTAAACCTAACTAACCTAAGGATAGCACACACATCCACGCCCGAGGCAGGATTCGAACATCCGACCGTAGCAGCAGCACGGTTCCCGACTGTAGCGCCTAGAACCGCTCGATCACAACGGCCGACTTCCGTTTGCACGAGATGAAGCACAAGTCGGCCGTTTCTATTACTTCCGCAAAAATTCTCCTTTGAATATGATTCCTAAGGAGCTGACGCAAATCATAAAAATACAATTTAAGGAAAAAAAGAACGCACCGTGAAGGAATTATCCGAATGGGACGGAAATCGGCAGATGTGATGTGCATTTACAGAGATAGAAAATTAGACGATTTATAGAAGAGAAAGAGCTTCGCAAGTTGAGCAATTCAATAACGCATTGGCCCACTTCTGTCCCTTATACAAGCAGCTATTCGGCTTGGCATTGATTGACAGAGCTTTTGGATCTCCTACTGAGGGATATCATACCAAATTCTGCCCATTGGCACATTAGATCGTGAAAATCCCGTATGGTTGGAGGATCCTGCATCCAAATTTTCTCAATTGTGCCGAAATTATGCGACCTTGCTGGCCAACGTAGGATTTGGCAAGCACGAGGACAAGCAATAGAAAATCTTGCTGTGTCCGTGCTGGCATTGTCTTTTAGAAATATATGCCCAGGATAGCTTGGTGTGAACGGCAACAAAACAGTGTGTGGAATATCGTCGTCGTCTCACTGTGCTATAAGCGTGCCGCAGATGGCCACCACAGGGATTCTGCTATGAAATGAAATGTTGTCGCAGATCATCACTCCTCGTTGTCGGACCGTATGGCAGGTGAGTCAGATTGGTATCCCATCATTGTCCGGGGTGTCTCCAGACACGTCTTCGCTGGTCATCAGGACTCATTTCGAAGCGGAACTCATCACTGAAGACAGATCTACCCCAGTCTATGAGATTCCGGCTTGCAGACATGTCTGGAGACTTCCCTGAGAGCGGTGGGATACCAATCTGATTGTCGCCCGCCATTCGCCCCGACAATCAGGACTGATGGTCTTAGGTGCCACTTCATTTTATAGCAGGACCCTGCTGGTTGTCATCCGCAGCGCCCTTAAAGACAGCAGTCGACCGACGACGTTCTACACCCCTTTTTGTTGCCCTTCATAGCAAACTGTCCTGGGCTAAAATTTCAGGAAGATAATGCCTACCCGCAGTCATCGAGAGTTTCTACTGCTTCTCTTTATGCCTGCCAAACATAGTTTGGCCAGCAAGGTCGTCGCATATCTTCCTAATTTAGAATGTTTGGAGCGTTATGGGAAGGGCCCTCCAACCAGCTAGGGATTTTGACGATATAACGCTCCAGTTATATAGAATGCAGCACGATATCCTTCAGGAAGACACCAACAACTCTGCCAATCAATGCCAAGTCGAATAATTGTATGCATAAGGGCCAGGCATTGACCAATGTGTTATTGACTTGCTCAATTTGTAATGCTCTTACTCTAAAATAAATCAACCAGTTTTCCAGTAGTTGTAATAATTTGTTAGTCTGGACATGAACAACACACCTACTGATTTTCGCCCCATTCGGATGATTCCTTCATGGTGAGTCTTTTATTTGTCTTAAGAGTGACATTTACGAAAGGAAGCCCTCCCATTGGGAAGCCCAATTCATACGTATATCAAATATCTTCTTAATGAATCACACTGAAAACATAATTTTTCCAAAATGAATAAGAACAAAAACATTGAAAACTGATACTGGTACAGACATGTAGACGATATTCTATACCTCATAGATGAACCGTAGGAGCAAATTAACAATATTCATACATGACGTCACTGTTCCTGCATCTCGATGGATATGAGAACCAATGCAACTTCTGTGAAGGGCAACTACGCGTAATTAAGCATCTCTGGGATCAGTAATAAGTTTAAGGGATGCTTACTTTTTAAGGGAGAAGCCGGTTTCACCCGAGTTTCACTAGGAAGAGTCTTTGATACAAGCAAGAAACGTGATAACAATCGACAAATGATGAACTTTGAAGATGTCACATTGGATTTCGTCGCATTTCGTTGTTTGTATTACAATTTGCTTGTTATGATATAAGACACATGGGAATGACATATTGACGATATATCACAAATACATTATTTTTAGTACGATTAGTTATATAATTAAATGTCATCGGTAGTCAAAACCTTTATGAGACACTAAGAGAAAAGACACTATTGTTGAAAGTTGCATGCATTCACAACTGTGTAGTGGCTACAGGCATGGAGTTATGGAGTCGAAAGAAGTATGTTCAGGCCTTCCTCTGTTCAAATACATTTTTATACACTAAAGAGCCAAAGAAACTGGTACACCTGCCAGATACCGTGTAGGGCCCCCGCGAGCACGCAGATGTACCGCAAAACGACGTAGCGTGGACTCGACTAATGTCTGACAGCACGTTGCATAGCATCCCAGATATATTCAATAATGTTCATGTCTGGAGAGTTTGGTGGCAAGAGGAAGTGTTTAAACTTAGAGAAGTGTTTCTGGAGCTACTCTGTAACAATTCTGGACGTATGGGGTATCGTATTGTCCTGCTGGAATTGCACAAGTCCGTCGGAATGCACAATGGACACTAATGGATGCAGGTGACCAGACAGGATGCAACGTGCGTGTCACCTGTCAGTCATATCTAGACGTATCAGGAGCTCCATGTCGCTCTAACTGCACACGTCCCACACCATTATAGAGCCTCCACCAGCTTGAACTGTCCCCTGCTGACATGCAGGGTCCATGGATTCATGAAGTTGTCTCCACAGCCGTACACGTCCATCCGCTCGTCACAATTTGAAGCGAGACTCGTCCGACCAGGCAACATGTTTCCCCATGTCAACAGTCCAATGTCAGTGCTGACGGACCCAGGCGAGGCGTAAAGCTTTGTGTCGTACAGTCACCAAGGGTATTCGAATGGGCTTTCGGCTCCAAAGCCCATATCAATGACATTTCGTTGAATGGTTCGCACGCCCACACTTGATGGCCCAGAATTGCAATCTGCAGCAATTTTCGGAAGGGATGCACTTCTGTCACACTGAACGATTCTCTTCAGTCGTCGTTTGTCCAGTTCTTGCAGGTTCTTTTTCCGGCCACAGCGATATTTGTTGTTTTACCGGATTCCTGATACTTATGGTACACTCATGGAATGGTCTTAAGGGAAAATCCCTACTTCGTCGCTACATCGGAGATTCAGTGTCCCATCGCTCTTGCGCCGACTATAACACCACGTTCAAACTTACTTAAATCTTGATAACCTGCCGTTGTAGCAGCGGTAACCGCCAGACACTTGTTACCTTATATAGGCGTTGCCCACTGCAGCGCCGTATTCTGCCTATTTGCATATCTCTGTATTTGAATATAAATGCCCATACCAGTTTCTTTGGCGCTTCAGTGTATATCTTCACTTTTGTAAAAGATTCTGTGACTTTCTTATTAATGTAATATACATACAGGGTGTTTCAAAAATGACCGGTATATTTGAAACGGCAATAAAAACTAAACGAGCAGCGATAGAAATACACCGTTTGTTGCAATATGCTTGGGACAACAGTACATTTTCAGGCGGACAAACTTTCGAAATTACAGTAGTTACAATTTTCAACAACAGATGGCGCTGCAAGTGATGTGAAAGATATAGAAGACAACGCAGTCTGTGGGTGCGCCATTCTGTACGTCGTCTTTCGGCTGTAAGCGTGTGCTGTTCACAACGTGCAAGTGTGCTGTAGACAACATGGTTCATTCCTTAGAACAGAGGATTTTTCTGGTGTTGGAATCCCACCGCCTAGAACACAGTGTTGTTGCAACAAGACGAAGTTTTCAACGGAGGTTTAATGTAACCAAAGGACCGAAAAGCGATACAATAAAGGATCTGTTTGAAAAATTTCAATGGACTGGGAACGTGACGGATGAACGTGCTGGAAAGGTAGGGCGACCGCGTACGGCAACCACAGAGGGCAACGCGCAGCTAGTGCAGCAGGTGATCCAACAGCGGCCTCGGGTTTCCGTTCGCCGTGTTGCAGCTGCGGTCCACATGACGCCAACGTCCACGTATCGTCTCATGCGCCAGAGTTTACACCTCTATCCATACAAAATTCAAACGCGGCAACCCCTCAGCGCCGCTACCATTGCTGCACGAGAGACATTCGCTAACGATATAGTGCACAGGATTGATGACGGCGATATGCATGTGGGCAGCATTTGGTTTAGTGACGAAGCTTATTTTTACCTGGACGGCTTCGTCAATAAACAGAACTGGCGCATATGGGGAACCGAAAAGCCCCATGTTGTAGTCCCATCGTCCCTGCATCCTCAAAAAGTACTGGTCTGGGCCGCCATTTCTTCCAAAGGAATCATTGGCCCATTTTTCAGATCCGAAACGATTACTGCATCACGCTATCTGGACATTCTTCGTGAATTTGTGGCGGTACAAACTGCCTTAGACGACACTGAGAACACCTCGTGGTTTATGCAAGATGGTGCCCGGCCACATCGCACGGCCGACGTCTTTAATTTCCTGAATGAATATTTCGATGATCGTGTGATTGCTTTGGGCTATCCGAAACATACAGGAGGCGGCGTGGATTGGCCTCCCTATTCGCCAGACATGAACCCCTGTGACTTCTTTCTGTGGGGACACTTGAAAGACCAGGTGTACCGCCAGAATCCAGAAACAATTGAACAGCTGAAGCAGTACATCTCATCTGCATGTAAAGCCATTCCACCAGACACGTTGTCAAAGGTTTCGGGTAATTTCATTCAGAGACTACGCCATATTATTGCTACGCATGGTGGATATGTGGAAAATATCGTACTATAGAGTTTCCCAGACCGCAGCGCCATCTGTTGTTGAAAATTGTAACTACTGTAATTTCGAAAGTTTGTCTGCCTGAAAATGTACTGTTGTCCCAAGTATATTGCAACAAACGGTGTATTTCTATCGCTGCTCGTTTAGTTTTTATTGCCGTTTCAAATATACCGGTCATTTTTGAAACACCCTGTATGTTCTGTAATGCTCGCTGTTATTTACGCACAGGGTGTTTCGCAGTTCATGTTACACACTTCTATATGTTGTAGAGGGGTATTATTAGGTCAAGTTTTATGTAGGAAACCATGTCTGGAAACGGTTCGTTTCCGTATTATAAGGAAATCAAAACGTGCAGATTTCACCCCTATTTACTCTGATATTACAACAGCTGTTCGATATGACGACCACCATATTCATTACATATCTGTGCAGCAAGTTCATATAAACTCTGTCCAACATACGGGGTGCATGGTCGATCACTTCTGCTGTAGCCATGATCCGTGCAGCCAGATCTTCCTCCGACTGGACAGGGGTCTCCTAAAAAAGACAATTCATGTGCACCTACAAGAAAAAGTTTAAAGTGGTTAAATCTGGGGATACTGGTGGCCAAGAATATGGTCCTCCTCGACCTATCCAACTGCCACCGTAGTTACATTCAGATGGTTTCGGACGGGAATCGCAAAATCTACTGCCGCGCCATCATGATCGAATCGCAATTCGTGCCGAATATCCGATGGCACATCTTACACAAACTCCGCCAGCAGCTGTTGCAGGAATATGAAGTACCTGACACCCATTAGTGAGGAGAAAGTACGTACAGCCCAATCACACGACCATCGCAGATAGCTGACCAGACATTATGATGGCGAAGGTGTGCCGAAATCTTGGTGCACACGTGGCTTTGAGGTTTCCTTGATCCCAAATGTGGCAATTTCGAGTGTTCAAAACGCCTTTCCTGTTGAAATGCGCTTTGTCGGTGAACAAAGTGTGCCTTGGAAACTGAGGAAAATCCACACAACGGTGCAAAAACTAAGTACAGAAATTTACTTGTGGCACAAAATCCGCTGGGGGTGATATGGGTGAGTGATATGGGTGGAGTTGCTGTTCATGCAGAACGCGCGAGACAGACGAGAAAGACACATGCAACTCACGTGCAATGCCTCGAGTACTCGTAGATGGGCTCTCTTCAACTTGATGAAGCACTTCCTCTTCCAATACGAAATTGCACCGTGTTCCTAGAGCACCACAGTTTGCTCTTTCTCTTGTGAATTTCCACTTTCCCGCAGCCGTTGTTCCACTCTGACAAACAAAGGATGAGATGGAGTCACACGATTTGGAAAGTACTCGTGGTACAGATTTCGAGCTTCTCTTCCATTACGGCGAGCTTCACTGTACATTAACAATATATCGGTGTATGCTTTGAACGTGAACTCAGACATGTTCTTACTGCACTACCAGTCATCGTAATGACAACTGGCGCATCAGCAGGTAGCACGAAAACAAGGCAAATGGAACGACAGGACATCGCGTCATCATACCATCTTGAGTGTGGAGAGCCTAACACAACAGGCAGACTGGGTAAGAAAATCCAGCGCGCGATTGAAGAGCTCTTGTTTTTCTTGTAATATGAAAACAATAGGTTTCTGGACATGGATTCCTATGTAAAACTTGACCTACGAGGTCCTTTCTGCATCCTCTTGAAGTGTGTAACATGAACTGTAAAACACCGTATATGAGAACGTTCTCATTCAGGAGTGAGCTTGTTCCATATTGTGATTTCAGGTTGATTTAAACATGAAAGATTCCTTTGCTGCGAGTGATACAAGCAAAATATATTTTTATTCTTATTTGACAAAAATATTTGTCAGTTTCTTTTTTTCTTCCAATTAGAACATGGTATCGAAGGGCATCGATGAGCACTTATAGTTCCGTTGCATGGGATGACTGATATGATATCTAAACAGGATGACCTTCAGAAAGAATGACCTTGAGATACCTCAAGACATAAGGTAAGGTAGGGTGAAAGAAGAAGACGACTGTACTGCTTTGATTTCTATGTAATCTGATGCTAGCACAGATAAATTATTTCATGAATTCATATTGTTTATAAAACATACTGAAGCTTCATCCTTGGGGTTAATCATCAGCTTGCATCAATTTAGCACAATTAATCCTAGACAAGTAGCGCATATACACTGATGGCAAAAATATCACAACACCAAGGAGTCGTGCGATATGAAGGACCGTTGGTAGGCGTGTTTCTACCTCTGAAAGATGACGTCTATTCAAATTCTGCGTTACATGCATACTAGTGGCACTAGTAGCGCCACTATGACGAAGTAAATCAAGTTTGCTTTAAATACACGCTATAACGGTCGTGAACGTGGTGAATGAAGAATGCCTTTTAGGCAACAAAGACGCCTTTATCAACACCTCAGTGGGTTTCAGTGTGGTCGTGTAACAGGGCAACGAGAAGCTGAATGCTCCTTCTGCGACATTTCAGGAAGAATTGGTAGGAATGTAGCCACTGCACGTGATTGCTGGCAGCGATTGCTCCAGAATGTACGGTCGCAAGAAGTCCGGGCTCCAGGCGGCCTCGTGGCACTAACGAGAGGGAAGACCATGGTGTTCAACTTAAGCCTCTAGTGCATCGTAGTGCATCTTCAGCAGCAATTTGATCGGCAGTTGGCACCACTGTGGCACAACGAGTTGTCACAAATCGGAGGAGGAGATTATTGTTTAATATCCCTCCGACAACGAGTTCATTAGAGACGGAGCACAAGCTCGGATCAGAGATGAATGGGGAGGAAAATCGGCCGTGCCTTTTCAAAGGAACCGTCCCAGCATTCGCCTAAAGCGATTTTGGAATATCATGGAAAATCTAAATCAGGATGGCTGGACGCGGGTTTGAACCTTTGTCCTCCAGAATGCGAGTCAAGTGTGCTAACCACTGCGCCACGTCGCTCGGTGTCACTAATCGGATACTTCAAGGACTTCAAGTTCTCGCTTTCAAATTATTCTTGAGACCGAGAGCTGGCTGAAACCCCAAGTGGAAAGCTCTGAGACATTTAGCGAGTCGTGGAACGCATATAGGGAAGACAGATTAAATGCTATAGGAGGGGGAGTGTCCATTACAGTAGGCAAAAATATTGTCTCTATTGAGGTTGAAGGTGAGTGTGATGGCGAAGTTATCTGGTCGCTTATCACAGGTGTAGGTGAAACCAAGTTAATTGTTGGATGTTTTTACCGGTCATCCGATTCTGCTGTGACAGTTATAAGAGCTATTCAAAGAAAGTTTAGGTCAATAGTGTGTAAATACCTACATCATACAATACTACTTGGAGGCGACTTTAAAGCACCGAATATAGACTGGGATGTCTATGGATTCATTGTGGGAGGTACAGACAGGCAGTCATGCGAACTACTTTTGAAAACATTTTCTGAAAACTGTGTTGAGGAGCTAGCTCTGTAACCAACGAGCAATGGAAATATTTTAGACCTTGTAGCTACAAGCAGGCTGGACCTTATCGACAGTCTCAGTATAGAAACGGCGATTAGCGATAATGATGTTATTCTAGCAACTTATTACGAAAGTTTATAAATCAGTCTAGAAGGCTAGGGGAAAAAATGGTTCAAATGGCTCTGAGCACTATGGGACTCAACTGCTGAGGTCATTAGTCCCCTAGAACTTAGAACTAGTTAAACCTAACTAACCTAAGGACATCACAAACATCCATGCCCGAGGCAGGATTCGAACCTGCGACCGTAGCGGTCTTGCGGTTCCAGACTGCAGCGCCTTTAACCGCACGGCCACTTCGGCCGGCTAGGCTAGGGGAGTGATTCCGTCAGGTAGAGCAGATAAGCAGTTATTAGAATCTCACTTGGAGGGTGAATTTGCTTTATTTAGTTCCGGTAAGATGGATGAAGAGGAATTATGTGCAAAATCGTGGTCTGGAGAGTTATGTCCTAGTAAGTGGATAAAGGACAGAAAAGACTCACCATGGATTAACAACGAAATTCGGAGGATGCTGAAGAAACAGAGGCTGTTGCACTCTCGGCTCGAAAGGGGACGCAGAAATGACGACAAGCGAAGGTTAGAAAAGATTCGTGCGTCTATGAAGAGATCTATGCGCGAAGCATACAACCTTAGCAAAACGTCTGGCAGAGAGAAAATTTTGGTCTTACGTAGTAGTAGAAGTAGTAGTAGCTTTATTCATCCGTAGATCTCTTTTTACAAGGAAACATGACATGTCAAAGTATTTACAAATTTAGATCAATTGAAAATAAGCTAATTCGTATACACATATATTTACAGACTTCTAGTTAGAGACAATCATTAGATTTACTCATGGTATACAATACTTTTTTTAACAAATAACTTATTAAATAATGTAATGCCACATCGTTCACTCATATCTCACTATCAGTCACTGCACACAGTATACACACATTGTTTCATAACACTTCATTCACCACACACACACACACACACACACACACACAGGTGATCTCTGGGTCATTTTCTATACTGCAACTTCCCATTTGCTATCCTGAAAAACTGAGTCAGCATCCCTCCATAATGAGTGAGATGTTGAGCTCAGAAAGAGCAAGAGGTGTTAGTATTGTGCTATGCATAGCTTGGGGTAAGTATTTCTACAAAGTAAAAAAAAAAAAGAAGGAAAAAACATAAAGTGAAGGTGTTATGTGGAATGTTGGATATTTCATAATCATTATTATTATTATTTATTTGTATAACATTTTTTATCAAACCCCTACTCTGTTTTAGCTAAGTAATCCTTTAATGTATAAAAAGTATTGCGTAACAGGTACTTTTTAGCTTTAGCTTAAAATAAGTGTATTTTTGTAATTTCTTTAATCTCTTTCGGTAATTTATTGTACAGTTTTATTCCTTGGTAGAAAATGCTGTTTTGAGTTTTATGTTTATTTTTTCTTGGTGAATGTAAGTTGAGTCTAACTTTTGTTGCATGGTCATGAAGAGAGCTGTTTGTACAGTAATTACCAATGTTATTTTTTATGTCTACAACTGACTGGTGAATGTATTCACATGGAACAGTTAAAATCCCCAGTGTTCTGAACAGATCTTTACAATGGGCTCGAATAGTATTTTTTGTTATTATTCTTATGGCTTTTTTCTGGAGTTTGAAAATTGTGTTCATATTTTGTGCATCAGAACACAAAAGAATGTCTGGTCCCGATCATCAGTCTGGTATAGAATTTTGATCTGGAATTGCATTGGCCACAAAAGAACATCTGGGCCCGATCACCTGCCTGATATAGAATTTTAATCTGTCTGGAGGCTTCAGTAACAGTATACACTTCGCTATAGAATCAGTGATTCATTGTTGATATACTGATAAAGTGTGAACAATAAGAAGGCACAGTGGAAACAAGCCATCACGCCTCTGGAGACAGTGCCATCGATGCGCCAGTAGTGGCTACGTCACACCTCATGTCGGCTGCCCTTGAGGAGTCTAATCCTCGTCCTGCGGCAAAGTTACAGTTGCGGCAGCAGGACGCGCTCGCGGCAAGTGCCGCGGCAATAAAAGGTGTGGGGGTGGGGGGCAGGACGGACGTCCACTGCCGGGACCTGACCCCTTCCACTTCCACCTCGCTCAGCCCGGCTCAGCTCGCGGCGGAGCGCTTGTAATTACTTAGCCGCACCTCCCACGTCCTGCTCTATTTTACGACGTAGCCAATATACCGTGGAGTCTGCTCCGGCCAGTGCCTGGTGCGGTCACCACGAGAACAGGGACGAGCGGCGAAACGGAGCAGAAGTACTCGAATGTAAGGAAGGCGAGAATGTAATACGCGGCAAACAAGAAAGTAAAAAGGAAGGCGTTGTGATGTTTAGTTGAGAGAGATAACGCTAGTTTTGAATTTCCGATTCGTTCAAAAATGGTTCAAATGGCTCTGAGCACTATGGGACTCAACTGCTGAGGTCATCAGTCCCCTAGAACTTAGAACTAGTTAAACCTAACTAACCTAAGGACATCACAAACATCCATGCCCGAGGCAGGATTCGAACCTGCGACCGTAGCGGTCTTGCGGTTCCAGACTGCAGCGCCTTTAACCGCACGGCCACTTCGGCCGGCTCCGATTCGTTATTTTAACTCCCATGTATAAAATAGCTTCAAAAGTCTTACTACCTTGCAATTGGGTTAAAGCGTTGAATGTCCGACTTTAAGCACGTATGCAAGAAAAATGAGTTGAAGTGATGCCTAAAGTATGTAAGACGCCGCCCCCATTATCAAACACTGGATCAGTACAGTATGGTAATATGCACTCCGTTTTAAGCAAAAGCTAATTTTTCGCATGTCTGATTGTTTATGACATCATATAGCCTGAACTGTGTCGTACAATGGTATAAATTTGCAGTTACATTCAGTGGTATAAGGTGATAATTATTGAACCATACGAAATAAAATCGTCATAACTTCTGAACAGTTTGAGTTAGCAGATTCAAACTGCACAATTGGTCCCGGGGCATGATGGTAATTAGTATGGATATGCGTACGCGCATTGTTGTTGTCAGCTGCTTTCATTTGGATGGGTTCGTAAACAGGCAAAATTGACGCATTTGGGTGACGGAGAATCCGCATTTTGCAATCGGTAAGTCTCTTCATCCTTAGCGGGTGACTGTATAGTGTGCAATGTCCAGTCACGGAATAATCGGTGCGATATTTGTTGATGGCACTGTGACTACCGAACAGTACGTTTTGGAAGGTAATTTCATCTCCATTATCCAAAGTGACCGCCAACGGCCTTGCCGCAGTGGTAGCTCCGGTTCCCGACAGATCACCGAAGTTAAGCGCTGTCGCGCTGGGCTAGCACTGGGATGGGTGACAATCCGGTCTGCCGAGCCCTTGTGAGGCAAACTGAGGAGCTACTTGATTGAAAAGTAGCGGCTCCGGTCTCTTAGCTGACATACGGCCGGGAGAGCGGTGTGCTGACCACATGCCCCTCCACATCCGCATCCAGTGACGCCTGTGGGTGAGGATGACACGGCGGCCGGTCGGCTCCGTTGGACCTGCCAAGGCCTATTCGGACAGAGTCTTTTTTTTTAAAATCCAAAGTGACACTGATTTGGACAAGACGTGATTGGTGCAAGACCGAGGTCTATCCTATCGAAGCAGGAGAGTGTTTGATGTCCTGAAGGAGCAGTTTGGGGAGAGCATTCTGGCTATGGGGTACCCAAAAGGCGTTGGAACGGGCCTCGACAGGCCGCCACATTCTTCGCATGTGAACACATGCGACTCCTTTTTGTGGGGCTATATTAAAGACAAAGTGTGCATCAATAACCCGAGAACCATTGCTAAGCTGAAAACAGCCAACAGCATTTCCGACACTTCAGTGGGTCGTGCAAATTTTCGCTGTCCGTCTGCGCCACATCATCGCCAATGATGGCAGGCGTATCGAAAATGTCATAACCTGATTCCAAATATCTGTAGTGAGGTTTACATGTTGAATAAAGTGTGTGCACACATAGTTTGTAACTAATTTACGTTTTTTCATGTAGTTCAATAATTGTCACCCTGTGTATGAGGATACTGTCTGCAAAATTTATTGGCAGCGGAGTTAGTAATAGAGAAGTAGTAAATTAAAACGTCACGCCTAATGATGCGGTTTTATCGCCTGAACGGCGAAAATTTAGTAAGTAAGCTATAAGGGGGGGAGGGGGGGTGTCAGCGAGAAAAATTTCGGAAAGGTTTGAAATTACATGTGCAGTTCGTTGCAAGTCACTAACTGCTTTCGTACTAAAACACTGGATGGAGTAATTTGCGTGTCGTGAACTATGCTGGCTCAAGATGCGTACACAGATTCTAACTGTAATACTTGTGCTGTTGTTGTTGTGGTCTTTAGTGCAGAGACTGGTTTGACGCAGCCCTCCACGCTACTCTGTCCTGTGCAAGCAAACTTCAGTTCTGAGTAAAGCCGTCGGCACACGGACCGTGATGTCGAACGTTAACGTTGAGCGTGCCAAGTTCAACGTGCTGCTGAACGCTCAGGAACGATGCGACTTGTGCATACGGTACGTGGGCCCCAACGTGGTATACAAGATCGCAACGCACTCCAGCGGCAGTTGAGGGATGTTTCTAGTTCGTAAATCACACTGTTCACTCAACGGGCGCGCGTAAAATTCCCACGTTAGCTCTCTTAAAAAGCACGTTTCCTCCATCGTCCACGAAAAGGAAAGTACCATGTCCAATCAATAAGCACACAGGCTTATAAAAGTTCCGTTACAAACAGTGCGGTACAAATTTAGAATACTTCTCCGAATAAGATAAACATTATTTCATCATTCCCACATTTTAGTAAAACCCCAAGGTCAGTCTTACTTGGTCACTGTTCCTATCCAGCAGCAGAATCTCTGCAACATGTGAATTACGAAGCGTAAAAGAAAAAGGAGCAAAATATCTTTATACAAGTAGCGCAAGCTGTCCTGTAGATTAAGCCAATCCAACAAAGTCACCCCTCATAAAAAGGTGAACTTCTATTTACATAATATCAAATATTGTAGCATATTCTTATATTAAACTAATAATAAAGTATCAGAACCTAATAAAAACGCGAATGTTGGGAAACAAAATTTGGAACTGTTCAGACGCGAACCACCACCCCAACAAAAGTTCATTACAGGATACAGACGCTACTCATTACGCTAAACATACAACACAATCCTCTTTCTCCATCATATTGGATTACCCCTTGCCAGAAACGTTAATAGTAGATAATTATGTTACTAATTGAAATTTAATTATATCAAATTGTACGAAGAACAATGCGTTTTGGATGGATGTTCAGTGTGTCGCTGCCTTCAAATAGCCTACTCTCATAATACGCTCGTTGCAATAATTCTTTTGCCACGACTATGATGTTTCTCATTATTTTATTGGAACGAATCACACAGTTAACAACGGGGTTCTCAGTTATTCTCACTTCGCTGGTGCTCAGAAACGGCATATACGTACATGTATAGACTCGAAATGAATGCCAATATGGCGCCTCACAACTCTGTGCTGAAGGGAGACGGCGTACGTGTGACGTAGGTGGCGTTGTGCCATCTCATTGGTCAACGCTCAGACGCACGCTCAGAATATCTGACATGCTAGATATTGCTCTGCACTTCGGAAAGACTCCTGAGCGTGCTATTCCACGCTATGACGTCAGAAACTGGGCACGCTCAACGCTCAACGTTCGGATGCACGGTCCGTGTGCCGACGGCTTAAGCCGCGCACGGCTCGCGTTTATCCCCTTTATTGTTTGCCATCTTCTATTACAGTACTGCCGCCTCGTTTTCTTATTCCATTTGCTGTCGTCACTAACTTCCTGCCTTACTTGCCCGTGAGCGGCAGCAGCAGCGCGTATCAATAAGTGCACTGTCGTGCCATCTCTGGAGCGGCCGAGAGTATTGACGGGTCTTCGTTTGCCTGACAGTCAGTTCGGGACGGACCAGCAGTGCAGTCGAGACGCAGCAGCAGCAGTGAAGTCGGGGGACGGAGCGCCGGTGAGGCGCCGACAGCCAGAGCTCGCCGACCGCTGGCGACACACATGAACTGTCCGACGGAGGGAGATTGGAGCGGGACGACCGTTGGTTGGTCGTTCGGTTGGTTGTCCCCTAGGCCGACGTATATTTGGTCCTTTCACCGTTTCCGGGCCTGGGCAGTTGATCGGTTGGCGTGGAGCTGCGAGAAAGTCTCCGTGGCGCGTGTCTGGCCGGCGCCGTTGGCGGGGTCCACGCGCGGTCGGAGTGTGAGAGGCTGTTCCCATGCTACGAGGCTCACCGATCCCGGACACCAAAGTTAAAGTCTTCACTTAACCTACCAGCCAGTCCCAACTGTTCACATTGGGTCGTTTGAATTTCGTTGTGGGCTTTTGCGACATCCTGTCGCTCGGTCCGTCGACTGTCTGTTGGCTTGCCGTCGGATTGAGAATTGTTGGGCCGACTGCCTGTCTCACCTAAGTGAGAGTTGGTGTTTGAATTCTAGGAACTTCTGAGCGCCCTTGGGTGTACTGCCTTTTTTTTTAAATTTGTTCTTATTGTTTGTACTTGTATGGTTTCTAGCAGATTTAAAAAAAATTAAGTTTGTTTTGCACTTAAGGCGTAAAATTCTTTAGGCCTTCAGCCTAATTTAAAGAACTGTTTCACGTAAGACCTTTGGCTTTTTTGAGGTTTTAATGTTATTGAATTTTAAGTGTTGCGTCTTCAGCCGATTTTGAGTTTGAGTTGTTTCGCTCTTAAGGCCTTCAGCCTAAATTAAAGGACTGTTTCACTTAAGGCCTTTGGTATTTAGAAAAAAATTTTTAAAGAAAAATTAATGTTAACGAGTTTGAAGTGTTAGGCCTTCAGCCGATTTGAATTTAACTTGTTTGCTCTTGAAGTGTCTGATTCTTTTTGCCTTGAGCCTAACTGCAGAGCTGTTGTAAGATAAGACTTGCCTTTTAAATTTCTGTTTTGGTTGAGTTTTGCCTAATTAAGAACTGTTTTACGTAAGGCCTTGTTTAAAAAAAAATAAAAAAAATAAATGTTGTTTAGCCTTACGTTTTGGGCTTTCAGCCGATTTTGAGTTCAAATTGTTTGCTGAAAATCTCAGATTCTTTGGGCCTTCAGCCAAAATAAAGAACTATTGTTAAGACAAGGCTTGCCTTTTAAATTTCTGATTATGCTTGCGTTTTAAGTTATTGGCCTTAAGCCATTTTAAATTAAAATGGCTTTCAGCTGGAAATTAAGTCCCTAAGATTAAAGCAGGGTGTTTAAAAAAAATTCTGTATTCTTGTAATGTTTGATCAAATAATAAAGTTGTATGTTCGAGTGTAACTGACAGCCCCTCATATTGGCCCCTTTCCACAATTTACACTACCTGTCCCGTCCTGCGGTTAAGCGGGGCGTATCACTGAGTAACTATTGCAACCTACGTCCTTCTGTACCTGCTTAGTGTATTCATCTCTTGGTCTCCCTCTACGATTTTTACCCTCCACGCTTCCCTCCAGTACTAAATTGGTGATCGCTTGATACCTCAGAACGTATCCTACCAACCGATCCCTTCTTCTAATCAAATTGTGCCACAAATTCCTCTTCTTCCCAATTCTATTCAGTACCACCTCATTAGTTACGTGATCTACCCATTTAATTTTCAACATTCTTCTAAGGCACCACATTTCGAAAGCTTCTATTCTCTTCTTGTCTAAACTATTTATCGTCTAGCCGGCCGGTGTGGCCGTGCGGTCTAGGCGCTTCAGTCTGGAACCGCGTCACCGCTCCGGTCGCAGGTTCGAATCCTGCCTTGGGCATGGATGTGTGTGATGTCCTTAGGTTAGTTATGTTTAATTAGTTCTAAGTTCTATGGGACTGATGACCACAGATGTTAAGTCCCATAGTGCTCAGAGCCATTTTATTTATCGTCCATGTTTCACTTCCATACATGGCTAAACTCCATACAAATACTTTCAGAAACGATTTCCTAACACTTAAATCTATACTAGATGTTACAAATTTCTCTTCTTTATAAACGATTTCCTTGCCATAGCCAGTCTACCTTTTACATCCTCCCTACTTCGACAGTCATCAGTTATTTTGCTTCCAAAACAGCAAAACTCATTTACTACTTTGTCTCATTTCCTAATCTAATTCCTCAGCATCACCCGAGTTGACTACATTCCATTATCCTCGTTTTGCTTTCCTTGATGTTCATCTTATATCCTGCTTTCAAGGCACAGCCCATTCCGTTCAACTGCTCTTCCAGATCCTTTGCTGTCTCTGACAGAATTACATTGTCATCGGCAAACCTCAAAGTTTTTATTTCTTCTCCATGGATTTCAATTCCTACTCCAAATACTTGGCTTAATGTGTTAAATTTTTAACATGAGATTATACCTCTTACTGAGTAGATTAATACAAGATTTTAAATTTTTGAATTCGGTCAATGATATTATAAGCCACAGCTGCATCCACATATCAGAGTTTTGTTTGATGACTGATGGCGAGTAATTAAACTGCCCTCACGTGTCTTCCTGTTCAGGTAAGCATGGCGCTTGATTTGCACCGTACTCTCGTCCCTTCAAAGCTGTTCCCCAGGTATGGGCAGGAGCGCACATCTATAGCATCATGCTACTGAAGTAGCTACGGATTATGCAACGTGTACATTATGCAACAAATAGTGTGGAAGTATGAATTAAACATATTTAAGGTTGTATAAGCATTGTATTCATTACTTTGAATCGTATCACCTAACACTAGGGCTGGGCAAACGATACTCGCGTTCGAACGGGCTCAGATTTCCAAATACACCACAGCGTTCGATACAGTGTCGAGCTGATTCGAACAATCACGTGACATTTGACACGCGCGGAGCTGGTACAAGGGATACGCAAGAAACTACGAACTAGCCACAACAATAAGCTATGGTTTTGCATATATATACTTCATAATTTCGTGAAACACCGAAGAAACAGCATTAAATCCTACCAGTGCACAATTTCCTATTGCGTTTGAACAAATTTACAATAAGCGTTCTCACACAGTATGTATGGATATAAGAAACTTTTATATGATATTTTATCCATGTTGGATCTTGTGAACTCCGCGGCTGTTAATGATAGTTGGTGAATGACGCAACCAGCTGGTTGCATTTATGTCGCTTTTTAAGTAAAGGTACCAGGAAAAGACAAAAATGTTGCCCTCCAAAAAATATTACTAGACTGAATCCAGAATAATCTTTTATTCGATTATCAGAGCGTTAATCGTTTACCAAGTAGGTTGCAAGTGAGCAGTTCAATGCCTGTTAACATATTTGAGTAACAGATGAAAACTTTTCCAGATTTTAATTAGTTTGAAAACAAGGCGGCAACATTCAGATGCAACAATCAAGACAAGTAACCAACAATTAAATGCCGAACAAACGAACTGAATCCTAATAAAGTGACTGTAAGTTTAATCGTGAGAATAAATTATAGCGGAATGAGCCGTCTTGGACGATAGGAAACTCGAGAATTACGCAGAATCATAACGAAATTTTCACTCTGCAGTGGAGTGTGCGCTTGTTTGAAACTTCCTGGCAGATTAAAACTGTGTGCGGAACCGAGACTCGAACTTTCTCTTTCGCGGGCAAGAACTCTACCATCTAAGCTATCCAAGCACGACTCACGACCCGTCCCCACAGCTTCAATTCTGGCACTACCTCGTCTCCTACTTTCCAAACTTCATAGAAGCTTTCCTGCGAACCTTGCGGAGCTAGCACTCCTCGAAGAAAGGAGCACTTGCCCGCGAAAGCCAAAGGGTCAGAGTTTGAGTCTCGGTCCGGCATACAGTTTTAATCTGCCAGAAAGTTTCAAGCAGAATCATGATTGCAATCTTTTATTTGTTTGATAGTTTCCGCTGTTACACGTGATCTGCACCCTAGAAGATATTTCATTGCGTGTTTCACAGTTACTTTTATTGTTAAAATCCATAGTGGATTAAAAACGCTAAGACAGGTCGTTGTGTTAGTACCAACAAAAGTCACTAGATCGCAGCCCGATCAAAAGATCGAACACACCCCAGAGATTTCCCGAACTGTGACGTAAACTGTTCGAACAGTTCGATTCGTGTTCAAACACTGTCCTATGTTGCACATGTCAACCAATATAAAGACCAAAAGCCAAAGTGTAAACAGCTTTTGAGAAGAGTAAATATTTTCCCTAATTCGCGTAATAGTCTTCAAATGAATAACTATCTTATACCACACACATTTTAAACTAGCCCATGTTCTTCCTCAGGGGTCAAGCTGTCACCCTTCCAAATGTCATCGGGAATTGTTCAGCGGGTTAGTCGTGAAAACGTAACAGACAGAGTTATTGTCGTATTTATAATATTAGTATGTATAAGACTTTCAGTTACGGTATATTTTTTTCGCGATCAAATTCTGAGGAATAACGCCTACACGGTGGCCCAAAATATGGTCAAGTTACATACGAAAACCCCACGAAAGGGATTAGCGTTTTAAAACAGACAAACAGACAAATACGACGCGTTTAGATAAAAGTTTAAATCACGATGTCTTTTTTCCATGATCCAATGTTGATGAACTAAAGCCTATACGGTGCTTCAAGCTGTGAAGTGGTCTGTGAAAACTACACGAAAATTCGTCTCGTTGAGATAAGTATGTTCAGACAGAGAAACAGATACATGAGTTTTGGTAACACTTTAAATCACGATATCTTTTTTCCGTGATCCACTGTTGATGAACTAAAGTCTGTACGGCGCCCCAAGCTATACTAAAGTCATTTGCGAAAACTCTATGACGTTTTGTCTGGTAGTTCAGGAGAAGCGTTTTTAAACAGACAAACAAACAGAAACAACAGTTTTACAGATTTGTTAGATTTATTATTAGTATAGCTAGATGGCAAAATCAAATTTTTGTTGGTCCTGAAAACTGTAACGCAACCTGCCCTTGCACCTTGAAGCATGAACTATGAACCAGATTAACCATTTAGTAATGAGGATACTGCTTACTGGCAAAGACGGTCACCTGGTTCCAGTTGCAGATTGCCTATCTAAAGGCTTCTAGGGACAACAAATCTCATTTTCATTATTTCATATGATTATTGACCGAATTTAAAAATTGAAAGTGGTGTCATAATCTACTTAGTAAGATGTATAATCTTACGTTAAAGGTTTAGCACAAGAAGCCAGTTATTAACGTTAGGAACTCTGTATTTGTCTTGACGTAGGATAATTCACGGCCCGCAAACTATACGGAATGTATTCATTCCTTATTTCAGAATCAGGGCGTTAGCGGCTTCCAAAACATTTTAAACATAATTAAAAAAAACATGAAAGGAGAGAACTTTATAGCTTGTCTAATTTTTGCTATTCATGAAGTAAAACTTTAGTATCGGGGCATGGCGTTTTAATTTTTTCGTTTTCACTACTACTAATTCTATTCGCGACAGAATTTTCAAGAGTATTTATATGTATAGTACTGACTGTGCCAGCAAACATATACCACTGTACGAAACATAATTAAGCAGATATGAAGTCATAAGCATTCAGATGCGTGAAAAACTAGCCAGTCTGAAGTTCGAGTCAATTTACCCAGACTATACTCATGCAGTGCTTGATAATGGGAACACTTAGCGGCTTTCAACAAACTTTAAACGTAGTTTTAATCCTTTGCTAATTATTTCTCGCTTACAGCCCTAGAAAATAATAACAAGAGAATAGTTTATCATTCGCTAAATGATTACTGTTCAAGCGGTAAAACTCCAACATCAAGCGGTGGTATATCTAGGGTTTCCTTTCTTTAAAGAATCTAGGATGGGCCGGGGGAGGGCTACTGACCCTGTTCAAGTGTACATCTACATCTCTGTAAAGTGTCTGGTAGAGGTGTCAGAGCACTGCTGTCAGAATATTTATCGCGCCTTCCGCTCTCGAATAGCACGTTGATAAACGAACACCGACGCCATACCAACAGGGGCAAGGGGAGGCAGAGAGGGCATGCGCACCACCCCTGCATTCAGCGTTGGGGGACGGGGCAGGGCACGTTCAGTTTCTGTTAGACAATGTTAAACATCTTATAACTCCAACTGCAGTTTGAACTGTCTAGTCATCAGCTTCCTGAAAGCAATGGAAGATATTGTCAATCGGCATAATTGATGTCGTATTTTTTGTATCCCGCCTGGAAGGCGGCGTGTGGGTCTGCAACTGTGAACTGAAGGGTAGGCTGAATGTAGGAATTGAGTGGGAGCAGGAAAAGGTGAAATGCTTGGTACTGCAATTAGGTTATAACACTTTTACTTAACTTTGTGTACAGATGAACAAGTGCGAAGCCGTTCATCAAATCTAACAACTACTAGTAGTTGGAGAAACTATCATTGAAGTAACTGAAATAACAAAGTCTGTAATTGCTAGCCCCCTATGAAGTAGAAACGATGTTGCTAGGTCGTCTCCTCGGAATCAAATGGGCTCAATCTTCAGCGGCAGCACGTAGAGCTGCACAGCGCCGGCTAGAGGGCGCTGTCGTCGGTGTCGGTGTAGTGCCAACCTCCGAACTTCCACCTACGCTGTGGTATCGTAGCTATCGATACCACAGTATACGTGGATACAATACCAAGTAAGGATCGACAGTGTTCTCTGCTATGACTGCAATACAAGAATATATTACGTCCATCCACATAGCGATCAATATAGGACCACAAAAAGGAAAGTGTTTTTTACACTGTCCAGTCACACTAATATGACCACCTATCAGAAGCTTGAGTAACCACCTTTTCCAGCGCGAGACGTGCAGGACGTGACTCAGTGAGAGTTCGGAAGGTAGGTGCGTGGAACTATGCGGACTCCATTGCCGTAGCCAGCTGTGCTGGGCGTCTCGGCGTAAACAACCCGATCGTCGTAGTCCCAAAGACTACCAACTGGGTTTATATCCGGGGCATTCGCTGACCAGGTAAGTACAATAAACTCATCCCGATGCGCTTCGAACCGCGTCTGTACACTGCGAGCTGTGTGACATTGCATGTCCTGCTGGTAGATGCCATCGTGCCGAGGAAGGACAAATTACACCTGAGGGTGGACATGGTCATCAAGGATAGATGTATGCTTGTGTTGATCCATTGTGGCTTCAAGAGTGACGAGAAGACCCAGGGAATGCTACGAGAACATTCCCCAGACCAGAAAGCTCCCTCCTCCGCCCTGGACCCTTCCGATAAGTGTTTCAGGGTGTATGCTTTCAGATGTTTCACGCGGTACACGCCAGCGTCATCTGTCAGCTGAAGAGGCCACCTATCGTCACTCAGTGGACGTCCAATTGAGGTATTGGCGTGCAATTTCCAGCCTTCGCCGCCGATGAACAGCAGTCAACTTGGGTGCATGAATCAACCGCCTACTGCGGAGGCCAATACGCAGCAACTTCCGCTGGTAGTCCGCTTGGTTTATCTGGGCCATGAGTTGCTCAACAGTTCCACGTCTGTTCGCCCTTACACATCTTTGTAGCCGTCGTTCAACCCTATCATCTGTAGCAGGGCTTAACAACTGGCCGGTTTTGAGCGCGAGTACTCGCGTCTGCTCAGGCACGTGCTCACGAGCAGGTGCAAGGTCGCGGAGTAGGGAGGGTGGGGAGGGAGGGGAGGGAGGGGAGGGGAAATGCGCGCGCACGTTTGAATGTGATCTCGCGTTCTTAGCAGATTTAACTAGCCATCTGAATGCTTTGAACATTTTACTACAAGTTAAAGATCTGCTAATTACTCATTTCATAGATCGAATACGAGCTTTTAAAATGAAATTGACACTTTGGGTGAGTCAGCTGGAAACAGGAAACCTAGCTCATTTTCCTAAATTATCATCCATGCAAGATGTTCACAAAGACTGTGAACGTTATTCACATAGTTTAGTTGATCAGCGCTTTCAAGATGTGACAGCACTAGACAGTGATTTTGATCTGTTCTCTCCATATTCAGCGAATATTTAAGAGATTCGTCCTGAGCTGCAGCAAGAAATTATTGACCTGCAGTGTGACAGAGAATACAGAGACAAATTTCAGAACAAGAAAAACATTTTGGAATTCTACAGACACTTCCCTCAGGATAGATTTCCTCGTTTGCACAAACTGGCGGCTACAATAATATCAATGTTCGGTTCCACGTATGTTTGTGAACAACTGTTCTCTGCAATGAAATGTAACAAGACGCGCCTGAGAAACGCATTGTCTGATCGAAATTTAAACTACACGCTGTGCCTAAAATGCACAAGAACAATTACTCAGAACATAGACGCAATTGTAAAGGGCAAAAAGTACAAATGGTTCAGATGGCTCTGAGCACTATGGGACTTAACATCTTAGGTCATCAGTCCCCTAGAACTTAGAACTACTTAAACCTAACTAACCTAAGGACATCACACACATCCATGCCCGAGGTAGGATTCGAACCTGCGACTGTAGCAGTCGCGCGGCTCCGGACTGAGCGCCTAGAACCGCTAGACCACCGCGGCCGGCAAAAAGTAGAAGATAACCGAGAATTCCACACTTCAGTGACACCTTTTATTTTGTAACAGTTCACAAATTAATGCGAATGTAGAGGCATACACTAAGCTAATAAAATTATGTGACATGTGTACATTCTCCTTTATTTGTTTCATTTGTCGCAGTAATAATTCGTGAGTGATATCCCTGCAGGTGGCCGCGGATTTACATTGACTGGCGGCAGCTGTTGTGTGCCCCACGTGACTTTCCCCACTCTCCGCTCTGGTCCGGTAGTGGGGGTAGTGTGCTCGCGCTGCTCCGTGCTCGCGCCTTGCTGCTCACAGCTTGCTCCGCGAGCACGTATGTTGTGAAGCCCTGATCTATAGCCTTTGAAGTATCACAGTTGCCTCGTCCCTGGGTTTGTATATCGCCATTTATCCATGCACGGCACACTTGAACTACGACGACACGCGAACAGTTTGCAAACTCAGGCCTCGCAGAGCTGCCACGCGGTTTGAGGCCCTCTGTCACGTATTGCGCTGCCCCTCCCGCCGGAGGTTCGAGTCCTCCCTCGGGCCTGGGTGTGCGTGTTGTTCTTAGCATAATTTAGTTTAAGTAGTGTGTAAGTCTAGGGAACGATGACCTCAGCAGTTTGGTCCCTTAGGAATTCACACACGTTTGAACATAATGCAAACTCAGCCGTTTCGGAAATGCTTTCAGGCTTGTCCCAGAAGCCAACTATCATGCCCTTTTGAAGTCAGATATATAGCTCCGTTTCCGCATAACGACAACGGCTGCACTAGGACTGCTTTTTTTGTTTTTAATATCAGGATTCTGAGATTTCTATATTTTAAAAAAATACAGTTATCGGCTAGCAGTGGTAACTGTGTATAAGAGGCACAATGAAAGGTGTCCGATGGGTCCGTCGCCCGGTTTCGTCACATATTGCATTTGTCTAGAACACTTCAAGTCAACGTTTTTTCATTTCTGCAAACGCCGGCGAACTAGGAGTCGCAGTGTCAAAATTGCATGGTGAAGTTAAAAGTTGCAGTTTCTGTTGGTAGCGCCGAGCGCTGATTACGTCAGCATCTCCTCTCATACATCTCCACCCACCGCAAAGACCAATATCGTCATTTAAATTTTTGTTCGTCATTTATAACACTGTTTTTGAAAAATGCCGATGTGAAGAAACAGCACACTACTTGCGTTCAAAGTTGTTTTTCAAAGCACCTGATATGCTACACTATGTGATCAAAAGTGTCCGGACACCTGGCTGAAAATGACTTACAAGTTCGTGGCGCCCTCCATCGGTAATACAGGAATTCAGTATAGTGTTGGCCCACTCTTAGCCTTGATGACAGCTTCCACTCTCGCAGGCATTGGTTCAGTTAGGTGCTGGAAGGTTTCTTGGGGAAAGGCAGCCCATTCTTAACGGAGTATTGCACTGAGGAGAGGTATCGATGTCGGTCGGTGAGGCCTGGTACGAAGTCGGCTTTCCAAAACATCCCAAAGATGTTCTGTAAGGTTCAGGTCAGGACTTTGTGCAGGCCAGTCCATTACAGAGATGTTATTGTCGTGTAACCACTCCGCCACAGGCCGTGCATTATGAACAGGTGCTCGATCGTGTTGAAAGATGCAATCGCCATCCTCGAATTGCTCTTCAACAGTGGGAAACAAGAAGGTGCTTAAAACATCAATCTAGGCCTGTGCTTTGATAGTGCCACGCAAACCAACAAGAGGCGCAAGCCCCCTCCATGAAAATCAGAACCATACCACAATACCACCGCCTTCGAATTTTTCACGGAGTGCGCGGCCCCTCCCACCGGAGGTTCGAGTCCTCCCTCGCGCGTGGGTGTGTGTCTTGTTCGTAGCATAAGTTAGTTTAAGTAATGTGTAAGTCTAGGGACCGATGACCACAGCAGTTTGATTCCTTAGAAATTCACACATTTTCCGAATTTTACTGTTAGCACTATACACGCTGGCAGATGACGTTCACCGGGCATTCGCCATACCCGAACCCTGACATCGGATCGCCACATTGTGTACCGTGATTCGTCACTCCACACAACGTTTTTCCACTGTTCAATCGTCCAATGTTTACTCTCCTTAAACGAAGACAGGCGTCGTTTGGCATTTACCGGCGAGATGTGTGGCTTATGAGCAGCAGCTCGACCATGAAATCCAAGTTTTCTCACCTCCTGCCAAACTGTCATAGTACTTGCAGTGGATCGTGATGGAGTTTGTAATTCCTGTGTGATGGTCTCTTCAACTGTCGGGGCTCTCTGTCAGTCAAAAGATGAGGTCGGCCTGTACGCTTTCGTGCTGCACGTCTTCCTTCACGTTTCCATTTCACTGTCACATCGGAAAGAGTGGACCTAGGGATGTTTAAGAGTGTGTAAATCTCGCGTGCCGGCCGGTGTGGCCGAGCGGTTCTAGGCGCTGCAGCCTGGAGCCGCGCGACCGCTACGGTCGCAGGTTCGAATCCTGCCTCGGGCATGGATGTGTGTGATGTCCTTAAGTTAGTTAGGTTTAATTAGTTCTAAGTTCTAGGGGACTGATGACCTCAGGTGTTAAGTCCTATAGTGCTCAGAGCCATTTGAACCATTTGTTAAGTCCCATAATGTTCAGAGCCAAAACCCGCGTACAGACGTATGACATAAGTGACACCCAATCAACTGACCACGTTCAAGTACGTGAGTTCCAAGGAGTGACCTATTCTGCTCTCTCACGTTGTCTAATGACTACTGAGGTAGCTGATGTACCTGGCAGTAAGTGGCAAAACAATGCACCTAATGTGAAAAACTTATTTTTTGGAGCTGTCCGGATACTTTTGATCACATAGTGTATTCATTCACATTGAATATCTTGTTATTCAATTCGCACCGACGCCTCCCAGTGCTATCGGACTGCTTCTTTGTGCCACCTGTACTTGCTTCACACAGCGGAAGAAAAGGACTGAACGTGATGAAAGCTCAGAAAGAAGTAAGACTTATTCACAAAGTGAAAGTAAAATTATGTTTTTCTACTATTTCAAATTGTGGTGTCACCGCCAGACACCACACTTGCTAGGTGGTAGCTTAAATCGGCCGCGGTCCATTAGTACATGTCGGACCCGCGTGTCACCACTGTCGGGATCACAGACCGAGCGCCACCACACGGCAGGTCTCGAGAGACTTACTGGCACTCGCCCCAGTTGTACGACGACTTTGCTAGCGACTACACTGACGAAGCCTTTCTCTCATTTGCCGAGAGACAGTTAGAATAGCCTTCAGCTAAGTCCATGTCTACGACCTAGCAAGGCGCCATTAGCCTTAGATAGCTTGTATCTAAAGAGTCTCACTTGTATCGCCACAATCTCCAGATGTCTCATCAAGAACGATGTATACAAAGGATGGATTAAAAGTTAAGTATTCAAGGAGCTACGTACCTTTCTTTATAACATTCATTACGTATCCTGTTTCAGACCTCACTCCATCCTTCGTGAGTTAGCGCGTGCATCTTGGCCGCCTTTTTCAATTAGTGTGCGTAGTGTTGGCAAGTCTGCCGACACTACACAAATATTTACCGAAAATCACGACAAATAACAATAAAAAATAAAAATATTAGCACTCGATACTGCCATTCTGATATCTATGTATCGACATAGTTGTTAATATTTCGCCGATACATATCGTCATACTTTTGAAAAAGATATCGATATACTAATATTTTGTCAACAGCCCTAGACTGCACTGTATCTGTGTCTCCCCGATACGATTTATGTACTCTTCGCTGCTAGTCCTCCCACCTGCCATCTGTGAGCGGTTAATGTACGTTGAGTCAGAAATGGGTAGTGGTCGCATTCACGTGACTGGACCGTGTAAAAGGTATCTGTAACTGGAAACAAACTACACGTTAAAAATAAACGAGAAGATTTATTTTCATCGATATTCTTAAGAGCACTTCTTATCTCACTGCTAAATTGGTCGTTTGAAGTCAACTGGTCATTTGTTGTTCAAGAAATCTTATATTGACGAGTTTCGGGCTTAGCCCGTCTTCAGAAATACAAAGTCATGAGCGCAAGAACAACTTACAGAAGTCCTGAAGGTATTACAAAAATAATCACAATAAAGTAATCACATCAAACAAATTCCCTTCAAGTAGAGTAAGGCATCACAGTGCTCGACTGATGGAGAGTCCCCGTTACGAAGCCTAGCTACCAAAATATGCTATCAGGTGGCGTGGCTGCGTGGGTACACTGGCATTACTATCGTCTACAGAAATAAATGAATAATTAGATAGCAAAATTATTTAGGAAATTTTTAAAGACTTAGGAACAAAGACGTATAAATTATGCAAAGCTAAATAGAATAATTCAGTCTCAATATGTAAAAGTGCATCAACGCATCACATAAAGCTAATTGCAGGAAAGGCAGATGCCGGATTGAGGATCACTGAAAGAATGCTCAGGAAATGTAGTCCTTAAATAAAGGAGGTAGCTTACAGAACACTCGTTGACCACTATTTCAATACTATCCATCAGTATTGTTGTGTCTAGACCATACAGCCTAGACACAATGCTGTAGCCGATAGGGCACGCAATGCTAACGCAGACGGGCGTGAAGTCTGGAACATGAGACTTATAAATGAATAAGAAGAAAAGTACGTAGATGCTTGTTACTTAACTTTTAATTAGTCCTTGGAATACATCTCTCTTGAATATTAGTAAGCTATAGGCACTGATACAAATGGCGCCTTGCTAGGTGGTCGCCAGTTAACTTAGCAGAGGGCTATTCTACTGTCTATCTCTCGGCAAATGAGAGCAAGGCTTAGCACGTCCAATCGCTAGCTATGTTGTCCGTACAACTGGGGCTGAGGTCTCCTCAGTCTCTCGAGACCTGCCTTGTGGTGGCGCTAGGTTTGCAATCCCACAGTGGCGACACGTGGGTCCGACATGTACTACAGGACCGCGGCCGATTTAAGTTACCACCTAGCAAGTGTGGTGTCTAGCGGTGACACCACATTCCTCCCCCGCAAATCGGCGAACGGTCGTGAGATAAGGCTTCCGCCCGCCGTGGGGAGGACCGCATGTCGACGTATGCGATGAGGTGGGGAGCTTAACAACAGGCGAGGCTGTGCCACCCGCACCCGGCCATTCGGTCCGAGGGGAGCTAGGAAACGCCTGAAAACCTAGTCCAGGGTGCACGTCAACATGCGGTGTATGCGCACGTAATGAGACAGGAGGGGCCGAAGGGTCGACCTCCATTGCGTCGGGGAATCCGACGCGCGATGACGACATCTGGTCCGGAGCGGGCAAGAGGTCCATGGCGGAGGACGGCTGGTCACGGGAAGCGAGCGGCGGCGCGTGACCCTGGGAGGCGCCGGGCGGTTGCAGCGAAGCGTCCACTGCGGGCGGCGCCGGCGGCGGCTGCGGCGGCGGCGCGACGCCATGAGGCAAAAGGGAAGGCAGCGTCGGTAACACCTGGGGATGAGACGAGCCAGTAGATGGGTCCCCAACATCTACATCTACATCTACCTCTATACTCCGCGAGCCACCTTACGGTGTGTGGCGGAGGGTACTTATTGTACCACTATCTGATCCCCCCTTCCCTGTTCCATTCACGAATTGTGCGTGGGAAGAACGACTGCTTGTAAGTCTCCGTATTTGCTCTAATTTCTCGGATCTTTTCGTTGTGATCATTACGCGAGATATATGTGGGCGGTAGTAATATGTTGCCCATCTCTTCCCGGAATGTGCTCTCTCGTAATTTCGATAATAAACCTCTCCGTATTGCGTAACGCCTTTCTTGAAGTGTCCGCCACTGGAGCTTGTTCAGCATCTCCGTAACGCTCTCGCGCTGACTAAATGTCCCCATGACGAATCGCGCTGCTTTTCGCTGGATCATGTCTATCTCTTCTATTAATCCAACCTGGTAAGGGTCCCATACTGATGAGCAATACTCAAGAATCGGACGAACAAGCGTTTTGTAAGCTACTTCTTTCGTCGATGAGTCACATTTTCTTAGAATTCTTCCTATGAATCTCAACCTGGCGCCTGCTTTTCCCACTATTTGTTTTATGTGATCATTCCACTTCAGATCGCTCCGGATAGTAACTCCTAAGTATTTTACGGTCGTTACCGCTTCCAATGATTTACCACCTATGGCATAATCGTACTGGAGTGGATTTCTGCCCCTATGTATGCGCATTATATTACATTTATCTACGTTTAGGGAAAGCTGCCAGCTGTCGCACCATTCATTAATCCTCTGCAGGTCTTCCTGGAGTACGTACGAGTCTTCTGATGTTGCTACTTTCTTGTAGACAACCGTGTCATCTGCAAATAGCCTCACGGAGCTACCGATGTTGTCAACTAAGTCATTTATGTATATTGTAAACAATAAAGGTCCTATCACGCTTCCTTGCGGTACTCCCGAAATTACCTCTACATCTGCAGATTTTGAACCGTTAAGAATGACATGTTGTGTTCTTTCTTCTAGGAAATCCTGAATCCAATCACAAACCTGGTCCGATATTCCGTAAGCTCGTATTTTTTTCACTAAACGTAAGTGCGGAACCGTATCAAATGCCTTCCTGAAGTCCAGGAATACGGCATCAATATGCTCGCCAGTGTCTACGGCACTGTGAATTTCTTGGACAAATAGGGCGAGCTGAGTTTCACATGATCTCTGTTTGCGGAATCCATGTTGGTTATGATGAAGGAGATTTGTATTATCTAAGAACGTCATAATACGAGAACATAAAACATGTTCCATTATTCTACAACAGATTGACGTAAGCGAAATAGGCCTATAATTATTCGCATCTGATTTATGACCCTTCTTGAAAATGGGAACGACCTGCGCTTTCTTCCAGTCGCTAGGTACTTTACGTTCTTCCAGAGATCTACGATAAATTGCTGATAGAAAGGGGGCAAGTTCTTTAGCATAATCACTGTAGAATCTTACGGGTATCTCGTCTGGTCCGGATGCTTTTCCGCTACTAAGTGATAGCAGTTGTTTTTCAATTCCGATATCGTTTATTTCAATATTTTCCATTTTGGCGTCCGTGCGACGGCTGAAGTCAGGGACCGTGTTACGATTTTCCGCAGTGAAACAGTTTCGGAACACTGAATTCAGTATTTCTGCCTTTCTTCGGTCGTCCTCTGTTTCGGTGCCATCGTGGTCAACGAGTGACTGAATAGGGGATTTAGATCCGCTTACCGATTTTACATATGACCAAAACTTTTTAGGGTTCTTGTTTAGATTGTTTGCCAATGTTTTATGTTCGAATTCGTTGAATGCTTCTCTCATTGCTCTCTTTACGCTCTTTTTCGCTTCGTTCAGCTTTTCCTTATCAGCTTTGATTCGACTACTCTTAAACCTATGATGAAGCTTTCTTTGTTTCCGTAGTACCTTTCGTACATGATTGTTATACCACGGTGGATCTTTCCCCTCGCTTTGGACCTTAGTCGGTACGAACTTATCTAAGGCGTACTGGACGATGTTTCTGAATTTTTTCCATTTTTGTTCCACATCCTCTTCCTCAGAAATGAACGTTTGATGGTGGTCACTCAGATATTCTGCGATTTGTGCCCTATCACTCTTGTTAAGCAAATATATTTTCCTTCCTTTCTTGGCATTTCTTATTACACTTGTAGTCATTGATGCAACCACTGACTTATGATCACTGATACCCTCTTCTACATTCACGGAGTCGAAAAGTTCCGGTCTATTTGTTGCTATGAGGTCTAAAACGTTAGCTTCACGAGTTGGTTCTCTAACTATCTGCTCGAAGTAATTCTCGGACAAGGCAGTCAGGATAATGTCACAAGAGTCTCTGTCCCTGGCTCCAGTTCTGATTGTGTGACTATCCCATTCTATACCTGGTAGATTGAAGTCTCCCCCTATTACAATAGTATGATCACGAAACTTCTTCACGACGTTCTGCAGGTTCTCTCTGAGGCGCTCAACTACTACGGTTGCTGATGCAGGTGGTCTATAGAAGCATCCGACTATCATATCTGACCCACCTTTGATACTTAACTTAACCCAGATTATTTCACATTCGCATTCGCTAATAACTTCACTGGATATTATTGAATTCTTTACTGCTATAAATACTCCTCCACCATTGGCGTTTATCCTATCCTTGCGGTATATATTCCATTCTGTGTCTAGGATTTCGTTACTGTTCACTTCCGGTTTTAACCAACTTTCCGTTCCTAATACTATATGCGCACTATTTCCTTCAATAAGCGATACTAATTCAGGAACCTTGCCCTGGATACTCCTGCAGTTTACCAATATTACGTTAACTTTTCCTGTTTTTGGTCTCTGAGGACGGACGTTCTTTATCAACGATGCTGATGTTCTCTCTGGTAAGCCGTCAGGTATTTTATCGTTTCGCCCAAGGGGGGGTCCCTCTAACCTAAAAAACCCCCGTGTGCACGCCACACGTACTCTGCTACCCTAGTAGCTGCTTCCGGTGTGTAGTGCACGCCTGACCTGTCTAGGGGGGCCCTACAGTTCTCCACCCAATAACGGAGGTCGATGAATTTGCAACCATTATAGTCGCAGAGTCGTCTGAGCCTCTGGTTTAGACCCTCCACACGGCTCCAAACCAGAGGACCGCGATCGACTCTGGGCACTATGCTGCAGATATTAAGCTCAGCTTGCACTCCGCGTGCGATGCTGGTTGTCTTCACCAAATCAGCCAGCCGCCGGAAGGAACCAAGGATGGCCTCAGAACCCAAGCGGCAGGCGTCATTCGTTCCGACATGTGCTACTATCTGCAGCCGGTCACACCCAGTGCGTTCAATAGCTGCCGGAAGGGCCTCCTCCACATTACGGACGAGACCCCCCGGCAAGCACACCGAGTGCACACTGGCATTCTTCCCCGACCTACCCGCTATTTTCCTGAGGGGCTCCATAACCCGCCTAACGTTGGAGCTCCCTATAACTAATAGGCCCGCCCTCTGTGACTGTCGGGACCTTGCCGGAGAATCGGCCACTGGCCCAACAGGCGAGGCATCCTGTGGTGGCTCGGAAACGATGTCATCACCACTAGGAAGCACCCCGTACCTGTTGGAAATGGGTAAGGCAGCTGCCACGCGGCCAGATCCCACCTTCGCCTTTCGGCCAGGCACGCGCGAGCCCACCACTGTCCGCCATTCACCCTGGAGTGATGGCTGACCGGTAAGATGCTCACTGCCGGAAGACGCAGCGACATCAGGGGTTCCATGTGATTCCAAGGCCACTGAAGTAGGCATAGGTCTCACCACAGTTGCCCCAACGCCACTACGAGCCGACGCCTGCGCCTCGAGCTCGATGAGCCTAACAGACAAAGCCTCCAACCCAAGGCGCTGACCGGACGGCTCCGTCGCTGAAAGCAGACGGGGAGCGGCAGAACCCAGGCGACGACAGAGGCGCAGCTGATTGAGATGCCGACGCACCTCACCAGAGGCCCCCAAAACCAAATACATCGCGCGGCCGAGGCAGCGAAGAATGCGCCCTGCGAGCCAACACCATGAACCGCGATAGGTGCGATAATAGACAACGTCGCCAGGAGCAAAAGCAGGAGTCTGCCGCTGCACAGGAACCTGATGTGGCGGATGCAGCAAAGACATCAAGGTGCGATGAGAACGACCATGGAGCAATTCAGCCGGCGAGCGACCATCGCGGGGCTGAGAGCGATACGAAGACAAAAAGAGCAACAATGCGTCCTCCCGAGAATGCGACTCTTTCAACTTCAACATCTGTGACTTGAAAGTCCGGACCAATCGTTCCGCGGCACCGTTTGACTGAGGCGAAAACGGCGCGGATGTCAGATGTTGAATACCATTGGCCTTGCAGAATGACTGAAATTCTGCGGACATGAATTGTGGGCCATTGTCGGAAACAATAGTCTGCGGAAGACCTTCAATGCAAAAGATAGCAGACAAGGCTTGGATTGTGGCAGAAGACGTCGTGGAAGACATCCGGACAACAAAAGGAAAATTACTGAAAGCATCGACCACAACCAACCATCGAGCATTCCAAAATGGACCAGCAAAATCGATGTGCAAGCGTTGCCAAGGGGAAGTGGCTTTCGGCCAGGCAAAGAATTTCCGCGGCGGTGCGGATTGTTGTTCGGCACACGCCACGCAAGAAGAGCACATATTCGTAATCGCAGCATCGATTCCGAACCAAGGACAGTGCTGACGAGCAAGTTGTTTCGTACGCACTATACCCCAATGTCCTTGGTGAAGAAGCTTTAAGACAGAGGACTGTAACGAACGTGGGACCACGACTCTGGACTGATCATTATCGGAACGCAACAACAAAACACCACGTCGGACAAAAAGTCTCTCCCTGTGAGCAAAAAAACGACGAACCAAAGGATCCTCGATCCGTGACTTGGACAAGGGCCATTGCGTAGCAACAAAACGCAAAACAGTAGCAAGGACAGGGTCAGCAGCTGTGGCTGTAGCTACACGACGAAAATCAATCGGAAACGATTCGACCACGTCATCGGTTTCCGAATCAATGAACATGCAAGCAAGTTCGGAAGAATCGAATGCTTTATCCTCAGCAACAGGCAAACGGGACAACGCATCAGCGTTTCCGTGCTTAGCAGTGGACCGATACAAGACATCGTAGCGGTACTGCGAGAGAAAAAGAGACCAGCGAATGAATTTCTGCGCTGTACGTGGAGGTACAGGCTTGTTCGGATGAAAAAGCGATGTCAAAGGTTTGTGGTCCGTGATGATTGTAAAGTGACGACCATACAAGAAATCATGATCCTATGTAACACCAAACACGAGAGCTAAAGCTTCTTTCTCTATCTGGGAATAATTTCTTTGCGCAGATGAGAGCAATTTGGACGCAAAGGCAATAGGGCGATCATGCGAGCCATCCTTGTGCGCAAGCACAGCACCGATCCCGAAATCCGATGCATCCACCATCAACAAAAGGGGTTTCTGGGGATCGAATGGCGTAAGGCACGTATTTGAAAGTAACGCCGATTTCAACTGGCGAAAGGCGCGTTCGCATTCCGTCGTCCAGACGAACGGAACACCTTTACGGCGTAAGCGATGAAGCGGAGCTGAAATGGAGGAAGCATTGCGCACAAACTTTGCATAATAATTAATTTTACCCAGCACACTCTGTAGTTGTTTAACATCCCGTGGCGAAGGCAACTCCTGTATGGCACGGAGGTGCTCTGGACTCGGCTGTATACCTTGGGCATTTATGACATGCCCCAGGTAGGGTAAGTCCCGAGCAAAAAACACACATTTGTCCTTCCTCAAGCGAAGACCATTCTGACGCAAGACCTGAAATAATGTTCGGAGATTTTGCAAATGTTCGGCCTCTGTCTTTCCTGAGATCACAATATCGTCCAGATAGTTCGCAGCAGTAGGGACCGATGCACAAACAGTTTGTAAATATTGCTGAAACAAAGCAGGGGCGGATGCACACCCGAATGGCAGTCTTTTGAAGCGATACAAGCCAAGATGCGTGTTTACCACCAAGACGCGCTGGGATTCTGCGTCCACAGGTATGTGCAAGTACGCATCTGCTAGGTCCAATTTTGAAAAATATTTTCCCGGGCACAGTTTGTCAAAAAGATCTTCCAGGCGGGGCAAAGGAAAAGTGGCAGTCACAAGTTGTGGATTCACTGTTGCCTTGAAGTCCACACAAAGTCTCAGTTTACCGGAAGGTTTTGGCAAAATTACTAAGGGTGAGGCCCAGAGAGAAGCCTGCACACGTTCAATTACACCTTGAGATTCTAAATCGGCTAATGTTCTGGCGACCTCATCACGCAATGCGTGGGGAACATTGCGCGCTCTGAAAAATTTCGGTTGCGCGTTTTCTTGCAGTTCCAAATGCGCTTCATAGTTCTTAGCGCAACCAAGGCCCGGTGCAAAAATGTCTGCAAATTCTTTACAAAGACTAGAAACACTGGCGGAAGGCACAGTCTGATTCACTGATAGGACCTGATTTACTATAGACAAATTAAACAATTGAAACAAATCTAAACCAAACAAGTTCACTGCAGTAGCAGAACGAAGAACGTAAAATGAAACAAGTTTCGTTTGTCCCTTGTATGTTGCAAGAAGGCTGCACTGTCCTAACACAGGGATATGCTGTCCTGAGTAACTATGTAACTTAACATTTGCGGCACGCAATGGCGGTTTGCCCAGTTGTTTGTACGTGTCGTGATTGAGCAATGAAACTGCAGCTCCGGTATCGAGCTGGAATGGTATCACTTTGCCTTCAAAGTTTAAGTCCACAAAAAGTTTATTGTCCTGCTGACGACAAGAGCGACTGTCACGTGCAATTTGAACTGATACAGGTACAGAAGCACTTGCGACTTTACGGGATTTTCGGCGACGTCGACGCACTCTGTTTGTGGGACTAACACAGTCACTGTTAGCTAAAGTGTCACTGGACGGGTGGGAATGAACTACATGAATGTCCATGGGCGAAGGTCCACGAGCCTGATTATCCTGGGTTCGATTCCGGCGCGAAGCAAAGGGCCTGGAATTATTGTGATTGTCTGATCTAAGCTTTTTCTGGCAAACACTTTGAACATGTCCTTTCTTTTGACAGTAAAAGCAAATAGCTTGGCGTGACGGGCAATTTTCACGCGAATGTCTAGTTGCACACCGCGGGCATGATTTCACTGCAGTTGCTTGCTTACGCGGCGCACGTGTTTGCAAGGTAGGCTGCCGCTGCTGTGACGGGCGCGAGGGCCGCGTAGCGTCCCGTGCAGCGGGCCCGGCGGGCCGGTGAATGTGACACACTGCTGGCGAAGTTTCAAATGAGTCCTGAGCAAAGTCAAGTGTGTCTTGCCTATCCAAGATGTCTATCACTTGTTGAAGGGAGGGATTTACTAGTTTCAAAATCTGTTCCCGTATGCGAACATCAGAAACGTTCTGTGCTATTGCATCACGCACCATAATATCTGAATAAGGGAGGCCACATTCACATTCAAACGCACACTCCCTAGTAAGTCCTTGCAATGTCGCAACCCACTCCCTATAAGTCTGACCGGCCGTACGTTTTGTACGAAAGAACGTATACCTTTTTGCAACTACATTAACTGTTTCCTTGAAATAGGCATCTAAAGCAGACAAAATTTCGTCGTAGGTCAGAGTTGCTACGTCGCGTCGGGGAAACAATTTCACTATCACACGGTAGGTAGACACACCGACACAAGAAAGCAAAAACGGCTGCCGCTCGTTACCTTGAATTCTGTAGGCTGTTAGATGAAACTGGAACTGGCGGGACCATTCTTGCCATGTTTCTTCGGCCGCCACGTAAGGCCTAAAGGGAGGTGCAACAGCGTTTTGTGGCAGCGGTAGCGAAGAAGCGGCGGCTGCCGCATCGGGTTGCAGCGCACGTTGACCCTGGACGAGCTGTCCAAGTGCCTCCAATAACGCCTGCGTCTGCTGATTCTGCAAGCGATAAAATTCGGACAGTACATCCGGAGAATGTGGCGAAGCCATGACACAAACGAATTAATACAAAATCCCATCCTCGTCGCCAATAATGTTGTGTCCAGACCATACAGCCTAGACACAATGCTGTAGCCGATAGGGCACGCAATGCTAACGCAGACGGGCGTGAAGTCTGGAACATGAGACTTATAAATGAATAAGAAGAAAAGTACGTAGATGCTTGTTACTTAACTTTTAATTAGTCTTTGGAATACATCTCTCTTGAATATTAGTAAGCTATAGGCACTGATACAAATGGCGCCTTGCTAGGTGGTCGCCAGTTAACTTAGCAGAGGGCTATTCTACTGTCTATCTCTCGGCAAATGAGAGCAAGGCTTAGCACGTCCAATCGCTAGCTATGTTGTCCGTACAACTGGGGCTGAGGTCTCCTCAGTCTCTCGAGACCTGCCTTGTGGTGGCGCTAGGTTTGCAATCCCACAGTGGCGACACGCGGGTCCGACATGTACTACAGGACCGCGGCCGATTTAAGTTACCACCTAGCAAGTGTGGTGTCTAGCGGTGACACCACAAGTATGGGATCTATACCAAGTAGGACGGATAGAGGAAATACAGAAGACCAAAAGAAGAACACCACGTTTCATTACAGTTTCATTTAGTAAGCACAAAAGCATTACGCAGTCTACAAACTGCAGTGGCAGACGCTGTAAGAGAGACATTCTGCATCAGGATGTGGTGTACTGTTAAAGCTGCGAGAGCATACGTTCCTAGAATAGTCAACAAATATCTTGTAATCTCGCGAAAATACCGTCAAGATAAAATTGTAGGGATTCGAGCCGACACGGAGTATTACTGGCAATTGTTGTTCCCGCGAACCACTGGCGACTGGAGCAGGAAAGAGGGTAAGTGACACTGGTGCACAAGTACCCTCCGCCCCACACTGAAAGGTGACATGGTGAATATAGATGTAGATGGTTTATTTTTGGACTGGTGGGGAAGAGGATGAAAGAGTAAGAGGAGAGTGAATTAGCTACGATTGTTTCAATATTTTTGTAATATCTTCAATATTTTACTTTTAATATTGTAAGTTATACTTGCGCTCATGACTGTATTTAGTTTAGAAGACTATGCGAAGATGGTCTGTGCCCGAAACGCGTTAGTATAAAAATTTTTTGAACAACAAACGGTCAGTCCATTTCAAGCGACCCCGTTTGCGGTGGTATAACAAGTGCTCTAGATCTTGGGCATAGGCCTCGTGCGCGACTTTGTGTCGCAGCTTAAGTTCATCGAGAGTCCGTCGCAATTATCCAGCAATGCTAGGCCAACGCGTGAGACATCTGCTGGCCGATCAGGAAAAAGTTGCAATCGCTATTGTAGTCGGTACGTATGCTACAACCTGCACCACCAAATGCGTATTTTCCAAAACGGTGGACATAAAAACGGAATTTTTCCGGGCTCATACCTCGGCTTCTGTTGGTGATAGAAGGGTAGAGCCAAGGATTTTTGGTTAGATCTTGGGCTAGTGACCATTTGTACAGCCAATAGAAGGATCGTCTTACTGTAACTAACCTACACTACAAGGTCAAAGTTTGAATATTGCACACTTCCTCCAGCTTAAGCAAATGGAGCAAATCTATTGGTTCATTTTGCATTATATGTGGTCTATGATGCGCCTTAAGGAGCTTGTGAAGGTACCATTTAATTCATTGGCGGTTCATGAGGAACCCCGAAAAACTTGGGTTATGGATACTAAATCCGAGCCGCGGATTGCAAGACGACCATGACAAACGGCAGAAATTTTTACGATAAATGATTACTATTCCGATCTCTAATAACCTTGAATTTTTTTTGATATCATTATCTATTGCCAATATATAGAGATTGGAAGTCATCCTACTTGTACACGTAAAATACACACGTAAATTCCAGTGTGAAGCGAAAACGTGGTTCATCAGAAGACTCCTGGGTACCTAATGTTGTAGTACTGAAGTACGTACATAATATTTGTGCCCATAAAATCCGGCCTGAGGTGTAAGATTAGCTTCACTTTACTTTTCAATGTCAACTATCAAAATTTTAGTGATCCATTAAGTTGTTTTCAAATGAGTAGAAGTGAAAAGAAGGGAACCAGCTCTTATCAGAGCACAACAAGGCGAATATGATTCTGTTTAAAAGACTCTGACTGAGAATTGGGGTACAAAGTGCCTAATTCAGCATCTTCAAAATTTTCCAAGAATTTTGACATGCGAATATATTTGCATTTTGTATGTTAAGAGAGAAGGAGAAAGAGACGGAAAAGAAATAAATACTGGATGGTAGTAAACAGTGGTTGTGGTACAGGAAGTTCGAAGGAAACAATGGCAGTGAGAGAGAAAGAGAGGGACTCAATGGCAGTGGAACATACTTGACAGTGACAGAATAGTACCACGAAAAGATTGAAGGAGACAGACCAGAGAGAGAGAGGAATAAAGAGAAGTAAAAAGCGAAAGTGGGTGAGAATCAGTGGTAATGAGAGACTAACTCTGTGACAATGACAACGAAAAACAGAGAGACAGTGAATGAATGAGTTAGCAGCAGTAAGAGACAAGAAGAGGGAGACAGTGACAATGAGACAGTGATAGTAGGATAGAACGATAGAGACTGCGGCTGAGACAGGAGATAGTGACAGAGAGACACAAAGAGATGATGAGAATGAACTCGGTTGAATGAATGAACGAGAATGGGTGGGTGTGAGTGCATGGGGGTATAAGCGACTTAGAGTGATGGTGTGAGCTAGTTACAGTTAGGGGAGCTTCTGGGAGTGTGAGGTGAGTTGTTAGGTTACAAAGAACGCTGAAATGTCCGCGTGCAAAATTTTTGGGTAAATTTTTAAAGGTGCTGAGGATGATAGAATGAGGTGGCTTGTACCCCACTTCTCAGAGTCTTTTAAACAGGAGTATATTCGCTTTTTTGTGCTCCGATAGGAGCATTTTTCCTTTGGTTATTATTAGTTTACTCGGGTTCGTGGATCGAGCAGGAAGCATACTCGAGGCCGTGAAACAATCACTGGATGCCTCATGACACTTGTCGATCGGAGAACGATGCACCAGAACTCTCGATCTGGTTTAAGTGTCACAATGTTTGGTTGGCTCCAGAGAAGCAAAGCGAAATACTGGAACTTATGGCTAACATGAGAGGTTGTGCAGCAATTAAAAATCCTCCATATTACGTGATTACCGAAGATTCAACGACGGAGATGGCTGGACAAGGGCAGTTCAATCTTTGTGTTCTGGTTGTCGACGCTGACGGACTCGTTGTAAAAACTTTTTCTAGGTTAATGCAGTACACCACACTCCAGCGCACAAATATTGGGGCCGGCCGGGGTGGCCGAGCGGTTCTAGGCGCTACAGTCTGGAACCGCGCGACCGCTACGGTCGCAGGTTCGAATCCTGCTTCAGGCATGGATGTGTATGATGTACTTAGGTTGGTTAGGTTTAAGTACTTCTAAGTTCTAGGGGACTGATGACCTTAGAAGTTAAGTCCCATAGTACTCAGAGCCATTTGAACCATTTTTGAACAAATATTGGCAAAAAATACATCCTTATGTCTTAGTGGGAGCTGAATTTCTATTTGCCCACTGTTTCTATAGTGCAACTTGAGGACAAAGTATAGCTTTCGTATGTTAAACTTTTTGCAACATCTTGACAACAAATTTTCATTTATTCTGAAACACAGCAATTTTTGGTAAGAGCCACGCAACCAATGCACTGGATATTCACATAGATAATCTGCTGGGTTCAGATTGTGACCTTAGTAGTTCAGTTTGAATAATCCTTTCATTTTATCAGAACTACAATAAAATGTTCCTTGCTTTGTTGAGAGGAACATACAGCGCCGATAAAGTAAATATCCGTTTTGAAACTGCTCTCACACTTTGGGAAGTGTATTGTTGACCATTACGTGACGTCACTTTCTTCAGAATTTACTGTCGCTACAACACAATCAGGTAAATAATGTTTGGAAGGTACTCTCCATTTGCCACATTATGTAAAGTGGCTCTTCATTCCATAAAACCTTTTCATACTCTTCCTCAGGACAATGACGTCGTTGTAAGCACTATTCTAGGCAGCGCTATAAGTCTTGCGATCAGTGTCTATCGAAAACGGTTGGTAGAAATTGACCATGTAGGCGGTTCCCCTGCTAGTACGCGCTGTCATTGGCCAGCGCTCCCTCACGTCGCCTGTGCCGCCGACTTCTGTTCTGCTTTGCGCTAAGCACGAACCGTGATCCTACTCACAAGGGAACCTCCCCATCGCACCCCCCTCAGATTTAGTTATAAATTGACACAGTGGATAGGCCTTGAAAAACGGAACACAGATCAATGGAGAAAACAGGAAGAAGTTATGTGGAACTATGAAAAAATAAGCAAAACATACAAACTGAGTAGTCCATGTGCAAGATAGGCAACATAAAGGACAATGTTAGCTGCTGAGCGCCGTGGTCTCGTGGTTAGAGTGAGCAACTGCGGAACGAAAGGCCCTTGGTTCGAGTCCTCCCTCGAGTGAAAATTCTACTTTCTTTATTTTCGCAAAGTTACGATCTGTCCGTTCATTCATTGACGTCTCTGTTCACTGTAATAAGTTTAGTGTCTGTGTTTTGTGACCGCGCCGCAAAACCGTGCGATTAGTAGACGAAAGGACGTGCCTCTCCAATAGGAACCGAAAACATTTGATCGCAAGGTCATAGGTCAACCGATTCCTCCACAGGAAAACACGTCTGATATATTCTTTACGACACTGGTGACGGCATGTGCGTCACATGACAGGAATACGTTGTCGACCCACCTAACTTGCACACTTGGCGAATGGGTAAAAAGATTCTTCTACCTTGCCTGATTTAGGTTTTCTTGTGGATGTAATAATCACTCCAAAAAAAGTGATGAAAACTTAAGAGTTTGTCACATAAACTGCATCAAATGAATGCAACAGTTTCAGAGTCGCACAGTTTTCCCTGTGCTCTGTCAAAACATATGTTTTTTACGTTTTGAAATGTTTCCGTGCGTAGACCGTCAAATTCTGTATATGTCCAAGCAAATCTGAACATGTCCTGGAATTTTGGAGAGCGAAGTTGATTATGTGTGAGTGCCTGAACTTTGATAATTATCTGAAAATAAAAAATTAAAATTTTCACACGAGAGAAGATTTGAACCAAGGACCTGTCATTCCGCAGCTGCTCACGCTAACCACGGGACCATGGCGCTCGCAAGCCAAAAGTCTCCTTGATGTTGCCTACCTTGCGCATGGACTACTCAGTTTGTATATTTTGCTCATTTTTTTCATGGTTCCACACAACTTCTTCCTGTTTTCTCGATTGATCTGTGTTCAGTTTTTCAAGGCCTATCCCTGTGCCAACTTATAACTAAATCTGAGGGGGGTGCGGTGGGGAGGTTCCCTTGTCAGTGTATTTGTCACAGTGGTCATAAAACAGTTACGTCTTTCAGTTCTGATCCATTTTAAAACAGCTGGTGTTGAAATTAGTCATGGTGGAGGGTCTGTATAAATGGGTTAAAAATAGAATGAGATTACTCTAATTAGCACTTCCGTAAGTTTATAGTTTAGAACAGTCGTCAGAGTAACGTGAATACCAAGCAATGGGCAAAGTATAACATTGTTTCAAAAATATATTAAGATAATACCAAGTTTTATGTGAACGGCAGCAGTTACACGTATTGACAGCTAAGTTGAACCAAGACTGACTAGCGAATTATTTTTCCAGAGTTTGCGGTCTTGGTGCAGTTAACAACAATTCTACGACGTTCAAAAGACACTTCTTAGAAAACTCACTGGAAATGCGAAAGCTAGTCCTTTTCCTGATGTTGTTGTTATTGCTGAGGACAAAACCGAGTTATCTATCAATATGTCCATTGACGTCTTAACAAGGCCAGAAGACTGTGCACCAGATAACACATTTCCCTCTCTTAGCAAAAATCGAATGTATCCTGACGTGAACCCCCGTGATAAAACTGCCAGTACGCTACTAGAAAAAGTCTTGCTTTTCATTTTGCATTTTCGTAAGGCATAAGTAAGTGATATAGCCATTAGCGTTAATTTCTTTCTTGTGATTGACATCACAACTAAGCCTTCACTTATTTATTTCACGGCCATTTCAGTGTTCACTAGAAATGTAGCAACGTAAATCCAAAACACATCACTAGCCGCACAGAAAATAAACGCTTCTTGGAGATTGGAGATAGCGACGAAGTCCGGTCTGCTGGGGTGTCTTCCCAGTCACGTCATAGCACGCAGCCTGAGCTGACAGTTTCGTGCGGAACGCTGGAATACTCCCCTGAACCTTCTAGATAGCAGCACTGAGTCTTATCGCCTTTCAGTGTAACGACTGGTTCGTAAGTCGCGTTTTAGATCTAGGCAATCAACATCAGTTAGTTTCGTAGGCTTGTCAGTGTAATTTTGGCATTAAACACATCCCTCATTCATTTACGTGCCAACAACATCGCTAAAAGAGACCAAGATCACATGTTATCCCTGTGAAATCTCCGTGGCACGTTTAAACTTGTGAACTTCTTAAAAGCGCTGTGTTTTAACTAACTCGGCTTACTATTGAGTCACACCGATAGAAATCACGACTGTGGTGATGACCATTATGCCTGTAGTTTGCTTTAGGAGTTACAGTATGGCTGTACTCAGAGCACCTTCAATGCACCCGGAGTTTCTTGGCCGACCTGTGTATGTTCGTATGGAATGAAGAAGACGGAAGAGCACGAAGTATTGTTATGGACAAGTAATTTATCTCTGAATTTACATCTCTGTGCTTTCGTAGTTTTAAGTGTGTTGTGAGTCTATACGGCAGTGCTGGGAAACAACTCTCCCACGTGTCAGCTGGGGAGTGATAAGCCATGAAAACAAAACAATAAATCCACCCAGGGTGTCTAATGAGCGATACCAACAGTCGTAAAAGTACCGTGTGGATTCGATCCGGTGAGGATCGCACGGGGTCACAGGAATAGCCGGCTGCCTCGTGAAAGTAAGCTTTGGATTCCATTCGTGCTTCTGTATAGGTGTAGGCATTAAATGTACTGATATGCCATTAATGGGTGTCTCCTTCAGAGTGACAGAACGTAATACCGTTATATACCATGGTAAATAATATAATACGATTCAAGTAAATATATCATCTCGACCTGGTGGTACGAATCATGCAAGTAGAATCAGTTTTGATCAGGAAAATTTGGTCAGTAAGGGGAGAGTGGTTACGAAATATTCCTGATCAAACTGTGCATCATTATCTTCGGTTGAAACTTAGATCTCACGGCTAGGACCCATCGAATGGGGGTACGTGACACTGCAGATTACTGTAGATTCTTCAGTCCGATACTTTTCAAAAAAGGTTTGTAACCATGTAAATGCCTGTAATCATAGATCTTGCACACACACAAACGCATATATATTCATTAGCGTATTTAAAAAATTCTTAACATTTTCTAAATTACAAAGTGTTTGCTGTGTTCCACTCGAAAATCACCGAAGTCCGAAACTGAAATAATGGATTTTACAAACATATACAGATCTGACATAAACATTGAAGCACTCGTAAGGGAAGGAAGAAATGGAATGAAACTTTACGGGTTAAGATGGTTCAAAAAATGGTTCAAATGGCTCTGAGCACTATGGGACTTAACTACTGAGGTCATCAGTCCCCTAGGACTTCGAACTACTTAAACCTAACTAACCTAAGGACATCACACACATCCATGTCCGAGGCAGGATTCGAACCTGCGGTCTCGCGGTCTCGCGGTTCCAGACTGTAGCCCCTAAAGCCGCACGGCCACTCCGGCCGGCCAAGGTTAAGATGGTATGTGATGTTGTTGCACAGGTTACAAAACCTAGTCAAATTTACAATGAACTTGACAGAATGGTTCAAATGGCTCTGAGGACTATGGGACTCAACTGCTGAGGTCATTAGTCCCCTAGAACTTAGAACTACTTAAACCTAACTAACCTAAGGACATCACACACATCCATGCCCGAGGCAGGATTCGAACCTGCGACCGTAGCGGTCTCGCGGTTCCAGACTGTAGCGCCAGAACCGCTCGGCCACCAGCGGCCGGCTTGACAGAATAAAATCAGTTATTAATATGACATTTTACCCTGTCTGGCCTCGATTCATGCACCATTACAGCCTTCGTAACTTCTGGGGCAAGCTCGCTTGCATCTGTTATAACAGGTCCTTCGTGTCGAAACATTACTGTTACATATCGTCAAGTGATATTGTTCCAATTTTCTGCCATTATTTCTTGGTTACAACATAAGAATTACACAGCCAACCGGTTGCAAATAACTGTTTGGTACGCTGACCTAGGTTTTGACACCTCCATGAATGTCTGCATGCCGGCTGTGGTGGCCGTGCGGTTCTAGGCGCTGCAGTCCGGACCTGCGGGACTGCTACGGTCGCAGGTTCGAATCCTGCCTCGGGCATGGATGTGTGTGATGTCCTTAGGTTAGTTAGGTTTAAGTAGTTCTAAGTTCTAGGGGACTGACGACCTAAGATGTTAAGTCCCATAGTGCTCAGAGCCATTTGAACCATTTGATGTCTTCATGAGACTGAAATTTTGAGAAACCGTAAAATTACATTACGAGAAAGCAATGGTCAGAATTAAGAGCAGATATGCTCAAGTCAAATAATGGAACACGTTCCAACCTTTGGCATCTATGCCTAGCTATGAACAACATAGCTAGGCACACGTTTTAAAATAACACCATTTTAAAGTGTTTTATTTTTTGACTTGAGTTTATCTGCTCTTAATTCTACAACCACTGCTTTCTCGCAATGTAATTTTACGGTTTCTCAAAATTTTATTCTTCTGAAGACTTTCTTAAAAGTGTCGAAACCTAGGTCAGTGTACCAAATAATTATTTGCAACCGGTTGGCTGTGTGACTCCTACGTTGAAAATAGTGTACAGTTGCTGAGAGATAGCCATGTTTAAAACTGTAAGATTTCTTCGTTATTTTATTTTGAGTACTGGACATATTTGCTAGGGAGTAGAAGCTTTGCATTTTTCTCACAGGGAAGGTGCATTCCCGGTGTGACCTCATGTTCCTGTTTCCCGGCAGAAGGCAGTCAGTGAATCTCTTTACGAGAGGCTAGCCTCCCCAGGGTGATAGCAGTTTTCTCAGAAGTATGGTTGCGGCCTGTTCCGCATTTTCATGGGCAGAAGCAACGCCTATCCCTGCTGAGGCCAGAGCACGCCGTGCCGCCACCGCCATCCCCAGAAAATAATTGAGCAAGACATTTTTCACTTTTCTGCAGGCACTTCAAAGGATGAAATGCTGCACTGCCGCCGACCAGCGTGACAAAGTTGGATTGCTTTAACTCCAAATGTTTTCCTGTATGAGGTCGATTGTGTCGCCCCCACCACCATGCGTGGCATGGAGGTACCGACCAATTACGGGGACACTTGTGGTTTTATGTGCGTTTTGTATACCAAGAGTGGGACTTCTTGTGCGGTCCCTGTTTTTCGTGAAATTAGCGATATTGTTGTCAATCACATTTGCAGCAGCGTTGAGGCGTCGATTCCATACAGAGCTTCTTGTTCTGATATGCAACTTGACCTTTAATTTGTGATTTTGCCTCATTAACTTTGAATTCACGAAGTGCCAAGATAAGGATACCTTCTTGTATTTTCTCCACGCAGCTTTCCACATAATTTGGCACCTTCATACTGTTTTAGCGTTATATAGTGTAAATTCAGTCGAGATTTCAGAATGCTCTCTGTCAAGCTGTTGTGAACTGAGTGTTTCAATTGGAGTAAATGAAAATCCGTCTGCCATAAATTACAAGATCCTTTCATCGTCGTACAAGTTTTCCATTATTTGGCATTTCACTGTTAACAAATACGACCTGTTGTACAACTAAGTTTGTTGTTCTCACTGTGACGGTGTTATCATTGCTCACAGTGGCCAAACTCAACCATCATTTATTTCTTATTCAGAGAAGGTAACGAGCATTGCACTTGCTTGTTTTATAGGATTATACATTTGTTTATTGACTTGTGAGAATTGCGGCGTTATCCCCTTGGATCATAATGTCGCTGTGTGTTGTTTCATGACATTGTCACCAATGGCCTTGCAGTATTCGGACGTATTAAGCTACAACATTTATAGGTCATACCAGAGCGCAGCTCAACGGCACATTTGCCCTCTCGATCAGAGACGACAAACAAGAGATTGTTACTTGTATATCGGTACGGGGAACAAACGAGCCGGCCGGTGTGGCCGTGCGGTTAAAGGCGCTTCAGTCTGGAACCGCGTGACCGCTACGGTCGCAGGTTCGAATCCTGCCTCGGGCATGGATGTGTGTGATGTCCTTAGGTTAGTTAGGTTTAATTAGTTCTAAGTTCTAGGCGACTGATGACCTCAGAAGTTAAGTCGCATAGTGCTCAGAGCCATTTTTTTGAACAAACGAGGTGGCGCTGTGGTTACCACACTGGACTCGCATTCGGGACGACGAGCCGCGTTCGGCCACCCTGATTTAGATTTTCCGTGATTTCTCGAAATCGCTTCAGGCAAATGCCGAGATGGTACCTTTGAAAGGGCACGGCCGATTTCCTTCCCCATCCTTCCCTGATCTGACGGAACCGATGACCTCGTTGTTTGGACTACTCCCCCAAATCAACCAACCAACCGGTACTGGGACAGAGTTAACGTTCGAGCTAGTCTCGCACATACTCTATAGTGGCCAAAGATGGGGATCTCGCTGGCCCACAGTAGTGCGGGCCATTGGGTTTCATTACAGGTCATGGCTGTCAGTGAGTGAGGGAACTCTCATGGCACACCGGAACCTCACCGACTATGTGAGTCCTCACGTGTTACCTCTCATTCGATAGTGTTGTTGTGCTATTTTTCAACAGGACAATCTTTCTCCGCACTTGGCACATGTTTCTGTGAAGTGCCTGCGTGACATTGAGGCACATTCATGAGCAGTACATGCTCCCCGATAACGACACCACTCCAAACATGGGTGTTTGTGTTGTGGTGCTAACGGCAGCCGACACATAGGGCGCTAATATTCTAGTCCAGCTGATGTCAGTTTCAGTCCAATGGTGCAACATGACGTAGAATGAAACTTCCTGGCAGATTAAAACTGTGTGCCCGACCGAGACTCGAACTCGGGACCTTTGCCTTTCGCGGTCAAGTGCTCTACCATCTGAGCTATCGAAGCACGACTCACGCCCGGTACTCACAGTTTTACTTCTGCCAGTATCTCGTCTCCTAACCTTCCAAACTTTACAGAAGCTCTCCTACGAAACTTGCAGAACTAGCACTCCTGAAAGAAAGGCAAAGCAAAGGCAAAGGTCCCGAGTTCGAGTCTCGGTCGGGCACACAGTTTTAATCTGCCAGGAAGTTTCATATCAGCGCACACTCCGCTGCAGAGTGAAAATATCATTCTGGATGACGTAGAATGTTGCAGGAAGTCCATTATGTGTTCTAGGACGGCATGTGCAGCTTAAAGACGCTACGATGTGCCTTAGCGCACAATACGGCTATGCTCTACTGTATTGGTCACACGTCGTCGACCGGAATCTTGACGGCGAGTATGCCTGCACTAACGTTCCCCCGCAGCTCAACATCGCCTCACTGACACATCCGAACTCCCCACGTATCTGAGTACTGCACGATTCGACCAGCCGTCCACATGAAGACCCGCAATGAGCCCCTTTCAAACTCTGTCTGCTGCTGACAACACTGTCTGAAGGCGTAGGCGGAATCTCCGTGTCCTTCACGGTGATCACTTAACTTCTGATGCCACACGCACTTCGTATGCGCCACCAGGCTTGGTAACATCAAACACGAAGACTGCTTAGGTACTCTGGTAGCTGCTCTATTAACCGCAGACAAATGCTACTTTAATCACTTACATATACGACGGTGGTGAGTACATATATGAAGTTACATTGACATCCCACCATGTCTTATATGTGGCTACCAAATTTTTCACGGTGGAGTCCTACTGTAAAAATTTTTTCCGTTCACTTGTCGCGTCAAATTCGTATAAAATTTCCGGCCGGTGTGGCCGAGTGGTTCTAGGCGTTTCAGTCCGGAACCGCGCTGCTGCTACGGTCGCAGGTTCGAATCCTGCCTCGGGCATGGATGTGTGTGATGTCCTTAGGTTAGTTAGGTTTAAGTAGTTCTACGTTCTAGAGGACTGATGACCTCAGATGTTACGTCCCTTAGTGCTCAGAGCCAATTGAACCATTCGAATAAAATTCCAAGCTTTCGACGACATCCACCACCATCTTCGTCAGGAACTAAAACTGTCGTGAGCTGGCCAGATTCCCTCTTTTAAAGCCCTGAACGCTGTCCGATTGGCTGGATTACGTCATGATGACGAGTATGCAGGTGGCGTGCTCTGTGTCCACAGGTTCTGCTTGCGCTCTCTATCTAGCATTGCTTACAGCGCCATCCACCGCAATGGGAGGTGAAAAACGGGAAGAATTCCTTTGTGTTTTTTTCCCTTATCAATGGCACTTCTCCATGCGCTGATAAGTGCATAGCCGATGTCTATATTGAAGTTGTATTCACGAAGTGTGATATCAACAGTTTCTCTGATCACAGAGTCCCAGTATTTCGAAGCATGAGCCAGTATTCTCGTTTGTTCAGACAAGATCTTGTGCTTATTTAACAGGCTGTGCTTGGCTATTGACATTAAACTCCAAACCTACGCCCTGCCTATCAATTTTGTCCGTCTGGTCGCTTCCTTCCTCTCGCACCGTCCTTCCTATGTCACCCTCCACAACACCAACTCCCGTATCTTTTATCCCACGGCTGGCGTCCCCCAGGGTTCTGTCCTCTCCCCTCTCCTTTATCTCTTGTATACAGCTGATATGCCCAAGCCACCCCCACCAGTCCACCTTCTCCAGTATGCTGATGACACCGCCTTCCTGGCTCTCTATCCTACCCTTCAACGGTCTCAACGTACCCTCCAAACCCACCTTAACCAGTTCACCACTTGGTGTAACCAGTGGTTCCTCCGTCTCAACCCCTCCAAAACCCAGGCAATCATCATAGGCCGCACCACTCGCTCCTTCCGCCTCCATGATTTCTACCTCACCCTTTATGGTCGTCCTATCCAACTCACCCCCACCCTGAAATACCTTGGCCTCACCCTTGACCGCCACCTCACCTGGACCCCTCATCTCCTGACCATCCAGCAGAAAGCCCATTCCCGCCTCCACCTTCTGAAACTCCTGTCTGGCCGGACATGGGGCTTGCATCCTTCTACCATCCTCCACACCTACAAATCCCTCATCCGTCCTATCCTCTGTTATGCCAGCGTTGCCTGGATCTCCGCCCCCACCCGCTTTTACAAGGCCCTCCAAATCCTTGAACGCCATGCGCTCCGCCTTGCCTTCCGTATCCGCCTTCCTTCCCCCACACGGCTCCTGTATGAACTGATCCCCTTCCCCCACCTCCTCCTGTTCCTCCAACATCTCCGCATCCTTTACATTGTTCGCAGGCTTGATCCCCCCCACCCTCTGGTTTCCTCCTTCCTCTCCAACCCCCGCCCGTTGCCGCGCCTCTATCGCTGTATCCCTCCCTCTCTCCACCTCCACACCCTCCATCTCCTTCATCAGGGCAATTTCCAACGCCTCCCCCTCCCGGATGACGAACTTCGCCGTGACATCTACCCTTCCTTCCAACTATAGCCTGGCCTTGTTCCCCCCCCCCTCCCCAGGGCCCCCTTTTCCTCTTTCCTCCTTCTCCCAGAGCGGATTTTCCTCCGTCCCCCTCTCCCCTGAGACCCTGCACCCCATACTTGCCTCTCTCCTTCCCACATCCCTCCCTACCTGGCCCTCTTCCGCGCGCCCCCCGCTCACCTCCCCCATCTCTTCCCCTCCCTCCCTTCTCCAGGTCTCCCTCATCTCCTAGCGCCTGGCAGATCCTCTGTGTTGCTCTTCATCAGTGTGCCACATCAGTGTTGTTTAGTGCTGTTTCTCGTGTGCGTCAAGAGGTGTGTTTTAATTGTGTCCTGCCTTGAGGTTCGCCGCCAGTGTTACGTTATGTGCTATGCCGTCCGTCGCTACCTTTATGCTCCAGTCTTACTGTGCCTTGTGTTCTTTTAACCGTCGCAGTATGTGGCTTTTTATGTGTGCTACTTTTAAACAGTTTTTTCTCTCCATTTTACAGTCACCCCGTTTTTTGTCTATTGCCTTCCATGATGTTCCCCTTTTTTATATCTATGTTCACCTTATTCTCTCCTTTGCTGTTTTTAAATGTCTTCTATTGTTTTGTTCTATGTCTTTCGGCTGAAGAGCAGCGCCTATGCTGCTGCCAGCCCGCCCCGATGGGGAATTGAAATACAATAAAGGAAAAAAAAAAAGCTATTGACAGCCCCTCTGCAACGTAATCTTTGCCACCGGCTTCTACCCTGACCATCAGGCTGAAAACGTAAAAGAGGTTGCTGACATATGTCCACTCTACTCTGTTTTATGTCAGGAGTGAGCATTCGAGAGACCACCGTTCATATTTTTCTGTACCGCAGTCCTGGAATGACGGCCCGTGCACGCTCTCGTGATATGCCACACTTACCTGAGTAGCTGTGTCAGAGTTATCCTACAGTTTTCTGTGATCAGTTCATCAACCCGGTTCCGATGAGTTTCGTCGGTTGCCGTACGGTGTCTTCCGATTAAACCTCAGTCTCAAATGTTGAGGTTAGCTCCACCGTTTCCTTCATTTCAAGGGAAAACAACCCGATTTCGTACATTACTGATGTCGATACGTCGATACAATCGTCACCGTACACAGCTTTCATTCTTCTATGGCTTTCAATTGGAGGCAAGCTCTCTGCGGCTGTTTCTCACCCACCAACATAGTTACGTTACACACCGCCAAGTTATACGCTGCAATTCGCAGCCCTATAGAGGCAGAGGATTACAGCTTGCCAGCGAAGCCGGAAAGTCGACCGAGTAATACGCATGACATGTAATACGTCTACGGATATTGAGGACAGAATAAAAAATTCTGACAAGGGAACCTCCCCATCGCAACCCCTCAGATTTAGTTATAAGTTGGCACAGTGGATAGGCCTTGAAAAACTGAACACAGATCAATTGAGAAAACAGGAAGAAGTTGTGTGGAACAGTGAAAAAATAAGCAAAATATACAAACTGAGTAGTTCATGGGAAGATAAGTGACATCAAGGACTCTAAGAACACAGGAGCGCCGTGGTCTCGTGGTAACGTGAGCAGCTGCGGAACGAGAGGTCCTTCGTTCAAAACCTCCATCGAGTGAAAAGTTTAATTTTTTTATTTTCAGTTTATGTGACAAACTATTGTGTTTCATCACTTTTTTGGGAGTGATTATCACATCCACAAGAAAACCTAAATCGGGCAAGGTAGAAGAATCTTTTTACCCATTCGCCAAGTGTACAAGTTAGGTGGGTCGACAACATATTCCTGTCATGTGACGCACATGCCGTTACCAGTGTCGTATAGAATATATCAGATGTGTTTTCCTGTGGAGGAATCGGTTGACCTATGACCTTGCGATCAAATGTTTTCGGTTCCCATTGGAGAGGCACGTCCTTTCGTCTACTAATCGCACGGTTTTGCGATGTGGTCGCAAGACACAGACACTAAACTTATTACAGTGAACAGAGACGTCAATGAACGAACGGACAGATAATAACGATGTAAAAATAAAGAAAGTAAAATTCTGACTGGAGGGAAGACTTTAACCAAGGACCTTTCGTTCTGCAGCTGCTCACGCTACCACGAGACCACGGCGCTCCTGAGCTCACATTGTCCATGATGTTGCCTATGTGGCCCATGGACTACTCAGTTTGTATATTTTGCTTATTTTTTCACAGTTCCACGCAACTTCTTCCTGTTTTCTCAATTAATCTGTGTTCAGTTTATCAAGGCCTATCCACTGTGCCAACTTATAACTAAATCTGAGGGGGGCGCGATGGGAAGGTTTCCTTGTGAGGCGTTATCTTTCCGCACGCTCTCGTACAGAGTACGATTACACGTGCCAGTACTTTCGCCGAGTTGTAACCAATCTGCTTTACATTGTTCTCAGCAGTCAGAATATCGTAGTTGCCGATGAGTGTTCTAGAATGCCCTACAAATCTTCCAGGCAGCCTACTCGGAGCTACTGAAAGCTACATGTTGTCTTTGGGTTCATTGATCCCTTTGTGAATATCTAATGCCAGTGGTCGATTGCTCCAGAAGCCGTCAGCGTCGAGGCTATTAAATATAACAACGGTGGGGAAGGAGTCGTTGCCGGAGAGTACGGAAATCGAAATGTGTGCTTTAGCCGGTAAATGACTGCAGAGGAAACAGCAATGTTTGTTTTGGCTTGTTTTCGCGTCAGTGGGTAGCTCATCATTAGTGCTTTGCCAACAACATTCTTTTGTCAACAAGTTGCAGCTGTGTCTTATGGCACAGTTATGTGAAGTATCCATACCTCGACGGAAAGTTGTTTTCCGAACTTTGTAACAGGCTTCCCACAATTATGCTTTCCTCTTCGTAAACTGTGTTGTTATTGCGAGTGAGACCATTGAAACACAGTATGAGAATGATATTATTCTTGAAGAGCCAAGTTAGTCAAGATCGCTAGCAATTATTTTTATTACTACGACCCGTGTCGACAGATCTACGCTGTCATCATTGGATCTTGTATAATTAAAAAGAATTGCTAGTGATCTTGGCTAACTTGGCTCTTCAAGAACAATATAAGTTTCAGACCGCCCCCAAACTGATGTAATGTCAAATACGTATGACAGCAGATTGAAAGAGATGGATAGCAGTCATTTGTGCCGATATTTCTGTAATTTTGTACGTCAACGCCTGTCTTGCGAAAATAAAAAAAAAGCTCGGTACTGCGCCGTGTATAGTGATGTGCTCAGTTCAAAGACTGGTTTAATACAGTTCTCCACGCTAGACGTCCTGTGAAAGCCCCTTCAACTCCACATAATTAATGCAGTCTGTATCCACTTGCACTTAGTTAATATAATGAAGCCTTGGCCTCCATCTACAAATTTTACCCCCGACACTTCTCTCTGCTACCAGCTAGATTACTTTTTCATTTACATCTACATCAGTACTCTACAAACCTCTGTTAAGTGCATGGGAGAGGGTACTTCTTACTGTACCAGTTATTTGGATTTATTACGTATGGTGCGTGGGAAGAATGACTGTTTAAAAACGTCTGGCTCGCTGTAATTCGTCTAATCCTGTTTTCGGGATCCCTACAGGAGCAGTATGTGAGGGGCTGTGGTAAATTCCTAGATTATTCATTTAAAGCTTGTTGTTGAAACTTTGTAAGTAGGCTTTCTCTGAATGTTCGGTGTCTGTCCTCAAACGTCTACCAGTCCAATTTCTTCAAGATCTCCGTGGCAGTCTCCCACGAGTCAAGTAGACCTGTACCCCCTCGTGCTACCTTTCTCTGTATACGCTGTGTTCCTCTGTATCTTCTGCTAGTTCTGTTTCATACAGGTCGCACATACTTGAGCAATACTCTATGGTGGGTCGCAAGTGTGTTTTGTAAGCATTATCCTTTGTAGACTGGTTGTATTTCCCTAGAATTCTACCAATGAACGGAAGTTCTTCACCTGCTTTACTTGAGAGTGAGCCTGTGTGGTTGCTCTGAGTCCACTGGAGGCAGATTCGCACAATATCCCTAGGTTCGGTGTGGGGCGGCGGTGGGGTGAGTGGACTGCTGTAGCATGTTGTGGGATTGTGAACCACTGAGGGATACGGCGGCGACGAAGCCTCTCAGTCGTTTCTAGGTCCCCAGTTCCATACAATGCACTCTAGCCTGGCACGATCTCATGCATTGGGGACGGGGATTCTGTTTTCAGGGAGATTCCGGTATGCACAATGTTGTTGGCTATAATACCATTTGGGATACTCAAAACTGTTATTCGGAACTCCTCTAACAAGGGAACCTCCCCATCGCACTCCCCTCAGATTTAGTTATAAGTTGGCACAGTGGATAGGCCTTGATAAACTGAACACAGATCAATTGAGAAAACAGGAAGAAGTTGTGTGGAACTGTGAAAAAATAAGCAAAATATACAAACACGAGTAGTCCATGGGCCACATAAGCAACATAATGGAGTACGTGAGCTTAGGAGCGCGCTGGTCTCGTGGTAGCGTGAGCAGCCGCAGAACGAGAAATCCTTGGTTCAAGTCTTCCCTCGAGTGAAAATTTTACTTTCTTTATTTTTGCATAGTTATTATCTGTCCGTTAGTTCATTGACATCTCTGTTTAGTGTCTGTGTTTTGCGACCGCATCGCAAAACCGTGCGATTAGTAGACGAAAGGACGTGCCTCTCCAATGGGAACCGAAAACATTTGATCGCAAGGTCATAGGTCAACCGATTCCTCCACGGGAAAACACATCTGATATATTCTATACGACACTGGTGACGGGATGTGCGTCACATGACAGGAATATGTTGTCGACCCACCTAACTTGTACACTTGGCGAATGGGTAAAAAGATTCTTCTACCTTGCCCGATTTAGGTTTTCTTGTGGATGTGATAATCACTCTCAAAAAAGTGATGAAAACATAAGAGTTTGTCACATAAACTGAAAATATAAAATTAAACTTTTCACTCGATGAGAGATTTGAACCAAGGACCTTTCGTTCCGCAGCTGCTCACGTTACCACGAGACCACGGCGCTCCTTCGTTTCCCTCCTCCTTAATGTTGCCTATCTTCCCTTGAACTACTCAGTTTGTATATTTTTCTTATTTTTTCACAGTTCCACACAACTTCTTCCTGTTTTCTCAATTGATCTGTGTTCAGTTTTTCAAGGCCTATCCACTGTGCCAACTTATAACTAAATCTGAGGGGGGTGCGATGGGGAGGTTCCCTTGTAAGTAGTTTTCTACATTCCCATAACAGTAATGTATAATGTATTTTAGTTTTTTTTAAATTTTTACTCGCCCTGATTATTCTGACTATTAATATCAGCATTTTATCAGCAAATTTTAGAACGCCAGCCATCTGTAGTAACTGTCATGCATTTTTGCTATAATAAGATTTAGCAGTCGAACACTTTCGTAGCTCACAACCTGCAGGAGCCATCTGCCGAGAGCTGTGCGCACTAGTTTTAGGGGTCTTGTACGTTTTCCCACTCACTGTGATGTGTGCATCTAGAATATGCACTTCAACTCCGGCGTATTTATAGCGTAAAGCTTTACTGTAGGCCTGATCCCGTTTGATTTTTATTGGAATGCGCCACATGTCGTAATAAGATAATCTACTGCTTCCTTCTTGTTTCCAGACTGTGATTTCAATTTAAAAACAAAGCAGGTTACATATTTAGTCAACAGTGACAGGTAACTAGCATGACACGATCTCGTGCATCTTTAAATCATCCGAAATTGTGCTAAGTCCATTCTCTGAAAATTATTTCGAGCAGTTAGATCATGAGCCCACGCGAATAGTACACGGTTGTGTAAACATACTTGACCTCTTAGCAACAAATAGTCCTGAGCGAATAACGAGCATCAAAACGGATACAGGGATTAGTGAACACAGGGTTATCGTAGCGACATTGAATATTGTAATCTACAAATCCTCCAAAAATAAACTAATAATATACCTATTGAAAAAGCAGCTGCAAATTTACTTGACGCCTTCCTGAGAGACAATCTCTACTCCTGCCAAATAAACAATGTAAGTGTAGACCAGATGTGGCTTGAATTCAGAGAAATAGTATCCATAGCAATTGAGAGATTTATACCAAATCAATAAACGAACAACGAAGCTGATCCAAACTGTTACACAAAACGGGTCAGAACACTGTTGCAGAAACAACGAAAAGAATGGCAAATTTAAATGAACGCAAAATCTCCAACATTGGCGGTCTTTTACAAAAGCTATAAGGTTGGCGCGTAAATCAATGCGAGATGTTTATAATAGGTTCCACAACGAAACTTTATCTCGAAACCTGGCACAAAATCCAAAGAGATTCTAGCGACAAGACACAGTCATGCCTTCTCAGCGCGATAGCAATGCAAATATTATTAACGACAGTGCTGCGAAAGGAGAGTTACTAACACAGCCTTTAGAAATTCTTTCACCAAAGAAGACGAAGTAATAATTCCAGAATTCGAATCCAGAACAGCTGACAACATGAGTAACTTAGAAGTAGATATACTCGGAGTAGTGAAGCAGCTTAAATCACTTAACAAAAGGAAGTCTCCTTGTCGAGACTGTATACCAATTAGGTTCCTCTCAGAGTATGCTGGTGCAATAAGGATACTTAACAATCATATGCAGCCGCTCGCTCGACGAAAGATCCGTAATCAAAGACTGAAAAGTTGCGCAGGTCACACCAATATTCAAGAAAGGTAGTAGGAGTAATCCATTAATTTACAGGCCCATATCGTTAACGTCGATATGCAGCAGGATTTTGGAACAAATATTGTGTTAGAACATTATGAAATGCCTCGAAGAGAACGGTCTATTGACACATAGTCAACACGGATTTAGAAAACATTCTTCTGAAACACAACTAGCTCTTTACACACACGAAGTGTTGACTCCTATTGACAAGGGATTTCAAATTGATTCCGTATTTATAGAATTCCAAAAGCTTTTGACACTGTGCCACACAAGCGGCTCGTAGCGAAATTGGGTCCTTATGGATTATTGTCTGTTATGTGACTGGATCCGTGATTTCCTGCCACAGAGGTCGCAGTTCATAGTACTGGATGGAAAGTCACCTAGTGAAACGTAAGTGGTTTCTGGTGTTCTCCAAGGTAGTGTTATAGGTCCTCTGCTGTTCCTTACCTATATAATCCATGTAAGAATCTGAGCAGCTGTCTTAGGTTGTTTACAGTTGATGCTGCCGCCTATCGTCTAGCACACTCATCAGAAGATCAAAACAAATTGCAAAACGATTTAGAAAAGATACCTGAATGGTGCAAAAATTGGCAGTTGATCCTAAATAACGATAAATGTGAGGTCTTCCATATGAGTGCTAAAATGATTCCATTAAACTTCGGTTACACGATAAATCAGTCTAATCTAAAGGCCGTAAATTCAACAAAATTGGCAGAACACTTAGAAAATGTAACAGATCTACCAACGAGACTGCCTACACTACGCAGTTCCGTCCTCTTTTGGAGCACTGTTGCGCGGCCTGCGATCCTTACCAGATAGGATTAACGATGCTCACCAAGAAAGTTCAAAGAAGAGCAGCACGTTTTTTATTATCGCGCAATAGGGGAGAGAGTGTCACGGACTTGATACAGGATTTGGGATGGACACCTTTAAAACGAGCGCGGTCTTCGTTGTGGCAGAATGTGTTCACGAAATGTCAAGCACCAACTTTCTACTCCGAATGCGAAAATATTTTGTTGGCGCCGAACTACATATGGAGAAACGATCATCATAATAAAATAAGGGAAATCAGAGCTCGCACGGAAAGATATAGGTGTTCGTTTTCCCTGCGCGCTGTTCGAGAGAGGAAAAATAGAGGCTTAGTGTGAAGGCGGTTCGATGAACCCTCCACCAGGCACTGTGATTTGCAGAGTATACATGTAAATGTAGATGTAGAAACAGGGTGAAGCCAATGTTAAGCCTGGAATTGTAGAGGAATGCTTTGTGCAGGATGCGCAGCAGGATGGTCGAATGGATGAGTGTCGGAAGAAGATGGCGAAATAAAGGAGTTAAATTGATTGAACCTGGAATTGTCGTCGTATACAGAATGTAGGGATGGTTCGCCCTGGGGTGGGGGGTGGGGGGGTGGGGGGGGGGTGCAACGAGAGATTCACTGCCGGTTTGATCAAAAACAATAGAGTAATGAGGAAGGCGAAAGATGGCAGTTGACGTTAGTGTGGTTGGTGGACGGTCTTGGTGAGCAGGGCCAGAGGCGGGTGGCGGGAACTGTGTGGCTGGAACCGTCCACTCTGGATGAATTCTGGATCACGATAGAGCGATGCAAATGCAGCTTGTTCTCCAAGACCCTCCAGCAACCACGCATGTGATTCGCTTCCCATCTGCATCCTCATCAATACTCCACAAGCAACTTGAGATGTGTGGCGGAGGGTACCACTAACTGATCTCCTCTTCCCGTTGGTTAACACTGCGGTGTGGGTATGCCGGTTTACTCAGCAGAGGGTTGAAGGTGTCTCTTGTCAGTAGCTTTTACCGGAATGAACATATTCTATGCCGAAGAGCAAGCTGGATCGTCGTGTACTCACTGGTAACGTTGTTCTGAGAGAGCACTTGAGAGACTCAAAAGAAACGAAGTTCGAAACAAATTTTTGCTTAAAGTCTTAGATATTCCCAGATTGGGTGGCCGTCCTGTACAGTTCTATCTTACTGAGTTTGAAGAAACATGGCGAGGTCTCTGTTAGACCTGGGATTTGTAGAGCAGTGCTTTATCTGAATTTCATTTTAGGGGTAAGTTTGCCTGATACTGATACTGCTTTTCTTTGTGTCCTCGATGTAGGATGTACATTTGGTTGATGTGTTACGGTAGACTGTCTGTTTGTTTTGTCTCTCTAGTGTCGGCCTTAGTTGGTGCATTTTCTGATTAGGTTCTGGAACAAGATCCCTAGTTGATTGTCCTACTGTTCTCCTGTTAATAAGCGTGTTTTTATTTTTTGAGATAATTCGTGCTCACTTTATCGTAATTTTTTTCTCACTGGGACGAAATATTGATATTGGACGTTGTGTATTAGGTTAAATCCTTCTTATTTTGTATGTTTGCTTATGCCCCTTTTGTAAAACTGATTAATAATAGGGGGTAGAACTTCTGTCGTCTGCTTTTTACAATACTAGGTAACAAGGTTCTTCGGTAAAATGAGCTGTTGTTCCTGATTTTGTTTTCTCAAGATGCTCCCTGATGTATTACACTGACGGAAAAAATTGTAACATCAAAAAACAAAAAAAAGTAGAGTAATGAAATTTATCTAGGTAATACACTCCTGGAAATTGAAATAAGAACACCGTGAATTCATTGTCCCAGGAAGTGGAAACTTTATTGACACATTCCTGGGGTCAGATACATCACATGATCACACTGACAGAACCACAGGCACATAGACACAGGCAACAGAGCATGCACAATGTCGGCACTAGTACAGTGTATATCCACCTTTCGCAGCAATGCAGGCTGCTATTCTCCCATGGAGACGATCGTAGAGATGCTGGATGTAGTCCTGTGGAACGGCTTGCCATGCCATTTCCACCTGGCGCCTCAGTTGGACCAGCGTTCGTGCTGGACGTGCAGACCGCGTGAGACGACGCTTCATCCAGTCCCAAACATGCCCAATGGGGGACAGATCCGGAGATCTTGCTGGCCAGGGTAGTTGACTTACACCTTCTAGAGCACGTTGGGTGGCACGGGATACATGCGGACGTGCATTGTCCTGTTGGAACAGCAGGTTCCCTTGCCGGTCTAGGAATGGTAGAACGATGGGTTCGATGACGGTTTGGATGTACCGTGCACTATTCAGTGTCCCCTCGACGATCACCAGTGGTGTACGGCCAGTGTAGGAGATCGCTCTCCACGCCATGATGCCGGGTGTTGGCCCTGTGTGCCTCGGTCGTATGCAGGCCTGATTGTGGCGCTCACCTGCACGGCGCCAAACACGCATACGACCATCATTGGCACCAAGGCAGAAGCGACTCTCATCGCTGAAGACGACACGTCTCCATTCGTCCCTCCATTCACGCCTGTCGCGACACCACTCGAGGCGGGCTGCACGATGTTGGGGCGTGAGCGGAAGACGGTCTAACGGTGTGCGGGACCGTAGCCCAGCTTCATGGAGACGGTTGCGAATGGTCCTCGCCGATACCCCAGGAGCAACAGTGTCCCTAATTTGCTGGGAAGTGGCGGTGCGGTCCCCTACGGCACTGCGTAGGATCCTACGGTCTTGGCGTGCATCCGTGCGTCGCTGCGGTCCGGTCCCAGGTCGACGGGCACGTGCACCTTCCGCCGACCACTGGCGACAACGTCGATGTACTGTGGAGACCTCACGCCCCACGTGTTGAGCAATTCGGCGGTACGTCCACCCGGCCTCCCGCATGCCCACTATACGCCCTCGCTCAAAGTCCGTCAACTGCACATACGGTTCACGTCCACGCTGTCGCGGCATGCTACCAGTGTTAAAGACTGCGATGGAGCTCCGTATGCCACGGCAAACTGGCTGACACTGACGGCGGCGGTGCACAAATGCTGCGCAGCTAGCGCCATTCGACGGCCAACACCGCGGGTCCTGGTGTGTCCGCTGTGCCGTGCGTGTGATCATTGCTTGTACAGCCCTCTCGCAGTGTCCGGAGCAAGTATGGTGGGTCTGACACACCGGTGTCAATGTGTTCTTTTTTCCACTTCCAGGAGTGTATATTTAAATGACTAACATTACAAGATCACTGCTTAACGTAAGTGCGAGATAAGGCAGTGCAAACACGACATGCTGGTATCTTAATAACTAATGTAAACGCCAGAATGGATGTCCATTTGTAGGATGGAGTTCCATGCTTGTTGCACTTGGTCGGTCAATACAAGGATGGGTAATGCCGTTTGTGGATGACGCTAGAGTTGTCGTCCGATGATGTCCCATATTTGCGCGATTGGAGCCACCATCTGGTGATCGAGCGAGCCGAGGCAACATGTCGACACACTGAAGAGGATGTTGGGTTACAAGAGAGGCACTTGGGCGAGATTCAGCCTGTTTGAAAACACTCCACGGAAAGATGTACATGAGTGGCAGCACTAAGGCCGAATCGCCAGATATACGTGCAGTTTTGCGGCCATAGTGCGTACGATAACCAGGAGGATGCTCCTGCTGTAAATCGATTCCACACCATAACTCCAGGCGTAGGTCTTGCGTGTCTAGCACGCAGACAGGTTGGGTGCAGGCTCTCAACTGGCCTTCCTCTAGCCAACACACGGACGTCTATGGCACCGAGACAGAACCAGCTGTCACAATAAAACACAACAGACCTCCACCATGACCTCCAGTGAGCTCTCGCTTCAGACCAATGAAGTAGCAAATGGTGGTGGTTTGGGGTCAGAGGAAAGTACGCTACAGGGCTTCCTTTCCGGAGTTGTCCTTGAAGTAATCGTTTTGTAACAGTTGGTTGTGTCACTGTGGTACGAACTGCTGCAGATACAATACGATGCACCAGAGCCATATGCTGAACACGATGGTCTCCCCTCTCAGTACTGCCAAGCGGCCGTGTGGAGGCCGGTCTTCAGGCGACCGCACATTCTCGCTGCCAACAGCCATGTACAGTGACTTCATTCCTTCCAAGTCTCTCTGCAGTATCGCAGAAGGAACATCCAGCTTCTCGTAACCCTATAACACGGTCTCGTTCAAACACGGTGAGGTGTTGGTAGTGGAGTCTTTGTCCCTTAAAGAGGTTATTATTAACATCAGCTCATCACGTCCAGTTTCAGAGGTAACTAACGCTCACAATCGTTACAACATGTATTTAAAGTAAACCTGATTTGCATCCTAGTAGCGCCACCCTTATGCGACTGGCGCGAATTTTGACATTATCTTTTAGATGCAGAAACACACCTACCAACTTTCGCACAACTCGTTCTTGGTGTTGCGATTCTGTTGTCTGTCAGCATGTATGGTATGATAAAACATATTTGCATTTGGTTAAGAGTTTATGTCTCCAAAAACTGGACCCACTTTTTACTTGTACGTTCATCCTGTGCCACAGTGTCAATCAGTTGCAGTCTTCGGTTTGCCACGATCCTTAACTTACCCTTTCACAATCAAGAGAGTTTCTTCTATTATGTGGCGAACATTGTAAATACTGTTTTGAAATATTACACCGAATTTTGTCATATGTTGTTTTTCTCTGTAAAATCCACAACAGATTCCTTGATTTTCTTTGGGCTCGCACCAAAAACTCGCCCAGTAAACGCTGAGATACACCGAACTGCAAACTGTCTGCAACTGATTGTTCACAGAGCAGATGGAGCATAAGATGTTGGCATCCTTAACTGAAGAAAAAAATGGCTCTGAGCACTATGGGACTTTTCTTCTGAGGTCATCAGTCCCCTAGAACGTAGAACTACTTAAACCTAACTAACCTAAGGACATCACACACATCCATGCCGGAGGCAGGATTCGAACCTGCGACCGTAGCGGTCGCGCGGTTCCAGACTGTAGCGCCTAGAACCGCTCGGCCACAACGGCCGGCTTAACTGAAGAGATCAAATTAACTACAAGGAGACACCTAATGAGAAACGAGCAGACAATTTCACTAGGGAAAATGAAATATTGCAGTAAATCACGGGAAACGCAACAAACACCAGTGACAGTTGAGAATGCTAGTATACTACTTACGTGCTGTACAACGTATCAGTTGTGTATTACACGCGGAAACCAAGTCGATACTCGGCGCGGTGGCTGATGGGAGCGACCGTAAAGGCGTTTCCAATTTACAGTCGCTCCCATCAGTCATCGCGTCGAGTGTCAACTTTGTTTGCGCAGGCAATAACTGCCCCTTGTTTACGAGTGCGGGGGGTGCTAGAGCATTGGAGTTTTGTGATGATATGATGATCAAGGAATGAAAGGAAGACTAGATCTACATCTGCGTCTATATTACGCAAGCCACCTTTTTATGTGTGGCGGAGGGTTCATTGCGTTCTACTGTCACTTTCATACTTTCCTGTTCCAGTCATGAATGGATCTCGGGAAAACAATTGACGGCAGACCTCTAATTTTATCTTCGTGGTATTTTCGTAAGATGTACGTAGGAGGATGCAGTATATCCGTTGGCTCTTCTAGGGACATGCGCTCTCGAAATTTTAACAGTAGACCACACTGTGATGGAGAACGCCTCTCTTGCTGCGTCTACCTCTGGAGTTGATTGATCATCTCCGTGACGCTTTCCTGCTTACTAAATGAACCTTCTTTTATCTTCTATCAATCTTATCTGGTCTGGAACCCATACAGACGAAGAATATTCAAGTATTGGTCGAACGAGAGTTTTATAAGCTGCCTTCCTTGTTGACAGACTACTTTCCTAAGGATTCTTCCAACGAATCTCAGTCAGGCATCTGCCTTTCCTGTAATTGGTTTTATGTGGTCATTACACTTTATGTCTTTCCGTAGGCGTACTTCTAGCTATTTTATGCAAGTAACTGCTTCCAGTGATTGTTATGCAATCATGCAATCATACAGTAAAGGGTCTTTCAGCCTATGTATTCGCAGTACGCTACATTTGACCATGTTGAAGGTCAATTTGTCGCTCCCTGCACCAACCGTCGAACCTCTGCAGGTCTTCCTGCATTTCGATACAAGTAGGAGCAAGGAAAACCGCCCAAAGGCAGGGTTTCACATGGTAACTCTCCATGCTCTCCTGGCTTCTACCATTCTCTTCAGGTCCGCCTGATTTCCGTTTCCCTTTACGTCCTCTCTCGTATCTCCTCCTCCCTCTCAATGTACTCTCACAAACAAGTCCTTCAAAAGCGTCTGTTAGCAAGCACTCCCTTTTCGACGAATGTCCCATCCAGTTCTCCTGCCTTTCTGTTCTAACTTGCAGCAGTCTTATGAAAGGCATGAAAATGTTCTTTGTGTGTACACATGTATTTTACACGTGGATGAACAGGTCTTGAATTAACATTAAAACTTCTACATAGGAGGTAAAATTAATGTTTTTCAGTATATTCATTGGTGTGAGTAAGACTGATTTGTTTACTGCTGACAATACAAATTTTGAAAGGTTTGGTAGTTTATTTTGTTTGCTCATTGTTTAGTGCTAAGATACACGAAAAGTGCCTCCGTAGGTGCGCAAACCTGCCACAAACCTGGGACGCATTTACGCACTCGACTTGAGCACTTATAAAGTTACGTTGCTCTGTTAAATGTATTGTTGATTTAGAAGTGTATATACGAGGTCATTCTTTCATAACCATCTTATATATAAGACTAAGCTATTTTAAACTAGGAACCTCACCAAAAAGTTTCATAATTTCTGAAAAGAAATCCACGTAAATGTGCTCTGTTCGCCTCGACTTGGGTTATTCTCACAAGATGAACGTCGTCCATTTGTCTGGTATTCACTGTGCAATGTCGTGTGTTGTTCCATCGAGGGAGGTGGCGCAATGGTTAGCATACTGGACTCGCACTCTTTGCCTGTGCTCCATCTCTAATGACCTCTTTGTCGACGGGACGTTAAACTCTAAACTTCCTTCCTTTCCTTGGTTCTGTTTCGAAAGCCATGTTGTCAGCCACAAATCTCATAAGTAGCCGTAGTGTTGTGTTACTGTATCAGTCAGCTTGTGAAACGGAAACTCTAGACGAGATTAATAAGTCATATCTCGTATAATACATATGACTTGCATTTGGGCTAAAAATATTGGTATCAGTGTACAGACCTTCTTGGCCGTTGTCGTACATGATAAAAATCTTCTTTACCATTAGACTGTGGACGGCCGGGGTGGCCGAGCGGTTCTAGGCGCTACAGTCCGGAACCGTGCGACCGCTCCGGTCGCAGGTTCGAATCCTGCCTCGGGCATGGATGTGTGTGATGTCCTTAGGTTAGTTAGGTTTAAGTAGTTCTAAGTTTTAGGGGACTGATGACCTCAGAAGTTAAGTCCCATAGTGCTCAGAGCCATTTGAACCATTAGACTGTGCCATATTCCTCTTTAAACTTCTTTACTGCTCGACGTTTCTATCCCTCACCTGGGATCTTCTTCGGGACTCGAGGGGCGTACCTGGAACATTGAGAACTGTGGAAACACAGTTCCACATTCACTTATAGCAGGATATTTTCCCACTCATTTTCGAAAATTATTTACTGGGCACTAATCTGCAGGCTGCTGTTGGTGGGCTGTAGTCATGGGTTACTACCGAGAAACAGATACTGACAGAATTCAAAATATTGTTGCTACTGTGTCGCCTCGGTTGTTTTCTGGTAATTGTTCATGTTAGTCGCTCGCCGTGGGTGGGTGTTTACTTCCATGATACCAGGTAGTCACGAAGACGGAAACTTGCAGCCGTCATCTGTATAAAAAGTACCCCTTCTTCGATATTTCTACTAATTCACGGACTTTCCTTTTACAAATTCTCCTTTCTCAGGCAATCTCCGCAACGTGGAGGTGGTTAGGCACGTCCTTTGTAGGTCAGAAGAAGACTGATATAGATAGTCCTTACGAGATTATGCCAATGCCCATGTTACCCTAATAATTAACTGTAATCTTACATACTATTTCAGGAATTTCCTCGTTCTTCTTGTTTGCATTATTATTGCTATCGTTTCTTTTGAAGGCCCTGTTTATGCAAAAGATAATGATAGCCATTGGTCACCAATGCTTCCCTTAGAAAACCAAGTTCTGATCGCAACCCGTCACCACGCGAAGACACAGCAATCGAAGCGGCTAGATTCTGGGCTGGGTAGTTGTGCGAAGCCGTGTCTGGGTAGCTATTTGTATTGCTAGGTTTCTTATAAGCTCTGTGCCCCAGAGTATTGTCATATCTTTAGTAGGTCGACCTCACGCTCCATGGTGAAACTGGTTTTCGGGTGACCGTTGTTAAATAAATTATGGAATTTCTGTAGTTCTACCTCAAAAAGGTGGGAATTTAAGGAGATGGGACCTGGATAAACTGACTAAACCAGAGGTTGTACAGAGTTTCAGGGAGAGCGTAAGGTAACGATTGACTGGAATGGGGGAAAGAAATACAGTAGATGAAGGATGGGTAGCTTTGAGGGATGAAGTAGTGAAGGCAGCAGAGGATCAAGTAGGTAAAAAGACGAGGGCTAGTAGAAATCAAGTACCTAAAAAGATGGAGGCTACTAGAAATCCTTGGGTAACAGAAGAAATATTGAATTTAATTGATGAAAGAAGAAAACATAAAAATGCAGTAAATGAAGCAGGCAAAAAGGAATACAAACGTCTGAAAAAGGAGATCGACAGGAAGTGCAAAATGGCTAAGCAGGGATGGCTAGAGGACAAATGTAAGGATGTAGAGGCTTATATCACTAGGGGTAAGATAGATACTGCCTACAGGAAAATTAAAGAGACCTTTTGAAAAAAGAGAACCACTTGTATGAATATCAAGACCTCAGATAGAAACCCAGTTCTAAGCAAAGAAGGGAAAGCAGAAAGGTGGAAGGAGTATATAGAGGGTCTATACAAGGGCGATGTACTTGAGAACAATATTATGGAATTGGAAGAGGATGTAGATGAAGATGACATGGGAGATATGATGCTGCGTGAAGGGTTTGACAGAGCACTGAAAGACCTGAGTCGAAACAAGGTCCCAGGAGTAGACAACATTCCATTAGAACTACTGATAGCCCTGGGAGAGCCAGTCCTGACAAAACTCTACCATCTGGTGAGCAAGATATATGAGACAGACGAAATACCCTCAGACTTCAAGAAGAATATAATAATTCCAATCCCAAAGAAAGCAGGCGTTGACAGATGCGAAAATTACCGAACTATCAGTTTAATAAGTCACGGCTGCAAAATACTAACGCGAATTCTTTACAGACGAATGGAAAAACTAGTAGAAGCCGATCTTGGGAAAGATCACTTTGGATTCCTTAGAAATATTGGAATACGTGAGGCAGTACTGACCCTACAACTTATCTTAGAAAATAGATTAAGAAAATTCAAACCTACGTTTCTAGCATTTGTAGACTTAGAGAAGGTTTTGACAATGTTGACTGGAATACTCTCTTTCAAATTATGAACGTAGCAGGGGTAAAATACAGGGAGCGAAAGGCTATTTACAATTTGTACAGAAAGCAGATGCCAGTTATAAGAGTCGAGGGGCATGAAAGGGAAGCAGTGGTTGGGAAGGGAGTGAGACAGGGTTGTAGCCTCTCCCCGATGTTATTCAATCTTTATATTGAGCAAGCAGTAAAGGAAACAAAAGAAAAATTCGGAGTAGGTATTAAAATCAATGGAGAAGAAATAAAAACTCTGAGGTTCGCAGATGACATTGTAATTCTGTCAGAGACAGCAAAGGACTTGGAAGAGCAGTTGAACGGAATGGACAGTGTATTGAAAGGAGAATATAAGATGAACATCAACAAAAGCAAAACGAGGATAATGGAATGTAGTCGAATTAAGTCGAGTGATGCTGAGGAAATTAGATTAGGAAATGAGACACTGAAAGTAGTAAAGGAGTTTTGCTATTTGGGGACCAAAATAACTGATGATGGTCGAAGTAGAGAGGATATAAAATGTAGACTGGCAATGGCAAGGAAAGCGTTTCTGAAGAAGAGAAATTTGTTAACGTCGAATATAGATTTAAATGTCAGGAAGTCGTTTCTGAAATTATTTGTTTGGAGTGTGCCATGTATGGAAGTGAAACATGGACGATAAATAGTTTGGACAAGAAGAGAATAGAAGCTTTCGAAATGTGGTGCTACAGAAGAATGCTGAAGATTAGATGGGTAGATCACATAACTAATGAGGAGGTATTGAATAGAATTGGGGAGAAGAGAAGTTTGTGGCACAACTTGACTAGAAGAGGGGATCGGTTGGTAGGACATGTTCTGAGGCATAGAGGGATCACCAATTTAGCTTTGGACGGCAGCGTGGAAGATAAAAATCGTAGAGGGAGACCAAGAGATGAATTCACTAAGCAGATTCAGAAGGATGTAGGTTGCAGTAGGTACTGGGAGATGAAGAAACTTGCATAGGATGGAGTAGCATGGAGAGCTGCATCAAACCAGTCTCAGGACTGAAGACCACAAAAACAACAACCCCTGATATATGTCCACACAATAAACGGGTCATCCACGTGGTTTTTGTTCCGTGTCATTTACCGCCTTTTGTTCGAAATGATCGGAGTGGAAATGACGAACACTGTAGAAGCGTGAAGATGAATATGATACGATCTAACTACTCACCAGATTTTATCCTCAAAAAATATTTTTTCTACAGCGGGTTATCAGTTTTTTACATGTAACGATACTCAAAACTGAAGCTTTGTCGGAAAGAAAGTCCTGCAGTCGACCACAAAATGAACCTCACTATATCTACCCACATACGACATTACCTGAACCACCAAGCACGTACAGTCAACATTAAGCCAAGTGTTAGTAGTCACCTAAGAATGACTATAATCTCAGGTTTGGTCAACATCTCCGGTTCCCAATTAAATATTGTAATATGTTTATACGCTACTTTTATCTGATTTATTACGAGTATCTGTGAAGAGAATTATTAAGCTGAGTGGGACATGCAGTCGGACACGAAAGTGAGAGAGGGCAGAATGAAGCAATTAGTGAACTGCATTTAGGAACAAAGGGAGTTGATTTTGGGACCGAAAATTAACTTAGAGAAGCAGAAGTATGGAAATGATAGCACGGTACGTGAGACAATAGCATCAGATTAGAAAATTATTGAATAAACCCGACAGCAGAAAAAACTTCGAAGTCAAGAATGTCCATCTCAGTAGTCAAATTTTTCCCTGTTTCATTATTTTTCTTTTACATCAATTTGTTTCTTTCAGATAGTAATTATAGATTGTGAGATTATTACCCCTCACACGAAATTAATAAGTAACAAATAGATTGTGAAATCCAAAGAAGATTACTTTTTAAAAAACAAAATATGAACAAAATTTTGAAAGCATCTATAGTGATAAGCACGGTTGATTGTTTAAAATGGCTGCGGTATTCACAAGTACTTTAAACTGCTACGAGCCCTGTAAATTGCGCAAGCGTCGTACTGATTCAGCATTCGAAGTCTTGTTGCTTAGAGCTCTAATAACACTTTGTTTCCAAAGTATTTTTGTTGCAGATGCGAACGGTGCTTATTAGACGGAGCACTAGCACAAATGGTATTGTCTGCTGTCCAGTTTAAATCAAATTAAAAATTTTCGTGATGTCTACGCAGTTGATTATCTTTTGCTATAGGAAACAGAGGTAAGACCGTACTGCTGCATCACGACATGCATCAATCTGTGGACACAAATAAATTATTCCGGTTGTATTCAAATTGCTTTTTAAGATTCGTTCTCACTATTGTCGGTTACTAGCAGTCTCTAATGCTAGATACAAATAAACATGCTTCTTCAGGTTTGCGGATAATACCTTTGTGGTCTGGCTTCGTGGTAGAGAGAGGCTCAGTGAGTTTCTGGAACATATTAACTCACGTCGTCCATATATGTAGTTCACAATGGAGCTGGAGAAGGAAGTCAGCTGCCGTTTCTAGATATGCTTGCCAAAAGGAGAGCAGATTGGTCGATTGGCTACAGTGTGTATCGCAAGTCAACACACTTGATTTATACCTGAAAGCTTGCAGCTGCTACCACCCAGCACAAAAGTATACTGTTCTAAAGACATTGATCGACAGGGCACGCACCATGTCAGACCAAGAAAGTATAACACCAGAAATAGGCCATCCACGCTCAGTCTTCTGCAGAAATGGATACACTGTCAAACAGGTACAGTAGCCCTTTCAAACATCTGCTCTGTCAAGAAGTATAGGAAGACGAAGCAAAGGTTGAGTGTGTGTTCTTTCCACCTATCAAATAAGAGGACTATTGAGAAACGCTCAAGATGTCCTTGGTGTAAGATAACCAAGAATTTATAATATACCTTGCCAATGTGGCATGTCGTACAGTGACCAAACAATTAGATGCAAAGAACACCAAAGGCAAACCCATGCTGAGCATTGTCTGGAATTTAATCATTCAATGAACTATGAAAAAACGAGGATTCTGGACCTGATGCTTAGGTGCTGGGACAGTGTTATAAGGGAACCAGTGGAGATAAAGTTGGCGGAAAACCTCATGAATCGTGGAGTTGCTAAAAGCGCAACGGTGGCAACATCACAACTCAACGACTGAGAATGTTGAATGTTGAATGTTGAACCCCAGACAGAGAACAGAACGCGACATCGCTGTCAGTCACACGGGAGTAGAAACGGAACTCTAGCTCGTGGTCAGGGGCACCAGACCGAAGATGGAATGTCTCAGTATCTAGTGGGAACGGACATCAGATGGAGCGCCTTGAGCGGAACGTGGAGAGGGGACGCAGGAGGCATAAATATTGGACCCGTTCCACGCGACTAGCAGTATCAGGGAGCACCTGATCAAGACGACGAGTTGTCGAAATAATGTGCACGGACAACGTTGATTTATCCGGTAGAACACCCGATCCAACACCACAAGATGTCAACAGACCGCTGAGAAAGTTTGAAGAATTATATTCTTCATTGTAGCTGATGTGGACGTAATAGATATTACTGAATGGCGCACGTAAATCTACTTGATCGGAATACGAACTAGGGTAACTACTATCTAAGTAACAGCTGTTACTAGGATGTAGTCTGCGTCAATATAAATTATGGAGGGCAGCTTTAGCTCGTTGCTAAACTTTGTAAATTTTGTGTACTCCTGCCTGTCACTAGGCATAATGATGTTTACTGGCTTAAATGAACACTGTCCGCCCCCGGTAGCTGAGTGGTCAGTGCGGCAGAATGTCAGCCCTAAGGGCCCGGGTTCGATTCCCGGGTGGATCGGAGATTTTCTCCGCTCAGGGGCTGGGTGTTGTGTTGTCCTAATCATCATCATTTCATCCCCATCGACGCGCAAGTCGCCGAAGTGGCGTCAAATCGAAAGACTTGCACCCGGCGAACGGTCTACCCGACGGGAGGCCCTAGTCACACGACATTTCCGATGTACACTGTCAACTAAGTATGCAGCCAGCTTATCTTTGGAATGAAAACAGCACAAGCTTTTCTCACAAATTTCAACTGAATACTGATAACCAGCAGCTATATCACATGGAAAATTGTGAAATTTTTTTATACAAGAGGTGGTGGTGGTGGTGGTGGTTAGTGTTTAACGTCCCGTCGACAACGAGGTCATTAGAGACGGAGCGCAAGCTCGGGTTGGGGAAGGATTGGGAAGGAAATCGGCCGTGCCCTTTCAAAGGAACCATCTCGGCATTCGCCTGAAACGATTTAGGGAAATCACGGAAAACCTAAATCAGGATGGCCGGAGACGGGATTGAACCGTCGTCCTCCCGAATGCGAGTCCAGTGTGCTAACCACTGCGCCACCTCGCTCGGTATATACAAGAGAAATGGGGTGTATGTGTATTAGTAACCAACAACATTAATAGATCTACATGTTCCTCTCGATGGAGCGATACAACTCGAAATTCATTTGAGGTGCAGCGCTTCACCTCACTTCTATGTTAAGTAAGAGACAATAAGTCATGGTTATCGCATGGCAGCTGTGCTCTGATTCAATAAACAGCTGCAAGTAGCTGTGGCCGAAAGGTGTCAGCTTTCTATCGACTACGAAATTCTCAATTAAAACATATTTTGGAAACAAAACTGCAGTCATTGTGATTATTACAACTGTCATTAATTATTGCTAACTTTTTATTAAGTGAATGATGGTATGAATAGAAAGTAAGGTATTAAATGAATATTGTTATGTCTATTATCTGAGTACACTTAAGGTAAGAACTGTGACTGTATAGAGGAAGTAAACTATACTCGTAAGGGAATTTTGTAATGCACAGCTAGCCAGTATATGGGTCAGGGAAAACAAGAAACACTTTACTGTTATTTTGTAATTTAAAGAGAGAATTATTCTGATATTTGTGTAGTTTCTAAAGTTGTTCATTTACTAAATTGTTCATGAAAGCTATTAAGTTGGGATTGGTCAAATGTAAAAGACACAGGAGTGCGCGGTTTAATATTAATATCGGATTGGCTATGATGTGTATCAGCCAGCCAGAAGACAGCACTCTGGCGTGTATTTTGTGGACTAAAGAATTTCTTTGTGAAGTCTAAAGAGTCTTGTTCGGGGCTCAGATATTATCGTGTTCGGATGCAGAAATAAGCTCCGAATAGATGTGATACTGTTGCAAAATAATGATTAAAACTTGTCCTTGGAGTGCCGCAAAGTGGATGCGAACGTGTGAGGGAAACGAAAACGTCAAATTCCGATTTAATATGTAAATTGTGATTTTTGAACAACCAAAATCCGCGTGGCGTATTATACAAGTTGTGACTGCGGACCGAACATTCGTAATGCTCGAAATGTATAATATTTGAGCGTCACAGATAATCCGTTTGATAATCCTTTTGGTAACGGGTTCAGTTAATTACCATAATCTGGCCATTACGACTGAATATGATAGCGTGTGAGCGTTGAAATTAGATTTAAGATTAGCACGGGCGTGGTAGTGTTTTTTGTATCGCGCAAGTGCCGATATATCGAAATTTTCATTCACAAACTACTTTTCAATTAACTGCGCAATTAACCTGATACTGAAAAACATTTGTTGCACCCCTTGTATTCGTTTAATGCTAGTGGTTCTCCTCTACATTTTTCAGTACAGGATCATCGTTCTTTTTAACTGGGAAATTCTGTGGCCCGGACTGCAGAGGAAGAAATGATCACAAGATGAGTGAACTTTATTTCTCTAGGACGAACATAGAGAAACCGCGACGTTGCACTTTCTCATCTTCTTTCTTTACTCATAATCACAATACTTGACTCCATACACGTTAAGAGAGACACTTCTGTTGTGCTTTTAGAATATATTTACCTACTTCAGCTTGGTAGGAAATTGTATATCAGGCAAGTTTAATTTGTTTGAATACGACACTGTCATTTGCATGAATGTTTATTACTGCAGTTTTATTTGCTATGACCTTTGGTAGTTATGTGTACAGTCCTGCATAAAAGCCTTTGTTTACGTTAAGATTAATATGTAGTTGAATTATTTCTTTTAATCTCTCTCTTGAAAAGTCTCCAGTTTCCTTTAAGAGCTTATAACACTTCCGTCTGCTACTGTTATACCATAACCTCAATGCTAGAAACAGGTTGTGACATAAAACTATTTTGTAAAAGCAGTTATGGTACAAAGCAACAGAGCAGTGTTACCCTCTGAGAGGAATTTTGTTATGTTGACCGTGTTGTCCCTAACGGAGGTGGCTTATCGGAAATGAAAGTCAGAATTACGTAAATATTTAAACAGTGACAAACAAAATATTGCCTATCTGCACTGTTTAACGGATAACGAAACTGGTCGCCAGCCTAACTAGGCAAGAGAATGATTAACATTCTCGTTTAAGAAAGTAGGTATAAGTAACTATAACGGATAAACACAACCTAGACTTGGCCACACGCGAGTGCAATGAACTCTGACACACACATATGTTTTAAGATTGAAGCTAACAACTGAAGCAACACAAACTATTTGCAAAATTATAAGAGATACCGAAACACCCTATTGCTTTCAGGCTTACATAAAGTGAATGGTCTTTATAACATTACTATTAATATGCACTTTTAATACACAAGATAGACAAACACTTAGCAAACATGAGTATATAACGTTTCACAACTGCAGCTTTCTCACTTTTACTACAGCGAAACACAATACTGACCAAATTGCAAAAAACTGACTCACCTTTTAGAATTTACTACAGACAACAAGGTGATCATTTGCTTTATAAGCCTCAGTCTTAAAAACTTTTAATTTTGAAGTTAGCAACAGCACTTTAAATAGCAGTTTTAATAGGAAAATTATTTTCAGCAAATAACATTTACTTTAACTCACTCCTCACTCTCAGGCCACATTAACTTTAACTTTCTTTTTACTAAGTTCAAGAGGCATTAATTAGCAAAACTCTAGGCTTTAATTTCTTTTAGTAAGGACACTCGGATATCACTTTAGTTCAAACGGAGAGGAACCTGAGAGGTGTTATGATAAGGAGAAAAATCAAGGTAGGTACATAAGTTCAGATATAAATTACCTTATATTTGAGCACAATAACACATCCATTAAGCTGATCCTTCACTGTACATCATTATAGTATTTCGTTACAGTGATTGCGCAACGTGGTGGCAACTGCATGTTGGTAGGTGGATTCGCAGGCGAATTGCTGGACTCTGTCATTTCTTGGTGGCGATGATAGATACAAATTCCAGAATAGTTCCAGCTATTTATCCATCCATCCGAAGCCTTGGAAAGAAGCAGGAAAAGTCTCTCTCGGAATCAGCACAATATGCATCTTTTACATGGCAGTGCACGGACTCGTAGCTCGTCCCCGACTGGTGGCTCGTCCCCGACTGACTCTCAGTTCCACCTTTCCTACCTAGGCCAACCACAATTTGCGCGCGCTACACAGTTCCGTTCCCGAGGGGAACCACTACACCTTTTACATACAAACTAACTAAGAACCCTAAGTGAGGATGAGCAGTTTACATAACAGCAACCACATGCATTAAATAAAACAAAACATTTACACATATTGACATCTTTACAAAAAATTATTCACACAAAATTACAATTATATACAGTAAGTTTTGTTCCCTCCAAATGGGACAAAGAGTTTAAATTGCAAATACACTACTTTGCATTGAACCAAAACATGACGTCAAAGTTTGTACAAAGAAAGGAGTATACAATTTTGTGTTATCTATTCAATCAAACGCATTTACAGAAGCACAGCAATGTAGCATTAAATGAAACAAAAGCAAAATAAATCAGTACAGCATTAGAGCTATGGTGTTACAAGCTAATCACTAACACTAATCACTCGTCGCTAATTTTGAGAAGCATTAAATTACACTCTTTATAATTAGGTACATTTCTCTTACTTCACCCGACTTGTGCAGGAGAAAGTTGCAGACTAGTAAAAAAGTGACTTTAAGAGGTTCTCAAAGATGCAACAACAGGCGTTTAAGAAGAGCCTGATATCTATCACACATGTACTTATATTCGATGTTTACACGCACATTCAGCAGCCACCAATTCCAGGTCCTAAATTAGTGCATGTTCGAAGGAACATTGCATTGCACTTCTTAATAACACAGACACTGCTATTTCATTTTTATTCGCCAATACCAGGCCCTCGGCACTCAGTAAACACGTCCTTGCTGGGAGGAAGTGTACGTAACGTACAAGAGCAGGTTGTGAAACACGGACGACGACTTATGGAAGTGTGGGTCTGGCAGTGATTCACGGATAGCTGAAGCAGCTAAGGCGATCTCTTGGGTAAAGATTAAATCCGAGTTAGACTCCTGGTCTAGCACAAATTTTCATTGTCGTCATTCTAATACTCAGCCGAAGGTGGCTCATATTCGCAATTGTAAATACATCTTCTGTACCTCTTATATGTCACTGACTGAATTTAATTTAATGCATCTTGGAGACAGTTCGCCAATTAATGCAAACATCGGATTTAAAAAATCAAAATATAGAGCACAAACAGAATTTATATTTTACTAAACTGTGTAATAAATTTATTCAAAATGTTCTCCAGCACGGTTTGATTATTTTTGCAAGATACTTCACTAACACAAGTTTGTTGCTATACTGTATAGCCATAACATAGTGTTTATTCCTAGGTTAGTATTTACTAAACAGCGTCAAAGTCTATGATACCACGTTGTTCAGCCTGCCGCGATATACCATGAGAACTTGTCCAGAGTTCAGAAATTCAAGCTGATCTTTGGTGACAGCAGAAAACCAGGCATATTTTATAATCCTTCGATAGATGGTGACTGCTGCTCCAAATTTCGTCCCACAGTCACGATCGGGTAATTTTCGGAGATGGGAGCCTCTGCATATACCGGGTGACCAAAAAGTCAGTATAAATTTGAAAACTGAATGAATCACGGAATAATGTAGATAGAGAGGTACAAATTGACACACATGCTTGGAATGACATGGGGTTTTATTAGAACCAAAAAAATACAAACATTCACAAAATGTCCGACAGATGGTGCTTCATCTGATCAGAATGGCAAAAAGTAGCATAACAAAGAAAGACAAAGCAAAGATGATGTTCTTTACAGGAAATGCTCAATATGTCCACCATCATTCCTCAACAATAGATGTAGTCGAGGAATAATGTTGTGAACAGCACTATAAAGCATGTCCGGAGTTATGGTGAGGCATTGGCGTCGGATTTTGTCTCTCAGCATCCCTAGAGATTTCGGTCGATCACGATACACTTGCGACTTCAGGTAACCCCAAAGCCAATAATCGCACGGACTGAGGTCTGGGGACCTGGGAGGCCAAGCATGACGAAAGTACCGGCTGTGCACACGATCATTACCAAACGACGCGCGCACGAGATCTTTCACGCGTCTAGCAATATGTTTTTTTTTGTTCTAATAAAACCTCATGTCATTCCAAGCATGTGTGTCGATTTTTACCTCTCTATCTACATTATTCCGTGGTTTATTAAGTTTTCAAATTCATACAGACTTTTTGATCGCCCGGTATTTAGTGCTCCATCCCTTTCCCAGCCGTTTCATACCCTGCTGCAATGAATGAGAAGCATCTCTATTAAAACAAGTAATCATTAGGTGAAAAATTTAATACTGGTAATAGTAATATATGTCATACTTAGATTTTAGATAGCTGCGTGTGTGCCCAAAGAAAATGCTGAGCGATGGCTGTGGGTGGACAACATCAACAACTTGCTACTCTTAGTGGTTCTCTTACTTTTATTACCTATCTTCCAGAGGAAACAGTAAGTTCAGACTTTTTCCAAAGAAAATTCCGCACTGTATGAATGATATTTATTAAATCTGTGACCGGTTTCGTACCACTTAACGGTGCATCCTCAGGCAATCTGTACAAAAAATAATATAATAAGAGCTCATATAAACTATTCTATTCCCAATTCTGAGGTGTAAATTAAACTTTTGAAATACTCAGTTTTTTGAACGAATTAAGAAAGTACTCACATACGCTATTTATAACATAGTAACGTTCAACATTGTCCTGTAGCCACTCCCCACCATTCAAGTCCAATACACCGTCATCTGGAGAAAGCGGTAGTTAAAATTTAAAAATCTTTTTTTAATTTTTTTTTAAATGATGGGAGCGGCAATGACCTAGAAAATAAAAATAAAATACGACGCTGATAAAACTCCCTTCAACACGAACGACGAAAAGCGGAACATTAGCATGAACAAACAGCGGAATTAGGGCCATGTAAACATATCAGAACATACCGTGCAAGTTGAGAGGAGCCGCGCGGCAGCGAACACGACCTGACTGACTGGTCGAAACCCGGAAAGTGCTCACGTAGTGGAGCGAGAATCGCCAGAGGCCGGATGACGTGTACAAGGTGTGGGGAGTGGGGGGTGCTGAACATTTGATAAACAATTCCTTATATCTATTTTTTTAAAGTCTAATACCATACTAGGTGGCCAACATAAAAAATGGGCAGTTAGTTAAAACTATAAGAATAATAAAAGTGGTTCTGAATGCGTAAGGCCCGGAGTACGCCTAAAAATACATATATTGGAAAGATCCTACTAACAAGTAAGCTATAGTGGTAAGGCTACCTGTTTAAGTAATCAAAATTTTCTGAAAGACCCTTGTGCCTCAGATCGGTCAGGGCATTAAGTGAGGAGCGAGGGGATTTCCTTAGAACTCTGAAGATTTCAACCTCTTCCAAAACATTAAGGGTGTTGCCCCTACTTTCCAAGTGTAACACCCGCATGTTGTTGTGGATACCGGTGATATGGTGACCCGTTTCCCGCAAATGCGCACCTACGGCCGATTTTGAGCCTGGGTCGATGATGCAATTCAAAAAGACCGCATTCAGGGCTTTACTACACAGGATGCTCTACGTGATCGTTCCATTTCATATCCGTATAAATTGTATCAGTTTACTGGTCCCAGCTGTGGTTTAATGATAACTGTACGCACGGAATACTATATTTACATGAGTTTTTGAACTGCACACGCCGAGCGGTGTGACCGAGCGGTTCTAGGCGCTTCAGTCAGGAACCACGCTGCTGCTACGGTCGCAGGTTCGAATCCTGCCTCGGGCATGGATGTGTGTGATGTCCTTTAGTTAGTCAGGTTTAAGTAGTTCTAAGTTCTAGAGGACCGATGACCTCAGATGTTAAGTGCCATAGTGCTTAGAACCATTTGAACCATTTTTTGAACCGCGCAATTTTACACTTCTCATCGTGTAAAGCAAGCTACCAGCCTCTCCGCCATCTGAAATCGTTTCAAGATACTTATGCAGCTTTTTTTAGACATTGCTTGGTTATAGATAACTGCGCCACCTGCATTAAGTCCGAAGTTAGTATTAATATTGTCCACCAGATCAGAACAACCTGAAACGTAAAAGTGCCAACACGCTTACCTGAGAACACCTGAAGTTACTTCTACATCAGTCGATGACACTCCATCCAAGACAACACACATTGTCTCCCTGCAAAGAAATTTGCAGTCCAGTTACAACCTTCGTTCGATGCCCCATACGTTCGTATTTTCGGTAATACGCGTTTGTGTAGCGCTAACACTAAACATGCTTCTGTTTGGTACTAACAAAGAAACATCGCCAACTTGACAAACATCGCCGACTTGACCTAATATTTTAAGGCGAAGAAAAGCACTCCTGCAGGATGTCAGCGCCAGAAATCCACCGCCCGTGAAAATTTGAGCCTTAATTCGGACAGGACGTATTTATGACCTGAAAACCCAGCCTTTATACTTCCACGCGCACCGATGGTTTATCACTACTCGTTCTGACCCACTACGGTAGTCTAATGCCAGAGCGCTATTCAGTGGAGTAAGAGACTTGTGTTCATAATGTCGGTGAACCAATAAGCGATAGCGCTCGTCCACACTTTCAAAGTGCGCGGTTTCTAGCCTGCAGCTGGTGCCTGAGATCTATTTGCTTTGAACACTCTTATGTTGCGATTCACAAAATGGTTCAAATGGCTCTGAGCACTATGGGACTTAACTGCTATGGCCATCAGTCCCCTAGAACTTAGAACTACTTAAACCTAACTAACCTAAGGACATCACACACATCCATGCCCGAGGCAGGATTCGAACCTGCGACCGAAGCGGTCGCGCGGTTCCAGACTGTAGCGCCGAGAACCGCTCGGCCTGCGATTCACAAATGCAATGTAAATTTATTAAATGAATGTGTCGATAAAGAAGTAGCTAATGTAATATTGTAAATCAAAAGTCATTAACTTCATTCCGTAATAGTATTTTAGTTGTTTAAGATTATTCATTTTGATTCTAAGAGGTGTATACAGTGTGATTTTTTCCACCGTGTACCAAGCAGCCACAGTTACATTATGTGTTGACAATGGTTTCCATGTGCCTCGACGGATGCGTGTACGCTCCGTAGCATGTTCTATCTCACACGTTCACATCGGCCAGGCTACATCCGAACAGTGTCAAAGGTAGCATGAATAAGCTCCTCCAGTATCTCCACATCTGGAATGGACTCTGCATACACGATGCTTTTGATATGGCCCCACAACAAGAAATTGCACGGGTTGAGATCCAGTGGACGAGCAGCCCATGCAACTGGACCCCCTCGTCCGGTCCATCGACCAGTGAAGACACGATTGAGATGCTTCCGGACGTTAACGGCAAAATAGTCCGGAGCACCATCATACAGCAGTCACACAACCCTTCGAGTCATCAATGGCACTTCTTCCAACAGTGGAGGCAAGAAACGCCCATAGTTACGGCCTGTTGGCGATGTGAATGGAATACGTCCCAAAATACGGTCGCCAATTATTCCGGCTCACACATTTCGGCTGCACCGATGCTGATGATTCGCTGTCGCCATACCAAGGGGGTTCTGCATACTACTCCCAGATGACTGATATGAATGTTGAAGATGTCACTCGGTGTAAAGGCGGCGTCATCTGTGAATAAGATGGATAACACAAATCCCGGAATCATGGTTGCCTGGTGAAGAAATCAGTGGCAAAACTGCTCTCGATGAGGACAGTCTGTCGCTAGTAAGCCCTGCACACGCTGTAGGTGATAAGGGTAGAAACAATTGTCACGGAGCATGTTCCACAAGGTCGTCTGGCTTACCCTGTAGTTGCGGTTCAACTTCCTGGTACTGGCACGGCGTTCGCCTTCCACAGTGTTAATCACATTTGCCTCCAAGTCTGGCGTCCGAACAATTCAGGTACGACTTTCATGATTTCCTACTTCCTGAAACGACCCTGTTCTAGACACACGGCGAAACACTGTTGCGAACATCGAATGTTGTGTTTATTGTCAGCGGCGATACAACCTTGCTTCCCGCCGCCCCTTGCCATTTGCATTTCACAAGTAAAAACAATGTCGGAAGATCTCGATTCTAATACGGAACCGTCGTGTATAACGCTGTATCACATTCACTACAAGGTGGAACAGCAAGAGGAGTGAATCGGACACAACATTACCAGTTACTATGGCAGGAGAGGCCGCTAGGGCATGACAGTACAACCCTCTAGGAGGAAACCATGCATATAGTAGCTGTGGCTGCATGGCACAGCGCGTATTAGACCGCAGTTTCTGTAACGAAGTATGATTGAATAAATGGTCTCTTGCATGGAAACCAAGCATTTCCAGACATAAGTTCATTAGACCCTTTTTGTTCGTTATCCTCTGATCGGTCAATCCCTAGAGTTTGTACACGGTGGAAAATATCACTCTATTGTTGCAGAGTGCCAATACGAGAATATTGTTGGAATTATATTAAACATATATGTGAACGAGGTTGACATTGTGTACTTATATTAATTACCTGTTTTTGGGACAGAGTAACGTATATTCTCGAATAAGATTTGAAGACACGTTAGGCAGGTGTGTCCTCCTCACCCCTCCTCTTACCTGGCTAACATCCTGCAAATACACTACTGGCCATTAAACATGCTACACCACGAAGATGACGTGCTACAGACGCGAAATTTAACCGACAGGAAGAAGATGCTCTGATATGCAAATGATTAGCTTTTCAGAGCATTCACCCATGATTGGCGCATCTGGCGACACCTACAACGTGCTGACATGAGGAAAATTTCCAACCGATTTCTCATACACAAACAGCAGTTGACCGGCGTTACCTGGTGAAGCGTTGTTGTGATGCCTTGTGTAAGGAGGAGAAATGCGTACCATCACGTTTCCGACTTTGATAAAGATCGGATTGTAGCCTACCGCGACTGCGGTTTATCGTTCGCGACATTGCTGCTCGAGTTGGTCGAAATCCAATGACTGTTAGCAGAATATGGAATCGGTGGGTTCAGGATGGTAATACGGAACGCCGTGCTGGATCCCAACGGCCTCGTGTCACTAGCAGTCGAGATGACAGGCATCTTATGCGCATGGCTGTAACGGATCGTGCAGCCACGTCTCGATCCCTGAGTCAACAGATGTGGACGTTCGCAAGAAAATAACCATCTGCACGAACAATTCGACGACGTTTTCAGCAGCATGGACTATCAGCTCGGAGACCCTTGTCGCTGCATCACAGACAGGAGCGCCTGCGATGGTGTATCAACGACGAACCTGGGTGCAAGAATGGCAAAACGTCATTTTTTCGGATGAATCCAGGTCCTGTTCACAGCATCATGATGGTCGCATCCGTGTTTGGCGACATCACGGTGAACGCACATTGGAAGCGTGTATTCGTCATCGCCATACTGGCGTATCACCCAGCGTGATGGTATGGGGTGCCATTGGTTACACGTCTCGGTCACCTCTTGTTCGCATTGACGGCTCTTTGAACAGTGGACGTTACATTGCAGATGTGTTATGACCCGTGGCTCTACCCTGCATTCGATCCCTGCGAAACCCTACATTTCAGTAGGATAATGCACGACCGCATGTTGCAGGTCCTGTACGGGTCTTTCTGGATACAGAAAATGTTCGACTGCTGTCCTGGTGAGCCCATTCTTCAGATCTCTCACCAACTGAAAACGTCTGGTCAATGGTGGCCGAGCAACTGGCTCGTAGCAATACGCCTGTCACTACTCTTGATGAACTGTGGTATCGTGTTGAAGCTGCACGGACAGCTGTACCTGTACACGTCATCCAAGCTCTGTTTGACTGAATGCCCAGGCGTATCAAGGCCGTTATTACGGCCAGAGGTGGTTGTTCTGGGTACTGATTTCTCAGGATCTAAGCACCCAAATTGCGTGAAAATGTAATCACATGTCAGTTCTAGAATGATATATTTGTCCAATGAATACCCGTTTATCATCTGCATTTCTTCTTGGTGTAGCAATTTTAATGGTCAGTAGTGTAAGAGGCCTCTAGGTGTCACTCTACCGCACAATAATTCTCCCCTGGACATTGTGCGGCTGCAGTAGGGCGGAACCAGTGACTAACATCCGGTGCGTGCAACAGTTTCAAAGCTGTGCTGTTATAAGGTCATAACTGGGTAGCCTATTATCAGAATTATGGCCCATATTTTCGCGCAGGATCGATTGCTTTAGATACTGGTTTGATGCAGTTCTTCATGCTACTCTATCCTCCGCAAGCTTCTTCATCTCCAAGTACCTACTGCAACGTACATCCTAAGTCAAATACTTTCCCATAATCCAAGAAATACTGCATCTACCTGATTGCCTTGAGCAAAGGGTTGCAAGATGTTACGTGAGAAATGCAAGATCGATGTTTGTAGAATCCGTGCTGGTTGGCTTGGAGGATATCATTCCCTTCGAGATACCTAAATATGTTTCAGCTCAGGATATATTCGAATATTCTACAACAGAGGCATATCTAGGATACCGAGTAGGAGTTTTGTGAATCATTTTCTGTTTCCATTCTCATAGACGAGAGTGACCTGGGCTTTCTTCCATCTACTAGGCAAAGTCTTTTGTAAGAGTGATCTAAAGTATAACATGGTTAAAAGAGGGTCTAACTCTGCCCAAAATTTTGCGTGGAACCTGGCAAGCGTTCCATCTCAGGAGAGGGTACGTCAGAAGTCTATATTAATGGCATTGTGATGCTGATGTGACTAGACATGCATGATCATAAATAATGTATGAACATTTGTACTGTGATGATGGTTATTAGCTAAATCTGGTAGTGATAATAAAGGATATTTACACATATGCATGTCATACAGTTTATAAAATATTTAACAGCTGTCTGCAATTGTCTTCGAAAAATGTTTCAACCATGAATATCTGATAGTATCATTGGTGTCATTGACACTGTTTCTCATTGTCAAGATCTGCCACTACAGCCATCAACGTAAACAAGGAGAAACTGAGATATGAAGCCATTTCACTATACTTGCAGAATAACAGTAGTCACTGTAAGCAGGGATGATGACAATCACAGTGTCAATTGACCATCATTATCTCATGATATCCAACATGCATCTGGGGTCACGGCAGTCACATGTTAACCAATAATCATTACTCACAGTAATATCCATCATGTGTTCGGGGTTGTGATAGCCACCACAATCAGAGGATAATGGCAGCCACCGTGTCAACTGACACTCATTACCCCATATGTCGCCATGTTACACACAATCTTCAAACATCGAAACAAATTGCCCCATCCCCATAGTGTCAGTGTTTCCATGTCTTTATTACAGAATATTCAGGGGTATCAGCTCTAAAAATGGCAGTTACGGGAGTTGGAAAGAAAAAAGTAGGTACAAGGAGAGGAACGGTGAAGAAACCCACAGACGAAATATTTCAGTTGATCAACGAAGGAAGGAAGAACATAAAAGTGCAGGAAAAAATTCAGAAATACAGAAATACAAGTCAGTTAGGAATCAAATAAATGTGAAGCACAGGGAAGCCAAGGTGAAATGGCTGCGTGAAAAAAAAAAAATGATTGTCAGAACGACTGACTCAGCATATAGAAAAGCCAAAATAATCTTCGATGAAATTAAAAGCAAGGCGATAACATTAAGAGTGCAATGGGAATTCCACTGTTAAATGCAGGGGAAGAAGCAGGTAAGTGGAAAAAGTACAGTGAAGGCCTCTATGAGGAGGAAGACTTGTCTGATGACATGACAGGAGAAGAAACAGGAGTCTATGTAGAAGATATAGGGGATCCAGTGTTATAATCAGACTTTAAAAGAACTTTGAAGACTTAAAATCGAATACGGAAGAAGAGATACATAACATTCCATCGGAATTCCTAAAATCATTGGGGTATATAGCAAACAATCGACTATCCACGTTGGTGCGTCGAACGTATAAGACGGGATATATCATCAGACATTCGGAAAAACATCATTCACACAGTTCAGAGAAGTACGAGAATTACCACACAATCAGTTAGACAGCTCATGCATTCTTGCCGCTGAAAATAATAATATACAACATGGGGTGTATAGCAAACAATCGACTATCCACGTTGGTGCGTCGAACGTATAAGACGGGATATATCATCAGACATTCGGAAAAACATCATTCACACAGTTCAGACAAGTACGAGAATTACCACACAATCAGTTAGACAGCTCATGCATTCTTGCCACTGAAAATAATAATATACAACATGGGGTGTATAGCAAACAATCGACTATCCACGTTGGTGCGTCGAACGTATAAGATGGGATACATCATCAGACATTCGGAAAAACATCATTCACACAGTTCAGAGAAGTACGAGAATTACCACACAATCAGTTAGACAGCTCATGCATTCTTGCCGCTGAAAATAATAATATACAACATGGGGTGTATAGCAAACAATCGACTATCCACGTTGGTGCGTCGAACGTATAAGACGGGATATATCATCAGACATTCGGAAAAACATCATTCACACAGTTCAGACAAGTACGAGAATTACCACACAATCAGTTAGACAGCTCATGCATTCCTGCCGCTGAAAATAATAATATACAACATGGGGTGTATAGCAAACAATCGACTATCCACGTTGGTGCGTCGAACGTATAAGACGGGATATATCATCAGACATTCGGAAAAACATCATTCACACAGTTCAGACAAGTACGAGAACTACCACACAATCAGTTAGAAAGCTCATGCATTCTTGCCGCTGAAAATAATAATATACAAAATAATGGGAAATGACATTGAGGATCTGTTAGATGACAATCAGTCTGACTTTAGGAAAGATAAATGCCCAAGAGAAGCTGCTCTGACGTTGCGTTTGACATTGGAAGCAAGATTGAAGTAAATTCAAGACACGTTCATGAGATATGTCTGCCTGGAAGAAGCGTTTGACAATATAAAATGGTACAATATATTCCAAATTTTGAGAAAAGTAGAGGTAATCTACAGGGAAAGATGAGTAATATACAGTCTGTACAGGACCCAAGAGGGAACAATGAGAGAAGAAGACCAAGTAAGAAGGGCTCTGTTTAAAAAGCGTGTAAGACAGAGGTATGATCTTTCGTCCCTTCTGTTCAGTCTATATATAGAAGAACCAATGACGGAAAGTAGGTATGTTCGAGAGTGAGATTAAAATTCAGGGTGAAATGAATCAGCGTTAAGATTTACTGATGACATTGCTATACTCAGTGAAGTAGAAATGGAAATGAGCGTCTGGCGTCATTGGCCGGGAGGCCCCTTACGCGGCGGATCCGACCGCCGTGGTGCAGGTCTTATTATATTCGACGCCACATTGGGCGACCTGCAGGCCGGATGGGGATGAAATGATGATAAAGACAACACAACACTCTGTCCATGAGCGGGGAAAATCCCCGACCCAGCCGGGAATCGAACCAGGGCCCCTTAAGACGGCAGTCCGTCGCGCTGACCATTCAGCTATCGTGGCGGACACTCAGTGAAGTGAAGAAGAATTACTGGATGTGTTGAATGCAATGAACAGTCTAATGTGTACAGAATGTGGATTGAAAGTAAATTGAGGAAAGAGAAAAGTAATGAGGTGTAGCTAAAGTGAGGGCAGCGAGAAATTAACACCAAAAGTCGGGATCACAAAGTAGGAGAATTTAAGAAATTCTGCTACCTAGGCAACAAAATAGCTCATGATGGACGGAGGAAAGTGGTGGGGGCACAAGAAGCAGACTAGCAATGGCAAAGAGGGCATTGCTGGTCAAGAGAACTCTACTAGTATCAAGAGATGGGCCTTAATTTGATGAAAAAACGTTTGGAACCCAGCATTGTATGGTAGTGAAACATGAAATGTTGGAAAACTGGAAAAGAAGAGAATCGAAACATTCGAGATGTGGTGCTACAGAAGAACGCTGAAAGTTAGATGGACTGATAACCTAAGGAACGAGGAGGTTCTTCGCAGAATTGGCGTGGAAAAGAATATATGGAGAACACTGACAAAAAGAAAGGACAAGATGATAGGACATACGTTGAGACGTCAGAGAAAAAGCTTCCATGTTACCAGAGTGAGATGTAGAGAGATTAGAATAAATCCAAAAGTAATTATGTAAGCTGTAATTACTTTTCTGAGATGAAATGGGTGACACAGGAGAGGAATTCATGGTGGCTGAATCAAATCAGTCAGAAGACTGAGGACTCATTAAACAGTTATAGACTGTTTCAAATGAATAAGTTCCAAGAAAGATTTATGTGTCAGAAGTGTATCGATTTTGTAGAGTGGCCACGAGAAAATTTTGCATCTAGAGATGTCAACAGGGCTAGCATTGTATGTAAAACATGGTATAACACATTTGTCCTGCTGCTGCAAACAGGGCTGAAATAATAGTAAGAAACAGCTCAGGTGACATGTCATAATGCAATTGGCAAGATAAGAAAGGAAACAAGCTGCTGACACATGGGCCCACGCCCGCAGTAAACTTGCAAACGTTTGTTTACTGCGCATACTGCTGAAGTTGCCATACTGTTGAAATTGCTTTCTGTAGTGACCTATCATTTTGATTACATATCTGTCTTCAGAATGTGTACAAATATCCAAAGAGTCAAAGTTGATGCTTTTTCGAGCAATATTGCAGGGGTTATTATCATTTTATTGAAGTTTAATTGAAACTGAGATTCGACATGTTATGATTAAAATACGAACACCAGATTTGCTATGAGGATTTATTATACATTATATTCATCAGCTTAGGGTAATATTGTCTAGTTTTTTGAGTTAATCACGTTCAACAATAAAGCTACAATGGCAGCCAAGTGAATTCTCAACATTGAAATTGCCTTCTATGATGACCCGTCATTTTGATTACAGATTTGTGTTCAGGATGTATAAATACCTTCAGAACTGAAGTTTCATCTTCTGCAAGCAATATTTTGGGTGTTATTGTCGTCTGCAAAATGTAATGATTGAAGTGTGAATGACAAGTGTTTAATTATACGACACGTTCATGTGTTTAGTGTTATATTGTGTAGTTTTTGAGCGACAGTAAAGCTGAAACAATTTCCCTAGCTCTGTTTTCTAGTCTCAAAAAGCTTTAGTTCTGTGCTAAACTTTCATTTAGAATAACATCAACTCGAGATTTTAAATTATTTTAATAGACGTTTTCAAGCATAACATTTTCGTGTGCAGTTTATGTTATAAAAACCACACGGCCTTTCAAACGGTTGCAATAACTAATATTGAATGTTTTAATAAAGCCAACATTATTTATTACAATCAGCAACTGTGCCAAATAACACTACTTATTATGAATGCAAGTTAGTCCTATGAATGCGAATGACTGATGCTTGTTAAGTAATGTAAAAAAAATGCTTGATTTTTATACAAACCATTTTGGAAAGTATAATAATTTTTATGCAATATTTGTCCACAGCTCACACTTATCACCTATGCATATTAGGAAATGAAATGAAATATGACATGCATGGTGATTCCTTGGATGCACAAGTGCAGACATCAACAGATCTCAACTTGGTGACTAACCATTTTGCTTATTGGGTTAAGTCTTGACTTGCTGGTACCAAAAAGTCTTACTTGCTAACTGCTTTGGCTTGTTGGAACAAGTCTGAACTTGTTGTTTTGTAGGGCGGGCAACCACAGCTAACCCTCGACATTTTTGCAAAGAAAATTTCGCACTGGCTGTAAGAATGATTTTAATTAAATTACCCACGATCGTGGGTAAAGCCGTTACAGTCTTCGGTTAAGTGGAAGAGTCCTTGGGAAAATGCAACCAGTCTGTGAAGTCTCCGAGATTTGTAGTGGTCCCATGAATATTACAAAAGGTGGGAACACCATGCAGGCTGTAAGACTGGTAAGGAATTCTTGAGGAAAAACTTTCCATTTCTCCAACGCGGGTGACAGCTGATGGATGGCATTCAGTCAACGTAGACATGCTGCAATGTTGGCGTACCCTCACACGGCGAGAGGTGGGAACACGATTTGCAATCAGGAACATTATCGAGTATGATCGTTTTGGTGGTCCAGGTCTTATGGTGTGGGGGAGGTGTAATGTTGCCTGGGCGTACCGACATCCAAATTTCTGGATACTGTACATACACTCCTTTACCATCTGCGTCTTATCAGGAGTGCATTCGGCTCTGACTTCATTTTCATGGATGTCAATGGGCGACCGCATTGAACAGCGCAGGTGGAGCAGCTCTGGAACTGGGAGGATATTCGGTGAATGATTTGGCCTGGCCGATCCCCCCCCCCCTCCCCCATCCTTAAATCCCATCGAGGGCGTGTGGGATGCATTGGGAAGACGTACTGCAGCAGCAGTGACCATACAGCAGTTGTCAACAGCACTGGTGGAGGCCTGGACCACCCTACCACAAGGAATACTCACCAACCTTGTGGGAAGCATGGAAGCACGCTGCCGCCCATGGTGATCACGCATCCCATTAAGAACCATGTCCCACCACTTGTAATGTTCAGAGGACTACCGTGAACCGCGGCGACTTCTGTGTAACTGTTGCCTCTTCGTCTCATTCCTTTATTCTTTAAAATTCTGTACTATACTGTAACAATTATTTCTATGTATGGTCCAAGTTTCATCGAGCTGTGTTACGATAGTGCCTCAAATGAAAATCTTAAATAATTTTTTAAATATTATTTATTGTGCAGAAGTGGTACAAAGCTGTATCACTTTTCAACATAATCTCCCCCACGCTCAATACAAGTCCTTCAGCGCTTACAAAGTGCATAAATTCCTATAGAAAAAATTCTTTTGGTCGTCCGCGCAACCACTGATGCACCGCGTGGCGTACCTCTTCATCAGAAAGGAACTCCTTTCCTCCCATTACGTCTTTGAGTGGTCCAAACATACGGAAATCACTTGGGGCAAGGTCTGGTGAATTTGGTGGATGAGGAAGACACTCAAAATGCATGTCTGTGATTGTTGTACCTGTTGTACGGGCAGTGTGGGGCCTTGCATTGTCATGTTGCAAAAGGACACCTGCTGACAGCTATCCACGTCGCTTTGATTTGATTGCAGGCCGCAGATGATTTTTTAGGAGAGCTGTGTATGATGCACTGGTGACAGTGGTCCCTCTAGGCATGTACTCGTAATGCTCCAAAACGACGCCTTTTTCGTCCCAAAAGAGAGTCAGCATAACCTTCCCTGCTGATGGTTCTGTTCGAAACTTCTTTGGTTTTGGTGATGAGGAATGGCGCCATTTCTTGTTCACTCTCTTCGTTTCCAATTGGTGGAAGTGAACCGAGGTTTCGTCCCCAGTAACGATTCTTGCAAGGAAGCCATCACCTTCTCGTTCAAAGCGCCGAAGAAGTTCTTCACAAGCATCAACACGTCGTTCTCTCGTTTCAGAAGTCAGCTGCCGTAGTACCCGTCTTGCAGACACTTTGTGAAACTGGAGCACATCATGCACAATGTGGTGTGCTGACCCATGACTAATCTGTAAACATGCTGCAACGACATTCAGTGTCACTCGGCGGGTTTCCTTCACTATGGCTTCAACTGCTGCAATGTTCTGTGGAGTCACAACTCGTTGTGCCTGACCTGGACGAGGAGCATCTTCCACTGAAGTCACACCATTTGCGAAATGGTTCAAATGGCTCTGAGCACTATGGGACTTAACATCTATGGTCATCAGTCCCCTAGAACTTAGAACTACTTAACCCTAACTAACCTAAGGACATCACACAACACCCAGCCATCACGAGGCAGAGAAAATCCCTGACCCCGCCGGGAATCGAACCCGGGAACCCGGGCGTGGGAAGCGAGAACGCTACCGCACGACCACGAGATGCGGGCTCACACCATTTGCGAACTTCCTACTCCATTCGTAGACTTGCTGCTGTGACAAACATGCGTACCGTACTGGACCTTCATTCGTCGATGAATTTCAATAGGTTTCACACCTTCACTACGCAAAAACCGAATAACAGGACGTGTTCTTCCCTGGTGCAAGTCGCAGGTAGGGCGGCCATCTTTACACTGATACTGCGAAGGTATGTTTGCATCTGCACTATGATGCCACCTACAGGCCTTTCTGAACGCTGTTTGTAGCACGCTTACCAACTTAGAGGATAACTGAGCGAAATTTCGATTTGTTATTACAAATGTAAGGTTTTCATTTGACTCTCACTCATATTTGGCAGTGAGACATTATGTGAAAGTTACTTTCGGCCTTACGTTTTGCGCACCAGTGTAGTATTCATTAACGGCCGGCCGAGTATGTTTATAGATCTGCCACACTTTATCTGAAGACTCCAAATTACATGAAATACAGCGTTTACACGTCTCCCAAAAAGACCCTTATGAGTATTCCGTGCCATGTGGGTCTGAATGGTCACGCCACAATTTTCGTCACCAGTCGCTGGCTAGTTTTGTTTAAGGCCGACATTTTACTTCAGTGACAGAAATTACCTTTTAATAACGAAAGACCTTCCCAATTTTTGTACTAGGCAAAGATTATTCTGCTTAATCATTCCGATTTTCCACAACCAAATGGCTCTGAGCACTATGGGACTTAACATCTATGGTCATCAGTCCCCTAGAACTTAGAACTACTTAAACCTAACTAACCTAAGGACAGCACACAACACCCAGCCATCACGAGGCAGAGAAAATCCCTGACCCCGCCGGGAATCGAACCCGGGAACCCGGGCGTGGGAAGCGAGAACGCTACCGCACGACCACGAGATGCGGGCTTCCACAACCATGTATCATATTATTTTCTGACGAGAACTTTCGATCAAGAAGTAGTTCATACGTTTCTTTATACATACTGTACTACACATCCTAGTATGTATCTATAAGTAAAGTAGGAAGTTTTAAGTTCTTATTATTTTAAAGCTAAATGTTGTAAAGGGTTCACCACCTTGCTGGAGCAAATGTAACCTCGATGTATTGCTCGCTTACTAGAACGGCAATTCACAGGCGCTGCCTGAGACAAAAAATATCTTTGCCCCAGTCAAAAGAGAGCTGCAATAAAGTCGCAGGTCAGATCAGTCTCTGCCGCAGTTGCAGTCGCTAGCTGTTACAGTGTGGTTGTAATCTGTCACTTGTACAGCGCAGTTTACAGTTAGTAGATGTTAAAGTCACAGTACAGAACAAATTGTAAAATTTTATTATATGGAATTGAATAGTAATTGTGATCAGCTGCAGAGCTAAATGATACCATGGAGTGAGATGATGATGAACAGATGAAGAATTGTTAATATAATGAAAAATCAACAGTGTAATTAATCAACCATCTATTGTAAGGTATATTTTATTACTTTTATTGGCACGTAGTTAAGTCACTTGTCTGAGATGTTAATATGAATTTCTTTCAATTTTTTCTTTTGTGATTCGTCAGCAACAGTCGACCCAGAGTTGTAATATATTCAATTTTCCCGTGTACTGGATTGTAGGTCTTTATCAGAAACGTAAAAAAAAATTCAGAATATAATTGTTTTCACGAGTAAACTATAAAAGTATAATTTTCCCTTAAGTCATTGCCAGTCCCCATCCTAAATTAAAATATTCCAGAATTTTTGTCACATCATAGTCATGTGCTCTTTAGTAATCAGACGACCAGCTGTGCATCTGTGTCACTAAGAAAAATCAGTTTTTCTAGTAATTCAGATCTCAGAGAAATGTTATCCAGTATTAATAGATAGGCCAGCATTGCACTAAGCTGTCCCATTTACGAGCAGATATATAGACAGCGTTATCCGTCGACAACACTAAGAGGTAAGAATTTTTCAGTTTGTTTCTCACGGACAGATTCAGATTGATTTCACAGGGCCATGCGTAGTTAAGATTTATCAGTTTTCATACGTCAAAATTTAAATATCGAAATTTAATTATTTTTATTTCTTATTTTCTGTTCGGGACGGTTACACATCATTATCTTACATTTTTTATTTATACGGGAAGGTTAAAATATGTCTTGCATGTTCCGCCACTAGCACATGGCAAACGTAATGAGTATACGGCAAATACCTCTGGAAAAGGAACCCAACGATATCCATAATTCGGAAAGAATTTCCATACAGGAGAAAAAGTAGAGCGGTGCATTTATTCACGACTGACACAAGCCACGACTTTGTTTCCCGCTGTATTTTACTTTATGAAGATCATTGCTCTGTGAGATACTACGATTTGAATTCGTTATTTCTTAAGAAAGGCAAGCTATTTTGTAGGAATCTTCGGAAAATATTTCACATTACTATACACAGTATGCGAGCTAGCTATCTTGAAATATGATGGAAGTTTTGCGACCGTCAACATTTCCTTCGAATGTAAACATCAACGATATTACGGTCGAACTGGAATAACGTACAGACGACATTCGCATCGATATGCCTTGTAGTAGAGCTTTTCTCCCATGACTGTTTCATAACTTCTCGTGCGCCTTCGCTCTTTGTGAACAGTTTTGTCTAGAAATCATTTATGGCAGTTCCTCCAGCCGCAAAGCCAACTGGGACAACCAACGTGAAATGTGACTTTCATAGCCCGTCGGGTTGTTTACCGTTCATCAAGACCGGTCGATCGCTCCGTAAGTTTTGAAGACAGTCGGCAAAGTGCTTGTCATTAAACTACGGGCCTGACGGATTGTCGTATGTTCCACAAAGATGTAAAGGCGCGCCAATGAATTCGAAATTGCGGGTGCTGCTACTGTGAACGGTGCTTGATGTTTGACAGGGGACAGAGAGATAACTTTGTCTCTGAAGCCCGCGAGACACCACGCAAGCAAAATATTGTTTGTAGTGGCGCGATACGTCAGCTAGTGAGTAACGACTGTTGATTACACTGTTTGTGTATCGACATAAACAAGGACTGTGCAGCGTCCTATAGGCAAGTGAAATGCAAACATAGTGCTTTATGATCAGCAAAGGATAAAACCAAAATGATCGTTCTCCGTCTAATGTAGTCTCTGTGGATTAAGAATAATTTTAAGCAACCCTTCAGTTTCACTTGAAGGAAGCAACAGGGAGAACTTCCATCAGAACTTCGTTACTGAGAAAATTTCACCAACAACCGAGACTTTCTCCGTACCTTTTCCTCTTCTATCTTGCAGGTGGCTCTTTTTATAAATTTTGTAATTCAATAATATTCTCGGGCATTTCACCGTCTGCAGGTTTCACTCTAGCTTAAGCATACATTGAAAAATATGGCCACAAGCTGTAAGGCTAACAGATTCCCTGTAGCTAGTAATTAATTAGACTGTATATCATAAGTAAAATGTACGTACATGTACATCAATGAGCCTTTAAATTGTAAGTATCTAGTATTATTCCCCTGAAAACAAAGATCCATACAAATAATGAGTCTACAGTCTACGTTAACCCTGAAACACGTGGTATTACAATTTAATGAAGCATTTTGACTAAAAATTAAAAATACACATATGTTATTCTATGTATATTTTTAATTTTCTTACACACATATGTTATTCTATGTATCATCAACAAAAGCAAAACTAGGATAATGGATGTAGTCGAATTAAATCGGCTGATGCTGTGGGAATTAGATTAGGAAATGAGACACTTAAAGTAGTAAAGGAGTTTTGCTATTTGGGAAGCAAAATAACTGATGATGGTGGAAGTAGAGAAGATAAAAATGTAGACTAGCAATGGCAAGGAAAGCATTTCTGAAGAAGAGAAATTTGTTAACATCGAGTATAGAGTGTCAGGAAGTCGTTTCTGAAAGTATTTGTAAGGAGTGTAGCCATGTATGGAAGTGAAACATGGACGATAAATAGTTGGGACAAGAAGAGAATAGAAGCTTTCGAAATGTGGTGCCAGAGAAGAATGCTGAAGATTAGATGGGTAGATCACATAACTAATGAGGAGGTATTGAATAGAATTGGGGAGAAGAGAAATTTGTGGCACAACTTGACTAGGAGAAGGGATCGGTTGGTAGGACATATTCTGAGGCATCAAGGGATCACCAATTTAGTACTGGAGGGCAGCGTGGAGTGTAAAAATCGTAGAGTGACACCAAGAGATGAATACACTAAACAGATTCAGAAGTATGTAGGTTGCAGTAGGTACTGGGCGATGAAGAAGCTTGCACAGGATAGAGTAGCATGGAGAGCTGCATCAAACCGGTCTCTGGACTGAAGACCACAACAACAATATTCTATGTATTTATACTTTGAAATACGGCACCTTCGTTATTATAGAAATATTTGTCGTATTTTCTAGTGACAAGAAATATAAATTTATTGGGCTTTATTAAAATGCTGACGCAAGCCGCGCGGGATTAGCCGAACGGTCTAGGGCGCTGCAGTCATGGTCTGCGCGGCTGGTCCCGGGGGAGGTTCGAGTCGTCCCTCGGGCATGGGTGTGTGTGTTTGTCCTTAGGATAATTTAGGTTAAGTAGTATGTAAGCTTAAAGACTGATGACCTTAGCAGTTAAGTCCCATAAGATTTCACACACATTTGAACATTTTGCTGACTCAAACCCTACAGCAAATAAACATAATCACTCTTTTGCGAGAGTTAGCGATCTTGTACTGTTACACACTCCAAGTGAGCGTAGTGTATAATACATCCCTAGTAATGCTGACGACACACACACAAAGAATTAATAGAGTCTGCAACGACTTTAGCTTCAAAATGAATTTTAGCAAAACCAAATACATGATAGTTACCAACACTTGAAAGATCTCATCAAATATTGCTATTGACGTCATACCCACTGAAACAGTAATAGAGTAAAGATATCTTGGTGCTGGAACAATTATGAAATCTTCTAGGTCCAGGGAATCAATAGCAGAATTAAACAAGTTAGAACTGCCTTTTTTATAAGTGAGATAGTTTTTCATCAACCGTTGTTTAAACTAGCAACTAAGATACCAAATCATATATTGAGACACACTGTTCGTGTAGCGCAGCGATCTGGTTTTATATTCCTTCCAAATTAATAATATAAGTGTAGGCCAAATGTAGCTTGAATTCAGAGAAGTTGTCTTGGTAGAAATTGAGAGATTTATACAAAATAAATTTACAAACGACGGAGCTGATCCTCCGTGGTACACAAAACGGGTCAGAACATTGTTGCAGAAACAGCGAAACAAACATGCCAAATTTAAATAGACGCAAAGTCCTCAAGATTGTGATCTTTTAAAGAAGCTCGAAATTTAACGTGGACTTCAATGCGAGATCCTTATAACAGTTTCCACAACGAAACTTTGTCTCTAAACCTGGCAGAAAATCCAAAGAGATTCTGGTCGTATGTGAAGTGTGTTAGCGGCAAAAAACAACTTCCTTCTCTGCGTAATAGCAATGGATATAATATCGACGACAGTGCTGCCAAAGCAGAGCTACAGAACACAGCCTTCAGAAATGCCTTCACAGAAGAATACAAAGTAAATATTCTAGAATTCGAATCAAAAACAGCTGCCAACATGAGTAACATGGAAGTAAATATCCTCAGAGTAGTGAAGCAACTTAAATCACTTAATAAAAGCATGTCTTCTGGTTCAGACTGTATAGCAATTAGGTTCCTTTCAGAGTATGCTGGTGCATTAGCTCCATACTTAACAATCATATACAAACGTTCGCTCGACGAAAGATCCGTACCCAAAAACTGGAAAGTTGCACAGGTCACACCAATATTCAAGAAAGGTAGTAGGAGTAATCCACATAATTACAGACCATTACGATTAACATCGATATGCAGCAGGATTCTAGAACATATAATGTGTTGGAACGTTATGAATTACCTCGAAACCGAGCGAGGTGGCGCAGTGGTAGCACACTGGACTCGCATTCGGGAGGACGATGGTTCAATCCCGCGTCCGGCCATCCTGATTTAGGTTTTCCGTGATTTCCCTAAATCGCTCCAGGCAAATGCTGGGATGGTTCCTTTGAAAGGGCACGGCCGACTTCCTTCCCCATCCTTCCCTAGTCCGACGAGACCGATGACCTCGCTGTTTGGTCTCTTCCCCCAAACAAACCAACCAACCAATTACCTCGAAGAAAACGGTCTATTGACACACAGTCTACATGGGTTTAGAAAATATCGTTCTTGCGAAACACAACTAGCTCTTCATTCGCATGAAGTGTTGAATGTTATTGACAAGGGATATCAGATCTATTCCGTATTTCTGGATTTCCGGAAGGCTTTTGACACCGTATCGCGCAAGAGGCTTGTAATGAAATTGAATGCTTATGGAATATCGTCTCAGTATGTGACTGTATTTGTGACTTCCTGTCAGAGAGGTCACCGATCGTAGTAACTGACGGAAAGTCATCGAGTAATACAAAAGTGATTCTGGCGCTCCCCAAGGTAGTGTTATAGGCCTTTTGCTGTTCCTTATCTACATAAACGATTTGGGAGACAATCTGAGCAGCCGTCTTCGGTTGTTTGCAGATGACGCTGTCGTTTATCGACTAATAAAGTCATAAGAAGATCAAAACCAATTGCAAAACGATTTAGAGAAGATATCTGAATGATGCGAATGTTGGCAGTAGACCCTAAATAACGAAAAGTGTGAGGTCATCCACATGAGTGCTAAAAGGAATTCGGTAAACTTCGGTTACACGATAAATCAGTCAAATCTATAGGCCGTAGATTCAACTAAATACCTAAGAATTACAATTACGAACAACTTAAATTGGAAGGAGCCCGTAGAAAATGTTGTGGGGAAGGTTAACCAAAGACTGGGTTTTACTGGCAGAACTCTTAGAAAATGTAACACATCTACTAAGGAGACTGCGTACACTACGCTTGTCCGTCCTCTTTTAGAATACTTCTGCGCGGTGTGGGATCCTTACCAGATAGAACTGTCGGAGCACATCGAAAAATTTCAAAGAAGGGCAGCACGTTTTGTATTATTGAGAAATATGGAAGGGAGTGTCACTGAAATGATACAAGATTTGGGCCGGACATCAATAAATGAAAGGCGTTTTTCTTTGCGACGGAATATTCTCACGAAATTCCAATCACCAATTTTCTCCGAATGCTAAATTTTTTGTTGACACCGACCTACATAGGGAGAAACGATCACCACTATAAAGTAAGGGAAATCAGAGCTGGTACAGAAATATATAGGTGTTCGTTCTTTCCGCGCGCTATACAAGATTTGAATAATAGAGAATTAGTGTGAAGGTGGTTCGATGAACCCTCTGCCAGGCACGTAAATGTGATTTTCGGAGTATCCATGTAGATGTAGATGTAGATGTAGATACTTAGGTTAAAAACAACAGGCGAGATCGCAATAACATTTATTTATTAGTACCAGTTTCAAAGTATGTTAAAGCCATATTCAATTTTTTGGGCCTCCTATGGCTGATGCTGTCGGCTTCTCGGTTTTTCACGTGATACGACGCTCGTACACTGTACATGTATGTGTACGAGCGTGGTATCACGTTAAAATAATATGAGGATGGCTTTAACATAAGCCGAAACCGGTCATAATAAATAAACGTTATTGCGATCTCGACTGTTGTTTTTAATCTGGGACTCCGAATGACTCAATTTTATGTAAGCCCACTACTATTGCATGGAATGAAGGCATGGACAGTTAAATAGGGCAGTAATGAAGGAGATTGAGGCACTCGAAATGTGGCTGCATCGAGAAGTGTTACAAATATCCTAGACTCAAAGAAATAGCCTACCATTGAATTCTAAGACTGATATTGGAATGATAAGTTGCAGGGGAAAGATCAGTAAGAAGAAGACGAACATCGTGCCTGCAGAATCTGAGGGCATGGTTCTGGTGCAGTTCCGTAAAACAATTTTTTCAAAGAGAAAGCAAGCTTGGTTGCAAAATAATGATAATTTAATAATGCGTTTCTCCTGTTTTTGGCGTCGTCACTTTATCTTCAAAAGAAAGGAAAAAGATAAATATTAATAGAAAAGGGGCATGGGCCTATCATGCACCTATACAATGAGTAAATTTTTATAATTTTCAAATTGCTTATTTACTCCCCCAATTACTGTAGAGGTGCATGATAGCACCATGCCACTTTCGTAATGATAGATTTCTTTCTGCCTTCCTTTGTCGATAATCCGATCATGCCCCAAAAGGGTGAAACGCGTTATTATATAATCATTATTTTGCAACGAAGATTGTTTCCTGTTTAAAATAATTCGTAGCGGTTGCTGTACCAGCCAGCCAATGGAGATGGGAAGATTCCCGTACAACCTCTTGCGCTGTTCCGCCTCTCCTAATGTCAACTAAAGGCTGTCTGTGACGAATTATGTAATGGATAAAGACTATTGTTTCTTGTGTAGCTCGTTAGTGACCGTTTAACGGCACACTCCACGCGCAAATCGTAGTCTCTCCAGGAATTAGACGAACCCGCATCAATCTTCATCGAATTAAAATCCTCTACTATTAAAGACGAATCAGCGATAGTTTTGGACGTAAAATGTTGAATTACGTTGGTGGGAAAAAGTTTGCAAAACAAACAAAGTCTCAGTACATCAACGTTCAAAACAATTCGATGATGTCTGGTGTGAATGCCATCTTTCATATACCTCTATAAGAAAAGTACTTTGCGATAATTATTTCCTGAGTACATAAGCGTTTGAAGAACTGTCTTAATTGATATCACTAACCGTATTTCTTTAACATAGTTTGAATGTCAGTGTTCACTCAAGTTATGAAACGCTCACCGAGAATCGGAACAAGGCGTAACAAAATATCACTCCGATATTTGTTGTAATTGGCTTGTAAGACATCAGTAAACATGTAACAGTCACAATTGGTTCCTTGAAAAAGCCTAATTGATTTTAATAGGTCTATTTAGCTTGCTTGGCCTAGCCCACACTCCCTAACTGAATTCGCAAATCCATTTCCTACCAAATCACTATTTATGCTGATTAGACGAGCGCTAACAGTTCATAAAGCTTCATCAGAGTTCAAAACGTGCCTGGATACTGAAGTGCAAAATAATCAGAGAAAATCATACCACTCTTAAGTATCAGAGATATTGCTACACTTTATTTTATTGGCTTCTGACATACAAATATACATGTAGCAAGATAAGACTTGTTCTTCTTCATTCATATATGTCTTCAGATCGAGATTATTGTAGCTATATTGGAAAGACACAGTTTGACAGCTAACCACTTAGTTTTTAATTCATTTCTTTAGTTAACTTCAATGGTCACAATTCCGTTTAAATTTTTATGTCTTCTTTAGCTACGAATCTTTATACGGCGTCTTAGGTCCACCTCGTTGTGTCTCCGAGAACTGGGATCGTGCAAAGCGTCTGGCAGTGACCAAGTTGTAAATTGTTGTGTTTTCGATCATACACAATACATAAGAACATTAATTCTCCTTTAAACTTTAATTTAAACTTTCATTAACGTGAATGAAATTTGCTCTCTGCAGCTGAGTGTGCGCTGATATGAAACTTCCTGTCCGATTAAATCTGTGTGCCGGGCCGAGACTCGAACCCGGCATCTTTGCCTTTCACGGGCAAGTGCTCTATCAAATGGGCTACCCAAGCACGACTTGCGTCCCAGCCTTACAGCTTTGGAACGCAGGAGACTGGATATTGGCGGTCAGCCGGCATGGTAGCTTAGCGTGTTCGGTCAGAGGGTTGGCTGCCCTCTATAATAATAATAATAATAAAAAAAGAAACACCTGAGTGCATGGATCAATGATGAACTTGAACGGACGTCTTGGGACATCCACCCCGCACAAAAAAAAAGAAAAAAAACTATAACGAACAAAATAAGATTAAAAAAAGAAAATAAAGTTGGTAGAGCACTTGCCCTCGAAAGGCAAAGTTCCCGAGTTCGTGTCTCGGTCCGGCATACAGTTTTAATCTGCCAGGAACTTTCCCTTATTTTCCTCCGAACTGTAAGAATTTCTGTTAATATTTCTTAGCACAACTTCTTGTAACACGAAACCCTCAAAATTAAATATCTTCATACTACACAGAAAAGTCCACAAAAATGTAAACCATCTTTGGTAGTTACTATCTTTTGAACAACATGACATATCGTTGCAATTCTGCGCGGTAGCTTAGTCCATTGTTTTCTCAATAGATCTCGGCGCGCGTTTTCCAGGAAATGACAGTGCATCAATGACTGAAGTAAGGTCGTCGTTTGAGCAGCGCAAGGTCGTGTTGAAGAAGTACTGGAAGTACGAAAACTTGGTGGAGGTCCAACGGTAATGGCGTAATGTGTGCGGAAATGAATTTACGGTATTCGGGATAAATTTAAAGCCGACGTTTCTGTTCAGGATGCATAAGGAAAGGTGTGACCGACGAAAAGCATCAATAAGTCCAGCTTCCAGTGCTACTGTGTTGCAACATTTTACTATTTCTTAATAGTTTTCATTTATTTTCTCCTTACCAGTAGATCTCTATGGTACGATTTGTTTTGGACCTATTCACTATATCGAATGTGGCAGTTTTTAATCCATGACATACCATCTTTGAGCGGTGTTTTGTTTTGACGGACAACGAATGTTGGTAAAAAAGATTTCGAGCTTTTCCGCTCTAATGTTTTAATCATGTGAGTAATAACATTTTGATAGTGTCATGTAAAGTTTTTAAGGTCTTTAATTTTTGAAAAAATCTTAAGATAACTTACCGTACCATTGTGTCTCAGGGTTGTTATTGCTTTTGGATTTATTGTTACACAGATTTTCACGTGAGGAAGTGGCTTTTAGCGCCACGAAACCGGTAGTGATCCAGTAATAAAGCACTAAATACAGCTGAAGCGGTTATTAATACCCAAGACATTTTACTAGGTCAGCTCAAAAATCTGTGAAGCAGGGTTCACTCAAAAGCTGGGTAAGTCGATCAAGCGTACGACGGATTTTGAAGGCTGCAAAGTGGAAAGTGTCCATTCCAAGATCGCTGCACGCTATGAGCGAGGACGACCCAGATTGAAGGATGGGGTACTGCGAGTGGTTTGAAGGCATGCTTCGCGAGGATGAACAGTTTGCACGGAAGGTTATCTGGTCTGATGAGGCGAAATTCAAACTGAACGGTACTGTAAACCACCACAACTGGCTCTACTGGGCTCCTGAAAATCCTCACGTTCGCATGGGCAGACATGTTAATCTATTGGAAGTTAATGTATAGTTTGGTCTGTCATCGAGCGGTTTGATTGGCCTATTGTTCTTCGAAGGTACCGTAACTGGTGAGGCGTATCTTTATACGCTGCGAACATTGATTTTTACCTGCCATCCCAGAGAGATGTTTGGAAATGAAAGATTTTACCTACAACAAGATGGCGCTCCGCTCCACAGAGATTTCAGAGCCTACTTGGGTGAAAATCTACCTGGACGATGGATAGGTCGAAGAGGCGCTGCTGAGGACCCACCGCTGTCTCTATACCTTACACCTCTTGACTTCTACCTATGGGGTATTTTGTGAAATGAAGTTATCAGCTATACTGAACGAGCTACGAGAAACCATCGAGGCGTCCTGTGCGGCCATCACACGGGCAACACTTGACAGCCGTAGTTCGGTACACAGTTCAGCGGCGTTAACGTTGTTTGGCTGCTAAAAGGGATCACTTTGAACACATGAAATAACCTCCCCTCCGTGCCAGAATTGTATAGGTACTTAATTTGGTTGCATTAATACTATCAAAGAGTGTCTACATTTTTTTGGTCCCCTCTGTAAATTTCTCCCCGCTGAGATATTCTGATAGCTTCTTACGTACAATGATTCACCAACAGACATGTCTGATAGAACACAAATTTTAATTTTCACAGTCTGACATCGGATACAGTAGTTACAGTTCATCTTTTCATTTTTAGTAAGACTTTTTACTGATTAAAACTGAGTCTCGACAACGTCTTCCAGGTCTTTTACCGCACTGTAGCCGTCGGTTGGACTCCGCTAGCGCCTTGTTTACCCGCTGCCATATCGTCAAAACTGTGCTTGAACATCTTGTACGGACTCGATCGTGGAAAATGAAATAAATAACAGACATTTTTAGTACATCATGTAATATCCACGACACTATATTCTAGCCACAAGATGTTAAAATGAACTAAGTGTACAAACTTCAACAAATATTATCGATACTACGTATAAAAAAGACTGTATCGTGTAAAAATGACGATAATTATTTCATTATTCTGTAATAATTTAATTTCTGTGTGAATTAAAACTATTATCAGAGAACTACATTCATAGTCAACGACAGTTATAGTTTTTTTGTTATCTGTGATAATTGTGGTTCAGTTCTTCTTCCTGTGCTAACGAATGAAACGTTCGGACGTGAGACGTGTGAGGTCTGTAAAGAGAAAACTTGTAACTATATTGTTAATTATTATTTGAAAAATAGATTCGCTATTATCTAGAGGTGGATTTGTATTTATTTCAATTATAATCCAATCTAATTAATGTTTTTAAGTGTTAATTTTCAGCATTGCAATTAGGAGCGCAGCCATTAGCGCCAGTAACTTACAGCGGAGTTTACTAGTAGCTGGTATAAGAAATATGAAACATTGTTCATTGAAAATAATTTTAAATGCTAAAGAATACAGAAATAAAGGTTTAAAGACTTTCACCTGAATATATTAACTTGATATAAAAGGAATCGAGAATAACAATACACAAACTGACTATCGTCTGTCTACGCCATCTTAGCAAAAATATCTCCGTGGCAGTTTTGAATCGAAAATTTTATCAAACATAAATGTTGTTAGATATAGATGAATGAGAATAAATGTGCACCGGTGGTCCCGACAGAATTCAACTCAGATTGAATCTTTAAAAATAGTGCTGACAGCACGTTACGTAATATCAATTTCTTATTTGCTGATGTATGAAGCCTAATTATTTCGGAGGATTTACATGGAATATTTTAATAGGAGACATACTTCAGTGTTGTGCGCGGGTAGTATTTTGTGACTAAATGTTCCTTTTGCTAAAGAAAAGTGCTTCCATCTTAAGTAACAGTTGTGTAAAATCCGATAAATGATATGCAATTTAGTGCCACTCACACGACTTTACAGACAACATTTCTATACAACGTCAAGTGGAGATTTCTTTATCAGAGTGACAAATATTAGCCGGGATAATCATTTTTGAGATCAAACAAATTGTTACGCTGACAATAGGTAACTGGTTTTATACACTCCTGGAAATGGAAAAAAGAACACATTGACACCGGTGTGTCAGACCCACCATACTTGCTCCGGACACTGCGAGAGGGCTGTACAAGCAATGATCACACGCACGGCACAGCGGACACACTAGGAACCGCGGTGTTGGCCGTCGAATGGCGCTACCTGCGCAGCATTTGTGCACCGCCGCCGTCAGTGTCAGCCAGTTTGCCGTGGCATACGGAGCTCCATCGCAGTCTTTAACACTGGTAGCATGCCGCGACAGCGTGGACGTGAACCGTATGTGCAGTTGACGGACTTTGAGCGAGGGCGTATAGTGGGCATGCGGGAGGCCGGGTGGACGTACCGCCGAATTGCTCAAGACGTGGAGCGTGAGGTCTCCACAGTACATCGATGTTGTCGCCAGTGGTCGGCGGAAGGTGCACGTGCCCGTCGACCTGGGACCGGACCGCAGCGACGCACGGATGCACGCCAAGACCGTAGGATCCTACGCAGTGCCGTAGGGGACCGCACCGCCACTTCCCAGCAAATTAGGGACACTGTTGCTCCTGGGGTATGGGCGAGGACCATTCGCAACCGTCTCCATGAAGCTGGGCTACGGTCCCGCACACCGTTAGGCCGTCTTCCACTCACGCCCCAACATCGTGCAGCCCGCCTCCAGTGGTGTCGCGACAGGCGTGAATGGAGGGACGAAAGGAGACGTGTCGTCTTCAGCGATGAGAGTCGCTTCTGCCTTGGTGCCAATGATGGTCGTATGCGTGTTTGGCGCCGTGCAGGTGAGCGCCACAATCAGGACTGCATACGACCGAGGCACACAGGGCCAACACCCGGCATCATGGTGTGGGGAGCGATCTCCTACACTGGCCGTACACCACTGGTGATCGTCGAGGGGACACTGAATAGTGCACGGTACATCCAAACCGTCATCGAACCCATCGTTCTACCATTCCTAGACCGGCAAGGGAACTTGCTGTTCCAACAGGACAATGCACGTCCGCATGTATCCCGTGCCACCCAACGTGCTCTAGAAGGTGTAAGTCAACTACCCTGGCCAGCAAGATCTCCGGATCTGTCCCCCATTGAGCATGTTTGGGACTGGATGAAGCGTCGTCTCACGCGGTCTGCACGTCCAGCACGAACGCTGGTCCAACTGAGGCGCCAGGTGGAAATGGCATGGCAAGCCGTTCCACAGGACTACATCCAGCATCTCTACGATCGTCTCCATGGGAGAATAGCAGCCTGCATTGCTGCGAAAGGTGGATATACACTGTACTAGTGCCGACATTGTGCATGCTCTGTTGCCTGTGTCTATGTGCCTGTGGTTCTGTCAGTGTGATCATGTGATGTATCTGACCCCAGGAATGTGTCAATAAAGCTTCCCCTTCCTGGGACAATGAATTCACAGTGTTCTTATTTCAATTTCCAGGAGTGTATATTTTTTGATCTAGCTGAAATATCATTTATAAGTAATTAAAGTCACGAAATACTATAAACCGGATCCGCCACAATCAGTTCATATAAAATCTATATCAGAATATTATAACATCTATTTATATTTGCCTGGCGTCACTCAGTGGACCCTATTAGTTTTTGCAACGATTTATCGTAAACTACACTCTGAAGAGAGATGGCACCTTAAGAAGAAACAGGCCATTAAAACTGCACAACCAAGAGCAATATTAAATAAAATTTTGCTTAATGTGTCAACATAGTAGCCTAGGAATAATATGTGGTTAAATTTCTACTCGATTAGTGGGCGCAAAAGATGAAAAGTTTAGTATACGGAGCTACCAAATTCGTGTCAACATCGACTCCGATCCGGCTGAGCAACATGTCGAAGTGAGTTTTGCTGGTAGTTACGAGTATATCATTTAATGCTGCTTCAACTACATGTCAGAGATCATCAACTGTACAGACTGGTGAAATGTGACGTGTAGGTCTCTCGCCAGCACACAACCGAAAGTTTTCAGTGGATGAGTGATCTGTAGAACGTGGCGGGTAGGGTGATAGTCGAAATGCCTCCATAACAAGGCATGTAAGCACAGCACGGACAACATGAAGTCTTGCATTATTTTGTTGAAAGATGAAGGAGACGTCCAAGGTAGGCCACAGCGATCAGCGTGAACACTTCGTAAATGTAATGGCATGCTGTCCAAATTACCTGTTGCGCGAACCAGAGATGTTAGTGATGTATACAGTACTCTGGGTTGTGGGTCAGTTCGACGATGACGAATGCAACATGACAACACTTGTTCCCCTCGGAGGCCCTGCACATTGATATGCCCGTCATAATACTGTACACAGGACAGTGACTCGTCTGAAAAGACGACATGGTGCCACTAATGTGTCCAGTATTCTCGTTGGGCGCAACATGGTAGGCTCAACTTTCTGCTGCTACCTCAAGGGGAGCTGGATCAGTGGTCGCCATACTGACAGCCCGTGGTGCTCCAGACGTCACCGCACTGCCCTTGTGAATACGTTTCTCGCTGCAATCGAACCTTTTTCCTGAGTGAAGATACGTGATGTGGCTGCACGATTCTGTGAACAATATTTCTGTCCTCTCGGGCGCTACTTGCGTGTGGCCTCTGCGGTTGTGTATGGCGTTGAATATGGCCATCCTCAACCCATCGATTCCGTATTCGCATGACAGTCCTGGGATCTCGACCAAAGCAATTTAAAATATCGCGGAGCGATAAACGGCAACCTGCCGCTATCGAAATCCGACGTTTCTCCTTCTTGTTGTTGTTGTGGTCTTCAATCTGAAGACTTGCTTGATGCAGCTCTCCACACTATTCTATTCTGTGCAAGATACTTCATCTCCGAATAACTGCTGCAACCTACATCCTTCTGAATCTGCTGATTGTATTCCGCTCTTGGTTTCCCTCTACGATTTTCACCCTCACCCCCCTCTCCCCAAACACACACACTTTCCTCCTATCTAAATTAGACATATCTTGATGTCTCAGAGTGTGTCCTACCAATAGATTCCTTCTTCAAGTCTGGTTTCGACGCAAATTTCTTTTCACCCCAGTGCTATTCAGTACCTTCGCATTAGTTTCATTATCTACCAGTCTAATCTGCAGCATGTCCGCTCCCAGTAGTTGAGTGGTCAGCGCGACAGAATATCAATCCTCAGGGCCCGGGTTCGATTCCCGGCTGGGTTGGAAATTTTCTTCGCTCAGGGACTGGGTGTTGTGTTGTCCTAATCATCATCATCATTTCATCCCCATCGACGCGCAAGCCGCCGAAATGGCGTCAAATCGAAAGAATTGCACCCGGCGAACGGTCTACCCGACGGGAGGCCCTAGTCACACGACATTTACATTTACATTACTTCTATTCACTTCATGTCTAAACTCTTTATCGTCCATATTTCACTTCCATACATGGCTACACTCCTTACAAATGCTTCCAGAAAAAACTTCCTAGCCCTTAAATTTATGTTCAATGTTACAAAATTTCTCTTCTTCGGAAACGCTTTTCTTGCCATTACTAATTTACATTTTATGTCCTCTCTACTTCAGCCATCATCAGTTATTTTATTGCACAATTAACAAAACCCACCTACTATCGTACTTCAAGTGCCTCGATTCCTAACCTAATTCCCTCAGCATTACCTAATGTATTTCAACTGCATCCCATTATCCTCGTTTGGCTTTCGTTAATGTTCACCTTATACTCTCTTTTCAAGAGACTGTCAATTCCATTCTGCTGCTCATCCAAGTCTTTTGCTGTCTCTGACAGAAACACAACTTCAAAGTTTTATTTCTTTTCCCTGGACTTCAATTCCTAATCCACAGTTTTCTTTGGTTTCCATTAGTGCTTGCTCAGGGTACAGATTGAATAACATCGGTGATAGGTTGAAAACCTGTCTCATTGCCTTGTCAACTACTGGTTTCCTTTCATACCCCTCGACCCTCATAACTGTCGTCTGGTTTTTGTACAACTTGTATATAGCTTTTGCTCCTTGTATTTTACCCTTGCTACCTTCATAATTTCAAGGAGAGTACCCCAGTCAACATTGTCAAAAGCCTCCTCCAAGCCTGCCAATGCTATAAACGCCTTGCCTTAACCTATCTTCTAAAATACGTCATATGGTCAGTATTGCCTTGGTGATCCTACATTTTCCCGAAGTCCAAACTGATCTTCTCCAGAGTCGGCTTCTATCAGTTTTTCCATTCCTTTGTGGAGAATTCGCGTTTGTATTTTGCATCCATGCCTTACAAAAGTGATATTTCAGTAATATTCACACCTGTCAGCATCTACTTTCTTTGGAATTGGAATTATTATATTTTTGTTGATGTCTGAAGGTCTTTCAGCAGTCTCATACGTCTTTCACACCATATGAAAGAGTTTTGTCATCGATGTTCTCCCAGGGTTCTGACATAGGTCTTTCAGTGCTCTGTCCAATTCTCCTTGCCATATCATATCTCCCATGCCATGTCGATCTACGTCCTCTTCCATTTCTGTAACACTGCCTTGAAGTTCGTCTCCCTTTATATACCCTCTATGTTGAACTTCCACCTTTCAGCTTTTCCTTCTTTGCTTAGGATTGGCTTTCCATAAGAGCTCTTGATATTCATACAGATGCTTCTCTTCTCTCCAAAGGCTCTTTAATTTTACTGTGGGCGACATCTATCTTTCCCCAAGTGAAATATGCTTCTACATTCTTACACTTGTCCCCTAGCCGTTCCTACTTAGCCATTCTGGACTTCCTGTCAGAGACTTTAAATTCCAATCTTCCTTCCTTCTTTCCTTTCGAGTTCTCCTTTAGACTGAACCTGAAACATAGACGAAACAACAAAATGTCCTGCTGACTATACTTGCTAAAAATGGAATAATAGCGTTGAAACACGCGATTTGTATTGCCGTTGTCAGTGCGGCGTAATGCCCACTTGGTAAGAAGATTCTAAATTAATAAAATAATACACGTATTCGATCTGACTGAATAAGGGAAATTCTTTATCAAAAATGCAAGTTATGTAAGTGCTCCGCTTGAAAAATACAGGCTTTCTTATAACAGTGGCAATTGTAAGAGACGCCACGAAGGCTACGTATAAATATTTACGTACGTCACCGACAAAATCACTTCCGCTGGAAATAAGTAGTTATGTTTTGTTAGTAAAGTTTCTGTTCCTCACGCAAAGGCATTCACCTAACAGCTCTCAGAAGTACGAGAAACGGGTTCTTTGTGAGCAGAAATACCAATAGCTAGTTTAAATAATGGATGCAACTTTCGATATCAACAGTAACGAAGTAATACAGAACTGCGACAGATGTTCATTGGAATGAACAGAATCCTTAGTAATTTGTTTTATTGATTCATGTTGGTAAATTAAAAACGAACAACGTCACATCAGACAAAATTATCTTGTAAGTGTCAAAACAATGGAACAGGTTGAGGCGTGGCAAGTCAATTTTGGTTACGAGTTTGTGGTAACGTGGCATCTTCGTGAAGCAATCCGTGCCCCCAGAGAACAACATAATTATAATGTTAAACCACCTGACACAAAATATGAAACACCCAGTTGGTGAGGAGGAAACGAAACGAAACTACACAGGTCGAGAAAGTACGTGGTATTATATCAGTGATTACAGAATCGAGCCGAATGAACAAAGAATTTTGCGTTATGGGCCTACTTGTCGGTATGACGTAGCAGCCCCTCTGGCATGGATGGATGCTCTGATTCGACTGGGAAAGGTGTCACAAAACGATTTTATCTTATCCTGAGGCACGCTGGTCCACAGTTGTTTTAAACTATGCTTGATATCCGAATAGTGGCATTGGGACGGAGTTGACGTCGGAGATGGTCGCACACATTCTCTATAGGGGACAGATCTGGATATTTTGGTGGCCACGGCAGTACCTCAACATAAAGCAGAGAGTTTGTTGAGAAACGTGCCAGGTGTGGACAAGCATTGTCCTTTTGAAAAATGACACCACGATACCGTAGCATGAGACGTAATACCCATGCGCACAGAACGTCCGTGACGTACCGCTGCGCCGTCAGAGTTCCCTCAGTCACCATCAGACGTGACCTTGTAATAATTAATTCCGTAAATATTTTGTACTGATTAATTCTGTTTAATGTCAAGTATGTATTTTTTTAAACTATGTAATGTCTTTAACCTATTGTAATGAAGTGAAAAGTTGTGTAAAATGTATTCTCTTTACCATTTAAATTCTTAGTATTAATTGGAGAAAAGTAGTATTTAATTATGGTTATTTTATTTTGACTTATTAATGTGTTCAAATGTTGGGATTTTATTAAAGATGTTTGTTTACAGTTATGGTTCAAAAATGGTTCAAATATGCTCTGACAAGGGAACCTCCCCATTGCACCCCCCTCAGTTTTAGTTATAAGTTGGCACAGTGGATAGGCCTTGAAAAACTGAACACAGATCAATAGAGAAAACAGGAAGAAGTTATGTGGAACTATGAAAAAATAAGCAAAATATACAAACTGAGTAATCCATGAGCAACATATGCAACATCAAGGAAACTGAAAGTTCAGGCGCGCCGTGGTCTCGTGGTTAGCGTGAGCAGCTGCGGAATGAAAGGTTCTTGGTTCAAGTCTGCCCTCGAGTGAAAAGTTTACATTCTTTATTTTAGCAAAGTTATGATCCGTCCGTTCGTTCATTGACGTCTCTGTTCACTGTAATAAGTTTAGTGTCTGTGTTTTGCGACCGCACCGCAAATCCGTGCGATTAGTAGACGAAAGGACGTGCCTCTCCAATGGGAACCGAAAACATTTGGTAGCAAGGTCATAGGTCAATCGATTCCTCCACAGGAAAACACGTCTGACATATTCTATACGACACTGGTGACGGCATGTGCGTCACATGACAGGGATATGTTGTCGACCCACCTAACTTGTACACTTGGCGAATGGGTAATAAGATTCTTCTACCTTGCCCGATTTAGGTTTTCTTGTGGATGTGATAATCACTCCCAAAAAAGTGATGAAAACATAAGAGTTTGTCACATAAACTGCAACAAATGAATGCAACAGTTCCACAGTCGCACAGTTTTCCCTGTGCTCTGTCAAAACATATGTTTTTAACGTTTTCAAATTTTTCCGAGTGTAGACCGCCAAATCCTGCATATATCCAAGCAAATCTGAACATGTCCTGGAATTTCGGAGAGCGAAGTAGATTATGTGTGAGTGTCTGAACTTTGATAATTGTCTGAAAATAAAAAATGAAACTTTTCACTCGAAGGAAGACTTGAACCAAGGACCTCTCGTTAACCAAGAGACCACGGCGCTCTTGAGCTCATATGGTCCTTGATGTTGCATATGTTGCGCATGGTCTACTCAGTTTGTATATTGTGCTTATTTTTTTCATAGTTCCACACAACTTCTTCCTGTTTTCTCGATTGGTCTGTGTTCAGTTTTTCAAGGCCTATCCACTGTGCCAACTTATAACTAAACCTGAGGGGGGCGCGATGGGGAGGTTTCCCTTGTGAGCACTATGGGACTCAACAACTGAGGTCATCAGTCCCCTAGAACTTAGAACTACTTAAACGTAACTAACCTAAGGACATCACACACAGCCATGCCCGATGCAGGATTCGAACCTGCGACCGTAGCGGTCGAGTGGTTCCAGACTGAAGCGCCTAGAACCGCTCGGCCACACTGGCCGGATTTACAGTCATGTACAAGCTGGTTCTTACCTAGGGACTTGGATTGTATAAAATGAAAAGCAACAGTACTACCCATTTGTAACGGGAGTGAGTTGGCGCGTACCAAAAAGAGGTTGGCGCAGGCTAAAAGGTGGATGTGGCGCTCAGTCTGGGCGCCAAGTGAGAGAGCACGATCAGTCGGCAGCTAGCTACTGGATATGTCTGGTCTGGTCTGAGCAGCAAGTGAGTGAACAGCGCAGGTGCCGAGGGTAGCATTCAGTACGTGGACTAATATGGAAAGGCCTTGGATGTGTGTACAGCTATAAAATGGTGCTGTATTAATGAAAAAGGCACTAATGTTGGCAGTATCATCGCCAAGAAGAAGATAATAGAGCAAATTATATCCAGAGGTCAGATGTATGTCAAAGTATGAGCCAGTACATTTAAGTGTTGTTTAAGTTGCAATAATAAGGTAAATTATGTTACACTGTGTGTCCGACCCTTGAATTGGTTTCTCTCATCATACCTTTTAGGATTCATTCCACATAGTTACTAACACCCGAGTATCCTGTATGTGATAAACGATTGAAAATAAGTGATTGTTGGTGTTGCTTAATTCTGAATGCAACAAAATATATAGAAATACTGTGTGTTTCATTAATATCAAAGGAGGTAGTTATTATTACATTTATGAAAACCTCCATAATGTTTGGTTTGTTTCTAATTCAAAGTATTTGTGCGGCAAAGATTAACTGCATTTAATTCTGTCAATGAAAATTACTGCTTGTGCTAATGACAAAAGGAAGCACATTAGCTTGCGGTTAGTTAGAGTAAAATGCATTTAAAGTCATGCTTGAGAACCTGTATGAAAAATCACTGGCATAAACTGTTTTAAAAGTCCTGCAAGGTGAGTGAAATTAGTGAAAGAATAATACCAAAATATGCATCTTACAAATTGTCTCAGAAAAGTGTGTTTAGTTTGCTTTATGATATTGGACAGTTTAAGTGTCCCCAATTTTGAGTTGCTTAAAATGGATAAACCTGCTTGAATAATGAATATATTAATTGCAGTTGAAGTTAATTTTGAATTTTGTGTACTTTGTGTGATGAAAATTGGAAAGCCAGTTTGAGAAACCCCATCAACAATTTTGTTTATTGAAATTAAAGTTACTGTAATTGCCCTTATCCATAAAACTAGAAATAATATTACTTCTTAATGATGTAAAAATCCTATTGCACGCGACTTTTAATTATATTTGTACTATTTTGAAAGTAACTGTTGAAATAGGACTAAGTCCACGTCCAAGTTCTGGTTTAGTACTGACTTTCATAACATTTGGCGATCACATAATTCATATACAACAAAGTAATTACTGCTGAGAAGAAATAAACCGTTAACGGTTTCTGTGAGAGCTTGCACATACTATTTATGACTGCTAGTATTCAGTGCGTCACTTATCTTATTATAGTAGAGCTTTATTGCAATTTTAAGGGAAAGAAGTAATGGTAGCTTTCCTTTACCAAAATTCAATACAGATTCTTTAAAAGTAATGTTTCACATTACTGTGCGTAATTAGGCTGGTGACCGTATTTTATTTCATTTAAGTAAACTTGGTTACTTAAGAAATTATCCAAATTTCAATCTTTAGCTTTCTGGTTTCTACTGTTGTATTAAATTCAGGTTCGATAATCCTGATAAATTAGGTAACTCACGGTCAATTTACTTAAATCCTCCGAGAGGGTAACATTTACTGCTACGTAATACTATATTTGGTTACACACGTTGTGCCAGTGTAACAAGCAGCGCAGTATGGTACTGTATTTGGTTTTTTCCGCTACAGTACTATTTGTTTGGCAGTAATTGTTAGCTGGCCGGAGTGGACGAGCGGTTCTAGGCGCTACATTCTGGAACCGCGCGACCGCTACGGTCTCTGGTTCGAATCCTACCTCGGGCATGGATGTGTGTGATGTCCTAAGGTTAGTTAGGTTTAAGTAGTTCTAAGTTCTAGGGGACTGATGACGTCAGAAGTTGAGTCCCATAGTGCCCATAGCCATTTGAACCATTTTTGAGTAAGTGTTATACACTCCTGGAAATTGAAATAAGAACACCGTGAATTCATTGTCCCAGGAAGGGGAAAGTTTATTGACACATTCCTGGGGTCAGATACATCACATGATCACACTGACAGAACCACAGGCACATAGACACAGGCAACAGAGCATGCACAATGTCGGCACTAGTACAGTGTATATCCACCTTTCGCAGCAATGCAGGCTGCTATTCTCCCATGGAGACGATCGTAGAGATGCTGGATGTAGTCCTGTGGAACGGCTTGCCATGCCATTTCCACCTGGCGCCTCAGTTGGACCAGCGTTCGTGCTGGACGTGCAGACCGCGTGAGACGACGCTTCATCCAGTCCCAAACATGCTCAATGGGGGACAGATCCGGAGATCTTGCTGGCCAGGGTAGTTGACTTACACCTTCTAGAGCACGTTGGGTGGCACGGGATACATGCGGACGTGCATTGTCCTGTTGGAACAGCAAGTTCCCTTGCCGGTCTAGGAATGGTAGAACGATGGGTTCGATGACGGTTTGGATGTACCGTGCACTATTCAGTGTCCCCTCGACGATCACCAGTGGTGTACGGCCAGTGTAGGAGATCGCTCCCCACACCATGATGCCGGGTGTTGGCCCTGTGTGCCTCGGTCGTATGCAGTCCTGATTGTGGCGCTCACC